>NW_026606067.1:37121250-38352500 GCF_029834395.1 Sorex fumeus | reverse complement strand
TTGCCAGCTTCGCTAGAATGTTGAGAGTGGAGAGCATGTTGCATTCACTGGGAGGCTCACCCAGCTGCCTCTGTCAATGCCTTCTTATCTGTCTCCCTCACTCCTTCCTGTCCCGTCGGCCCTGAACCTGGCACTCAATGAACCATGCGACTACCCCTTAAAAGAGCTCCGCTAGAAAAGCATGAGTCTCTCAGTTCCAGAGATCATTACTCTGAGGTTATAATAAACCTTCTGGAAAATATCAGTAGATGGAATAACAGCTTTCAGCTTATGCCGAAGTTTCCAAGGTCTAAATTTTCAATTTGAAAAGAAAATAATAATCTATCCTAATCAAGGCACACCTTGTAATCAACCTTGCAAATTGCTTTCACACTTCCACTTACTCTATCTCCTTGGTGAATAAACTGGGGTTCTCTAACACCTGGAATATTTCCTATAAATCATTTCCTTGAAGCAACACTGCCGTGGGAACATAAAGAAAATGTTCAAAAGTGTTGGCACAACCACACTTTACTGCCTGTTGCCGGCTTGAGTAAATGGACATTTTTACATGTATGCAAGAGGGATGTAAGGATACAACTTGCTTTAAGTTATTGAGGCTGTTCCTCTCTCAAACCAAACTAACCTCCACATTCGTTCTTGTCAAATCATTTTTAGTAGAAACGATGATACGGTGACTTAACTAAGGAGCTTTGTAGTAATATGCCAGTCACTTTCAATCATACTATATGAACTAATTTCATGTGGAAATCTACCTTCTTCATACAAATAATTTTATATTAGATAGTATAGTATAAATCTCTATTCTACTTTCACCATTTGTGGTACTATTATTTTATATGATATAAAATTTCTACCACAAATTGTGCTTATTAAATATGAAAATCCTAAATGACTGTGTATTTATTTATTTTGATACCTCTAATTTGCCTATACAGAATTGACTAACTCATATTTATAATTCAGTGCACATGCCTTATAGAAGGTGTTTCCTAAGAAGTACCACATACTGAGAACACTGATAGATACATGGGCATAGATCAGACACTTAACACATGTGATTTATAAGGCCCCGTCACTGTTCAGGGTGGGTGTTCTCAAGTTGGTTTTATAAATGAGGAAACTTGAGGCTCGTAGCGGTAAAATACTTCCCCAAGGGCACTCAGCGAACAAATGGCACAACCCGGATTTAAAATTCATATCTGTCTGATTCCAAATCTCATTCTTTCTCCTGTATGTCACAGAACTCTTTGCTTTGTGAAATTTTCCCAGGATAAAATCCCCAGAGTAGAATTGTTGAAGCAAAGAGTGTGACTATCTCTATAGCCCATGTTATTTACCCATCAATGAAAATAACATTAAAGAAGGAGATAAGAAAAATTATGAGCAGGCCTCTTTGTCTATCTTCCCTAAAGATTGCAGGCTCAAACAGATCAGCAGGGTACACTGACAGGCTCCTATTTTTTCTTTTTTTTTTAACCATTTGAGAAAAAATATTAGAAAATGTTGCCCAAAACATGGCGCATTTTAAATAAAACACATTATCAAAAAAACTTTGAATATTTGTTGTTTGCGGCTCTGTTGGTGTCGATGGGGTGCTTAGTTAACAGAAAGACACATGTTTAATCTGTGAATAAATAAGGGACCTTTGTGTAACAAAAATTAGAGGGGTCTCTTTAGCCAGAATAAAAATAAACGTCCAGGAGACAAAGGGACGCTTTCATGGTTGGAGATACAGTATTATTATTATGCCTTTTCAACAAGTATCAATGCTCTCTCTTCCCTTTCACTGGAAACAGTGGAACCTTTGCTGAACTGACAGTCAGTTAGAACCAGTCAACAGAAACTGCTCTGGGTCACATGGCACCAAGAACTGTTGTTGCCATCGCAACTGTACTATGATAAATTAGCCTGTCTCCACCATTATTTGGTTTGCCTACATGCCCTAGAAGGTGCCGGTTTGATATTCTCCTTGACAGTTTTAAGCTAATCTCTGATTCAACCTTTTCAGCAGACTTGCTAACATTTACTTGTATTGGGGAGAGAGAAAAAAATATATCATTTTTACTCATTTGGAACGTAGGTCAATATTTTGGAAGGAGAATCATGTTTAAGATACTTTTGCATTGTTATGAAGTTTGATAATTGTTATGGAAACCATTATGCAAGGTTAATACGGATTTATTTCACCTCTTAGATGCTTACATAGTAGTGCCACTAATAATTGAGATAAACTATTAAATTGATCAAAGCTGGTGGGGAATGCTAGCTATAAAAGCACTGGAGCTTGTAATAGCTTAAGTAATTATTTTTCAAAAATTAATACATTTTTGTTAGAGAAATTACTTTCTTATAAAATTCTGTGAGAGTATTAATAAAATTTGTTCTCAATATACAAGGAGTTTGAGTTACTTTTAAACTTTGCTCTACTTCACACTTATTTTTAATGAGTTTTGAAGATACTAATAAATTTAATAAAATATATAATGATTTGAGTCCGAAGTATGAAAACTTAATGAATAACTATATTGGAAATATTTAAAACTTGCAACGTTCCAGATAAACTTTTCTTTTTGTCTTTAAAACCACACTGCATTGCTATACCAACTTTCCAGATAATGTTGGACAACCAGAGAAGAAAAAAGAAAACAACCAAGACTGAAATAAAATAAAAACTGTCAAAAACTTAAAATCAAGCATCTGACTCCCAATAAAAATTATTTGTACTCATCATTACCGAAATAGTTCTTCTCTTTTCCCAAAAATAAGCAGGCAAGCATTTATGTAATAGAGCATTACGTGTTTATAAAATGGAGCGGTAATGCTAAAATTCAAATTGTATTGCAAAGCAATGTAAATTAATAAAATTGCACTTACAATAAAATCTTAAATCCAACAGAAAGCACAAGCTGAATTTGCATGTAAAGTTGGATGCTATGTATAGAATTGACAAAGATTATTAAAATATGGATGGTATTATGAAAGCATACTCATTATTATTTTCTTATGCTATCTGGCTAATAAATGAAGAAAAGGACAAGAAGACAATACTAGCAAACTATATTTTAGACTTGGAATGATCAGTTGAATTATGGGAATGTCGGCAAATGAAGGCTGACGTCTTAGTTTGTTGTAAAGAAAGATTGCATTTCTTACCCTGTTTGCTTCGGTTTTGCTCATTCTCCAGCCTATGCAATTCTAAATATGTTCCTTGAAAAGCAACAGGGTTGGAAAACACCTGAGGGTTACCTACAATAGCAGCATCTGAAGAGATCCAGAGTTCTACGTTCAGTAGAAATTCTACAGTGTAGTCAAATCCCAGATGGTTTCTGTACACTTTAATATTCTAGAATTCTCTGAATTCCCCAAAATTTCTACCATCAATTAGGAAGCAGAAGAAGGTTGAGTATCAAGAGTTTTCAGAAGCTTGGACCAAGATGTGACAACTTTAAGTTTCAAGACTTGAAGATTCTATTATCATTTGCCCATTTACAATGAAAATACTGACAGGTGAGAAAATAGAATGCATCACTAACATTTAGCATCTTCAGAGAAATAAAGTGAACCTTAATAAAAGACTGGAAGGCAAGAACTGAATGTTTCTGGTAGAGATTGCAAGCACACATGTGCAGACATACACACGATCTCTTAAACTAAACTTTGTTCTGGTAAAGGTTCCAAGTCTGCACAACTTTGGTTAGGTAGGCACTACGATAAGGAATGACACAAAATGGAGGCCCCTGGAAACAGCCCACTAATAAATACATCTGGAAGGAAGCAGTGCTGAGAGTCTGTTCTTTGCTATGAACTAGTTAAACCTAAAGTGAAATTGGTTTCCATTGCCTTTCTCGGATGGACTGGACACGTAATGAGATTTGGAAACGACCAGTGGACTGGAGCCATTACCCACTGGATTCCACTGGGCATCCAAAGACCACGTGGCCGCCCACCTACGAGATGGTCAGTCTTCTTCATCAAGATCATGAACGATCGGTTTGAGGCTCTTCATGTTCCTAGAATGAACAGACGCCATTGGGTTACACTAGCATGCAACAGGGACAAATGGAGACGTTACTGGTGTCCACTCGAGCAAATCGACAATTAACGGGAAGTCAAGTGATCAATCAAGTGCCTTTCTCTTTCAGGTGCCATATGCACCTGAGTCTGAGCATTTTTAAAAAAAAAATTAACTGAGTTTATCTGATTTCAATCAAGTATGTCTTGCCTTTAGTCATTCTCAAAGTACTTCTTGACTTGTGGATTAGCCAATATTAAAAATCCATGTACCAAACAAGCAGCCTTAGTTAACTGAGGCTTCTTGGCTAAGTACCCACATGAGCACCTAGGCCTTAGGAGACTCCTGTGGTTCTAGGAATGTGCCGAAAGGAGAACTCTAACCCAGGACTGACACCAACGTGGGGCCATTCCCACAGGTTCAGATTTGGCAGTGTGAGTGGCCTTCTGGGCTGCAGCCACTCATGTGGCCACAGTTAATTTCCCCTCTCATAGCGCTTTGGACTCAGATCTCAACCTCCATTACCTAATTCTTACAAGGACAGCCTGGCTATCCCAAACATATTAGGCCAACAATCCACAAGCCTATTCCAATCTAAATACCCCCAACACTCACCAAAATAATGGCGAACGTGAGATCTGAACAAGATGATTTAAAAAAAAACTCCCCTGAAACTGCACTAGAGGCCCCACACAAGTCACACAGGAGCACGTCTAGAAACCTCCCTCACAGTGAGAGGGGGAGTGAACTGGACGGATTCAGCAACATGAAGAAACAGCGCAGATCCCCACCATGAGGATTGGATGAAGAAAACAGCATTGAAGGCTCAACAGAGAATGCCCACATATAAAATCTCTCTGATAAAGAATTCAGATATGATGGAGCTGGAGTGATAGCACAGTGAGTAGGGCGTTTGCCTTGCATACAGCCAACCCATGTTCAATACTCAGCATCCCATATGGTCCCCCGAGCACCTCCAGGAGTAATTCCTGAGTGCAGACCCAGGAGTAACCCTTGTGCATTGCCGGGTGTGAGCCAAAAAGAAAAAAAAAAAGAATTCAGAGATGAAGTGTTGAGGATGTTCAATGAGGTCAAAGATTGGACATACAGTAAATTAAGAAGGATGTGAAAGAAACGGTGGAATGAACAGTAATAAAATACAGGAAGAAATGAGAGCAGGAATAAGAAAGCTACAAACAGAAGTGTCACTAATAAAGAATTCAGTGGATGAAATTACAATGCATACTCCAGTTGATTTTTAAAAAAATGAATAATAACAATCTTGGAAGATAATGTCCTAATTCAAATATGAGCCAACAATGGGAGAATGATATACTTCTCTTTGTCACAAGTAGGAAGAGATACAGATGGTGTCACTTTTAAGGTATTAGGTTTAAGTAACTTAAGTTTAGACGGTTGATGTTATTAAATCTTACTTATACATTTATAAAGCTAAATATATCTTCATCCTGCCAAAACTTCCCATTAAAATATTTGTACAGGCATTAAAATGATGTAAACAAAGTTAAAAATGAAAGAAAAATAATTACTGCACAACCCTTCAATTTTCACAAGCCAACTCATTTTTTTATTTTCTCTATTTCCCTCCAGTCATTCACAAGAAGGGTTCATTTTCAATTCCAGCAATGACATCAATATTACTAATTGCCCTTAACTTTGCCAGTTCTACTGGACTCTCAGGTGTTTACCACCAGCAGGCTTCTTTCTATGTGGTTCCATACCAACTCTGCACCAGACAGGTTTCAAATACAAAAGAGGTAGGTGGTTATAATAGAGAGTGTGAGGTGATTGGGATAGAAATTACTATTGTTAATTAAACAGTTAGGCCATTTAAATTTTTATGTATGGCATCTCTGATGCTTTTCATGGAGCTTTTTAATTATTTTGAATTATTTCTCTACAATCATTTGCCACAAATGTTATTATGAAATTTTAAAATTAAAAAATTTTTGTAACTTGATAAATACTGTAAAAATGACTTTCACAAACTATTTTCCTTAGTGCAGGGATTAGGTGGGATGGAGGGATGGCATCAGAAAACTACAAAATCTCTCCAGACGGTTTGAATTTAGAGCCCATCACACACATTTAATGAGTGTAATATTTCAACTGCAACAAAAAGTCTGGCATTACCATTTAAATAATTTTTGCTATAATTTATTAAATCCAAATAATCTCTAAATCCTCTCACTTTTCTAGCTTGAACTGGTATATACTTATCAACATTTCTGTCAAGTACTTCTTGTTTTCTTCTCTTATTTCTATAGCAGATTGAAAGCTGAAGGAAATGATTGAAGCATTTCAAATTCTGTCTTCTCTAGTGCATATATTCATAGTCATTCAACTTCTTTTTCAAGGAGATAGTTCATATCCGGTGTTGCTCAGGGATTACCCCTGGCTCTGCTGTCAGACCTCACTCTTGGCAGAGCTCAGTGGACCATCTGGGGTGCTGGAGACTGAACCCGGGTCCACCACATATAAAGCATGCACACTACTCACTACACTATCTCTCTGACCCACACTCTCAACTTTTTATAGCTGATGGTAAAAAAGGAAATGAACCAACCTGAGAAAAGATGTATAAAAGCAGGGAGAAGGAGAGTAACCGCCCTTGATAGAGAATAAATATTTCTGGACTTTTAGGCTCAGGAAAATCTATGAATGGACTGTTTTCCCCAACTCCAAGGGGCTCTGGGTATTAATACGGGTAACTCACAGTCAGACCATCAACCTGTTACCATATTTCCGGTTGAATAACAAGAAACTGCTGTGGGGTGAAATACTCGTACTTACCACCCTTTCAGAAAGTGATGTGAGGAATGCTGGTAGTGGCATTTCTTTATAATGAAGCAGATCTATAGGTTTCCCTGGCTTTCAAATTTCTGTGCCTACTGAGTCTGACCAGGGGGAACAATAAGTAGATATTTCATGCTGCCAATTCTTCTTCTTTTAAATTTAATGGTGGCTCAAAGTACAGAAAAAATGTTCAACTGTTCTTGGGGGCAGATAGTGAATTACAATAGCTATAGGAGAAAATGGGCTGGATCGATAGCACAGCAGGTAGGGTGTTTGCCCTGCACACAGCCGTCCTGGGTTTGATTCCTCTGCCCCTCTTGGAGAGCCCGGCAAGCTACTGAGAGTATCCCGCCTGCATGGCAGAGCCTGGCAAGTTACCTGTGGCATATTCAATAGGCCAAAACAGTAAAAGCAAGTCTCACAATGGAGACATTACTGGTGCCCTCTCGAGCAAATTGATGAACAATGGTAGGACAGTGCTACAGACAGTGCTACATAGGAGAAAATAGTTTATAATTTTATTAGTATTTGGGATTTCCAAAGACCTTTCAAGCAGTTATTTCTTAATCCAAGGATCATTAAAAAGGTGAACATTCTTATATTTCACCAATAAAGGTACTCATGAAGACAAAAATATATAGTGTTCTGAAGAATCAAATTTGAATTAACCCAAACATTTCTGACTCTTTTGGCTATGTGCTGGGAATGATGGAAAATGTGTATGATTTTTTCACAAATTTGTTTTAACAGGTGTTAGGTTGATCATAAGAGCAGAGTAATCCCCTTAGTGTTATTTTCAGGACAGGGATGATATATCTTATATTGCCAGAGGCCATCACAAAGAAGCCATAAACAAGGGTGATAAGATGTTTAAACTTTCAACTATTAACAGAAGTCATAAATTATCTTATCAGATACATATAGTTTAAAAGTAGCTGATAAAAGACTTCAGTGGAACAAAGTATGCAGTTGTTGAATTGGATAGGGAAGAGAATAGATGGTAGAAATGATGTGTTAGCAATACGAGGTCATGCAACAAACTTTTTGGCTTAGGAGAAAATGGGAATTCAAAATATAACTGTAATTTTAAATATGTTACTTAAACTCACAACTTTGAAGTTTACTCATTTATAAAATAGTCAGTAGCAACTAGAGAATAAATACTGGTCTCACCCCCCAAAACTTGTTTTTAAAAAAGCAGTTAGTTTGGTTTTTCCTCATTCTTAATTAGAAATCACTCAGAATTAGGACAATGACTTTAATTCTTTTCCCACCCATAAAAAGAAATCATTTATACCACTGATGTACATAGCAGATCTCAGGTGCCTTGGTGTTTTACAAATTACGCTTCCTATGACTAAACATCCTTAGTATGTCCCGAAGATACATACCATGTGATTAGATCTTAAGAACCACTGGCAACCTGATGGACAAATATTTCTATTTCTATTATAATGAGAGTTATCAGGATCCTACAAATCCAACAAGTCAGAGATAGCCATTTTGCTTCAAGGAAAGGCTGTACTCTGAGATGCCCTTGTGATCACAGAGGCAGGTTCTCTAAAAACATAGTGACTGCATCCATGTCTTCTGTTATTTTTACCCAACATTTCAGTGCTTGCTTGAAATGCCCCAAGTAATGTGTATTTCTTATCACATTCATCATCACTGGCAGATCTGGTAATATAACTCACAGCCAGCATCCAACAGGCCAATGTATGCCCCAAGGGAAGACACACACAGAAGTCTATCTTCCTCTCTCTTAAAGATTTAGGATACTGCAAACCAGGAATGGGAAATTTCAGAAACACTTGCCATTGCTCCCCATCATTACCTATGGATTATATCTCTGAGGGAGGGAACAGAACTCATTCTTAGTTAAGCAGCATAAAGCCTTAGAATCCTCCTTAACACATTGCTCTAAGCAAGCAGGACAAATTGGATTTGGATATTAATATGAGTTGCCTCCCTTCATTCTAGTTTTAAAAATTGGACTAGAATTGCAAATGTAAACCTGTGGGAAATAAGAATCAAGGATGACCAAGAAATGTGCAGGAGATAATCAACAGATTTTGAAATCTGCAGGGATGCACTTCCCAGGCAAGACACTTGATCCTCTAATGGAGATAGTGTTCTTGGGGATGGGGAGGACATTTGGCAAGTACCTATGAAGGTACTGAAATTGTTACCCAATTAATTTTTATCTCAGATGCAACTCAGATTTGTCCTTAGTATTAGTAGACAAGGACATTAAAAATTCCAGGAGTTTCAAAAGGAAAGGTCCAAAATTTTTATAGCATTGTCATATGATATAGCGGAAGTGGTAGTAGTAAACATATTTTCTGGTTAATATATGTGTGTGTGTATTGGTTTTAGAGTCACACCTGATTGTGCTCAGGGCTTACTCTTGACTCTGCACTCAGGGATCACACCTGGCATTGTTGAAGAGACTATATGGGAAGCCAGATAGGCCACGTACTAGGCAAATGCCATACCGACTGTACTAACATTGTGTCCCCACATCTTAATGGAACTGAACAGATGAGCTGTGCCTTTGGTAACTCCATCAATAGGCAATCTGTGTGCCGTGGGTTTATTCTTCAATTTCTTGATAAGAGCTCATTCTTATTTTACACCTCAGCCTCTTTTTGATAAAACAGAAATTGCTTGATTGAAAATAAAGCACATCCACAAAGGAAAATATGTTTTTGTTGGGTTAAATTGCAGTCTAAGGCATTCTCTGTCACAAGGAGCAGCAGTCAAGAAGAATGAAAAAGTGTCATTTGTAGCCTCCTCTGACCACCACATTGAAGATGAATATGTTAGTAGATATGTACATTATATATCTGGGTCTACCTACTAAAAATCAATAGAAAAATAACTATCTGTTCACATACATACATAAAAAATAGTTCATTTATGACGTTGGAAAGGCCCAGAAATTAACAAGTGGCATTAAGGATGAAAAGAAGAAAGACTGCAGCTCCCTTGTGTCTGATCAACATAGCATCTTTGGATCCTAACGCCAAACCATCATGCCTGTGTCACAGGATTGCATATCACTGGGAGTGGGCCTCCACCAAGCACTGCTGGGGAGAACTCCCTCGAAAAAAACGGTGAAAGTTCATCTAGGGTTGAATCGGTAGGGCACTTGCCTTGCAAGTGGCTGATTCATGTTCAACCCTAGACATCCCTTATATACCCCAAACACTGCCTGGAGTGATCCCTAAACACAGAGCCAGGACTAAGATCTGAGCTCTGCCATGTGTGGCCCCAAAACCAAAACAAATAAATAAAAGTAACAAAATAAAAAGAGATTAGAACCACTAAACATAGGACAAGCTTTGAATAAATAGTCTAGTGTTTCTAGGATGTCACGATGGCTCATTCCTATATCTGTCCTCAGGGATCAACTTGGCAAGGCTCAGGGAACCACATGGGGTGCTGGGGTTCAAATGTAGGTCAGGCATGAGCAAGACAAGTGCCTGGCACCCTGTCCTATCTGTCTGACCCTAAACATGAATATTTTTTTGGATTGGAATTAAATAGAGAGAGAGAGAGAGAGAGAGAGAGAGAGAGAGAGAGAGAGAGAAATAGAAAAGAGAGATCAAATGTGGGAAATGAAGTTTTTACATCATATTTTATTTGAAAAAGGACATGCCATAATAAAATAACTCCTGGTGCCAAAAAAGAAGCCATAAGAATTTATATGCAGACTGAAAACCTCAGATAGTTTGACTTTTCAAAAAATAAAATATAATTGGCAGTCTAAAGTCACATATATTACAAAGTTCTTGGAGTTCAAATTGTACTGTCATATAGAAGACCTTCACATTTTCTTGGAAAAGTAAATCTCTCCTTCAAAAGTAAACTTTATAGCAACTTGAAAACGGAAAGGGGGAAAAAAGGATTCTTCTTAGTGGTGCTGGGGCTGGAAAAAGACTACGCGTATTTTAAAGCCAACTTCTAGAGGGCACATCAGGATTTGAAAGGATGTAATAAAAGATCCCCTTACAGCTCCCTGAAATATATGACAGTATTTCAAGGAATTTGGCTGAGACTGACACTGACTCTCATTTGAGACTTTAAAATAGATGACAAACAGTCCCAGCTTTGAGCAATGGCTTTGTTTCAGAAGGTATATACCTGTAGGGATAGTTTCCCTTCTTTCCTTTAGAGATTACTCCCAGTGCAAATGCCTGGATGAAAGGTGGACCAAAGGGAGACCTGACTTTACCAGGAGACAATTCTCGCTTTTTAATGACCTCTTCCCAATCCGTAGCTGCTCCCTGTGCCTTTTACTAAGGATATGAAAATTCGAGATTAAAGAAATTTGCTAACAAAGAATTTCAACAACGTTGCCTATTTTATTACAAAAATTTTGACGTATCTTTAGATACTCAAATCTAAGAAATGAAACCATTTTTGCAGTGAAAATTTGGTTTGTTTCTTTTGGGACCACATTGCATGGTGCTTACAGTTTATACTGGTTCTGAGCTCAGATATCTCTGCCGCAGAGGATCAGAGGATCATATGCAGTGTGAGGAATCAAATCTGGGTCGGATCCGTGCAAAGCAAGTGCCTTACCCACTGTGCTATCTCTCCAGCCATGGGATAATAATAACTCTTTTTCAAACACGACGACAAGATGATAGATCCAGCAACACAATATATGAAATAGGTCTCATCATGGCCAGGGCTAACAGCGACTCTCTCTCTCCTCAGTCAGTAGCCAAGACTAGATAGTTATTTTTCCAAACTGTCATCTCCACCTGAATTTCTTGACATTACCTATAATCAGCGGACCCTGGCTCGTTGCAGTGTGGTATAATAAAGTCAACGCCTCAAAGTCCTTCAGTGGGAGGGCCTTAGCTCCTAGGTCAGGCTTCTTAAAAGAATGCAAGACGTCTTTCCTGACACTGTTTATTGCAATCATTTCTGTGATACACTTTTCTAGACCGTTCTGTAGCCTGTTCACACCACCCACGAAAGGCAAACCAGAGGGTTAGTTTGGCTTTTTAAATACAATTCCAGGGGCTAGATAGATAGCACAGCAGGTAGGATGGGTCCCTTGCATGACAAGCTAAAAACAGCACTCACTACTACTCTTAATAACAAAAGGAACCATAAATTGTTCCATCAAAGGAAAAGAAAGTCTATAAACAGTTCAAACAAACCCTGGCACCCTATATTGTTCCCCAGGCATTGCCAGGTTCTAGAAGTAACCTCTGAGCAAAGCAGGGTGTGGCCTCAAAACCAAAAGTAAATAAATAAATACAATACTAAGTAAAAGTAAGTAAAGGCCCTCCCGTTGATCATCGATTTGCTCGAGCGGGCCCAGTAACGTCTCCATTGGAGACTTTGTTGTTACTGTGTCTGGCATATCGAATACTCTCGGTAGCTTGCCGGGCTCTCCAAGAGGGGCGGAGGAATCGAACTCAGGTCGGCCATGTTGGCTGCGTGCAAGGCAAACGCCCTACCGCTGTGCTATGTTTTTGTCTTCTGTGACAGACTTGCTTTAATCAATGTTAAACCTTATTTCTATTGTTTCCAAGCCCAGCCTGGTCCCTGCACACAGCTTTCATGAATTGCATAAGTGTTAACTGACTTTTCTTGACAGTATCTTTAGATTTGATGTGGCTTTATAGCATAGTGAGAATTGAGAGAATCTAATACAAAGTTACAATTTCAGCCAAGCCAGACAAAAGCCACAATATGCTTTTCCACATCAACTCTGTGTTTATCCTAATAAGAAAAAAAATCTATTTGATTTGTTGAAAAAATTAACAAAAAAACTAGTCAAGTACCATTGTGACAAGTTCAAAATAGCACTAACTACTGGTTTCTAGGTCACTCATAATAATAAATGGAGCCTTAAATTATTCTATCATAGGAACAGAAAGTCCATAAATCCTAAAATTTTCACCAGTCATGGAAGAGGTTAAAGACGTGGGCTAGTCATGTGTCCATCCCCGTAGATTGCTAATGCCACTGTCACTGTCCGTTGTTCATGGATTTTCTCTAGTGAGCCCAGTAACGTCTCCATTGTGAGACTTGTCACTGTGTTTGGCATATCAAATACGTCACGAGGAGCTTGCCAGGCTCTCCGAGAGGGGCAGAGGAATCAAACTAGGGTCGGCCTCTTAGGCTGTGTGCAAGGCAAATGCCCTGCCCACTGTGCTATGGCTCCAGCCCAGTGAATGAAGCCAAACTCTCTAATCACTTGGTTTTATAGGTCCTAGCAGTGAGGAATAGGTGAAGTGTGGGATTCAAAAGTTCAACAAAATTGGTCAAGCTGAAAAAAGTTGCAACCTGGAATACAGCAAAATTGGAGAAACTTCTTATTTTGTTCTCTTTTCGTGTGTGTGTGTGTGTGTGTGTGTGTGTGTGTTTCCAAATGTATGAGCACTGATTAAGGTCCTCTGCATTTGGTCGAGTCATCTGTATAAGGAATCAAATTGTGGATGACAAGAAAAGTGCATAATAAATCTCTGCCAGATGATCTGATCATCAGCTTTTATAGTAGCCTGTCATTAAAATGACTCCAATAGAAAAATTGTATTTGAGACAAGCAGAATGTATCTCAAGTTTCAATATATACCGTGTAATGTTGTGAGACAAATGGTTCCATCTCTGACACAGCAACTGCAATATGTCCTTTCAATTCAGCCCAGACTCTTGAAGGGCAGTGCAGTGATTCTCAAAGCAAATCAATAAAATTCCGCAGTATTTTAAGGCCTATTTTTTAAAAAAGAAATTAAGCTCCTTGTGCAAATTCAGATCATTTCTCAATGTAGTTTCCAAATGACACGATCAATTTGAAGTACTTGGAGTATCATAAACAGAGATGTCATTATTTCTTATTTCATTTTTTTGCACAATAGAAACGCTTATAACTTTGAATGGAATTTTAGATATAGATGCCTATATCTTGGATGTACATAGAGAGTATGCAAGCACTAAATAAGTAAAATGAATAATACTTAGGGAGAAAGTTAGAAAAAGAATACATTCAAAGTAAAATTACAAATGGATTAAGTGTCAATTTGTAGTATTCAAACTGAATGTATAACATAGAAAAGTGCTAAAATCCAAGTACTTTTTATATTATTTAGGTTTTGTTGTTCATGTTACTAGCCTTGACACAAGTACCTTTTTCTAATCGTGCTTCTCCGTAACCTCCTTTCCTACATCACTATGGATCACATATAAAATAATTGGTGCATTTGAATTATTTGCATTCTAACTCACAATGTCATGTTTAATTCTAAAACTGCTTTTCTGGAAGGTAATAGAATAGAAGTCTACAGTCCAGATTTTGATTGGCCTATTCATGTGAATATTTTACATCAGATGTTTCAAAAACTTTTAGTGACATTTCTAGGTATTTTCCTCGACTTTTTAAAATTTTCCTTGCAAAGCCGCTACGAAGGATAAGAATTTGGAATATGACGTGCCAGCCTTAAAACATGTTTTTTTTTTCATTATTGTTTTCACATTCTGGAAATAGTACATAAAATCACCTTCTTTTCTCTGCTTCAGTTTGTAGACACTATCACATGGTCCCCTATCCAGGAAAAAAAAAGCTAAGCAAACGATAATTAATAAGTTTGAATTTTTTACTAATATATTGGGCTGGAGCGACAGCACAGTGGGTAGGGTGTTTGTCTTGCATGTGGCAGATCTGGGTTCGATTCCTCCGGGACTCTGGGAGAGCCCAGCAAGCTACTGATGTATCCCAGCCGCACAGAAGAGCCTGGCAAGCTCCCCGTGGCATATTCGATATGCCAAAAACAGTGACAACAAGTCTCATGATGGAGACGTTACTGGTGCCCACTCAAGGAAATCGATGAACAATGGGAGGACAGTGCTACAGTGCTATATTAGGATTGGATACAATGATTGTTCCCCTCTCTCAATATTTGTTTTCTCCAAATCTTTCTACTTTACAGACACACTTCTGAAACTCTGAAGACCCGAAGACCTTGAGATTTGAATGTCATTCTAAAAACATGCCTCGTATACAATTCACCATTAAGACTTCTTCTCCTTCTTCCCTATACTTGGAAAAGGTTAAAGATAGTTATTTAAAACTATATTGAATAAAAGAAGGAAAAAATTAAAGGGAATTCACTGGGAAAAAATGTTTCAAAATTCACTCTTTTCTATACAAGGTCAAACTTAATCTTCAGTTAATTACTTTCTTTTACAAAGTTAATTATTTCATTACCTGCGTTTGCATAGAAACAGTACAAATGGCAGTAGGGTATATTCACACTATATCAAATACACAAAGGACTATGGCCAAGCTGAGAAAGTCCAGATTACTTCAGTAATTAACAGTGTTGAAACTGAAAAATAAAGTAGCGCCCAGAGTTCATAAAACATGGGCACATTTTTTAAAAGTATATGTTTGACAATTAAATGCATGAATGATAGATATTAGCAACCGCATAGAAAACACACAAAATTATGTAAAATTGCAAGGTCTCTTCCTTTTTACTTCTATGTCTTTATTGACCTGTTTAAAGTATTTTTCAAAATCTTGCCCTTTTTGTCTTCTATGTTTTGATAAAGAAAAATATTAGGGCCAGAAATCCACCAGCTGCTCAAAAATCTTTGGCTGAAGAAAAGTGAGAGAAAAGAGAAAAGCTGAACTCATAATCTGTTAAACTCAGTTGATTGCATACACATTTTTTTCTGTCCTTGTTCATATGTTTCAGAATTAATTGATGTAGCTATTTGATATATTTAAGAACATTGTTGGTCTTGTTAATTTTATTCAAGTCAAAATAATGGAATTAAAATATCTTTTTTTTAAAGCCCATGTTTAAGCAGACTTCTGTAAAGAAATACAGTGAATATGTTTTAGGTTCTCCAATTATATAATCTCTGCCTTAGCTGCTTAACGCTGCCATTAAGATGTGAAATTATCCTGAGAATATACAAAAGGATATAGATATAATTACTAACAGACCTTTAGTTATGTATGTTTTAAATGAAATGATTTTCATATTCACTAGATTTTCTTCTTTTGATTTGTTTCAATAGTAAAAACACGTATAAGTGATTCTCAGCCCAGGTTTTCATAGGTCTGGTGCTGAGTCATAGATAGTCCACTGAACTTAGTTTGGCCTAATCTGCTGATCTAGTTTAATTAGAAGTTGTAAATCAGGGGGCAAGGATATTTACTAAATACAATTTAAGAATTTTGTGGGAGAATGTTTTAGATTTACTCTAACATTTGGTAAGGGAGCTTCTCCTGCAGTGCTGAGGGTCAGACAAGCTACACTGAAAGTGCACAGGAAGACCCTGTCAAATGGAGTCAAAGGGGGAGCCTTGTACATACTGCGGGTGAACTCCAGCCCAGTGAGCTCTCTCCCTGTTGTCTATAATTGTTTTAAAACAATTAATCAGTCTACAGATGTAATCCTGAAATTTAACAAGAACACTGAAATAAGGACTTATTATTTTATTATCTCATTCTTACTTTGGACAACCTGCCAGGCTACCGAATGTAACCTGCCCAAACGGCAAAATCTGGCAAACTCCCCAGGGCCTACCCAATATGCCAAATACCAGTAACAATGATGAGTCTCATTCCCCTAACCCTGAAAGAGTCTTGAAAGTGGCACTTTTTAGAATCTCAGGGAAGGACGAAGGAGACGTTACTGGTGCCTGCTCGGGGCAATCAACGGACAACTGAAATAAAAGTGTGCAAAAGTGTTTTTCACCAATTAGTTTTGAAAACATTTAATGTCTTAATTTCCACCAATTCAATTCACCAATTCAAATTATATTCTGATTTCATATCAAATTAAAAATTCATATCAAATTAAAAATTTTTAACCTAGGACCTCCTTTAACTTTACGTATCTCCAAACCTTGATAACATTCTGCTTGTGCAAAATTAATAGAAACTCACAGTTTTTATGGAGATTGGAATAGAAGAAATAAAATTTTGTCTATATTACCTTGCTAAAAGAATAACTGATGCCTAAGCTAATTCTCTTTCCAAATTATTTTGATATTTTCAAACAATTTTGTTGTGTTAATAAATAACTGATATCTTAAGAATAAAACTTCAACTATACTTTTTTGCCTCACAGGGGTATATTCCCAGGAGTAGCATTGCCGGATCAAATGGGAGCTGAATTTCTAATTGCAGCACTGTTTATAATATCTAGAATATGGAAAAACCTGAGTGCCCGAGAACAGATGACTGGTTAAAGAAACTTTGGTACATTTACACAATGGAGTACTATGTAGCAGTTAGAAAAAATGAAGTGATGAAATTTACATACAAGTGGTACTACATGGGAAATATCATGCTAAGCGAAATGAGTCAGAAAGAGAGGGGCAGACATAGAAAGATTGTATTCATCTGGGGAACATAAAGTAACAAAATAGGAGACTAACACCCAAGAGCAGCTGTGAAGCTGTGATAAATACCAGGTTGTTCACTCCATGGCTTAGAAGCCAGCTGCACACTGTAGGGGCAAAGGCAGCTCAGATAGAGAAGGGAGCACCAAACAAACGGTGCTGGGAAGATCCACCCAGGATGGGAGATGCATGCTGAAAGTAGTCTATAGACCAAACATGATTGCCACCCAATGTCTCTTCTGCAGACCACAGCACCCAAAAGGAGAGATAGAACAAAAGAGAGTGGCCTGCCACAGAGGCAGGGTGGGATGGGGTTTGGGGGGGTGGGAAGAATAGGGATTGGTGGGGGTCGAGAATGGGCACTGGTGGTGGGATGGGTACTTGATCATTGTATAACTGAAACCCAAGCACAACAACTTGTATGTCTACAACTGTACCTCATGGTGTTTCACTGATAAAACAAAAAAACAAACAAACAAAAGAATAAAACTTAATTTTATAGCTACTACAGTTTCTGTTATTCTCTTAAAATTCTAGTTGATAGAGCACGTAATAAATTTCATTTTTATTTTTAAATGTCTATTAACTTAAAGTCTTTAGGTCTCTCAGAACACGTTGAACCTGAAGCTCATACTCATTTATTATAGTGATTATTTGTGGTTTGTCAAAAGAGTGAACATCCTTCCTCCTAAAGAAAGACTCACAGCCCATAGTGGCAGTTTTACTGCAGAAAGTGTAGACCCCTAGTTAACAAACAACAACTACCACATACATGACAATGATAAACACAATGAACTATTTCACTTGGGACCGGGATTTAGCAAGCAACTATACAGTTCTGTAGGAGATGTGTGTTTGCTAATATATATGGTATGCTGGTTAACGCTTAAAAACAGCTCTCTGAGAAAAGATGTGATTTGTAGTATTTTACTGATTTCCATGGTGTGAATACTCCCACTGTGGCTCATTTTAGGCTATCAAGATGACATCTCTGAATGCATAATTGGAAAGAGATGCATGTGATTGGCTCTCATAAGCCAGCATGAGCTAGCTTTAGCACCTAACAATCTACTCCTATGAAACTGCAGTAAATTTTTTCCCTTTGTGTCTAAAAGACAAACTGAAAAGCTAAACTCCTTCTCATGTTTAATTAACCAAAATTTAAAATACAAATGTGCAATGAATGTGTTTGCATAAAAATTGATTAACATATAGTCATTGGGCTGAAAACATGTCTTTGGCATCACTTACTAAAAATGACTTCATACTTTACAACTTTTAGTTAAATTTAAAATTGTTACATATGATGAGTGGGAAATCTAGCATAGAAATGATCTTTTATAAATCTCAGTGGAAGCCCATTTTTAAGATATAACCTTTTAGTAGATATTATTTCTCAAATCATGGCATTCAAATATAATCTCAAAATGCATTTATTTCATACGGCTTTAAGTTTTTCTCCAATGTTAACGTTTTACTGTATGCCATAGCTTTCATGAATGCAAATATGATTCATTACAATGACTCATATAGTCTGAATGGGGTGAGAACACCATGCTATCAACATCATTCATATTGATTTGAAATTTGAGTAGTAGATATTCATGGCAAAGAGAAACGGATTCTATGAATTCTTGCCGAACTAAGTCCTTAAGGCATATTCAGTTCAGTGAGCAAGATTTTCCTTTTGATAGTGTTCTATCAATTATATTGTCTTCACTAGTTAAGAACAAGAATACTTTACTTGTTTTACATTCCAGGAAGCCCAGTATGACATCATTTTTAGCTTATCTAGACTTAAAAGTTTTATTTATAACCCAATTATAAATTCCCATTGAACTTAAGGTAAACTCTCAAAAGTAAGTGTTCTTATATTAGCTTGAGTCAAGCGTACTGAAGTATCAAAACCCACCCCCAATAATAATAAATACTCACATTTGGATCTTTATTCATAGGTTACAGAAAGTGATCGTAAACATTGGCCAAGGTGTTTCATAACCAATTGTTAGTAGCTAAAGAGGTCAGTAACAATATGTAAAAGTAATTTTTAAAGAAGATGCCAAATCTTTCTACCTTAATTTAATATGCTTGGTTGAAAAGATGATTGGTATAAGATTTCCAAAGTCCATTGTGTTAATGGAAACTGTGATTAGCAATTGGGATGAAAAATAGAATGAAAGCACAGATGAATATCTGAAATATACATGTAGAGCGTAAACCATCACCTTTGTTCCAGCTATTTCTACTTGGTAAATCAAACTAACACACATACCTAAAATTATTTGAAATACTCGGTAAGCAGAATACCTTTCCAAGACCTCAGGATTTCCCCAAGAAATCCCCCAGAATTTTTCACTACAGATACAAATGTTTCTAATTCAGATATTATGCACACAAAAGACACTCTAAAGTTTCAGATTAAAGGTGATATTTTTCTGGATCAGTGAGAATCTTATTCCATACAATGTAGCCTCTGAGTTTTCAGAAGAATCTCCTGACAGTAATTACAGAACTCTATTTATGGCAGGCAGAATAGTGTTCCCCAATGATGAAAGTCTCCTAATCCCCAGAACTCTGATTTAGTTACCTGGTGTCTGAGTAGTGACTGACATGTGTTATACTGAGTCCAAACGGCTTACATTGGCATTTATAATGATAATAGAGAGATCAAAGATGGAATCATAGACATTGGTGATTCTTACCTGATGTAGGTCTCTGGAAATCTGAAAAAATGGAAAGTCTCTGAAAAATGATCCTTAGCTGAAAGTCAAATAAGGTACTAAGTCCTAGTACTCTAGCCACAGAACTCTGTCAATCAACCAACTGAGATAAAAGGAAAATGATCTAAATCTAAAGAATGTAGTAAGAAATGTGGTCTTTCTCATGTCTGATTTTAGCCCAGTAAAGTCGGTCAGATTTTAAAAGTTCTTAAGTGTAAGGTAATAAATGAAAGACATTTAAAGCTGCTATATTTGCTCTCATTTCTATGGCAACAATGTAAAGCTTATATACTCTATGACGCTGATGCATATATGAGTGTCAGCAAAAATCAGTATAGAATAGAATTCAATGTATATCATAGTCATAGAGAATTTAAGACTTGGTGACTTTCGTCCTTACCTCATATGAGTAGAAACCTGGCTAATTGCCAAGGACTATTTCATTCCTATGAGCTTTAATCTCTAGAAACAAATTATGTTTGGCAATTTATAAGCCTTCTTCTTACCTCTTGATAGCTAATATAGTCCAATGTTTTTCCAAGGCTGCTATATTAAACTAGTTATTATTTTAATACAATATTAACAATGCATATCATAACTTCAAAATATTGTGATATGGTTATAATAGAAGTATGTTTGTACTACATGCAATGTCTCATAAGAGAAAAAGCAAAAAAATTGTTTGAAGGATTAAGGAGGTGCTTCATGGAATTTTGCATTGTGAATAGTAATTTTATAGTTAGATTAGGTGACATTACATTTTAGGCAGAAGGAAACAAGTAAATATATGAAGAAGTGAAATGATTGTTTCTTTTTTTTCTCTTTTGCATTCTTTATGAATGGGAATGAAGTTTGTAATTGTCAGGAGGCCAAGGGTGTATTTAGAAAAATATGCAGAGTCTGTATCTTGAGATGACATAAAAGGGAGTTTGGATTAATAAACAATAAAGCAAGCTACTATAGAATCTTAAACAGATGAAGCAAAATTATAATATGTTCTGGGGAAATGTGAAGGACAAATGTAGGTCGATCAAAGAAGAAACAAAGAAATATGTGAGAAGTTTATTCAATAATGGTTATTTTAAATGTAATTAGGAGTTAAGAGCCATATGTTTAGATCTGGATATATTTATATACTGGACCTTAATACATACATGCTACTGTATGAACCATTTTACTTAATTTATATAATGTGACCTATACAACAAAACTAAAAATCAGATTTTTGCATCCATTTTATGATCAAAATTAACACTTAATGAATTAAAGTGACTTTTTTTAAAAAAAAATCACATTATATTAGTATCTGCTGGATTCTAAATCCTGGCAATTGGATTCCAAATTCATTACTACAAAGCTATGCATTTGCTACTGTATCATTGCCTCTGCCAAATTCATACCAGATTACTGTTGAGGCTTATGGATAGATTGGGCATCTTTAATTAGAAAGTTAAAAAAAATGATGAAGGTTAAAATATACATAATTTTGGATATGTTGGGTTGAAGTGCTAAAGGATATTGAGACAGGGAAGTTAGATTTGTCAGAGAGGAAAGGAGAAAAGATCCCTCTTTCTTATCTGGTACTCATGTTGGGTTGAATATTTTTGCAATTAGCAGGTATAAATGAGTCATGGGTGGAGTAAGTATATAGTTGTAGTAGAGGGTACTTTCCGAGGTTGAAAACAAAATCATCAAGGTAGCACAATATCGCCACCTACTGCAATGGTTATCAAGGACATAATTAGTAATAATTAGGACTAGAGCTATGTAGATATCAAACGTGTTTTGCTCTTGGAAATTACAAGAAGAGCTAAATTGTGTAGTGATGAAATGTTGCTTTGATATAAAACTTCATTCTTGTCTTCACAATCATTTACTTTGTTTTCTCTATCTTTTCTTGGTGCATACTTGCTTAAAGGAATTCATAAACTTTTTGGTACTCCTTTTTTATTAAATAAAAATTGTACCACTAATGTATAGCTAATAGTGCTATTCTAAGGGTAAAAGAAAATATATGGAGAAAAATCCTATGTATTGTTTTTCCTACCTTTCATCTTACCAACCCAGATTTGGAAATGATGCAATATACATGAGAGAAAGCTATACAATTGAAAACAAAGATGGCTGAAACTACTGGATGACTTGGTATAGAGATTTGCACATCATTTTTCACAGGGCCAAAGAAACAAAATATAACTATACAAATTATAATTATAAAAATGTCTATAACTAGGCAGAAAATAATATTATTTTCTTGATGATAAAAATGGAACTTAAAAGAAATACTAACATAGCTAATACATTTGATTTCTGTCAAGTGGTAAGTTTGCATGTCAGACAGAAACTTTTCATTTGGGTACCTAAGTAGAACAGTAGTTCTGGTGATTGTTAATACTGTGATTCCAAATATCTAACTTCTCTGACTTTGTCCATCGCATATGCATTTTTCCATTTAAGGTACTTTTCTGGATATTCGGTCATCAACTATTACTCAATGCAAGGTATGTGGTTACATTATAGAAGTAATTTTGCCTTTTCTGCATGGTGGACGTTATTGATTTTATTAGAGTAAAGGAGGACTTATTTAAGGATCATATATTTAGATTTCCTTTGAGTTCTGGTTATTACAAAGGTCAAACTTTCTAAATTTGAACATGTTGTTTTGAGAAAAGTCTACAGAATTCCTCAACATGTCCCATACCTCCCACATTCCCAATGGAACTTAAAAGAAATTGCTAATTTAGGGAGGTTTATAAATGTCCTTGCTAATTTAGGGAGGTTTATAAATGTCCTGGGAAATGGCTGTGATTAAATAAGCCACACGGGGGTCAGAAAGATAGTACAGGATGGAAAGGTATGACACTTTTCTTGCATACAACTGATTCCTATTCTATCCCAGCTAATCCATCTGGTGACCCCACGCCCACCATGGGTGATTCCTGAGTGGAAAGGCAAAAGTAATCCCTGAGAACTGACAGGTATGATCCTCAAACCCAAACCAAAACAAACAAACAAACAAACAAACAAAAAAACACACACACAGTTCAAGGGCTATGGATTCTTCAATTGGGAAAAAAAGTGGATTTGGCAGGTCAGATTAGGCAAAGAGGGAAGAAGAATGCAGTGATTGTAGTACATGACACATATGAAAAAAAGAGATAAAATAATCGAGAACTGTATTTTAATTGAGTGTAATAGTCTGAAGGTACTTGAACACCCTTTATAGAATAAATACCTACAATGATTTTGTGATTATTCAGATAAAGTAAAAATCCAACAAAATTCCAGATCCAGATTCCAAAGGCAATCTAGAGAGATATTGTTATCAGCCCACAAAATTCCCCTCTAGGAACTAAAGTTATGCATTTGCTACTTTTGATTATTTAGGTCATTACACTAATCAATAGTTCAAATAAACAGCATTTACTATTGCTGTTATGCTCAGATTGCAAATTGTACATTGCTGAGCTACAGCATAGCAGTTGACAATGGATATACATCTCTGTGTTGTATAGAGCAAGTGTTCTTCGATCATGTTCTTTCAACACAAAACAAAATATATGAGGAGAAATGTCTTAATTGGAAAACAGCTACTCTGCAGTAACTAAACAAAAAAGAGGCGACGTCTGTTTCCGTTCACTCTTTTCCTTTCTAGCTCACACAGTACTCCCTTCAAGGTAGAAACTCAGTGAGAGATTCAATACTTTAAATCTCCTCTAGATTTTCTCTAAGATCATTTATTTGAACTCTTTTTAAGGGTGCAAGAAATTCTTTTTCATTTTGTCGCTGAAAATTGCCATAGCACAAAGACACTGCAAAATATTTTAATGAAGTCTTTTATTAGTTCTATGCTTCTATTGCCATGTGTGAAGAAGCTCTCAGGTTTTCCATTAGGGGCCATGCTTTGGACGGATTTATGACTTGGATGTAAACCTTTTTTGTCAGAATAAAGGGGGGCAAGAAAGGTTGTAGCCCTAAGAGTACTTCGTTATTTCATAATAATAAGTCAATTTTCCTTCAAGATTAGAGTGCAATAACAATTTTCTTTCAGTGCTATCTCCTTGTCTTTCTGCAGGTTTATATAAATAAGCACCTTACACACTGATATCTCCAGAAAACATTCATCTGAGGTCAGGAGAAAGGAATCAAGAGGAAAGCAGCTGAAATTTTTGTGCACAACTCTAATGTAATGCCCATGTAGTCTGGTTATATTTTTCAATGCAAAGAATCTATATTACAGGCACAGGAAGAACCTTTATTCCAGGGAATCTTTTCACCTATAAATTATGCAGATCACTCAGAAACAAGAGCAGTTGCTTCTGATCAAACTTTACACGATTACTTAAAAAACAGTGATGATCTGGTTCCAGGAGAGAGGATCAGTAAACAGTATGGACACATTAAACACAGACCCTTGTGTAAATGTTAAAATATTCTTGTTTTTAAGGAAATTTTCTTACCTGAGTCTTTGTTGACACACACTTAATCCTAAAGAGAACAGTTTATGATTACAGATTTCTATTCTATAGTATTTCCAGATAAGTGGGGTAAGTTAACATGATTGCAGGGTCATCAGAAAATGCTACAGAGCCAAAATAAACGCAAGTAATTTTTACCTCATCAAGCACACACACACATACACACACAGAGAGAGAGAGAGAGAGAGAGAGAGAGAGAGAGAGAGAGAGAGAGAAGCAGTAAATTGTCTATTTTTTGACAAAATCTCTAGTGATTTCCATATTTTGACACACTCTTTTCTGTTTCTATGAGAGTGAAGAATTTTGATGACCACGCCCCCCTACCCCTCAAGTCATTGCGGATAGCAACTGATAGTGGGATCTTTTTAAAGTGCCTTTTCTCTTTTGAAGGATGTGTATTTTATTGGATGCATCTGAATTAAACAGCTTTCTCAACCAGTACAACTAGTCCTTATTACTGCTATTGGCAGAGAAACAACTATCATGGTTGTTGCCAGAACGTATGTTTGCTGCGTTCTTTTATTCAATTTCATATATCACTGTGTTTTAGTCTAACCCATCCTGTCTACCTTCTTTAATATAAGTTGGATGAAATTTTATAACTGCATTCACAATATTCACTTATATTTCTTGACTATCCAAAGAAATGTATTATTGTAAAAGGAAAAACACTGTTTTAAAAGCAACATAGCACAAGTAAACAGTCATGTCACTGTTTCATAATAGATGGTCTTAATTCCTTGGGCTTCCTAGCTAATTTACACTGGCGAAACACCCAGGTAACTATATAAGTTTCATAGCTATATAAATTTATAACTATATAAGTTCAAGTCATGCCAAAAGGTAGAAAGGATAGAGAGGCAGGATGGCTGCAAAGAGAGATTATTCAGCAGCAGCAGTTGATAACATTCATTCCCCCAATAACTATCTTGTCACAGAACTTAGAGCAAAGATTCTTCGGTGTCGAAGCAGCTCTGAAATTATGCTGTTATTGCCAAGACCTCAAAAAGGCAAATTATTCTTCTTCTTCATTCTCATGACCTACTTCTACATTGAACAATTATGACAGTGTGATGAGAAATAACAGGTTCATAACAAAACTTCCATTGATTTATGGAAATACCTAGCTGTCATTCTGTATAAAATTAGAAGCCTTCAATTTTAGTCTCAAAATCATTCTACATGCTAATAATGAATACAAATAAAAACTTTATATAGCTGGTTTGAAGTGTAGTATTCTTCCGTAGCTACAGAAACTTTCCAGCCGAAGAAGTTAACGAAAAATTGAATCATGTTACACTGTTTTTACACAGGTTTTGTAAAAGGTGAGTAGTCAATAGTGCATGTATAAATGGCAAAGAAGATAATATAATAAGAACCTCTGGGGCATTACAATTAAGAGATTTGATTCTCTATTAAAGGTAGGCAGGTACATCATTTTGCAACACTGACAAATGAAACTAAGCAAAGTAATTTTTAAGCGCATTCTTCCTAAACACCCCTGTATTTTATATGGTTTATATATGATATACAATACATAATATGGGGGAATAATAATGTGCATGATTACAAAATCATCATTTAAATTTATTTAAAAATATTTCCATATATATGCATGCATATATACATATATACTTATATATACATATATAATATGTATATTCTTGTACTTGCTCTCAGTTGAATGTTCTTTGTCATTATAAGAAAAGAAAAAGAGAATCCAGAGTGATAGTACAATGGGAATGGCACTTGCCTCATACAAGGCTGACCTAGGTAGTATCCACAGTACCTCATATGAATCTTGAAGCCCACTGGGAGTGATCCCTGCATAGACAGACAGGAGACAGTGCCCTCAGCATTCCTGGGTGTGTCCCCCCAAAAGAAGAAATAATACTTGATAAAATTTATGAAATTATTGACTGAGAGTATAGAAGGCATAATAGTACTTCTAGCATTAATGATACACCATTTCTATTTTATTTTATGCCTAAATATTTATCCTGAATATTCAGTATAAAATAAACTTTTATTTTGCTGTTTTGTTTATTTATTTAATCTACCTAACTGTACGCGTACATTATATAAGTTGTTCTAATATTTGCCTCTGGAAACATTTTCAAGTTAGATACTAAGCTTTTTGGTATGTCCCATTTTTTAGAGCACTTTTTATTTGGAGACTCAAGATATCCTTGGCTTATTTTAAGCCTTCCTGTCCAAGTTCTGAATCATATATTTTAGCTTTTAGAAAATCAAGCTATTTTTAGCAGTGTTCCATATTTCTGTCACAGCAATGTAAACTAACGACATCTTTCTAAAAATCTCTATTATTGAATTTTAGTCTCTTCATTAATTATTCTAAATTAAAAGGTGCTGTCTCAATACAATGCATGGAAATAAAGCCCTGAACATTATTTTAATTAGTTGGAATTAATTAATTCTAGATTTTGATAACAAAAGGAAGCTCTCTCAACTGTTTTCAACTATGAAGTGCGAGTATTTAGTATTTGAGATATGAAAGGGGAAAAACTATTTTGTTAAAGCAATTTAATCTTCTGTGATGCACAGTACCCCAAATGCACTGTCAAAATTACCCATTTTCTTAGCCATCATAACCTACTGTTCAAAAATTATAGCACTTGTTTTCGCCAAGAACCCCTACCAATTTGACATTTCTTAATATGTTTCTGCCTTCCAGGGGAATCAATTTGATTTTCCAACTCTTTATCACTGTTACTATATTTAGAATGTTATCACATTCATCAATCAGTATCTTCAGTTCTAAATTTTCTCAGGGATTTTTGAGGGCTTTTAAAGCATGTGTTAAGCTTTTAAAACTCTTATCTATCCCTGCCTGAACCATACTTTGTAAGCTTCTCTTAAACTCTTAGTGGGTAGTTAGTTTCATTTACAAAGTACTATCTGGGGTTTGGCTTGATAATCATATGGGGAAAATTATATTAGACAAAACGCTCATTTAAAATCTGAACTCATTTTAAATTGAAAGAGGCAGAAATTCCTCTGTATCTAGCGACTTGATTCTATGTAATATTATAAAGTCTATTAAGAGTACAGCTATAGAATTTAGTCCAAAGTTAGAAGTGTTTTTAAACTGAACATTTAAAATCAAAATGTTGTCATTTAAAAGAGTGACATTTTTTGTTTAAATTTGGAAAGTATCACATTAATTTAATCAACTAGTACAGTGTTCAGTATGTTTATTTTTACTACCATATTATTTAACCTTATATTTGCAATACCTTTCACAACTTAAAGTAAGTGTTTACTGTATTATTATATCATATAATTTAATTAGACTTTTTTTAGAAGACAGGACTGGAATGTTTATCTCACACATTTTATAAGTAAATAGAAGAGCACTGTAGCACTGTCCTACTATTGTTCATCAATTTGCTCGTGCGGGCCCAGAAACATCTCCACTCTGAGACTTGTTACTGTGATTGGCATATCGAATATGTCATGGGTAGTTTGCCAAGCTTTGCTGTGAGGGCAAGATACTCTTGGTAGCTTGCCGGGCTCTTCGAGAGAGGGGCAGAGGAATTATTTCTAAGAGAACAATAATAAATCATTTCCCTCTTTGGCAATTCTGTGAGTTGTTTTCTTTTGTTCATTTTGTATTTAGTTCAGTTTGATTCTTGAGTCTTCTGTTTCCCTTAAGTTTCTTCTTTGTTCCTGACTAGTTTGGCGTCTCTCTTCTACGGGAGAGTAAATGAAATTCAGCATATAATACAGAGTCAGGACTTGAGTATAAAAAATTGAATCAGGACTCCAGACACAGTATCTTTATAAGTTTGGAGTAGAAATGAGCAGACCTTGTCATATATGCCTCTAAAAAATTGCATGGGTTCCTGAATTTCTATGTTGTTTGTATTCAGCTATTCAGATGCTTACAGCTTGGCAGCAACACAAAATATATTTTTCACGATTCTGGAAGTCAGGGACCACAGTGCTAGCATATGCCAGTGAGAAGAGGATCATTTTCTGGATTGTGGGCTTGTTATATCCCTACACAGTGACAGAAGCTTGTGACCATTGTGTGCTCTCTTTCATGAAAGCATTAAATACTCCATGAATAAGGGCTTCAGTCATATAACCTAATCATCACCAAGTTACTAAACAATCATCATTGGGGATTATAGTTTCCATTCTAAGCCTGGGAGGAGACACATATTCAGAATATTCACTCTGCCACACATAAAGAGACATTCCAGCAACATCTAAACAACTTCTGTCATTAACACCATCCTCGAAAGCAAAAATAACAAAAAGTGACTTAATTTGCAAACATATATTGACTTTACTATAAGAATAGCTCAATGGACATGGTTTATATTCTACAATATTTTTTCTTTGAAAATTCATATTCTCATGACTTTTCATCATGCTTATTAGAAAGTTTCTTAAATAACATCTTCTTTGACTTTAAGCAGAATACTTTTAAAATCATAATATGTACTTTTTTGAAATGCTCAAGTAGGTTTTGAGCCCCTTCAAGTACCAGCCATTGTTGGACTGAGTTTTGGAGTATCATTCATAGTCTGTAACATCAGCAACATTACATCATCAAATTTTAAAATCTGACTCACTTCTTATTCCATGCACTTTTCCTATAATCTCTCCATGTTTCTCTGCAATAAAGTACAAAAGAAAAAACTGCAAAAGATGGGGGAAAAATTTTGAACCTTAATCAAATTAATGTTCTCTGTGGAGAGAAATAAACAACATACGTTAGTGAAATTATAAACTTTTGAAGTCCATTTCAAATCTTTATACAGAAATGTCAAGTAGAAACTAGAAATTCAATGTCAATGAGATATTTCACACCAGTGAGAAAGGCACTTATCAAAAATACTGGGAACAATTTTATTGGTGGAAATGTGGTGAAAAGGTAACTCTTACCCACTGCTCATGGAAATGTTGTCTGGTTCAATCTTGCTGGAAAACACTATGGATGGTTCTCGGTAAACTTAAAATTGAACTGTCATATGATCCTATGATTCAACTTTTGGGTATCTTATTCCAGGACAGAAAATTTTTCATTCAAAAAGGTACAGATACACAATTATTCATTGCGAACTCAATACAGTAGCTAAAATTTGGAACCAACCTAGACAGATGCCCAACAACAGATCAGTGTATCATTAACGTGTGGTATATGTACACAATACTCTAAAGAAATGGTGAAATCATGCAATTTTCTACAATCTGGACTGAACTTAAGATATTATGTTAAATGAATAAAGAAGGAGATAAACACAAGATGATATCTCTTATTTGCGATACTTAGAGTAACTGTATGTGGAAATGCAGTGGGTTAATGGGGGACTGTCTGATCACCCAAGGTTCCAAAGTATAGGGAGAAGGAAAGACATTGAGTGCATGGAGGGAGATACTAGACAAATTAAAAAGCAACAGGGTGTAAAGGTCAAGGCACATCAGTGATGTTAAGGAATAATAGAGATAAATATGCAAAGCACAGGTGAACAACATTGAAATCAAGGGTCCCAAGATTCTATCACTGTCACTGTCCTCCCGTTGTTCATCCATTTGCTCGATCGGGCCCAGTAACATCTCCATCGTAAGACTTGTTGTTACTGTGTTTGGCATATCAAATACGTCATGAGGAGCGAGATACTCAGATACTCCCGGTAGCTTGCCAGGCTCTCCGGGAGAGGCGGAGGAATCAACCCGCACTCGGCCAGGCCTGCTGCATGCAAAGGGAATGCCCTACTGCTGTGCTATCGCTCCAGCCCCAAGATTAAATAACCAAATTAGAAAAGGTACTTGTCAAGATGGCAGGCTGAGGATAGGGGGTATAAGAGAGGGAATGAGAGCACTGGTGGAGGTAGGTTGACATTGGTGGCAGGGTTGTTTCTTTTTTGCTGCTTTATTTGTTTTGGGGACCACACCCAGCAACACTCAGGGGTCACTCCTGGCTCTGCCCTCAGCACCCACTCCTGTAGGCGTTTGGGGTACCATAGAGGATGCTGAGGATTAAACCTGGGTCGTCTGTGTCCAAAGCAAGTGCCGTTTCAGCGACACTTTCACTCGGGCCCCTGGTGGCAGGATTGGTGATGGAATGGAGTAGGTCTAAAAGACACTTATGAATCACAATGTTTTAATAAAATAAAATTTAGGAAAATATGCTTCAAAGAGGAAGTGCCACTAAAATCATTGAAGCACACTGCAGGGCCTCCGTGGGAAAGTAAAGCTTCCATTCTAATCACCCTAGAAGTCACTTGGGCTCGTTCCAAAGACAAAAAACCTGAACAATGGAAATGAGCCTCGAGGAATGGAGGCCTCAGGAGGGAAGCTCACAGAAGCACACACATTCACATAAGTGCACGCGCACACACACATACACACACACACACACACACACACACACACACACACACACCATCTAAATACTTTTATACAGTGGTGAACATTATCGAATACAAGTTTCCCTTAAGACAACAAAATCCTTTGCTTTTTCCAGGCATCATTAGACAAAACCAATGCTCACTGAGGCATTATATTTATTTAACTAAAGAGATTACTTCAATCTACACTAGTCTAAATTTCATCTACTCCATCACTAGCACAGGCCTACACTGGAGACACATTTGGGGATCTTATAATGTACACACACTATCCAGTCTGTCTGTCAAACCAGATTATTTTCCATCCTGTTTAGTACAGACGAGGAATTTCCTTGACCCCTTCACTCTCTCAAGTCAATGAACATTGTTAACAAAATTGATTGTTATGAGGTATGATCACGATTAACAGACCCCTGCAATCACTGTAGCATCGTAGCACTGTCCTCTGGTTGTTCATCTATTTGCTCGAGCGAGCACCAGTAACGTCTCCATTGTGAGACTTGTTGTTACTCTTTTTGGCATATCAAATATGTCACGGGTAGCTTATTAGGCTCTGCTGTGCGGGCGGAATACTCTCAGTAGCTTCCAGGCTCTCCAAGAGGAGCGGAGGAATTGAAACTGGGTCGACCGCGTTTAAGGAAAACATTTTAGCCACTATGCTACCACTCTGGTCCACTCTTCCAATCATCATGTCAAACAGTAGGCACATTTGGCCCTTAGGGAAAAAGTCTGAAACATGAATGATGTGATGAATTACCTTTGCTGTATGATCACTCCTGTCTCTCTTCACCATACATATTGTTAACTATTAAGAGAGGAAGTAGAGCCAGAGATATATCTCAAACCTGCTTTCCAACTGAGTTTGAGATATCGCGAATCAAGCAACATTTACTGAAAGCTTCCTACATGCCAAAATTTTTGATAAATTATTGAAAAACAACAATCAAGAAAGTCTTCTTTCTGGGGTCATAGCAATAGTAAGGCAGGTAGGGCATTTTCCTTGCATGGATCAAACTCAAGTTCAATCCCCAACTTTCCATATAGTCCTCTGTGCACTGTCAGGAGGAATTCCTAAGTGTGGAGCTAGAAGTAATCCCTGAGCATCACTGAGTGTGGCCCAAGTGACAAGGAAGAAAGGAAGGAAGGAAGGAAGGAAGGAAGGAAGGAAGGAAGGAAGGAAGGAAGGAAGGAAGGAAAAGGAAGCAAGAAAGCAAGTCAGTGTACTGTCTGGTGATTCATCAATGACCAAACCTCAGTAAATAAAATTTTAATTTTACTCACTCCCTTTCACAAAGGGATGACTTAAGAAACATGAAAATTGTCTGTGTCCTTTTCAAAATGATATATTTTTCAGTTATACACTTACTTGAAATAATCAGAACCAAATAAATTTATCATTGTGGTTTCTCTATTTATTAAAGTCAGAACCAAATCAAAATGGCTTTTATCATGCTGGAACTATACTTTAAGCTAAATTAAGTGCTGAATTTTGTTCTTCAGAAGTCTTCAAAAGTCTTCAAAGTCTCATTTGTATTTCTACTTCTTTTTAATTTCCCAAGTTACCTAAAACAAAACAAATACACTTTCCTCCAACAGTCATCTAGGTAAAATATACTTTATTTGATTTGTATGAAAATATGTTTCTTCATTTTCTGGAATTTATATTTTTAGGTTTGGAAATAATAGATACGTATAGGTACATGAAAATAAATTTATATAAAACAAGGATTTTAAATAGAATTCAATAATAGTAACATACTTATACAGCTATGTAATTTGTGTCAAGAAATACAAGTTAATGTACATATTCATTAGGAAAATTGCTTGATACAAAAATGAGGGTATTTACTAAAACCTAGGAAGACTTTTTTCTAAATAGATGTTCTAATAATTAAGCATGTTTTTCAACCCTGAAATTCATTCTTACTGGTCAGCAGTTCTTGTCTTCCAGCCTCTAACTGTATTGCTTAACACCACAAGAGAGCATGGAAGTCAGCCGTGTCAAGAATGAAAGACTTTCTTTTGAATATGTGCTCGATATTTTGAATCAGATGAGTCTATCTGCTGAAATTTTTGATAAAGACTAAAATTGTAATTTGTCTTCAGTTGAACATTTGATGCAAATAGCAACAGGAATAGCAGAGTCAATGTTTGTATTGCACTTTACGTATGTGTTTAATTCCATTGACCCAATGGAAATAATTCGGGGATCAGGGGTGCGGAAGGTTTTCTCTCATGTGCTGACTTGCTCAGTCCACACCAAGGAAATTCTGTTCTCATTGGTGTGGTCAGATTAAGTGGCTGATCACCAGCAAGTACGGATTTTTCCTCGCGTCCTCTTTTATTTCATGGAGTAGTGTTTTGCAGTTTTCATTGTAGAGGTCCTTTACCTCTTTAGTAGGCTGATTCCGAGGTATTTGATTTTCTGGGGCACGATTGTGAAGGGGATTGTATTTTTCCTGTCACTTTCTTCTGTCTCATCATTTGTGTATATAGGAAGGCCATGAATTTTTGGGCATTAATTTTATATCCTGAAACTTTACAAGTCTATTGTTTCTAGGAGTTTCTTGGTAGAGGATTTAGGGTTCTCGAGGTATCGTATCATATCATCTGCGGATAGTGAGAGCTTGATTTCTTCCTTTCCTATCTGGATGCCTTTAATGTCTTTTTCTTGCCTAATCGCTATTGCAAGTACTTTCAGTTTCACTAATAATTTTTTTTAAATACAGCTTTTTATAGTCAGGTATTGTCACTCATTTTCCACATTAAAAAATGAAAGAGGGACTAAAGAGATAGAGCAGTAAGGAATGGGCTTTACATGGCCAATTGACACTTGCTCCTCAGGATCTTATGTGGTCCCCTGAGCACCACCAGGGTGAGAGGCAGGACTAAACCCTGAATTCCACTAGATGTGGCCTAAAAGACACACATACAAAAAGCCAAATGATGTAGCCAACTGGGCTTACTGAATCTGCTTCTTTGCAATAGGGCTTGGTAAATACACATTTCTAGCTAGTGAAGAAGTTTGAGGGACATTACTGCCAAAATTGCTATATAAAACCCCTAAATAGTTTGGCCCCATTTGACATAATTGGAAAAATTTTATTTCCACTCAAAGATGTGACAACTTTGAGAGACACAAGATGTGTATTTTTTAATACACTGATTAGTGAAATGTGGTTGGTGTGAATTTGGTTTGTGCTTTTTCTGTATTCTAATCATCTGAAAACAATAATCCATGTAAACCATACATAACATCAGATATGCCAGAGGTTAGCTGCTACATTCTGAGTAGCTTAAACACAATATTTTCAACTTCTAAATTAAATCAATACAGGATATCGACTTAATATACAGAGACAGATTAAATAGCATTGCTTTTAATGTCTTTCATTAACCTTTTCATTATCCAGTTCTCCATAGATTTTATACATATATTTTTTTCTGATGCATATACTGCCCATACATACTGTTATGTATAAAACCAATAAAATTTCTTAACTGTTAGAGAAACGGAGACTAGTCGCTTATGGTATTTTACTAAATATGCATTAATATGTGTATTTAATTTTTATTTTATTTTATCATATTTATTTGGGGGGCTTTTGGGGTCACACCCAGTAATGCTCAGGGGTTACTCCTGGCTCTGCACTCAGGAATCACTCCTGGCAGTGCTGGGGGACCATATGGGATGCCAGGAATCAAACCTCAGTTGGCAGCGTGCAAGGAAAACACTATCACCACTGTACTATTACTCTGGCTCTCAAGTGTATTTAATTTTTAAATTATGCAGTCTTCCAGTAAGTGTTCAGGAATCCGAGTGGTCACTTTGCCTACTTTGCCGGACAGTACAAGTCTGATATTTCAGTGCTTGTACTTGGTGATGCAATGCTGCTCAAGCCTAGTGGTGTTGAGGACCACCAACGCTGTCCTAGCAGTGTTAAAGGGTTACCTGTGCTTAACACAGTGAACTTGGGGGTCAATATGGTATTGCATATGTAATTTATTGCCTAGTTCATGCAAGTATGTATTCCAACATTTTAAACTGTCTCCCTGAACCCAATAATTACTGCACTGTCACTAGCCATTAACTAATCATTGATATCAGAATGTCATAGATAAGAATTAGACAGCAGTGCCTAATGTGAAAGAAAGTTATAGTTCTGTAATCCACATAAAAATTGTATCTGGTCTGGTAAGATAGTACAATGGGTAGGGCACTTTCCATGTCTTGGATGAACCAAGGTTTGATGCCCTACCAGAAGTGATTCCTGAGCACGCAGCCAGGAGTAAGTCCTAAGCAATGCCAGGTGTGGTGTGGACCAAAAGAAAACAAACAAAATAAATAAAAATATTGTTTAGAGGATTCATGGACAATTATCCATGTAGGAATTCTGGCTTTTTGACAATAAGTATCTATTTCTTAAGGCAGTAAGTTACACCAGAACATTCTCCTGGCCAGTAGTTGGTAAAACTAAATGAAGTTCAACTTTCAGTATAAATGTATGATCACTGACTCATCTCAGTTTGAAAATAAATTTATAAATACTTAGGTATTCTTAGTAACTAAACTTATATTTCTCAACCTATCAAGAGAGCTCACTGATTAATGTGCTGGGACTCTATAACAACTAATATTTTAGTCAGAATGAGACAGCATTTTAAATGTTATTTGTTAAGTTCTATATAAATCCATTTTTAAACATAGGATAAGCCTTGAAGTACTTTAGATATCTTTGGAATAGTAGAGGCAGACTATATACTGTGGGAAAAAGTACTATTTCTGAATAGCCATACACATTTAAAAATCCTAGTGTGAAACGTGTCATTATTATGGTATTGTTTTCCCATTTTGAGTTCTCTTCCATTTTTATTGCTCTCTTCCCTAAAGACCATCGGAATGTAGATCATTTTGCCAGAACATTTCAAACCTTATTTTGTCTAAGTACTGAAGGATGACCACTTCTAAGACAGAGCTATATAACTAATTCTACCATGATACAAATCTCCATTGCCAATCTAATGGGTATCGTTAAATCAAAAAACATGATTTTATTGAAACAGTGCTCTCCTCAGTGGTTATCTGTTAACACAGGCACAGCATCCTCTGAAAGATTCCTTCTGGTCTACAAACAACAAATCAATTGGATACTGCTGAGATTTCAAATTTGATATTGAATACAACTTAGTTGAGAACATAAAGTGAACTCTATGTAAGTCAATTGTCAAAAATTCAATTTCTAAAACAGTTTTACTCATAACAGATGAAAGCAAACACATGTTCAATATATCAACATCATCATCCTACCTCTTTTTTATCTCATTTCTTAGGCATTAATTCATCCACTTACTTAAATATCTAAGCACCTATCCTCTATAGGAAATAGCAAAAATAATCATTACTTAATTACTGCCATTACTGTTTCTCAAATGCCTGTCTCTGATAGCAGACATTCTCAATGTGCTGCTTTATTACCCAATTCCAGAACAGACCACAAAGATTCTTATGATAACCTCCCAAACCATCAAATCACTGTGATCAAAGAACAGATGCTTGGCCTAAGAAAAAAAGTAATTGCCGTAATATGTATCTGATTCACTTAGGAGCTATTTCAGCACTCCAGGTCTAAATAATACTGAACTAGCCAACTAGTAGTTTCTACTTCTTAGAACCCACCTGATAGCAGAAGATAATTCTTACACTTTCTCCAACTGAACTTACTCTTATGTTTCCATGACTCTAATTGGAGTGTTTGATCTTTTTATCCTCACCAATGGCCACATTAATGGGTACTAATACCTTCTTTCACTTTACTTTGAACCATAATGTCTACATTTAGGGTTTTCTTGTAAGGAGAATCTTTAGTTCAAAATATCAAAGCTGAGTTAGGAAGGAGAGGTATTGGAGTCCTTGCAGATGGAAGAAGTACACTGGTGATGGGTATGGCTTAAATTACGTCCATAAGAACCTATTATTAAAATATAGCATTCTGCTTCTCAAAAAACACTATTAATATATAGCTTTCTACTTACTAGAATTACGACCTGTAAAAATATAGCATGGCAGCTTTAAAAGTTTTTAAAAATGAAAGAACCAAGGCAAAATTTCTGGAGTTAAGCTACCTGGATTGAAACTCAATTGTTTCTACTTTTCATTGCATTTATTTAATGGAATGTCTTTGTTTTTTGATGCGTTGAATTTTTGCTTTGACGTTTGAAATATATTAGGTATAATTAATCTGTCTCACAGGTAGTGGGAGGGGTGGCAGGGGGGTATATTTGGGTTCTTGGTGGTGAAAAATAAGTACTGTTGAAGGAAAATGTGTTTGATCATTGCATAACTGAGACTTAAACTGGAAAGCATTGTAACTTTTCCCACAGTGATTCAATAAATAAATATTAAAAAAATAAAATAAATTTTATTGGATCACAGCGAAAAAGTGTTTGAAATATATTAGTACTTGTGTCATAGAAATACACTTAGAAATAAACACTTATTATATGTAAACCACTTAGAGTGTCTCTTTGCAATAGTTTGTTGAAAATGTTGGTTATTATGCTATTATTATGATTTGGAACCAAGCACAATCACTGACATGGCATATTGAAGGTAAGGAGTGCGGTTTTAAATAAAGTCACTGAGACAATAAGTGACTTAAGCCTTAGAGCCTGTGATAGCAGAATGACCCCTTTCTTTCATTTAATTTGTTGGGTATGGGGAGTTAGCCACTCAGTGGTTCCCAGGGTTTACTCTTGGCTCTGTGCTTAGAATACCATATGAGTTGCCAGGGATCAAATTGAGATAGGCTGATTGTAAGGCAAACAAGTGCCTTAAGACAATTTTAGTAATTGCATTTAGTAAAAAAGCAACAAAAGTGAAAAATTAACACAAATCTACATTTACTACAAGTCAAGAATCAAAAATAAAAGATGTCAGATATTACGGAAAAAAATTGCTTCTCCCAAATATAATACTGCATTCATAAAGCTTATTCTATTATGTTTGAATGTCTGATCAGAAACAATTTAATCAAAGTTTATTTCATTAAGCATAACGTGTACACACTACGTCGGAACTGCAACAGAAGCTGACAGAAAGCTATCACATATCTCTCTGAATCATATTTTCCCTCCCCCCAAAGGCTGCTAAAAACTGCTTTTCTTTTTTTCCATCATCTTCTTCCACAGTGCATATTCCAAGATTCCTCTATAGATAACTGTACATGCCACTAGACTGGTTTGCTACAACAGTCCTTTTCTGGGCTAAAGAGATGTAGGTGGTAGTGTTTAAAGTTTGTAGATGACTCTTACCTTCATAGTTGACTACAAATAGTTAACCAATACATTGCTCATAAGTTTCAGTTGGATATAAAAAGTCTACATTTATTCAAGCTTTTTATTGTAAGGTAACAAAATTGATGGCATGATAAAACATATTTAAGTCAAACAGAAAACATAAATTCTTTGGGAAGACAAATATGCAAAAATCAGTCATTTAAAAAAATGGTTTTCCTTTATTTTTTCAAGGTGCCACTTAGTATGAAAATTCTAAAGTCAAATGAATGTTATTATGATTTCCTTCCTCTTGTGAAAGTTTTGGTAAAATTGCCTATGAAAATAAATATTTTTCTTAAGGGAAACAAATTTGTCATCTATGATGTAAATAGATTAAAAACAATGGAAGATCACATTCTAATTAAAAAAGTGACAGTACGTGATAATCTACTAAGCAAATTGCCAATATGTACATCTATTAGCTGTCATTTCTATGAACTAGGACAAATTTATAATAGGTTGAATATATCTCATGGCTAAGATGGAGACAAGAGGTTATTTTTTTCTGTCATATTATGCTTGTAAAACTAGTGAGTATAGTATTTATCATCAACACAATATTAAATTCTTGCATTTAAATAAGCCATACAACAGTCTATTATTGGATCGATAACATTATTTACAGTGAAAAATAACCAACCTTTTTCCTCTACAATAATTTTTTTCATTTGAGACAGATTATCGTTCTTCCAATTTTCCTCTCACTACCATCATCTTAATATAAAGAGGCAGCAAAGTCAGATTGTGCTTTGAAATCCTTACCAAAGACAGATCGTACTAACCTAAGAGGAAACTTCAATGACTACTGACCAAATTCTCATCTGGCTGAAGTCTCCACATCTCTCATGTTCTAGATTTCTATATTATGGTGGCGATCATTCTGTGGACCACTATGCATACAAGGAAGAAACATGATTTGCATAAAGCTAAATCAAAGCAGGGAAGTAACTCCAGGAAGGAACTTTGTTTTATTTCAAATCCTGAAAAAGAAAGGCAACTCCTTGGAAACCGCAGCGATCAAATCAACACCAAACACAATCTTTGTTTTACTCTGATATTTCTGACAGTTGTTTCTCTTAATGATACTATGGATGACTTAATTGATACTACCTTTAGCACACTCACACCGAAACTGACTTAACTATAAAGTAATGAAGTATTTTTAACATTTACTAATAACTTATGCCATAAAAACTAGAGCATACTCCAAAATAATATCATGGCAGTGTTCTAATGATATTTCTAAATAGCAATTGTATCTGGTATTTTGTATCTCTTCTGTTTCCTTCAGAGTGTTTAGAATCACTTTTCTAATACTTCTTTCATCAGCTTGCAGGAGGTTTACTGATTCTCTCCAACAATAGAGTTTTGACTTCATTAATCTTTAATTTCTGTTTTTTTGGTTATCTTTGGCTATAATTTATAATTGTTCAGTTTTACTTCTCATTTCTTAGTTTTTTTATATTTTAATATTTTCCTATTTAATTCTGTTTGTTTAAATAGGAAATATTTTGTTTGTTAAATTCTGTTTGTTAAATAGGAAATATTTTCCTATTTAATTCTGTTTGTTTTTCTATATTAAGTACCAAACATTAGAAAATATTTTAGCAAACACTGATTTTTATATGTATCCCCAATATCATAACTGTATAGAGACATATCTAAGTTTCTGGACAGGTTCCTTTGCTTAAGAATCTGTCACTGTCACTGTCACTGTCCTCCCATTGTTCATCGATTTGCTCGAGCGGGCCCAGTAACGTCTCCATTGGAGACTTTGTTGTTACTGTGTCTGGCATACCGAATACATCACGGGGAGCTTGCCAGGCTCTGCTGTGAGGGCGAGATACTCTGGGTAGCTTGTCGGGCTCTCCGAGAGGGGTGGAGGAATCTAACTCGGGTTGGCTGTGTTGGCTGCGTGCAAGGCAAACACTTTACCCGTTAAATACATTATGAAAGAGTTTTAACCATACAGCGGGGAATAAAGTTAAAAATGTAGCAACACATACACATTAATACACACACTTTAGTACCTTATATCTACAATGAAAATGTTTTCAATTTTAGTTATTCTGTTGGAAATTATTTCATCTTCACTATCTTTTGTTGAACATTATAATTATAATAAAATAACAAATGTTATAGCTGTATAAATTACCAGAGTTGTACACAAGGAACTCTCTTTATACACGTGATGTTTACTAAGATTAACAATTCCTAGTAATATCTATTCATTTCTCCTTAGAAATCTTAGAGACTACATATAATTTTTCTCCTCATATGGTAACTCTAGATTTTTCTTTCTTTGTTTCACCACTATTATTGTGTTTCTAGTAGTCAGATTAAGGACTTTAAAATGTATGTGTCTTTACCCTATTTAAAATTTTTTCCCAAACTATTACACCATATGTTGACTTTAGGATATGGAAGATAAGAGGAAATACTTTGTTTTCACAATTTCATTTCTTTTTATGCCACCAAATGTATGTGCTTTAATTTGCGACACAAAGAAGACTTCTCTGACTTTGTAATGTACTAGGATAAAACTATAGGGATGGAGAGATTAACCTTTTTTAAAAAAAATCTGGCTCACTTATAAAAAGATGTTTCTGTTGACCCATAGAGACAACAGGCAGGGATTTTCATGGCCATTTTTTCAGTCCTTTTCCTATGAGCGTATCTCTTAATTGTACCCTCTTCATTTGTGTATAAGCATCCAGGTAAGGTCAACAGGTAATAGATCCTTCATGCGGTGATACAAGGCATGCAGGAAGGCAGACATTATGGAAGAGTCTACTTTAAGAAAAAGGCTAAATGAACTTGAATTATTTACATTTCGTTTCTCTAGAGGGCAGTAACCTGTATAATGGAACATAGAATTGGATGTAAATGTGCCTGGCTTTAGGATTCCTTAATGAATCAACCTAGTCGCAATGCTCACAGGGCAGTTTCTTTGCTCTTCTAAATGTATTTTAAATAATCTGCTGATTACACTCATTTTTTCCTCCTGTGATTATATTTTTAGCTATTATCTTGACTTACTAATCTTTGAAAGTATGTACAACTAGGAACATTATCGAATTTGGCTCTATACACTTGGATCTATACAGTGAAACAAAGAATCTTTTCATAACTATCACTGTATCATTGTTCATCAATTTGCTCGAGTGGGCACCAGTAACATCTCCTTTTGTCCCTCTCACGTGCTAGTGTAGCCTGATGGCATATTGGGGGCTCTTTCAGGGTCAGGGGAATGAGGACCATCACTGTTACTGTTTTTGGCATATCGAGTACACCATGGGTAACTTGCCAGGCTCTGCCATGCGGGCGGAAAACTCTCAGTAGCCTGGCAGGCCACCCGTGATATGCCAAAAGCAGTAACAGTGATGGTCCTCATTCCCCTGATCCTGAAAGAGACCCCAATGTGCCGGGATCTCTGAGAGGGATGGAGGCTTTTGGGGCAGCCTCTTATCACCTTTACAGGTGTTCCCAGTTAGGCATATATGTGGGCAGGATACATATAGCCTTCCGGGTTCCTTGAGAGCGAGAACTAGACAATAAGATGGCATAACTATAGTGGGCTGTAAAGTAAAACTTGAATGCATTTACAATTGTTTACACCCCACAAACAGCAATTATAAAAAGCAACAAAATTGGAAATTAAAAAATTGCACAAAATGATGAGAAAATTAGAAAGTTAAAATATACCTATGCATGCATAAAAGAACAAATGATTATAGAAATTCATATGTTGCTAGAATAATGCAGCATTGAAATATTATCTATAAAATATTTAGGATACATATAAAATCAATGTTTGAGAAAATATTTGCTAATGTTGAGTACTTAATATAAAAAGAGAAAAAGAATTAATCAGTTCTAGTAAAATATTTAAATATAAAGAAACACCTGAGAAACGAGACGTGAAAATGAACAATTATAAAATATAACCAAAGAAAATAGAAATCAGAAGCTAAAGATTAGTGAAGTTAAAACTCTATTGTTGGAATCAGTAAACCTCCTATAAGCTGATGAAAAAAGTGTTTGAGAAGTAACTCTGAACACTATGAAAAAAGCAGAAGAGATACAAAATATTAGATGCAATTGCTATTTAGAAATATCATTAGAATATTGCCATGCTATTTTTTTGGTGTATGCTCTAGTTTTTATGGCATAAGTTATAAGAAAACATTAAAAATACTTCATTATTTAATAGTAAAGCCTGATTAAATTCAAAATCCCTTGAACTGGAAAGATTTTTTTTCCCTATTTTGCTTCTCTAACGTATTTAAAATTTTATTGTGCAAACTGATGCAGCAACACAAAATGAAATTAAATCTTACTAAAATATAGTATTAAAGGTACGTATTTTAAATAAGAATAGAAACGGTTTTAATTTATATTGTGATGTTTTCATTTGCAAACCTTAATGTTCTCATTTCCAAACGTTCAGTTTTAATGTAGACAAAAACTACACAGCTCATGCAGACCTAGATATCATCCGTAATTTCAATTAACCAGCGACATGCTAGTTTGGTCCTTATGGTTGTAGAGACATGAAGAAAATATTTAATCATCATTTCTGGACCTAGAATAAGTATTTTTGGGGAATGTTGTAGTAATATAAATTCTGCAGTTACCTGGCAGAGCTATACATGCAATTTATTTCTAATGATGAATAAGGGCACTCATATTAAAATTTCATTTGGGCTTAGTACTTAAAGGTTTAAACTGACATTCAAAATGAAATGAAATAAAATAGTATATGAGTTATGAATGATCATGGGACTCCTCCAGACCAAGTCACTTTCATATTATACTGTGTGTTTACAATGGGATAACCAATGATAGAAATAATGACCCAGTTTAATCAACCAATGTAATGAATCAGAGCTCAGCAATTGGAAACCGGTCCAAATGACACTGCTCCTCCAAATAAATTAAATCTTAGAATTGTGCCCAGGTCATACATAGACTTGACTCCTAAACTGCTATTTTAATAAGAAAGTACCTTTTAACAGACTTGGAAAAGGTGTCGAAAATTAAACATTCCCCCCAAAAATATGACAAATCATTATAACCTTCTCTTCCGTCTGGTTTATAGATGTAAGGAAAATACATGACTTGGTCCAAAGCAGAGAAATGTGACAGAGTTCATTTTTCTTCACTCATGTATCTTTTAAAATCTAGTAGAATATTGCCCTCTGAGAATTCGGAATGGGAGAAAAGAGGCAGAAAATCTCTTCCGAAGCTCATTTTGCATGTGAAAATGATAACAAAGAGGTAATTGCAAAATGACGTCTTTTGAGTAGTAAAGTTTCTTTTGAAATATGTATATCTATATATTTAATATACATGGAAACAAACATGCTGCTTTCACGATAGAGCCATACTAATATTTAATGTTTTTTTTCAGTTTCTATTTTTAACTGTGTGTTATCCTTGATTTAATTTTTAAAATGTGCTTGGGATACGGAATAAAATAAATCCTGGAGTCCTCATATAATAAAATAAGAAAATAGTAACATACCAAAGCTATTCCATGTAGCCCAATGAATGCAATCTATTTTGGAAGCTGCAGTTTCTAGTTTTGTCTCTCTTTTCTCCTTCTAAAGTGGCAACATGCTTTTTTTATGAAAGTTTTTTTTTTTCAAACTGCTATCAATATTACTATTGCTAATTACGAATGCAATTATTCCATGTCCAATTTGTGCAAGGGGAGGTGAGAGAATCCTAAACTCAACATCATTATTAGGAAAATTAGAAATTTATTTGTAATTTAAAAATGAAAAAAGTTTTCAAGATAGACAATGGGGATAGTTTAGAGGAGACATGGAAAAAAATCAGAGCCTTAGTATGTTGATTATACAGGAGAAATTGAATATTTAGGATTAGAGGTAATTTGGCATCTTTATTTGTAGGGCTGGAGCGATAGCACAGCAGGTAGGGTGTTTGCCTTTCACGTGGCCAACTCGGGTTCGATTCCTCTGCCCCTCTCAGAGAGCCCAGCAAGCTACTGAGAGTATCCTACCCAAACAGCAGAGCCTGCCAAGCTCCCTGTGGCATATTCAATATGCCAAAAACAGTGACAACAAGTCTCACAATGGAGACGTTACTGGGCCTGCTCGAGCAAATAGATGAACAATGGGAGGACAGTGCTACAGTGGTACTATTTGTGAATTAAAATTTTGGCTGAGTTAGAATTTTGGCTTGCCTGATGGAGAAATATGCTATTTAAGTAATTACTTAGAATGTGATAGAATTAGGTACACATTGTTTAACATTCAACCATGCACATAAAAGTAGAAGTCTGTTGAAATGGTTAGTTTCAGTGACTCTTTGAACATTCATGTTCCTCATTTTCAATGTGAGTCTTAGGAAAGATTTCAAAATATGGCATATCTTGGAAGACTGTAAGAATATATTATACTGTCATAGAAGTATCTAAAACTAATGCTTGCAATATCTATAGATTAAAACTTCTCGGCAAAGTACATACACTTTAAAGGAAAATTCAGAGATTATGTTTTGCAACTTGTTGTCTTATAGTTAATTTTCCAATATAAATATAAGAAAATATTTAGCTTACAGTAGTTTATAAAATTTTTAAATATCCCCTGAGCACCGCCAAAAGTAATTCCTGAATGCAGAGCTAGGAGTAACCCCTGAGTATGTTTAAATGTTTTTCACAAAGATTTTTACCTTATGATTTCATTTTATTTAGATAAGTGCTTGAACATTATTATGTAGCCCTTTTATAGGAATAAAGAATTCAATATTGCTATCATATTAATTAAAATGCAATTCTCATTTAAATAATCGAGTTTTCATGGTTGTATGTAGGAATACATGCACTGCTGCTGGGAATACACGCATGCTACCACTTGATATAGACATCAGTAACTGAACAACCTCTCCAAAGAAGAAATGTGATAATAAAAAGGGACATTAAAAAATGCACATTTTGACGATTATCAGAAATGCTAATAAAAACCACGATCAGAAAATCCTCACTCTAGTGAAAAAGATCAAAAAGAAGAAGAAACAACAAATGCTGTCAAGGATATAGGACAAAAGGATTACTTCTTCAGTGCCATTGAGAGTATAAACTTGTTCAGCCCCTATAAAGAACATAATGGAGACTTCATACAAGTTTAAATATAGATCTGTCATGTGATTTATACCTCATGTATTTATGCCAAAAGCACACACAAAAATACTAATTCAGGAAACATACATGCCTATGCTCATTGCAATAATATTTCCAAAGTCAGGATATTGTCTAAATTAAGATAAGGCATAAAAATTATATACACATATGTATATATAAATAATTTGGCAATAAGAAAAGGTGACTACTTGGCATTTTGTTAATGCACGGATAGAAGAGAAGGGTGTCAGGACAAGTGAAATAGAGCAGAATAAGGACGCCGCATTTCCTCACTCTTACAGGTAGGGTATAAAGAAACAAAGCAAGGGAACAAACAATATTTAGTGAAGCCAATATTTAGACTCTGAAAACAGAACTTAGAAGAATTAAATCGAAAGGGAGAATGGGATGTACTGTTATTAAGGGTTATTATTACACTGATGGTTGGTATGGTATGGTTACAATGTGCGCTAAAACAAATTTATTCCCTTATTAATTAGTATCAAAAATATAAAAAATGTAGAAGGATCAACTTTTTCTTTTCTTTTTGCTTTATACCCAGTGATTTTCAGGGGTTACTCCTAGCTCTGCACTCAGGAATTACTTTTGGCGGTGCTCAGGGGACTACATGGGATGTCGGGAATTGAACCCAGGTTGGTAGCATATAAGGTAAATGCCCTGTCCTCTGTATTATTGCTCCAACCTTCAACTTCAGCCATTAACTTTAGTTTAGCATACAGATAGGACCAATTTTAAGACTTAAACATGATGTATAGTGTCACATGAATACCTTCAATTATTAATTACATTGGTCATGAAGTAATCTAATCATTTTGGAAAACACCTTTTGGTTTTGATTCAATGATTGTTTTTATTGTTGTTTTTTGGTTTGGGGGCCACACAGAAGGGCTCAAGGGCTATTTCAGGATCCAAGTTGGTCAATGCAAGGAAAGTTCCCAAACCCCTGTGGAAACTCTTGGGGCCCCAGAAAATAATCTTTATTAAAGTATGTAGCATTGTTCTCCCGTTGTTTATCGATTTGCTCGAGTGGGCCCAGTAATGTCTCCATTGTGAGACTTGTTACTGTGTTAGGCATATCGAATACATCACGGGGAGCTTGCCAAGCTTTGCGGTGGGGCGAGATACTCTCGGTAGCTTGCCAGGCTCTCTGAGAGGGGCGGAGGAATCGAACTCAGCTCGGCTGGGCGCCTGCTTGCAAGGTAAAGGCCTTAACGCTGTGCTATTGCTCCAGCCCGTTAAAGTATGTAAAGTGACAGAATGTATGATGTTTTCTTCTAAATCCTTTCATCTATTAGCAAAAAAAAAGAAGGAAGACAGAGAGAGAAGGAAGGGAGGAGGGAAGGAAGGAAGGAAGGAAGGAAGGAAGGAAGGAAGGAAGGAAGGAAGGAAGGAAGGAGGGAAGGAAGGAAGGAAGAAAAGAAAGAAAGAAAGAAAGAAAGAAAGAAAGAAAGAAAGAAAGAAAGAGAGAGAGAGAGAGAGAAAAGAAGAGAAAACAAGGCATAAAGGCATGGTGCACTAGTATGCAAAATACTAGGAATGGTAAAGTACTAGGAACAATACACTTTACCAAAATAGTTATTCATGATTTTCTTTCTTTTTTTGTTTTTCCTTTTTGGGTCACACTTCATGATGTACAGGGGTTACTCTTGGCTCTGCAGTCAGGAATTACTCCTGGCGGTGCTTGGGGGGGAGGTCATATGGAATACTGGGAATCGAACCCTGGTCAGCTTCATGCAAGGCAAACGCCCTACCTGCTGTGCTATCGCCCCAGCCCTTATTCATGCTTTTTCAGTAAAACATTTAGTCTTTATTATTCTCCCTTTTGTTTTTGAATATGGTGAAAATAATCATAATGAAGATTCCAGCTTTTGTCTGACTGTTCTTTCCACCATTTGTAAGAAGGGGTAACTGCATCTTATTAATCTCTTAATGGCAAATTACTAATGCTTTCTCTGTCTCTCCACCACAACATGATAGTACTTTCTCCCTTCATTTCTGTATCAGTTCAGTCATAAAATTCAGAGAGCAAACATAACTGGCAATTCTAACACTAGAATTTGATATATTTTCATCAGTCAATATTGAATCTTTAACACTATTTTCTTCGTAGGCAGTCACTGTGATAAAAAAGAATTAATATAAGTACCAAAGTTAAAAGAGTTAAATAATTTATCATCATATAAATCAGAACTAAGATAGTATAACAAACATTATATAGACAGAGTTACAGAAGATTCATATGTATATAATCCACCTCTGTAATGAAATATTTATTATTTTCATATATTTTTATGGGCTGGAGCGATAGCACAGCATGCAGGGTGTTTGCCTTGCACGCGGTCCACCCTGGTTTGGTTCCTCAGACCCTCTCTAAAAGCCCGGCAAGCTACGCAGAGTTTCCCATCCCCACAGCAGAGCCTGGCAAGCTACACATGGCATAATAATTGATATGCCAAAAACAGTAACAAAAAGTCTCACAATGAAGACAGTACTGGTGCCCGCTAGAACAAATCAATAAACAATGGGAGGACAGTGCTACAGTGCATATATTTTTATATATTCAAAGAAAATGCTCTTCACTGGCAAAGTCAAACATAAATAAAGCCAACTATTGGTGTTATTGTACTGTTTATCTTTTAGTATGTTGAAATGACAGAGCAATTTTAAGACATTTTATTTAAGTAGCAAATATAGTTTGATTAATTAGAATGAGTTCCTGAGTAGCTAGCTTAATCATACTGATGTATTTTGAAAAGGAAAAGAAATATTAAATTATAGATAGAAGTTTCCTTTTATTTGCCTTAATCCATAGTAAAGGTGTACTTTAAGAAATGTAAAATAGAGTACAGGAGATAATACAGAGACCAGAGCATTCCAAGAATGTGCCTGGCCAGGGTTCAATTCCAGGCACCACGAGGTGCCCCAAGCATCAATGTGTGAAGGTCTAGAGGCTCCATGCCTGTCGAGTGTGACCCTGGCAGACCCCAGAACTGCTGGAACAGTCTGGATAAACACCATCATCTCAAGCCAAGAAGCATCACATCCTTATGCACTTGCATTGAGCTTTTGACTAGATTGAACGAGAATCACCAATCTGACCCCTGGATCTTCAGAGCACTCCTTGCAGCTCCCTAATCAAAAATGAAAGCAAAATATTCAAAAAGACACATCAATGTGAAAGTGATAAAAGAAAAATGTTGGACTTGGGAAAAGAAAACTTGACTACTTTTTACGTTTTTTGTTTGATCAGAGTGCTTATAACTGACACTAAAAATGCATTGAGTACAAAGTAATTTTATATAAAGAGTAAAAATATCTGGAGGTTGCATATAATCTGAAAAATCAAATGCAAAAATTCAAAATATATACATTATAATAACTAACACAAAATGCTTATCACATTAAGTTTAGCTAGCTTGCGTTTTAATTTAAAAAGAAGTGCCACATTATTACTGCTAATACTGACTGTGTTTTATACTTGTGGATTGGACATTTTGATGATTAAAATAATTACTTTATTTTCTGTATTTTAATTAATATGGTGAGGGTTTGCTTTGGGGACCACACCTGGAGGTGCTCCAAGTTTACTCCTGGGCCTGTTCTCAGGGATCACAACTTGAAGGTTCCAGGTATAATACAGGGGGCCGGGGAGTGAATTGGGGTCAGCCATATGCTAGACAAGTACTATATCCATGTACTATCTCTCGGCACATCAAATCATGACAATTTTAAATGCATAAGAAAAATTTGCAGAAAATCTAATGCTTATATACAAATAATCATGAATAAGGCAGATTTTAAAGATTGTCTTTATTTTTAAATAGACCATATATATATTACCTTATATATTTAATCATTCTCTGTAAATATATATATATGTAAACATATACACACTTAAATGTATTAAATACAAAGCTAAAGACAATAATAATTTACTTGGCAAAGACATCCAAGAGATAGTTGTTGTGACAGCCAAATTCCATCTATTTTTGAAAATCGGCCAACCATCAAACTGCAGTTTTTGACTTTCTGAATAATATAAAATGTAGTATACTTATTTCTATATTGGAAATGCTATTGCATCTGCTACTTAAATGCATAAATACTTAATTTTAAAATTCTGGGATCAAATAAAATATAGTAAAATGATTTTCTCAAAGTAGAATACTGTAAAAAATCTGTTCATATTATATAGTCTTACTTGTCATATGTGCAGAATCATTTTTATAAATGCTCAAAATTTAAGTTGATTTTCCTATTTCTGCCCCAAATGCGTAAGTAATGAAGCATGTTGAGCACAGAGGATGAGTGTTTCTCCACACCACAATTTACTACCTACCAACTTTACATTAAGAGTTCCTCCCCGGTTCCTGCAGGCCCAGCCCTGCTGATAATCTAAACAGAAATCTGGGAAAAGGTCAAGCAGTTGTCTAATGAAATAAGAAAATGTTATTGTGATTGTGTCTTAAATAGAGAACGGTCTTCAGAGTGAAGAAGATGTGTGCATGAATATTTAGGAGGACTTGATTCATCCCTAAGAAATCTATGATCAATGATCACACTGAAATGTTGACAGAGGAAGAGTCAAAGACCAAAACTAAATTTACTTGAAACTATCTGGAAACATATTTAATTTTATAATCTATAAGCAATAGCATGATGAGATAAAAACGTCAAAGTTTTCAAAATAAAATTTAGATATGATTTTTATTTTTGAACATTCCTTCATATATCTTGCCAAGAATACGAAACACATTTTAAAGCTCCACTGAACATGAAGAATAAACAGAAATATTTTGAAAAAGAATTTTTACTGTTGTTTTATTTTTGTTTTCGGAGTATCGCACTAGACTGTACTCAGGGATCACTCCTGGAGGGGTCAGAGGACCATATAGGATGTTTGGAATCAAATCTGAGTCTTCCACATACAAGGCAATTGCCTACCTGCTGTACAATCACTCTGGTCCAAGAAAAAAAATTTACTTAAATAAAATCAACATGTACTTAATTTACAAATAACAAATATATCTTGGAAAAACAAATACTATTAAATAATCTTACAAAAATTATGATGCAAAACCACCCCAGAAATATCAACAGCAAATAGAAGTATTACCTCCTAAATGGTTTAATCATAAGAAATTATAGCTCAATGCAAATTGGGTGCACATTATGGATTTTTTAAAGTCTGTGGGACCTTTCAATGACAGCTCTTACTTCTCCATTTTGGTTACTTATTTCAAGATAAAAATTAGTATTTGTTTATTCATGGCCACACCCAGTGCAACTTAGAGCTTATGTCTGGCTCTGGGCTCAGAGATCACTCCTGCAGGTGCTGGGGGAGCATATGTTGTTTTGGGAATAAAACCCAGGTTGGCCGCATGCAAGGCAAGTACCCTAACCACTGAACCATTGCTCTGGCCCCACAACTTGGTATTCAATATTCTGTACTTTTTTCTTTTTGCTTTGTATGTCACATTTGGTGGTGATCAGGGGTTACTCCTGACTTTGCACTCAGAAATTACCCCTTCCAGTGCTCAAGGGACCACGCTGGGAATCGAACCCGCTTGGCTGCATGAATGGCAAACGCCCTACGTGCTATACTATCACTCCGGCCCCCAGAATGCTGTACTTTTGAGAAATCTTTAAATTATGAAAGCTTCAAATCCTTTATAAACTAGAAGCACTAATTTATGAAGCTAATTAGTTGAAAAAATTAAACCACGTCTTTGCATTTGTCAAAAAATTAAATTGATTTAAAAAATACAATTTACAAGAAATACATAAATGCCCTTTAGTATATCAACTTGATTATATTATGGCTCTCACATAATGAAGACTAAGTGTGTCTTTAGGGCAGAACCTTCCTTAAAAAAATTATTATTGTTATTTTGGATTTTGGGCTACAGGCTATGTTCAGGGATTGTTTTTTGTTTTCTGCTGAAGGATCACTCTTGTTCATGCCCATTGGGCCATATATGGTGACAGGGATCAAACCCTGTCATGCATGGTAGGCACATGCAAGGCAAGTTTTTTACCTTCTATCTCTTTGGCCCATATGGTAGAAGTTTAAAGTATTCAAGAAATCAAGCATAGTTTCCTAACTTATTTAAATACTATGTAAGTAGCATAAAAATATCTAATACCTTCTAAGATATTTATTGAATATTGGCAAGTCTCTGTAATTGCTAATGAAGGCGATTGTGTGGTGAGCAATAAAACTCTATCAGATCCGCATTTTGTTCATTTCAGAGTGGGAAGACAAAGCAACAACAAAATTATAAAACGTATTGTTGCCTTTTGAGAACGTTTCATTTATTTGAAAAGTTATTTAAATCCATAAAAGTCACTCTTTGATATGACTGGTTGTGAATGTCTTCAGAAAAGTAGCCAGCTGCATATGATAATCTGAAAATAGTCATAATATGCTGCAACAAAAATTCTTAAAGAAGGAAAAATAATATACTCCTAAATTTCTATGATATATTTATTTTTAATACTCGCATTAAAGGACCTGAACACAGAAGAAACTTATCTTTGGTCTTTAATTTCAGAGTCTTTGGGAGATGTATCCCTTGACATCATAAGATTTCCCAAATTTATTAAATTTAAGATTTTTTCATTAAATTTACTTCTATATTCACTACAAACTTAATGATTTTCCTATCAATAAGATGAGGAGAATGAATCTGATATGATTTTTATAATTTTTTTCACAGAATTTGTGTGCAAAAAATTATGGCAATAGAATAGGAAAATGTTAATGAAGATGTAATAAATTGAGCCATTGTCCATTAAAACATAATATGAGTAAAAATACCACAATATAAGCAAAATAAAATATTAAAAGATAAAAAACACAGAAATGTGTCTAGAGATATAAAATTTCTTAACTCTTGGTGTGCTCATAAAATATTTTTAATTTAATGATTTTTGTTTTAATAAAAATAATAGAGACAGGAGCTGGAGAGATAGCACAGAGGGTAGGGAGTTTGCCTTGCATGCGGCCGACCGGGGTTCGATTCCCAGCATCCCATATGGTCCCCTGAGCACCGCCCGGAGTAATTCCTGAGTGCAGAGCCAGGAGTAACCCCTGTGAATTGCCAGGTGTGACCCAAAAAGAAAAAAATAATAGAGACAGTAAGCTCTTAAATGGGATGAGTTGTTTACATAAATTCTAAGAGATTCAATAATACATACTATAAAAATAAAATAGTAGATAAAACTTAATATAAAGATGATTGTAAAAGTTTGGAAGGATTATGTAGCCATAACCTTGAATGCATAGTACAGTGCATTTTTCAAAGAATTCTTCAAAGGGGGTGAATTTGCTTCTTCTTAGTGCCTAACAGAAAAGTCTGGAATGGTTATTCTGCAGTATGATATTTCATCACTACTTAGTATAATCATTACCATGAGAAGATGTTATCCTAATAATATTTATAAAACATATACAAACAAGCATGCTTATACATGAATGTACATGTATATGTATATATGAGCATACTAAATTTTATGTAACATTTTATGTTACTTTAGTGTATTTTAATGTAAGGATTGATGATATTTGGAAAGATGCCCATTGAACTTGTGAATACCAATGAGTAATATGTTGTCAAGTCTTCCTACATTTTCTATTTTGAACTTTCTACAGTATTTAGTCATAAGAAAAATTATGTAACTGGAATAAATGCATTAATAAACAGAAAACAGATCGATATATTTCTTTTGGAGGGGGGTCACACCCAGCAATGCACAGGGGTTACTCCTGGCTCATGCACTCAGAAATTACTCCTGGCAGTGCTTGGGAGACCATATAGGATGCTGGGAATCTAACCAGGGTCTTCTGCATGCAAGGCAAATGTCCTACCAGATATGCTATCGCTCCAGCCCCTAGATAGATATATTACATCTTCATATATATAACTCTAAATTTAGACTCAATAATTTTTGTGATATCAATGAATCACAATTTACGTACACATGTAGAAACATTTCCTATTAAATAGAGGTTTTTCATAAACCAAGATCTGAGAATTACAACAACATAAAGGAATATTGAAGTCATTTGGTTTAAGCGTCATAAGTTATATACAAAGAGAGTGCCTAAGGCGGTTAAAATTAGTCACCTATATGTGCACGAGAAGCAAAAGTCAAAACACCAATAACTTCATAATTTTCTACATATCATATGGTTTTCTTCCCATTTATCCACCGAAGTCCTACATTACTTGATGTGGGACAACAAATTAGCATTGAGTTAAGTCGTATTTTAAGATATCATGGAAGTCAAACCCAAATGATGCTGAGTTAATTTGGAGGTGCCTAACAATTTTCATATTAAAAACTTGCATTGATAAAACAGTTTTCAAATAATTCACACGTGAACCTTGTTAATATTTGTACTTGTTAAAACAGTTAAATGAACAAGCACTGCTACTTTATAATCTTTTGATTTTCCGAATTTGGTGACAAACAAAGAGGTCTGCTTTCTTGGTGAGTTAACCTAGGGAATGAATTGGTCAAATGTTTTCAATTTAAACTTTATATCTATAAAACTTAGGGAAAACAGAAAAGTAGCCAGGCAAAATTAATGAAATTATGTGCATATCTATTCTATCACATACTGAATGATTCACACACTGTATCAAACTGGAAAATTACAAAGATTTCCAAAAAGATTTTTTTAACTGTCTAATTTTATGCTAATTATTGCAAAGCATAGATAATATATGAAAAATACCTGTATTTGCTTGCTCTTCAAGCTTGTGTTTTCACTTGAAAACATCTCTTCCTTGCTTATATATACATGTCTCTTCCTTGAACATAGTTTTCTATCCTTTTCCTCCAACTCACGTCTTTCTAAATTTTCTTCAATAAAAAATCATTCTTCATTATTAAAAAAAATAAATAAAAACCTATAGTCTAAGGACTATTGATGGCAACAGTAAGTGATAATAATTGGTATATCCTACATTTTTGATTCATTAAGAACATGATGGACTCTTCAACTGGTTTCATATTTCACATGCATTTTTTCACTTAATCCTTGAACAGAAAGGACACATTTTATGTCTAGAAAACAGCTTTCTAATTTTTATGAGTTTTGATCACTGTCACTGTCACTGTCCTCCTGTTGTTCATCGATTTGCTTGAGCAGGCCCAGTAACATCTCCATTGTGACAATTGTTACTGTGTTTGGCGTATCAAATACGTCACGGGTAGCTTGCCAGGCTTTGCTGTGTGGGCGAAGTACTCTAGGTATCTTGCGGAGCTCTCCGAGCGGGGTGGAGGAATCGAACCCGGCTCGGCTTCTCCAAGGCAAAGGCCCTACCTCTGTGCTATCGCTCCAGCCCATGAGTTTCAATAGAAAATTATATTCCAATTTATTTTAATGCCAATAGTTCTGATATAATTCCATAACAACTAGAAAATAAAATTGTTCATTAGAACCCAATATGAGGTAGAACTTAAAGATCAAATAAAATAAATAGTTAAGGAATAGAAGAAATATCAGCTGATAAAATTGACAAAATATTCTAAATTGACAGGTGATATTTTGATAATCCAACATATGGATACCGGCATTCTAAAATGTTAACACTAATTTCAAATATTTCCTTATCACTTCAGAGAAAAATAGCATTGTTTATGCTTTTAATGTTAAAAACAATGGAAAAAGAAAGCTCTTTCAATCTTTATATAGAAAGCATTTGCAGTAGAAAAGAATTTGCAGTAGAAAAGCTTTTTTTTTTTTTTGGAAACAAGATAGTTTTTGTTGAAACTTACTTAGAAAGATGTGAGGGGAGAGAAAGGGAGAAATCTGTATTTAAAGAAAATGCAGGTTACTCCTGAGCAAAAACAGACAAGCAAAGAAACACAGGAACAAGCAATCCAGACACATGTTCAAGGGAGAACATGAGTTTGAAGAGCAAGTCGAAAACCATAGCTTTATATGTCTTGTTAAATATACTTTTTTTCCTTTTTTTTTTTTTTTCTTTTTGGGTCACACCTGGCGATGCACAGGATTTACTCCTGGCTCTGCACTCAGAAATTACTCCTGGTGATGATCCGGGAACTGTATGGGATGCTGGGAATCGAACCAGGGTTGGTTGCATGCAAGGCACACCTATGCTATACGCCAGCCCCGTTAAATATACTTTTTAGAAGTTTGTTGAACTAATATGTTGAATGCTATATACTTGAAATTTCTATGTTAACATTTACATGAAAAACAGTTTGAAAACAAGTGAAATAGGAGTCTCATAGGCTTACGTAAGATTAAATTTTGCCTCTGCTTTCTTTAGGATAAAACCATTTAAGTGATGAGTGTTTATAAGGGTCTTGGATTTCCCAGAGATCATCTCTACTCAAAGATGAAAAAAAAGTATTGGAATAATTAATAGTTAATGTTGATTGTATGCATATTATGTCCCTAGCCCTCCTCTAAGATATTTGTACTAATCAACTCTTTAATTCATCATAACTATAATAGATTTTACAGTTAACTTTATTTTTACACTAAAAGGAAAACATGATTAAATATGCTTAAGGCTTCACAGCTAGTAATTAAATAACGTCTAAAAATCCAAGTCAGTGACTCAAGAACTCATGTTCTCTCACTAACCATGATAACTGGCACAAAGGAAATAGTACCAGGAAAACAAATAGACTTGTTTTTACTCCTTTCCTTTACCTTGTGAGCTTCTTGAAAGCAGAAAACTATTATCTTTGATTTATTATGATTTTAGGACTATATTCATCTAACTTGTTTCAATATTCAAAAATGCTGGTTGGGTTATACAAGGAAAAAGCATTAGTTTTAGCTTTTCTCCTATTATCTTACTGGTTGAATGAAAATAACAATTATACTTAATAGAATTTTTGATGCAGTTAACATTATTGTTTTTGTTACAATATGTGTTTTTTAAAAAATGTAAAAGGTTGAACTTAGGAAATTAGAGGTAGGGTTAGATGAAAATGGATTTATTTCAGAAAACAACAGGTTTTTTATCTTTTATACTACCTACTTTTAATGCAATTTTATAATAAATATACTTTTAAGAAACACCAAAAATAATGCAGAGATACAGCCTTTTAGAAACTTCTGATTGGAATAAACAACTCTCTTTAAGGATAACATTTCTTTATGTTAAATGAAGAACATAGCTGTTAACAGTCATTCTTAGAAACATTTATTTGAAGAATTGAGGAATTGATCAGAATGTCTGTTTTCCTTTTTTGTTTAATTTGCATTTGGTAAGTAATATGAAAATCCTACCATCTTTAAGATGTGAGAAAATTGCACTGAGAGATCTAAGGAATGTATAAACAGTCTTTCTGGCATAAACGGAGCAAAACAAAGCTATTCATCAGCTGTCATCTCTAAATGCAATCCCAAGATATCTTTTAAACAACCTTCCTATTGCAATGTTTTTTAAAAGAACATATTTAGCTGCTTATGCAGGTTCATCATTTCAAACAGTTGTTCTTTAAACATTTAATCAAATAAATGAAGTTATGTAAGAGGCACCTTTAACATACTTTTTTTAAAATAACTACTTCAGAATGTAATTAAGCTTCATGGCTTTAACAACTTTTTGCATGTATGTGATAGAACAATAGAAATGAAATATAACTAAGGAAAGGCTTTGCATTTCAAATATTAATTCAAATGTATAATTTATAAATTTGTATTGAAGTGACATTTAGTTATAACATTATGTTGATTTAATGTGTGTCATTATAAATCTAACTCTATATGTAATACATTATATTCAATACTGAAAGACTAATCCTGTTCTTTAACAGACAAATAAGTACTTTTACATGATTTGCCTACCCCGTCAGGGGGTTACAATTTTCTAGAGTATTTCCAAATTAATTTAGACATAGGCACAATGTTTTCAATTACCCACGTCTTCATTAAGCAAAAAGTTTAATTTTATTTGGAAGTATATAGAGAGCAGAAGGGTATATCACATAAGTTAAGCGATACTAATAGGTGGAAATGAGTGTCAGATTGGTGACACACTGAGCATACTTAATCCACTACTCTTGAACAAATCATTTCATCTCAATTACCTCTTCAGTTAAGTAAAATAGCATTAGTCTTTCCCATTGTTTCCCATGGAGACCATTGCTCTATGGCTCAATTCAAGACTTTAGTGTCAGCGGTAAGGGATGAGCACACCATAATATAGCAATTCTCATTTCTCCAGGTCAAAGTCTTGGTAGAAGCATTTGGATAATTAACACAACTACTTGCAATTTTTGTCAGCTCTTAAAGATCTTTTCTCTATGTAGGTCTATCCTATCCTCGTCCCACTTTTTCTGACCCAATGCAGTTCAGTCAATCTTCCATTATTTATATTTTCCAGTTTCCTTATAAATAACTTGCAAATTTGGCCCCTCTAAAATATCAAAGCCAGTTTAATATATTTGAAAGCAATGATGGATAGATCATCTACTATGCAAAAAAGCACACCCTGGGAAGACCAAGAATGGAGCAAAGCAAAATGGGGAGATTCTCTTTTGATCAATGAGGGATCATAAAGCTGGTTGTAGTCTTGCAATAAATAATTTGGAAATGAGCAATTAGAAGAGTTGACTCATAAAATTCATTCATGCGCATAATTTTGAACCTGGTATGGAGCGATAGCACAGCGGTAGGGCGTTTGCCTTGCACGCAGCCAACATGGTCGACCCGAGTTCGATTCCTCCGCCCCTCTTGGAGAGCCCGGCAAGCTACCGAAAGTATCTCGCCCGCACGGCAGAGCCTGGCAAGCTCCCCGTGACGTATTTGATATGCCAGACACAGTAACAACAAAGTCTCCAATGGAGACGTTACTGGGCCCACTAGAGCAAATCGACGAACAACGGGAGGGCCTTTACCTTTACCTTTATGTTCTGACAATTATAATGGGGACAAAATGAAGAAAAGCAAAGTTTTGGCTCAAGAGAGCCACTGTCCTAAAAGTGACTGACACATAGTGAATTAAGAAAATGGTTATAGGACATGGTCTTTAGTACTATCAAGAAATTTTAATATTTTTAATAGTAAACTTCCTTATGAACTAGGTAAAAACATGTGATAAGGAGAACTTGATTCTAGTTTCAATTCTCTTTTCAACGTCATTTCAATTTATCACACCTTAAGAAAGAATTCATTTATGAATCACAATATAATTATATACATATTTGTATTCATGTATGTATGTATCTATATATCATTCATTCATTCATTCATCTAATCTGTCCATATCGCCCATGTAAGTAATGTTATTTTTTTCTTTGTTTTGTTTTTGTTTTGTTTTTTTTTTTTTGGGTCACACCTCGCGATGCACAGGGGTTACTTCTGGTTTTGCATTCAGGAATTACTCTTGGCGGTGCTCAGGGGAACCATATCAGATACTGGGAATTGAACCCAGTTTGGCTGCATGCAAGGCAAATGCCCTACCTGCTGTACTATCACTCCAGTCCTGAATATTATTATTGTTTTGAACTAATATCAGAAATAGTAAAAGTATGGAGTTAACAAAATTAAGAATGACACACCACTTTATTGAAAACACTTAATTTTCAGATCACAAAGAATCTCTTTTGATCTAACATAGTATTCTTTCCAGATCCAATTTCTCCCTAGAAATAAAATTTGAAATGCATGGCATTTTATTACTACAAAGTATTTCGACAAATTATAAGATAATGTCTTCTTTCCTATGTCAAAATATTCTTTTCACTGTTAGGTGATCCTTTAAAAAATACCAGACTGATAACTCATAATAAAAAAAACTCCTTTTTTTCTTTGATATGATGTATAGAGCATGCCAAAAATTAAATAAATTGTGTCATGTGAATGCTAAACTAGTCTAGAATTATATGCTTATTCTGCTGAAGTGTATCTAGAATGAGGGAAAAATATTTTTCTATTATCCTTTCATAAAATACAGCCAAAATCAAGAAGCTAGGTATAAAAGATGAAGCTAGTTGAAGTCTTTTATTTTTATTCCTTACTCTGTCATTAAATGAGAAGAAATTTTTTGTTTTCTTGTTCTTGACACAAGTATCTCAACTTTTTTCTTTTTTTTTCAGTAATTTGTTGCATTAATATGCATTTTATTGTTAATGATTATTAGCTATTTCTGGTTTTATTTTTAAATATCACTTTTTAAGATGTACAGAATCACCTCTCAATTTTCATTCAAACTAACCTGCACATTTCAACAATACATACAAACAAAACATAAAGCATTTTCCTACACTTTGTTTTTGCCCTATTTGCTCTTATTCTATCTAATTATCATTCTTAGTGTCCTTCCCCAATCTAAAAGTATCTTCATCAGGTATTGGCACTGTAAGTCTATGAAAATTATGCTCCCCTTAAAATCCCAACTCCTGGTCAACAGCATTTTTTTCATAGTCTATCTACAAGTCTGATCACTTCCTTTCTTCAAATTTCATCTTTTGATTCTCCTTTCACTTCTTTATTTCTTCTGGATCACATGGATATATTTCCTTTGCGGAATTTCCTTCTGGTTGTACATGTCATTCTAAAATTTCTACAATTCAGCACATTTTTGCCAACTTGCAAATTCATTTACAGTTACAACTTCAGTGTTGTCCTTTGAACAGTTGAGAATGAATTGGATGTATCCAACTGTACATGAGAAGTGTTCAAGAATACATCTCAAACAACAACCAACAGCTCTCTTCATAGCTACATAGAGCAGTGCTTGCTATTAATCATTCAGCATCTCCTTGTTATCTCATCATAAACTTAAAAATAAAGCAAAATAAGAACATCTTTATTCCCTGAACATCCTACCGCCTGACACTTTTGTTTGAGTGAGTTTTTAAATGCCAAGAAAATTCTCCTAATTAGGAAGATTAGGCAACAGATTCAATTTAGATATAGATTTTTTTTAAATTACAAAGTTTTCCTAGTGGAATAATACTCTCTTAATCATTAAAGGGTGGATCCAAGTTCTATCTGATTACTTCTACTTGGAAAAATATAAACTAAAAACATGACATACAGTAACCCAAAAGGCCTTTTTTTGAACTATCATGAAATTGTCATAGATGACTGTTACTTTAAGAAATATAGATGCTGATCTGGATAGAAATTTGGTAGAATTTTCAAATATTTCTAAGAACTTTAGAATTGCTTACACATTGAAAAATATAAAACTATAATTATAAAGCTAATAGCTTCTATGCTCACAGTGTGAAATGGTCTGTGTGTAATTTTGTCTATAATAATCAAAAATACTAGAGCTGTATGATGTCTATAATATACAAGGATACTCAAAAAAATTATACTTTTCTGGAAAGTTGAAGCCAAATTGTGAATATATTAAATACTGAGTTAATTCTTGTCATGAGGCAGCCTCACTCTTCTTCCTTTTTTTCATCTATTCACGAGGTAGCCTATCAAAATTTATAACAAGAAAAACTTCCTTTGTTTTAACTCACATTCCTAATTCAATATTCTTCTGTGTGCAGGTACTGTTTAGTCGACCTGGGTTTAATTCCTCCGCCACTCTCAGAGAGCCCAGCAGCTACTGAGATAAATTGAGAGTATCCCACCCACACAGCAGAGCCTGAGAAACTCCCCGTGGCGTATTTGATATGCCAAAAACAGTGACACAACAAGTCTCACAATGGAGACGTAACTGGTGCCCACTCGAGAAAATCAATGAATAATGGGAGGACAGCGACAGTGACAATGATAAGTTCCCGCCATTAGGTACCAATATACTGTTTACGCATATTTTATTTACTTTGTGGAAGGGCCTCCAAAGTAATTCTTAGGAAGCCCAGGGGCATCTCCTGGTGATTCTTGTCTAGTTTGCCGGGTCCACAGTTTAACACAAGGGCCAAAAGAAATGATCATGCTTGAAAATCTGATTCCAGGGATCACCGGGATCACCCAAGTGTGTCCAGATCCACATATGGCAGTAAATGGCGGGCCACCAGGACTGTACCCAGCTCAAGGGCCATGTGGTACCAGGAATTAAACAGGGTTTGGCTGCACATAAGGCAGCCTTACCCTTTGTACCATCTCTCTAAAGATTACCAATTACCAATATTACCAATATTTTTTAATCATAGCCATGCATACATAGCTTTTTGTCGAAAACCTGTCACAGGACTTTAGATCTTCATTTGTCTGTCAAATTAAGTATAAGATTTATTGAAGTCTAGGATTTAATACCTTTGTAACTTGACTTCAACTTATTATACAACTCCATTTTTTCCGGCATGACTATGGACTATATATCCCTCTCTTAAGTATAATAAGCAAAATTATGATTTTACTTTCTGAGCAAAGCAGCAACTCCATTTTCCCCACTGTCTAATAATTTCAAAATTCCTGGTTCTTGAACATCTACCGAATTATCTTTATGCCTTTATACATTAGCTGTCACTGTCACTGTCCTCCCATTGTTCATCAATTTGCTCGAGCAGGCCCAGTAACGTCTCCATTGTGAGACTTCTCACAGTGTTTGGCATATCAAATATGTCATGAGTAGCTTGCCAGGCTTTGCCATGCAGGCGAGATACTCTCGGTAGCTTGCCGGGCTCTCCAAGAAGGGCAAAGGAATCGAACTTGGGTCAGCCCTGTCGGCCACATGCAAGGCAAACGCCCTACCTGCTGTGCTATCGCTCCAGCCATTTGCATGTGTTACAAATTACATTCTACTGTCAAATGTGATACAATCAAGGGAGTTGATTGCTTTTTGCTTTTAATATTTATAGAAATTTTATATTTTTCATATGATTATTTGATCTGTATTTGCCAGTTTCGTACAGCTCTCAAATCCTAGAAAGTTTTCAAGTGTGGAAAAGTTTAAGAGTCACTTATTAGGTTAATGAAGTGACAACTGTGAAAGCCTTTTAGGATATATTCTGGTTATGGGGGAACCAGTCATGTGACTAAGGGTTTGAAAGTCCCTAGATTTCATGTGAAGGGAGAAGAGGACCAGGGAGTGAGTTCAATTACTGACACCATCAATCAATCCTGAATACAACAGGAGGCAAGCTCTATGAAGACACAAGAGGAAAGGTTTGAAAGTATTTCTGAGTTAGCACTGTAAGCATTTGGAGATGTGGAAAGAATAGAATGAATGACAGCTCAGAACCATTTCTTATATGCTGCCCTGTGCAGCTATTTCATTTGGCTGTCCCTGAGTTATGTATACTTAATGAGAAAATAATGATTTAGTGAGTAAATAGGTCTCGTGAATTCCGTGAGCCACTCTAGAAAATTAATAAAGTGTTAAAAGGGGGTAGTTTGGTGGTCAAAAGCACTGGTAACAGATGACATCTGATCAAAATCTAAATTGGAGGGTGGCTTTAGGAGTCTGGGCCCTTAAACCCCGTAATCTGATGCTCTCTCCACATAAAAAAGCATTATAATTGAGTTAAATTCTGGACATCCTACTGGAGGGCTTATTGGGAATAGGGAAGCCCCCATACCCTCACACCAAATTGGATTTGGAAACACTAACATCCATAAAATTGCTTATTGTGACAATGGCAGAAGATCATTATTTTCAGCTGTTACCTTTGCCTCAAATACAAGTCAGCTGGTAAGACTACTATGCTACTGCTCTTGAGTGAAAGTATGTTTATTGGCCCATTTAAGCAGATTTGAAGAAAAAATACCCTGCAGTTGACGTATATGAAATTGGGATTTTGTCAAATAAAATATAACAATGGTGTTTAGGTTCACATATGAATGTCCCTATGAGCTTCTTGGATATGCTGGTGCTGCAGTCTATAAATACCAGTGTAGTTATGCTGGTAACTTTGCCTCAAGTTGTCTCTAGATATCAATGTTTACATCTGCCATTTACTAGAATATTTCAAGTTACATAGGTTTTTTCCGCAACTAAGTTGCCTTATCGATTAGCTGAGAGAAAATAGCAGCAGACCTGGTAGCTCTAGTTATAATAACATCCTCAGTGACACGGTTGTGGTGTCAGTCTGTGTGAATTTTTATTCTATACCTGTCACTAATGATTGGGTGATGTAAGAATTCTCTATGTAATCTTAAACATTAATTAAAAAAGAGTCTATACATCCTTTAAAATGTTCTTAACATAGTAAAACAAAAATGTTTACACTGGATTTTAAATCCCCTCAAAGAGTTTGAGAGTTTCACAATGGTAATGGTTCAAGAATACATACATACATACACACATATGTATATGTATACATATATACATATATACATACACATGGATGATCATGATCGTGACCATGATACATACACACGTGTATTTATGTTCTTAAACAATGAGTTTCTAAGTGAATAAGATTAAGTCATCACTATGAAGATATGTGTATATGTATTTTTACACACACACACTTATATATATTTTTTCTAATTTGATATGAGCCTAAAATAAGTAACAAAATGATATATAAACCAATAGCATTACATGGTTCTAAAGTTAAGGAGTTACATGAAGGTTAATGAACAGTTTTTTTTTTCTACTCACCTTAACTATATTTGAAATTATTTACTAGCTTGTATTAAATTTTAAAAAAATAAGGAAAAAATTAAAAACACCAAATAAGGTCATTAAAGAAATAACAGTATGTGGGTCTGATTTAATGTAGCACTAAGTGAAGAATTGTTTCCTGAATGAGACATATCTCATAGAGTCTAACTTCCTAAACTGAATGAATATAAGCAGAAGTAAAATATATAGTTCCATATAAGTAAGCCTTTTTCATGTGAATCACCATTCAAACTAGACTGCTTGCACATCATATTTTTATTTGCACAGACTCAAGATTCCAAACATAGAGACAATTTCACTCTATGAGCATAGAATCCATTGCCTCAGCATTCACAAGCCCCAATATTTTTCTCTCTCTAAGCAATTCAAAAGTTCTTGAAGATATTCTGAAACTCCATCAAATTCATTACAGACCTTCTCAACAAAATAGTTCAAAAGAAAGCAGAAATGGGTCATTCATTAAGAAATAATTTTTGAAATGGATTTCTGGTGAAATGGCCCCAGGAAGGACAACTGACGGGAACCACAGTCGATTCAAAGGCCCATGCTGAATCCTACAAGCAAAGATAGATTCTGTTTCCAAGTTTTCTCTCAATGGACAAAATGACTCAACTGCAATTAGAGAGCATAGACGAAATTCAACAATGAAAAAACTTTGAATTTTAAAAATGTTAAAATCTGTTTTAAAGAAGCCAGTGTGCTGGATTAGAATGTGTCTGGACTTTTGCAGAGTAAAGAAATGAAATTATCTGTAGTTCAATATTGAAGATTCATGACTTTGCTACATGTTACTTCATAATCTTAGCACACTTTGTAGGTCCTAAGATGATAACCTAAAATGGGATGGAGTAGTTACGGCTGAAATGGGATAATCCTATCAACAAAAGAGATGAGGAATGGGATACCTTTGATGGAAAGCATGTCAGTTCAATATTTGACTGCTTTAAAGTCAAGGGAAGTACACTTATTTGATTTTAAGCCAAGAAGATGAAAGGTGAGAGAAATGTCCTCATCAAAAGCCCCCTTTTCCACCTCCTACAGCCACCATGCACCATGGGCCCTGCTCTTCTAATGTATAACTATCTCGAGGAGACATGGTACAGGCAGCAAAAATTCAAGGACACAATGTTCTCCTGACTGAAAACTCTAGTGCCTTCAGGGGAGGGTTGGGTCAAGTCTCTGCCCTGTTGAAGTCCTGCAAATGCTCTCACTGAAGCCAAGCCAAGGTTCAAATTCAAATTTACTGCTTCACTACTCATCTTTGCAGACACTAAACTATGAAAATTCCATGCATTCGGTGTGCAGGCTGAGAACTGTGGCATCTTCTAGGAGTGAGGTCAGGCAGCTTCTCACTGCCCACCCACCTTCCTACTTCCAGAAGCCAGACCAGTCAACCCACCTCCCAAGCCTCCACCAGGTGAGCTCATTGGACAAGTTCCACAGATTCTGATTTCTTAACACCTCCAAACTCTCACAATACTGGAATTCCAGTAGGAGCACACCAAATTTGATGGGAAAGTAAAATGAAACCCAACTCTACTCAACAAATGAAAACAAATCACAGAAGACTCGAGTAGAAACCAACAAGTTTAATAATGCTCACCACAGACTTAATAAACCCGTGGTAAGAGATAAAAATGTTCACAAATTTTCTTTTACTTCAGCCTTTTTTTATTATTTCCTTAGCTATTTTGTTGTAACAAGCAATATAAAATAAATGACTGTGGACCTCCAATGAGGTGGGCTTGGGAGGTAGTTGTTGTAATGGGGACAATGGTGGAGGAAAGGTGACTTGGATGGTTGTGGGTTTTGTGTTTAAACATCTTATTTAATCTTCTCAAAAGCCCATAATAACTTTATTATGAATAACTTCGTAAATCACAGTATTTAAATAAGGCATTTCATTTAAAAAAGAAAAATGTAAAATAAATGTCCATTCCATATTAAATATAAGTCTATAAGATGTCTTCAAGATAAGAATTTGAAAGTTATCTATTTTGAAACACAAATGACTTAATTTTCAAAGCTATATATTATTGTTAAGCAAATTTTCACTTTACACCTTTCTCAGTAATTTAAAAAAATACATAAGGGCTGACGTTAGTTTTTAAGACAAAATGTTTCATAAATCAATAGCTTCCCAAATATTATAAATGTAAATTACCCAAAATATGGAAAATGTAAAATGATTCTAAAGAGGATTGTGTTTTTTTAAAGCCATAGGTTTAAATAAATCTAGTGTTAATATTGTTAAAAAGAATTTTCTGTATGTAGTTGTCAAAATATGTCTTGTTATTTTTTTTGGTCAAATAGCAACTTGACCAAGAGGCATACAGTTCCAAATGTTCAAGCAAAGGAAATTATTCAGTACAACAAGTCACTATGCAAAGCAAAAAGCCTTGACTCGGAAATCAAAAGCTCTGACTTTAGACTTAATTATGCCATCATTCCCATCACTTACCTGTGTAGCAATTTATTGTTCTGTCAAATCAATGGTGTACAGTTTAATCTTTTTCTGCTTTAAGTGTGACACGGTAAAAATTTCAAAGATGTTAGTTTCCATTGCAACACTAGAGTGTGAACTTTTAAAGGCAATCTAAAAATGGGGACAGAGAGACAGTACAAAGGTTAAGACACTTGTCTACTATGCAGCTGTGGCTGAAACTCTAATTTGAAACCTGGTACTATGGACTTTGTCTCAAGAATGACAGTCGTGTTTTATGAGCATAGAACCATGTGTGCCCCCTGAGCATGGTTGGAAGTGACTGCCCAAACAAACAAATCTAAAAAACATGAACCCACAGCAGAAGAAAGGGACACATTTTGTTACAATGTTGGATCTATTTTTATTATGATATCGATTGTATGGGTATATGAAAATACAGAAAACTTCACATATGTGCAGTTTTCAGTATTTCTATCATACCTCAATAAAGTTGTTACAATGCAACTTGATTTGATGACTTTTTGAAATTAGAAATTCATTGCATATGATAAGCAACTGTTGACTAGAATATCATTTAGTCTTTAAACCAACCCCAAACTTCTCCTTGGCATAGAAACATATCATAATATGTAACAGGGTTTGGCTAGCTTATGATTGTCCATACTTAAAAATTATGTTGGGGAAATAATATTCAGTAGAAATACTTAATTAGAAATTTAATATATGGGAAAATATAGAACATTTTATACAATAAAGTTGGATTTAAATGTTCAGCTGTCACATTTTTTTTCCATATTAAAACTCAGATATTCCAAGAGTAGATTTCAGTGACAGCTTTTTCTTTTGTTCAACATTTTGCACACTGATGAATATCATTTTAAGAAAAAAGGTCTTTCAGAGCCCACAGAATAACAATAATAACTTAATAGATATTCTTTTAAAATTCAAATCTACTTATTAAGAATAGAAACTTGTCTATGTTTATTGCCCTAATGCAGATTTCTCTATGACATAATTTTAATAGTACATTTAAATATAAACACTTTTAAAATAAATAGACCAGTCCTCCTGGTCTATGGTTGGAAGTTTGCAACAAGTGTGCAGGAGGAAAATGGCCGTTAGGATAGAGAAAAGACCTCTATGTCAGTAATAGTTGGAAACGATCACTTTGGCACAAAAGGAGGGAGAGAGAGAGAGAGAGAGAGAGAGAGAGAGAGAGAGAGAGAGAGAGAGAGAGAGGAAAAGTGCCTGCCCTGTTATAGAGATGGGGGTGGTGGTAAGGGAATACGGGGACATTTGTGGTGGGAAATGTGCACTGGTGAAGGGATGGATGTTGGAACATATAACTAAAATCTAGTCATGAAGAACTTTGTAACTGTGTATTTCACTGTGATTTAATTTTTTAAATTAATTAATTTAATAAAAAATATATAAATGCATAGAAGCATTTGGGAAAACATATAAACTAATACTTAATTTTACATGTATTGAGTGCTTTAAAGAATCTGTTTGTCCTTAAGAAAATAAAGCATCTGGATTATGAGCCAGCCAGAATATGACTCCAGTATGAAAATGAGGACCACAGAGATAAACCAACAGGTTCAGTTTATGCTGGGTGCCAGGCAATTCTATGATCCCCCAAGCATCGTTAGGAACAAACCCCTGATACCAAGCCAGGAGTAGCCCCTGAGTACCACCCAATATGGATATTTCCAAACAAAACATAATTAAAGCGTAGTCGTAATTTTCTATTTTTTAATGATTATTCTGCATAGTTAGGGGAAAAGAGAAAAATATCATTCCTTCACTATACAATTTAATATTATTTAGTCCATTGTGCAAGTATATAAAAGTCATTAAAGAATTCCAAAGGAAATATTAACATTTATTGCACAAATATATTTTAGAAGATTTTCATATCACACATTACAACGTTTTTTTTAAAATTAATATCATGATACCCAGCAGATCAATATGGAGATTTTAGATAATTTAACAAGTAATAATGTAAGCAGAATTTCTTTCCTCATGTGAGTATTCATATTTTTGTTGACAATCTTACAAATATCAAGCCAGAAATACTCATTTTAACTTGAAATTAAATAAAAATGCTATGCTAGTTTAAACTTTGATGTTTAAATGTGTAATGAAATTGCACTACCCAAATTGAATATAGAAAAATATTATTACAAGGATGTTTATAGGTGTGTGAAATTTTTCATTTCTCAGTAATCGAGAAGATGGAAGTTGAGCTAAAATAATCTAGCACATCCTCTCATAAATCATAATACACAATAATGTGTGAAATTAACAATATCAATTAAAATTAAATGGACTTCAAGGTGTTGCTAAAGAAACTTCCAAGAATTTGTAATTTATTTTTCTGAAATTAAAATTTCATCATTGGTAATGACGCATTATCAAGGCCATTATAAATATTTTATATGTTTCTTTAGAAAAGTGGGTTGGATTAACATTATTATAACAATATTACCTAAATCATAAAAAAGGTTATGAGGAGTGGCAGGAAAATAGTACAAGAATAAGATGTTTTTCCTTGCATACACAATGTTGGTTCAGTCCCCAGCTCTGCATATGATCCCCTGAGCACAGAGTGATGAGTAAACCCTGTACACTCCCAACTCCACCATACCTGCAAAAATGTTTTCTTTTTAATTAAAAAAGGCAGTCGAAAAGAGAACACATCCTCTGTTCATGGATTGGGAGAATAAACATTGTCAAAATGGCAATACTCCCCAAAGCAGTATACAGATTCAATGTGATCCCAATAAGGGTACCTATGACATTCTTCAAAGAAATTGATCAAATGCTCCTGAAATTCATATGGACCAACCAGCCCCCATGAATAGCTAAAGCAACCCTTGAGGAAAAAAAGATGGGAAGCATCACCTTCCCCAACCTCAAACTGTACTACAAAGTGATAATAATTAAAACAGCATGGTATTGGAAAAAAGACAGATCTGTAGACTAAAGGCTTACTTGACTAAATTGAAAGTCACAAATGTTTTCTATGGAATTGATATTGTAGAAACTTTCTTAAAATACTTAACACAATTACAATAAAATATGATAAAATGTGATAAAATTGAGCTGGAGCGATAGCACAGTGCTGAGGCATTTGCCTTGCTTACAGCCAACCCAGCTGAGCCAGGTTCAATTCCTCCACCCTTCTCAGAGAGCCTGACAAGCTATCAAGAGTATCTCGCCCGCACAGCAAAGCCTGGCAAGCTCCCCGTGACGTATTCGATATGCCAAACACAGTAACAACAAATCTCAAAATGGAAACGTCACTGGACCCGCTTGAGCAAATCAATGAACAATGGGAGGACGGTGTTTGTTTGTTTGTTTGTTTGTGATCATGGTCACAGTCCTCCCGTTGTTCATCTATTTGCTCAAGCAGGCCCAGAAACGTCTCCTTTGTGAGACTTGTTACTGTGTTTGGTATATCGAGTATGTCACAGTAGCTTGCCAGGTTTTGCCGTGCAGGTGAGATACTCTCGGTAGCTTGTTTACTAATTTTAAAATGCATGAGGGAAATAAAAGTGCATCAAGGATCCTTGGTAAGAGCTGGAGAGGTAGAAAAGCAGGTAATACATGCCTTCCACACAGCCAACCTCAATTACATCCCCAGCACCACACACAGTACCCTGTGCACTGCCAGGAGTGATACCTGAGCAAAGAAATTAACCCTGATCACTACCAGGTGTGTCTTGAAAGCAAAATGAACGTATTCCAGATATTAGTTAGCTTAAAGGGTTAGCACAGACTAACCATGATGAACATCTAAATATTTGAGAAAGCCTAGGGCCTCTGGTGGAAGGATGGATTTACAGGGTAGTTGATTAGGAGGTTTTAGGCATAACACTGTATGCCTAAAATTCAATTATAAACAACTTTGTAAATAACAAAATCTGAATAAAAAATCTAAACATTAAAAATTAGAACTAGTAAACTTATTATTAGTCATATGAAATTGATTGGAAACAAAATATGAAAGTCCAGAATACGAATGCATTTGTGAATATAATGCAAATTTATAAACTGGCAGCTGGAGATATAATATACGGATTAAGGTTCTTGTTTCGCATTTGATGACCCTGGATTGATCCCCAATACCATATGGCTTTCTTCACATTCTGGGAGCAACTTCTAAGCACAGAGCTGGGAATAGTTCTCAAATTTTGAATATGAATATTTAGCATTGTAAGGTATTAGGAAATAGGTGAATTAATTACAAATTCATAGGATTGATCATTTGAGAGTTAAGTGGGAACGTATGAGTCCTAATGTACATAGAGCAAAGCAAGAGCTATTTTCTAAATACTAACATATATCCAAAAATAAATTTAAGATTAGTTGAAAGCTAAGTCAATAAAAATGTAAAAAATGATTATTTTTGTAAATAAAAAATAATAATGGTTTGTGAAGCAAGAGATAAAATACTGAAACCCTCAAATAAACAAAAAGTACTTCACCATATTCTGTTTTATTTCACATTAAAATTTTTAGGAGATATATTTATTGAAAGTTATTTTTGGGGGGCCATACTTGGGAGTGTTCTGGGGTGACTCCTTGCATGGTGCTAAGGAGCTATTCTGCTCAAAGGGTCCATGGGGTGTCCCATGTGTTCTAAATAGATGGATAATGCCAATCTATTTTGTTGGAAAGGACACAGAAATGAGATTCATATTATAAGAGCTATGTGCTTTCAAGAGACTCATTTCATAAACTCATTTCATAAACTATCAAAACCAGGGTTGACGCATGTAAGATGTTTGCTTTATCCCTTTGTGCTATCTCCCAAGTCTGACCTTTTTAATTAAAAATATAAATATTTAATTATAAAGTATAATACCAAACATGATTTTTTTTCTTCTGGGGTAGTTAATGGGATAACAAGTTGTTACTCTTAAAAAGGGAATGTGGAGTTGGCCAAGATGAGAACCGCAATCTAGATCAAACCTTAAGTGATCTGTCTAATCTTATTAAGAAGGGTAATGGTCAAATATATTCTTAATTGACACATACATTAATTGTTTGAAAGTTTTGAAATTAAATGCACATATAGAAACTAATTATAAAGAAAGATTTAAGCTAGGAATATAAAGTAAACACGGACTAGCTATTCATATAAAGCCTACAGTGTTTAATATGTGAACTAACATTTATAGCCTATAAATCATAAGAGTTCAGTCATCATGATTTCTAGTCAGAAAGCAAATAAGTAATATAATATGAAAATAATAGCGAGTAATATTTTGCATTGCAGAAAATTATTTTATGTTTTCTGAGATTATGAAAAGCTAAATAGCACAACATAGATTAAAACAGAAGTTATGTGTCCCATTTGTTACATGAATTGGATTTCTTCAGTATTTCCTGGCTATATGATGTCATCATATTTTTTACAAATAATAAAGCAACCATGTGTTCTAAATAGATGGATAATGCCAATCTATTTTGTTGGAAAGGACACAGAAATGAGATTCATATTATAAGAGCTATGTGCTTTCAAGAGACTCATTTCATAAATAACTTGCCTGTTATGCATTGCAATTGATGCTGTAGGCATACCAAGCACTACCCGATTGTTTATTATAGACCCGTTTTGTCATTTTGATGGTACAGATTCAAGTATGGCAATCTTCTTTCCTCTATTCGCTTCACTACTTACGTGACTTCCCTTGGCTAAAGCCATACTGAAACATACACTTGAATGTCATAAGTTACGACAGCCTAGGAGCTGAATGGAAATCTTATCAACTGACCTATGAAATTAGAGAATTACAAATTCTGATGAGTATAGGTTGGGCTATGTGCTTAGCTTACTATATTGAATAGATACGTGTTTAAGATGCACATAAAAGTCCAAGTAAATATAATTTTTAAATGAAGACATTGATACATTGATTTACATGGAGGCATTTTAATGTATGCATTCCACTCCAGAATGTCTATTAATAACTGAAATTCATCTGGAAAGTACAGTTCCTGCCTTGTCACCACAAAATTGTTCCTTTTACTGAGTCTCAGAAGGTAGAATCTTTCTATTGCAGTAATAGGGACAAAACCTTAAAGCCATCCTTGATTCCTTCAATAGTCCTCAAATTCTACCAAATTTACTATAAAATAGCAGTACCTAGCCACCTTTCATTTCAGGCACACTACTCTCCTGGTTTAGATATCCATTGTATTTGCCAAGTATTCGTATTACAGTGGCTTGTTCTCTTTTCTTACCCTCTTGCTTCATGTGATTCTATTCTCAGCAGAGCTGAGTGACTGAGACATTTCAAGGACAAGGGACTGCAGTCTGTATCATCCAACACTGTATGACTTATCTGACTCATCTGTAACCCCCTCTTAAACACAAGTCCCTGTCCAGCTTAATATATGCCTTTTTTCCCTCTGCTTGTAGCCTGAAATATTCATCCCACATACATATCTATTAGTATTGCATCTTGATAGATCTTTATTTAAAATTTCCTTTACTTTTTTTCTCTGCTATTTTCACCTGAAGAGCAGCAATCAAATGTTGCTACTTTTGGAGTATGGCTATAATAGAGAGAGTAGGGGACTCGGTTTGCCTATGCCTACTCAAATTTGCACTAAGTCCTGCCAGCAGTCATCCCTGAGCACAAAGCTAGAAGTAAACCCTGAGCATAGCTCAATATGTGTACACCTCCCTCCCGTCACCAAAAAAGGGAGGTCGCTACTCTTTTTTTGTCAAATCTCCTTAGAGCTTTATATTTTCATTCTCATTATCTATCACTGACATGGTTGCATTTTACATCTTGATCCTGTCTGTTGATTGTCTTTTCTCACTAAGGTATGAGACGCAGAGAAAAGAGAATTTTTATCTCTTCTTTGTTGCTGTATCTCCAATAAGTGGAATAGTATCTAGCATAGAAAACGGTTCTGTAACTATTGTTTGTAATAATGCCTCATTATCTGGCAACCACGCTTTTTATTTAGGGTCCACAAAAACCAACTGATCGTCTTAAATTGCTACCCCTTTGTTGGTCATGCCTCCAGATTTTAAGCAGTTGAATAGAACTCAGTTACTTCCTTCTTTCATTTATAGCTGCATCTTCCTCCTCCTCCTCCTCCTCCTCCTCTGCATCTTCTTCCTCTTCATCTGTTAGATATTAACTCTAAGTGTTTTAGGCTTCATCAGGGAATTGCCACTTTTCCTCCTCCCAGAGAAATTTACAGTGCTATTGTGAATATCTCTAATCCCCTGAGATTATCTTTAACCTTTCCTTTGTGTTGTAACTCTCACTGTCACCATTTCCCAAATCAATCTTGATTACCTATAAGACAAAACTTTCTTGTTACCTAGACTTTGTATTTGTAGTGAATTACATGCTTTTCTATTTCTCCTACAGCCTTTTCATGTTTTAGTATGTTCTTTGCTTAATCACAGAAAAACTGTTAATGCTATGCTCCTACTATTTGGGAGTTGCTTGACTCTGAAATAAATCTAGTCCTGGGCATCTGTCATATTAACTCGACTCAGGCTTCAGTTACTGTCGTTCCTAACACCCCACAAGGGAGGTTCCACCTTAGGACTGGGATGGACCAGGGTGAGTGGCAAAACTACCCCACATCGAAATGGGACAGCCTAGAAAGCATTGTCTTGATACAAGCTGTCAAGCTGTTAAGACTTAAGAAACAGGACCCCCAAGAGAAGAACAAGCTGAAATGGCCTGAGAACATAGTCTGAGATATATGGTAAAAGCCTTGTTGTCCCCAGAGCCCAGAAAACTAAGTTTTGGAACTGATTTTTCTTACTGTGTTTATTCAAATAACTGCAAATATTAATAAGAAGTAAACTTAATTTTTTAACATGTACAAATTAAGGGAAAAAGAAAAGCAATATAGGTATCCCTGGGAGACAGAGCGTCTCCTTGAGTGAATCCGCCGAAGAGAATTGCCTCCACCAAAATATTTTACCTTTGTAAATGATCAATCACAGCTACGTGCAGTCCTATACTTCAAATCCCTTCAGATGTGCCATAAGGATGCTAGCAGCTCTGCATTAAATGGGCCATTTTTACCATCAATCTGTTGTCCTCATCTCTTTTCCTCTTCCGGGGGTGGTCTGGAGAGTTTTAGGAGGTGGCTCTTCGCCACTGAACACACAGTTGTCACACTTTGTGAACTCACGCTCCTCCTCCTCTTCCTTCCTCTTCTTCTTTTATTATTATATTATTCAGTCAAATTGCCTCTGCACCCTTCTGAACCAATTGACTTACTTAAAATCCAACTCAGATATCCTCTCCCTCGAATAGATTTTACTACCCCCTGCCTTGCTTTACAATAACAGCCAATTTGGAATTTCTAAATAGCCTACACTTTCATGATTTTACATAAATGTAATACCTCAGTCTACAGACCCCATACAATATGTATTTTGTTTTTACTATTTGAATATCTCATCCGCAAATGTGTCCCCTATTTCTCTATGACTAAGACATCCTTTAAATTCCTAAAACAAAAACAAAAAATCACAGTGAGATACTGTTACAAAATTGTTCATGGGTTGGGTTTCAGTCAGACAATGTTCCAACACCCACCCCTTTATCAGTGTATATTTCCCACCACCAATGTCCCTGATTTACATTCTTCCCACCCTGAGCACAGTCTGCCTCTGTGGCAGGCATTCTTCTCCTCCTCCTCCTCCTCCTCCTCCTCCTCCTCCTCCTCCTCCTCCTCCTCCTCCTTCTTCTTCCTCTTCTTCTTCTTCTTCTTCTTCTTCTTCTTCTTCTTCTTCTTCTTCTTCTTCTTCTTCTTCTTCTTCTTCTTCTTCTTCTTCTTCTTCTCCTTCTCCTTCTTCTCCTTCTCCTCCTTCTTCTCCTTCTCCTTCTTCTCCTTCTCCTCCTTCTCCTCCTTCTCCTCCTTCTTCTCCTCCTTCTCCTCCTTCTCCTCCTTCTCCTCCTTCTCCTCCTCCTTCTCCTCCTCCTCCTTCTCCTCCTCCTCCTCCTCCTTCTCCTCCTTCTCCTCCTCCTCCTCCTCCTCCTCCTCCTTCTCCTCCTTCTCCTCCTCCTCCTCCTCCTCCTCCTCCTCCTCCTCCTCCTCCTCCTCCTCCTCCTCCTCCTTCTTCTTCTTCTTCTTCTTCTTCTTCTTCTTCTTCTTCTTCTTCTTCTTCTTCTTCTTCTTCTTCTTCTTCTTCTTCTCCTTCTTCTCCTTCTTCTCCTTTTCCTTCTTCTCCTTCTCCTTCTTCTTCTCTCTCTTCTCTCTCCGATTCTCTTCTCTCTCTCTTCTCTCTCTCCCGTTCTCTTCTCTCTCTCCTTCCCCTCTCCCTTGCTTTTTGGACATTATGGTTTGAAATAGTTACTGAAAGGTTGTCATATATATATATATATATATATATATATATATATGACATCACTTTACCTACCTTCAGCACTCAGTTCTTGTCCAGAGTGATCTAATAACACTGTAATAGATGTGGCTCTTCCTGATCGTACTTTTCTGAGACAGTCCTTTCTGATATTCTAAAGTATCTTTTCTAACTTCATTTCTAGGATTAATCATGCTGTAGTTTTTACTCAGTACTCATTACGCTTTAACACTACATAGTTTTCATTTGTTTTTTGTGGAAGGGGGGCATGATTGGGGATGAGGAAATCTCTCAAGTATTCATTCGAAAGTCTGACAAACCTTCCTGGAATTTCTGGACCAAACAGCCGATGAAAACAATGCTATGGCATGAGTACTGCTAAGAGAGCATGGGAAGCAGGGATGAAACAGGGTCAACTGCATACAAGGAATGTACCTTAACCTGTGAACAAATTCTTCAGCTCCTGTTTATTTCTTATATGCCACTCTCTATACCTATCTAGATAATAGTCATTTAAAAAAACACTTTGTTTTGATCACTATTTCAAAATCTACATCTAATAAATAAACAATTACTTGGTGAGTAAATGACAGTATTCATTTACTGTAATATTTATATTTGACACATATTTTTCCCAAATCAGTAAGAATCCTACAGGCAGAAAAATTTAATACTTAGAGTGGGATAAATTAGTCCTTTGCTGTATTTTTCTAAGACTGAATCATTATTTACAACCTCACTATAAGACCTTACTTTTCAAAAACTAAAAGCCAGCTTAAAATCCCAATGGGTCTCTACAAAATCAGACATAGAATGTTTAAGAAGTGCCAAAATTGCCCAAGATATCAGATGAGTCAGTAATGCTTTTGACACGGCATATTCAATTGCTTTCCTAAATTTCAGTGGTTTTTGCAGTTTGGTGGGGACTATAACTTGTCCCTGGCTAATGTCTATAATTACTTTGAGCTGAGACAATGAAAAGACAATGTAGAGTTATAATCTTTCTCTGTCTTAGTAAATAAAAAGACTATTACAGAGATGACAGTGGCAAAATATCAGGATCAAGAAAATCTGAAATATTACATTAAATTATATTAAATATCATGGAAAAATTACGTACTTGTTGTTATTGCTTTGCGTGCATGCGGTTGACCCGGGTTCAATTCCCCAATCCCTCGCGGAGAGCCTTGCAAGCTATTGGGAGTATCCTGCCAGCACAGCAGAGCCTGGCAAGCTACCATGGTGTATTCGATATGCGAAAAACAGTAACAACAAATCTCACAATGGAGATGTTACTGGTGCCCACTCGACCAAATTGATGAACAATGGGCCTCTACAACTTAGAAAACCAAAATCACATTTTATGATTTGGCTTCCGTAACAATTTAGACAAAACATATTCTATAGTAGAAGTTTCCTAATGTTTCCCTGAGGAAACTTCAAAGCATTTTCAGACCTCAAGTAAAAGAACAAAATGAGGAGTAAGGTAATATTAATGTTACCAGTTCTCAGAAACAACACTCTTACATTGATTTGTCTTTGGTTAATATAAACCTCGAATGCAATATCAATAAAAATCACATTAGATAGCGATATGTGTCAAACTGAATTGAAATTCTTGAACTTAGGAAAACATCATCTTTGAGTACAATCATTATAAATTTTATAAATAAAAATTATCTTAGAAGATTATATGTAGGTATTATTATTATTATTATTATTATTATTATTGGTTTTGGGCCATATCCAGCAGTGCTCAAGGCTGACTCCTGGCTCACAATCAGGAATCACGCCCTGCAGGGCTCTGGAGAACATACGAGGTGCCAGGATCAAACCAAAATCCATGGCATGTAAGATTAGGACTCTATCTACTTTATTCTCTCTCAAGGACATATGGATATTATTTTTATTATGAATTGAATGCCTTATATTTTGGATTTTAAAAGTATAAAAATATAATATAAGATCTGAAAAATCAAAATACAGTGCTGTAGAGATAGCACAGCAGGTAAGACCTCCCATGTGACTGATTCAGGTTCAATACCTGAAACCACAAATGTCCTCAGAGAACCACCAGAAGTGATCCCTGAGCACAGAGCCAGGAGCAATCCCTGAGCACTATGGGGTGTGGTCCAAACAACCCCCACACACAAATTATTAGTTACAAAGAGCAAACTTGAGCAGCTACTGCATGCTTTACATTTACTGAGTGTGAAAGCTCTGAGTTCAACCACAACACCATTAGTCCATTGAGCACAGAACTGGGAGTAGTCCCAGAGTACTGCCATATATTAGTAAGAAACACAATAAAGCATAATTTGAATTCTTCAGAAGGAATTGAAAATGTGAGATTGTTTTAAATAAATAGTTTAACTCTTCAGTTCTTTCATGTGTTCCACAGATAGTGCAGCTTTCTGTACTCTTCTCTAGGGCACAGTTTGAGGATGTGTAAGTGGCTATTCGAACCCACTTTAAGGCTGCCAGATTGTTGGAAGAAATTTTTATATACTCACAAAGATGAAAAAACCCATCTAGTTTTCATTTACTTTCAGAATGTCATGGTGCTCAATGTGAGTCAACGAGAAGCATTTAGTCATTTATTTTAGATATAATAAAACTAAAGGTAAATAAAACTACTGACAAAAATCAATAACTGAAAGATCCTCAAAACAGTTATCAGTATATAATATCACCAATAATATTCCTGGTGACAAGGGACATTTGTATTTTTTTTAATTTTTATTAGTGAGACACCATGAGGTACAGTTGTAGACTTACAAATTTTGTGCTTGGGTTTCAATTATACAAAGATCAAATACCCATCCCTACACCAGTGCCCATTTCCCACCACCATGGATCCCAGTATCCCTCCCACCCGCATCCTCCCTATCCCACCCTGCCTCTGTGGCAGGGCATTCCCTTTTGTTCTGTCTCTCATTTTGGGTGTTGTGGTTTGCAAAAGAGATATTGAGTGGCAATCTTGTTTGGACTATAGTCTACTTTCAGCATGCTTCTCCCATCCTGGGATTATCCTCCCAACACCCTTTATTTGGTGCTCCCTTCTCTATCTGAGCGACCTTTTCCCCTAGCATGTGTGACTGGCCTCCAAGCCATGGAGTAAAATTCCTGGTACTAATCTCAGCCATTCTTGGGTGTTAGTCTCCTATTTTGTTACTTTATGTTCCCCAGATGAATGCAATCTTTCTATGTCTATCACTCTCTTTCTGACTCATTTTGCTTAGCATGACACTTTCCATGTAGTACAAGGGACATTTTTAAGTTAGATCAGTAGTCTTCATAACGTTAAGTGCTCTGTTAAAAGAAAGTCAGAGTTGCTGAGGGAGTATGGAAGAGACCCAAGCAATTGTATTTACTTTTTATAAAAGAAAAATAATACAAATTTTCTAATGTTCAGAATGAAAATGTCACCTCTCCTGGGTATAAAAGTCATGCGTGTCATTTTTGTGACACAGGTCATTATAAACATGTTAAATGCAATGCATAAAATCTCTGAAGCCGGAAGAATATAGCCTAGTAATTTGTTAATTTCATTGTCATAAACTATACTGTAGGCTGTAGAAGACTGAAATTTTCAAATAATTCCTGAAAATCAATATGGAAGAAGTTACTTGTTCCGATGAGTTCATAAAGATGAGATGAAAATTCTTCTTTTGCGTTTAATGTCTTTTAAATGAAAAAAAGCAGCTATTAGTATTATAACATTATGTAAGTTTCAGTAATACCGTGTTGTGTGAGTGTGTACATATATATATGTGTGTGTGTATATAGCATAAAATATGCATTAAATTCATCCTGAAATCTTTCTTTAGATTATAGAAATCTTTGTTGTTTTAATTGTTAGGAATGAACTTAAACCTAACTATATTCCAAGGCAGAAACTATAAAAATGTAATCCTATCTCACAATTACAAAAACTATTATATTTTAAATATAATTAATAATAAACTTCCTAAATATTACTAAAAATGTCTTTACAAAGAACAACATTAAGCTGCGCTTGATAAACATATTATACAGCCCATTGGATATGTATATAGATTAATAGTTAAAATTATGCCATATTTTATTTATTTTCATTTGACTAGTAGAATTTCAACACTAATTTTATTTGTATCTAATATTTAGAAACACTAAATTTTTACCTACTGCATTTTGAATAGAAAACAATAATGCAAATATTTGATGCATGGTGGATGTAGAAATGATTAATTACTGTAAAAAGTATTAGCGATTTTTTACTTTACAGTTCCAGTATAAAGATATTTCTCTTAAAGATTTAAGGACTTTTGTTTCCACTGCTATTGGGAACAAGTACTGCTACCAATAGCAATATCTCACTTCATTCATTGGGGATAAAGATGAGAACTGTATAAGCGTACTTAACATTTTTAATAACCCAAATTCTCCATAAACAGCCATTCTCTACCTCTATCGTTTTTTCCATTCTGGGTCACCTACTGTGGTGCTCAGGGATTACTCTTGGTATCACTCCTGGTGGAGCTAGGAAGACCATATGTGATGATGCCAGGGATCAAACCTGGCTTGCCTCATGCAAGACAAACACCCAACTATTTGTATGATCAAATCATTAAGCATTCCTATTCTGCATTAAGGACAGGGGAAACTAATTTACATGATTATTAATAATTTTAATTACATATGCAGAGCATTGTATCAGTCTAAAGGAAATGGGAAAACCAGGTAACACCCTATTTAGTTTCTAGTAATCTTGCCAAGACATTTAGTTAAGTAAGCAGTTAATACATGCAACTGTAACAAGTAGAATTAGTTTTGTGTATTCTGTGGTTTATATGGGAAGTAAGCAGCTGGAAATGATCCTGGTAGGCAGCAAAGAGTTTAGCCTGAATTGATAGGAAGGAACTTTTTATAGAAAAGTAAAAATGAAAAGAAGGACCAGACTTTAGCAGACCTGAAATCATGAAGTCACAGGAAATAACACCCAGATAACTCCCAGAGATGAAGCACATTTGGAGATGTGAAACAGAGGACAACTGAAGAACACTTACACTCTGGTATTTTGGAGGTAATTATCCTGCTTGTGATGGGGAAGGGAATGGCATCTAGGCTCAGGGGTTAGGTGGAAGACTCAAAACTGCCGTTGACGAGTTAATAGCAGAAAGAATAGCAAGAGGGATGCAAACATAGGGTATTGGAAAAAAAATTTTAAAAAGAGAAAAATATAATGAGGTATATCTTGGCAAGTGAAACCTGCAGTGTATTTTTATGAGTTTGTGGAAGTGGGCAGGAGATCAAGCATCACAGCACCAGGACACTGGAAGATGGGGGAGTAACGCTTGCTTTCATATTGACGCAGCATCTCAGGGAAGAAAGGGTCCTTTGAAATCAAAGCAAACTAAAAAGCAGTTCCAAGCCCTCATTGTCTGTTTGGAAAAGAGAGGAAAAACTGCTACTTTTTTTTAAAGGATCATCTCTCTCTCTCTCTCTCTCTCTCTCTCTCTCTCTCTCTCTCTCTCTTTTACTAAGTCAGCAATGTGACAATTTTTCAGCACTTGCTTTTTTCTCCACTGTAACAAGGGATGGGGGAAAGCCTTCTATTGTCTTTGCAGATTTCTAAGGTTATACTCTCATCCTAGGCCTGGGAGACCTCAAGATCGACACCCTCTTAGAAGTGTTTCCCTGTGCATTCAAAGTAAACAAACTACTTTTGCCATGCAATTCAGACAAAAAAGATTCAGTTGTGTAGAAATGGGGCTTTGACTTTTTTATTGAGAGTTTTGCATTTGTATCAGATCTGTTTAAAATAATCATTTCACTTCCAAACACCTTAGATATTCTAAATATCACGATCATGACCATCCTGTTATTTGTTGATTGCCTCAAGCAGGCCCAAGTAAGGTCTCCTTACTCCTAGCCCTGAGATTTTTTTTAAAAAGTGCCATATTCAAGGCTCTTTCAGGGTTAGGAGAATGAAACCCATCATTGTTACTGATATTTGGCATATTGGATACGCCACGGGGAGTTTGCCAGACTCTGCCGTGTGAGCAGGTTACATTCGGTAGCCTGCCAGGTTGTCCAAAGTAGGAATGAGATAATAAGATGTCAATTCCGGGAGCTGGGTTTTATAGTCTCTGAGTCTTGGCCGCTGATGGGATTACACGGCGTCAGGGGGCCAGTTGGTGGCTGTGACCCCCACCTACTGGAATTTGGAGGATCTGGGTGGAGGATGCTCAGCCCCGATCCCAGCAGGCTTGGAGATCTCAGCCCTGGGACCCTTTGTTCCTCTGTCGGTACCTTCATGCGTGTGGAGACTGGTCTCAGCATAATGGTGGCTGCTTCTGGAGGTCTTCGGGTGCTGAAGCCCTGGTCGGGGCGGGGAAGGAAACTCAACCCGCTCCCCTCCAAGGGGCCCCAGCGAGGACAGATATTCTAAAATATTTTTAAAACATTGTATCTACCTTTTATAACTTACCTTGTCATCGCAGAGAGGACACCTCTTCACACACACTCACACACACAAACACACAAACACGCACGCACACACAAACACACACACACACACACACACACACACAATTCTGCTATCCCAGAATATGTAGAGGGCTTTCCTAAAACCCTTTGTCTACATTTCATGTTCAAATAGTTATTTTTCTTGATACAATATTCTTCTTGGAAATACAACTTTTAAAAATTGTGTTAATATTTTGATTTTTAAAAATTTATTTCTTTTTATCCAGTTACAGTGCCAAAGATAAAAGTTTGAGTTTAATGTTTTTCAGCAATAACAAATCCTTTATCTACTACGATACAATAGCAAGTGCTTTTAAATGTTTGTGCAATAAGTGAATGAACAAATCAATTAAAATGATGCCTTCTGTTCTGAAAAGGAAAGAAATATCAATTTTAATGGTTTGTTTAGTTGCAGTCTTTTGACTATGTAGAAAGTGTTGTTCAACTCAGCAGAATAGAAAGCACTGAATAGGAACGAGACCTATTATATCTATGTCCTTAATTTTATTTAATATTGTTTAAAAATTTTTAAACTTAAGATTTTAGTTTTTTTGGACAATGGCAATCCTTCCCCCAATATTCCTATAGTACCTCCCTTATGCCCTCTCCACCCCAGCCTGCCACCTTGACAGGCACCTTTTAAATTTAAGTTTTTAAAGTTTGTGCATGATGATTTCACTGTTGTTGACTCTGTGGTTTGGATGGTTTGCTCTGTGGTTTCTAAACACCCCCAATGTGCCTGAATCGCCCCGACACCTGCCTCCTCCTTCCTCTCATCTATCTTTCCTTTTCCTCCCCATCCTCACTATTCCTTCCCTTCTCCTCCCTATACTCTGGGACCATGGGTGATCGAGTTGTCCCTTCTTCAAACCACTGTATTCTCTCATAGACTAATTCTAAACACCACATATAATTGATTGCATCCTGCATTTATCTTTCTTCTTCTCGCTTACTTCATTTAATAATATTTTAATTCTTATTCTAAATCAGTGATCTTAAAGTTACACATATAAAAGTCATAAGCCATCTACTCCTAGATTCCTCTCGGAATTAATAATGACACAGTATATCTTTTTTGACAATTAATAGATTAAATGGGACCAAGTAATAATCAAAGGCAAAGAAAGAGGCAAAAACATAAATTTTTTGCCACTGTTGAATTGGCCAGTCTATTAAATAATACTCATCCTATTTAAGAAGAGAGGTTGAAAAGAGCTGGATTGCTTCTCTTAATTATCAAAAAGTGGACAGAACTACTTGATAAATTCTGTGTTTCTCTTTGTATATAACATAATGTAATCTAGTATAATGTAAATTCTGTTCAGCAGATTTCTCAACTCCCTATTGTCAAATGTCTATCTCACTCACTGATTTTCTCAGGTGTCTAATTTTCCTAAGGAACAAGCCATATTTCCTAGTAATCCTAGTACGATTACGACCTGGGTCAAGGTGTAGGATTATACAACACATTATTTTTCTTTATTTCTCATATTTTTATTTTATTAAACCATTTTACATCACAGTTATTCATAGCTGCGTTTTGACATACAATATCCCATCACCAATCCTGATACCAGTGTCAACGTCCCTTCACCCGGTTCCCAAATTCCCTCTTCTGGACCCCAGCCCTACATCAGTCCCAGCCTGCCATCACAACAGACATCTTTTAAGTTTGTTGTTCAAGTTTGGTTCTTCGATTTTAGTGTTGTTGACTCTGGTTTGATGTTTAGTTCTAGGATCCCTTACCCGTGACGTATTTGATGTGCCAAACACAGTAACGAGTCTTGCGATGTTACTGGGCCCGCTGGAGCAAATGGATGAACAACAGGAGAACAGTGACAGTGACAGTAACATTCCTTAACACGATCAATGTACCTGGGGTGCCTTGACCCCTGTTCCTCTTATGTTTCATCTATCTTTTCTCTCCTTCCATTTTACTCTATTTCTTTCTTTCTCTTCCTGGTACTCTGGAATCAAGTGTGACCTAGAACCCCCCTCCTTTAAAACATTGTGTTTCCTTGACCGGTTACTCTAAATATCACAACTAAGTGATACCATTCTGCATTTGTCCTTCTTCTGGCTTACTTGTTACATTTACATTTACTTTACATTTAACATGATATGCTCCTGTCCTAAGCATATCACATCAAATTGTATAGTATAATCATTCCTTTTAGCTTCATAGTATTCCATTGTGTATATATATCACGTCTTCATGATCTACTGGTCCAATGTTGGACATCTAGGTTGATTAGTTATTGTACTGAGTGCTTCCGTGAATAGTTCTATGCATGCATTCTTTTGAGTGAATGTTTTTCCTGTTCAGAGGTAGATACCCAGAAGTGGAATTTCTGTGTTGTAAAGAAGTTCAATTTTAATTTTATTGGGAGCTCTCCATACTAACAAAACTGCATAACCACGTGAAAAAAATTAAAACTGGATCCATATCTCAAACTTCATATAAGTCAATTCAAAGTGATCAAAAATCTTAAAATTTGATCAGAATCTATAAAATACAACAACAAAAAATAAAGGCAGAGTATTCCAATATCTTGACCTTGAAGATGTCTCCAATGATACAAAGACACTGGCAAAGGCATCAAAATTGAAAATAAAATGAAACTGTATAAAATTAGAGAGTTTTTGGATGTCAAAAGAAAAAAAACAGGGGCTAAAAATAAAAGACAAATAACTGAATGGGCGAAAATATTTGTGGTCAACTCATCAGATAAATGGTTGACATCCAGGATTTATAAAGTACTCACAAAGGTCAGCAGCAGTGTCACAAAAACACCATCAAAAATGGGGAAAGAAAATGAATAGGGACTTCTCTGAGGAAGACCAATAGATGGCCAACAAGCACATGAAAAAAATATTCACCATCACTTGTTATTAAGGAAATTCAAATCAAGAAGACAATTAGTTACCATCTAACACTAGTGAGAGTGGAACATTCCAAAAATAATAGGAAAACTGTGTTGGCTGGGATGTGATGAGAAAAGAACTCTCGTGCACTGCTGGGGAGAATGAATCCCTTACAGCACATTTTTTAACAAGAATCCAATAATGGTATTTCTTTGCTCTATGGCGCTAACTGTTCAATGAAATGCAGAACTTTGTTTGCTGTCAACTTGTTTAATACCTTACACCCTTACTCACAACAAAATGCTAATCTTCGTTCCTACTTTGATGGTCACCAAGCCTCTCCTATCTGCCTGAGACTCATCCTCCTTCTTCACACAGTGATGCCCTGGACAACACATCAATCCCCTGCTCCATGTTTAATTCATTTAAAAAGTTTTGAGCAGATACCGTATTATAGGCACCAGAGAGCTAGAAGATAATATAACAAGTGATCCGAATAGGAATAGGAAATTATCAGGTATGATCAATGTCAGACAGATAATTCTGAAGGTCAAATAATTTTGAGGGGTGACTTTTATTAGATTGAGTGAATGCAGGTGATATTTCTGAGGAGATACTTAAACCAAGATCAGAAAAACCTAGCCCTACAAAAATGAGGGACAGAGAACAGCAAGCATAAAGCGCCTTAAATGAGTTCGGTTTGTACAGTGAGTAAAAGAAGACTAGATTAGAGAGAAAGAACATTTTGAGATGAACTAAGAGATAGAGCTACAAGAGGTACAGGTACTAAGAGCTCCAGCTTCTATTCACACAGAAATGTTTTGGGGAGAGCGAAGAAGAAGTTCTAAGTGAAGAATGAGTAAACACTGGAGGTCTCAGCAGAAAGTTAACTAACATCAATTTTTAAGTGACAAGCTCCTTTTCCTCTGTCAAGATAAATTATGAATAGGAGGCAAAAGTAAAACAGGAAAAATATGAAAGGGATTCGATGAGAATAGGTTTTATTTGGTAAAGGAGGAAATGAAAAGAGGGAGGCAGAGTCAAGATACATATTGGAAGAACTAAGGAGGAGAAATTGATAGAAAGGCTATTGGGCATAAAGAAAAAACTGGACAGCATTTTTATTGCTGTTAGTGCAGGGTTTTTTTTAATGAAAGAAAATACTGTCTCAGTTAAAATTCTTCCTTCATATTCCACAGAGACAGTGCAAAGGCATTTGCCTTGTATTCAGCTGAACCTGATTTGAACCCTGCCAGGTCTGAGTTCTGAGCACAGAGTCATAAATAAGATCTGAACATAACTAGGTGTGCTCTTCACCAAAAATCAAATATCCCCATTCTATTCTTAATAGAAAATTAAATGGTTATGCATAAGTGGCTTAGGCTCTCACTAATTTATTTTGAAGGTATAAATGTGAGAAAATAACAACCCTACTTCAGATTTATTGTGCGAATCTAATAATATAATATTCAAACTGCTTAAAATAGGTTTCCTCATAACAATGGCTATTAATACTATAATTATAATCATTGTTATAATCTATAGGGGAAAATAACTATATACATATGAAACAATAGGCACGTTTTACTATTAACTTTGAGTTATTTGGATATCCAATGCGGAAATATTAGAAAAGCATAAGAATCTATGAAGAAGTCTTCTGAAGAAATCTTTTAGGGACATATTAAACGAGGGAAGGAAGCCAAATATGCTTAATGGCAACATTAGAGATCAGAGAAAGAACTAGCAGAGAAGGCCGAATAGGAGCAGACTATGAAATAGAAGGAAATTCAGGCATAACAACATCAAAGAAACATGTCCCAAAAGAACAATTTAGCTGAGTCATATGCTATGAAGACAGGAAAGAGAGGTAAGACTCGAGAAAATAGGGAAATGTCAAATGGAATTTCTAATCTGGAGATCCTGGGGAATCTTGAAAAGGGCTTTATCCTTAGATAATGAGCTGTGGAAACCTGAATGTCATCTTTGTGAACCTCTCTGAGTGTTTTGAATAGATTTACTTCAATCTCATCTTACTTACTTCAAGAACTTATGATAAAGGTACCTGCAAAGAAAGCCAATTTGAATTGTTATAATTATGGATATGAACAATATCATTAATATTATTATCTATTTTATTACATATCCCTAACAACCAACAAGCTAATGAATAACATTAGTGAAAGAGTAATGTTGTTTAATAATATCATCATTAATTAAAAGAATTCTGGGTACATATTGCTCAATTTTATTAGGCGAATAAATTGTTAAAAGGGTTTAAGTATGATACTGCCTTAACATACTTAACATAGATCAAAAATAATTTTGAAACATAAATGCACACAAAGTGACACACTTATGTTACTTCTGAACGTAAATTAGATAATCTGGGGGCATAAGTGAATTACTTTTATCACAGTCAACTGGAGTTGTTTTGGAGAAACCATGTAAAATACCGAATAAGGAGTCTTATATTGCATTGCATCTGTCTAAGCTGTGACCCTTCTCCCATGGGCAAACAATATCTCTAGTCCAGAAACTCAATTTAACATTCAATCTAAAATTGATTTCCATCCATGCCTTATTAAAACCTAGTTGATAGAAAGTATATTTGAGAGAAGAAATCTATGAACCAAGTTAACTATCCATTACTCCAAATTACTTTTTAGTTAGATCCTATTATACAAGAAAACAACAAATAGCCTTCTTGAACTACATTTGTCTCTATGCTATAACACTAAGTTGTGGGACTTTATTATTATTTGCACTTTTAGGGTAAACATAAATACATACACTAAAAATATTTCTGCACCTTCCAATGTCATGAAGGTGATCACATTCTGTATACTCTGATGCCCCAATTAAAAAATTATTGTCAAACATTTTCTATAGTGCAAATAAAAACATGACATATTTTATGATTAATTTATGTTTTGGGAGAGTCCAGCCAGCCCAGCCCCTGGCTGGAGTGATAGAGTCGAGCTGGAGTGATAGCACAGCGGGTAGGGCATTTGCCTTGCACGCGGCCGACCCAGGTTCGATTCCTTCCTCCCTCCCTCTCAGAGAGCCCAGCAAGCTACTGAGAGCATTCCGCCTGCATAGCAGAGCCTTACAAGCTCCCCATGGCATATTTGATATGCCAAACACAGTAACAACAAGTCTCACAATGGAGACGATACTGGTGCCCTCTCAAGCAAATCAATGAGCAATGGGAGGGCAGTGCTACAGTGCCACAGTGCTATTGGGAGACTCAGTCCTCTGATGCGGTACCTAGAAGTTATGAGGGTCATGCCTGGTAATATTTGACCAAGTCCTGGTGAGATTTGGTGGTTCTCAGGGCATGGTCCCTGAGGACAGTTGTAAATGGAACCCTGCTGTTCCTGGGACCATCAGTGATACCCCAAAAGTAAAATATGCACCCCTGACCATTGAGCTATCTTTTCTGCTCGTTGGATGCATTTCTTTTACTGGACAGTGACAAGTATAAAATTTAGCATACTAAGGGGTGAGAGCAATAGTACAGTGGATAGGGTACTTGACTTGCATGCTGATGCAGGTTTGATCATTTATAGTCCCAGATAGTCCCAAGCCCACCAGAAATTATTCCTGAGTGCAGAGCCAGAAGTAACCCCTGAGCATTGCCAGGTATGGCCCCCCCTAATAGCAAAAAAAAAACATACTTAAATTTACTTACATTTTCTATTTTCCTAGTTTTTATATACTAGAATATGCATTTGCATTCAATCATGACAAGCTACCGAGTATCTCGCTCGCACGGCAAAGCCTGGCAAGCTACCCATGACATATTCAATATGCCTAACATAGTAACAAGTGTCACAATGGAGACATTACTGGGCCTACTGGAGCAAATCGATGAACAACTGAAGGAGAGAAAGTGACATAACTTCTGGACTACATTCTGTCCGTTCTTGATAGGATGGATGGATTTTTCTATACAATATCACTTTAGCAACCAATTTATATGTGTGTTTGTCTTACATTACCTCCACTCATAAGTATCAGAAATAGTATGAATAAGTAAAAGATAAATCTTCAGTTAATTCTACAGAAAATCGATTCTTAAACTCTTTCTCTGACATGATCAGATACATGAAAATAATTTGCCTCTTCAAAAAAAGACTTATCCCCTTTCTGTTCCTTTCCCAAAACACACTTGACACAGTAAGAATTTGCCACATAATAAAATTTAATATTTGATTATATATTACTCTCAAATTGCAAGCAACACCGTGAATGCATATTTAACTGATTATCTGTGTCTTTTAAAAATCACAGACAGACATTAATAAAATAATGCAAAAAATTACAAATATTGAATAAACCTCATGTCAGTGAATAAATTATATTGTGGTTCCAGGGATTAAACCCAGGTCATATATTCAAGTTACATTCTTTACAGGTAAGACATATGACAGGCCCCTAAATTTATGACTATCTTTCTTTTCCCTTTTCTCACAAAAATCATTAGTATTTTTTTTCATTTTCATAGACTTTTATAGCTAATAAAACATCTTTAAGATTTAGGCTTACGTGCTTGAAATTAAAATCAGTCTCCTTTACATGTATCAGGCGCGTTCAGGGTGGTATGGCCGTAGACTGGAGCGATAGCACAGCGGGTAGGGCGTTTGCCTTACAAGCGGCCAACATGGCCGACCCGAGTTCGATTCCTCCGCCCCTCTCGGAGAGCCCGGCAAGCTACCGAGAGTACTCGATATGCCAGACACAGTAACAACAAAGTCTCCAATGGAGACGTTACTGGGCCCGCTCGAGCAAATCGACGATCAACGGGAGGGCCTTTACCTTTACCTTTACCTTTACCTTACATGTATCATGTTATGTAGTATCATATCTTTAGACTAAACTATATAAAAATAATGTTATTTAATTTTCTTCACATATTTTGCGTTTGAATTTGAATCTGCTGACAGTGTGATTAACCAAACATTTACCAGATATTATTTGTTCCTGAAAGAATGTAAAGGTTTGGTAATTTGGTTCTTTCCTCTGTTATATGCTGCATTTTGGCATTTTGGTAATTTTTCTATTTTTTTAAATATAATCTTTTATTTTTTTATTTTTTTGTTGTCTCAGTAGTTTATTTCTGTGAAGTCTGACATTTAAGTCCTAACTCCTCCATTGACACAACATTTGACTTTGATCAACGTTACACATCTAGATTTTAATTTCTGTAACTGAAACCTTAAAATGTCTGCTTCAAATACAAAGCACAGATTAAAAAAGAACACTGAAAATTATCAAGCACAAAAATATCACGATCACGATCAACCTATTATTCGTCGATTGCCTCAAGCAGGCACCAGTAACATCTCCTTCCTAGCCCTGAGATTTTTTTTTAAATTTATTTATTTATTGAATCGCTGTGGGAAAAGTTACAAAGCTTTCAGGTTTAGGTCTCGGTCATGCAAATATCAAACACATTTCCCTTTACCAATACTTATTTTTCACCACAAAGAACCCCAATAAACCCCCCACCCCCTCCAATGTCTGTGGGGCAGATGAATTCTAGTTAACACTCTATCTACTTTGACTAGCTTCATTGTTTCGATAAAAGAAGCACCATTATTATTTAGACTTTACCCCTCCCCCAAATCAGCCATGCTGAAAAAGCATTGTGAAATGAGTTGCTTTCTACAGCTGGGTTCAAGAATTAAATGATGTCACGCGACTGCTATTGCGGCCACGCGGTTTTGGATTTCTGCTATTTTATTTATTGACCCTGGAAGTATTTCTACTGAGAGTCAGATAATTAAGAGATTGGTTTCTATGCTTCTGGGGCCGTGGCTGTGCTGGAGAGCCACTCGTAGGGGGCAACTGGTGACCTCGGTAGGGCGTGAAGGACGGGCCAGAACACCCCCTGTCCCATGAGGTTTCAGTCGCGACCCCACCCCCGGCTCACACCTGCTCTCCACAAGGCTCCCATGCGGCCACCATAAATCATTAGTATTTAACCAATCTTGCTACTCACCTTTTCAGATTCAAAATATTGATTACTATATCAATATATATTCATCAATATTTTATGCTTTACTCCTTATTCGCTGTCATGATTTTTCTCTTTATAAACTGTGCCTATATACACACAAAGCGTTGAACAGAAACCTTTACAAAATATCAAGTAGAATGTCAGTTTTAATTCTTTACTGCTCTTTTCTTCCTTTAACTGGACTCAAAACTATTTAAAGATAATGAATTACTGAATTTACTCAAAGAGTTTTAAGGGCTTGGGTTGGAAGTGATTTTCATGTTTTGGTAGAAGAATGTTAACTCTGGTGATGGGTATGGTCGTGGACATTTGCGTGCATGAAACTGCTGGAGAAACAGTACAAGGTAAAGCATTTACCTTGCATATGGTCCATCCCATTCTAATCCCTTGCATTACCAGGAGTGATCCCTGGGCACAGAGACAGGGGTAATCCTGAGCACTGCCAGGTGTGATTCATAAAACCAACAACAAAAAATATTTTCTATTGGGCTCATGACATAGCTCAAAGGGCTAGAGCGCATATCCAGCAGGCAGATGGCCCCAAGTTCCATTCCTGGAAACGCATGGCTAGCTGTGCACCACTGATTGTAGTCACAGTAGTTCCTAAACATTTCCATCTTGGTCTCCAGATCATGGGCTCCAGAAGCAACACTCACTACTCCTGAGTTTTGAACAATCAGCTTGCTTAGCCGACCTATTACTCATAGTGAGCCCTGGGCCTCCGGAGAACTGCTTGGAAGGCTCTCCAAAAGCATTTTTTTTGTACAGCAAAACAAATTGCAAGAACAATTATAAACCACCAAATAAATGTAAAAGATTTTTTCATAATGATATAACACACCAATACCTCTAAGAACGACCTACATTGAAACAAGTATTGACAAATATGGATGAAAAATGTGGGTTCTGTGGAAACTGCTGGTAAAAATGCAACTTAATGCAACCGTTTTGGAAAACAGTATTATGATTTCTAAATAAATTAAAGTAAAACTGCCAAAAATCTTGCACGCTACTTATGCACAGCAATGAAATAATTAAGCCCTAATGTTATATCCACCCTGATGTTTTTTTGTGGTATTATTTACAACAGCTATGAAAAAACTAAAATGCCTATCAATAGATAATACAATAAATATATAGTGTATATATGCGATAAAAATTTTACAAGTATAGATAAAACAAAAATTTGGCATTTTCAGCAAAATGGAAACTATTCAGGGGGGATTATTTGAAGTGAAATAAATCAGAAGGAGAAAGACAAATATTGAATGATTTTACCTATGTGTGCAAAGTAAGGAAATAAAACTGATGAATAGGCAAAACAAAATAAATATAAATCAGTGAACACTGACAAGTGAGATTATCAAAAAAAGGCAAAGGAAAAGGAGGAGAAATGGGCTTAAGTGAGTTGGTAGATGCCAATTTCTTGCTAGTTTTCGAAAATGTATCTATCTAATGAGTTAATTTGCATCATAGATGAAGAGAATTTACTAAAATTCTTTGAATACATTTAAAAGGGCCATGTAACAATGAACTAAGTAATAGGACAAATGAAAATATAGAAAGAATTTCTATTAAACCTGATTGAGAATTAAAAAATACACGTGGCTTGAACTGAAAGTTTAACGGTTCACAGGTGAAGTATAAGATTCAGTGATAATGGGAGTAGTGAGAGCTCCAAGCTGAAATTCTAGATGTGAGGTTAGTAATATGCTCTTGCTTTTATCAGAAGTTTTCATTTTTTTGCTGATTATTCATCATTTCAAATACAATAACAAGGATACCCTTTATTATCACTTCAAAGGTAAACACAAACAGATCTTGCTGGAAGCACCAAATGACTGGTATCTAGTTTTTTCAGAAGCTAGAATTGCTATGAGGTACATTTTTTTCATCTACTTTGTTCCTTTTATTTCTATTTCATAACGAACAAATAATTTTAACATGAAATTCTTTAAATTGGAACACTGTATGCTAGATAGTGTTATGGATTTTATGACGAAAGAATTATCACAGTTTTACTTATTGCTAAAAACAAACAAAAATTATAATATTTTTCCTTTGGGATGGCAAATTCAAATCAATACTAATTACACTGTTTAGTCACTGTGATTTTTTTCTACCAATCATTTGAGAGCAATATTCTTATAATTAACCAGTTTATATGCTGAACACCAAAATTCATTTTCTTCACACCAAAACATCCAAATCAAAACGCAGTCCAGGATTTTCTCTGATATGGGATCAACTCTTATTTTCTACTTAAATTCCAGAAATTTCCCTGGTGACAACTCAATAGCAATAGTTTTGAATTCCACCCCCAAAAAACCTTGGCTTGCCTTGTTGCTACGAGGCACATTGTTAATCACAACAAAATGTTAGTCTCTTCTGTCTTTGTTTCGCACTCGCCCTGTAAGAACCAGCAGTGCTTGTACAACACATGTAAAATGTGATGAAAAAAATTGATAATTTTTATAAAATAATTAAAATAAATATTGAAAGTCAAAAACATTTGAGAAAATAACTAAAAGTCAGATGATTTACAGCTTATGTTCCACAATGTGGGTTTTTTTTTTTTTGGCTTTTTGGCTTTTTTTGGGGTCACACCTGGCAATGCATAGGGATTCCTCCTGGCTCTGCACTCAGGAATTACTCCTGGTGGTGCTCAGGCGACCATATGGGATGCTGGGAATCGAACCCGGGTCAGCCGTGTGTAAGCCAAATGTCCTACCCACTGTACTATTGCTCCAGCCTCCACCACAATGTTTTAGTGACATGAATTTTACAGTTAATTAAGTTGAGAATTGTTTCACGAACAACTTCTAATTCTTAGTTCTGATTCCTAGTGTATGATACGATCAAGGAAACTGAAAAAGCCAAAAAAAAGCATAAATCGCAGATTTCAGTAGAGTGAGAACAAATGTTTATCCCATCAAAAATCATCACCATCAACATAAACACTGATTGCCATTTATGCAGATGAAGCAATTAATTGAGTTCTTCAATTTTCAGCTGAACATATTTTTTTCTGACAGAGTTATTTAAATTCACCATATAGGCTTCAATGTGGATCGAATTAAGTGTTCATTATTTCTAAACACATTAATGAATAGGCAAACTTAGAGTAACATAACCATCTTTTTAACTTTATGGAATCTTACTTTGTGTGAGCACAACCAGTAACGGTGAGGCAACTCAGTTGTGGTCAAAATATTGTTTAAGTACCAAAAATAGACATGAGTAGGTGGTTGTTAAATTCTTAACAACTTCGCAGTGCTATGTGGCATTGATTTTCAATTTTATTAGCATTAAAATAACTGTTCATTTCATTAGAATTTTCACTCAATAAATTCAGGAAACATGAGAACAATAACAAAGGTGCTGCAATTTAAATATCTATTAAAAAGAATTACATAAAATTTGCGTAAAAACTAATGTTAGTATTAAGATATATAGAAAAGTTAACTAAAGAGTATTATTGTGAACACATCTTTATACATCTTCAAATACAGAGACTTTTCATTGGTAGGAAGACACTTCTTGTCCTTGCCTACGGAAATGATAATATATGAGACTCTCAAGGCACACTAATGTGTACTTTCAAGGACACCGAATATATTTTACTCTCTTGCTACTACATTATCTATTAACTCATCCAAATTCATAACAAAACACTCAAAAATATCAAGATGTTACCTTTGCATTGTTAAAATGTCCTCTTCCTCACAACATTCAAACTTCATGGGCAAAGCTTATTATTTGTACACTTTCAATATTAGCATAGACATAAGATTACGGTGATATAGAAGTCAGAATAATTGACAGAAGAAAATCTGTTCCTCAATAGCTAAATTATACATTAACAACATTAAAAACTTTTCCAGTTTCTTTTAGAGCATATAATGAAAGAAGGAGATGCCTCTTCGTGTCCAATCGTGTTTTATCTATGTGACTATAGAGTATGGTAAAAAAATCTTTCAAAAACAGAGTTAAAAAAACTAAAACTCCTGTGGTAAAATTTACCCTGGGGTAATTAACCCTTGGGTACCCCTAAAATACCAAGTTAAAGCTGTTTTCATAAATGACATAGTAAATTTTCTCCTCACATTTTACATATATCATAATAAATAAAGCCAGAGAAGTAAAAAAAAAGAACAATTTTATACCCCGAATATTGGTTATTACAAAAATATTCTGCCTTCTTTAGACTACTTGACTATTTTGCAAACAATTTTTCTCTTTGGCTTCATTCAAAGCTAAGATTCTTCACTTCTACTTTTCTTTTTCCATGTGATGAATTATTGGATTCCTTTTACTTTATAAAAAGATTGCCAAAATCACTCTATACAAGAATTCTTGAACAGAATATAAAATTGATTCTAAACTTGTTACAAATCGTAAATAATTTTATATCATCATAAAAAATAAATGTAGAAGAAGGAATAGTTTGTCCCATGACAATTTTTTATGGCTGAACCCTGTTAGAGCCAAACCAGGAAGAACATTCCCTAAAGGAGTAATCAACTTTTAAATGTAATCAGCTTTTACTTCTAAATCTTGAAATCATCCCTATCTCTCACCAAACATATAACATGCATAGAACTTATTAAAAATACCGAAATTTTTGGTTCAAACAACCAACAATTATAAAATAATGAATAAAAATTTCCAAAACAAATCAAAAAGAACTCACACAATTCATGGTGAATAATGGTGAAAATTATAGACTTCTTACCAAGTACCCCAAGTCGATAGTTGACTGTGATGACGATCACATTGCCATAACTTGCCAAGACACTCCCATCATACAAATTTCCAGTACCTTCCATATATGAGCCACCGTGGATATACACCATCACTGGCTTGGGACCCCCACTGTCCCGAATATCTGAAAAACAAATAATTTCCAATTGTTCTTATCCTCAAAAAACATGAATAATGGGGCAGAGAATATATATTCCATTTTAGGGGCAAAGGGGCATGATTTTAATGTAGCTTATTTTAATTGCTGTTTTATTAAAGTGTTTCTTAAGCAATTCATGTTAAGAACTGTTGCAGAAAAAAAGCAATAGATTCATTTATTTTATCTGCAATTTGATTTAAAATCAAAAAAGTATAAAACCTGAAAAGAGTTAAAATATATATGTAAATATTAGTGCTTTGTAGTAGAACTTTGAATTAAAACAAAAATAATAAAACAGTGTTTTCTGAATAATTTTTTTAAAATGATAGATGTCACATGGAATTGAAGATTCAAATATTGGGTAGAAGAGCTGCCATGTGGGAAAGGTTTATGCCTTCCACACTATTAACCCAGCTTTAATCCCTGGCTGCACATATGATCCCATTAGTCTTTCAGGAATGATCCCTGAGCACAACCAGGAGGATGTTCCAAACACCCCTGGGTGTGGCCCAAAACAAAAACAAGTACTGCAGACTAAAGACCATGGTATCACTGTTTTGATTAATTCCATTAGGCTATATGTGGCCACATATTTAAGTTTTACTACTTTCAGTACTATCAGATGATGCTTATGAGAAAACTAAGATTTGGGAAGAAACTGATTCTAAAGGATACTTTTAGGACTCTAGATAATATGTGCATTCCATCCAAACTCACCTTTAAAAGAAGTAAACAGGATGGGAGAGGTCATACCGTGCATAAGGAATTGTAGCTGAGCCAGGTTTGATCCCGGTACCCGGGGATCCCAGTCCCCTGAGTCCTGCCAGAAGTGATCCTTGAGCACAGAGCCAGGAGTAATTATTAAGAATCTTTGGGTGTGGCCCACAACTCCCTCAAAAATAAAAAAATTAGTTCTATTTTATACATATATGTGTCTATACATATAAATGTCCTTTTAACTATTGTACTCTACTTAGTTCGATTTTGACTACAGGTTTAGCTTGTAGACACAAGATAAAATATAATCAAATTTATGTACAAAGTGCCAAAATTTAGGGTGTTTACCTGATCCCGATAGATTTGGAATTTAATTAAATTTATCACTTTTCGAAATTATTTTTCCTTTATTATTTTTTCAATGAGAATATATAAACACACTTAAAGAAAAATCAAATAATTCTGTTTTTATAATGCATTTCTTTTGTTTGTTTGCTTGTGTTTTTTATGTACTATACATGGTGATAATTAGAAATTATTCTGATTATGGCAATGCTCGGGGACCATGCTCGGGAATTATATGTAATGTCCCAGATCTAACCGGGGTTGGTGCTTGGCTAGGTAACAGCCTTGATCCCTGCTATCTCTCTGGGTCCAAATACGCTACTTCTTAGAGAAAAAAAAATACTAAGCCATATACTAGCAAACATGGTTTTATCTAACATTAAATAGTATATACCTATTGTTATTAATATACACAAAAAATAAAACTGCTATTATATGACAATTCGTGATCTTATATCTACAGTCAAAATAAAATTTGCATCACTTTTGATGACCATATACTGTGTCATCTAATGTGATCATTTGATTACTGTGCTTTCCATAAATTTTTTTTATCTCTCTCATGATTTAAAATTGAGATTTTTGGCTTTCAGGATGAATTCATGTAATAAAAAAACTCGATAAAAATATTAGAGACTGCCTTATTTTTTCTAAAAAATGAATGACTATTTTAAATACCTTGGGGTATTTACAATACCCCATCTGGGGTTCTAGGGATGGAAACTGAGGCAGCTGCATGCAAGACCCTACCTGGTGCACTATTTCTCAGGTCTCTAAATGCCTTGATTTGCAATATAATATTAAACATGTGATTAAAAACTATTTTGGGTCAGAAATTGCAGTTCAACCTGAGTGGCCTGATTTTTCTGTCTTTTGAGTTTGGGTTTTGGCCACACCCAGCAGTGCTCAGAGCTTAGCCCTGTTTGGTGCTCAGGGATACTCCTGGCAGTGCTTAGAAGAGCATATGTGTTAGGGGGAATACGACTTGATCAGAGGCATGCAAGGGCCTTCACTCTTGTAATACCACTTAACTCCTGTTTTAGCCTGATTTTTAGGTTTGGGAAATACCTCACGCAGAATTTGAAGACTTTTTATAGGCTAATTTACATTTTACTTACTACCACTTCACAAATTTATTAACCTTACCCTCCCACTAAAGTATTCTTGGAATATGTGAATTTTTAATGTAATAAGAGGGTACTTTGAAACTGAAATCATCCAGTAGACATGGTTCACTTTAGAAGGAAAATATAAATTTATTTCCTCATTAAGTACTTGGATGGAGAAGAGTATTTATTCACTTGTAAAAATGGGGGCTGATGGAGATGTTAACATACAGAGAGAAACTTTTTTTTTTTGATAGGGTTAAACTCTCAGCCTAAACTGCCTGTTTGCTACAGATAGTTTTAGTTGAATTTTCTACTAAGCTGGCACTGAAGAAGCAATAATAAAATATTAAACTGAAATCATTAACTGAGTGTTCACAGCAGACACTGTATTCTGCTAATTGTATGCTTGGAGGTAGCACAGAGGGAGGCAGTTTCAGAATTCTTCTTTAATTAAAATTACATAGAATTACAAAGCACCAACTGTGAACAGTAATGAAATCTTGGTAGAACCATTCTGTTCACCTGGAAAACGATACAGGCAAACATTGAGGAGACCTGCCACACTTCGACCTAACAACGCTACAAAGTGGACCTATTTAATAAACACTGTGACTATGTCACTAGACTCTAGGAGCTATTTTTAGTTCTGTATGTTAACTTTACTTTGAAATAATAAATGATAAAATTATTAAGTACCTTGGGTGTTTCTAATGTTACTTTGTCTTCTTCAAAAAACTCAAAGATTTTAGTCTTGCCTAAAAATATGATATGCTCCCAAACTTCTTTACAGATAGATCTATCCAATTTTTATGTCATGTTCTAAAAAATGATTTTTGTTTGCTTTAGGCTATCTTAATGTCAACGACATATATGGTATTAACTGTTCAAATAGGTAAAATTCTTGTACATTTATTTTACTATGACTAATTATGTCTATTAAAGTTTGGACAAAGTCTCTAGGTCTTTTACTGAATAACTGAATTACTTGTGTTTAATCAGAGTCCCATTTTAGACTTTATTGAAGAGGACATTTTATCATAGAAACATTACTTTTATTCATAGCCTATATATCTTGGATGTTAATAATATAAATAGCTAATTAATATATACATATTTAATTTTTGAAATACTAGTATATGTATAACAAATAATAAATCAAATAATGCACTATTAATATCACCAACAGATGCCATTTTAATAATAAAATTATATCTTTTATTATTGCATCTTAGTAATTTTATAAATTTATTGAAAAATAAAGAACTTATCCAATTTTTATTATAAATACATAAAAAATTTTAACCATCTAACTCTTTTTTCATATTTTCTCCTGAAAATAGGAAGATTTCACCTGTGCTTTTTCACTAAATAGCTGCTACCAGACTTACTTAGAACAAAAGAATATTCTCAGAGACTAAAATTGTGCTTCAGATAAAATAAAATTACTGATGTTCATTAGGTATGCTTTTAATTTTTATGTATTCCCACTTTAAAAAATGTTTTGCCAAGGATATTAGAATCTGAAGAGTGGACCGGTAAAGGGGTAACACTGCTGGGTGTTTTCTTTCTAAATTCTTATTACAGTGCTTTTAAGTTTCCAAGTTATAAAGAGTTGGAATTTGGTTAGACACCCTAAATGTTAAATTTTAGGGACTATATTTCTTTCCTTAAAAAAGAGAACAGGGGCTGGAGCTATAGTACAGTGGGTAGGGCATTTGCCCTGCACGCGGCCGACCTGGGTCCGATTCCCCACATCCCATATGGTCCTCTGAGCATCGCCAAGGGTAATTACTGAGTGCAAAGCCAGGAGCAACCCTTGTGCATCGCCGAATGTGACCCATAAAGAAAAAAAATAATTTAAAATTCTTTAAAAAATTTATAAAGAGAACAATTAATTGTAGGCTAATCTGTCAGTGTCCTAGCTACCTGAATGCACTTGACCCGTCTGGTCCCTAACACCAAAAGGCACCACATCGTTCAAACAGCACCATGTTTTGGGTTCCTAATGATGAAGGGTGGGTTGGCCGAGCAGTCCAGACTGCCCTGAGCCCTGCTGGAGGCTCTCCTTCTGAAACTACAAAGCAAACTCTATAAGAATGATTATTTCATACAGAATATAAAATTGAATTTGATATTAAAAGTAAATATTTGCCAATTACTAATACAAAAATCATCTTAGAACATGAATTTTGAAATGTATTTCTTAAATTATCAAAATAATTTGTTTATTCCACTATATTATTTTAATCAATTTTTATAACTTCTAGCTAGTCATTTTTTTTACTGTATATAAAGCATGTAAAATATCTAGCTCCATTCACTACTCTGAAACACAATGAAAAGTGATGCTATTGTTTTTGGACTGAAAATGGGAAAAGAATGACGTCAAAAAAAGAAAAAAAGAATTAGAAGTGGAGAAAGATGCACTACTTCAAAGCTCCAGGTTAATTTAAGTGCATGAAGGGCACAATCCCATTAGTCTCAGGCAGCTGATGAACATAGACTGAGAAAGGGACCAGGAAATCAGCTAAGAGTCCAATCATCAGGATATAAAAAAAATTTCATAATAATCACTAGACACCTGAACTCCTGACTAAAGTAACTGGACAAGTTTGTCAAGTATTTTACACTTCTTACTCCACACTTTATGTCCATTGATGTTGGCACGTGGTTGGCAACAGATTAAATGTGAAAAGTGATCTTTGATTTTCATTCATACATCCACAAGCACTGTCACACTGTTGCACTGTCCTCCCCTTGTTCATCAATTTGCTCAAGCGGGCCCAGTAACGTCTCCACTATGAGACTTGTTGTTACTGTGTTTGGCATATTGGATATGTCACGGGGAGCTTGGCAGGCTCTGCCGTGTGGGCGAGATTCTCTCGGTAGCTTGCCAGGCTCTCTGAGAGGGGTGGAGGAATCGAACCCGGGTTGGCCAAGCCGGGCGCACACAAGGCAAACACTCTACCTCTGTGCTATTGCTCCAGCCCCATATATCCACAGACAATTTTAAATTCAATTAAATATAGTAAGACTTTAATACAAACTTTTTCTAGAATGTTATATTTATCATATCAACTGCTAAGCTATTATCCAAACACTGAATAATAAGCCTAACTGAAGTTGACTGTCTAGACACTTTGCATTTTGAGCACTTTTATTAATTTGAAAACATCACTGATTGGCTTAGTACTTAACCTAGATACTTGGCTTATTATTTAACCTAAATACTATCTGCTGTGTAAGTAAGGATTTGGGTGTTTTTTACTAGCTATTTTAAAATTTTAAACATGTCTCAAATTATGCTTTAAAATAGTCTCACATTTACAGGATATGATTCACTACAGTGGTTCAGAGCTCTCTTTTGTATTCATATAAATGTCTAAGTTGAGTAATGGTGCTTCACCAAAAGGAAAAAATATATAAAAATGTATTATGTCTGGCATCAAAATCCCCTTTAAGGGAGACATAGTATATACTAACCTTGTGAGTATACTAGAAAATTTGGAGTTTATAAAGCTTTTATTTAAGTTCTTGGCACTTAGGATTTGTTTAGACAATAAATGTTTAAGATTTAAGAAGTTTCAGGTGCTGGAGCAGTAGTACAGCAGGTAGGGCCTTGGACATGTGGCTGATGTGGGTTCCATCTCTACATCCCAAATGGTCCCCAGCACTTCCAGGAGTAGTTTGTGAGTGCAGAACCAAGAGTAACCCCTTAGAATGGCCGGGTGTGACCCAAAAATGCCCCCCCCCAAAAAAAAGGAAAAAAAAAACGAATTTTCTGAGGGTTGAATAGAAAAAAAGAAATAAATAAAGTGAAAGGCGTGAAAAGCTTGAGACTTGAAGAGCAGTGGGGAAAAAAATCCATGTTCTCAAAGTTAACAAATGTGCTAATTTTTTGAATATTAGAAATGATAACATGCCCTAACTTTAATTTTTAGCTAACACTATCCAAACGCTATCTTCCTGTTGTTCATCAGTTTGCTCAAGCGGGCCCAGTAACATCTCCATTTTTTTGAGACCTGTTGTTACTGTGTTTGGAATATTAAGTACATCACGGGTAGCTTGCCAGGCTTTGTCGTGCGGGCGAGATACTCTCAGTAGCTTGCCGGGCTCTCGGAGAGGAGCGGAGGAATCGAACCTGGCTAGGCCAGGCTGGCTGCGCGCAAGGCAAACGCCCTACTGCTGTGCTATCATCTATTACAATTCAAAACAATAACTTGGGTATCCATGATGATCTATTTCAAATGTTGATGCTCTCTTTATTTTTTCATTTGATGATAGAACTCATATTTCAGTATAAATTTTATTTACTGAAAATAATGAAATAATAGTGAAACTATTTCTCATCATTATTAAAATGTTAACATCCAACATAACTGTTATATTTTTAAAAACTTCACCTATATATTAATAGTACTCTGGAAAGCAGTTTGTTATATATCTCTCAATGAAAATAATTCAAATAATTTCATAAAGATTTATTTGTAGCTGTGGCTTATGAAGTAGAGTCTTACTGGTCTTCTTGGGAACTATTCTGTCATTTTTTAATACTTTATGGATATATTATTATGAAATTTAATTTGTAGGGTTTGGGAAATCACTTTTAAGCCTGATATTAAATTTGCCACCTCCTTAGAATAGTTATTATTAAAGGAGACAATTGATAAAAAAAAAAAGGTCTCACTGGACACAAGAAGAACTGAAAGTATCCGTTGTATGGTCATTAAGTTAAATTATGCAAAAAAATGATACAGTGAATGAATATTTATATTTATATAAAGAGTTAAACTGTGGCACTGTAGCACTGTCGCACTGTCTTCCCATTGTTCGTTGATTTGCTCGAGTGGGCACCAGTAACATCTCTATTGTTACACTTGTGGTTACTGTTTTTGGCATATCGAATATGCCATGGGGAGCTTGCCAGGCTCTGCCGCCTGGGCAGGATACTCTCGGTAGCTTGCCAGGTTCTCTGAGAGGGATAGAGGAATTGAACCCAGGTCGGTCACGTGCAAGGCAAACATCCTACCCACTGTGCTATCACTCCAGCCCAAAGAATTAAACTATCATATTGTAGTTTGAAAAAAGAAAACTTGATTTTTAATTTTTTTTTTTTTTTTTGGTTTTGGTGTCACACTCGGCCAACACTCAGGGGTTACTCTCTTAGCATTACCTTCAGGAATCACTCTTGGCTCTGCTTGGGTAACAGTATGAGTTTCTGGAGATCAAACCAGGATTGGCTGCATGCAAAGCAAGCATCTTATTTGCTAAACTATATCTCCTGCCCCAGAAACTATTTATTTTAATGAGAGGAAATATTTTACTCTTTAAAGAAGACTATACAGCACTCCCCAAGGCTTACTCCTGGCTCTGTGCTCAGGGATCATTCCTGGCAGGGCTCTGTAGCTGCTTGCAAGAGAGTGCCCATTACCCTCTGATTTCTGTCTCCAAAAATGACAATATTTTGAAAATCAAATATTATTAGCCAGTCTAAACTGTGTGTCTTTGCAATTAATCTTACGTGATTTTGCTTTAAAAATAAAAAATAAGAAATATTACCATAAAAACACTGCTGTAGCCTCCAAATTCTTAAGTGACTGTACACTTTTATCAATGTAGATATAATGCATATTGTCTACTTGTTTCAGTACTTTTATGTGAACAGCAGAATACAGAGCTTTTAAAAATAAACCATATTGCTCAAGAAACACTTTATATAAGCTTTCAACTTGTCCTTTAATTTATCAGATATAGTTTCCTTTTCAAACAAATATCAAATGTAAAAATGAGAAACAATTTGATATTGAGTAAAATATTTACACAGATTAGAAAACATGCAAAATGGGTACAGAGAGACTACAGGAAGGAGATTGTTAGTTCAAAGAATATGGACAAATTTTGGTCAAAACGTGGGATGAAACATATCAAAAGTCAGTTCAAGAAAACAAAAAAAAAGTCCCCCTCTTTTTAAAACATTTTAATGGTTGGCATCAAAATGTAAAACTTAACATTCATTTCTTTAAAAAAAATTTAAATGTATATTTATATGCAACAACAAGCAAGAAGACAAAACACATCAAAAACTGGAATTAAAAACAATTCTTCAAAAAAAGACAAGAAGTAAAAAAATAGAAAGGGGTGGAAAAAGTGATTGAGGTCCTTGTCATGCAAATAGGTTTGGTGGAAAAAAATACCTTCATCTTCAGCACCGTCATTATCACCTAAATCATCTGTCTGTTTCTTTGTAAGGGGACCTAGGATTGAGAATGGAGAAATGGAGGGGAAAAAAAAAGACAATTCAAGAATAAACAAGACTGAGGGGAAAAATAAATATAAATATTAAAATTCTCAAGGATATTTTCAAAAAGAATGGGGAAACGGTTACTTCAAGGTCGATTATTATTTTGTCTAAGGAAAAAAAAAGCCCTTTCCCCAAAATATATCATAGAAGATTTGACTTGTGAATGTATCCAGCATAAAAAATACATTATGGCTTGAAACGCAAGTCACAAGCAAACGAAATTATTTTTTTCAAATACCCACTGCTTACAAAAAAGTAAACAATTTTATTAGCCGAAAGAATTTAATTTCTTCAGTGTCTTTTCTAATTTGAATTGGTGACAACCAATAAAGAAAGTAGGCCAAACTCATTCTCTAATTTGGGACAGTATAATAACATTAGGAAAAACAGCAAAGAATATTTTAGTGTTTGTTTTTTTTAATTTTTTCTTCTGCATTTTACTATAACATCATTAATATGGGTTTCTTACACATTTTTATATTAATCAGTTTTCAAAACTATGACTTTTTAAAATTACTTATCACTAGATAAATACTTCCCCATGTATTTTAATAAAATATACTGTGCTTAAGAGATTTGAAACCTGTACTATTGTAAAAACATCATCTCATCAGTTTATAAGGAACCATCAATAGAAGTTAATATTTAAATTAGTAAGGTAGTTACAATCAGGGCTCATATATCATAATTAATTTAAATATATAAAGGAATTATGCCCTCATACAATTTCATGCCCACTACAGTTATTTATAATGGGATCATGCTTTAGGATAATAATTTTATTAAAACATTGTGAATGCTTAATAACTTTTATTATACTTAACAATACTAATTTGCTAGACTAAAAGAGCACACCAAAGGGGAAGTCATAGGCCATGTGAAAGTAATTTTAAGTGTCATATAATTGACATATTTAGCACACAAAAAAGCAACTGAAGTCCCGCATTCCATTTGTTTTCAAAACCATTTAATTTAAATGACATTTCATAATCCTCATGCAAAAAGCAATCATTACAAACACAGGACACTCACGTTAAAAGACAGCCAACCACAGAGCAGTAAGCAGAAAATTTTGTCATGCATAAAATAATAGTCATAGAAAAGGAGGAAGAAAAAAGGACTGAAAGTCAGGTGTTTATTTCAGTAATATAAGCAGTAGAAAAGTACATATTAACCCTAATCACACTTCAAAGGAAAGGTCTGTTAACATTTTCAGAAAGATCTCAGTGATTACTGTGCATTATATTTGTAAGCCAAAACTACACTAATTACATCCCTCAAAGAATAAGAGCACCAACTCAGAAAACAGAAGGAAAAATGACATCCGTGTTTAATGAGTTCAGAGAGAGAGCTTTGAAAGGAGGAATAACTGGTGAAGATCAAAAGACTGAGGATAAGAAAACCTATATAACTGAAAGAACTCGTTGACCAAGTTGATTATAAAGTCATGATTTCAAGGTCATTGTAGATACAGATTAGAAGAACTATACACAATAAATGAGTGGTATAATTTTGCAATCATTCATACAAACAATCATTCCATTTAGAAAAAAACCTAGATGAAAGCAATAGTTCATGTTAATGGAACATTTTCTGCAGGCTCACAGATATCTACTTTTCTTTATTATGATCCTACTTAATTTTATTTTTTTCAATTTAATTTTAAAAATGCCCCTTAATACTATTTGATGGCCATGAAACAATATTCTACATACCTGAAAAATATAAATATCTTTACAATTAAAATTGTGGTATAAGTACTATAAATTAAGTATTTTAAATTTTAAAACCTGTAAAATATACTTAGAAAATTAAATAGTTGAGCTTTGTATGTTTTTGCAATTATCTGAAGTAGTGCAGGAACAGATTTCAGTGAATTTACGTTCTGTACTTTTGCTTTCAAGAATATTACAGAAAATACATAATTTTACTATCATCACAATTTAAGTGTGGTGGTAGGTAATTATTGCTGCCAAATCATTATCAGCTTTTCAATCTTAAAGTACATATTTTTCTTAGTTGTAGGCTGTATTAAAAAAAAAAAAACATTCGTGTAGGGGCCAGAGAGAGGATAGGCAGTGAAGTATTTGCCTTGTGTGTAGCTGACTGGAGTTTAATACCGAACACCACATGTGATCCCTCAAGAAACCACCAAGCTTGATCTCTGACAATAGACCCATAAGTAAGCACTGAGCACTGCCAGATATGGCCCAACAAAACAAAACACAAATAATTCATTAGCATTTGGGGACAAATGTAAAAAAAATCACCATTAAATTAAGTCAATTTTCATTTTGCGCAGGACTTTATGAGATATCTCCCTGGAATATTCATTAGAAGTACCAATTATCCCTTCCTATAATTATTAAGTTGATTATAAAGTCATGATTTCAAGGTCATTGTAGATACAGGCTAGAAGAACTATGCACAATAAATGAGTGGTATAATTTTGCAGTCATTCATACAAACAATCATCCCATTAAGAAAAAAAACCTAGATGAAAGCAATAGTTCATGTCAATGGAAACTTTTCTGCACTAATAATCAAATTAATTTGATTTGGGGGGAAATTCTCCAGGTTTTACTGCCATCAAGCCAGTAGTTTCACATATTTGGCAAACTGCTAGTTTGGTGGTCTACTGGAGATTGAAGCCAACAATTTTTTTTTATTAAAATGTCGCTGTTCTGCTTGTTTACTTGTAAAACATATGTAAGTATACATTATAATGATCAGTACAGTTGAGATGTATTCCCCTGGAAGACAAAAAGATGCAGGTTATTGAGATGGAGTTCGACATCTCACTGGTCTCCACTGTAAGAGCAATAGAGAAACTAGGGGTAATATAACTATTAGGCTAGAACTCAAAAGCAACTTCTTGTTGATGAAGACACTGAGACACACAGGCATGCAACAGACAAGAACAGAACCTGTAAGACAGACCCTGCCTATATTGAAACTGACCATTGTATGGGGATTCAGTTGGGTCTATTTTGAATCTTTTTCTGGACTCCGGAATCCAAGGCATTCTTCAGGGGTTACAAATCTTTCCTGTTCAGGAAAAAAGGTCTTTCCCTCCTACAATGGGACAACTGCAGAGAAGTCCCTGGAATCCCAAGGTTGCTTTCCTGCTATCTCTCCCCAAAATTCTGTCTTAGTGATTTCTTCTTTTCCCCTTGACTGCCCCCACTGTTACTCATGATTGAAATGTGTACTTATTATGTTGAAACATGGCATTACGATAAAACCGTATTACAATTATATGCAATTGGTTTGAGTTGTTAAGCAACACCTGGCCACTGACAGTGGAAGTTAGAATTTTTTTTTTTATGTATAAACATCATATTGCAACCTAGTTCTCAGTTGCTATTTGTTTGGGGATCTAAGGAAAAAGAGGGCAGGGAAGCAATCCCATTTACAGAATAAGAGAATTTTTCCACAAAAGGGATAGCAAAAATACCAGGTTTTTTTCTGTAATATTTATTATTATCTCCCCCCTCTGCTTAGGAAGCTCCATGCCTCTTACTATGGCTTGGGATAAATATAGAGTCAAAGAACATATTTTACTATTTTGCATGTTTATTTTTAATTTTCAACATCTAAAAATTTACTTTACACACATATCTCTGTCATTATCAGAAGATTACAATACTGCTTTAACATTGTAAATAAACAGGAATATTTTTACACCAGAGAACTAGATGTATTTTCCAAATAAAGACTTTCGCTTATTGAGTACTGAATAAATCCTTTTTCTTGAGTGATATTAAATTGTTTCCTAGAATGGATTCCAGAGTTACATTATGCCAGTAATTTCAAAATGACTTGACGTTCGGAACATCAATACCTTTTTACAAATCTGATATTAGGAAACCTTCACCAAGAAGAGGACTAACAGCATTTGGTGCCAAAAATTACTCTGACAGAAAAATGTTAAAAATGTTTTCCATTTATGACATATATCTAAAGGCATAGAGAATAAATATCTAAGGATCTCCACTCACAAACTAAGGTACTTAGTTTCTCTGAGGAAGTCTCAATGGAGTAAATATTTGCTTTTGGATTATAGAAACAGTTTCAAACATGTTCTCAAGATTTCTTAAGCCCAGGTTGGGAAGAAAATAGCCTACTGCCTTGAGCTTTTCTTTTTAAGATATCAAAGAATTTTGGCACATTTCTTTTATTCTAACCATCAAATTTCACATAATGATTGCTTTGAAAAAATTATTAAATATAGAGAAGGGAGTGAGAGTACTAATTTTAAGTTTCTGAGGAAAAGTAGACAGCCACATTTCAGAGAACATATACTCCTCAAAGCTTATCAAAATAATTTTCCGAAAGCAAAAACTATCAATCATTTAACAGAGAGTCAAATTTTGCAATATTCCAACCACAGTTTATGCTCCCTTTTAACTACAAACAGTGCATTTTCAGTACAGCTAGTTTAAGTGGGTGTTTCAAATACTAATACAAAGTTAAATGAGTCTCCTAAATTCTGAAAGTGAAAGTGATTTATTCTCCCTTGAACCTCTGTAGGGTGTGTCCTCCTTGAAGAACACACCTATAACTTCATTAGAGTTAATAGGAAAGTAGACCTCCTGTCATTTTGGAAGAATTTGAGAGTAATCACTAGATTTTATGCCTCCCATAGGCAATAAATAGGTTCCATGGCAAAACAACAGAACTAGTAAGGTAAAGGGAATGCCCAAACATAAACTTTTCACTTGTTCAGTCCCCAAAATTCCTGTAAAATTATAGGTATCCGTGTTTACAAAGGAGTTCAATTGCATTCTTATATTTCTGAATCTTAACACAGTACCGTTTAATTAAAAAGAAAAAAACCCTCAGCATTTCTCTGTAGTTAACTGGAGAATAATTATGAACTCTGAATAATTACTATACACTCATATTAATGCTGCTTTTAACCATTCTCTTTGATGAAGGACTAATATACTTTAGATCTCAAATACATTGGAACTGATTATAAATTCTATCATTATGGGTACAATTCAGCAGAAATTATCCATACTTAGTGTCATAGATATTTGCAACAGGCAAGTAGGTTGCGGATATTATTAGCTCCTGACTTAGAAAACTGTTTTTGAGAAATGTGTCCTTCTTACAGCACAAGTCGTTGGAATGTTTAGAATTATTTAGAGCTCCAGGACCTGGTATGTCTCATTGTGATAGATGAAGAAACCCAGCTAATGACTCTGCTCTCTTCTGCCCTCTTTACCCGGAAGCCTTTGAAATAAACAGACTCTTCAGGATTCCTAAGGCTATTTCCAAAACAGTGCAAGAATTTAAGAATGATCCACTGCGGATCAGAAGCAATTGGAAAACAGGATAAGTCCTTACAGATGTTCTTCAGAATAAATTTAGTTCATAAAAATAGGATCAATAACTTCAAAAATTTATGTCTGAGGACACATAGATGACTCAAGTGTTTGATGGTATACTTTGCATGAAGGATCTTTGGGTTGAACTCTTAGCATTTTATCATGGTATACAAGCAAGGACCCCAAGAACTGCCTACTCTCATCCCAAAACAAAACAAAACGATTTCTAAAGCACACATCTGGTTTAATATTAATTTAAGATAATGTCACAATTCAATAACATCTAAATAAAAATACATTAATATTTATTTCCAAATTGATATTAACTTATCACTTCGAAAAATTAGTGATTAGTGACATCTCAAAGTTACTAAATTTTACCCACTGAAATTTAACTGAATTTATATGACAATGACACATACGTGTAAAATAACAAGGAATGATTTGGAATAATTTTCACTGGTTCAATATTAATATATTTTTAAAAAACTAACTTTATTAAGTACTACTAAAGTAAAAATAGTAGCACTTATTAAAATCATTTTGCATGCCTTCCCTAAATATCTTTAAAAAATTCTAACACATCATTTTTTTGGAGAGAAGGTTTTAAAAAATAATTTATTGTGAAAAGTGACACACACATATGTATAGAGATCTAAACTAAATTCTTAAAATTCCACAATATTGTAATTCAATTAAAAGTCCAAATAAAAGTTTATATTTTAAAGTAAAACAAGAACATTTTTTCAAAACAATGGCTACAGGAAACCAAGACTAAATAATTTCTTTTTGAAGTGAATAGTTTTATTTTGAAAATAGGTGAGAGAAGACAGATAAAGAGTGTTACATAGTGATAAAAAGCAATGTACTTCAAGTTGGATATGTGAGCCATTTGAAAATCAAGTGTCCTTTAAAGTAATTTCTTTCTGAAAAACTTAATTAACAGTATTATTGAGTAATGCCATAATTCTGCATTGTGATTACAAAATATACTGCAAACTGCTGTGAAAAGATAAAGGAAGTAAATTCTGGAAAAATGATACTTTTCAAAAGATTTCAGATCTCTATAGATTTTCATTACAGGACTATGTTTGGATGTAATTTAGATGAGCTGCCCATTTAAACCAGTGGTTCATATGTCTTTATTATGGAAAGAAAAAGCTTGCAAAAGTATAAAATCAGCAATCCCACTGTATGTTTATTTTTAGTGTGAAAAAATTCCTACATGAATAAAAATATATTCTTTTAGACAGTGCTTCAGAGAGAGAGAGAGGGAGAGGGAGAGAGAGATCATAGCTTAGAATAAAAACTGGGTGGGGGGAGGGAAAGAATCTGATGTCAAAGTTGGAAAAGAATATAAAAAAATCTTCTTGGGGTCCAATAGATTGAATCACTTCATATGTAAGGTGACAAGTTATGAAAACCGTAAATCAAAACTATGATTGCTAGCACTAATGAAATCATGTTCCTTAAGTTACAACAAGAATGATTATTTTATAAATGGGAATATAAATCAACAACATTTTTATTCTTCATAAAATTACCTTCACTACAACAATTCGAAGCAAGAGTTATTCTGCTAGGGACAAGATCTAGCATAGAGCCACACATGCTAGGGGAAAAGGGACCTCAGATAGAGAAGGGAGCACCAAATAAAGGGTGTTGGGAGGATTCTCCCAGGATGGGAGAAGCATGCTGAAAGTAGAATATAGAACAAACAGTATTGCTACTCAATGCCTCTCTTGCAAAACACAGGACCCAAAAGAAGAGAGAGAGAGAACAAGGGGGAATGCCCTGCCACAGAGGCAGGGTGGGATTCGGGGGATGGGGGGTGGGATGGATGCTGGGACCCATGGTGGTGGAGGACGGGCGCTGGTGGAGGGATGGGTATTCGACCACTGTATAACTGAAACCCAAGCACAAAAATTTGTAAGTCTACAACTGTACCACATGGTGTTTCACTAATAAAAATTTAAAAAAAAAAGAAGTTAGAGATGAAGACCCCATTTCAAACCCTGGCACTTTCTTGGCTCACTCTGAGATTTGTCCTGTTGGTTCCCCGATCTGCAAGGCCCAAATAACACTGACTGATCTTTGGGTTCTTATATTGAACTGCCATCTTGGTTGGCTCTCAGCTATTGCCCTATTTGCTTAGAAACCACTCCCAGAAAAACAATAACAACAACAACAACAACAACAACGAAAACACAACCTTGTTTATAAGAGGTGGAATCTGAAACAGCGGCACCAAACTGACAGGAGCTGATTATTTATTTATTTATTTTAGATTTTTATTAGTGAAACACCGTGAGGTACAGTTGTAGATTTAGAAATTTTTGTGCTTGGGTTTCAGTTATACAATGATCAAATACCCATCCCTCCACCAGTGCCCATTCTGCACCACCACTGATCCCAGTATCCCTTCCACCCCCCCCCATCCCCCCATCCCACCCTGCCTCTGTGGCAGGGCATTCCCTTTTGTTCTCTCTCTCCTTTTGGGTGTTGTGGTTTGCAAAAGAGATATTAACTGGCAATCATGTTCCGTCTAAAGTCTACTCTCAGCATGCATCTCCCATCCTGGGAGGATCCTCCCAACACCCTTTATTTGGTGCTCCCTTCTCTATCTGAGCTGCCTTTTCCCCGAGCATGTGTGGCTGGCCTCCAAGCCATAGACTGAACCTCCTGGTACTTACCTTGGCTATTCTTGGGTGTTAGTCTCCTATTTTGTTACTTTATGTCCCCCAGATGGATGCAATCTTTCTATGTCTGTCCCTCTCTTTCTGAGTCATTTTGCTTAGCATGATACTTTCCATGTATTACCACTGTATGTAAATTTCATGACTTCATCTTTTCTAACAGCTACATAGTACTCCATTGTGTAGATGTACCAAAGTTTCTTTAACCAGTCATTCTTCTTGGGCATTCAGGTTTTTTCCAGATTCTAGACGTGCTCATTGTCTTTTAAATATTTTAAATATTTTATCTATTGGATTTTTAAATTATCTATTGGATATTTTAAATATTTTATCTATTGGATTTTTTAAAATATTTTATCTATTGGATTTTTGTTTTGTTTTGTTTTCTAGGCTGCATTTGAAGCTTGCAATAGCTCCCAGTGGTGCTAAGGGAACATGTAGTGCTAAGGACCAATCCTGAGTCGTTTGCATGAAAAGCATGAGCTCACGTCCTTTGAGGTATCTCTGCAGCCTCTTTTTGTTTGGGCTTTTTTTTTCTTATGCAAAAACAGTATTTTTATAGTACAGAGAATACCAGAGCAATATTTCATTCTCACCAATGTGTATATATACTATATAAAGCCTTCCATACTCTCTGGTATATACTGTCTACTTGGATATGTAGAAGCTCTGGCTTTCCACATATTATGTGAGATGTTCTAGGGTATGATGACAGCACAAGTGCCCTTAGACACCCAAAGGTGTCTCATCTAGGCTTGATGGTTGGTGTGACATCAATAGTTCAATTGGCATAGTCCAACAAAAATAGAATATGCTAGGTACTGGGGACACAGTGAACAAAGCAGGCAAGATAGATACTCTTACTAAAAGTAATTTTTATCAGAGAGAAGGACTGAACAAGTAACTTCAGTGTGTAAACAAGGTCATTCTTCCCTAAATAAATGCAACGTGCACTGATGACTGAGAAACAAAACAGTACTCAGCAAGAAAAGAACCTGGGCATGAGGAGGAAGAGTAGAAAGATCAAGGCCAGAAAAGAAAATAATATATAAAAAGTATTTTTTTAAATCACCAGGATCCTAAAATTTAGTGTGGCCGGTATACAGGTAGTGGTACAGAGAAGTAGAAAATTAAAATGGAAAACAAAATACGTCTCAATGAGAAATCTCCTTTAGTCTGTGGATTTTTGGTCCTAATTTTGAAAGCAATGGGAAGCACTTAAAGGTTTTAATGGATATCTAAACCTAAATCAAAAATCAAGCCCGTCCTGTCTAAAAGATAATATCTGAGATTCTTTTATCGGAGAAATGTATTATTCATTTAGACATTTGTTTTGTTATTCTATTTTTTTTGGTTTTAGGGCCACATCTGGAGGTGCTCAGGGCTTTCTCCTGGCAGTTATCAGGGACTCCTTTACAGAGCTGGGCACTGAGGCCTGGCCATTCATGCTCAGGGCAAGCACTGGACCTGCTGTCCTCTGCCGCCAGCCTGTGCTGTGCTTTTACTCACCGGGGATAACTTTATTAGATGACATCAGATGAAGGAAAAGGAGCCTATAATGCTTTATTCTATTTCTGTTTGTAAATAAAAGAATATCACCCAAAAAGTAACATACAAGACTCTAGTCTCTGAAATTTTATATTCTATGTTTATACATATATTTGTAATTATATTGTTTTACTCTGGAATTGCAATACAGGACGCAAGGTCTGGAAAGAACACAAGTACCCAACGACAGATGAGTGGGTAATGAGTCTGATATACACATACACACACACACACACACACACACACACACACAAAATGGAATACTGCAGAGTTAAAAGGAAATATAAAATCTTGCATTTTTCTATACTATGAATGAAACTAGAGGGAGTCATTAAACCAACTAAGAAACAAGGAGAAAGCAAAGTGTTAGATTATCTTATTCATGTGTAATATATAGATGCTAAGGCAGGTATCATATTATCTTATTCATATATCTTATTTGATAAAATATGAGACTAGATAATTCTAGGGATAAGCAACATGTGAAGATATCATGTATATCATGTACAGTGGTTGAGGGATACTGGCACTTTATTAATGAGGGTAGATTTGCAATGTTATGCCTCTAAAACACAAACATTTACTCTCTTGTATACCATTGCTACCTTGCTTTAAAAATTAGGGTGGCGGGAAGGGCTGAAGTGACAGTGCAGTGGGTAGAGCACTTGATTTGCAGGGTGTTGACCTAAGTTCAACCCTCAGCAATGCAAACAGTCCCACAGGCAATGACAGGAGTGATTCTTGAGTTCAGAGCCACCATAAGCCTTGAGCAATGCTAAGTGTGATCCAAGAAAACAAAACAAACGAAAAATCAATAAAATATATTCAATAATCTTGTTCTATTTGTATATATCACCATATCTCAGTAAATTGGGACACATCATGTCCATCTCAAGGTCAGTTCTCTGACTACAGGTTCACAGGTTCTGCTTTGAGATATAATCCTCCTATGTTTTCTAAATTAAACCCATAAAAAAGTAGTTTACAATTCTCTCTTGTCTCAACTATATTTAATCATTTTTTAAAAAGACATTTTGCTCCTGGGCCAAAGACAAAGACATAGTTCAGGGTTAAGGCAACTTGCCTAGTACTAGGTTACCTCTGGTGGGAACTGGGAAACCATGGGATTCCCCAAGCATGTCCAGGAGCGATGCTGAGACTGCAGTCATAGGTAAACCCTCAGCACTGCAGTGTAGCCCAATCCTCCCCATCCACCCTTCACCCCCAAGAAATTTTGTTCCCGTTGAATACTGCAATATTCAGTATTATTAGTCTTTGGCAACCATTATTTCAGGCTTTAATTATTTCAGTAGCCTCATGGTTGCTTCTGCTGCCAATCTGTTTCTAGGCTGCCTCCAAAACCTTTTTTTTATACCATAAGTTTCAAAGTGTAGATGATATAAGAGTAAACCGAAAGAAAAAAATGACTTAATTATCATCACCTCTCCTCAGCTAATAAGCACACTAGCTCCTTGTAAGACTGAGACCGCAACTTTTCCCAGGAAATTCAAAAGCATATATAACAATTTTATTCTGTGAGTTTTAAAATAGTTGAAACAGGCAGATGAAAGCTAAATATAGTTTAACAGCCATTTTGATGTTTTAAAAATTCATGAACAAAAATAAGATACTTTCATTCAAAATGGAAACAAGTCACTGAAACTCTGTTTAATGCAGATGAGATTAGTTTCTGTGAAAGTTCATTCTCATTGTTTTAGTAGTCTTTAAAAGTCTTTACCATTTCCAGTCTCCTATAATACAATAGATGCCCCAGACTAAACCATTAGGCTATCCTTATGCTTAAAATATTATATCACGTCATTTTACTGCTTTCTAAAATTCATCTTCTCCAAATTCTACCACACATTTAAAGAAGAAACATTATCATTCCTCTTCAAAACATTACGAAAATTAGAAAGGAGAAAGAACTAACATACTTTATGAGACCAGCATTACTGTGATACCAAATTGTTTCAAGCATACTTGAAAAATTACAACTATAGGTCAAAGCCTCTAATAAATATAGACATAAAACTTTTAAGAATTCTTGACTATAACAACTAAATATAAATACATAATATAAAACAAATTATAAGACCCTGAGACATATGATAAGTTAAATAGTATACACATAAATGAAAACATATTTAGGCTTGCAAATCAAAATATTTTTATTGCTAAAATGTCTATACTATACAAAGTAATCTACTGTTTAAATAAAACCTCTACCAAAATTCTTGTGCCACTTTCAACAAAAATATAAAAATCCACCCTAAAATTTGCATAAGAGACATACAACTATACGAGACCTTGATAGTCTAGGAATTTTGAAAAATAAAAACATAGAGGCATCCTACATCCTGAATCAAATTGCATTGCAAAGCTACAGTAATTATTAACTAGTATGGTATTGGCATTTAAAAATATACTTAGAAAATGGTACACAATAACTAGATAACCTGAAATGCTTCATGGAACTGATCTTTGACAAATGAGCCAACAATATAAATAGTAAAGTTTCAAATGCTGTTTTTGACATTCATAAAAAAAATAATTGAAGTGGACGGTTGCTTTATACCACATACAAACATAAACTCTAAATAAAGTAAGGACTGAAATATCAGACATCAAAGCATACAATGAAAAAAGGAAAACATAAAGGTGAACATTATGTTATTGAACACTTTAGATTGGGGGTAAAGTGATAGTACATAAAAATAAAATGTTTCACACAATAATGGAAAACATTGATAAATTAAAAGGCAGCATTGGAATGGAGGAAAGTTTCAGAGAATCCCACAAACTTTGAGCAGTTATTTAAAGTATTCAACACATCAATTAAAAATTAATAGCAAAAAATACTAACCTTTAAAAAAAGACCCACAACTGGCCATCAAAAGTCCATAGAAAGATATATTGAGTATCACTTATTTGAAAATGAAAATAAAAATAATAATGATATGTCAAGTTGTTCCTGCCTGCACAGTAAAGCCTGGCAAGGCCCCTGGTGTATTCAATATGCCAAAAACAGTAATAATAATGGTCTCATTCCCCTGATCCGAAAGAGCCTCTAATATGGCAGCTTTGGGAAAGACGAGTAAGGAGAGACTGCTAAAATCTCAGGGCTGGGACAAATGGAGACATTGCTGGTGCCCGCTTGAGTAAATCGATGAACAATGGAATGACAGTGATACAATGATACAGTGAATACGAGCTAGTAAAAAATGTCAAATACTCAAGTGGGCACCAGTAATGTATCTATGAAGTCTGTTACCAAAATGGCAAGAGATCAATAGGAAGCCTACAAATGCTTTTGAAGATGCAGAATAGTAGTCCTTTATACACTGTTAGTAAGAATGTAAACTGGAGACAGAGAGGTGGTACTAACGTTTAGGTGCTTGCTTGTAATTGCCGTGACTACTTTGACTGAAATCATAGCACTGCCTATGGGCCCCGGGCAGTAACAAGCTGGACTTCTGAGCATAGTCAGCATAGAGTTACCAGGTGTGCATCTTCCCAAAAAAGAATGTATCCGAGTGCTAGAACTATCAATGCAGTGTTAAATATATAGTATTGCAATTTCACCAAGAAATTCAATTATAAGTTTTATGTGATCTAACAATGACATTTCTGGGTGTGTATGTGAAGAAAAGAGTCATTATTTCAAAGACCTATCTGCATTTCTGTGTTCAGTGCAGCATTATAAAATTAGTAACATAATCCAACCAGATTTGATATCACTGGGAGGTCCCAGATTGGGTAGGTGCTGTCTCTCTGCTTCTCCATATGGAATCCCGGTGACCATGAGCCTCTACAAGCATGGTTCTGGCATGTGGGTACTGGAACTGTTTTCTGAACTACAATGGGGCCGCCCCGGCTCCCAGGCAACCTCTGATTCCAGAAGTCACGTGCACAACATGCCCCCAGTGCCATCTTACAGCGCACAGTAGCGAAGAGAAAATATGGTTGGAGGGCCCCACAACTCCCGGAGAATTCTCCGGGCCCCATACAGAGCTGCTATCACCGGGAGGTCCCAGATGGGGTAGGTGCTGTCTCCCTGCCTTCTCCAGATGGAATCCTGGTGTCCATGAGCTCCTACAAACATGGCTCTGGCTCTGGCATGTGGGTACCAGGATTTTTTTCTGAACCACGCGGCTGTTTCTAAGGCCGCATGACATTTCCTAATATGCAAAATGATCAATGGAATGTAAATGATCTGGCATTTGTCCCTGAAAATCAGGCTTGAGTGGTGGTGGGAAAATCTGAGTAAAAGATAGTGCCCAACCGAAATACATCTGGAGTGTGTATTTAACTATGGCGCTATGCTGCCCTGGGAGGGGAATGTTGTCTCTCCCTCCCCCTGTCCCCCTTTCTGGTGGCGACATGGTGGCCTGCATCTTTTAGAACCTAATGTACAGCCAAGTATGAGACTGAATTGACGAGGCACGTGAGGCTTCATGAGGTGGGGGTTTGCATTGGCCTTGTTCCCCGCCATGACAATGCTCCGGGTTGCCACCCTCAAACTCCTCCTCAGGCTTCTGACCGACCATGAACCCAGAGGCACACATACCAATCTTGGAAACCAGGGGTTTCCGGCAGTAATCCCTCTAGGTTTATTACTAAAATATCAGAAATCCAAATTCGCGAGGCTGCTATTGTGGCCACATGACATCATATGCTCTTCATAAACATTATAAAACAAATTATCTAATGATGTCCTTGTGGTAGGTCTGAATATTGGGGAAAATTCCAAATGACAATGTGGTAGGTCTGAATATTGGGGAAAAATTCCAGATGACAATGTCTTTTATCATAATATTGAATGTGATCAATGTAGAGAGAGAGAGTAAAGTGGAAATCTGCCACACAGGTGAGGGATGGTTTGGAGGGGGGTACTGGGGTTCTTGGTGGCAGAAAATGTGCACTGGTGAAGGGACGGGTGTTTGATCATTGTATGACCAACCGAGACTTGAACTGAAAGACTTTGTGACTGTTCTTATGGTGATTCAATAATTAATTAATTAATTAATTAATTAAAATAAACAGTAACAAATGTAGGTAGGCATTTGGGATGAACTATAATGTAGTACACCTATGGACCATGAAGGTAGGGTGTTTGCCTTGCATGCAGCCGACCCGGGTCCTCTCGGAGAGCCCTGCAAGCTACCAAGAGTATCTTGCTCGCACAGCATAGCCTCACAAGCTCCCCGTGGCATATTCGATATGCCAAACACAGTAACAACAAGTCTCACAATGGAGACATTACTGGTGCCTGCTTGAGCAAACGATGAACAATGGGAGTACAGTGCTACAGTGCTGCCTATATACCATGGAATGTTCTTCTGTCTTAAAGTAAAAAAGAAACCCTGTAGTTTATGGCAATATGGATGAACCTAGAGAACATCATGCTATGTAAAATAAGTCAGGAAAAGGCAGTATTGCAAAACTTTACTTCTATTAACACTAACAACAAACAGTGAAACCCCCGTAAACTAAATGATTGCTAGGGTCTAGGATGGAGAAGAGAGACGCTGGTGAAATAGTAAAAGTGTTTAGCTACAAGATGGCTAAGTCCTGAGGATCTGATGTCTAGCATAATGACTATAATTAGCAACACTGTATTGTATAATTGGAATCTGCAAAGAGAATAGAATTCAAATGTTCTCACAAACAGTGGATAAATATATGAAGGGAATACAGCCACAAATAAAATATGTCTTTATTGTTGCAAAAATAAAGTCACACTCACACTTTAAAAAAAAAAGTGCTAGGGGGTTTTGTTTGGTTTTGGTATTTGAGCCAAGCCAGCAGTACTTAGGGCTTTCCCCTGGGTCTGTGTTCAGAAGTCACCGCGGCTAGTACTCAGGAGACCATAGTGGTCCCAGGGATCAAACCAAGGTCACAGTCACACATGAGGCAAGTGCCTTACCCCCGGAACTGTCTCTTGAGCCCTCATACTTGATTTATTTTACCCCATAGACTTGATTCCTTAAATATATGGTAGTAGTTACCTCAGAGAGGAGAAAGTGGGAGATTAGCAGAGGGAATACCCTCAGCAATAGTGTGTAAAATGATTTCACACTGAAAAAAAATGAAGACTACTGAGTATTTTATCACAATGTCCATTTTTCATATGTAAATTAGTTCCATACTGCTCAGTGAGACCTGACTCTGATAATCTCTTAATTCTCAGTCACTACTGAATTTGATAATTATATAGAATAAATAAAATGAACCACTGATTATTAAGATTTTCCCTCCTTGTAAGTCTTAATGGGAATGAGTCAGAGAGGGATACGTCCATTACAGGTAAAAATTTCCTTCAGAGCAAGACTTACATGACGTATATGTTTCTCTGAGATGAATTCTTAACATTTCTGGGTCCTTTATTACCATTTCTGTCTGCTTGTCAATGAGGTAGTTTCACATCTATATCTACTTCCTGTGCATCGATTCTCTTTACAACACAGGTTGGAGTTGGCCTCAAGCATGACTTTGCCCACTTTCACCAGAACATCAGAACTTCAAGGGGCCTTTCTGAGTGACTATCAAACCTCTCATTTCACTGACAAGAAAATAAGAGTAGGAATTTATAGAAAATCCATTTCTTTTTTTTTTTTCCAGCAGGAAACAGGTTAGATAAGTGGGTTGTTTGGTCCTAGCATTTGATAGACCTGACATTGATAAGAAGGGAAAGACGTTGTGGACTGGGTGATTCTCTGTCATACAGTTGCAGCTGTCTTTGGTATGTTGAAAGTACACCGCACTTTTACAAAGTATGGAAACTCATTAGAAAAAAAAAACTCAGCTGCCCAGTATCTGCATTCTTTGCAAAGGTTCTGTCCAAATGGGAGTACATGCAAATATTGAAGATTATTAGGTCAAAGTCATTGTCATTGATAGGAATGATTCCTTGCATCTGGTGATTTTCTTGCAACAAAATTGCTATCACTCACATATTTGTATGAATATATCTTTCCCTGAGTGCCTCAGAGCTTTACTGCCTCAATTGCATTTTGGGGGGCGCAGGGGGAGGGTTCTAGAGCGTTAAAGCAGTGCATAAGGGTTTGCCTTGCATGCAGCCAACCTAGATTTGATCCCGGAACACCAGATGGTTCCCTGAGACCCATTAATACTTATCCTTGAATCCAGAGCCAGGTGTAAACCCTGAGCACTGCTGGGTGTGGGACCTCCCCCAAATCAATATTTATTTGTTATTATTTTCACAATGTAGTTAAATGCATCCTGTATAGGCTTTGGGGTGAATGTGAGTTTTCTGTGAAGTATAATACTATTACTTAATAAATATAAAAGGAGAGATAGAGAGCCATAAGTAAAAGAAAATACGCAGCCCTCATGAACACGTGGGTGACTCCAGAAATTGAGTGTCCAAACTGTGTGAAATTTTAATCAGACTGAAATATTTATGAATGGAATGCCTTGCTAGATGAATGCTTATAAATGTGTAAAGAGAACATTAAAAGTTTGAGAGAGATTCAATTGTTTTCCTGGATTTTTCAGATTTCATATATAGCTAAAAACAGAGAAGTTCTATATCCTTTTTTTTCCCTATCACCTAATCTAGTTCACTCTTTTACAAAAGTTCCTGTAAAATAAAGGAAAACCAGAGAAAAAATATTGGATGTGAAGTCTTTGACTTTGGTTCTTTTCGTTTTGACTATAAACAGGTTTAGTCTAGTATGGTTGATTCTTTGGGATTTGTATCTGTGATCTCATCTTGCTCTGAAGCTTGGAGAAATTTCTCCATAATTATTTCTTTAGTCTTTCTACTCTCATTTTTTCCTATCCTTCCAAAATTTCTTTGATTCTGAAATTGTTCCTCTTGGCATTGTCCGTAATTTCCCTTATATTCTTTTCACTACTTTATTATTCTCTTTCCCATTTTCTCTTCTTGCTGTATTTGTTTATTATAACTATAGTTATACTAGTTTGCTTTTTTGTTTCTCCCATATTGCATCTAAGGCTTATTTTTGCATGCTTATGTTCTGTTACTTTTATTCGAATTTTTTTTCATTTTTTCCATCAATCAATCTCTCTTCAAGTTTATTATACTTTGCCCAATCATTTTTAGATAGTGAAGCACTGATATTTCTGTTGTCCTAAAGATGATTTCAGGCATATCACTGAGACCTGATATCACTGGAAATATCTTCTGGGTTTATGTTGTCTTTGATTAGTATCTTTGTTCTTTCATTTTCCCATTGTCTTTGATGATATGTTTACAATGATGAGAGTTAGGCTAGATCAGTGATGTTTACATCCAGGCAGAATTTGGATTGTTGCTGGGAGTGAACTGATAGCTAGAAGATGCTGAAACATTTTCTCCCAAAACCTCTGGGCCCAGGGCTGGAATGATAGTACAGCAAGTAGGGCATTTGCCTTGCATGCAGCCCACCCGGATTCAATTCCCAGCGTCCCATTTAGTCTCCTGAGCACCGCCAGGAGTAATTCCTGAGCGCAGAGCTAGGAGTAACCCCTGTGAATCGCCAGATCTGACCAAAAAAGCAAAATATAAAAAATTAAAACAAAACATATGGGCCCAGGTCCCACTTTTGAATGATGTTGTTGGCCAATAATCACATGACTATAAAAGCTGTTGTGCTGTTTAAAGTATTTGTCAAAACTGGCAACAAAGTACCTGCAAACCTCTCTGGAGCTCTGAAAACTCTTCCTAGGCATGCCAATCAGAATATAATTTTTTTTAACTAACATATATAAAGACAAAAAGAGTTTAAACTAACTACAAAATATAAGGTACTGTCAAAAAACAAACACTGTCCTCCCATTGTTCATCGATTTGCTCGAGCAGGCCCAGTAACATCTCCATTGTGAGACTTCTTATTACTTTGTTTGGCATAACCAATACGCCACGGGTAGCTTGCCAGGCTTTGCCGTGCGGGCGAGATACTTTCAATAGCTTGCCGGGCTCTCTGGGAGGGGCGGAGGAATAGAACCTGGCTTGGCCGGGCTGGCTGCTCACAAGGCAAACGCCTTACCACTGTGCTATTGCTCTATGAGGTAAGTGGATGGAACAAATTCACGGTATGGTATAACACTTGATAAAGTGAAATGTAGAATCACTCACCTATGTAAAAATTAAGCAGGGCCATGGAAATGGCAAAAAGTACTGGAGTCTATACTTTCCATACGGGAGTGCTAGGACAAGGCTCTATTTGATGCTAGGCACTCCGTGGTCAATTAAGCACAACCAGTTATGTCCCCTTCTCGAATTAAAATAATAAATAGGTGGGGCTGGAGAGATAGCACAGCGGGTAGGGCGTTTGCCTTGCACACGGTCGACCCGGGTTCGATTCCCAGCATCCCATATGGTTCCTTAAGCACCGCCAGGAGTAACTCCTGAGTGCAGAGCCAGGAGTAACCCCTGTGCATCGACGGTGTGACCCAAAAAGCAAAATAAAATAAAAGAAAAGAAAATAATAAATAGGAGACAATAAATTCCAGAATATCTGGGGCACATGCTTAGCTGTCTGGGCCAATGCAACAGTGATATGCAATGTAGTTGTTCACAGACTACTGTAAATGAACTTGGATTCTTTCTTCCCTAATCTAAAATATTTTGGCATTAACCCCTTCCATGGATGCCCTTACAGTAACAGAAATAAGAAATGGAAGTCAATGATGGCATAGCAGGAAGTATTCATACCTTGCTACAGTTCTATAGTGATGTGCTACTAAAAGAACTAATGACAGCTTAATGTAATACTTAAAATGGCAATTTATGGCTAATTTAAAATAATTCTAACCTGGAAGTCTGGGGCTGTAAAACACATTTCCTAAAAAATATTAATTCACTGAGTGTTGTGACTGATAATGGGTATATCCATATCCATATATGTGTTACATATGAATATAGATATTGGTTCTTTTTGTATTGATTGTATAACATTGGACTTGATTTTTAACTTAGTAGAATCTTAATAGTATAGTGTTACCCACTCTCTGAAAATGCTGCTTTACTTATAATGAAAAATATTTAGTAGAGGACTTAACAGAGAATTTCAATTAAAGTTTTGGCTTTTTTTGTTTCTAGAGTTCTATATATTGTCTCTGTATATTTGTAGAACACACACACATACATACACTCACACATTTTAGTATAAGACGTGAATTAAGTCATCTCTTATCAATCAGTAGCTGTGTGAACATTATCATTTTTTACCTTCCTAATCAGTCAGTTCCTTTCTCTCTGTCTCTTTCTATCTCTGCCTCTGTCTGTCTTTCTCTGTCTGTCTCTTTCTGTCTCTCTGTATCTCTGTCTCTGTCTCTCTGTATCTCTCTCTCTTACTCTATCTCTTGAGTTTTGCTTTTTATCAGCCACAGCTAGCAGTACTCAGGGTTTACTCCTGATTTTACTCAGGACTCACTCTTGGTGGGGATCAAGAGACAAGATGCGGTACTAAGTTGAAGCCAATTCAGCCTCATAAGACAAGGTCCTTATTCACTATCTCTCCAGTCCCAATTACTCAATTTCATTAAAAGTCAAGTCATATAATGACTTCATAACAGGATTATCACAAGCATTTAAGGTAATGGACGCATAATACCTAGTATAGTGCAGTGATAACAATGATAATTAGTACTGAATACAAATCCCTAATTTGCACTACCACCTAATGGTAGATATGACAGTACTCTTTGTTTTTTTCACATTATTTATGTTTAGTACTGTTCTAATTGATTTATCCAGAATGATTTTAATTATAACCTAATATTTTTGAATGCTTTACAAGTAAGCTACCACCAGATATGAAGGGCTCTTACTCTACCTCCTTCCTGACCCTCTGCTTTTTGCTCCACCATCCCAGATGAGACTTCCCTCCAGCTGGTTTCAAATGGGAGGCAGAGCTCCAATGGAAGGCAGAAACCCTCTTTCCAAGGTGGCGCCCAGAAACCTCCACATCTGATCTGTGTCATATTAAGGGCCCACATCAGAGCACACACAGCCACGCAACAGATCAACCTCGCCAATTACATGTAGCTCACAGTTATTCTTCCTGTCATACTGTGGGGACAGGTGGAGAAGACAGAGAGCCATCTCTAGTTTAACCCCTAAGTACCTGCCAAGGAGGTTAACTACAAACTCACCCCAGAGTATCAAGAAAACTAAGAAAACAATAGGAAAAAAATGAGAAACCCACCAAAATGTCCTGACTAAAAGTAACTACAGAATCACAAAAATATCTTGAACTGAGATGAGACAAATTTAACACACACAGAGAAATCATTAATAAGAAATAAATAATATTTAAGGTTTTATCATTGTATCAGCAGTACCTAGTCTAAGTGACAGCCAGAGTTAATTAAATATGATTTAATACCAATAACCTCCTGAAAGCTTTATGTGAAAGGATTTCTCACCCAAGAAATATTCTCATGTTGATTGCATGTAGCTCTTGACAATGATAATCTAGAAGATTTCTGGATAAATAAAACACATTTAATCTGACTAATGCATGGAGCTTTACATATTTTAATTGATGGGTTAATCCATGCTTTACAGAATAATAATAAAAGCTATAGTTTCCAGAACTGTGATACCTGTTTTTAAAGCCCACCTCTGCTTTTAATAGGCTATGCCATTTCAGTTTCTCTATACCTCCATTTACCTGTTAATAAAATATTTTGATACTAATAGTGCTAAGTATCCATGGAATTATAGTAGCTGAATTAGTTTATATACCAAACTGCATAATTAAAAACTATGAATCATGAAGTAAACTACTGACTGAAGCAACGGAATTGATAGTATTATCTTCAGTATTTGCCATGGATCATATCATTGAGTCCTCACAAATAGTCAAAATTCTAGGATTACTATATTGTATTTAGGAGTGGAATGAGAAGGGAATCTGGGATTAGAAAACAAATAATACATTTATTAATAGATAATAAGTAGATGAGGATCCAGTTAAAGGACTGAGACTTATAATCCATATTAGCAGAATTATTCAGAATATTCATAGGAATACTCATACAATTGCCGCAAACCTACTTTTAGGGAAATCAATAAAACAAGAATTAAGATGTAAAAACAGATGACTGAATAAAGAAACAATGGTCCATCTACACAATAGAATACTACTGTGTCGTAGTAGTACTACACAAGAGACTACAACTGCCAGGGAAAAATGAAGTCATAAAAATTACTTATAAATGGATGGACATGGAGGGCATGCTCAATGAAATGAAGTAGAGGGAGAGGAACAGACATTGACTTCTTCAATTCATTTGTAGGATACTGAAAAACATAGTATGAAATTAATACTCAAGGACAGAAGAAACAAGAGCCAGGAGGTCTGGTCCATGGTTGCAAGGTTGCCACAAGGTGAGTGAGGGGAGTGAGGAGAGGCAGTTAAGACAGAGAAGAGACCATTATGACAATGATACCTTAATATAATTATTCTGGACAAGAGATGAGTGCTGAAATGTTATAAAGGGACGTGCATGATACCTTTTCATTACCTGCTGGCATTGGTGGGAAGAAAACTCGGGAATTTGTGGTGGGAAATGTACACTAGAGAAGGAATGAGTGTTGGAATATTGCATAACTGACACCAAATCATGAACAGCGTTATAACTGTGTATCACATGCTGAGTCGATTAAAAATGTGTAAGTCTTGGGGGTATGGTGCCGCCAGCAGGTCAAGTTGTACCTGTGAGGAGAGTGCATCAGTAGCCTAATGGTGCCTTCAGACTTCCAGATACCCCAAAATTGCTGCTGTGCCTTTGGCCAGACCCCAACAACTTGGGGCCAAGTTTACCAAGAAAGTAAAAGGCCAAAAGTTAGGTATGTGGGAGACACACCCACAAACCACCTCTGGCTCAGCAATATAATTGGAGGCAAGGCCTCTCCAGTTTCTGATTGAACTGCTTAATGGCCATGATCCCAGAGACTCAGAAACAAATCTCAAAACCCAGCGGCTTTAAGCAGATATGCGTCCAGTCCCTGCAGTAGGTTGCTGGTGCTGGGTCAACTCAGGGGGGAATAGGTTTCTTGCCTGGGCCTGTTCCCCCTGGCGGCCCAATGGCCGCCATCCTCCAGAGGCCACTGGACAGTCAGGTTTGGACCTGCAGTGACGAGACATGCAGGGCCTCACAATATGGGGGTGGAGCCAGTCCTGTCCTCCCCACCCCAATGAGACCCCAAGTCATTTCCCACGAACGGCTTCTCTGGCTCCTGAGCAAGCTGCTTAATGGCCATGATCCCAGAGACTCAGAAACAAATCTTGAAACCCAGTGGCTTTTTGCAGAAATGTGTCTGGACCACGTAGTAGGTTACTGTCTCCGGGCCACCCCAGGGGAGAAAGTGTGTTATCCCTCCACATGCTTCCCCCTGGCGGTTTGGTGGCCATCATCCTCCAGAGGCCAGTGGACAATCAGGTTTGGGCCCACAGTGATGAGACATTTTGGTCCTCACGGGATGGGGGTGGAGTAGGTCCTGTCCTCCCCGTCCCACGAGACCCCAAGTCACCGCCCATGAACGGCCTCTCTGACTCCTGATCAAGCTGCTTAATGGCCATGATCCCAGAGACTCAGGAGCAGATCTCGAAACCCAGTGGCTTTCGGCAGAAATCCCTCCAGATTTAAGTGTTAAAATTTCAGAATTTCAAAATCCTGTGGCCATTACTGCAGCCACGCAACATCATATGTTATTCATAACCAGCAATAGAAAGCAAATTGTCTAATGTTGCCTTTTCAGCAGATCTGAGTGTTGGGGTAAGTAAAAAGTAAAGTAAAGGCCCTCCCGTTGATCATCGATTTGCTTGAGTGGGCCCAGTAACGTCTCCATTGGAGACTTTGTTGTTACTGTGTCTGGCATATCGAATACTCTCGGTAGCTTGCCGGGCTCTCTGAGAGGGGTGGAGGAATCGAACTCGGGTCGGCCATGTTGGCTGCGTGCCATGTTGTCTGCGTGCAAGGCAAATGCCCTACCCACTGTGCTATCGCTCCAGCCCTATTTTTGGGTTAAAGTCTCAAATAATAATGGTGGGTCTGGTGTCAAAATATTGAATGTTATCAAAGTAGAGAGAGAGTAATGTGGAAATAATCTGCCCCACAGATAGGAGGATGAGGGTATACTGGGGTTGTTGGTGGTGGAGAATGGGCACTGGTGAAGGTATGGGTGTTTCATTTTATGACCGAGACTTAGACCTGAAAGCTTTGTAACTGCTCTCACAGTGATTCAATAAATAAAATTATAAAAGATGAAAAAAGTGTAAATCTTAAGCTTCTCAAATAATATGTATAATATAATAATATAAACATATATATATATTTGAGACTTCTAATTACTTATAGTGTTTTCTGCTACTAATTTGAAACATGGTATTAAGTTCATTTGTAGTGCTTTCAAAAGGACCAATCAATTGCAAATTTTGAAAGTGAAGATTATATTGGTTCACTGGTTAACTTTTCTGTGGTGAAAAGAGAGAGAGAGAGAGAGAGAGAGAGAGAGAGAGAGAGAGAGAGAGAGAGAGAGAGAGAGAGAACAAGTGGTATACTGTAAAAAAATGATGGAATTTCAGGCCTGGAGTAGTTTCATAGGAGTTAGCAGAATTAAGCAAAATGGAAGAAAGCAGGAACATCTATAACAAAATCTGGTCCATTCAAATGAGGAAGATCATATCTGTCAAATCCAAGCCTGTTACTCAGCCCATGAGAAAGAGACTCCTCTGGTACATTAGGACCCAGATGGCAGCAAAACATTTGCTTCCACAGTCCCCAGAGACCTCATTGGCATGAGATGGCTCATCTCAAGACGACAGCTGCTGAGTTAGATGCTGTAAGAGCCCTAAATAGTCACAAAAGTCCTAGGTTTCACTTCAAGCTCTGCCACCAAACTAGGTGATAATTAGTACGATGTTTTTTTTTTTAATTCAAAATCTCTGAGCCATGCCCATTAGCTATAGAAAAGAAGAGAACTTGTATCTCTTTTAAGATATTGTAGGATCAAAAGAGCTGTCGTTTATCCCATTATGAATGCCTCTGCATACCTAACTTGGGAGCTTCTAATACCATGTTATATAACCTACATAGAGCATAGGTTGCAAAGATCAAACTATAAAATAAATAAAAGGTTAGTCTACATCATATATTCAAAAGAAGAGCATTTGTATTAACTTTTGGTGAAACAGTTTAAATACACTATTATTTTTTAATTAATTTAATTTTTATTAGTGAAACACCATGGGGTACAGCCCCGGAACCCACGTGGGTTCCGGGGCCGAGATCTCCAAGCCTACTCGAATTGGAGTCGAGCATCCTCCACCCAGATCCTCCAAATTCCAGTAGGCGGGGGTCACACCCACCAACTGGCCCCCTGGCGCTGTGTAATCCCATCAGCGGCCAAGACTCTGAGACTATAAAAACCAGCTCCCGGAGGAGAAGAGCAGCAGTCTCCTGGCCCCATGCCTGGCTATTCCTCGTCGGGGCCCTTGGAGGGGAGCGGGTTGAGCTTTCCTACCCGCCCTGGCCAGGGCCCCGGCAGCCAAAGACCTCCAGGACCAGCCACCACCATGCTGAGACCACTCTCCACACACCTGAAGGTACCGGCAGAGAGGCAAAGCCACATGGGTTCCGGGGCCGATATCTCCAAGCCTACTTGAATTGGAGTCGAGCATCCTCCACCCAGATCCTCCAAATTCCAGTAGGCGGGGGTCACACCCACCAACTGGCCCCCTGGCGCTGTGTAATCCCATCAGCGGCCAAGACTCTGAGACTATAAAAACCAGCTCCCGGACATCTTATTATGACATCTCATTCCTACTTTGACAAACTGGCATGCTACCGAATTTAGCCTGCCCACACAGCAGAGTCTGGCAAACTCCCCGTGGCGTATCCAATATGCCAAATACCAGTAACAATGATGGGTCTCATTCTCCTAAAGAGCCTTGAATATAATTTCAGCGCTAGGATGAAGGAGACGTTACTGGGGCCTGCTTGAGGCATTCGACGATTAACAGGATGATCTGTGATCTGTGATGGGGTACAGTTTTGACTTACAAACGTTCGTGCTTGGGTTTCAGTAATACAATGATTGAGTACCCATCCCTCCACCAGTGCCCATTCTCCACCACCAATGATCCCAGAAACCCACGCACCATCTCCAACCATGCCCCCTTCACCCTATCTCTGTGGCAGGGCATTCCCCTTTGCTCTCGCTTTCCTTTAGGGTGTTGTGATATGCAATACAGGTATTAAGTGGCCATCGTGTTTGATCTATAGTCTACTTTCAGCACGGATCTCCCATCCCGGGCATGCTGTTCCCTTTACTTGGTGTTTCCTACTCTATCTAAGCTACCTTTTCCCCCCAGCATGTGCTGCCTGCTTCCAAGCCATGGAGCAAACCTCCTGGTACTTATCTCAATCCTTCTTGGGTGTTAATCTCCCATTCTGTTACTTTGTATTCCCCAGATGAGTGCAGTCTTTCTATGTCTGTCCCTCTCTTTCTCACTTATTTCACTTAGCATGACACTTTCCAGGTAGAACCACTTGTATACAAGTTTCACGACTTCATCTTTTCTAACAGCAGCATAGTACTCCATTGTGTAGATGTACCAAAGTTTCTTTAACCAGTCATCTTTCTCGGGCACTCAGGTTTTTTCCAGGTTTTGACTATTGTAAACAGTGCAGCAATGAACATGCAAGTGCAGATTTCATTTTGACTATACTTTTTTGCTTTTCCAGGATATATTCCCAGGAGTGGTATTGCTGGGTTAAGGGGGAGCTCAGTTTATAATTTTTTTTTTGAGAATTGTCCAAACTGTTTTCCAAAAGGGCTGACCCAGTTGGCATTCCCACCAGCAGTGAAGGAAAGTCCCTCTCTCCCCGCATCCATGCCAACACCAGTTACTTTTGTTCTTTTGGATGTGGGCCAGTCTTTGTGGTGTGAGATGGTATCTCATTGATGTTTTGATCTGCATCTCCCTAATGATTAGTGATGTAAAGCGTTTTTTTCATGTGTCTTTGAAGACAAGTTCGGCAAAACCCTCCACAACATTGAAGCTAACGATATCTTCAAAGATGACACGCCACTATCCAAGCAAGTGAAAACAGATACACAAATGGGACTATTTTAAACTAAGAAGCTTCTGCACTTCAAAAGAAACAGTGACCAAAATACAAAGACAGTCTACAGAATGGGAAAGGATATTCGCCGAATGCACATCCAAAAAGGGGTTGATATCAAGGATATACAAGGCACAAGTCAAATTCCACAAGAAAAAAAATCCAACCTCATCAAAAAAATGGGTGATGAAATGAACAGAAACTTTGTCGAAGAAGAAATATGAATGGCTAAATGGCACACTATAAATTTTTAAAATGACAAATATAGGTTTGAGAATCAGATCATTTCATTGACACTGGGCTGCACAAATTTATCAGCTATTAGAGTTTTGAGAAATTAGATAAAACCATTTCTATGAACTTATGTAACTTTAAATTTGGAGTGCAAAAATACCAAAAGGTATTTTTATAAGTGTAAAATTCAGAAAAATATTTCTCATATTTTAAAAACACAATCAATATTAAGAATTACTGCACTAGGGGTATAGTTCAACAAGCTTCACTCCCACATAGAAAACATGTATGTGGAAACCTGGGGCCCCTTTATACATATTTTGTATGTGGGAGCACCAAGTTTGTTCTTTAGTACTGCATGGTGCCCCAGAATATTATTTGGGATCAAACTCCTGAATATTGTGCCAGGAATATCCCCTAGCCAACCAAACAATTGGCCTCCAAAAAAATGAAGCAGTGAAAAAAAGAGGAAGAGGAGGAAGAGGAGGAAAATAATATACAAAGATTTATACATAATTGGAGGAGGAGAGAAAGGAGGAAGAGGAAGGAAGAGGAAGATGAGGAAGAGAGAGAATAAAATGCAGAGAGAAGGAGGAAGAGGAGGAAGAGGAGGACAGGAAAGAGAAGCAGAAGAAGAAGAAGAAGAAGAAGAAGAAGAAGAAGAAGAAGAAGAAGAAGAAGAAGAAGAAGAAGAAGAAGAAGGAGGAGGAGGAGGAGGAGGAGGAGGAGGAGGAGGAGGAGGAGGAGGAGGAGGAGGAGGAGGAGGAGGAGGAGAAGGAGCAGGAGGAGGAAGAGGAGGAGGAAGAGGAGGAGGAGGAGGAGGAGGAGCAGGAGAAGGAGAAGGAAAAGGAGAAGGAGGAGAAGGAGGAGAAGGAGGAGGAGGAGAAGAAGAAGAAGAAGAAGAAGAAGAAGAAGAAGAAGAAGAAGAAGAAGAAGAAGAAGAAGAAGAAGAAGAAGAAGAAGAAGAAGAGGAGGAGGAGGAGGAGGAAGAGGAGGAGGAGGAAGAGGAGGAGGAAGGAGGAAGAGGAAGAGGAGAGGAGGAGGAAGAGGAAGAAGAAGAAGAGGAAGAGGACGAAATTTATTTAAACACAATAAATTCAACATTATAAACATTGATTCAGAAGCAATAAATATAGCCCAGAGGTTAGAGAGACATGTGTTGCATCCAGCCAACACCACTTCAGTCACAGATATTTCAAAGACCCCAGCTCAGTCACCATCATTGTGTGGTCCCCAAAGGGCCCTGGTGATCCGAGGAGCCTCTCATCTTTGGGCCATAGCACTGAGCAGTCTGACGTACTTAGCAGAGGATCATCTGGAGTAGCTCCAAATCCCTTTACTGCTGCTTAGAGACATCCTCCCCACCCAAATGTGGCAAAATAAACAAGATTAAGTGACATTAGAAGGCTTGTTGGGGATGTACTTTGGTACCTTTTATAAAGTGAGTATTCAAATGTATTTGCTAAAACCTTTGTCCACTTAATGTCTAGTCATAATAGATTTTAAATTGATTGTCAGCAAATGAAGTTCAATAAAACTGTTATAATAAGTGTTTTAATAGAAAAACTTTTTTTTTTCTTTTTGGTAAAATGACAGGTTTGTAATATTAGGGGAAACTAGGAAAGAAAATGTAAAATCAAAATTTCAGAATGATTCTTTATCCACATTGTAATAACACTCACTAAGGAGGGAGATGGCAGATTTTGGATATGCTAGCATTTCCATTATTTTATCCAGTTAAAATTTTTGCAGAAAGGTAAAAATGAGAGACAATAAGATCGTGTTTTTCAATTATTTGCATGTTAAATTTACTTGTTCTAATTCCATTACAAGTAATGTGATGTGACTTAATTTTCATAAGGTGAGGAAACTATTAAGGTGTTTTGTTGACCAGCCTGCCAAGAAATGATTCCTTGAGGGTTACTTCCATTCACAAGGTGCCTTTAGAAACACTCAAATTAAGAATGCTCTACTTAAGTAATAAGGCCACTGAAATCACACATTCTGCCATCTGCATGGATTGCATTTTAGGAAACTCATGAGCAAAGTCAAGGCATGTGCTCTTTAAAATATAAACATGCCAATTATAAAATGGCTTATCTTTCAAGTATTTAATGGTTGCTGGATTATAAGAATCAATATAGGATAAGAAAACCCACACTGTATTGATTCTCCTTCCTAGCATTTCATCCTTTCCTTTAAGCGTTAAATTAGCATGAATCCAGGAAATTCTTGTAAGAGGTGTCCTGAACAATAAATTTTATCAAAGATAATACATTTCATACCAATATTTTGCTATTGAAAGCTGACATTTCCTTTGGATAAAAAAAAACTTTACAAAAAATAAATGCATTTATAATTGGTGTCAATTAAATTCACAAAAAAGCACTATCAAAACTATATGTAAAGAGCATTTGGTTTTGCAAAATATTACACATTTGATAAACCATCATATCCTTAATACCACATAATTTCCTTTCAACATTGAAAGCTAGTACAGTTACACTGGTTTTAAGATTTAAAATGCAATTAACTTTAGGCAAAAGATATGCATCAAAATTTGCACATGAATAAATATTTGTAACTTTTAATTACACTAAAAGAGACCGCTATGTTGAATACCCTTTGGTGACTTATTTGGATAAATAAATATCTTAATAAGCAATTAATTACCCTAATATCTGTTCTTTAAACTACCACTCCCAAGTATTTTCCCTTTAAATATGAATAAATGCATGCTTATTTACTGTTAAAATTTATCAGTTTGGATAAATGTAAAGAAACTGCACTGTAGCACTGTCCTCCTGTTGTTCATCGATTTGCTTGAGAGGGCACCAGTAATGTCTCACAACAAATTGTGAGACTTGTTGTTACTGTTTTGGGCACATCATCACGGGAAGCCTGCCAGGTTTTGCCATGCAGGCGAGATACTCTCCGTAGATTGCCGGGCTCTTCGAAAGGGGCAGAAGACTTGAACCCTGGTCGGCCGTGTGCAAGGCAAACACCCTACCCACTGTGATATCACTCCAGCCCTTACGATGACTATGATTGGAAAATTCAAAATACAGAGTGCCTATTATTCCATTCAAAGGTAATGATGGCAGGAAAGGAAGTCAGAACTCAGGGAAAGAGTGTGTGAATAAAGCAATCTATGAGGGCCGCTAGTCTAAAAATTGCTATAATACATTAGAGATAAACAAGATGCCAGTTAGCTTAGGTTTCCTAAAGTCACTCTTTACTGGTAATTTGAAAATACTTTTTCATAATCTAATACACACACAGTTGTATTCAGTTAAAATTCAGAAAATAACTCAAGGTATTTCTCTGATGAATATTACTGTCTACTTCTGAAGTACCCAAATATGCTTTCCAAGATACTGTTGGTTCAGAATATGCACATATAGAGAGAAAAAGAGATAGACAGAATTGAAAGTGTCTTTCAAAGTCGTTGTCAAATATTTTAAAACTTGGGAGAAAATTAAAGAGTAAAGAAACAGTATCTAATATTTAATTGCACAAAATAAAGTTTATTTGTTTTTTCATGATGTACCTAAAGATAAATTCTTACTAAGAGTACATCTTTCAAGATTATTTTGTTGAATTAGATTATTAATTTGTCCTCTATTCTTCCTAATTATTCTGGCTATTGAATATCAAGCAGAAAGACCATGGGAAAACTAATAATAGGATTATAGAGAAAGAAAACGTATTCCACATTTACAAAAGGAATTAAGAGAACTGTATAGTTAAGGTTATTTAGGACAGTTTGAATGTATAAAATTAAGAGCTATGATATTTGTCCCACTTTGCTATCTCTCTATGCTTAACAATATATTCCAGAATTAGTACTTGAAAGAATACCAATAAAATCTAGTTCTCTAGACAGTGCTTCTACAATGAGTGTGCATAAAGAATATCTAGGGATCTTATTAAAAATGACAATCCTACCTCCTTCCTCCTGAGATTAGTCAGGGTTTAGCATAGAATTCAGGAGTTTAATGATAAATACAGTCTATGGTCTACACTAAGGAAATATGAAATCTATGCCCTTTTCCAATCTGGGGGCTATTGACTCTTCCTATTTTAATCTAATTGGTGAGTAAAATGAATAAAAAAGTACTGAGATACACATATAATTGAATATACTATGTACCTGCTTAGCTAGGACATACATCAGCTAGAAAAGCATGTATGATTACAAGCTCAGTGAGATGGTGAATTCTATTTGGTTAAAAAATAAAATGCCCAGGGGCTGGAATAATAACAGAGTTTAGGGCATTTGCCTTGCACTCAGCTGACCTGGGTTTGATTCACAACATCCCATATGGTCCCCTGAACACTCTATACAGGGGTAATTCCTGAGTATAGAGCCAGGAGTAACCACTGTGCATCACCAGATGTGACCCAAAAAGGAAACATAAGTGCCCAGAAGAATCAAAGAAACTCACCCTCAAACATGGTTCTATTTTTTTAGGAGTATTTTATATAGATCGCCAAGCCTGCTCTATTTTATGAGATTTCCAAGCCTGCTTGGTTCGGGACTGGGCCTCCTCCACCCAGCTCCCCCCCCACTTCCAGTAGCTAGACAGTTACACCTACCAACTGTTGTGTAACCCCATAAACGTCCATCTAGAGACTATAAAATCAAGCTCCCTGAAGCGCGCTGCCGCATTTGCGGCCGTACAACCTCTTATTCTTTAGTTCTCACTCTCAGAGAACTTGGAAGGCTACTGAAAGTATCATACCCACCTATATGCCTGACTAGGAACACCTGTAAAGGTGATTAGAGGCTGCCCCAAAAGCCTCCATCCATGTCGGAGAGCCCGACAAGCTACCGAGAGTATCCCGCCCGCACAGCAGAGTCTGACAAGCTACCCATGGCATACTCGATATGTCAAAAACAGTAACAATGAATGGTCCTCATTCCCCTGACCCTGAAGGAGCCCCCAGTATATCATCGGGCTACACTTGCACGTCACAAGGACGAATGGAGACGTTACTGGGCCAGCTCAAGCGAATTGAAGAACAATGTGGTGATAGTGATGGTGATAGTGATTTTATATAGGTAGATAGGTGACAACAGGATAACAGGAGGCTAATTTTTCTATACAAGTATAATTTAGGGATGATCTGAAAAATATTAAGAAGTATACAAAGGAGATAAATGCAGAATGAGAGAAGGTTTCTCCTTAAAAAATAATAAAATAACCTGGAATGTAAAAATAGAATAAAAATATAGCACAGTGATCCAAGGATCTGGCCTGGAATGGGAGATATTTCTGGACCCCTGCCTGACTCAGGATCCAGGGAGCAAGGAGAACTTTTAAATTATGATTACAGTAAGAAATAAAATTAATTTGTTCTTCAGGCTATGGGAATCCATGCCTCCACTCTTTGTTTATGAATGTGTCTTTTTGTGCATAGTTGTCCCATCTGCTGCTGTGTGTATATAGCTTTGTGTGTGAATGTTCCTGTTTCCTTAAGTGTATGTTCATTCTCTTGGAGTGAAATGTCTCTTACTTTGTTTTGTATGTAAATGGATCTAAAGAGATAAGACTCTGCTGAACCACATCTTACTGCTTTCTTCCTTCATTCACTCTGCTTGGATAATATCTCTCTATGACCAGGTCACTTGCTTCCCTTCCCCCCATACCTTCTGTTATACATATTTTTCTTTCTCCAAGTTTTAAATTTCTTTATTTAGGATCTGTTTGGGAATTCTCTATTTAATCTATCTCTTTATCTTTTTGGACACCGTCTATCTACATGTCTTCCTGATCATCTCACTGGATCAGAGACGCTTAGTGAATTTCTCTGGATTTATTTTTCTGATTGCAAGTCTTTACCTTCGTGTAAATATTCCTATTATGCTTTTCTCTATTTCTCTTTTTTCTATTGGTGCTTTTCTTTCTTGATTCCATTTATGTGGAATAAATAAGTGGATGTCTCAGTGTCTTCAATTTTTTCAGTAAATCTGACTGTGGTGTGGTAGGCAGACAAGAGAAGTTCTCATAAAATGAGAATGCCTGAAAAGTTGTAGTCCGAAAAGTCTCTATGAGATTTTCTAGTCCTTTACTATTTTTTATCAGAGTAATAGCTAACATATTCATAAAACCTTTTGATATTAAATCTTCTCTAACCTCTCTCAAAAGATTCTGTTGACTCAAGTTTTACATTTAGTAGACATATTCCATGTTACAAATATCTCTAAGTCTTATTTCTCCAAATTAAAATGAGAACAAAATCATTTCTAGTAGGATGGGTTTGAAAATTAAAAAGGTGAAGTTTCGGGCCAGAGTGATAGCACAGCGGGTAGGGAATTTACCTTGCACATGGCTGACCCAGATTTGATCTTTGGCATTCCCATATGGTCCCCAGCACCGCCAAGAGTAATTACTGAGTGCAGAGTCAGGAGTGACCTCTAAACATAGCTGGGTGTGACCCAAAAAAGAAAAAAAAGTGAAGTTCCTACTATGCTACCTACCACTATTTTGTATTCCATAAATACTATTAGAGCATATAATAGAAAAGAATTTTTTAAAAAATTAAAGGAGACATATTATATACATTAAACCATTTTAAAGCCAGCTTATAATACAAAGTGGACCTGCCCATTAAAAATTCAGCTATAAGAATATTGTAAAAACAACCTTGTCAAGAAAGTGAACAGATAATCAAAAAAGACATACAGAAGACATACATAGACAATAGGTATATTTAAAAATGCTCATAATCACTTTTGATTAGATAAATGTTAATCAGAACAACAATAAAATGATATCTCATACTAGTAAGACAATCAAAATGTCTGGATAAAGTTAGTGCTGGTGAGGTTGACAAAACTGATAAACCTTTATTCCCTGTTGTTGGTATTAGCCTATGCTCAAACTCTCTGGAAAAGCAACATGGATATCCCCCCCCCAATTTTTTTTCTTGTTTGTTTATTTGGGGGGCCATGCCTGATAGTATCCAGGGCTTACTCTTGGCTCTGCACTCAGTACACTGAAAAGTCATATTTTCTTCTCCTCCCCAGTTTTCCTTTCTAATAATACCTCTTATCCTCAATTCTACAACCACTTTTTGATTTACTTTGGCTGTCTTTTCAATTCCCTTAAATAAAACAGACTTTAATTAAAAAGTGTATGCATCTCTAAATTTCCTCTTTAGATAAAATATATCTCATAAAATTTTCTAAATAACCACTTTCTTTTTATTTTATCTATTTTCTTCTTTTTATTCTTATCTACTTGGGACTCACCCCTGGCTCGGTGCTCAGGGATCAGTCCTGGTAGTGCTCAGGGACCGTATGCCGTTATGTGATGCTGGAGTTGCTTGCTGCAAGGCCAACCCCTTCCTTTTTCACATTTAATAATACAACTGGAAATACTTCTATATGAGTTAATAAGAAAGTTCCTCACCCACGTTTATATCCTGAAAGTGACTTCAGGCTTAAAAAAAATCTAATTAGTTGCGAATACTAAAATTCAAAGGTGAAATTGTAGTAACAAGATATGAGACTATAGTTAAAAAATATTCATGAATTTTAATTCACGCAGTGTAACAAACTGTTCAAAGAATAGAGGCAAAGATAACTATGAACACATAATCAGTGTGTACACGCATGCTCCTTTTCCTGTTCTCTAGCATCTAGAGACATAGAGGAAGTAATAATATACTCACATTTATTTTACCATTACTCCCAGGAGCATAAAAAGGCAAGTGCTCATATAAATAGTGATCGTTATTTCAGAACAGTGAAACTTTTAAAAAATATTCAGTTTTCAGACTGTCCTTTGAGGTTGTCAAATGAACAAGACAGACATCAACTCACAAACTCACACACACACAAACTCAATTTTTTTCCTTGAAATGGTTTTGTAATAGAAAAAAAGTACTTTCTGAGATTTTTTTTGCTGTGATATCATTAACCATTGCCTATACAACATTTCAGCTTTTTTATTTTGGTTTATCCATATACTTTCAGAGAATTGACATTTTATTACTGATGAGCCTGTTGGAAATGTTGACATACATTCCTCGAGCCCCCATGGAAACGCCCATGGAAATTTCCATCAATTTTTTTTTCATGGCAATTATCATGTAGTCACACAGTCTGATTTAGGTACCATGTCTGATTTGCTTTATTCAGCCATGTCCACAATACAGAGAAAACAAAAAATAAACAACGAACTTCAGTAGACTTCCTGGCAATTGAATTGCTTTTGCAAGCTCATCTTAACAGTTGTAATACCAATTACTAGAGAGCAAATAGAAGTAAATTGTATTTTCTCTGAATTGCTTACTGCCCAGAGGGATATCCACCTTCTTTCACATATTAGATCAAGTGAAATCTCACAAATGAAATTATGTGAAGAACTTTCCCAGGCTGAAGTGATAGTACCACAGGTAGGGTATTTCCTCTGTACACAGCCAACTTGGGTTTGATCCCCAAATCCCAATATGGTCCACCAACCCAGATGGGAGTGATTCTGAGCATACAGCCAGGAGTAAGACTGAGCATCACCAGGTGTGTTCAAGCCCTTCAAGAATTTTGGAAAAGAATGCTCCTCATGATAAGACATGCAATATTGCACAGGTTATTAATAATACTTTTGGCATTTCCAGAGTACGGGTGCTAAGTCTACCTCAAATTTGAAACAATTTACTTGTCACCTGCACTACTCTCCTCCTCCTCCCTTCCTCCTTCCTTCCTACCTTCTTCCTTCCTTCCTTCCTTCCTTCCTTCCTTCCTTCCTTCCTTCCTTCCTTCCTTCCTTCCTTCCTCCCTCCCTCCCTCCATCTGTCCCTCCCTCCCTTCCATTCTTTCTCTCTCTTTCTTTCTTTCTTTCTTTCTTTCTTTCTTTCTTTCTTTCTTTCTTTCTTTCTTTCTTTCTCTCTTTTTCTCTCTTGAATTCTTCAACATATAATGCTTTCTTCTATCTTAAAAGTCAAGGGCTGATCTTCCTTATTGTAATTAGAAACAATAGAATGGAATCTCTCCTGTCTACTCCGGTTTACTTAGATCACTGAGTAAACTACAACTCTGTTAAACATGTTTGACCCAATACTCTTCCTATAAACAAATCTGATCTATCCAACATAGATTTCAAACAGATGGTAACTAAAATATCCACAGAAAAAAGAACTCAATATAATAAATTTGTTAAAATAATTCAGCAGATGCAAATTTTATGATGTCAGAGTTAAATAGGGCAAAGAAAATAGAAATATTAGAATTACATTAAACATATTATCCTACTTGCATAGAAAAAGGATCAATAACACAAGTATAATATAACATAGACAATCCCTGAAAGTACAACTAATGAAGTAGTATAAGTCATTTTCCTAGGAGTACTATATGTTTTGAGTTAATAAATACACTTTTTCTTCTTTATTTGGTTTTCTTACTATACACTTTTTTCAAAAAAATTACTGCATGTGGGCTGGAGCGATAGCACAGCGGGTAGGGCGTTCGCCTTACAAGCGGCCAACATGGTCGACCCGAGTTCGATTCCTCTGCCCCTCTCGGAGAGCCCGGCAAGCTACCGAGAGTATTCGATATGCCAGACACAGTAACAACAAAGTCTCCAATGGAGATGTTACTGGGCCCGCTCGAGCAAATCGACGATCAACGGGAGGGCCTTTACCTTTACCTTACCTTACTTTAATCATGAGATATATTATGGGCAGGAATTTATTTTCTGCTGTTAAATATGTTAACAAAATCAAGTAAATAATCCAGTACATATTTAATTGTCTGCATCTCCAAGAGTAGTTTTTGATTTATGTGCTTTGACTTTGAATTTGAATAAATATTTAATTTCTATAATTAATAATAATGGTACTGAGTACCTTAATAACGTTTTGCCGCACAAACAAAATAACCATTCAGAATGACACTTTGCTTGGATTAGCAAAGCATGTTATTGTCTTCATTACCATGCATATGTCAGTGAATGTGCAGACTGACATTTTGAAAGTATGGGTATTTCATGAAATATTGTCTGAAACTTTAAAGTCTTCCACCTATTTGCACTTAACATAGCAATTATTTCAGCTAACAAAAGGTTGACTTAGATTTGAAATTCACATTTGGACATAAGTTCAAGATTTTAACCCAATTATGATTCCAATAACCACACTCTTACAAATGTACAGAAACATTTCTGCATCTTACTGAGAGAACTAATGTCTAAATCCTTGGTAAATGTATGAACCAGTGACAAGGGTAGCATCTATAGACTAATGCATGCTTTAATTTATGACTGTGTAGAAAATTAGCAGCACTTAAACATAGTTTAAGCACAAAGTACCAATATATTTATTTTTGCTTTTTTGGGGGTCACACCCGGCGATACACAGGGGTTACTCCTGGCTCATGCACTCAGGAATTACTCCTGGCAGTGCTCGGGGGACCATATGGGATGCTGGGAATTGAACCTGGGTCGACTGCATGCAAGGCAAACACCCTACCCGCTGTGCTATCACTCCAGCCCCCAAAGTACCAATCTTAAGTTTAAATATGTACTTTTCAAAGAATCAATATTACATTCCAATGGACAGTTAGTTGTCTAGAAAATGTGCAGCCTTTTCTGCATGAAATTTGAAATTCTGTTCATGTATTTTAATTCTCTTACTCATAAACTTCCTAGGCAAAAAATAATGCTTTTAGCATAAAGCACAAGGTAGACTAGCAGAAATGATGAAATGGTTAAAGCAAGTTGTAGAATAAAATATTGAATTATGTATATACTATAAGCACTGTAGCACTGTCCTCCCGTTGTTCATCAATTTGCTAGAGCAGGTAACAGTAATGTCTCCATTGTGAGACTTGTTGTTACTGTTTTTTGGCATATTGAATATGCCACAGGGAGCTTGCCACACTCCTTCGTGTGGGCGGGATATTGCTCCAGCCCGCATATACTATAAGATGTTACAAAAACAGAAATGATGAGTGCAAACTAGTACAACAAATGTCATTGCATTATTCCATCTAATGATACTTGTATTTAAGGTTTGTTACCCAATAGATAGTATCTATACAATTATATTAGCAGCTTCCAAATCCTCAAAATCTACTTGATTGAAATGCAATCAATAAGTCATTTTTGTAATATATATATATTTGTCTTATGCATCATAAAAGTTGTTTCAAACCACATTATTCATTGCTATTATACAACTTTTTGTTGTTTAGATGCCTGTCTAGATTTTCCAACAGAATCTGGGCATCTGAGTAGACAGGACATGAAAATCCCTCTTTACACTTTTACTTTTTTCCCAATATTTAGAAAACATGAATTGATAAGTTACTTATCGGAAAACATAAACTGCCTGTTAAAATTGATTTTTCCAACATTTTGGGAACCATAACCTGTTAAGAAAGGAAAGACTAAGAGACAAAACCCACTTGTTGCTATATATTATTTCTTTCAAAGAAATATTGAGATTAAATATTATCTTTGTAACCTTCAGGCAAATAAGTAAAAGAAAATAAATACCAATAGGGAATAACGGCCAAAATTTATCATCTTACAATATGCTGTATTAGTCAAATTCTTAAGGAAAATATAGCAAATACATTACTTCCCCTCTGGACTTATCTTTTGCCAGCAAGAATCATCTGTAATAAAGTGAAAATATTAACTAATAAAAGGATATTTACTCCTTTCCTAAATCCTTTCCCAAAAAAGTTTGCCATATAACTCCCACTATTCTAGTCTTTTCCTTCATTTTATTCATCAGCGAAGGTAGGAATACTGATGTAATTCTTTTCAATAATTTGGAATGTGTTTTCAAACTAAATAAAAGGCTCCGTTCAGAAAAAAAAAAGAGCAAAGAATGAGAAAGTAGATGCACAGAAAACAGCACAATTGCAAACATAATTACATAGTCATAAAAACAGTTTATATACAGAAAGGTAGCACAGGGGTTGGGCCATGAGTGGTGACCTTTCTTTTAGCCTGAAACTTTATGTTCACTACCCTCAACACTGAGGGGGTGTTCATCTGAACATATTGAATAATCCTTTATGGTCCTAGTGACCCTGGTATTCATAGAACCTGAGCAGTGTAGTATCCTCTGTCCCTGTGTTAAATTGTTCTCTGACTCACGAAGTTTCATTGGGTGGGTTTCCAAGCTTTCTCATCATGCTGGGAGGTCCCCTCCCCTCTCCTTACTTGAATAAGAAAAGAGAAATTGTGTGTTAGAATACAAATCAGCTTCTACATCAGAAATGGACTTGAATGTGAGAAGGATGAACTTTCACCCTTCAATTAGACAACTAAAATTATTTAATTGAAGTTGAATATAATTATTCAAATAATGATACTTCCTAGAAGTATATTATAACAGGTAAGCCTTGAAAGTATTAATTGCTTAATAAAATGGTTATTTTTTTTTGTATGAGCCACTGATGTGCTAGAATTTTCACATGTGAAATAGAGCCCTTGTTAAAAAGCTCTTCCAAAGTTGCCATAATCAGTGTTTAGGGATAGAACTGGTGTCTTATTTCTAAAGGCTAATTCACATAATTTATAAGATTGCTACTTTCAGTATTCTCAGAACTTTTTCATGACTGTAATGAATCTAAAATAGTTAAGAGTTACTATCTATTGCATTCCAGGCATTGGAAGCACTTTACATAAATAAATTACTTTAAAAAACTGAGGTTTATTTTAATTATTCCCATTTTTGTAGATACATAAACTGATACTTCTGAACGATTAAGTAATTTGACAAAACTTCAGTGTGCAAAATCTGAATTTAAAGATGTGAGTTTGAAGTCACTATTGCTACCTGTAACATAGCTCATTTATTTCATTTTTACTTTATACATTGAATTTATCACACTGACTTGTGTGTTCTACACAGACTGTTTGTTAGATTGGATGATAAGAAATTTGAAGCAATGTAAGTCCAAGCCATCTTTGATTTGTTTTTCTATTGATGTTTTACAAGGAAACACTATTTTATTTTTCGATATCCAATTTCATCTATCTAATCTTTCAACAAGTGATTTTTCAATGAATCACTAGAATGATTAGAAAGTAGCAGAATTTGCACTGGCCAAATGGCATCCTCTTTGGAAAATCAACCTACATGACCCATATTAAGTTTGTGCATAAAAAAATAAACACATCACAGTCAATTCACACAAGTGGCCTCCATAAGAATCTAAGTTAACCAAAGGAAGTGTTAAAATAGGAAGAAATTCCTTTCTTTTCATCTTTCTCTCACATTTAAGACACTAAAATAACTGATAAAGAAGAACATTGAGCTACAGACAACTAAAAGTATTACCCTATACACAATGCTGCAGGATTAAGAGCTGTATTAAAGAGTAATTATAAAGTATATTAAACTTTTTCATCTAGGTAGAGAGATTACATTTATTAGCAATATATAAACTGCATTTTTCAAAAATCTAATACTGTTCAATTGTAAAATCAGAAATTATACTGCAGCTACAAATATAAATAAGTATAATTACTTTACTGTATCTTACTAATTTAATCTTACCAAATATTTTATCTAGTTCTTATTAAAAATTCCACTATTATCGTATTATTTATACTTAGCTTAGGAGGTTTTAAGAAACCAGGTAATACGATTTATAGATGTCACATTGCAGCAAAACATGTACTCTAAGCAAGTATCCATGTCTGATATCTAAGTATTTCTGAACATAGCAATTATCTATAATTGTATCTATAAATTTGGAACAAATATCCAAAGGTTAAATTTGATTAAAAAAATATAAGTTGACCATAATCATCACTTGAAACCTGGATTTTAGATGTTTTTGTAAGGAACTAAAAAGAAAAATACTGAAATAATTGTGTGTGTTCAGAATAAGTGGTGATGTTACTGATAGAAAGGGATTAGGCATAGTAAAAAAACTCTACTAGAAAGTCTGAAATAGCAGAAAGGAGAGATAGTACAGTGGTTTGGGCGCTGGATTTGCACACAGAAGACCAGGTACAATTCCCAGCATCTGAGCACCATCAGGAATGATCCTTGAATGCAGGACCAAGAGAAAGCCCTGAGCAACACCAGGTGTACCCCATGACCCTATCCCAAAAATAACCCCAGAAATTCTGAAGTGGACAAAAGCTAAAATTTCCATATCTGGGTGTTAATCTATCTATTGCGGTATTCCCTTTTAGTGGAGCGATAGCACAGCGGGTAGGGCGTTCGCCTCACAAGCGGCCAACATGGCCGACCCAAGTTCGATTCCTCCACCCGGCAAGCTACCGAGAGTATTCGATATGCCAGACACAGTAACAACAAAGTCTCCAATGGAGACGTTACTGGGCCCGCTCGAGCAAATCGACGATCAACGGGAGGGCCTTTACCTTTTACCTATAGTTCTACTTCATGGCTATTCTTTGTATGTGATTTTTCTAATTATGCAAAGAGTATGTGTTTTAAGTCATAATTTAACAAAAGAAATTGCTATAGTTCTGTTTTTCACACTTTACATTCGTAAAATTCCTTAATGTTTTGAGGTTTGTTTTCTATTCTTCTACTTGGCGGGGGGGGGGGGGTTAGGGCCAAATCCAACTGTGTTTTTTATTTACTCTTGGCCCTGTGCTCAGGGATCACTCCTGATGTCCTAGTGAGTCTGGTGAGATGGTGAGATGCCAAGGATCAAACTTGGGTCAGCGATGGGCAAGGCAAACACCTTATAAACTGTTCTACCTCTCTAGCCCCTGGTCATTGTTTGTCAAGTACATCACTGTCTACTCTCACATTATATAAACAAAACCCCCCTTTGGGTCAGAAATATTGTGTTACTTGTTTCTGAGATTACATCAATAATAAATACTGATGGCAAAGTAAAAATGTTACATGGCATCAGTATGGAGAAAATAGGAACAGATGCTTGTTGAGGACCGAGTATTTTGCAAAAGATTTTAAATATGTTCATCACAAATTTGCATAACCTCAAGCAGAAGTCATGATTCCAATTTTATAAGAAAAGAAATATCAGAGAGAGGAGGCTGGAAGATAATTTAGTGGGTAGGGTACTGGCCCTGCATGCAGCTGAAGAGTGTTCAATTCCTGACAAGTATATAAATGTTCCTCAGGCAGGCACCGCCACGAGATCCCTGAGTGCCACTCAGAAGTAAGCCCTGAACACAGTCAGGTATAGACAAAAAAATCTACAAAAATAAATGAAACAAAAAGGAAAAAAAAGGAATATCAGATAGGTATTAGGGATATATATATATATGTATATATATATATCGGAGAGCCCGGCAAGCTTCCAAGAGTATCTGCCCACATGACATAGCCTGGCAAGCTACCCGTGGCATATTCGATATGTCAAAAACAGTAACCAATAATGGGTCTCGTTTCCCTGACCCTGAAAGAGCCTCCAGTATGGCAGCATTGGGAAGGATGAGTAAGGAGAGGCTGCTAAAATCTCAGGGCTGGGATGAATGGAGACTCAGCTGGCTCAAGCTTGAGTAAATCTATGAACAGCGGGATGGCAGTGATATAGTGATACAGTGATCAAAGAGATTAGTATTTCCCCTGAGATTAGATAGTGATTGATTAAGAATCTAAGTCTATTAAATGCCAAAGAATACTCTTAAGGGAGAGCAGAACATTTCCATTAAATGATTCATGAATACACAAAAATAAACTGATGTATCTTAAAACCTGTAACTAACAAAGAATGCAAAGTCATAAAACATAATGTGTAATCTGAATATGTTATCACAAAATATACATTTATCTATTAAGTTTTTGCCAGTTTACTTCTTGATTATTAAAAATATAATAAGCTTTAGCAACTCAAAATATTCTGAAAATAAAACTGTATAGATTATGTTAGTTTGAATACTGATGAAAAGGTGATTTAAAAAACAAGGAGCTAAATATCTATTACATAAGATTGTCAAATTCCATTTGAAACAGATACAAGTATACCATGTTCATGACAGCATGGACCACTGATGGCTTAAATCCGGGTGTGGTTTAATTGACACAAATAGCTGCACCAGCATCAGTGCATTAATAAATATTCTCAATATCCTTGGCATTATAATGTATCAAATCAGAAACTTTAAAAATTATTAATTACTTCTTTAAAAGTGTAGCTAGTTACCTAAAATTCCCACATGGAATCCACTTAAATGCCCACCAAGAAATAACTAGATAAAGAAATGGGTACAGAACTTAATCCTATATCAAGTTCCTTCTCATTTGGGGAGCTCCTTTTCCTTCCTTTTTACCTCCAATAAACTTTCTATTTTCAAAAAAATAACAAATAAATGGGTACATATTATAAATGAACATTTATTGATATAAAATTAATGATCTACTATATAAAAAAGATGAAACTCTAGTACTGGCATTACAGCAGAAAGGCTGCTTGTCTTGAATGCAGCTGACCCTGACTCAGTTCTCACAGCAACATAGTCCCCCAGCATGGCCAACAGTGATTCCCGAGAACAGAGCCAGGACTAAGCAATAAGTACTACTAGGTTTGTCCCTCCCCCCAAAAAAAGAAGATAAGTTTCTGTCTTTTGGGACAAAATGAATGAAACTTCAGGTTATTATGTTAATTGAAATGAAGAATTGAAGGCAATTACATTTTTATTCTATTTTGTAATATAAGTAATTAAAGTAAATGAATAAGAAAACAACAAAATTAATTCATAGAGTCAGTGAAAACTATGGTGTTCCTTGAGTTAAAGGGTGTTGTTTGAGGGGTTGGGGACAAGTTCTCATATCTTTGAGGAGATGAGATGGCACTGGAAGTTTTGAGATCTGTGTAGTGAATCTTATAATAGGTGTGCTCAGGAACATAAAAGTATATAGCCCTGAAGTAGTATGTGTTGTAAACTAATGATAAATCTTACAATATGCAGAAGTTCAAAGGAAAGATTTGAAAGGATTTAAATATTTTAGCAATTAAAAATACTACAATATACTGGCATTTTTAGCTGTCGTTTGCATATATATGGTATTACATATGCATGGTGTGTATATTTGTTTTAGAGGAATGAATAAGCTCATTAAACAATATCTAGATTCTATCTTATTGCCCAAATATTTATAAATTAAAAGAAGAAATGCAGATATGACTTTCAATGTACCCTGAACATCAAAGAATTTCAGAATGATAGAGCGCATATAGATTGAAGTATACAGAGAAATTACTATTAAAAAGTCTTCAGAAAACTATCATTAAAATTGAACAGATTCCTTACCAAGAGAAATTCCAAAGTAGAAAGGGGTTCAGGAAAGCAAAGGTATTATTATATCTCAAGAAATTATACAGGACATTAGTGAACTGCTATACATGTCTTGCTAACCTACATTTGAGTCAGATCCACATTCCTAATCTTACAAATATAGATATAGCAATATATCTATATTTTGCTATATTAATATAGCAATATTGCTATATTAAATATAGCAATTCATGTTGAAAAGACAGCACTACAAGATTGCCAAAACTCAGAGGAAAACTAAGAAATTCCCATTGGCAATAGACATTCACTATGATATCCAATATCTCTTAGAAAGAGCATAGTCTCCATCTATACTACTTACAACTTTATCTGAACAACCTCCATCCTTCATTTGTCCATCTCGTTAGCTAAATAAGAAATTTATACATTGTGTTATTTTGTGACAACCTCCCTTTAAAATTTTATCTCATGATTAAAAACCTCCAATTTCTCCCAATTCCTTTAATAACTAAGTCCAAATTCTTGACCATGGCACACATGTTCTAAAGCCTTAGCAATCAACCATTTTATTATGCTCTTGTGGTTATTATTTTTCCAACTTTTATTGGAGCATTAAGAGTAAATGATAGAGTTCAATTGTTACAAAGTTCCAGTATCGAACCTGCCACCAGAGTGTACATTTCCCTCCACCAATGTTCCAAGGTTTACTCCCACTCCAGTCCCCTTATCCTGCCCTTTGTAGACACAGTTTTGTACACCAACTATGTTGAGGTTCTATTGCCTTTGACAGTTTCTGATTCCCTTAATATGATTCTTTATATTTTACATATGATGAAACCATACTGTATTTGTGTCTCTTCTGAGTAATTTCATTCAGCATAATACCCTCCATTCATCATGATCACATTCATTCATCATGATGGCACATTGAGGCCAATTGCGTGATTCCATCCTTTCTTATAGTTGAGTAGTATCCCATTGTGTATATATGCCACAGTTTCTTTATTGACTCATCTGTTGTTGGACACTTGGTTTGTTTCCAGATCTTCGTTGTTTTGAATAGTGCTGTAATGAACACAGGAGCACAAATGTCTTTTCAAAACAGAGTTTTGCCAAGTGGAATTGCAGACTCATATGGAATCTCAATGAAGTTTTTGAGAAGTCTCTGTACTGTTTTCTATTGAGACTGAACCAGTAGAAATTCCCACCAACAGTGTTCCTTTTCCCTATCACAACCGTGCCAGCTCTTTTTTTTTTTGCTTTTTTCTATTATATTCAATATGTACCAATTTAATTGATGTGAGGGATTATTTGTATATGCATATATTTACATATCAAATACATACATATAAATATATACTTTGTACATCTATATCTCACTGTCACATTAATTTTCATTTCCCCAATGATAATTAATAAAGAATACTTACCATATGTTTTTTTCCTTGAAGAAGAGTCTACTCAGCTCTTGTCTTCGTTTTTTTATGGGGTTGATTGAATTACCATTTAGTTTTGAGAGTATTTTATATATATTCAATATTAATCATTTGTCAGATGAGTGTTAAGCAATTTTTATTTTCTGGGTCCTTTTTTTAATTCTAATCATCATTTCTCTTGCAGTTAAAAGCTTCTTAATTTGGCAGAATCTCATTAAATTTTTTCTTCTGTTTGTTTGGGCAATGATGGTGAGCCACTAAAGATGTCTCCCGAGACAATGTCATAAGAAGTTCTGCCTGTCAAGTCTAATATTGACGCATTTAATTAATTTTGAATTGACTTTTGTGTATAGTGTAAGATAGGGCTCTGAGTATTTTTGGTTTTTTGCCTATAGCTATCCAGTTTTCCCAATAGTGTTTGTTGAGGAGGCTTTCCTTGTTCCACTTTATACACACATAGATTCTTTATCAAATATAAATTGTCCTCATGTCTGAGGATTTGTCCTGGGTTCTCAACTTCATTTCATTAGTATGAGGGTCTTTCTCTTTTCTAGTATTACACAGTCTTGATTATTATAGCTTTATTGTACAATTTAAAATTGGGGAACGAAAAGAATCCTGTTTTTCCTAGCATTGCTTTGCCTCATCCTTCAATACATGAACAATTCACATATTTCCATTTCCTTTTGTTTTCTTCTATTTTGCTTAAGAATGAGTTAAAGTTTCTCTATAAGTTTTACAATATTTTTGTTAAGCTGATTCCCAGATACTTGATTTGGGGGAGACAAAATTGTGAGTGTGATTTTTATCTCTTTCTTCTACTTGCTTTTTGTTGTATATAACATTGTAGTGCCATAGATCTCAGTATATTGACTTTGTAAAGTGATAATTTACCATACAAATTTATTGCGTGTATAAATCATCCACCCTTGTATTCCTGAGATAAATCCAATTAGGTCATTGTAAATGTTCCTTTTGATGTATTGTTGAATAAATTACACTAATATTTTGTTGAGAGACTCTGCATCAGATACACTGGTTTATAACTTTCCTACTCAGTAATGGCATTGTTTTTGGTATCAGGACAAGCCCTCTGTCTGGGAAGATTCCTCTTTCTTTGACTTTCTGAAAGAATCTTGAAAGAACTGGATGTAAGTCTTCTTCAAAGCTTAGGAGCTCACAACTGAAGCTGATGCCAGGTTTCTGATTTAGGGAAGGGAGCTCTCAGGGGCATTCACAGAACAATTTCCCTTCAATTTTCCTTCTCTGTAGGACTGATATAGTTTCAGTTTTGTTAAGTGTTCGTCTATATCTCAGTGCATCTCATAGGGCTTCATCATAAGGCTATTTCTTCCCTCTTCTTCATCTTATCTCTCTCTGCCTGGATGCTCTTTTTGTCTTTTCTGAGTTTCCTATCACAGCCCAGAAGACCTCGGGGTTTACTCCTGACTGTCCAGGGACCACTTCTGACTATGCCTAGTCAACTGTATGGGGAACTGAATCAAATTTGGATGGCAAGTGAGCAAGGCACATGTCTTATCACCGTCCAATGTTCTCCATCCTCATGGTGAAAAAAATGTTAAGAGGATGGATATGGAACTCATGGTATCCTTGCTGATGTGGAGATATTCTGAAAAACACATTTATGTATTATAAGTAAATATCAGATTAAGACAGTTTTTCCAAAAGGAGACCAAATTAATGACCTTGAATACAAAAATGAGAGGAATTATAAGCTGCTCATTACTGAGTGGAGGTGGTAAGGGATGGGGGAGTATGTTTGGTGTGTTTAAGGTTCAGTCAGAGAATTTAGTAAGTCACAAAAGAATAAAAAAACATATTTAGTGATTATGGATAGAGGATCAGATTCTTGGGGGAGCTAGGGAAATGCAAGGTAGGGAAAAAAGAGAAGTTTAAATAAATGTAGGATTTCATAATTTCACTACTCTGGTTGTATAAAGTTTTAGAGGGTTGATTTTTTTTTAAACTATCTAAGTGTTATCAACATGAAACTTCATCCAAAAGTTAAGCATTATTCCACAAGGTGAGCTAACAACTACAGATAGGGAAAAACTATTACTCTCATTTTAAGGTAGAAAATGTATAGTCATTTTCTCTATTACTGATAATATAATAAATACATTATTCTAGTGGAATCATATGCAAAAAGAATACATCACTAAAGAAACAAAAGGAAAATGATATTTTTAAGATCTCAAATATATATTAACATTTACGTAGAGTACATGTATAGATCAAAATCAAGTTACAAGGATGTAGTAAACAAAATATTCGTAGTCCTACTCAAAATAAAATTAAATCAATCATATCATAATTCACAGTCACTGTCCTCCTATTGTTTATTGATTTTCTCGAGCGGGCCCAGTAATGTCTCCATCGTGAGACTTGTTGTTACTGTGTTTGGCATATTATAAATACAATCATAAATTTACTAATTGTGCCCAAAAAAGTAGAGAACATTATTCAGGTTTATGTATATCAAATATAATTAAAAACAAAATACCTTTGCAAAAGCTATGCTAATGTATGTTAATTTATAGAACTGGATGAAAATTAAATTCTCCTATTATTTTGCAGAACAAAAGAAAGACTGAATAGAGGTTAATGGTTATCCTCACTTTTTCTTTAGAATTTGAATGTGTGTAACCAAATATATTTATGTTTTCTCTACTTAAAACATTGGAAAACTAAGTAAATAAAAGACAATATATAGTTCTGTGTCAACAAATTAGGAAAAAAATATGAATATACCAAAAAATTTCACTTTCACAAATTGAAAAGCACGGAAAATATAATTTATAAAATTTTTGCATTTTTAATTAAATGCCTTCTAAAGTATTGATTAAATACTAAAATGTAAATAAATTATCTCTTCATATATTTTATTTATTTTTTTACACAGTTTTTATTTGGAGGTTTTGAAGGAAAGGAGGGAGAGAAAGTGGGAGAGAGTGGAGAGTAACATGCTCAAGAGAGAGCCCGGGCTTCTCCAAGGATGGAGAGAGCCCCTACACACATCCCAGCATTAGGCATGAAAGCATGAAAGTACACATCTCAAGAGGGGGGATGCGGGTGACTCATGTGCTCAGCCACAATGGCAGAAGCAGCACACGGGCTCAGGCAGCATATACACCTCTTCATATACTTTAAATTGAGAATGTGAAGAATCAAAATTGATTCTTGAAAATTAAGTTGAGGGGCTGGAGTGATAGCACAGTGGGTAGGGCATCTGTCTTGCACACGGCTGACCCAGGTTCAATTCCCAGCCTCCCATATGGTCCCCTGAGCACCGCCAGAAGTAATTCCTGAGTACATGAGCCAGGAGTAACCCCTGAGCATTGCCAGGTATGACCCAAAAAGCAATGTAGCACTGTCCTTCCGTTGTTCATTGATTTGCTCGAGTGGGCCCAGTAATGACTCCATTGTGAGACTTGTTGTTACTATGTTTGGCATATCGAATATGTCACGGGGAGCTTGCCAGGCTTCGCCATGTGGGCGAGATACTCTCGATAGCATGCTGGGCTCTCTGAGAGGGGCAGAGGAATCGAACACAGGTCTGCCGAGTCGGCCGCATGCAAGGCAAACGCCCTACTGCTGTGCTATCACTTCAGCCAGCATTATAGCATTATAGCAATAGTCAAATAAAAACAACCCAGGAAATAAGATCCATTCAAACAGCACCTCACAAATGTAGGGGCTGGAAGAACAGCACAGCAGGGAGGGCACTGGCCCAGCATGGGGCCGACCCAAGTTCAATCCCCAGCACCCCATACAGTTCCCTGAGCTTTGTCTGGAGTGACCCCATAGTGCAGAGCCAGGAGTATGACATGAGTGTCATGGGGTGTAGCCCCAAGGCAAAACACAACAAATATATAGTATTATTAATTTTTAAAAAAATTTTTTATTAGTGAAATACCATGAGGTACAGTTGTAGATTTACAATTTTTTGTGCTTGGGTTTGATTATAAAATGATCAGATACCCATCCCTCCACCAGTGCCCATTTTCCACCACCATGGATAATATCCCCCTCACGCCCATCCCCCCATCCCCCCCCCGCCTCTGTGGCAGGGCAATCCCCTGTGTTCTCTCTCTCCTTTTGGGTGTTGTGGTCTGCAAAAGAGGCATTGAGTGGCAAGCATGTTCAGTCCATAGTCCACTTTCGACATGCATCTCCCCTCCTGGGAGGGTCCTCCAAACACCCTTTATTTGGTGTTCCCTTCTCTGTCTGAGCTGCCCTTTCCTCTAGAATGCCCGACTGGCCACTAAGCTATAGAGTAATCCTCCTGGTGCTGATCTCAGCTATTCTTGGGTATTAATCTCATATTTTGTTACTTTATATCCCCCAGATGAATGCAATCTTTCTATGTCTATCCCTCTCTTTCTGACTCATTTCGCTTAGCATGATACTTTCCATGTTGTACCACTTGTATGTAAATTTCATGACTTCATCTTTTCTAACAGCTACATAGTACTCCATTGTGTAGATGTACCAAAGTTTCTTTAACCAGTCATCTGTTCTTGGGCATTCAGGTTTCTTCCAGTTTCTGGCTATTGTAAAGAGTGCTGCAATGAACAAACAAGTGCAGATGTCACTTCGACTATACATTGTTGCCTCTCTGGGATATATTCCCAGGAGTGGTATTGCTGGGTCAAATGGGAGCTCAATTTCTAATTTTTTGAGAATCGTCCATACTGTTTTCCAGAAGGGCTGAACCAGTCGATATTCCCACCAACAGTGAAAGAGTGTCCCTTTCTTGCCACATCCATGCCAGCATCGGTTGCTTTTGTACTTTTGAATGTGGGCCAGTCTCTGAGGTGTGAGATGGTATCTCATTGTGGTTTTGATCTGCATCTCCCTGATGATTAATGATGTAGAGCATTTTCTCATGTGCTTTTTTGCCATTTGGATTTCTTCTTTGAGAAAGTTTCTGTTCATTTCATTGCCCCATTTTTGTATGGGGTTGGATGTTCTCTTCTTGTGGAGTTTAACCAGTATTTTGTATATCCTGGATATCAACCCCTTGTCAGATGTGTATTCGGCGAATATCCTTTCCCATTCTGTAGACTGTCTTTGTATTTTGGACACTGTTTCTTTGGAGTTGAAGAAACTTCTTAGTTTAAGATAGTCCCATTTATCTATCTCTGTTTTCACTTGCTCGGCCAGTGGCGTGGCATCTTTGAAAATACCATTAGCTTCAATGTCATGGAGGGTTTTGCCAACTTTGTCTTCAATGAACCTTATGGTGTCTGGTCTGATGTTGAGGTCTTTAATCCATTTTGATCTTACTTTTGTACACGGTGTTAGGCAGAGTTCTGAGCCCATTTTTTTTGCATGTAGCTGTCCAGTGATGCCAGCACAATTTGTTAAAGAGGCTTTCCTTACTCCACTTCACATTACTTGCACCTTTATCAAAGATTACATGATCATATGATTGAGGGGAGATGTCAGTGTATTCAACCCTGTTCCATTGGTCTGCAGTTCTGCCTTTGTTCCAGTACCATGCTGTTTTAATTATTACTGCTTTGTAGTACAGTTTGAAGTTCGGGAGGTTAATTCCTCCCATTTTCTTTTTCCCAAGAATTGCTTTAGCTATTCGTGGGGGCTTATTGTTCCATATAAATTTCAGGAGTGTTTGCTCCATTTCTTTGAAGAATGTCGTGGGTATCCTTATAGGGATTGCATTGAATTTATACAATGCTTTCGGTAGTATTGCCATTTTGACAATGTTAAGTCTCCCGACCCATGAGCAAGGGATATCTTTCCATTTCCTCATGTCCTCTTTTATTTCCTGAAGTAGCGTTTTGTAGTTTTCTTTGTACAGGTCCTTTACTTCCTTAGTTAAGCTGATTCCTAAGTACTTGATTTTCTGGGGCACAATTGTGAATGGGATTGTTTTTTTCATGTTGCTTTCTTCTCTCTCACTGTTTGCATATAGGAATGCCATGGACTTTTGGGTATTGATTTTATAGCCTGCAACTTTACTATATGAGTCTATTGTTTCTAGGAGTTTTTTGGTGGAGGATATTGGGTTCTCTAAGTATAGTATCATATCATCTGCGAATAGTGAGAGCTTGATTTCTTCCTTTCCTACCTGAATGCCCTTAATATCTTTTTCTTGCCTAATCGCTATTGCAAGTACTTCCAGTACTATATTGAACAGCAGTGGAGAGAGTGGGCATCCTTGTCTCGTCCCTGATCTTAGAGGGAAGGCTCTCAGTTTTTCCCCATTGAGGATGATACTTGCTGTAGGCTTGTGGTAGATGGCTTTAATTATGTTGAGGAAGGTCCCCTCTATACCCATTTTGGCTAGGGTTTTCATCATAAAGGGGTGCTGGATCTTGTCAAATGCTTTCTCTGCATCTATTGATATAATCATATGCTTTTTATCTTTTCTTTTGTTGATATGATGGATTATGTTGATTGATTTCCAAATGTTGAACCATCCTTGCATCCCTGGGATGAATCCTACTTGGTCATGGTGTATGATCTTTTTTGATGAGTAGCTGGATTCTATTTGCTAGTAGTTTGTTGAGGATCTTTGCATCTCTGTTCATCAGGGATATCGGTCTGTAATTCTCTTTCTTTGTGGTATCTCTGTCTGCTTTTGGTATCAGTGTGATATTTGCTTCGTAGAAACTGTTTGGAAGTGTTTTTGATATTTTAATTTCGTGGAAAAGCTTAAAGAGGATTGGGAGTAAGTCCTCTTTAAAGACTTGGAAGAATTCACTACTGAATCCATCCGGGCCAGGATTTTTGTGCTTGGGGAGACTTTTTATTACCATTTCAATTTCCTTGATGGTGATAGGTCTGTTCAGGTATTCCAGGTCTTCTTGGTTCAGCCTTGGGAGTCTGTAGGAGTCTAGGAATTTATCCATTTCAACGAGGTTTTGATGTTCCGTGGCATACAGTTTCTCAAAGTACTCCCTGAGGATCCTTTGAATTTCTGTAGTTTCTGTTGTAATGACCCCCTTTTCATTTCTGATTCGGTTTATTAGGGTTTTCTCTCTCCCTTTCTTTGTTGAGTTTTGCTAGAGGATTATCAATCTTCTTAATTTTCTCGAAGAACCAGCTCTTTGTTTCATTGAACTTTCGGATTGTTTTTTGGGTTTCCATCTCGTTAATCTCTGCTCTGAGTTTTATTATTTCCTTTCTCCTGTTCGGGTTGTGCTCCTTTTTTTGGTCCTTCTCCAAGCACTTAAGCTGTGAGGTTAGGTTACTTATGTGTGCTCGCTCCTCCTTCCTGAGGAATGCTTGTAGAGCTATAAACTTTCCTCTTAACATAGCTTTTGCTGTGTCCCATAAGTTTTGGTAACTCGTGTCCTCATTTTCATTCGTTTCTAGGAATCTTTTGATTTCCTCTTTGATTTCCTGTCTAAACCACTTGTTGTTCAGTAGAGCACTGTTTAATTTCCAGGTGTTTGGTTTAGTTTTCTGTTTTTGTGTGTGATTTACTTCTAATTTCAGCGCATTATGGTCTGAGAAGATTGTCGATACAATCTCTATCTTCTGAATTTTTTGGAGGCATGTTTTGTGGCTCAGCATGTGGTCTATCTTGGAGAATGCTCCATGTACGGTTGAGAAGAATGTGTATTCAGCTTTTTGTGGATGAAGTGTCCTGTATATATCTACTAAGTCCCTTTCTTCCATTGTTTCCCTCAGATGATGTCTTTGCTAAGCTTGAGTCTGGTTGATCTATCAAGAGGTGACAAAGCAGTGTTGAAGTCTCCCACTAGTATTGTGTTGCTGTTGATGTCTTTTTCCAAATCTATGAGTAGTTGTTTTAAGTACTTTGCTGGTCTCTCATTAGGTGCATATACATTTATTATTGTAAGTTCTTCCTGTTGTACATATTCTTTGATCAATAAGAAATGACCTTCACTGTCTCTTATGACCTTCCTCACTCTGAAATCGATGTGGTCTGATATTAGGATGGCTACCCCAGCTTTTTTATGGGAGCTGTTTGCCTGTAGGATTGTTTTCCAGCCTTTGACTCTGAGTCTGTGTTTGCTTTGACTATTGAGATGTGTTTCTTGCAGGCAGCAGAATGTTGTGTTCAATTTTCTAATCCATCCTGCCACTCTATGTCTTTTAATTGGTGCGTTTAGCCCATTGACATCGAGAGAGATTATTGTTATGGGATTTTGTCCCATTGTTCTGTTAAAATTTGGTGTATTTGAGGGGCCTTTCTTGCCTTAAAGTAGCCCATTTAGTTGTTCTTGTAACCACGGTTTTGAGTCTATGAAGTTCCTGAGCTGTTGTTTTTCTGTGAAACTGTGTGTTGTTCCTTCTATTATGAATGAGAGTCTCGCTGGGTAAAGTATTTTTGGGGAGGCATTTATTTTATTGAGTTTTTTCACTATGTCCCACCACTGTTTTCGGGCCATGAGGGTTTCATCAGAAAAATCAGCTGTGAATTTTAAGGATGCTCCTTTGTAAGAGATTTCTTTCTTCGATCTTGCTGCTTTCAGAATTTTGTCTCTGTCTAAGGTTTTGGTCATTTTGATCAGAATGTGTCTTCGGGTATTTTTATTCGGATTTCTTCTAGCTGGTACCCTTCGGGCCTCCTGAATATGGTCACAAGTTTTCTTCAGCTCTGGAAACGTTGTAGCAATGATGTCTTTGACAGTTTCTTCTTCATCAGGGTTGTCTTCCTGTCCCTCTGGGACTGCAATAATTCTTATGTTACCCCTCTTGGCTTCATCACGATCTTCTCTTGCCATCTGTTCCCGAATTGTGAGTCTCTTTTCCATTTTCTGCTCTTTTCTGAAGAGTCTCTGAACTTCATCTTCGAGCTCACTGATTCTGTTCTCAGCAGCTGTTACTCTGCTGCTGAGGCCTTCCACTGAGTTTTTCAATTCGCTTACGAGATTTTTCAGGTCTGACATTTCTGATTGCATTTTCCTCATTTCTGCCTTCAAATCCTCTTGTCTTCTATTGGCATTGCTTTCCATTGTTTCTTTTAGTTCCCTAAGCATCCTAAGTAGCTCCCTCCTGAATTCCTTGTCGGAGAGGTTGTCTAACACTGCAGTACTGTTGGTGTCATCTGGGCTAGACTCTTCAATAAGAAAGTTTGGTGGGCCTTTGTGTTGCTTTACCATTGTGAAAACTGTGGTTTAGTCCTTAACATTCACTGTTACTATTCTGCTTGATATGCAGTGTGAGTTAAGATAGGCTTATGAGTTATTGGCTACTGTGTTTCTAGTGACTGAGTTAAACTAGAGAAGTTTCCATCTAAGAAGGTATCTTATGGTTCCTATGGCATATGTAGTGGGAAAATATTTCACGGCCGCGTACGTGGCCGCGGCTCCGGAAAGAGTCCCTGGCACTGAGCGAGGAGTTGGGAACGTCGATGGAACTAGCTGTGCATGCGCAGAGAGGGTCCCAGGCCTTTGGGGGCGGGCTGTACCTGGTTGGAATAGGAGCCGTTCGCTTGGTTGCCCAGAGCTGGGCCTCTGTGCCCGTCCCGCGCAGACCAGGGGTGAAACTGGCTTTCTAGGAGTTGGAGCTAGCTGGGCATGCGCACAGAGGGTCCCAGGCCCTTGGGGGCAGGCTGTACCTGGTTGGAATAGGAGCCGTTCGCTGGTTTGAATAGGAGCCGTTCACTTGGTTGCCCAGAGCTGGGCCTCCATGCCCGTCCCGCGCAGACCAGGGGTGAAACCGGCTTTCTAGGAGGTGGAGCTAGCTGGGCATGTGCACAGAGGGTCCCAGGCCCTTGAGGGCGGGCTGTACCTGGTTGGAATAGGAGCCGTTCGCTGGTTGGAATAGGAGCCGTTCGCTTGGTTGCCCAGAGCTGGGCCTCCGTGCCTGTCCCGCGCAGACCAGGGGTGAAACCGGCTTTCTAGGAGGTGGAGCTAGCTGGGCATGCACACAGAGGGTCCCAGACCCTTGGGGGCAGGCTCTACCTGGTTGGAATAGGAGCCGTTTGCTTGATTGCCCAGAGCTGGGCCTCCATGCCCGTCCTGCGCAGACCAGTATTATTAATTCTACTTAGGAATTAATACTAATATAAAACTTAATACTATATATATGAAACTTAAATAAATATTTTATTTTATTGTAGGTCACACCTGGCATTCTCATGGCCTACCCCCAGGCTCTGTGCTCAGGGATCGCTCAAGAGACCACAGACGGTGCCAGGGATTGAACCCAGGTTGGCCACGTGCAAGGCAAATGCCTTTCCCACTGTACTCTCTCTTTTTGACTCTTTTTGGTAATTTTCATTTATTATTTTTTTAGGAGGAATTATCTGTAGTAGCTAAGTTGATTTTTGGAAAAGCTACAACAAAAGATTTACCCTTCTAGACATTAGCACTGTAGCACTCTCCTCCCATTGTTCATCAACCCCCCCAAGCAGGCACCAGCAACATCTCCATTGTGAGATCTGCCATCAGTGCCCCAGGCACATCAAATACACCACGGGGAGCTTGCCAGGCCCTGCAGTGCAGGCGGGATACTCTCGGTAGCTTGTTGGGTTCTCAGAGAGAGATGGAAGAATCAAACACGGGTTGGCTTCGTGCAAGGCAAACGCCCTACCTGCTGTGCTATCACTCTAGACATACTATAGAGTTACAATAATATTGATTCTGACGCCAAAACAGGCAGGAACTGACAAATAGATCAATGGAACAGAATGAAAGGCAGAAACAAGCATGTGTCCACACAGAGACAGAAAGCTTGGATCTGAGAGGGACAGAATCACAATTCAGCAGAGAAAGGATGCTTATGAAATTGAGGTTGTTGGTGAAACTGTTTCCTCCAGAGCAAAGTCCAGCCAGCCCCTTCCCTCACGCCATACAGAAAGGTGAGCTACAGGCTGTGCATAACACAGTCAATGAACACATGGGTGTGTGACACAGTAAAATATCTGCATGGCGAAGGAAGGATTTCTGAAAATACAAAGCAGAAATCATAAAGCCAATAACAAAAAGGTGCACTTGACAAATTAGGGACATTCTCTGGAGAAAGATGCCAGAGAGACCCAAAAAAGCAAAAAAAAGAGTTTAAAATACTAATGAATAGATAAATGTAACAATATATTGAGTTTTTGGATGGAATGATGTCATAATAATTTGGGGCTGGAGCGATAGCACAGCGGTAGGGCATTTGCCTTGCACGCAGCCAACACGGCTGACCCGAGTTCGATTCCTCTGCCCCTCTCGGAGAGCCCGGCAAGCTACCGAGAGGATCTCGCCCGCACGGCAGAGCCTGGCAAGCTCCCCGTGACGTATTCGATATGCCAGACACAGTAACAACAAAGTCTCCAATGGAGATGTTACTGGGCCCGCTCAAGCAAATCAATGAACAATGGGAGGGCCTTTACCTTTACCTTACCTTTACTAAATTGCCAGATAAGTGTTCATATTATTGCTTTATAGTTGCAATGTGACTTTATCACCCCCACTAATGGAACAAGAAGGGAACTTTTCCAAGATCCCTTCCTCTTTCCAAATTTAGTTTTAATTTATTAAAATTAAAAGAACTCTTTAAAGAAAATAAATTATATTCTACCATGTAAATGTGGGAATATGTTAATCAAAAATTTAACATCCACCTAAGGGAAATGAGACAAATCTCAAATCTCTTGACTTCTCTTTTTAGGGAAATTAAGAGTACATTCATTATTTAATAAAAAGGTTTAGTTCCTTCTTAGTCAATAATAATGATTAGTACATTCTTCAAAGGAACTACAAAGTTTTGAAATACAGGCTGAATTGTGTTTTTATTTTAAATTTAAGAATGAGAAAAGACAAGGTATAAAAACTATTATATATTTAGATCACTGTATCACTGTATCATTGTCATCCCGTTGTTCATAGATTTGTTCCAGCAGCTCCAGTAACATCTCCATTCTTCCCAGTCCTGAGATTTTAGCAACCTCTCCTTACTCGTCTTTCCCGATGCTGCCGCATTAGAGGCTCTTTCAGAATCAGGGGAATGAGACCCGTTATTGTTACTGGTTTTGGCATCTCAAATATGCCACGGGTAGCTTGCCAGTCTCTGCCATGCGGGCAGGATACTCTCGGTAGCTTGCCAGGCTCTATGATTTTTTTGTCTACTGTCTGAACCCCATCAAATATGGTGTGGTAATTATGGAAAATGGGTAGAGAGTGTCTTATGACACTCCCCACCGAGTGGCCACAAGGTCCAGGAATATGTTCACTCATGTGTGAGTGAACTAAATATATATTAACTAAATATTAACTAAAAATATATATCCTCACACATACATTTAGTTAATTTTAATATATATAATTATACATATGCATGTATTTAGAATTATAATATTTTACCTATCTTTACCCCTAAATATTTTATTATTTTTTATAATGTTCTATAATAATTTTGCTTATCAGTATCAAAATTAATTCTTTTGAATTAAAATAAGAGCAATAGTATTTCTTAACAGATAAATGTTGCAACAATATTTTAAGAATATTAGCTTCTTTAATGGAAATATCTTAATAAATTTTACCAATTTTAGCTTTTTGTTAAAAGGTCAATAAGTACTGAGAAAATGAATGGGAAAATAAATTTCTTATTTCTTGTTATTTTAATGCATAGTATCACATGCAAACTTTTCACAAGGGGAGTTCTTGTATTTCCCTTGAATACTTATCTACCCAAGCATTTTTTTTTCACACTCACCAAGTTGTTTTTTTTTAAGTGAATATATCATTGCTTTCTAGTAAGGAAAATTACTTCCTCTAGATATCTAGAATTATTATCATATTCTTCAATGTGCTAAAATATCATAATCATCACATCTGGGTTTCAACTTATAGGTTTGATTTTGAAGATGACATATGATTGCAAAATTAAGATGAGTCACAAAGATAACGAAGTTCCTTATTATCTATTCAGTTTAGTTCAATAGACTTTAAGAACCTACTATGCACAAGAGCTGTATTAACAATTCCTCATATGCACAAAATCTCATAATACTATGGAATGACAGATAAGCAGACAATTTTAAAATCAAGATGATTGAAATGAGTGTTCTAAAACTGGCAACAGTAAATAGCTATGTACGAGGAGAGAAAAGGAATTGTTTCAATATTAGCGCTTTTTTTTTTGTAGTCTCACTGCAGGCATCTTTGTAGACAGGACTGGAGATGAAACTTAAAAACCATAGGGATTTGAGAGCTTCAAGACAAATTTAAAGTGAAGGAACAATTTGAGCAAAATATTTCTGCTTTATAAGTTAAACTCAGTTGTGAACAGATATGTAATTGACCATATGTTTCCTGATTCAAAAGCTGTACTATAATGGCTAAAAGCTTCTTCATGAATAAAATGACTAAAACCGTTGCCATTTTTTTCATTTTGTTCAGGGCTTACTATACATTAAATGCATCACGTACAATATATTGCTTAATCCCCTTTAAAATCTTGTGTGAGAGGAATACTGTCATTCCTCTATCACAAGTGAAGGAACGAAAACTTAGAAAGTCCATTCATTTCCCTGATTATATTTCTCCTTGTAAGTGGTGGATAAATCTGCACTTCAAAATCCATCTTCTTTCTCGCTATATTATTCAAGTGTCTAACAACTTTCAAATGTTCAACGACAGAAGACTAAAATAAAGATCTGGCCGGGCCTGAGAGGTATTCAGGAGGGAGAGCGCTCGCCTTGTTAGTGCCTACCCAGATTTGAGCCTCAGCCCTGCATATGGTCCCTCAAGCACTTTCAGTAGCAATCATTGACCACAGATCCAGGAGTAAGCCCTTAGCACAAGTGGGACCCCAGCAAAAAAATAAAACTGTTGTCATAGTTAAAAAATGCAATATTGTACATTCTAAGAATAGACAAAATCAGGCAGTTGCTGAAAACTGGTTGGCATCAAACCAAACAAAGTAGGTCAGAAGAAGGACAAAGACTGGTGATACCGACTTATCTGCTTATTCATTTTTATCGAAGCAGCAGGTATTTTCTTGCAATGGTCAATCATAGAATGAAGGATGAATAAATGATTAACCATTTTTATATTAAAATTAAAAGTCATTCTATAGCAATTAAGATTCCTATCAGGTGGAGCATTCTACTGGTGCATGCTATTTTTATAGAACTCAAGGACACATTCAGAACTAGTGACCTCCTTTAAGTGCTTCGGATTTTTTAAAAACATATACTAATTTTACATAAGCAAAATTCAAACAGTAAAGATATTAGATAGTTTTCTATGTACTGTAGTAAGTTTCTAACCTTATATGCTTGCTTCGGTGTCAGTGGGATCAGGAGATGATATAGTAGGAGGCAATACAAATTCTTCATACAATTATAACAAATAAGTAATTATTTAATTATTGGCATAATAATGAAGAAAGAAGATCAATTCAGTCCTATTTTCTCTAATTTTCAAATATTTGCTTCCTACTAACGTAGGGTCCATCTTTATTCTTGTCTTCTATTATTTGGGTCAGGCAGTTTTAGGTTTTACCATAAGTGTAAGTAAAGTTTTTAGGTGACTTACTCACTTCTCAAAAAAGCTAAACCTTTTGACAGCTGCAAAATCCGTCTACAAACCCACAAACCTACAAACACATGCACGTTGTGAAGGAAACACATAGTGATAAGCTCAAAGTGTTGGTTATAAGGTTGGTTCCTAAGTTGATATTGAGTTCTGAAAGAAAACTGCAACTCACAAGAAAAAAAAAAACAACCTGGTAAGGTTTTACTTCTCATGTTTAGGGAGAATGTTAGGAGGTGAGGTAAGGATTGACATAACCAATAGATCAGTTACTGAAGCATATATTATGAGTCCAGAAATAATAGAGGATGAAGGATAAATCAGACCATGGCTATCCTTACAAAGCATGTTAATTTGCTTAGTCTTAATCTTAGAATTGTAGAGAAAATCACTGATGTAATCTTTGGCAGTTTCATGGCACACAATATTCTTTAAGACAGCATAAGAAGCTAAAAATGGCCAAAAGTCTAGCAATAATACATTCAAAATTATAATTCATAATTTCTTCTTTCGGAATCCTAAGTTCTCAAGACAAATTTTATCAATTTAAATGTAACTTTTTTTAGTTGTGTAGGTTAGTTGATGTTTCAGCCGCATCCAGCTAGCTAAAGGATCACTCCCGGTGATGCTCAGAGGATCAGATGCAGAAACAGGGATCCTGCCAGGGTTAGATATGTGCAAGATAAGAGCCCTAAATCCTGTACAATATACCCCGTCCCAATCACACAAATTTCAAACCACAAATCCCTTCTCACTGTTTTAGAATATATTAGCACAGAGATTGCAGCGATAGTACAGAGGGTAGGACGTTTGCCTTGCATGCAGCTGACCCATGTTCAATCTCTAGCATCCCATTTGGTCCCCAGAGAACTTCAACAGCAGTGTCCGAGTGCCAAGAGAGAAGTAATTCCTGAACATCACTAGGTGTGACTCGAAAGCCAAAAAATATATATAAATAAAATAAAAAGAATATATTATAGCATTCATAGTCTTTTTTTTGTCTTTCCCCACCAAAATTTCTCTATTAACCCAGATTTCTTGTTCTTTTTTTCTTTTCTCTTTTCTTTTCCTTGTTACTTCAGGTGTGGGCACACTTCAAGATGCCCAGGGGTTCCTTCTCGCTCTGTACTGAGGAAATACTCCTGCAAGTGCCCAGGGAATTATACAGGGCGCCAGAGATAGAACACAGGTGGGCCATGTGAAAGGCAAGAGCCCTACCTGCTGTACTATTTTTTCAGCCCTTCTTTTATTACCTTTTCAATCATTATGAAATGAGGAGAATTCTGTGAGTCATAATGAATTCTATCTCTGAGCAAACAATCTCTCACATAAAAATATAGATATGTGCACACATAGATTCACAAATGCAATTTCTGGCAGGCACATATCTCTATTACTCATCTTCAAGTCCTGATAACAGTGAGAGTAATTAATCAACAAGATCAGAAGGAATTATTTTTCCATAAGAATAATACAAATGAATGATGGGTTTTTCTGGCATCATGTAATAAAGATTATGCACTTTAGGAAAACTAGTAGAATATTTTTTGGCAAATATGATTTTTGATAGAATGGAGAATTTTATATTTCAGTTTTCTATTTATAATCAAGTTTTGGAGTTGTTAATTCAACTCTATTTCTGTATCTATATCTATCTATATAGATATGGAATTAATTCAACTCTATTTCCATATCTAATTCAATACATGTAATACCCATGCAAACTATCAGTCACATCATAGATAAATATTTTAAACAGAAAAGAAGTAAGGTCAAACAAAAACTATAGATATCAGAGACATGGTTTCTTATTTTTTTTTTAAATTTGACAAAAATTATGTACATGCAAACCCTTGAGTCACATAAAACCACTAAATAAAATTTTGTTTCAATGATTTTAACCCTATCCCCTCTTCATGTGATGTCTCCCACACTCAAATCTCACCTTAAACTTTATTCTAATCTTGGCAGAATCAGAGTCAATGAATAAGCAGTCACTTTTCACTGTCTGTCTAACTCTCTTATAGTGAGCTAAGCACTTAAAGAGATACATTAACTCTCAGGCCACTTGGGTACTATTCAGAGTAATGGTTTATAACAGTTAATAATGTATAACATAACTAGAGAAAGCCTTAGGCAGGCTCATTGTGTAGTAAACATAATAAAACAGTTTCTTTTTAGTATCAATTGGAAGTACATTATTTCCCCCACCATTAAGACATAGTAAATGAGCAAAAAGATCCTACAATTTGCATATCCCAAACAGATATATTTAATTGCATTTTAGATTTTAACCACACAGATGCTTTGGTGTTCATTTCTTTTTATGTATCGTCATTTTTGGAAAGAACAAATATTTGTTTGTATCATCCCTTTTAGAGCTGACTGCATGTTTAGCAACCTACTGCTATAGTAATCTCCCTTAGATTTTATTAAAAAGCAGAAAACAACTGGGCTTCATTATCAGGGAAGAAAAGTTGGACCCAGCATGTTTGCTGATCAGAAAATATGATTCAATAGGGACCCACTTCAATACTCCAATTATTCCCCTTCTTGTCAAGGTAGTCACTTTTGTGCCTCTTTCTTCTAAGCTCAGGAACAGAAAAGTTACCCTTGGCTCATAACCTGTCCTGAAGAAATAGAAGGAAATAATCAGTATTGAACCAGACTAGTGCCTCAATTTTCCTGAATGGTACTAAAATTTCCAGCAGGCCATAAGATTTTGCCATTTCAATCTCCTCTCACCCTTCACTACTTTATTGAAGTATTTCTTTGCTTTGAACTTGGAGAACTAGATGTCTCTGTTGATCTATTTTCGTGATGTACTCAGAATCACTGATATTAGACTAATAATTCTGGGTTTATGTTTATCTAGTTGGCTTTCTATCACCGATGTGAAAAGCTTCCAATCAAAGCAAAGCGTGTGTGTGTGTGTGTGTGTGTTTGTGTGTGTGTGTTTCTGTGTGTAGGTGAGAGAGAGAAAGAGAGAGGAGAGAGAGGGAGAAAAGGAGAGTGAATACAATTGATCAAATGACGGTCAAGATTTTGTTTGCTCAATTTTCTAAGTGTGGAGCTACTCAGGCAGAAGAAATATTTCTGTAAGAAATCAAGGATATAAAAGCAGTCTATTAAAACGTTAATGGATGACCTTATGATCTCAGAATAGTTTGATCTATTTAATAAGAAATCTCAGAAAGTCCTGCCCCAACTGACCTAAATAACCATATTTAAAAGGTGGTAATATTCCATCAACATCGCCATTTGACCTGTCTTCAGACCTCTTGCTTCCTGCCATTTGCTTCTGCGCTTTAATTCATACCTGATTATCGAAGCTGCATCCTCTCCCTTTTCCCATTTACTATGTCAGTACCAGTAAGTACAGCTTATCTGACCAACGTGTATTCCTGGTTTGAATCTCTGCCAACCTCCAGGGAGACAGCTTCTTTTTCTTTACTAGAGACAAAATGAAGGGTTATTCTATGGGTTTGAACACCTTTCTTCCAGAATAAGAATAGTGTTTGTTTTTAACAGGACTGCAATTGAATATAGTCATTATATGCTAATATGGGTACTAAGATTATTGCATTCTGGTCTAATAGTCAGCTCATATGCTAGACAGAAAAGACAGAAAACACTAAAGCAAAAAAAAAAAAAGGGCAGGACTGAGTCAGCTTTCAACATTTCTCAGTGCACTGCACAAAACAGCTGGAAATGAACCAGACTTTCCCATTTTATTTTACCCAGAGGCTACTACAAACTGTTTCTCCATAAATTGTTATAAGCCTCGAGTAAAAGCTGTATAATTTTAGGTAGCTCCAGGTAAACATCTGTTAATTGCTCTATTTTGCTGACTTGAATGTTATTATTTGTGTAATGCCAACACATTAATGAGTTAGAAAGTTAAGTTGCTGTGATTATCATTTGTTGTATTATCGCAAAACAGGAATAGCAAAAGCTGTGATTCAGAAAATTATGAACAAACTACCTCTACCACTTCTTGTACATTTTGTCTGATTGGTTAATTATTTTAAAGGTTTTCTCGATTTTGCATATCTATGAACTCTTTTATAAGCATAAAAAAGGTATAAATAATTAAACTGCACTACCTACTAAATGTTAATACAGTACTGTAAACTATGAATTAAAGGGTAATCTGGTTTATGCACAAATAAATAAGACTATAAAATTATTAGGTCTAACTCCATTCATAACAGCAAGAATATCTGAAACAAAAGCAAAGACCAAAACCTACTACAACTTGACAATAATAGTGAGTAATCATCACTCTAGGTTTATAAACTGTATGAAAATTAAATATTTTACATTTGGTGTTTGCTCGAGCGGGCCCAGTAACGTCTCCATTGGAGACTTTGTTGTTACTGTGTTTGGCATATCGAATACTCTCGGTAGCTTGCCGGGCTCTCCGAGAGGGGCGGAGGACTCGAACTCGGTCCCGTAGAGTAAATGGATGCTGTACATTACTATCCATTAGAAGAAAATAAATAGGATCCCTCTCTCACAAATGTCTGTTGATTAAAGATAGAATGATGAAAAAGTAAAAATATTAGAAGGCAATATAGATTATATACACAATCTCTGTACTTTATCTTGCAAATAGTTTCTGTAATAAAAATACACATACATTCTATATGAAATCTATATACATCTGTCTTCTAAAAATCTTAGAAAACAGATCTAGGAGACTATAATAGACAATCTATACATCTGAGAAATTATAAAACTATGAAAATGTATAGAAGTCATAGAATAAAAGATGAATATATTCATGTTGTATTTAGAATTTACATGTGAAAAAAATAGAGTGACCAGTTGATTTAGAAGTATGATGAAGCAACCCTAGGTCTGAGAGGAATGAAAATGAAAGGAATCCTGAAATATGGCTAATTTTCCCAGTGATGGCTTATGGTTATATGTGTGATAGTGCCTGACAACTCATCATGAAATTAAGTATTTTCATACATTTCTTAAAGGACATAAAAAGGCCCTCCCGTTGATCATCAATTTGCTCGAGCGGGCCCAGTAACGTCTCCATTGGAGACTTTGTTGTTACTGCATTTGGCATATCAAATACTCTCCGTAGCTTGCCGGGCTCTCCGAGAGGGGCGGAGGAATTGAACTCGGTTCGGCCATGTTGGCTGCGTGCAAGGCAAACACCCTACTGCTGTGCTATCGCTCCAGCCCATGTATACATATATATGAATATACATCACTTTATCACTGTGTCACTGTCATCCCATTGTTTGTCAATTTACTCGAGTGGGTGCTAATGTCTGAGATTTTAGCACTGAGATTTTAGCAGCCTTTCCTTACTTCTGTTTCCCAACGACTGGAGGCTCTGTCAGGGTTAGGGGAATGAGAACTGCTATCCTCACTGGGTTTGGCATATCAAATATGCCATGGAGAGCTTGCCAGGCTCTGCCTGTGCGGACAGGATACTCTCTGTAGCTTGCCAGGCTCTCTGAGAGGGTAGGATGTGTCTTATGACACTACCACTTCCACGTGGTCCAGAAAGTGGCTTGGAGTATGGTGGAGGTTGGCTGCCGGGGCTGGGTCCCTTGGGGTGGGGAGGGCTCTTACCTGCCCCACTCTGGGGCACCCCAAGGAAAAACAGCCTGGCTCAGAGTCCCATGAACATGCATACATGATATGTGTTATGTATATTTATATGTATATATAAATATATATACATATATACACATATGAAAGTCAGTTTGCTAATCAGTAGAGTGAATGAGAGGGGGCCTAGCAATGGGGACAGAGAGAGGTAGGCACCCTGTTGATGGGTGTGGTGCAGAGACACTACATTCCAAAAACAGTAATGTTGATACCGGATGACTAAAAATAAATAAAATCAAGAAAGTTAGATACATAAAGTAACAAAATAGGAGACTAACACAAGAGTGGCCGAGATTAGTACCAGGAGGTTTGCTCCACGGCTTGGAGGCCAGCCACACATGCTAGGGGAAAAGGCAGCTCAGATAGAGAAGGGAGCACCAAATAAAGGGTATTGGGAGGATCCTCCCAGGATGGGAGATGAATGCTGAGAGTAGACTATAGACCAAACATGATTGCCACTCAATGCCTCTCTTGCAAACCACAACACCCAAAAGGAGAGAGAGAGAGAGAGAGAGAGAGAGAGAGAGAGAGAGAGAGAGAGAGAGAGAGAAAGATAGAGAGAGAGAGAACAAAAGGGAATGCCCTGCCAATGAGGCAAGGTGGGATGGGGGGCTGGAGAGGTGGGAGGGATACTGGGATCATGGTGGTGGAGAATGGGCACTGGTGGAGGGATGGGTATTTAATCATTGTATAACTGAAACCCAAGCACAAACATTTGTAAGTCTACAACTGTACCTCATGGTATCTCACTAATAAAAATTAAAAAAAAAAGATTCAAAGTTTAAAATGTCAAACATTGGTGAAAAGGAAGATTGTATAAAAAAATCACAAAATGGTCATAAACACTTCTATAAGGTGAACATCTTACAGATGCATGAGTGAAAAACTGAAAAGCATCAGGAAAGGTAATGAGAGTAGGATATATGGCCACATGGGTTTTCAGTGTGAGAGGTATAGCCAAAGATCCATAGCTATCAGGATTAAACTCTCAACCACACTGATTAAAGGCCAGTAGCAGTATCTTAGAAAAGAAAAAAGAATAATACCTGATAGCAGGACATACAAAAAGCTTTATTTATTGGGCTGAAGATGACTGTGTTGATTGTAGCTGTTCAATTATCATTTAAATTTCAGGAAAAATCTTAGTAAAACTTGAAGAACCAATCAAAATGTGAACGGAGGGGTAGAAGTGATAGTTCAATGAGGAGTGCATTTGCCTTGCACATGGCCTGACCAGGCATCCCAGATGCTCCCCCGCCTTTGCCAGAAGAGAATCCTGAGTGCAGAGCTGAAAACTCTGAACACTGGGTAGGGCCCCAAAACATAGATAGATAGCACATTTTTTTTATCATGTAAAGTTAGTTACTTTCAGATGAAACCGAGATGCTACAGAGGAGAGAAAGGCATTTCTGGAAGCATTCATTAGAACATAATTCTGGGAAAGATTAGCTGGATAATCAGCTGGGACTTGCACTTGTAGGCTGAAAAGTACTACATTATATTAGTAGTTGCATATTATATTAGAATATATATTACACATGCATATATATTAGAAGGAAGACTATAAGGTCAGATATATTGGTTAGTAGCAGAGTAGCAAAATGAAGATTTAAGTTTTAAATAATATGTTTTTTGTTTACAAGGGTCAGAAATAGCAAAACAGTTTTTTTTCCCCAAAATACATATTTTGAACATTTTTTTTATCAAAGTTTCAGCTGATAAAATTTCTGGTGGGGACATTATTTCTGATTTACAGACACCTTCTTTCAGTGTTTTCATAAAGTCTTTTTCTGTATATGAATGATGGTAGAAGACATATTTTTCTCTCTGGCCCTTTTTAACTAAAGCCACTGTTACTAAATATTAGAATATTACTCTTATGACCTTATTTAGTTTTAATTATCTCCTTAAAAGTGTTAGCTACGATCTCACTGGGATTAGGACTTAAATGAGAAATGCATATCTATCATCTAAATTTAATAAATAGCAATGCACTTGTTTGTTTTCTTGTAATAAAATATTTCAAGCTATCTTCAGATATTATGTGAATTAATACATGTAACTTCAGAATCCAATTTTGAAAGCTGTAGGTGTTTGCATAACACAAATTCCAACCTAATAAAGCTAAAAATTATTTTGATATAATCTGACCACCAAACTATTTTCAAACAACGTTTCCCAAATTTCATATATTTATTGCTTGTTTAAATCATGATATAATTAATGTTCCCACAAATGCAACAGATTTTTACAGACTTTAAATTTCTTTGACTATAACTAACTTCTATTATATGATATTTTCTGTCACTAGTTTTACTTAGAAGCTGTCATTTTTTATTTTGTATACTACATTATGAATCACTGTCACTGTCCTCCCGTTGTTCATCGATTTGCTCAAGCGGGCCCAGTAACATCTCCACTGGAGACTTTTGTTGTTACTGTGTTTGGCAATTTGTCTTCAAAACGCTATCATTTATATGCAGTATTTAGAATATCTGGATGAGGAATTAGAGAGTTTTATTTTATATTTTTGCTCTTTGGGTCACAACCGGAGACGCTCAGGAATTACTCCTGGCAGTGCCGGAGGACCGTATGGGATACCGGAATCAAACAAGGTCAGTCCTATGCAAGGCAAACGCCCTGCCCACTGTACTATCACTCCAGGCCCAGAAATGCAGTATTTTAAAGACGGTATACACAGATGAACAATGGGAGGACGGTGCTACAGTGCTATACACAGATCAACCTCGGATCCATAGTATATGGAGTAGAAGGAAAGAAATAGTGAAGGGGAGGAGCAAGAGACAAGATGAGAAGCAACAGAATCACGTCAGGGGACCAAGGTACAAAGATGTCACTGTCTCTGACACTGTCCTCCCATTGTTCATCGATTTGCTGGAGTGGGCCCAGTAATTTCTCCATTTTGAAACTTGTTACTGTGTTTGGCATATTGAATACATCACGGGGAGCTTGCCAGGCTTTGTCGTGCAGGTGAGATACTCTTGGTAGCTTGCCCGGCTCTCCAGAGGGGCAGAGGAATTGAACGAGGGTCAACCGTGTTAGCCACATGCAAGGCAAACGCCCTACCGGCTGTGCTATCACTCCAAAGATGATGTTAAGGAAAGATAGAGCCCAGTATCAAACTGGGGTCCACAACACTGAAATCAAGAAACCAAAACGTTAGCAACCAAACTCAGAAAGGTGATTGTCAAAAAGGCAGACTCTAGGAGGAAAGGGGCAATATGTGAGGGAACCTGGGGACATTGATGTAGAAAAATTGACACTGGTTGTGGCATAGGTGTTGCAATACTGTATGTAGCTCGGCTTTGAATGCCTTTGTAAATCATGGTGCTTTAGTAAATTTTAAAATATAAAAAAATAAAAAATTAAAAATATGTCTTATAATAGTGTTAAATTTATCCCACAACCACTTACTGTTCTTATAAATTATGAGATAAATCTAAATATTTCCTTGGATTCAGTAATAAATTTTATGTTTTTCAGAACATCTCGTACGTTAGGACTAGTTAGATATTATAAGAATTAAGGTGTTTGAGTTTCCCTCCCTACCCTGAGCAGAGCCCTGGCAGCTGAACACCTCTGGGACCAGCCACAGCCATGCTTAAGACCACACTTCACATGCTCCAAGGAGCCTCACGCAGGAAGGAACCGGCAGAGGAATCCAGGTATGCGGGACCCAGGGCTGAGATCTCCAAGGCTGCTCAGATCGGGACTGGGCCTCCTCCCCTCAGAACCCCCATCTTCCAGTAGCTAAACAGTTACACCTACCAACTTCCCCTGGTGCCGTTTAATCCCATCAATGGTCAAGATCCAGAGACTCTTAAACTAGACTCCCATAAGCTTGACCTCTTATTGTCTAGTTTTCACTCTCAGAGATCCTAGCAGGCTACCGAGAGTATCCTGCCCACACGGCAGAGTCGGGCAATCTCCCCATGGCATGTTCAATATTCCAAAACCCAGTAACAATGATGGGTCTCATTCCCCTGACCCCGAAACAGCCTCCAATGTGGCACTTGCTAAAATCTCAGGGCTAGGACGAATGGAGACGTTACTGGTGCCTGCTCAAGGAAACTGATGAACAACAGGATGAGTGATACAGTGATACAGTGACGGTGTTTGTCTTGGACATAGCCAAGATGTGTTAAAACGCTGGCACCATATATGGTTCCCTGAACCAGACCAAGAGTGATCCCTGATAACTGTCAGGAATGGCCACAAAGCAAGCAAAAAAAGGGAAAGAAAAAATATTCCATAAATGATTCTGTGCATCTCATTCTCCATCAGTAACGAGTATATTGGTTTGTCATGCTTCCAGTGATTCTAAAATCAAATAGTGAGTCAAGATGCTGACAATCAACCTGACATCCTTTTACCTCTTAATTTTTCTGAGTCATTCATTTCACTGTGCATACAAAATGCTTTTATTTTACTTATGTAGCACTGTAGCACTGTCCTCCCATTGTTCATCAATTTTCTCGAGTGGGCCCAGTAATGTCTTCATTTTAAGACTTGTTGTTACTGTGTTTGGCATATCAAATACGTCACGGGGAGCTTGCCAGGCTTTGCAATAAGTTTTTATTTTATTTATGTATTCATCCACAATTATATATGTATATATGTATATAGAAGCATGTTTTTTCTAAAGACAGTTTTTTTAACTCAAATTTTTAAGAGTATATGGCAATATCTTGGGCTAAAATCTGAACAATGTGTTTGAATATTTTCTTAAATTAGTTGGATTTTTGACAGGACAATAATTCATTTTCATACAGATATATTCATTTATTCATCAAATATGTTGTGTAGGGTTGAAGAGATAGTACAGATGGTAGAGCACTAGCCAAGCAAGTAGTTGACCCCCACTGAAATCGCTGAAACTTCGTTTGGTCTTCCAAGCCAGGAGTAATTGCTGAGCATAATCCATGAGTAAGATATGAGTATCAGTATTAGTCAAAAACTAAAAATGAAGAAAAAAAAACAATTGTTGCCTGTCTACTACGTGTTAAGTACTATGAAAACTTACTGATTATAAAAACGCAAAATACTGCAACTCTATTACCTAAATGATAATTTTTTAAAGAAAAAAAGATGGCATTTTTCAATATTTTCTTTAGTAAAAAATAGTTGTTTTTTTTAATAGTAACTTAAAAATAGAAGAGACTTCCCGAAAACCAGCATTGATGTATTATTAAGAAAATTTATCTTTGCATTTTAATAAATTTGATATACCTATATTAAATTCTCAAAAATTTTACATTATACCACTAATTGTATTATAATTCAAATGACTAAATAAATAATGTATTTAGATGTCAATAAGCATGCTAGAGGGAAATATAACAGAAGATGATAGGTGCTGGACATTGAGGTATCACAATTACATATGACAGTTATAAAATCTTATGAGATTTTAGTGGAGTTCAAAATTTTGAGAAATAATATCAAGAATATATTGAGCGAAGCAGTAATTTAAAGATAAAGTAAAGGTCCTAAGCCTAAAGCTTTGTTTGAAAAAAAAGAGCAAGGAGTATAGTTTAACTGGATCATAAATAGAGAACTTGAGAGAGAAGAACGCTCAGAGCAGTATTAAGACTAGACTTTCTAAGACCTTGTGGGCCACTCTGTGAGGTTTTGGGTTTTATTTTAGATGCAGAAGGAATCACTGGAGAGTCTTAAGAAAAGAATCACATGAGTTGACTTATGTTTGAGTATAATCACTGGCATTAGAATTGAGAACAACAGGTTTTGATCTAGGGAAAATGCAGTTTGATATTGAGTTTTACATATATTTGAAAACAGTCAATACTATTTACTGACATAGTAATATTTGTTGTAAAAGGAATGTGAAAATAAAGGGTGACAAATATTTTTAATCAAAACATCATCCCATGAATTTTTTGGAACACACATTTCTCTCATTCTCTCCCCTCACAGCCCTAAATATTTTTAGTGAAAACCATATTGCTTCACAAAACAAAAAAGTTGGCATAGATTTTGACCAGGGAGGAACCATGGACAAATAATTAAGGAATATTACATGGGACGCCACCACTAAGAGAATTGTAAATCACAGACCCTAAATAAAACTTAAAAATGCATTTGGCTAAAAACTAAAAACCATTGACTATATAAGCACAGGAAGATAATTTTAGATAAAATATTAAAATATGAATTAATGAAGTGACTATAAAAGAACTTTAAACTTGATATTATAAATTTATATATAGTGCCTAAGGTTAGGAGGGTTTTTTCTTAAATAACGATGCATTTAACTACATAATTGTATATAGGTGGTGCATCAGTGCAAATAAATAGGTGATTCTACATTAGTTAAGTTCACTGCTAAAGAACAATGATTAGTAGAATGGTTGTATAAGTTGAATTAAAAGGGTCAATTTAACGGTAATGTATAGAAAAGACAAGAGTCTTGATGAAGTAACTAACAAAATTAAGATTTAAAGAGATGGAAATAATTCTGTAATGCAGTCTGTTTTACATGCCATTGAAAATTACTTGGGAGAGACTCAAATGTTAATGATGGTGAAAAGAGAGTTTGGTGAGACTTTCTGGATCAATATCAAAAGGGCACTGTGTTCAGTAACCAAGGTTAAGGCTATCTGCAGTAAAGTTAACAAGACGGTAAGGATGCTAAGGCACTTTCCTTGCACACGGCTTGCCCAGGTCAAATCTCAGGCAATTCACATGGTCGCCTGATCCTGAGAAGAGTAGTCTCTGAGCACAGAGACTGAAGTAAGCCCCCCGCCCCCAAAAAAGGCATATCTGTTACAAGTAGGTGAAGAAAAGAAAGAGTGGCATTCTCTTCTACTTACTTTTGTTTTCATTGAAATATTAAGCAAGATAATCAGCTGAAAATGAAGATTGGTGAAGAATGATTAAATATTTGGGAAGAAAAGTTAACTATGCAAGGAAAAAGAGGGATGAACAAAAAACAGCCTGAGAGACACATCAATTCAGCAATACATTTAGAGTGTTGCAGGCTTCAAAGTGGTTTTGACTTTTCCAGTCTCATGGAGAAACAAAATCAGCTTCCAGGGAGAGATAGTAATAAGAGAATTAAATAAAGTATTAGGCAAGAGATAACAAAGATGGGGTAAGCTCTCTAATCAAACAAAGGGAATATCAGTAAAATGAGACTCAAGAAGAAAGTGACTGAAGAAAAAACTACATTACTGAGTAAAATGAAGGTATATGAGGTTTGGATTATGATTAGATAAACTCACAAAAACATAGCTTTCAAGAGCAGTCTTGAAAGCGAGAGATTTCTGTGAAGAGATTTCTGCTGATTACAGGATACAAGGTCTGCTTTGTGGGAGTAACTGGTTGATCCCGGGTAGAAGTCAAGAAAATAGAAGAGCTCATATATAGTCATTTCAGGCAACCCAGAGAAAGCTTTTGACAATAACCTATACCCATTAATGATAACACCACAGTGATAGTGGTCATCTACAACAAACACACAGACAATATCATACTTAATGAAAACAAAACTGAATTCCTTTCCTACAGATCAGGTATAATACAAGAATATCCACTGTTGCCACTATTCTTGAAAACAGTTTTAGAATTCCTCACCACAGCAATCAGACAAAAAAAGTGCAAAATTATCTGAATGGAAAAAATGAGTTAAATTATCTCTATTTGTAGATAACATGATGCACTGAAATGTACATGCAAAACCTTTTGAATAGCCAACGCAATGATAATAAAACAAAATATTGGGAGGTAATGCATATCCCAACTTTGACCTAAACTACACAGCTATAATAATCAAAACTGTATAGTACAGGATAAAAACAGACCACTGGAACAGAATTGAGTTAACCCCCGATATTTATGGACAACTAATGCATGGCAAAGGTGATAAACATTTTAAGTGGAGGAAAGAAAATATTTTCAACAACGTTGGAAAACTGCATTTCCATATGGAAAAACAAAGACATTAGAACAGGACATTATTTAATTCACAAAAGTAAATTATAAGTGGGTTAAAGATCTATATATTAGACCATAATCTATAAAATACATAGAAGAAAATTTTGCTGGACTCCCCAGGAAATTGACTGCAGAGAAATCTTCAATGAGATGCCCATAGAGACAAAACAACAAAAACAAAACTAAACAGTGGGAGTATACCAAATTAAAAATTTTATTCACAGTGTAATGATCTCAAGCTCTAAGGCAAAGACAACCGAATGGAAGAAAATTTGCCCACAATATATCATATAAAGGAATGATATCCAAGACCTATTAAGCACTCACAAAACTCAACCGAAATAACATCAATGACCCCACCCATAAATGGAACAAGGAGATGAATAGACACTTCCTGAAGAAGACATACAGGTGGCCAACAGAAATAAAAAAAGTGCTCATTATCACTCATAATTAGTGAAATGTAAATCAAAATAAGGATATATCATCTAATACCTGTGACAATAGCACATATAAAAAAATCTGGAAGCATTATATATTGTTGGATTGTGATGAGAAGAAACACTCATCTACTGTTTGTGAGAATATAATTTGTTTCAGTTTTTATGGAAAACAATATAAAGATCAATATAAAAACAGGAATAAAATTACAATATGACCTAAAATACTATTTCTTGGCATCTCTTTCCAAAATAAGAAAACATTAGTTATATACGTCACATGCAAATTTAAATTTATTGCATCGCTTAGTACAAGAGTCAAGATAAAAGAAATAACCCAAATGTCCAACTGTAAATGAATGGATCAGGTTTTTGGTTATAAAATATATATTCTATATAATAGAATATATTATAGTATATAATAAATAATTATAATATATATTATATATTTATTATATACAATACAATTTACATAATGGAATACTAAACAGCTTCAAGAAAAAACAAAATCATGCAATTTTTAGTACTATGGTATGCTGTGAGGTCGGTCATTCAGAAGGAAAGTATATATACCTGAAAATCTCTCTCCTTTGTGGTACTTAAGACACACAGCAAGGCATAAACAAAGGTCCAAAAGGAACATAATGAGAGAATTGGTCCACACAATTTAATTTGGAGGAAAAGGTTTAGAGGAAGGAACGTTGGAGTTCTTGGCCCAGGAAGGCTTATACTGGCTATGGTTCTGGTTTTGGATTTATGTGCATGAGAAATGCTGTCAACAGTATTGTAAAGCACAGAATCTCAATAAATAAAAATAAATTTAAATAAAGTTGGAAAAGTTTAGAAGTCAATTTTGTAGTGATTAAAACTAGGCAAAGTGTCTCTATTATTACATGATGCTATTCTAAATATGTATGACCTACACCCAAGATGTAATTAATGTACTTAAAAACTTCTGAATTAATCTAATGAATAGGTACAACTTAACTAGAATTGGAGAGGTAATAGTGATACTTAAATTTGAGTTTACTTTAACAAATAGATATCAAATAAAATTATTTGAAGATCTAAAGACATAATTATCAGTATCAGGTAAAATTAACACCATGGCCATTTTCTCTTTAACATAACATAAGTTCCCACATAAGGGAAATGATAGTATATTATATGGTTTTAAAATAAATCCTCCCTGAGGAGAAACAGATGAAAATGCAGAATGTTTAAGCCATATGAAATTGAATCCTGAAATTTATTTCCTTAAAAGTTTTATTGAAGGCCTGAGAGACATCATAGCAGACAAGGATTTTACCCTGCATGTGGCCAACATGGATCCATCCCCAGTACCACAAATAATCATGTCTGGAATTATCACTGAGCACAGAGCCAGGAGTAAACCTTGAGCACAGCTGGGTATTGCCCCCAAACAAAACTTTTAAAAACGTTTTTCCTTGGTTCTGGTAAGATAGTAGAGAGTAAGGAGCTCGCCTTGCATACAAATGCAAGTTTCCTGAGTACCACCAGAACAGAGCTCTGACAGCAGAGTCAGCAATGACCCCAGAGTACACCAGGGGTGGCCCATTTCTCTGTCAAAAAATTGTCTTTACAATTGATATCTCTAAACTAGTATATCCCAATTAAAGTTATTCCTCTACTCAAGTCATCTTGGAATTGTATTTTGATAATTAAAGTTAAGCTTCTAGGGGCTGGAGAATAGCACACAATTTGTTGTGATGATGCAATCCAATGACAAACTGTTATTAGAAACTTGTTTACCTGAGATAAAGCGAACATGAAAGAACAAGAGTATGATGTTAGGTATTAGAAAAATGCTGTGTTGATAAAATATGATTAAATATGGATTAAAACAGTCACAAAGTCCAGTTAGTAAGAAATAAGTTTAGAATAAAAATCAAAATACTGAGCACAGCTATAGGTCATAGGAGGAAAAAGAGTGTGCTTAAAAAAAAGAAAGAAAAATACTGTGCTTATGTGAAAGCAAAAATGAATTTGGAAAATTGCTTTCAGACGCTGGAGAGATGGTATAGTTGTTGAGGTAGGTACTTGTCTTGCAGGTTCAAGGGTCCACATAGAGCCACAGCACACATTCTGAACCCACCAGAAATGATTCCTGAATGCAGAGCCTTGCGTACATTCTGGACTCAGTTAGGGAAGGAAGGAAGGAAGGAAGGAAGGAAGGAAGGAAGGAAGGAAGGAAGGAAGGAAGGAAGGAAGGAAGGAAGGAAGGAAGGAGGGAGGGAGGGAGGGAGGGAGGGAGGGAGGGAGGGAAGGAAGGAAGGAAGGAAGGGAGGGAGGGAGGGAGGGAGGGAGGGAGGGAGGGAGGGAGGGAGGAAGGGAGGAAGGAAGGGAGGAAGGAAACTTTTGGTATATAAAATCAGTAGTTTGTATCTTTTGGAAGATGTTTCAGATGTAGTAAAGTCAGAATAACTCAGTGTAAGTCTCTAGAGTTCCTACTGAACAGATTTGCAACCTGAGTAGAGAAAAAAAATAAAGATGGAAGCTGAGGAAAACAACTTTCTTATATTTTACTGAGTTTAGACACGATCTTCAAGTGAATATGAATGGATAAATGCTATATAAAAGTTTTCCAGGAACATCTAATGGCCAGAAAATTTGATGTCATTTATGAACATTTTATTGCTATATGACCATCCTCTTACAAAGGGAGTTTGTTTCAGAATATCAGATAAAAGAGGAATGATTATTGGTGGTGGAGAATGGGCACTGGTGGAGGGATGGGTACTCAATCATTGTATAACTGAAACCCCAGCACAAAAACTTGTAAGTCTACAACTGTACCTCATGGTGTTTCACTAATAAAAAATTTTTTAAAAAGAGGAATTATTAATTTATCAAGATGCAGTTACAATACTATTTAATAGATAATAATAAACTCATACTGATGGAGACATATTTCAAATACACATGTTATTGTCACAAAATTTTGGTGAAGGAGTATTACAGAATGGTATCTTACTTGAAAAATAAGGATCACTGTTACGTTTTCAAACTGAAAAATGAGCTTTTAGGGGGACTTCTGTCTTTCTAGTCAATTTAATTATAATTTATGGTTTTATTAATTGACATTTGAGTTACTAGCTTACATTAATTAAATTTGTAGGCAACATGCCAAATTCTCAAATCAATTAAGTCAAAACAAAATGCATGGTCTTATTTTGAAAAGATATGTTTAGAGATCTCTCAGCTAAGCCAGTTTTCTCTTTCTATATACAGGAAACTGAGGCCTATAATGACAAATTGATCCTTCTAGAGATAAGATCACCCTAACTTCTGTTCAATAGTCTTTTGACTAAACTAGCATAAAGACGAAAGTTTTTGTAAATCAAAGTTTATAAATTACCTTTTTATTTTTTATTGTGTTCTTCTGTCAACTTTGACTTCTAAATTATGTGGGAGGGTGGGGGGAAGACCCTTAAGTTAAAATAAGGTGCATATGAAATAATTTTAAAGAAAAGTATAAGGTTTTATCTCAATTTTAGATTTCCCTATCTTATATTTTCACCTTTAATTTTGTCATAATGATTAATCAGATGAAATTATACATAAAATAAAATATTATCTACTGATGGCTTTTTTTAATTGCTTTAATATTTTGTTTCCTAGAGGAAAAAATAAACAAATATTATGAAAAATAAAAGGGTGGTAAGGGAAAAAATCATGCCCAGGATTGTGACCAGAAAATTATGACCACAGATCTCATGTCAACACATGGAACAGAAACAGGGGGATTTATCCACATACCAGAATCTTTGAGTGTACGAGAGTGATACCAAAATATTCTATTAGTGCATACCTGACATCAAACACAGATGTGCTATGTGACATGACATGATAACGGAGCTGAACAGATTTACTTCATATTAATTTTTCAACAACTCTATCATGCTATGAGTATTTTATGATTTCACATATTTGCAATTACCAGGTGACAAATAACCAGAATTATCTATACTCAGGGGTAACACCAAGGGGTAAGACCTTCCACTTATTATCTTAATCAGCCTCTTCTTGCCACAATCTTTTACAAATAAGAAAACTTAAACAAATTATAGGCTTCATCAACAAATGTAGTTTTCAGAGTCTACTTAGACACAAAACTCCCACTCTTTCAACTTTATTACCAGCAAAAGATATTCCTTTTACAGAACTTCAGGCTTTCCTTTGACTCATTATGAGAACTGAGCAGACAGGTTGCTTCATATTCATTGTCTAATATTTTAAATGAAGTCCTCGATCCTCAGATAATTTTATAATAGACATTTATTTGGAGTCTTCATGAGCATTTTGAGTCCAAGATATCATTGGAAATTGATCAGTTTATCATTATTATAAGACTATACAAACTGCTTTAACAAATAAAATTTCTAGGCTTGCTCTTCAAGCCTTTGTTCTTGCATGAACATGACTTGTGTGTGCCAGTCTCTGTTTCTTTGCTTGCTTATAGTCTCCCTGGAGAAGCCTGCGTTCTCTCTTGAACCTGTTCTCCCTCTCTCTCTCCTTCTATCATTCTAAATAAATCTCAATATAAACTACCTTGCTTCAAAAAATAACTGTAGTACTGTAGCACTGTTCTCCCTTTGTTCACTGATTTGCTTGAGCGGGCACCAGTAACATCTCTATTGTGAGACTTATTGTTACTGTTTTTGGCATATCGAATATGCCATGTGGAGCTTACCAGACTCTGCCTTACGGGCCGGATACTCTCAGTAGCTTGCTTGGCTCTCCGAGAGGGACAGAGAAATTGAACCCAGGTCGGCCGCATGCAAGGCAAACGCCCTACCTGCTGTGCTATCACTCCAGCCCCCCAGAATAACTAAATAATATCATTTTTAAATATTGATAATCAGGGCTCTGGGCTTTGGTGCTTCTCAAGCTTTGTAATTTCAGAGTGACAGTAATTATGTGTGATACCCCTCCTCCACACCTATCTTAAAAAGATGATTTCAGGAGGGCCCTAGGACCCACACTTACTGCTTTAAATAATAAAAACATAACTTAGTATAGGCCCTGACCGCACTAAAATAATTCAGCCAAATTATTTGTGGGTCACATGTTCCCATGTCACTAGAGGGAGGAGAAGAGAGTCAGAGATCCTGTTGGCTATAATTACATGAATGATTTTCATGAAGTCAAAAAAATTGCAAAATATTCAGGTTATTAGCAATAACTTTTGCTTGTTATCAGAAATCAATATAAGAGCTTATTCTCCTGTGGAAATTTCTAGGCTTCACCCTATATTTCTTTTATTTATCTGACTCGTTTAAAATAATGAGATACTTCTGTGGCTTCTTGGAACTCTTGCCCAAAGCCCCTTTATCAGGTAAGTGAAGTTTCTTCATTTGTATTTACTATTTATAATCCTAGCTGGGTCTTACCTTGAAAGATTGTTTTGGGCAAACAGGAACCACATAGCCCAGAAGATTTTATATTGTAATTCTATAATGGGCTGGAGCAATAGCATGGAGGGTAGGGCGTTTCCCTTGCATGAGGTTCATGCATCCGGTGCGAGTTCGATTCCTCTGTCCCTCTCGGAGAGTCCGGCAAGCTACCAAAAGTATCTCGCCCACATGACAAAGCCTGGCAAGCTATCTGTGACGTATTCGATATGCCGAACACAGTAATAAAGTCTCACAATTAATGTTACTCTGCCCGCTCGAGCAAACTCGATGAACGGGAGGACAGTGCCAGTGACAATTCTCTAATGGCTATAGCAGATACCACCTCAAAATCATCTATACAAGAATTTTCTTGGGCTGGAGTGATAGTACAGTGACTACAGTGCTTGTCTTACAAGTGGCCCACCTGAGTTCAATCCTTGGCATCACATACAGTCCCATGAATTTAGGATTGATGCCTGAGTATAGAGCTAGGATCACTGCTAGGTGAGGCCCCAAAACAACAATTAAAAAAAATAGAATTTTCTTCTTCAAGCTCTGTTTCTAGGCAATTTGAGTATAATGGATACATTAGCAAATTTGCAAGTTGTATAATGACTAATCTTATATTCAAGTCCTATGGTTGTTAACATATTGCAAATTGCCACTGAGTGTTTGGTCTTCCTTGTTTTAAACAAAAAAGTGACAGTGCATTCATATATCTTAAGTATTGATTATGGGTCAAACACTAACTGGACACCACAACACGTGTTTGTGCACACGATCATTTAATCTCTTCCGACATTCTATTTTTAGTCAATCTTATTTCATAATAGTACAGGTAAGAAATGCATGGAAATCACACAGATAATACTGTAAATCTGAGAAGCAAGATGGAGTCGAAAGTTCATCCTTTTCTGAAGGACATGTCATTTCCTCGGAGGGTGCTATAAATATACCATGAGCTATATAACTCTGTAAAAAACATTAAAGTGTGCTAATAAACTGAGCCTTACACTTTTCCAATGCCTACATGTATCTGCATTTGTTTTTGTATCCTTATTTTTTCTCTTTCTCTTTTCTTTCTCAGTCTTTGTGTCTCTTTTTGTAGTCCACAAGCCTTTTAATATAGGTATACTTAAATTTATAACATTTTCTTTCATCTGCATGAAGGTCAACTCCCCACCCCCTAAACACCCACATATAATAATATATATGCATATATATTATTTATACCTAAACATAGTTATATATTTATGTACCTAAATAAAGTTAATTTTAATACTAGATTTTAACATAATTATATGATTATACTTTGAACATTAAATGCAAATAAATTCTTTCAAATTAAATATTAGAGGCAATGAAGATATTATTAGCTAAAATAATCAGTATCATTTTTTAAAGTATATTTATACTTCAAGTATACCTAATATATTGAAACCTATATTTAAAGTACAATATCAATAAAAAGTGGTCAAATTAATAATGATAAAATATTTATTTTTAAATCCTTTTGAGAATTATTATGAAGATTCAATGAGAAAACATTTTCTTCACCTAACTGGGATTCTGCAAAATAAGATATCAATCTTATTCAGGATGTAAATCCTTATGATAATCTTTATAACACACCGTCCAGAGAATGACTCTCTTATAGAATGCATTCAGTAAATAAAGGATTGATTCTGATTAAAGATAGTACTCTTGCTGCAAATTAGTTGCCCATCCTTTGGTACTCAGTCTCTCAGTTTCCCTGACTTTGAATTAAAGGACTCCGGTTTATAACTACTCTGGTCTCCTGCAAGTTAATAGTCCGTGACACAAATAAGCATTTGACAATGGTAAATGCACAGATATCTGTCCCCAGTTTTCTGAAGCAGTTGTTTCTGCAGTTTTTTTTTCTTTTTGGGTCACACCCGGCAATGCACAGGGTTACTCCTGGCTCTGCACTCAGGAGTTACTCCTGGCAGTGCTCAGGGCTCCATATGGGATGCTGGGAATTGAACCGGGGTTGGCCTCGTGCAAGGCAAGTGCCCTACCCGCTGTGCTATCTCTCCAGCCCCTCTGCAGTTAAGCAATTAATGAGCCACCAGCAGCTAGGGTTCTCTGCAAACAGACTTGCAACCTGATGCTTAGCATTCCATAAACACCTGAAAGTACATAATCTCACCTATAAAACAACTAGTCTAGAATTGAGGATATTTAAGTTTAGTTTAGGTCTCAAATACATATTATCCTCTCGCTTTTTGTCACTGACACAATTCAGAGGATCCTAGTATATGGAACTTGGGTCCTTTTAAAGTGAATAAACAATGGATTGTTTCCCAGGAAATAAACTTTTACATAAAATCATTAATTGATTTCAGTAATCAATGAGTAAAATTTAATTAAAAATTATAAACAAAGCGAAATCTCCGGGACCTATTACATTTTAAAAAATGGCATTTGGAAGCATATTTGGATGAGTCCATGTAGATGAGGAGTGAAACGAATACTCTTTTAGTACATAGTCAGTCCTGCTCTGATCCTGGTTTTTCTTCCCCTCCAAAAACGTAATAAGTGCATTATTCACAAGCCAGGAATCTCTGAGCATACAAAATATGGCATACAAAATATTATCAAATCAGTAAGTTCTATCGACATTCTGCAGTAGTGAAGAGAACAACTGCCTTTGTAGCTGCATATACATGGTACTTATCAGCTAGGGTTGCAAACGAACCACTAGAAAAGCACTTGATGATCCAAATGCATGTCCTAGTTTTAGTTGGGTGAACGGAAAGACAGGTGGCATGTTAACAATGCAGGGAACATCTGGAGTTGGTGATGTGGACACAGAGTGATTGATGTGACTCAGCTGAAAGGATAGAGAGATTTTTAATTGGACAAACAGTATATACAGCAGTAGAGGGAGATCCATGAGCCACATGCCAAGAGAGGAGTGAAGAAGCCAAAAGATGAATAATAGCCTCTTCGATGCTACTGCTAATCAGTGGCCTTCACAGGAGACAGAGATGAGAAACTGCATAAGCAAAAGTGAAAAAAAAATCCGAGTGCGATGCACAGAAAAAATCACAGTGAATTATAAGATTTTGAAACTTGGGGGGGATTTTACTTTGGCTGTACTTTTTCATAACGGTGATGGTAGTCATGTTGATAATGGCTGTGGGGATGGTGGGGATGGTGGTGCTTCTTTACTTCCCTGTGTCCAGTTCATTCCTTTCTTTCAATATTTTCCATACCTCCTTAATTGTCGTCTCCTAGAAGTCTCCCAGGACTTTCTGAAGAGGTCAATTTCTTCAAAAATAAGTTTTATCTTCGGGTGCTCATAGTGTGCCTCAATTATAATCCCCGCAGATCAAGGATGAAAATCAGCGGCCCTGGGGTCTAGTTATATGCATGTCTCTGGGAAGGAGTCCTGAGATGGGGCGGGTACCTGGATGGGATGAGCAGAGGATGCCCAGAAAACTTAAGATTGCTCCATAGCTGGAAGCCTGCCTCATGAGCAAAGGGGAGAAGGCAGCTGGAATAGAGAAGGGATCACTAAGAAAAGATGGCTGGAGAAATCTATTGGGATGGGAGATGTGTGCAGAAAGTAAAGGACCAAATGTGATGGCCTTTCAGTGTCTGTATTGCAAACCATAATGCCGAAAAGTAGAGAGAGATTATAGGGATTATTGTCTGTCATGGAGGCAGGGGGAGGGTGGGAAAGGTGTGTGGGGGGGTATACTGGGGACATTGGTGGTGCGGAATGTGCACTGGTGGAGGGATGGGTGTTTGATCATTGTGTGATTGTAACCCAACCATGAAAGCTTGTAACTATCTCATGGTGATTCAATAAAATTAAATATATATGTACACACACAAATATATATATATATATGCTTTATCGCCCCTTTCCCCTGTACACCTGCTCCAGTGCAATCTGCTACTTGTATTATTATTTTTATGACTACACTCTGACTGTAGTCTCTTCACTCAATGATACACTTTTTGTGAACAAAAGTGGATCTGTCTTTGCTTATCACTGTCTTTTTAGACATAAGCATAGTTTCCGGTCTCTTAAGAAATCTTTGAAAAAAGGAAAGAAGAGAAATAAAACAGATGTTCACATCTCATATGAAGCATCCATTTTCCTGATGCATTATATATTTCTCATGACAACCTTTACAGGTGAGTCCTATTATTTCCATTCCATTGAACCTCAAGGAATGAACTCAATTGTCGTAAGTCCCATAACTAAAATAGATATAGCACACAGAGCAAACTTGATACATTTGACCCCAAATTCTTCTGCTCTCTACCAGCTCATGTTGCCTCTTGATAGTGAAGACATTTGTCTTAATTCCTAGCTAGCTTATTTTACATTTTCAAATCGATGATGATCCAGTATTCTGAGATCTCGATCACTGACAACTGCTTCCGCTGACAGAATTTACTACACCCTCAAACTAGTGATAAATGAAATCTGAGTGTCTATCTCTGAACATCAGATCCTGCTGGGAATGAGGAGTTTATATAGATTTTAATCCTCAAAGAATGACAGAAAAACCCACCTACAGCATCATTCAGTCTTTGAACAATCCCCACTCTCTCCTCAGCAAACTTCCTGAAGAGAACCCAACAGCTGCCCTCTCTTTCATCCCCAGCCTTCTCTGTAGTTCCAGAAAGGATAAAACACTTCCCCCTAAGATCCATAAAAGAGAAAGTTGGAAATTCTGTTTCAAAGCCGAAATAAATGAAGGAGAAATTATGAAAACAAACAAAAAAATCCCTTGCTTTTCTCCAACTCTACGTGAAGGAAACAATATGTAAATAGTTGCAATGATATACTTGATAGTACAAAACACTGACGTGAAGTAATATGAATAACAAGTAGCAGCTGTTCAGAGAAGGAAATATAACATGACGGAGGAAATGGTGTATTTGTCCCTCGAGCTGATGAGTACTTAGTCATTACAAAATAATTCTCACAGAGAACATAATTTAGTCTACACTCCAGGACAAGTTACTCAGGATTCTATACATGTCAACACGCCCCATTAGATATTTGCATGATTTAAAATATTAAAGCTGTTATAAAATATTAATGGCAAATATAAATTAAATTTAGATTCCAGAATTCAACTGTTGCCATATATTGCTGAAGTGTGAGTTTCTTAGGAGTCTTAAATGGTCAACAGTAGAAAACCTCCAACTGCAGACATGTATTCGTAGCCTGCTGCTCAAGTTTTAGTTAGCACAGCAGATCGAAGGTACCCAAGAGGTCCCCATAGGACTACTGGAGAAAGTTGTTTCTATTAAAATATGGGGTCAACAAAAGGAGAGAGAGAACAAAAGGAAATGCCCTGCCACAGAGGCAGGGTGGGAAAGGGGGGATGGGGGTGGGAGAGATACTGGGATCAGTGGTGGTGGAAAATGGGCACTGGTAGAGGGATGGGTACTTGATCATTGTATAATTGAAACCCAAGCACAAAAATTTGTAAGTCTACAACTGTACCTCATGGTGTTTCACTAATAAAAATATAAAAAAATATATGGGGTCAAGTCAGGCCATATTTACATGGAAGTTATAGAAGACAATGTACTTAAATACAAATCTGTATTTATATTTTACATGTAAAACATTCTAGGCATAATAAAAACATACCCCCCAAAAAAGAAATAAGTATTTCATAAATGATTAAATATTTCTGCTGATTTATTTACATGAAAGACTGGGAGTAAAACCAGGTACCTAAGACCTCAAATATAATGAGGATATCTGAGCAATGTTCATTAGAAATTACTTTTACCTCCTGCGATGGAATCTAACATACATAAATGAAAATTCTTTACCTAAATCATCCAGGGGAATTAGTTGTATTATCATGTCATATAGAAGAGGAAAACCATAGTTTATTCTAGAGTCAATATATTTTAGTTTATAAAAGAAAACAAAGGTTAAGACCGACATCATTAATATACAGTTGTGAGTTCTTAAATAACTTCCTTCATTGTTCTGACAGCAGTTTACCTTTCTTGAAAAATTGGAATTTAATATCTATCTAAAATGATCATTCTAGGAGGGTGGAGGGACAGTCCAGTGGAGAAGGTGCTTATCTTGCATCCTGTCAGCTGGGTATAATCCCAAACACCATATATGGTTCCCTGAGTCCCACGAGGAGTTGACCTCTGAGCATAGATCTAGAAGTAGTTGAAAACAGCTGGATGTGGCTATAAGTAAATAAATAAAGATATAATTATAAAGATTAAATAATTTATTACATATAAAATATATGTAACATGAATTAGCATAAAGCAGAAGTTTGAATAATATTTCTCACTTTATGTCATTAAGGAAACCAAAGCATTCTGGAAAATGTTTTATTCATTTAATAAACAGGAAAAATAGCAATATAAATTTCCTCTCTGGTACAGTAGAATTCAGCCCTGATATTAAAAGAAAATTTTCATTCCTGTGGCATTTGAGTCTTTAGTTGCATAAAATCATCAACATCTTTTTAGAGGGAGAACAAATATATATACACTGAGATGATATAATTATGCTTAAAAGAATTAAGGGAATGGAATGGGTTCTGATAAAAAGGGAGAGAAGTGTGAACCAAATAATATAAAACAGAAAAAGAATTGCAGGATGCATTGATATATCTCTGTGAAAGTATATGTAAAAGTTTTAGTGAGGGGCCAGAGCAATAGTACAGCGTGTAGGGTGTTTGCCTTGCATGAGGCCGATCCAGGTTCAATCCCCAGCATCCCAAATGGTTCCCCTGCACTGCCATGAGAAATTCCTGAGTGCTGAGCCAGGAGTAACTCCTGAGTATCGCTGGGTGTGACCCAAAAAGCCCCCAAAAAACCTTTTTTTTAATCTTTTTGGGTCTGGAGCAGTATTACAGAGGGTAGGGTGTTTGCGTTGCATGTGGCCGAACTGGGTTTGATTCCCTACATCCCTGAACACCGCCAGGAGTAATTCCTGAGTGCAAAGCCAGGAGAAAAAAATTTTTAAGTGAGACTCTCTTGATTGCTTTCCAGAGGGCTTAGAGGAAGAGAACATGCTAATTATGACGAGACTGTGATTCAGAAGAATTCAATCTCAGCAATGGGATCTTTCATATACTTCTCATCTTTTGTATTTTCTGCTTTCTGAACTGGTTTATGGGTATGTTTATATGGTGGAAGAGCATGTGTAGTTTTAAAAAAGTAATAAGAGTAGATGCAAATGGGCACTTTTACGCAATTTCAAACACTGCTGACCCTGCAGAATAACACTATGTCCCTTTTATCAAATACATGGTAGGACTGAAAGAAAAATTTGTTTAATGAAGGTCAGTAGCGTCATTTGCTCTATGAAACCATTAGTCTAGAACTTCAAGTTATATACTGTGGTATATACATTGATTACCAATGTAATTGGTTGGAGCGATAGCACAGCGGTATATCCATTGGTATATCCATTGATTACCAATGTAATTGGCTGGAGTGATAGAACAGCGGTAGGCGTTCGCCTTACAAGCGGCCAAAATGGCCGACCCGAGTTCGATTCCTCCACCCCTCTAGGAGAGCCCGGCAAGCTACCGAAAGTATTCAATATGCCAAACACAGTAACAACAAAGTCTCCAATGGAGACGTTACTGGGCCTGCTCGAGCAAATCGACGATCAACGGGAGGGCCTTTACCTTTACCTTTACCTTATCCATTGATTATCTGTTATGTACTGGACATTGGGCTACGAATAAATATGTAACTATTACCACTAAATGGCAGTACATGATTAAGTTAATTAGTTACTTCTGCAATAATTAAATTAGAATTAAAGATGCAATATATATTAATAGCAATCTTGGGGGCAGAGTTATTACTGTAGGTAAGGCAGTACCTGCAGTACCTGCCTTCCATGCAGACAACCCTGATTCAATCCTCAGATCACATATGGTTCTCCAAGTACCCTCAGGAGGAATCCTTGAGCATAGCGAGGTGTGCTCCCCCAAAATAATAACCTTTACTAAACTGATTTTATAAAATGTGTTTTTAATCATTAGCTTACTTGCATTTTCTTAAACCATTCTTTTGTGCGCTAATTATACAATATATGTTCTGTAAGGTCAAGACTAGTTCTGCTAGGTATTGAAAGTGCCCCAAAATATATTTGACTTCTCAGTTTCTTAACTTGGCTACTTTCATTAGCTTCCTTATTCTTACTGGGTCTTAACTCATCTCTATTGCCTTGTAGACTGCTTTTCAAGATTTTTTAAAAACAGTTTATTCTTTTCCTCTTCGAGTAAATAATATGCCCTTTTCTAAGGGCTGGAGCGATAGCACAGCAGTAGGGCGTTTGCCTTGTGCGCGGTAGGCCCGGGCCGACATGGGTTGGATTCCTCCACCCCTCTCAGAGAGCCTAGCAAGCTACGGAGAGTATCTCGCCTACCTCGCAAAGCCTGTTAAGCTCCCCATGACGTATTCCATATGCCAAACACAGTAACAACAAGTCTCACAATGGAGACGTTACTGGGCCCGCTAGAGCAAATCACTAAACAATGGGAGGACAGTGCTACAGTGCAGTACTATCTAAGGATTAAATACATGGAAGTTTCCTTTTATGAACATGAGGAAAAAGAGGGTTTTTTTTTAACAATCATTGTTATATTAAATTTTCATTTCATAATATTCATTAATGAAACTTCCGTATAAATTTTTTCATTTGACTTTGAGATTCCACTTATTTTCTCTCTCTCTCTCTCTCTCTCTCTCTCTCTCTCTCTCTCTCTCTCTCTATCTTTTTTCTTTTTTTGCTTTTTGGGTCACACCCAGCGATGCACAGGGGTTACTCCTGGTTCATGCACTCAGGAATTACTCCTGGCCATGCTTGGGAGACCATATGGGATGCAGGGAATCGAACCTGGGTCCAGTCGTGTGCAAGGCAAATGCCCGACCCACTGTGCTAGTACACCAGCCCCCCTATTTTCTCTCTTTTTTGTTTTTTTGGGTTTTTTTTCTCTCTTTTTTTATCAGAATTTCTTTATGAATTTAAGGGATGCTATAGCCAGAACACTGGTTTTATATTTATGGAGTCTAACTTTAACAACAGAACAGTATTCACTCAGTGTATTTCTCTGATTTGACAAGGGCAAGAGAAGGACCAGTTTTCACTAGGCAAACTCACCAATGAAAGTGATGAAGGTGGGAACCCAGCATTAAGGAGCAGACAAATCATCATTGTTCCAATGCCTAAATTATTGACTTTATCAGTATAGTAGAAAATTCACTGAATTCTAATTCAACTTATGATCATAATTTCAATGTTTCACTCTTATAACAGTCCCAAGGGGAAGTGAAATGTGTTAATATGCCTATCTTTATGGGTTTTTATGTGTTTATTATAGTGAATCTGAAACACCCAGAGAAACAAAGTGTCTGTGAATCACAATACTCTCTCATCAGAATACACAAACAATATCCAAATGGGATTTTTTTCCTTCCTTCCTTTCTCTTTTTTGGGGGGTGGGGCACACCTGGTGATGCACAGGAGTCACTCCTGGCTCATGCACTCAGGAATCATTCCTGGCGGTGCTCAGGGGACCATATGGGATGCTGGGAATCAAACCCGGGTCGGTCGCGTGCGAGGCAAACGCCCTACTCGCTGTGCTATCTCTCCAGCCCATCCTTCCTTTCTTTTTAAAATAAATTAAATGAGGGGCAAGAGAGAGTATAGCACATAGGGCAATAGCCTTGTACCTGCCAACCAAAGTTCAATTCCTCAGCATTCCATATGGTACCCTGAACACCTCTAGAAGTAATTCCTGAGTAGAATCCGGAGGTAGCCCCTGAGCATCATGAAGTGTGTCTCAAACCACTATTCCCCCCAAATTAGAAATTAATAAACTAAACGAGGTGAAGCATCTACAACTCTTTCTTCTCCAATACTTTTTAAAGTGTTTAGGGAAAAATAAGCAATGTAGTATAGTTCTGACCAATTGTCTTCTAACAGTGAATGAGAATGAAAAAAAAAAGTCATGCAGAATTTAGAAATTTTTGCCAGCCTATCACAAAAAGCAAGTCTGAAATCATTGACTCTTTGCTTAGATAAAAAAATATGTCTATATGGATACCTGCTGTTATTTAAATTTTGTTTGTTTGATTTTTGTGTTGCACCCAGCAGTGATCGGGGCTTCCTGCTGGCTCTGTCCTCAGGGATCACTGCTATCAGGGTTCCGGGAGCCATATGGGATTCTAGGGATCAAATCTGGGTGGGCCACTTGCAAGGGAAGGGCCTTACCAGCTGTAATAGGTCTCTAGCCCCAATAAAATGCTTTTTCTTGGGGGGTGTGGGGTGGGGGGAGGAGTCTGGAGCAACTAGGAATAGAGTTAGTCTTGTTTATAAGGTATAAAAATAGTTTGGGCATACATTCATATTTTACCATTTTCCAAGTAGAGTCATTTTTTTTCTCTGCCCTTGCCATGATGTGACATTTAATTATGGATTCCCCAGAAACTTTTCCCTGAGGTCTTTTACATCAGAAGTACCTTTTCCGGGAGGACTCCAGCGGTGTTTTTCATCCTGACAGCAGCTCCCTATGGCTTAGTTGGCTATTAAATCCTGAATTAATATAAGCAAACCTCTTCCATTGACAAGATAAACAATGTTTCTCTTTGTTTATCAGAAGATCTACTGGGCCAGTTGTCAGAGCCTGGACCTTGAGTGGTCCAGCCTTTTATGTGGGTTAAAATCTTTGCAGATCCCTTATTTTATTATCGAACCGGATTTTGCAACCACCCATGGTACATTTTCAATCATACAATTGCAGTAACTCTTCATTAACTACCATAAAATGCTAAACTCCTTGAAAAATTCACTCTCTAGCAGTTATGCTTCAATATTGTGGGGAAAATATAAACCGGATAGAATAACACATTAATAGAATTATAGAAGAGATAATAAGTAGACCTAAAACTATTTTGTTTATTTTTTTACTTCAGAGTAGACAAAAGAATACCTTTCTGAGATTCAGATTCAAAATAATTTTAAGGATTGAAACTGGATGGTTTTGTAACTTTATGTACTATTTGACCATGTCACTGATGCACAGTTGTACTATGAGCACCAAACGAAGCTCTAATTTTTGTCACAGATTTCAAGAATGTTAAACAATGTAGGAGTGAATGCATCATGTCTTTGTGTCTGCATTTCCATGGTTTCTACAAAATGCTTGAATTGTAAAGTGAAAATGTTCCTAATACAATGCTAACAAACTATATCAGGAACATATATAAAAAAATGGATCATCCACCATGACCAAGTGGAATTTAACTTAAGAATTTGAGAAGTGGATTTACATTAATTTAATGTATTCCACTCTGTCAACAGAACAAAGAATAAGGTAGCAATATTACTTCAATATATTCAGGAAAAGCATTTAAAAATATTATCCCTAGTGATAAAAAAAATCTCTCTACAGCTTGAAATAGAAGTGAATCTCCGTAATGTGACAAACATCTTTGAAAAACACAGAACTAACTTTACCACTTTAATGGGGAAGTACTGAAGGTTTTGCCTGTCTGACTAGGAACAAAGCATGTATGTCCATTCTCATTACCTCTATTGAATGTTAGACTATAGGCTTTGCAATGATACTTAGACATTATATTGAGATGAAAGGCATCATTGAATAAGTAATTAACACTACATCTGTTTGTAGATGACAGATATTACTCCAGAAAATCTCAAAGAATCTGTCTTAAAATGGTGATAATTAATTAATGAGATTAGGAATTTTTCAGTATATATAAATAAAAAATAAATTTTATTTTTTTAAAAATAAAGGCTGCTCAGATAGAGAATGGAACACCAAGTAAAGGGCGTTTACACATGAACAGGAATTATGGAATGAATGAAGTGTGAAACATACAATGAAAACAAACATACTAAAAAGTTGCAAACCTAAAACGAAAGGATTCTATGTTTCTGTGTTAGAATATTTAGTATAGTTAGGATGACAGTATTCAAAAAGATTTTTTTCCACAAAAATCACAACTAACTTTTATGTATAGTTTTCAGGCATTTTAGAGTAGGTCAGTAGCATTATTAACTAGATCATCAAATTTACTGTTAGGTATAACAAGTTAAGATTCACAATGAACTATCTGCCCCAATATTGCTCTTTATCAAGCAGAAGTATGACAGAGATGTTTATAGTTAATTGACCATATTCATTTACTGGCCATGACCATTCCTGATTAATACTCAGGGATGTGTTCATGTTAATAGGCAGGTTTATTTGTACTTTGAACTCATAACTGTATTGTAAGTGAATTAAGCTGAAATCGCAACATTATTTTACAGTTCAATAATTAGTTTACCAATATATTTTGGATTTCATACCCATATTAGTTACTAAAAGTAAGCACCTTTAGGTAAATTTCACGGCTCTTATCTAACATTTAATCCTTCCAAAGTACTCTCCTGAAAAGGTGAAACACAATAGTAAATAGTAAAGCAATATTTCTTTTTTTTTTAATTAGTGAAACACCATGAGGTACAGTTGTAGACTTACAAACTTTGGTGCTTGGGTTTCAGTTATACAATGACCGAGTACCCACCCCTCCACCAGTGCCCATCCTCCCCCACCAATGATCCCAATAGCCCTCCCAACCCCCAACCCACAGGCCTTTACGGCAGGGCATTCCCTTTCCCTCTTTCTTTCCTTTAGGGTGTTGTGGCTTGCAATAGAGGTATTGAGTGGCCATCATGTTCGGTCCATAGTCTACTTTCAGCACGCATCTCGAATCCCTAGTGAATCCTCCAAACATCCTTTACTTGGTTTTCCATTCTCTATCTGAGCTGCCTTTTCCCCCCCAGCATGTGCTGCTGGCTTCCAAGTCATGGAGAAGACCTCTTGGTACTTATCCGAACTATTCTTGGGTGTTCGACTTCCATTGTTACTTTATATTCCCCAGATGAGTTCAGTCTTTCTATGTCTGTCCCTCTTTTTCTGGCTCACTTCACTTAGCGTGATACTTTCCATTTTGAACCACTTGTATGTAAATTTCATGACTTAATCTTTTCTAACAGCTGCATAGCATTCCACTGTGCAGATGTACCAGACTTTCTTTAACCAGTCATCTGTTTTCAGGTACTTGGGTTTTTTCAGAATTTTGGCTATTGTGAACAGTGCAGCAATGAATATGCAAGTGCAGATGTCATTTCAATGGTACTTTTTTGCCTCTCCGGGATATATTCCCAGGACTGGTATTGTTGGGTCAAATGGAAGCTCAATTTTTAATTTTTTGAGAATCATCCATAGTGTTTTACAGAAGGGCTGAACCAGTCAGCTTTCCCACCAGCAGTGAAGGAGGGTCCCTTTCTCGCCACATCCCCACCAACACCTGTTGCTTTTGTTCTCTTGGACGTGAGCCAGACTCTGTGGTGTAAGATGATATCTCATTGTTGTTTTGATATGCATCTCCCTCATGATTAGTGATGTAGAGAATTTCCTTATGTGCCTTTTGGCCATTCGGATTCCTTCTTTGAGAAAGTTACTGTTCATTTCATCACCCCATTTTTTGATGGGGTTGGATCTTTTCTTCTTGCAGAGTTCAACCAGTGCTTTGTATATCCTTGATTTAAACCCCTTATCAGATGGGTATTAGGCTAATATCCTTTCCATTCTGTAGACTGTATTTGTATTTCAGTCCCTGTTTCTTTTGAGTTGCAGAAGCTCTTACTTTAAGATAATCCCATTTGTCTATCTCTGTTTTCACTTGTTTGGCCAGTGGCATATCATCTTTGAAGATACCATTCGCTTCAATATTCTGGAGGGTTTTGCCAACCTTGTCTTCAATGTACCTTATGGATTCCAGTCTGATATTGAGGTCTTTAATCCATTTTGATCTTACTTTTTTACATGATGTTAGGTAGAGATCTTAGCCCATTTTTTGCATGTTACTGTCCAGTTTTTGCCAGTACAATTTGTGAAAGAGATTTTTCTTGCTCCACTTCACGTTTCTTGCTCCCTTATCAAAGATGAGCTGATCATATATTTGCGGGGGGGTGTCAGTATATTCAACCCTGTTCCCTTGGTCTATGGCCCTGCCTTTGTTCTAGTACCATGCTGATTTAATTATTTCTGCTTTGTAGTAGAGTTTGAGGTTTGGGAGGTTGATTCCTCCCATTTTCTTTTTCCCAAGAATTACTTTAGATTCGTGAGGTCTTATTGTTCCATATGAATTTCAGGAGTGTTAGCTCCATTTCTTTGAAGAATGTCATGGCTATTGTTATATGTATTGCATTGAATTTGTACAATGCTTTGGGGAGTATTGCCATTTTGACAATACTAATTCTCCCGGTACATGTGCAGGGGATATCTTTCTATTTCCTTTTAGTTCCTTAAGTAGCATTTTGTAGTTTTCTTTGTATAGGTCTTTTATGTCCTGATTCCTAGGTACTTGATTTTCTGAGGCACTATTGTGAAGAGGATTGTTTTATATATGTCACTTTCTTCTCGCTCATTATTTGCATATAGGAAAGCCATGGTCTTTGGGTATTTATTTTATAGCCTGCAACTTTTCTATACAAGTCTATTTGTTTATAGGCATTTCTTGGTAGAGGTTTTAGGCTTCTCTAAGTATAATATCATATTGTCTGTGAATAGTGAGAGCTTGATTTCTTCCTTTCCTACCTGAATGCCCTTAATATCTTTTTCTTGCCTAACTGCTATTGCAAGTACTTCCAGTACTATATTGAACAGCAATGGAGAGAGTGAACATTCTTGTCTTGTCGCTGACCTTAGAGGGAAAGCGCTTACTTTCTCCCCATCGAAGATGATGCTTGCCATAGTTTTTTCTTTCTTTGATTTTTTTTAATTAGTGAGACACTATGAGGTACAGTTGTAGACTTATAAATTTTTGTGCTTGGGTTTCAATTATACAATGATCAAATACCCATCCCTTCACCAGTGCCCATTTTCCACCACCACGGGTCCCAGTATCCCTCCTACCCTCTTACCCCCCCCCCCCCCATCCCATCCTGCCTCTGTCAGGGCATTCCCTTTTGTTCTCTCTCTCCTTTTGAGTGTTGTGGTTTGCAAAAGATTGCCATAGGTTTTTGATAGACGGCTTTAACTATATTGAGGAAAATCCTTTCTATACCCATTTTGGCACGGGTTTTCATCATAAACGGGTGCTGGATCTTGTCAAATGCTTTCTCTGCATCTACTGATATGATCATACAGATTTTGTCTTTTCTTTTGTTGATATGATGGATTATGTTGATTGATTTCCCAATGTTAAACCATCCTTGAATCCCCTGGAAGAATCCCACTTGGTTCTGGAGTATGATATTTTTGATGAGTTGTTGAATTCTATTTGCTAGTATTTTGTTGAATCTTTGCATCCATATTCATCAGGGATATTGGCCTGTAGTTTTCTTTTTTTGTAGTGTCTTTGTTTCCTTTTGGTATTAGAGATATGAGCTTCATTGAAAATGTTTGGGAGAGTTTCTGTTTCTTCAGTGTTCTGGAAAAGCTTGAGAAGAACTGGCAATATGTCTTCTTTAAATGTTTGGAAAAATTCACTAGTGAATCCATCTGAACCTTGGCTTTTGTTTTAGGAAAGAATTTTGATTACAGTTTCAATTTCCTTGATATCAGTAGGTCTATTCTGGCATTTCAGACATTCTTGTTTCAACATTGGGAGATTATAGGAATCCAGAAATTTGTCCATTTCTTCTAGGTTCTCTAGTTTTTTTGCATACAGACTTTCAAAGCAGTCTCTGATGATCTTCTGAATTTCTTTGGTTCTCGTTGTGGTGTCCACCTTTTCATTTTTGATTTGGTTTATTAGAGTTTTCTCTCTCTCTCTCTCTCTCTCTCTCTCTCTCTCTCTCTCTCTCTCTTTGTGAGTTTTTTTATTTACTCGAAGAACCAGCTCTTCGTTTCATTGATCTTTCGGACTGTCGTTGGGGTTTTATGTCGTTGATTTCTGGTCTAAGTTTTATGATCTCTTTCCTTTTGCCTTGTTTGGGCTCCTTTTGCTAATCCTTTTCTAAAATATTTAGCTATGAAGTCAAGTTGTTTAAGTGGGCCCTTTCTTTCTTCCTTCCTGAGAGATGCTTACAGAGTTATAAATTTTCCCCTTAACACAGCTTTAGCTGTGTCCCATAGATTCTGATAGCTTGTGTCTTCATTCTCATTTGTTTACAGGTATCTTTTGATTTCTTCCTGGATTTCTTTCCTGACCCACTCATTGTTCAACATTGAGTTGTTTAATTTCCAGGTGTTTGATTTGGTTTTCTGCATCTGATTAACATGATTATCTTCTATCTTCAGTGCATCATGATCCGAAAAGATAGATGATACAATTTCTATCTTTCTGATTCTGTTGAGGTATGCTTTGTGGCCCAGCACATGGCCTATTCTAGAAAATGTTTCATGTGAACTGAAAAATAATGTGTATTATTTTTTGAGGGAGGAAAAAAAGGCCTGTATAGATCTATTAGCCCTCTCTCTTCTACTTCTTCTTTCAGTGCCATAATATCCTTGCTAAGTTTTAATCTTCTTGATCTATCCAGAGGTAATAAGGCGGTGTTGAAGTCTCCAGCTACTATTTTTTCTCACAATGTCCTTCTTAAGTTCTATTAGCAATTGTTGTAGGTATTTGACTGATCCCTCATTGGGTGCAGATACGTTTAGGAGTGTGATTGCTTCCTGCTGTACAGATCCCTTGATTAATAAAATATGGCCTTCTCTGTCCCTTATAATCTTTTTCGACCTTAAATCTATATTGTCTGTTACTAGTAAGACGACCCCAGAGTTTTTGAGGGGATTGCTTGCTTTCAGGATTGTTTTTCATCCTTTGTCTTTGAGTCTGTGTTTGTTCTGACTGTTCAGATGTATTTTTTATAGGCAGCAGAATGTTGCTTTCTATCTCTGAATCCATTTTTCCACTCTGTTTATCTTAATTGGTGAATTTAGACCATTGATATTGAGAGATATTATTGTCATGGAGTTTTGTGTCATTTTTCTGTAAGGGTTTGTTGTGCTCGTGGGGGTTTTTCTTATCTTACAGTAGCCCCTTTAGCCCTTCTTTTAGGTTTGCTTTCGAGTCTATGAAGTTCCTGAGCTGTTGTTTATCCAGAAAATAGTGTACCGTTCCTACAAATTTGAGTGAGAGTTTAGCCAGATAAAATATTCTTGGTGAAGCATTCATTTCATTGAGTTTTTTCACTATATCCCACCACTGCCTTCGGGCTTGGAGGGTTTCCTCTGATAGGTCTGCTGTGAATCTAAGGGGTGCTACTTTGTATGAGATTTCCTTCTTTGACCTTGATGCTTGCAGTACTGTGTCTCTAACCATGACATTCATCATTCTAACTATGATATGTCTTGGAGTGTTTTTGTTAGGCTCTCTCTTAGCTGGCACACTTTGGGCTCCTTGAATCTGGGTGCCTGCATTCTCCAGCTCTGGGAACTTTTCAGCAATGACTTGTTTAACTGTGGCTTTTTCATTGGGATTGCTTCCCTGACCTTCTGGTACTCCAATGATTCTAATGTTGTCCTGTTGAAATCATGCCCTAGAACTTTGATATGCTCTAGAGCTATTTTGAGGTCTCTTACCATTGTTTGTTGTTGCCTGTAGGCTTCCCGCAGCTCATCTTCCAGCTATACCCTGTCTTCAGCTATACCCAGTCTATTGTTGAGAGCAACATTGAGGTTTTTTTTTTATTTCATCTACGAATTTTTTATTTGTGACACTTTTGTGCGTAGCTTTTCATTTTCTGCTCTCGTTTCTTCCTGTAATTTCTCGATTTTCCAATCCATTGTTTCTTCCATGTCTTCCTTTAATTTACTGGATATCTCTCCCACCTTTTCTTTGAGTTCATTGAACATCTTCAATAATTCATCTCTGAATTCTTTATCGAATTGCTCACATTTGTGAGTAAAGCCTGTTGAGGCATCTAGACTCTTTACATCGTCCTCTCCTGGTGGTGGGTATTTGCGCTGTTTCTTCATGTTTTTGTGGTGTTATGGAGACTGATATGTGACACCAGATTGCTGGGCATGTGTAAAATAACTGCAGACACATGAGCGGCCACAGACCCCCAAATAGGCCACGCTCATTTCTGCAGTGGCCACGCCCCCTACGAGTACCTGGGAGAGTGAGAAAACCGGCCACAGCATTGGGGACCAACAACGAGTTACTTGGGGAGGGTGGCAGCCCAGGGTCTGAGAGGATGCCTGGGACCTTGGCATGGGGAAGGTGGCATCCGGGGTCGATTATTTACTGACCTGAGAGAGGGAGAAAACCAGCTGTTGCATTGGGGTTGAACAGGAATGTACTCGGGGAGGGTGGGTGGCCCAAGGTCCGAGGATGCCTGAGGCCCAGGCACGAGGAAGGTGGCATTCCAGGGTTGATTATTCACTGACCTCTTAAAACAATATTTCTTGTTCAGAAATCAAAACCATAACAAAGGACTACTGGGATGGTTCCTTTCTGTGTTTACATTTCTTTTCTATTCCTTCGATATTGTTTCCAGATACCTCTTTGGAAATAATGTCCTCTGAACACTGCACTTCACACTGTATTTTATACAAAATGAATTGACATGGTTTTCCAGGTTAAATGAATGAACCATGTTTTTCTTGACTTTACAGGGAAGAAGGGTGTAATATAGGAAATTTAATTCAACCACAAAAATAGATGAGTAATTTTAGTCCCACTGATTAGAGTGAAAGAAAGAAAAGCAAATATAACACATTTTCACATATCAAATTAGTCGGTATAAATCTAAACTATATATCTACTGAGTTAATACCTATTGCTACAAGCATCTGTTCTTATCTATAATTAAGGGTACACACTATCTTTTGTCTGTGCCTTCCTCCTTCCAAAGGAAATAGCCCAACTTTTCTGTGTTTCCAGATACCAGGACTTTGCTTGAGAATAAACTTTATAAGAGTCATCCTTCCAAACACTAACATCATTGTAAGGAAGTGAATAGCTAAACTGAGATATATTATTTTTGCATCACTTTTTAATGGCTCACAATACAAAAAAGCATTCTGTAATGCTACCTATAATTGGAAAACAAGATTTACGTGTAGAAGATATTTTTACAAACTCATGGGGACATCATTGATCCCCTCTGCAACATGAGTCAACTTTGGCCCTGAGAGTGACAAGCTTAACTGAATTGTCAGTCTTTAATGTTATTTCAAGTCCCTAGAGCAGAAAATTATTATACAGCCTCCTGTCAAAAAGGAATAACAAAAATAGCAAAAGCAAATTTCATCCCCAAAGGGACTCAGCTCCTCTCAAAACTTAACTCTATGCAGATTTGACACAGAAGAGTTGGGCTGGCACTTGTGTCATCATTCAGCTGACAGTAGGCTTTCTACTCTGCAAAAAAATAAAAATTTAATGTAACCCATGAACTAATGAGAAATCCTAGTCCTTATTATCAACTGGAAAGAGGAGGTCTTTTTCCTAATCCTTCTAGTTTGATTTGTAGAAAGTTGAGACATGGGTAGAATTGTGTCTAGTTCTGCAATAAATACATGTGGCCAAAGATGAATTAGGAAATTCATCTTCTGTCACTTTTTCTACTTTTATAGGCAAAACTTCCTAACAGTGTTCACAAGTGAGACATTTTTGTCAGGGTTCACACTAAGGGTCTCCATCTTGCCAGATATGTACTCTATCATATGAGCGATATACCCTACATCTGGTTTGCTAGTTTCAAGGTTCATGGCCCATGGGGATAAAAGACAGGAATGTCAGCTCCCGGACGTAAAACCAACTAAAGAATCACCACTGCTTGGATCCAAAATAGACAGCATGTTATATTTTACCTATTTAGTTCCTTAACTAAAAATGAGAGTTTAAATGAATCATCCTTAACATTTTTGTCATATTTCTAATCATAAGCATAAGAACCTGGGAACTGAATGATATGATATAGAAACGAAAAGAGCTCACACTGACAAGCTAAAGTCCATTCCTAACAGAACTTGATTTACATAGTCTGCTTTGTAAATGACATTTACTGCAGTAAGTTTCATTTTCAGCAAAGGAAAATCAATGCAAAACGGAGATTTTGCTTTGCAGAATTGAATACCTAGATACCATTTCTGCTACCATGACTAATGAGAAAGTATCATTATCAACTTTGGGGTGTTACATATTTTGAGAATGTAAAGAGATGAGCTAACCAAGAAGATTTCTACATGCTGACCGCCCACAGAGAGAGCAGGCACAAACAAAGCTAACCAGAAAAAAAATCATAAACTTGCAGGACAATTCCAGATGAATTTAGAAAGCTTTGTGTCTTCCCAGGTGCGGAAGCAGAAGCAGGCTAAATGCCTAAATTTCTACCTGCTCACCTGTAGAAATAATTCATGCCCATGCTCACCACCCTGTACTGTGCATTAGAATAGATGTCATCATTGTTCACCCAAAGGAATTATTTGGCACAGCCACTGAAGAACAGTCATTCAAAAAAAAGCGAAGAAAGGAAGGTTGAAATAGAAAAGAGTTGAGACATACATTCAAATGTTAAGTCAGAAGTTTTTAAATATCTTTCCCAACTAAAATTCAATGACTTCTATAGAATAAACAAAACCGATAGCAATCATCCCTACAGTTTTTTGCAAGATCAAAACCAAACCAAAACAAAACACGAAAAATAAACCTCTCTTCTGAATTCACTTTTAACTCAAGCACCACCTGCTGGCACAGTTCTGGATCTTCCCACTCACTCAACAATTCATGTTTGATTTGCATTCAAATCAGCCAGAAGCCCATTCAATCTTTTTTTTTATAGGAAAGAGGCAAGAAAACTACTGATGTTCAAAATCAACCTTAAGTTTTGCTAAGATTTTAAGCTAGCTTTGTATTTCTATCTCAGGTTTAACTCTATTTCAAAAAAAGGGTTGGGTGAAACACTAAAAATGTACTATGACAAGAATTGGAAGGGAAGTCGTTATCGTGAAAGATGTTGAAATCTAAACACACAATGTTGAATGCGTGCCTTGCATTTGTGGTTCAGCGTCAATATACTCAATACCAGGTTTCAAGCATTAGACTGATAAAACTTAATTTTACTGTAATAATTCTGATAATAGATGAGCTCTATAACATTTTTTATAAAAATAGCATTTCTATCACACAGACTTAACAAAAATATAACAAAGACCCTCAATAAAAGAGACTGAACATGCTGCATCCAATGAAGAAGTTTATAGCTGTGACTTGCTGTGATTTACGTAGTTACCTTTTCCAGTACACTTCAGAAACAGAATAAAACAAAACAATAAAAAAACAAACCCAACCCGGTAATCTTAGATAATTTGACTTAGATTAAGATCATGGAATCAATTTTGCATTTAATTTTAAAAGCGATCATTTTTAGTCACTGAAAGCTAAATAAAAATAAAACTATTTTCAATCTATGCAAAAATACAGTCAGTTATTTCATTAATGAGAACATCCCACAAGACACAAACACACACACACACACACACACACACACACACACACACACAATGTCCCTGTTAGATTTTTCTAATTTTTTAAAAAGCAGCTATGTGCAGCACTTCCAGGCATGGCCTCAAAGCCTAACTGGCAGCCACATCTTAGGGCTACATTAACTGTGTATCCTAGGCAACCAAGTAATGGCTAAAACACCACAGTGTTTGTTTAAAACGTGATGTGGAAAGCAATCAGAAGAGCTTCAATTCGGGGGAAATTCCTTTTCTATGCGAGTCTCACACTGTATGAGAGTGGTGCTGCTATTTGCACCATTCTAAATAAGATTGTGTCACCATATTCATTATTTTCAAGGGTTTGTAACTGAGCTGTAGAAAATTAGTCATAGTAATTAAAAGACGGAAAACATCTAGTTATGCTAAGATGTCCTACTGGGACATTTAAGGTCCTATTGAAGGGGGTTTAAACAATTTTCATGACAGATAATATTTTACTTTTAACTGGTAGAAAATATTACCTAGCCACTGACAAATCAGAATAAAGGCACACAACAAGATAGACTGCACTTGTCTTGATAACACTATATACCAGCTTTTGTAAAACTGCAATCATGTTTCTTTTATGATTTTTATTGAGTTAATTTCTCAGTGTTTTTATCTTTTGATTAAGCTGTTGGCAAGGAGTAATATGCTTGTTTCCATTTTTTTATTTTTTATTTTTTGACTACTTTAAGTAATCAGTCATGATGCAAAAACCTGTTATTTTGTACTTTTCACTTAAACATTTATACGCCTACATAAATTATAGGAGCACAATTTTGTTTTTGAAGCATTATGTTTTAAATCGTTATTTGAAAAGCCATAATTTTTTTCTTTTATCAGTTTCCTTAAGTTAGAAGGAAAACATGTTTCATCTGCTGCTTTGTAAACTGAAGAAAGAATGCAAAGATTCTTTTAAACAGCAATAGCAGAAAACTAAATTTAGCTGTAATTAATTAAGGGGGAAAGGGGAGCTAACCTTTTCTAAGAGCAGGCATAGCATTGACGTAATCCCACATATCTATTTCATTTGATCCTCTTAAAAGTTCTGCATGGGCGGCAGCACTGCTCCAATTTCACATGGAGGAGACTCATACCTCTGATGAGACCAAAGGCCCGAAGTCCACAGAATTATTACCCCACTGTGTAGCATCGAGGTCAACATCTTAAATATTGCTCATCTCATATTTAGTTGATTTCTCAAATTATTAGAAGAAAAAAATATAAAATGACCACTTATTTTTATGAATCGGATTCCTTGCTAGGTTTTCTTGTTGTATGCAACAAATGCACAAATTTTTCAGAGCTCAAGAAGGAAATAAACTAGAGTACTAAAAAAAAAACTTCTTAGAGCTAGTTAGTAATAAAACTATCTAAATTATGCATAAAATCATTCTGAATTCTGCCATATTAAAAAAAATTAATAGCTAAAACTCTATGAGGTAGAGGTTCTGGAATGAATACAGAGATTATCTGATAAAATGGCTCAGTAGAACTTTCACAAAGAAAGAAAACACCTTTGGTTCTAGACAAAGATCTCTCAAGGAAATCAGCAGAGTTTCTTTGAAGCCTTTCCCCAATTTTTATGTTTTCACTTTTGCTTTAAATTTCAAACCTAGAAAATATTACCTATTATTTTCAAAATGAATATTAATCATACCAAAATTTTCTCTTACTATAAATAATCCTAAACACGCCAGCTTTAAAATTTTAAGCTTTTTGAATACATGATATATTTACGCGTATCTATGGCTTGTTTGGGGCCAGCATTTGACTGTACTTAACTCTTACTCCTGACATTGTACTCAAGAATCATTCTCAGTGGGGTCAGAGGATCATATGGGGTGACCAAGGATAGAACTCAGATTGACCAGTGCAAACGTACCTTCACTGTACTACCTTTCATGTTCCTAAATTCATTTGTTTACTATTAGAAATATACTAAGTATAATAGAAATTTAGTATAAATATTCACTTCCACTCTTCCATATTTACCATTTACAGAATATTGAGCAAAGAGAAAAAATAAAAATATGAATAATTTAAAAGGCCCGTTGTTCATCGATTTGCTCGAGTGGGCCCAGTAACGTCTCCATTGGAGACTTTGTTGTTACTGTGTTTGGCATATCGAATACGTCACGGGGAGCTTGCCAGGCTCTGCCGTGCGGGCGAGATACTCTGGTTAGCTTGCCGGTCTCTCCAAGAGGGGCGGGGGAATCGAACTCGGGTTGGCCATGTTGGCTGCGTGCAAGGCAAACGCCCTACCGCTGTGCTATCGCTCCAGCCCATATTAAATGGTATATTATATTAAATGGTATAATTAAATGGTATATTAAATGGGAATAATTAAATGGTGCCATTACAATAAGAAGACAAGGAAAAGGGCATTAGGAAGGTACTGCCAAGTACAGTGGCAGGTAGTCACATGTAGTTGGCTACCAGGCATGTAGCTAGGATAGTTACATTCAATGTTAAGATAAACTGTATTTGTGTAACACTTAAAAAATTTCATATCAAAAAAAGAATTCAAATATGATGTTTATTTACGTTAATTGTTCTGATGCAAGTTTTGGTAATATTGGTTTAAATAACATATGGTCATTTATTTCATCTTCTATTCTTTTGCAAGTTTAGAAAAAAATAAATTACACATCTGTTTGAATATGTAGCTCATATTCTACTTCTCTTGGACAACACTATAAGCACGATTAGCACATCAAAGCATGATGAGTGGCATGTTTCTAACTGGTGATTGATATTACCTATCAGTTACCTCATAAAATAAATTAATTTTTCAGCTTTTCTTATAGTCAAGTATTACATATAATTGATATGATTATTAATCTTGCATGCAAAATCATATCCACTGCTTATCCTCCAATTAAATGCTGCATATTCAATATCTAAAATAGAATGTTCAAGAGAAGATAATCAATAAATAATTTTCCTGTATTTGTTTTAGATGTGTTCATTCAACACATTTCATAAATAACACCTGAGAGAAAAACCAAGATTCTGTTAGCAACCTGTTTCACAAATCCTTAATTCCCAATAAAAAATTTTATTCTCACATCATAAGCCAATTAATGAATTCAACAATGTACATGTTTACAATGTTAGAAATCTGGAAATTTTATTAATTCTAATATATGAAATGATAGCTATATAAATATTTTAAACTGGGGTCCAGAGTAATAGTATAGATCGCTGGGTGCTTGCCTTGCATGCGGACAACATGTTTGGATCCCGTGAATCAAAGATGGTCCCCTAAGAGCCTGCCAGGAGTAATCTCTGAATGCAGAGCCAGGAGTAAGTCCTGAGTACTGCCAGGTTCACCCAAGAAAATCATTCTATTTAATAATAATTTAATGATAATTTTGAATCAATCTATTCAAAATCTCCGGGTGCTGATCTTCATTTTTACCAAGTCATTATAATAAGTTTAGAATCATTAGAGAAGTTTAATGCATATTGCTTCACTGTGATTCAAGTTTGGGGGTGCAGCAATTCAGATGAACATTAAATTTCACAAAAGAAGTTGTTAACAGGCAGATTTAAAACACATTGCCAACAAGCTGCATTGGAATATGTTTGTTGAAAGCTTTTCTAGTTTTATTCTTTTTACATAATTGTAAAATGGGCCAAAGTCTGCAGAGGGAAATATCTTTTGCTCCTGTGGAGATAGCTCTGTTTATTGCATAAGATTTGTGGGAATGGTCATGGAAGCTGCCACTTTGACCAACTGACAGGATCCCATGAAATGCTAATGATTCCTGGACTTGCAATCTCTTAAGAAATCTCTTTACCCATCCCCACCTCTGCATTTTACTGTTGCTCTTTTCCTCTCAAAGATACTAGATATGAACCATATAAGAATTGAGAACCATAGAAATAAAAAAAATCCCTATTTCTGTACTCTCACATTTTGTTTTTATTTCTTCCCCTAGCTTTTTACTCGTCTGATAAAATACCAGAAAGTTCTCTGACTTTTATAAGAAAATTGAACGTGAGCTATTTCTGAGGCCTGGGACTGTACTTTTATTGTACCTATTGCTGTTACTGACGGTTACTAATTTTAAACTTTTGTTGCATTTTTTGGGCAATAAAAAAGTAATAAAATAGTCCTTTACAATATACTTTACTACACTTGCTGTTTGTTTTAAAAATCAAACATACTTTACAAAATATGGCAAAAACTATCTATGACTCCCTGGGTAAACAAAACTAGTTATAAACCAAATAGAGAAACACATGCTTTTTTTATCCAATAAATACTGGAATGCCTATAATGATTGAGGCCCAAAGCAAGGTGAAAAGCCAAAGGTCACTTGTAATAGGGAAGAATCCTCCAACATAGTCAATGAAAGCTCAGAAAAACATTGGAAAACAATATAGTAAAGAAAATTGTTTTATACCATATTCATTATTATTTTAAAGATGAATAAACTGAAGTTCTGTCAGATTGTCTAGCCAGAGTCACAGATAAAATTGAAGTACCAAGGCGGAAAAAAAAAACTGATGTTGCTTAATCCTAATTTGTTCTCTCCTACTTAATTATTAGGCATCAAGACAAAAATTATACACTTTCTCCAAGTACCAGGGTACAGAGAACAATTAGATCAGAGAATGTAAAATGGTGGGCCACATCTCAAAATGATTTCCCCATAATTTGGAGTCCTCAGATGTTATTATAAATAATAATTATGTGATCCATTCTTCAAAATGCGGGCAAAGCTAATTATTTGCTTCCAAGGTGTTTTATCACCCTGATTAAATTGTGCTAAATAGCAAACATAATGAGTTTTGACTCTTACGATATATAAATCTCAACTGTAGCTGAGTGGAGCCTTTTTGCTGCTCAATATGAAAGTTAAAAAAAATACCCAATGTACACTTTATGGAAAGGATCACATAGAAAGGAACAGGAAGCAGCACCGGAGGTCTCTGAATGATCCATCACCAATGGACATTAAGTGGGACACACAAGTACCATACCTCTAAGGAGAAGAATGTTGCCCTCAGCCTGAGCACTTTGAATTAAATAACTGTATCTTTCCCAAGTCAGACACTCGATAAAGAGTTCAGGCCTGGCTCGTCCCTGAATCAGAACCAAATTAGATTCAAAAACAAGGATTCATCTAAAATGTAAACTTTAAGTCAGCCACCATCAAAACTGACATAATAGTTCAGTGGAAAGGTAAGTTGCTATGTGTCAATATATTATGGAAAAAAGTAGCACCACACCTACTTCTTTTTTTTTTCTTTTTGGGTCATACCCAGTGATGCTTACAAGCTACTCCTGACTTTGCACTCAGGAAATGGCTTTGCACTCAGGAATTACTCCTAGTGGTGCTTGGGGGACCATATAGGATGCCAGAGATCGAACCTGGGTCAGCCGCATACAAGGCAAATGCCCTACCCGCTGTAATATCTCTATGGCCCCACACCTAATGCTTTTATGTATACTACAGCCTAAATTCCCTAACAGTAGTGCAGATTTTAAAAGTTTAATTAAGAGAAATTTCCGGAAGAATCTGATATTAGTAATAAAAACTAACAGTTCTTGAGCTAGTACTGTAGAAGGTTATTGCACATATTACACCAATTAGACCTATAAATATTAGGAACTGGCAAGATCAGTCCTTTGAACTCCTCTCTTTATCCTTATTCTCACACTAGACTAGTGCTTTTCACTAAGAGGGACATGCTGTAATTTTTGTGTTTTGAACAGAAAGAGGAAGCAAAGAGGAGAAAAATATACCAGACATCGTTAGATAAAGTGACATGAAACAATACATCTTTTTTCTGGTATTTACGTTGTGTACATTTGTGAGATGTTATTTTAAGGGTAGACAATAGCCACCTGCTGAGAAAAACTGCCCTGGTGATCCATTTTATACCAACAAATAACATTGAGCTAGAATGGACTCACGTTAAGTTATCTGTGTAGTTTTAAACTGTTCCCCACATCTGAACTCAGACTCATTTGAGGGGGCCCTCCCAAACAATACCCCAGGGGTGCGGGTACCATTTGCTATGATACTTGCCCCTGGGGGCCAGAGAGGGCCCCTGGTCCAGCAGATGCAGATCCGGGTAGAGCCAGGATCCCAGCGTATCATCAGCACCGCTGCTTCGGTGGTCTGGAGTCACTGGGCTTAAAGGGAGTGGGACACACCTGGCCGAACCGGGAGCCATGAAGAGGTGGGCAGCAGACCTTGGGCCTCATACTGGCCAGGCTGGCGATTCCACCTTTAGAGCTCGATCATCAGTCACACCAGGCTGAGTTTTGACCACTCAGTTTTAACCACTTAGCTGGAAACTAATTTGTTTCACTTGAATGAATCATAAGCAGTTCACATTGATCAGGCACCAAGTCAGATTTCGGGCCTTCTCTACGGAGCCCAATCTATTATTCTTTCATCAACCGAAACAGCCACAAATTATTCTGATTACTTTCTCTAGCTTGGACCTCTCATTCTACGATTAATAATCGTGTTGGTCTACATTGAAAATATATCAGAATCTGACCATGTGATACCACTTCTGACTTGCCATATTAAAAAAGAAAAAAGCTCCAAGGTCAGGAGAGATAGCACAGAGGTGCTTACTTAGCAAGTGATCTATCAGAGTTTGATCCTTTGTTCCACATGTGGTCTCCCAGGTATTTCCAGTGAGCAATGAGACAGGAGTAATCCCCAAGCACTATTGGTTTTGGGCTGTCACTGTCACTGTCCTCCCATTGTTCATCAATTTGCTCGAGCGGGCCCAGTAATGTCTCCATTGTGAGACTTGTTGTTACTGTGTTTGGCATATTGAGTATGACAATACTCAATATTACTGAGCGGGCCCAGTAACATTGTGAGACTTGTTGTTACTGTTTTTGGCATATCAAATACATCACGGGTGGCTTGCCAGGCTTTGCCCTGCAGATGAGATACTCTCGGTAGCTTGCTGGGCTCTCCGAGAGGGGCGGAGGAATCAAACCCAGCTCGTCCAGGCTGGCTGCCTGCAAGATAAATGCCCTACCCCTGTGCTATTGTTCCAGCTCCACTGTGCTATTGCTCCAGCTCTGGGCATCCCCATAAATTATAAAAACAATAATATTTTATAAACTTGCTGGCCACATTCTGCCTTGACTTTGCTCATTTCATTAAGTCTAATAATATCTTGATGAGAATAAGATGGTTCTTGTAGAAAATCATTATTCCCTGACCCAAACTGCTTCATGACCTTTGTATCTCATTTAAATTTAACATTGAACTATCATGTTGCTTTCTTCATTTTTCCCTTCCTTCCTCTACCTTTCCACTCCCATCTTTCTCTTCCTTCCTTTCTTTCCTATTTTCTTTGGATTTTCGGTCATGTTCAGTGGTGTTCAAGAGCTACTCCTGATTCATATCTTGTGGTTTCTTCTAATCATGCTCAGTGATCATGTGACACAAACCCGGGTCTCCCATATCCAAAGCATAGAATCAGCTTATAAAGTCTTCTACCTAGACCCATGTTTTTCTTTGATCTGAAATCAAAATATTCCTGCTATTCGCTGTGAGTCAGTGACAGTTGTAACAGCATTCATTGCTGTGTGTGCATGAGGTTGGTCTCAGCTACCCCTAAGACTGTCTTTTCAGTTGAATTATAGGCACCATAAGGACTATATTGTTTCGATTACATCTACTATGATTGAGTATTGAAATTGAGACATTGTACAATAAAAAATGCAAGGTAGAACTGTATATAAAGAAAACAAAGGTAATTTTTATTGTAAAATCATTGGAAAGTATTGTGCCACTGGGCTGAAGTGATAGCACAGCAGGTAGGGTGTTGGACTTGCATGTGGCCGACATTGCTGACCCGGGTTCAATTCCTCTGCTCCTCTCGAGAGCCTGGCAAGCTACCGAGAGTATCTCACCCGCACAGCAAAGCTTGGCAAGCTACCTGTGACGTATTAGATATGTCAAACACAGTAACAACAATTCTCACAATGGAGATGTTACTGGGCCCGCTCAAGCAAATTGATGAACAATGGGAGGACAGTGCTACAGTGCTAGTATAATGTACAGACTGTATGCAATGAAAATTGTGCCAGTATTTACATTTGTTGGTTCCTTGGAATTATGAAGCTTACACACAAAAGTGTCTTAAATTTGCTGATACCTTACAGGAATCAGTCTTTACAACATTCTACAAGACGCTTTTCCTTCTGCCTTATTTCTGAACTCATCTCTGAGTCTTCCCTCTGATCACACACCTTTAGCCATATGGATTCCTCATCATTTTCTTTTAATATATCATGAATATATCTTTTTTTTTTTCCCTTTATTTTATTTTATTTTTTTTAAAGTTGTAGATTTACAATTTTTTGTGCTTTGGTTTCAATTATACAATGATCAGATACCCATCCCTCCACCAGTGCCCATTTTCCACCACCATGGATAATATCCCTCCCACCCCCATCCCCCCATCCCCCCGTCTCTGTGGCAGGGCAATCCCCTGTGTTCTCTCTCTCCTTTTGGGTGTTGTGGTCTGCAAAAGAGGCATTGAGTGGCAAACATGTTCAGTCCATAGTCTACTTTCGACATGCATCTCCCCTCCTGGGAGGATCCTCCAAACATCCTTTATTTGGTGCTCCCTTCTCTATCTGAACTTCCCTTTCCTCTAGGATACCCGGCTGGCCTCTAAGTTATGGAGTAATCCTCCTGGTGCTGATCTCAGCTATTCTTGGGTATTAATCTCATACTTTGTTACTTTATATCCCCCAGATGAATGCAATCTTTCTATGTCTATCCCTCTCTTTCTGACTCATTTCGCTTAGCATGATACTTTCCATATTGTACCACTTGTATGTAAATTTCATGACTTCATCTTTTCTAAGAGCTACATAGTACTCCATTGTGTAGATGTACCAAAGTTTCTTTAACCAGTCATCTGTTCTTGGGCATTCAGGTTTCTTCCAGTTTCTGGCTATTGTAAAGAGGGCTGCAATGAACAAACAAGTGCAGATGTCACTTCGACTATACATTTTTGCCTCTCTGGGATATATTCCCAGGAGTGGTATTGCTGGGTCAAATGGGAGCTCAATTTCTAATTTTTTGAGAATCGTCCATACTGTTTTCCAGAAGGGCTGAACCAGTGGACATTCCCACCAACAGTGAAGGAGTGTCCCTTTCTCGCCACATCCACGCCAGCATTGGTTGCTTTTGTTCTTTCGAACTCATTTGAACTCATTTGAAAGTCTTTGTCTCTGCTCTTCCTGCTACCTAATGTTGCCCACACCTGTATGAAGCTCCTCACCCAATACTTTCACGTCTACAATCAAGTGTAATGTTATTGGAGAAGTCTTGTATTCTTTCATCTGTAAAATAGTAATGCTTCTCTCAAATCCATTTCTCTCTGCATTCTATCTCTTTCTTTCTTCCTATTTCTTTAATAAAAAAATCAAGTAACCCACACATAATAGAAACATTTAAAATATTTTAAAAGGAATGGATATTCATAAAATCTTTATGTTCATTATCAATATCATTAATAGGAGTCATAATATTACAATCCTCATTGTATGGATGAATGAGGTGAAGTATAGAGACACTAAGTTATCAATTCAACGATGCCTGGTTATATATACAACAGAGCTCGGATTTGGTGCAGATACTGTGTCTAGACAGGAAATGTTTTTCTTATTGTTGTTTCTCCTAGCTTAATTATTAGTTCAGGCCTCAAAGTTTTAAAGATAAAGGAAAAAGTTGATCCAGGGTAATAATTTTCACAAATATACCAGATAACTTATCATTGAAATTATAGCAATAGCTATCAATCCAGTCTTGAGACATGAATTATGGAGCAACTTACAATTCTGTTATTCCTCCAAGTACTCAGAGGTGAACGTGATTGAGGTATCTCCAATTTTATAGAAGACTCCTGGGAAAAATATCACCCTAAAATTATTTTTGTACTGGAGTGAGTAGGCTTGGGAGGGGAAAGACACTACACAGTGCTGTGCTCAGGGCTTGCTCCTGCCTTTCTGTGTCCTGGGATCACTCCTGGCAGTGTTTGGACTACCAGTGCTGGTGATCAAACTGGGGTCATTGAGAGCAAAGCAAGTGCCTTAATGACTGTACTATTTCTACAGCTCCAATACTCTCAATCTTTTAAAAACTTTATTTCTGAGTCATCAAATTATAATAACTTCACTAATTCCAGGTCTTCTGCAACAATTTCTAAAAATAATTTTATAAAATTAATATGAATTTTTGCTTTGGAAAACCCCACTGAAGATGATCCATGAATGCACGAGGAGAAATATCTGGCATAAAGAACTATTTAACATATTGTTACAAACAGCATTACTATTACTATTATAAATTGCTTTATAAATTACTATTATTAATTGTTTACCTTAGACTTTGGTGAGCAGAACTGAGAACCTTAGATAAAATACATTATAATAAGTAAACTATATGTTTACCTAATGGTTCATTGAACTTTAAAAACATTCTTTAATTAGGAGCCATAGGGGCAGTACAACAGCACTTGCCTTGGATACAGCTGACTTGAGTTCAGTCCCCAGCACCCAGAGACCCACCATAAAAGATGCTTCAGTGCAGACAGAGTCCGGAGTAAGGCCCGAGTACCTCTAAGTGTGGTCCACAAACAAACAAGTCAATCTTTTCATAAAAGAACAGTCTATTAACTCATGGTATCTTCTGTCTGAGATGCTCTATTTGACCCTTTGCCTATAAATTATCTCCTATTCTGCTTTTAAGACCAATTAAATACCTTTATCCCGGGAAGTCTTTTCTAAATCCCAAAATTAAAACATGTGTCTATTCTATTGAAATAGAAAATATAAAGGAATATTGAAAATATATTTTCCCAGAAACACAAATAAAACATTTAGTGTTTTTATGTTTATCTCTTTAGTGAAATTACTTTATAATATTATGAGATATAATAAAAGACTTTCTTTTTCCAAAGCTGTCCTACTTCTTTGAAGTAGGACTTTCCTACGAAGTCCTACTTCTTATTTTCTCATATTCTTTATTTCATAACTTTTGATTTCCTAAGAAAGACGTCTGAAATAACTAAAAGTCTGCCTGTAGATGTATATATTTTTTAAGTCTTGATGAGAATACAGAGTTCCCTATACATTGCTACCGGTCAAACTTATATTTTTATGTCACGTGTCCTAAAGCTCATATGAAATTTGAAAGATAAGTGACCTTAGGGTCAACTGGATAATGTAACATTGAGATTTATTTTCACAGTAATCAAATTTATCTTAACTATCAAAAACATTAAACCTGTGCCTTTAATTTAGCATGCATGAATGTCATTTGGGAGACCTTATTTAAAACATAGATTCCTGCTCAAAGAAGACAAAAATGACCAAAATAAATATGAAAAATGCTCTGCACCACTTATCATCAGGCAATGCAAATGCAAACAGTAATGAGATATATCTCACACCAGTGAGATTGCATATATAACAAAAAACAAAAAGAAAGAAACTATATTGGCATAAATGTGGAGAAAAACCCTCATTCACAACTGATAGGGGTGTCAAGCCTTTTTGAAAAGGCTCCGACTTTTCTGGAAAACAATGTGGGAAATCACCAAAAAACTATAAATAGAGCTTCCTTATGAACCAGAAATTCCGCTTCAAGGCTCTACCCTGTGGACCCCAAAAATATACTCAGAAAGACATTTTGCACTACTGCGTTCATAGTAGCGCTATTCACAATGGCTAAAATTTGGAAACAACCAGAATCCAAAAACAGATGAGTGAATAATATACACATATATACAAAGGAACTTGGTTTATAGTTTGCTGCAGGTTGACTATAGGCTGACCTTGTGACCATTCACTACTTTCAGACTAGTCACTACTTTGGAATTTCCCTCCCTGAGAGCCAGGCAAGAGCCCAAGGGTATCCCGCCCTCATAGCAGAGCCGGGTAAGCTCCCCATGGTGCATTTAATATGCCAAAAGTCTCACATTGGTGATGTTACTGGTGCCCACTCCAGCAAATCGATGAACAATGAATGGGAAGACAGTGCTACAGTGCAGTGCTATACAAAGGAACTTATCTTATGGGGTGGAAAGGAAATGACTAACTTTGTTGCTACATGGCCAGATCTGGCATCATTAGGAGGGAAGTTAGTCGGAAGGAGAGGAATAGACACAGAATGACCTGTCTCATATGAGGACAAAAGAATCAGAGCAGAGGATGAGAAATGCCTGAGACAATAGAGAATTGAACCTGGTCTTTAATAGAATGTTTAAGGGGGGGAGGAGGGAGGCATTGGGACGGTGGTGAAGGGAAGCAGACAGGCTAGCAGAGCGTGTCATGCTGAAACGTTTCTCATATAGAACACATCTAATAACTATCCTGCAAACCACAGTGCATAAAATAAAACAAAAATTAAAAAATCAAATTAAAGATTAACTAGTTATTATACTCCGAAAGTCTGAAGTAACAGGTCATCTTTGACTAAAGCTTTCATATTTTTAAGTGGACCCAACATATATAACCACAGTTTGAGAAAACTACACACTGTGTGTGTGTGTTGTGTGTGTATATTTACATCAGCGTATCACTGTATCACTGTCATCCTGTTGTTCATTGATTCCTCAAGCAGGCACCAGTAACGTCTCCTTCATCCTAGTCCTGAGATTTTAGAAAGTGCCATATTCGAGGTTCTTTCAGGGTCAGGGGAATGAGACCCATCATTGTTACTGGGTTTTGGGATATCGAATAGGCAATGGGGAGTTTGCCAGACTCTGCCGTGTGGGCAGGATACTCTCGGTAGCCTGCTGGGTTCTCCAAGAGTAAGAACTACATAATAAGATGTCTCATGGCCGCAAATGCCGTATATTTACATATATGTGAATAATTAGTTATGCTTAGAATTTCTCATTGCTGCTGTCCCCAGCACAAACACAGTGTTCTCTGAGAAAAGTTGAAAGATCATCTATAAGTTTATTTATGGCATTCTGACAACATATTCACTTATATCAGTGAATATGAGTATATATTCAATCAGTACTTTTCATTGTTACTGATAAACATAAACCTCATATATGTGGTTGTGTGTTTGTGTGTATATACACACATATGTCTGTGTATGTACATATGTATGCATATGTATGTATATCTTCAATTCAGTATCTTGTCCTATGAGCCTCTAAGTTATAAATTATCCTGAAACATTTACACTAAAAGCCACAAATGAGATATCTTTATTCCTTCATATGAATTAGTCTGTATAGTTGTATAGGTAGTCTGAACAGGATGAGAATGTTGGACAGCATTTTTTTATAAGAAAACGTGAAAAGAAACTGGGACATACTGGGCAATACAGAAAGGTTATACTAAATAGAGGTCTAGAACATGCCATTTAATAAAAAATAACTATGTTCAGCAGAACTAAAAGAAAAATCCATAATGAAGAAATTTACTATTTGCAAGTCACCTAGAGCAAGTCTTATGAAAAGTAATTTGTTCATCTGTTCATCTCTTCATTTATATTCATGGAACCAACAAATAGCTAATGACTGTCATAGCTGGGCCCGGAGGAGTGCCTTGCTATTAGAAAATGGTCAAAGGGGATGAAAGAAATTTCCATGAAATCCTGGTTGAGGGCAGGGACACAGACATGTGTGTGACATAAGTTACTTTCAAATGTGGTTTAGCCATGAGAGTTACTTTGTTTTAATGACTTTAGAAAAGTTTGCCCCATTGAGTTCAACCATCATAATACTCACATGGTACTGTACAAAAATAGAAAAGTCTTGGAAATTTTATAAGCATTTGGGAAAGATTGATGTTTAAGTGGTCTTAAATATTCTTATATTTTACCACCTGTTTTAGAACAGTCTGCATCAACAAAGCCATACACAGAGCCATATACAGAAAGGGATCACACAGACCACGATGCACTTCTTTGCCTATTTGATATATCCACTGACATAAACTTAACCCTGAGGATCATATGTACATACATTTTCTATTCAAAGTCAATGTCTTTTACAACTAAGAACTTTCAGAAATGTGCTGTATACTTCCCTCCTTCCTATGTTGTACAATTTGTGATCCGGGGCAATATTCTACAAAATCAGACCCCTTCACAGTTTGCAAAATCCATTTAGTGACTTGTGACCGATATTTTATTTTAGTGAAATAGCACAGAATAAAAAAATACAGTCTATTGGCTATAAGAAAGGCATTATACTGAGAACTACCACTACTAACAGATTTTAACATATGCTATTGTTTTAAAATATAAAATGTATAAAATTTTTGACACACTATGGATCAAAGCCTGAACAATTTGAAAGTAACCAATCAAAATCTCTTACATAGTCACTGAGACTAGGACATGTAGTTATCTCTTTTTGTATATTTCCCGTAATATATAACTTAACATATGTGGGGGTTAAAAGTTGTTAAAAAAAAGACTGATGTAAGTCAGTATTCTTTCCTCCAAAAATCTAAAGAGCTGAAAAGTGTAAACCATTTGCTGCACCTTTTTAAATAAAAATTTCAGTCAAATTAGGGTCTGGTAGGAAACATTTCCTAATATTCACATTTTCTATCTAATTATTTAAAATTCTCTGTATGTCCAAAGTACATTCTAAAACCTCCAGACTCTAAAGATCGCGATTGAATCATCATACTAAATTGTCTAGCTGAAGTTGCTTTCATCAGATGTTTTTTTAATGAACTTCGCTTGACAATGCAGTGCAAGGAAGGACTTAGAGGTGGTTAAAAGCCATCTGCTAAGCCTGCAGTCACTTAATAAAAAGTACCTTGCAATGGTTGCTGGAGGTGAAATCAAATACTAGAAAAGAATTCAGGTGCTGGGATCAAAGGCGCAATTTCATTGATTAATGTGTCAGGATAAACGGTCTGAGGCGGCACCTCATCCCCGGGTACTCGGTGGGTTTCAGTTGCTATGATATCTTCATAAAGATACGTGGCAAGTATTCACCTTGGAATAGGAGGCAATAAATGAGCATAGAATACGGAAAAAATTCTAATTAAAAGCCCAATTTATCAAATAATAATCTAAACTACATCATATTCTACCCTGATTGCATGTTCTCATTTGGATTTAAGGATACATTTGGCTCCCAGCAACACTACAGCTCATTATAATCATCATTAAAATAACACTTTTCTCAAGCCAGCAGGAGCTGGGTGTCTTGCTGAAGCTGTGTGCTCAGCCCCCAGGAAGGAGGAGTATCAGACCGTGCACCAAGCGATCCCTCCGGATAAACCTGAATGGACTCTGATGAGCTCCAAAGGGGAGCTATCCCAAGGTCTCCGGAGGCAGAAATCAGGCTGCCCCCGGCTTCCTTATATATTAGTAGCACTTAGGCTTCTGGTAGAGAGTTTTTAAAGGGAGTTTAAATGAGCCACGTTCTTGCAGATTTTATGTAGTGCTTCGCAATGAAGTTCAGAGACTACACTCTGTAAAGGTATATATTTTCAAAAATTAAAAAACTATCCTATTGATAAGCACTCATGTTCTTAAGTTCTATGTATTAACTTAAAAAATGATATATGTACACATGTACATAACCTGTGGCCAATTTTTGCAGCAAATAAGATTTATCTTAAATCAATTCTGAAATTAGAAATGTCTATAGAGATTAATTCTTTAAATCCCTTTCTAAAATTTCAAATTTATTACCTCTCCCAGTTCTTTCATAGATCCAGTTTTGATAGGAATCAATAATATTGTAGACTCATTCAATTTTTGTTTTGTGGAATAACTTAAATCCTTTTTTATATATATTATTGGTAGACTGTTTTCTTCATGTCTCTGACTGTGGTAGAACATTTATTTATTAGGCACGTATAAAATTCTTTAACCATTTAAAATCAAAATCTCTTGAATTTTATTTAACTTTTGGTTTAGCTGGTGGAAACAATAATGATAACAATAATATATATATATATGTCTTATACTCTGTTTTCCTTGTGTGATAATATGCAATACCATGTAAATGGAACTAGGCGAGTTTATTTTTTTATTATTTATTTTTTCATTTTAACTATCAAAGACAGCATAGTATAGAATAATTTATAATCCTTGACAAATAACCACCACATAATGATGGATTCTTATTTGAGAAATTTAACATTTCTCAGCAGTATAATATCAGCGGAATAAAAATCAGTGAAAAAATAGAAGTCAAATACAATAAAAAACCCTTTCACATTAGATATATAAATAGTTCCTCTAGTCATTCCCTTTTTGCTAGCTTCATTCTGTACTAATGCAAAAGAAGACCCTCAAATATTAGAACTCTTTGATTAGTGGCATGAATCAGACCAAGGACATTATTCTACCCTTATGGTATAAAGCAAAAAAATAAGTCAAACATTTATGTTTGCTTATTATTATTCTCTTGGAATTGAGCTATGAACTTAATAAATTTCTCTATAATACCTATAGAATTTGACAGGAACAAATTTCAAGTTCTATTGGATAAAAACAAATTTCAGTGTCAAGGTTATACTCTGAAAGGCAAGTGAATGTTAGTATAATAGAATCATTTAAGCAAAGGCTCATAACCCTATTCAAAGAAATGAGTTAACAAGTCTTCTAGATTCCCATTTGAATAGAATTCAACTACATCTTTCTCAGTCCACAGTTTTGCCCTGTTTTGTGCTACTGAGACCTACTGGTTTCATTTCAGAAAATGAATGCCTCCAGAGTGGTTGCGTTATCAATAATTTTGCCTTCCTTCTGTCTGTGCCCTATCATATACCAAAAAAAAAAAAAGGGAAAGAATCTTGTAAAACTTTAATCTCATCAGGTGCTTGCTATGAGCAAACCATGGCCGTCTCATCTCCCTTCCAAACACTTCTGATTCTACCATTTGAAATTCTCCTTTCCTGTCTACCTGCTATTCCAACCCCATCAGTATCTGTCATGTTCCCCCAGTGACGATACTATTCTACTTGGATTTTTCCAAAAATATTCTACTGGGGTGTAGTCCTTCAGTGTATTCCCTCACTACTAAAATGCAAGCAAGGCCAATTTTAGTACCCCTCCCCAGTCTCTTTTCAACCTAAATCTCAAATTATCAGAATTCAGCTCACAGATCACTTTTTTCAAATAGGTGTCCTCCGTTCCCTAAAATAAGTGGGTACTCTTGATTTCTGCCACCAGCAACAACTCTGTATTTCTATCCAGTTCAGAACATTCAGCATACTGAAATTTTAGACCCTATTTGCTCTTTCTTTTCCATTCTGCCATCTGCTTGAATCCAAAAACATATTTCTCATAATTATGTGCCACATTATAAGTATTAACATGATTACTATTTTTAAAAAGTATTGTTGTCTATTACCACCGCAACTAATTTCATGGTGATGACATAATTATAATATTAATAACTATCCTCAAATAAATTTTTTCTAATGACGTATGTTGAAAATATACCCCATTATACTTTGCTTTTAAACATCCCTCCCTCCATTTCTTAGTTTAGTTGCTCCTTCTTTTTTCCTCTTTAACGTTGTTTCTTTGACTAGCTTTAATTCTAAGGTAGATACCAAAAAAAACATAATTCTTCAATAATTAAAGTAGTCCTAAAGCAAAGTATCATTTATTTTTTTATAATTTTAATGAAGGCATAAGAAAGATTTTATGCAAAGAATTAGCTGTAGCATAATTGCTATAGCTAGTAGCTTTACCATAGCATAACTGCTATAAGTAATGGTTAACAACTATCAAGTCCATGTATAAAACTACTTTCATTTAATAGGTAAATTAATTACCATAAAACACTGTTCTATCACTAATCTGTTTTTAATAATAATAAAATAATAAAAGCAAATCAAATTCAGTCATATAGTAAATAATGAATCCAGGAGTCCATGCCTATTAATCTGGTGACAAAACAAAAATTTATAATAATTTCTAAAACCAAAATAATGTTTATATTATCCAGCAAAAGGAATGAAATTATCAGTGGCTTCTGCACCAAATTTGAACTATAAAACCCATAATTTTGCAATCCCTATCCATCTCATTGTTCTAGTCTTCCACTGTGCTAATTCATTAAAGCTTTGTTAAACCCTGAAGAGAAAGAAAACACAAACTTAATTTTAGAGACAAATAAAAGCTGTAATAAGGCTATGTCTTTGCAATTTGTAAATTCAATGGCAATATTTTACTGGGTAAAGAGAACAGAGATAAAGTATCTTTGTCCTTTTTCTTTCTTTTTAATTAGATCTTATCCTCTGTCCTCTCTATTCTTATTCTACATTTTCCTACAGAGGTCCCTATGATATGGTGTCAACTAATTTTTTTGGAAAGCTACGTTTCAGTCTTCATTTGAACAAATACAAAAGCGAGGCTATTTTGATCTCTGCATAGAACAACAAAATGCAACCTATTTAAAATAATTGGTCATCAAGTATTGCAAGTATGGTTTAACATTCACAAGTCAATCAACATAATCCATCATATCAATAAAAGAAAAGATAAAACCATACAATCATATCAATAGATGCAGAGAAAGTATTTGACAAGATCCAGCACATGTTTATGATGAAAGCTCTCAGCAAACTGGGAATTGAAGGAACTTTCCTCAATATAGTCAAAGTCATCTACCACAAGCCAATGGCAAGCATTGTTCTCAATGGGGAGAAACTAAAACCTGTCCTCTAAGATCAGGGAAAAGACAAGGGTGCCTGCTCTCACCACTCCTTTTCAATATAGTACTGAAAGTTCTTGCCATAGCAGTTAGGCAAGAAAAAGATATCAAGGGCATCGAGATAGGAAATGAAGAGGTCAAGCTATCACTATTTGCGAGTGACATAATACTATATTTAGAAAATCCTAAAGATTCTACGACAAAGATCCTAGAAACAGTAGGTTTGTACAGTAAAGTGGGAGGCTACAAAATCAACACCACAAAGGCCCATGGCTTTCCTACATACAAATAATGAAAGAGAAGAAAGAGATATTAAAAAAAAATCCCGTTCACAATAGTGCCTCAGAAAATCTACGTTGAAATCAGCTTAACTTAAGAGATGAAAGACCTACACAAACTAAATTTACAACACATTACTTGGAGCAATAGCACAGTGGGTAAGGCACGCGGTATACCTGGATTGCTTTGCAAGCGGTCAACCTGGATTTGATTCCTCCACCCCTCTCGGAGCTACCGAGAGTATCTTGCCCACACTGGAAAGCCTGGCAAGCTGCCCGTGATGTATTCGATATGCCAAAAACAGTAACAACAAGTTTCACAATTTGTTGAGACGTTACTGCAGCCCGCTTGAGCAAATCAATGAGCAATGGGAGGACAGTGCTACAGTGTTACTTAAAGAAATAAAAGAGGACACTAGAAGATGGAGACACATTCCTTGTTCAGGAGGATTCACATTGTCAAAATGCCAATACTGCCCAAAGCATTATACAGATTTAATGTGGCACCTATAAGGATACCCCTGACATTTTTCAAAGAAAGAGACAAAACACTCCTGAAATCCATATGAAGCAATAAATCCCCACGAATACCTAAAGCAATCCTTGGGGAAAAGATGAGTGACATCACCTTCCCACTTCAAACTGTACTACAAAGCAGCAGTAATTAAAACAGCATGGTATTGGACTAGAAACAGACCCATAGACTAATGGAAGAGAGTTGAATATTTTATCAGACTCTCAAATATATGATCACCTAATCTTTGATAAAGGAGCAAGAAATGTGAAGTGGAACAAGGAAAGTATCTTCAACAAGTTGTGCTGAGAAAACTGGACAGCTACCTGGAAAATAAAACATTGAACTCTGACCTCTGTCTAATGCCTGGTACAAAAGTCAGATCAAAGTGGATTAAAGACCATAGTATCAGACCTGAATCCATAAGGTACGTGGAGGAAAATGTAGGCAGAACCCTCCATAACACTGAAGCTAAAGGCATCTTTAAGGATGAAACACCACTGACCAAGCAAGTGGAATCAAACGTAAGCAAATGAGACTGCAGTAAACTAAGAAGCTTCTGCACCTCAAAAGAAACAGTGACCAAAATACAGAGAATACACATGGAATGGGAAAACTTATTTACCAAATGCCTATCAGATAAGTTCTACCAGTGCCTTGTATATTCCGGATATACAAGGCACTGATAGAACTTTACAAGAAAACAATCTCCAACCCCATCAAAAAAAATGGGGGAATAAATGTACAGAATCTTCCTCAATGAAAGAAATACAAATGGCCATAAGGAGCACAAAAAAATGCTCTACATCACTAATCCTCAGGGAGACGCAAATCAAAACAACAATGAGATATTTTACACCACAGAGACTGGCATATATCTAAAAGAACAACCAGTGCTGGCACATATGTGCGGAGAAAGGGACTCCCTTTCATCATTGGTGTGGATGCCGACTGGTTCCAGTTGTTTTTGGAAAACACTACGGGCATTCCTACAAAAACTAGAAATTGAGCTTCCATATGACCCATCAATACCACTTAAGGGAATATATCCCCAGGATGCAAAAAAGCACAGTTGAAATGATATCTGCAATTGTATGTTTATTGTAGCACTGTTCACAATAAACCAGCATTGGGAAAGAACCCAAGTGCCTGAGAACAGAAGACTGGTTAAAGAAACGTTGGTCCATTTACACTATGAAACTGCTAGAAAAGAAGAATTCATGAAATTTTCTTATAGGTTGATGGCTATAGAGAGTATCATGCTTAGTGAAATGAGTCAGAAAAAGAGGGACAGACACAGAATGACTGCCCTCATTTGTGGAATATAAAATATAATATGAGACTAACACCTAAGGACAGTAGATACACGGGAGAGATAAATTGCTCCATAGCTGGAAGCCTGCCTCATGAGCTGGGGGAGAAGGCAGCTGGAATAGAGAAGGGATCACTAAGTCAACGGCGGTTCGAGGGATCGCTTGGGATGGGAGATGTGTGCGAAAAGTAGATAAAGGACCAAACACAATGAGCTCTCAGTATCTGTATGGCAAACCATAATGCCCCAAAGTAGAGAGAAAGTATGAGGGAAAATGTCTGCCATCGAGGCAGGGGGAAGTGGTGAGGATGGAAGGAGGGATACTAGGGACATGGTTGGTGGAAAATGTACACAGGTGGAAGGATGGGTTTTCAATCTTATTTATTTACTATTTATTTACTTTTCTCTAAGTTTTCAGGGTACCTTAAATATCCAACCCGCACGGCAGAGCCTGGCAAGCTATCCGTGGTCTATGCCAAATAGACCAAATTGATATGCCAAATCCAGTAATAAATGGATCTCATTTCCCTAACCCTGAATATGCAGAGTCGAGAAGGATATGGAAGGAGAGGCTGATAAAACACCAAGGCAGACATAGGCTGCCAAAACACAGAAAAACAAAAATGATTGTCTGTACTTTTAATGCTCGTACGCTGGCATCTGCTGCATCCATTGAAGACCTTATGGTACAAGTGCGAAAGATCAAGTACGACATCATTGGTCTGACCGAAACGAGAAGACATCAATCCCATCATGCTGTTTTCGACACTGGAGAAGAACTGTTCCTTGGAACATGTGATAAAAGAGGCGTCGGTGGTGTCGGTATCCTTGTCAACACAAATTTAGTCACGAGCATTGATTCATTCGAATGCCTAACAACCTGAATCGGACGATTACACTTGAATAAATGTGGCTCACTACCGGCAATTTCTATCTTTGTTGTCTATGCACCAACATCCAGCTATAGTGAAAGAGAAACTGAGAAATTCTACATGGAGCTGGAGAAGTTCTATAAAGAAGATCACACCTTCTACAAGATCATTGTCGGTGATTTTAATACCAAGATAGGACCAAGAAGATCAGTCGATAAACTCCACATTGGAACCCATGGCCTGGAATGGAACGAACAGGGTGACAGATTGTCTGAGTTCATCATGTCAACCAAAACCTTCCATGGTAACTCACAATTCCAAAAGGCTGAATCTAAACGTTGGACATGGGAGTCTCCCTATGGACGGTTCCACAATGAAATAGACCACATCATATTCAATTGGCGGTTTTGCCTAACCGATGTTTCTGTTGTCCCAAAATTCCAAACGGGATCAGACCACCATCTTCTTCGTGCAAAATTCTACCTCACAGAACAAGGAGAAAAGAATGCAAGGTTTAAGAAGAGGACTCCCAGAACAACCACCAACTGGGAGCTCTTTGGCTCTATTGCGGCAACATGGGAAGATGCCGTCATTGACAACATTGATGAGGAATATGATCGAATGATTCAGCACCTCCATGATTGTGCAAGGAATGCCAAGAGAGAGATAACCACAAAAAACCGTCTTTCTTCGAACACTCTTGAACTTATTCGCCAACGTGGCTTGGCACATGCCTCAGGCAACCACAAGCGGACATCCGAACTGAAAAAACAATGCAGAGAAGCCATCAAGGATGACCTCAAAAACAGGAGAGCAGCAGTACTGGTAGATGCAGCAGAGCTGGGAAAAACATTCGTAATGCCCACCTGTCCTTCACAAACTACAAAACCAAGATGACTGCCCTCCGACATCATGATGGATCTATCACATCTTCCAGAAGGGCAATGGAGAAGATTATTCATGACTTCTACTCAGATCTCTTTAATAGCCACATCCACTTGCCCACATACCACATACCACATGATGGATATGTCGTTCCCATTGTTCTCCCTTCCGAAATCCAACATGCCATCTCATCGGTAAAGAAACAAAGAGCACCTGGCCCAGACAAGATCAGACCTGAACACCTGAAGAACTTACCATCAGTACTCATCAATACATTGGCTCGACTCTTCACACGCTACCTGTCTGAATGCAAGGTTCCATCCCAATGGAAAACCAGCAGGACTGTACTACTATACAAGAAAGGAGACATCCACGACATTGGCAACTATAGCCCAATCTGCCTATTGTCTGTCATCTACAAACTATTCACTCGAGTCATCCTGAATAGGATTAGCAGAACACTAGATGAAGGACAACCATGTGAACAAGCTGGATTCCGAAAAGGATTCAGTACCATCGACCATATCCACACAATAACCAAGCTCATTGAGGTATCTCGGGAGTTCAAGATGCCGCTCTGTCTAACGTTCATTGATTTAAAGAAGGCCTTTGATTCTGTTGAGCCGGAAGCGGTCATGGAAGCCCTAGCCAATCAGGGCATACAAACTCAATACATCAGGATCCTTCGTGAGCTCTATTGCGTATTCACTACCAAGATCTCACCATTCTACAAAGAAGTAATCATCCTTATCAAGAGAGGGGTTCGATAGGGTGATACCATTTCACCAAAACTCTTCAGTGCCACCCTTGAGAACATCATGCGACGACTGGAATGGGAAAACATGGGAGTGAAGATAGATGGTCGGCAACTACACCACCTCCGCTTTGCTGATGACATCGTTCTAATAACACCAAACATCAGCCAAGCGGCACAAATGCTGAACGACTTTGACCATGAATGTGGAAAGGTCGGACTACAGCTGAATCTTACGAAGACAATGTTTATGAGAAACAACCTTGTTCCTGACGCTCCATTCGCTCTCAACGGAACCACCATCTCCGAATGCAACAGTTATATATATCTAGGTCGAGAAATCAACATGATGAATGACCTGGCACCAGAGTTGCGCAGGAGGAAGAGAGCGGCTTGGAATGCCTTCAAGAGCATTGAAGAAATAACTAAAAGGACAAAGAACCTCCAGCTACGAGCACATCTCTTTGATTCCACTATTCTTCCTGCATTAACATATGCCTCAGAGACCTGGATCCTAAGAAAACAGGATGAGAACGCTATTCGGGTCTTTCAAAGAGGAATCGAAAAAACTATGCTTGGAATATCACGATTCACTCAAATGAGAGATAGAATCCGGAGTTCTGATCTTCGTCAACGCTCAAGAATCAGGGACGCTGTCTCATTTGCCAAAACATCAAAAATCAGATGGGCTGGACACGTAATGAGGTTTACAGACAACCGCTGGACTAGAGCCATTACTGATTGGATTCCACGGGACATCAAAAGATCACGTGGACGCCCACCTATAAGATGGTCAGACTTCTTCGTCAAGACCCTAATGATCGGTTTGAGGCTCTGCATGTTCCTAGAACGAACAGATACCATTGGGCTACGTTAGCACGCAACCGGGATGAATGGAGACGTTACTGGCACCCGCTCGAATAAATCGATGAATAACGGGGATTAAGTGATTAAGTGAAGTGAAGTGACTGAAACCCAATCAGGGATAACTTGGTACTGTTTATCTCGCAATGATTTAATAAAATATATTTTAAAATTGCTATTTGAAAACAGATGAGAAAAAGCACACACTTATATGGTTGGGCCTAACTGTTGAGCGATATTTGGCGCTTGTTTATTGTTCACTTGCTTGGATCTTGTAGTACGTTATGTGATAGATCACTGACCTCAGCCAACTAAGACAAAAGGATAGAGACAAGAAAATGAAAAAAAATAGGAGAAACTTATTGGGGTGTGACATTATTGCTATGGCAGGCTCTTTTCTTCCCTTTTTCTCTCTTCTTGATCATTTTGGTTTGCGGTACAGATACTGTAGTGTTATTATGTATATATCTTTAGGTATTTTTAACACCTATTCTTGTCCAGAAGGATCATTTCCAACTGTATTGGCATAGTGATTCCTTTTCTATCCTAACTGCTTTCTCTCCCTTCCTCCTCCTTGTTATAAGCTTTCAACCGTGGGCCAGTCATCCTGCCCCTTATTTCTGTTTTCCATACACTTTTATATCCTACAAATGAATTTAATAGTTGTACGTCTATGCCCCTCTTTCTGACTCATTTAACTCAGAATGATACTCTCCATTTATGCGTAAATTTCATGACTTTATTTTTGACATCTGCATAGTATTCCACTGTGTGCACAATGTTGATTGGGGTGTATTCCACTCATTTTTTAAAGATACTTATGCAGGAACCAAATTAAACACTGAGATATTTAGCAAATGTCACATATGAAAAACAATAACTTGTCTTCTGTTTTGTGAGAAAATCCTCACAATTTTTTAATAACTACTCATTGATCCACCCAGTGACCAACCTTGGTTTTATTGCTACCCCAAATTTGGATCAAGATCTGTGCTTAATACGTTCAAGGTTGAAGGGCTACTCATTAGTGCTGGATGGCATTCAGACAGCTGACCATTACCCAGGCTTCAGTGGTCAGATAACCTGACCCCTTTGAGTGTGATGGTTGCCATTTCAAGGGACTCAACTTCATCTTAAAAGGTAAATTTCAAGAACAATATGAAAAATTAAAACTTTACTTTTATTGGTAGCCCTGTGAGCAGGTGAAGCCTGGAAAGCTCCTCGTGGCGTATTCAATATGTCAAAAACAGTAACAATAATGGTCTCTTTCTCCTGACCCTGAAAGAGCCTCCAATATGGCACCCTTGGGAAGAATGAGTAAGAAGAGGCTTCCAAAATTTCAGGGCTGAGAAGAATAGATACATTACTGGAGCTCATTCAGGCAAATAGATGAACAATGGGATACAGTGATGAGCATGTGAAAGATAAGAATAATGGAGACTTTTTTTTAGGCTCCTGACCTATTGTTATACTACAAGAATAATTGAGAGTCTTTTATGTCTAAAAGAGTCTTTTCATTCTCCACTTATCTCTTAATCCTCTGGCTGATTGGAACTTATAAATATTAAAAACAAACAAACAAACAAAAAACTGTCCTGCCTTTGTGTATTGGACCTTGTGAATTGGAGAGTTGTAATTATTTCATTACATTAGAGTAACTTCTGTTGCTTTCTTTCTTTGATTTTGATCTGGGAGACTGCTATTTTCTCCCTAACCAACGAGGTAGGTTTCATAGTATTTTTTTTAATCTCATTGTAATCAATACCAAACTAATAAATGCGGCTCAAGACCAGAAAATTTCTAAACTGAAATTGCTATAAATTTTATTCAGAGGCATTTGAATTTTAAAAGATGATAAAAATAAGTCCAACAAACACTGTAACCCTCATATAATCAATATTAATATCCCTCCCAAGAATGTTTATGTTTTTTTTCACTTATGTACTTCTTCAATTTAAAATATGGTATTTTCTGAAATTCCTTATAGGTAAATAAATATACAGTCATAAATAAATATGTGTAATAAATATGCATCTGAGTTTCGCTGTCCTAAACTCATACTTAGATACTAAACTCCTGCCTATGAGACTGTTAGCTTCACTAAAACTATACTTTAAAATAGTACTAGCTATGTGTCTCCCCCCCTCTGGAAAATCTGCACTCTCTCTTGAACACATATCACTCTTTGTCTCTCCTTTTTCATGTCTCTAAGTTTATTTCAATAAAACCTCTCATGCCTAACTCAAAATATAAAATAAAATAAAATAGTTCTAGCTTAGGCTGGAGCGATAGAACAGCGGTAGGGCATTTGCCTTGCGCACAGCCAGCCCTGCCAAGCTGGATTCGATTCCTCCGCCCCTCGGAGAGCCTGGCAAGCTACCGAGAGTATTCAATATGCCAAACACAGTGACAAGAATGGAGACGTTACTGGGCCCGCTCGAGCAAATCGATGAACAACGGGAGGACAGTTTGTTGACAGAGAGTTCTGGCTCGGATGGCTTTAAGAAATCTTGTTAAATCCTTGTCATCACAGAAACAATAAGATACGACCCTATTTTTTGTATATTACCCAATTTACTCTACCGTGGCGCTTGACTTATTCTTATTATGCTTTTGAATTTGAAGAGCAGAAAAAAGGCCTACAAATGTATGAGTCAACTCTAAAGCTTCTCAAATTAAAAAGGAATATAAGAGTCTAAGTTAACAAAATATTTACAGGGAATCAGAGATAATTGGGAGGGAAAGTACTGTCTTATTGCAGTTGGTTTCAGTTCAATCTCTAGCACCACTTATAAACCTAAACACTGCTGGGACTTACCTTGAGCACAGAGCCAGAAATATTCAGGTAGCTGAGAATGTGTACCAAAAACAAACCACGATTTTCAAATGCAATTAAAATAATTATGAATAGGTATTCAATTTAACAATACTCTATTTCAGAGCTGTGGCACTTGTTTTGAATGGGACACACAATGATCATTGCAGGCATAGGTTTAGAGGCTTTATTTTCATTTTTTGGGGGGGGTCACACCCGGCAATGCCCAGGGGTTACTCCTAGCTCTGCACCCAGGAATTACTCCTGGAAGTGCTCAGGGGACCATATGGGATGCTGGGAATCGAAACCGAGTTGACTGCATGCAAGGTAAACGCCCTACCCGCTGTGCTATCACTACAGCCCCGGTTGAGAGGCTTGAAACCAACCTTTAGAAAATTGGTTTCTATCTACTAAAAAGGAGTCATATTATCTTCAAGCAATATGTCTCCTTTTCAGTACGCAATAAATAAAAATAACTCAGAAATATGTCATGTTTAGATACAAAAATTTCTAATAAATTGTGCTAGACAGTCAAGTCAAATATAGGTGTGTGGTGGTCCAGCTATTTTGAAAAAGAATATGGATATTACTCAAAAAACAAAAAGTTGAACTTCCAGATGACACAGCAATAGCAATGCCACTACTGGGAATGTATTCCAGGAGCTTAGAAACATAATGCAGAAAAGTCATCTGCACTCTTATGTTCATTGCAGCACTATACACAAGAGACAGAATCTGGAAACAAAGTCTGTGCGAATGAACAGTGAGTGAATGAACAAACTCTAGTACATCTTCTACAATGGAATGTTATGCAGCTATTAGAAAAAATGAAGTGATGAAAATTTCTTATTCAAGGATGGACATGGAGAGTATAATCACGATCACGACCATCCTGTTGTTCGTCGATTGCTTCGAGCAGGCCCCAGTAACGTCTCCTTCATCCTAGCCCTGAGATTTTTTTTAAAAAGTTCCATATTCAAGGCTCTTTCAGGGTTAGGAGAATGAGACCCATCATTGTTACTGGTATTTGGCATATTGGGTACGCCACGGGGAGTTTGCCAGACTCTGCCATGTGGGCAGGTTACATTCAGTAGCCTGCCAGTTTGTCCAAAGTAGGAATGAGATAATAAGATGTCGCGTGGCCGCGAATGCCGGAGAGTATAATGCTGAGTGAAATAAATCAGAAAAGGGACAGACAGAATCATCACACTTATTTGCAAGTTGTTAAAAAAATAGTAGTATGACCATAATATACAAGAACATTAGAAATGAGAGCCAAGAGGACTGGACCATGCTAGGAAGGTTGCCACAAGTGGGCAGGGCTGGGGCAGTTGGGGATGGGGGAGAAGGGGAGTACGGTTAGGCTGGAGAAGGGACCACTATGACAATGACAGTAGAAATGGTCACTATTGACAAGATCTGAGTGCTGAAATGAGGTAAACTGATATACATGATGAACTTTCAGTAACAGTATTGCTAATCACAGAGCCTAAAAGGAATGAGAGAAAGAGGCAGAGACAGACAGACAGATGGACAGACAGACGGACAGATAGATGGACAGACAGACAGACACAAAAGAAATGTATCTGCCATGGAAGTGAGGGGATAGGATAAATATAAATATCAGGGATGTTGGCGGTATAAAGTGTACACTGGAGAAGGGACAGGAGTTGTAACACTGCATGACTGAAACCCAACCTGAACAACTTTGTAACTGTGCATCTCATGGCAGTTTAACCCAAAGTGAAAAACGTCAGTGTGTGGAGGGACTCTGGAAATAGTCTGCTGGGTTGATATGCTTGCTGTGGGCGTGGGAACCCTGGTTCACTCCATGGCAATCCCATTCACTCCCATGAGCACCAGCAGGAGTGATTCTTGAGTGCAGAGCCAAGAGTGTACCCCAAATACTGCTGGGTATGTGTCCCAAACCAAAATAATAATACGACTATGGGTCCTGGCGAGTATATGTAGATATTTTTAAATATAAATAGGACAATGACTAATCGTGAAGTATGAAATGAAATGTTAATTGTGCAAGAAGTGAGATTGCAGAATCTCTGAGAGTTTCTAAGTAGTTAAAACAGCAATTTGGGTGCATTGTCAGTTTTTTTCCAAATTATGTAAGACTAATATTTTCTACCCATATCTTCTGATTTCTGTATATTAATTTGCACACAATATCAGATTAAACAAAAAATAATTCATTAAATGTTTGAAAAGCCACAGTTGCCTTTGTGTAGTAAATGTCAAATTTAATTAAGGATTATGTCCATCTAACTCTCAGCATGGCATGAAAGCACAAGAATCATTACACGGACAAATACTTTACTCTTTGACATAGAATGATTTCATATATATGCATATATTGCACCTATGCATGTTTTTAAAATATCAGAAAAAATTAAAAACACATCTAAGAAAGCTACTGAAAATGCCACTATTCCACACCCCAAAGAAACTGTTATTATTAACAAATTGTACCTATACTTCTAAGTATAGGTATTCTTTAGCAGATATATACATTTGCAAAGCTTTAGTGGTTAATAGAGTTATGCAAACACCTAAAGTGTTCTATAATATGTATATATTTGTGGCTGTAGCTTTATCTATGTCAAAGTTATTTAGCATTCTTTGAGTCATTGGCACATGAAAACTCAATAACTACAACATGTATAATTACATTAGAATAGAAAAAAATCACAACAGATAACACATTAATGAGAACATCATTTTAAAAACAAGTCTAATGTAGGGACTGGAGCAATAGCACAGCGGGTAGGGCATTTGCCTTGCACACGGCCAACCTGGGTTCAATTCGCAGCATTCTATATGGTCCTGAGTGCAGAACCAGGACTAACCCCTGTGCATCGCAGGACGTGACCCTCCCGGAAAAAAAAAAAAAAGAAGTCTAATGTAAGCAAATAACGTACTGATTTTCAGATAAAGTTTTCTTACTTGATATCTATATAATGCAGTGTTATAACATATTTGACTTATTATTATGCCTAAAATGTCTTCTCTGTTATCTTTATCTAAAAAATTAAAAATGGAATAAGGTTTCTTGTTGGTTTTTTTGTTTGCTTGTTTGCTTTCTTCGGGTCACACTTGATGATGCACAGGGGTTATTCCTGGCTCTGCACTTAGGAATTACTCCTGGCCGTGCTCAAGGGACAATATGGGATTCTGGGAATCAAACTGGGGTAAGGCTAATGCCCTACCTACTGTGCTATTGCTCCAGCACCAAAACAAGTAGTTTAAGAAATAATAACTATTGTATACTGCTATAGGCAATAAAACTCTACATTTAAACCTAATGCTTCGTCTTTCCCACTCTTATATAAGCCCTGAACTTCTTAAGATCTTATATAATGTCCTCTGCCTCCCCCCCTCTCCTGGGTTATCCTACACTACTCAGGCAATAGGAGTCTACAGGGTCAAACTTAAGTATCTGGAAAGCACTTTTCTAGACCGTTTTCCAGATACCTAAGACAGTGACATTTCTTAACTGAATGATCCTATGTACAGTCCAGGACCTGGATGGTCACTTCCCTCTTACATATCCTTCAAGGCAAGATGTCCTGTTCGAATGTGTCTGCCTGAATCAGAAGCTCCAGCAAAATATAGTCTTTGGGGGATAAAGTGCAGTACAGGGCTTAGAAATATGATTTCATGGAAACTGGAACATAAAATTCCTTCGGGTGCATCACTGAGTCAGAGGTATTATGGCAAAATAAAGGACCATCCGCTCAGGCAGTGTGTACCAGGGAAATCCAAGAGCTGAGAATACTACATTCCAATATGGGTTTCTAGGCAATTAGGAAAATTTATTTACCAAGATAGGAGACAAAAGCATATTTAACAGTTCGTTAGTTTATTTGATACATCTTACACACTTGCACATACCTCAAGAAACCTGAGGGGCAGGGCTGTATATGATTAGTTCTTAACCTCGTGTAAAATTGTGATGATCAAAATATAATTTCTTATGTAACCGCTAATATAAATTCAATCTGACTGTAAGGAGATTTATCTGTCACTGTTAATTAACACTGTGCTTTGTCACCTGTGATGATCCATTTATTACAGTAAAAGTCATTAATTTTTGCACCAATAACAAATTGCAAAATGCTATTGCAAGGGTTGTTTTATTTCTTAGGATAGGTAGCAAAATCGCCTTAATATTCCATGATGGTGAGGTAATGTTTGAGTGTTACCACATCCCTATCTCACAGTTCATTGAGTTTAGTATTGGCAGCAGGCATGCTGTAATTTTTCAGTTTCTTAATTAGATTTAGCCTTTAATTTAACTATTCTATCATACAGAAAAGAGAGTGTAACCCTATTTGTGAGCTGATTTTTCTTTCTGCTTTTACAAAACAGTTTCTGATGGACGCATATGGTCAGAACACTTACATCTGGAATCTTGTTATCCATTCATGTACTTAAGATTCAGACCATTAGGCACACCCTGGGAGAAAGGGGACTCAGTCTTATTTGCTTTCTATTGACATAAAAATTCACATATCTTAGCTGTATAATTATATTTCTGTTTACAGACATGTGTACAGAGTATTTAAACTATTATCTTGTTTATTTATCGTCACTACTTAGTAAAGTATATTGGTATTACCTTCAGATGAATTAAGCTAAAGCTTAAAAAATATGAAGAACAACCCCAAAGTCACATAGCAATTAAATGGCATATTTTCTGACTCCAAATTCCATGTAGTTTCCCTGAATACCATAGTTCTCCAAAATCATACTGTTTGAGGCAGACAACTGGCATCCCTAAATAGGCAAAAAAAAAATTGAACGGACACCAAATAAATATTACCAAGTCATAAGTTAGTCTGTATAAGAAAAATATGGCTAAGGCATAGTTCCTGCAACTGTGAAACTTACTTATTAATAATGAAGCTTATATGGCCCTAAATCAGATTAGAAAGAATAGGTAAAGTATCTCAAAGGTATTTAAGGTATCAGTGGCATGCTCATAATTTAGATGTGATCTCTGAAAGGAAAAATATAAAAAAAATAGCTATGACTCAGGAGGATAGTGAAATATGGCCCAAGTTCCCAGGATGAATCAAGGTAAATAGAGAAAAATCAGTTTCAAGGCATATGAAACAGAATACGCAAAGGTTGGAGTGTGTGCGTCTGTGTGTGTGTGTGTGTGTGTGTTTCTGTGTCTTCTTAATCTATCTACATGTTTGTGTCTACATGATCTTTATCAATCTTACCATAATTCCCTCATATGTCTATATGGAGATGTCTGTGTCTCAAAAGATTACCAACCACATGATAAAAAGGACAAAAGTTTTTGAGAGCTATCAACATATTTCGTCCCATCAGAAAAACCAGCACCTTGGGGATCTAAGGACAATTTTTAATATATGGGAGCTGGAAACTCAAACAATCATTCATTCATGTTGGGACTGTAAAAAGGTATTAACTGGATTAGGATAAATAGAGCAGAGGGTCTGGTGCTTGTTCTGTATATAGTCAACGATCTAGCTAGTTCAGTCGCTAGCTGCCCATCTGGTCCCTGAGTACCACCAGGAGTGATTTCTTAGTTGAGAGACAGGGGAGTAACCCCTGAGCATCACTGGGTGTCACCCCAAAACAAAAATTCAACAAAAAACTGATAAAAATATACAAAAAGGATTAAATTTATCTCTTCAGGAAAGAATAATTTTTTTAATAACCAAAGGGTCATATTTCAAATAAAACTTCCAACCTGCTAAGTTTATTCTTGGGTTTTCTATTCATCTTTTTTTTTTATAGAAAAATCACAGTCACTGTTCTCCTGTTGTTCATTGATTTGCTCGAGCAGGCCCAGTAACATTGTGAGACTTGTTGTCACTGTGTTTGGCACATCGAATACATCACGGGTAGCTTGCGAGGCTTTGCCATCCGGGCGAGATACACTCGGTAGCTTGCCAGGCTCTCCGAGAGGGACAGAGGAATTGAACTCGGGTCGACTAGGTCGGCCGTGTGCAAGGCAAATGCCCTACCCACTGTGCTATCGCTATATTCCCTAAAATAATATTTTAAATATTTTCATTAGACAATTTTTTTTCATATCTCATGCTTTATTGTAAGATTTTTTTTTCATTTTTTTATTTTTTTTTATTTTTATTTTTTTTACAGTTGTAGATTTACAATTTTTTGTGCTTGGGTTTCAATTATACAATGATCAGATACCCATCCCTCCACCAGTGCCCGTTTTTCACCACCATGGATAATATCCCTCCCACCCCCATCCCCCGATCCCCCCCGCCTCTGTGGCAGGGCAATCCCCTGTGTTCTCCCTCTCCGTTTGGGTGTTGTGGTCTGCAAAAGAGGCATTGAGTGGCAAACATGTTCAGTCCATAGTCTACTTTCGACATGCATCTCCCCTCCTGGGAGGATCCTCCAAACATCCTTTATTTGGTGCTCCCTTCTCTATCTGAACTGCCCTTTCCTCTAGGATACCCGGCTGGCCTCTAAGTTATGGAGTAATCATCCTGGTGCTGATCTCAGCTCATTAGACAATTTTAATTAGACAATGGTATACCCTTCTTTACCTAAGTAAAATTTGTTTTATTAAAATAAAATCTTCCAAGTATGTAATTTATTTTTAGGACTTAAGAAAACTTAAATGGGTGCTGCACTTGCCTGGCATGTAGCCAATGCAGGTATCATCCCTGGAATCTCAGATGTTTCCCCCAAGTCCCTCCAAGAGTGACCTCTGAACACAGAACCAGGAATAAGCCCTTAGAATCACTTGGTGTACCACCCAATACGAAAAAACAAAAAAGATATTTTATGTTGCCTTTCTATTTATCCAAAGGAATAATTAATGGAATTAAATTAACCAGGAAATAGTCACAAAGTAAACATTTTAATAATACTAGGCGTGAAAACAATCACCTATATTTTATTTCAAAGAACAGGCTCAACCTACTCTCAACGAATGTATTTCACTTTATATTATGCAACTTTATATGACAGTTTTCAAGTTTAACTCCAGGTTTGCAACTAAATTTAAGTCACAGATTCTTCTTGCTTCTATTATTTCACTAAAACAAATGATTTCCAAAGGATATTAGTTGAAAAGTAATATTGATTTGTACATGTGTATGACTAAAGCTGTCAGTGCTACTTAGAGGCTGATAATGCTTGACAGTGAAGAATTGAGTCAAGGTGGTTTGCCAATTGGGAAAATAAAACAGCTTATGCTAAGTAATTTTCTACTAAAGACGGTTGTCAAAATTTTAGCATCCTGATTGCTACTGATTATATGGTAGTAAAGGTAAAATGGACTCAGCAAATGTTAACTGGATAACATGCTAAAGAAATGAAGAGAACAAACACTTAAATTTTAGTTCACAATTTATAAGCAATATATTTTATTCTTTCCATAGGACTGAGTTTAGGGAAATGAATACCAACCATCACAAATGTTGAGTAGTAATGTCAAGATAACATAAAGTTTGCATGAGCGTTCTAATAGAGAAATGAAAATTATTTCCATCATATTGAATTATTAATGGTTATAAATGAGTACTATCATGATAGGTAGAAGTTAAATAGATAAATTGGCCAAATTTTCCTCTCCTAACATAAAGGTATCTCAAAATTCTATCAAAGCTTGCAACCTTTTGGATACTTCAATCAGATCTCACTGAGAGTCTGAATTAGTATACACATAGGAAGCAGAAATAAAATGCTTGTTGCTCAAAGTCTTCTGAATAATTTTAAAATGTTATTCTATAACGTACTTGAGTAACAAATGATTTTTCAAGAGTCTGGGAAGCAAACAAATAATCCTGTTTGAATAAATTCATAAATATTAAAAAATTATAGTACTTCAGTCAGCTAAATACTATCTTGTCAATAAATAGTATACAGTCCACTCAGACTGTCTTTTTTTAATTATAAAATCACTATTTTAGTTTAAAGAATGGTCACCTAAAAATGTATATAGAATTATTTGGGGGACCAATGTTAGGTATCAGGATAAACTGCCATGTGCCAGACTTATAGAACGTGGTCCTTTCCCTAGCTTATGTCTGCAAAACTATGTTTTTATATTGGCTAACAATTACTCTGTGTACTTGCAAGTAACTGAAGTGTCTGCATCTGCTACTGCAGGTAAAAAAATAAAAGGCAGGCAATAACACAATATGTGTGTGTGATTTAAGGAACAGTTCCTCCACAGCCTCTAATTGCTCTCAGGATCTGAATTGGCAAAACCATAAGACATTCAACAAAAGGCTCTATGCAGGTAGGCCTATAAAACCTAATTATTTCTCACAAAGCAGACCATTCCATTTAAAATAAAAGAAAGCTATGAGCAATAAAGACCATGCCATTAACAATTAGTCTTCTGCACACATGATTAGACTGAGAGAGATAAAGAAGCCTCTAAATTTAATGACGAATCCCATATTTCTGGCAGGGTTCAATATTCTGTGCTAATTATGTTGAAAGACCTTGTGCTATTTAAAAGTACTTAGACTGCGAAGTATGACACTATCTCCATGGATTCACTGTTAATGCTTAATGTTTAACTTTTTATATTAAAATATACTCAGATGTACAAATCCAAGGGTAATATTTTTGCCTTCTTAAGATCATTTGTAGAAATATTTTAAGCTTTTGCCGACTGTAATGTCTAACACTGAGTATATAATTCTGCATTTCATAAGGCTAAAGGAGCAACCACAATATGATAGAGAATCTTAAATTGAGGATAAATTAAAATGATTCAAAAGATGAAATCAGTAAAAACAGCCAGAGTTAAAAGGGTGAGGGAATCCTATATGTTGCTCACCGATTTTTTTTTAAAAAAAACTAATTTGAAATTGGTGCAGAAGAAGGCAGAATTGATTTATCACAATTCAGAAAACAAATACTCATGTAGATTTTCTTTACTGAATAGAATGTTATGCCTTTTCTAAGCAGAAAAGATTTGTTCTTTCAGATGGCTTTGTACTCGATTTGGTTTTATGCAGGGTACTTTCCTACTAGCATGCAAATGCAACTTCAGTTAATTTAAATGGAAGTTATCTGCATACCACAGCTGTGCAAAAAAATCAAGTCAAAGTTATTGGTAGTGTTTAATGTATAACTTATTAAAAAAAGAAACTTAAGTAACATACTGTCAAAAGTTCCAGATTTATAAACCTCATGCATTATTAGAATGGGATGATCAGGGAAAAGCACATTTTCTGTTGGACTGTATTTAATTTGTAAATGTTTATAGTCTTTGTGAAATAAAAGAGAATACTATTGGTATTCAAATAATATTGCTTGTAAAGAAATGCATTTTAATTTTATTTCTAAATGTGTAGGATAAGAAAACAAGCAAAATAGTTTTAAAGCCACAAGAAAGCGGAGGAGTTCTTTTTTTCCTCTCTTAACTGCACAAGAGCTAGTGTCTCCATAGAAACTGATGGCATTGCAGTGAACTGTCATGAGCAAACCTGGGCTTCTAAAATATACACAAGTATGTTTCCAAAGACTTTGAAAAATACATATATATATATGCATATACAATCTTGTCCAAAGTAAAGGCAGATATTCATTTTTTGCAAGACAAAAACAAGAGCTGAAACTCAGAATGTTCTCTTAGTGTAATTAAATTCATTCTTGGTAGCACTGTAGCACTGTCCTCCCATTGTTCATCAATTTGCTCAAGCGGGCACCAGTAACATCTCCATTGTAAGACTTGTTGTTATTGTTTTTGGCATATCAAATATGCCACAGGGAGCTTCCCAGGCTCTGCTGTGCAGGCAGGATACTCTCGGTAGCTTGCTGGACTCTCTGAGAGGGACAGAGGAATTGAACCTGGTTTGCAAGGCAAACGCCCTACCCGTTGTGCTATGGCTCTAGCCATTGGTAATCATCTTATTCAAAGATCATTAAGATTAATAAAATAATTCTATATTGTTATTAATTTCTTTGTAGAACCTTATTCCTTGCAAGCATTTTATCATACTTTACTTTTTATTACAAGAGATCTGCTTATGATCATCTTCCAAACTAACAGATACCAAGGAGGAAGGGGCCATGAAAATTGGTTTATGACTATTTTACCAGTCCTGAATTTATCAGGTCACATAAACATTTTCTTTTTCTGAAAATACATTACGCAGTTTTAAGTTGGAAGGTTCTGAAAGGTTCTGAAGAAACCTTACTCGGAGGTGAAACATCACCTTCTCAACCAGTTTTATGCTTATTACTATATTGACCTATATAAGTAAATATTTGGGAAAAATGTGTAAACATTTACCTTTGTAGGCAAATGTTTTCACCCTATACAGAAGCAGTAATGTTGAGTTTAAATATCAGAGACTTGTGCAACCTCGAATTTTGTTGTGTCTAGCTTGTTAACTTGCTCTGTTACCCTGTAACAGGTCATTAATCTCTGGTTTCAGTTTCCCAAATGTTAACAGACTTTCATCACTAAGTTATATTCTAACCCTGATATTTGTAAAGAACAAAGAATGTGGTTCAGGGTTGTGTCTGAATCATGTTCTAATTTTAATCTCAGATTTCTGAATTCTAAAATGGAAAGAAAAAAAGAACTGTTTATTAGTTTCCTACCAACAAATTAACAACAATTTTCAGGGAATAAAATGCCAAATATGCTTATTATGTAGTTCCAGGGGTGAAAAAATTGGAAATAAGTTCACTAGGCTAAATTAAGATGTCAGCATAGCTGCATTCTTTCTGGGGTTCCTGGGAAATGCTTCCTTGACCATCTCTGCCTAGAGCATGGAAGGGAACATCTCAAAACTGAATTTTTGTGATTGATTGTATTAGATAGTTAGATAAAGCTGTGCAATCATTCCTCTTCAAAAGAATAAATGTTATCACATCTGCAGTCACAGTTCTAGCGATTTAAACCAAAGGTCTGGGTATGTTTAGAGGTAAAGCATGTGCCCTACAAGTGTAGGAGTCTGGCTTTTAATCTCAGCTAGAAAAATAACAAAATAAAAGAATAGCTTGGAAGGCCATTATTCCTGAAGTAACCTTCAGGAAAATATTTAGAACAGCAGACTTTCTGTCAAATCATAAGATTTTGATTTTAAAATTAATTAGCCACTTCCAAAATAACACTTTAGTCCTTTAATTCAGCACATGAGTAACTGTTTAGTCCTTTAACTGCCTTTAAAGGTTTTATAATACTTAGTCCAGAAAGAAAGTACAGAGCTTAATGTGCCTTCTTTTTACGTGACTAATCCAAGTTCAATCCCTGGCACCACGTACTGTCTCTCAAGCGCCATCAGGAATGACCCTTGAGGACAGAGCCAAGAGTAAGCCAGGAGCGTCACTGGATATAGCTGAAAAAAAAACACCCCTTCCACTGCATAAAACAAGCTAACAAGTGATTTTTTATAAAACTGAATAAGTTCAGTTCCAGTGATGTAACTCAATGGTAGAGAACTTGGCGCGCATATAAGAAGTCCTGGGTTGGATCACCTGGCAACACAGTAAATAAATAAATAAATAAATAAATAAGCAAAAATAAAATTTTAGATTCTAGGACCCATTAATGAGTACAAGCAAAAAGGAAGAAAGATTTGGTAAAATAAAGGGGACATTAAAGGTGTAATGATGCAATTGGTCTTTTAGCGGTAAATTTAATACAATATATACATGCTTTTTGGTTTTCAACATCACACACCCATTAACTTATACATTATAGTGCAATGTTACCTCAATTTTAAACTGTCACTGTCACTGTCCTCCCGTTGTTCATCGATTTGCTCAAGTGGGCCCAGTAACATCTCCATTTTTGAGACTTGTTGTTACTGTGTTTGGCATATTGAATATGTTACAGGGTGCTTGCCAGGCTTTGCCGTGCGGGTGAGATACTCTCGGTAGCTTGCCGGGCTCTCCGAGAGGGGTGGAGGAATCGAACCTGGCTCTGCCCGGCCGGCTGCATGCAAGGCAAACGCCCTACCTCTGTGCTAATAAACAACTGTGATAGAAATCTTTGGAGACTAATTAAAAAAAAAACAGGCACCAAAAACACAAATGCAAATTTCTGTCTTTCTGTCTACTCAAACAACTTATCATAGAAACGAAAACAGGTTTTATCCTATGAACAGACACTATAAAAACTCAGTGATAGCATGACAGGACTTTTTTATTCAAAATAAGAAATTCCCTGAGAAGGTAATGATATGCTACTTATCACAGTTTTCCTGCCTGTCTTAATTAGAATAGATTTATTTTTTTCTACCTGTAGAAGATAAATACATTTCAGTAATAGAAATTTTAGGGATATCTTTTCTCACATTAAGAAAGTCACAAAGCAGAATTCATATCTGAAACAAGGCAATTTGGTGAAAAATTTAATTAAAGTTAACTAGTTTGCCTTTTTTATTGCTTAAAAATGATCTTGTACTTTTCCAAGAAATGGAATGTTATGAAAACTAAGGAAATAAGCTACTGCGGAGATAGTAGTGATCAACATGAGGATATTTACAAGAAATTTCATATAGATACAATTAACAATAATATTTTAGTGTATTTCCCAAAAGTCTGTGGTCTGTGGTATTTAGGGAATACATTTCATTTTGCTGATTTACTCCATTGTTCATATCTTACCCAGTTATTTCCCAAAAGATGAATAACTGGCTATGCTGAGTCTCATCCTTTGAATTGAAATACATATATCATAGCATATGTTACATATACCATATTGCATTTTTCAGGATAAAATCCAAGTAATATCACATATTACACATATAAATGTACATGTATAGTTTTTGGTTTGGTAGGTAAATTAGCTCATTTCATACACAAATGTCCTTTCAATAAATTGCACTCAAATGCATTAAATAGTCCTCTGTGACCATAAAATTTCTTTTTCCATTTCTTATATTCATCGAACGTTCCAATATAAGGCAACATTCTCCATATGGTGGGTGAGAATTTATACTTTTCAAGGCACTTACCAGTGTCTTTAGGAACTATTAGAAAAGTATTGCTGTTGCTCCTTAAGTTTTCTGCACCACTCTCCCCTCCACAGCTTAGGGCATAAAATATTTTCCATCCTATTTTAATTCCTATCTCAAGTAAAAACGAAGAAATCAAGGTCATAGCAGTCTCAGTGGTGAACAGCACTGGAGAACAGGACTCAGATGTGTGACATTAAATATCCTGTTCACTCACATAACTCACTGAGAATGTTTTAATTTATAGTCACTACACTGTAGCACTGTTGTCCTGTTGTTCATCGATTTGCTCGAGTGGGTACCAGTAACGTCCCCTTTGTGAGACTTGTTACTGTTTTTGGCATATCAATACATCACAGGGAGCTTGCCAGGCTCTGCCTTGTGGGCGGGATACTCTCAGTAGCTTGCCAGGCTCTCTGAGAGGGACTGAGGAATTAAACCGGGGCCGGCCGCGTTCAAGGCAAATGCCCTACCCACTGTGCAATCACTCCAGCCATATTCACTACAGGAGTGACATATTTCAAATAATTCATGGGAAAGCAGGGAATTTTTACTTTGATTTTGCCCTGAAGAATCAGGTCATCTCACTGCCCTCGTGACACAGTAGAATAAGAATATCAGATTGGAAATTTAGGTTAAAGCAAATCAAGGGAAAAAAAGAAAACAAACAAAAACACCTTAACAGGAATATGCAACATATTTAATGTCAGGTTGACTTTGGATTTGTCCTAAAATTTATGGATATTCATTTTTAACTCCGTTGGTGACATTTCGTTTGGATTCTTTTATCTTATGTTCATGCATGGTGAATCATCTTGAAATCTGGGGTTTTAAATGGAAAAATACCTAAGGCAGCTAAAATACAGAGTAAAACTATAACTGAAGTGACACATTTTCAATCCCTTTTCCTAGTATGAAAGTACAGAAAAATATTTATTCATATTTAGTGAAACAAAATAAAAATAAAAATAATACATTGCAAAAGTTACTAGTCATTTACAAAACCTAGCTACTTCTTAGTTGGTAACATCATAAAATGCTAAAAGTTTAAATCAGAATCATACATGGATTTGTCTGCAAACAGTGTTTTTAAATGAAGAATACCATATGTTTGGGGCCATAAATTGTTTCAGGGAAGGAAATGTCATTTTTGGATAGTTTATCAGTTGTTTTGTTTTATTTTCGTTTCCTGTTTTTGGTTTACATCTGGCAGTGCTCAATCCTTGCTCCAGGCTCTGTGCTCAAAGATCATTCTTTAGTGTTTAGAAGACAATATGGGGTGCTGGGGATAGAACCCAGATGCATTATGTGTGAGACAAACACCTTGTCTACTGTACTATCTTTCTGAACTCTCATTTATCAGTTTTAGTTACAAAAAATGAAAAATATAAAGCAAACATAAAAACATGCTACACGGTCATGGCCATGGTCCTCCTGTTGTTCATCGATTTGCTCGAGCGGGCCCAGTAACATCTCCATCATGAGACTTGTTGTTACTATGATTGGCATATCGAATACGCCATGGGTAGCTTGCCAGGCTCTGCCCTGCGGGCAAGATACTCTCGGTAGATTGCCAGGCTCTCCAAGAGGGGTGGAAGTATTGAACCCGGGTTGGCCGGACTGGCTGCATGGAAGGCAAACGCCCTACTGCTGAGCTATCGCTCCAGCCCCTACACAATATTAAACCAAATTTTTTAAATTTGGATAAATTTTGTATTCACCCATTCCAACTCTTAATTATAAGCATTTTGACAATTTTGCCTTGCATACTGCCAATCTGGGTTTCATCCTAATACTATATAGAATTCACCACATGTGGTCCCCCAAGCTTTGCCAGGAGTGATTACTGAGCACAGATTCAGTAATAAGCTGTGAGCATTACTGTGTGTGGTTCAAAGCAAGCAATCAAATGCAAAGAATACATATTTGCTAGGCACACATCAGTAGATGTGCAAATTCTAAATTGCCAGTCAATTCATATATTTAATATCCTAGTTGCGTAGTTCCAAACTAAAATTATTATTAATACTGAATTAGTCATTTAATTTAATTTTCTCATTTTATACACAATGAATAATGTATGAATATTCCTAACATTGGGTAGTAAAGGTTTATCATCAAGGCTTATAGGCATGACCAAATGGATTATTAATCCAATAATTTATTTTCCATAAATAAATGAAGTGTCCTCCCGTTGTTCATCGATTTGCTCGAGCGGGCCAAGTAACATCTCCATCGTGAGACTCGTTACTGTGTTTGGCATATTGCATACGTCACGGGTAGCTTGCCAGGCTTTGCCGTGCGGGCGAGATACTCTCAGTAGCTTGCCGGGCTCTCTGAGAGGGACAGAGGAATCGAACCCGGCTTGGCCAGGCTGGCAACACTCTATCTCTGTGCTATCGCTCCAACCCAAATTAAGTGTAAGGTTTTATTTAATGTTTAAAAATTCACTATTTGTAATTGCACACTTTCAATATTTCTCCCCCTCTCCCATACTATCATTGCCATTCTTGTAACTACAAGCAGGCAAAAATATCCCGGGAAAATAAAATGAAAGCTTTTTTATTCATTGATTCATTTTTCAAAGCTTTCCTATACATGTCAGGACAACAGAGTCAGAGTTTCAATCTCTTTTTTCATAATAAAGAAGAAAGTTTTCCCATAAGGTACATTGAAGACAAAGTTGGCAAAACCCTCCATGACATTGAAGCTAATGGTATCTTCAAAGATGCCACGCCACTGGCCGAGCAAGTGAAAACAGAGATAGATAAATGGGACTATCTTAAACTAAGAAGCTTCTGTACCTCCAAAGAAACAGTGACCAAAATACAAAGGCAGTCTACAGAATGGGAAAGGATATTCGCCGAATACACATCTGACAAGGGGTTGATATCCAGGATATACAAAATACTGGTTAAAATCCACAAGAAGAAAACATCCAACCCCATCCAAAAATGGGGCAGTGAAATGAACAGAAACTTTCTCAAAGAAGAAATCTGAATGGCAAAAAAGCACATGAGAAAATGCTCTACATCATTAATCATCAGGGAGATGCAGATCAAAACCACAATGAGATACCATCTCACACCTCAGAGACTGGCCCACATTCAAAAGAACAAAAGCAACCGATGCTGGTGCGGATGTGGCGAGAAAGGGACACTCCTTCACTGTTGGTGGGAATGTCGACTGGTTCAGCCCTTCTGGAAAACAGTATGGACGATTCTCAAAAAATTAGAAATTGAGCTCCCATTTGACCCAGCAATACCACTCCTGGGAATATATCCCAGAGAGGCAAAAATGTATAGTCGAAGTGACATCTGCACTTGTTTGTTCATTGCAGCACTCTTTACAATAGCCAGAAACTGGAAGAAACCTGAATGCCCAAGAACAGATGACTGGTTAAAGAAACTTTGGTACATCTACACAATGGAGTACTATGTAGCTGTTAGAAAAGATGAAGTCATGAAATTTACATACAAGTGGTACAACATGGAAAGTATCATGCTAAGCGAAATGAGTCAGAAAGAGAGGGATAGACATAGAAAGATTGCATTCATCTGGGGGATATAAAGTAACAAAATATGAGATTAATACCCAAGAATAGCTGAGATCAGCACCAGGAGGATTACTCCATAGCTTAGTGGCCAGTTGGGCATTCTAGAGGAAAGGGCAGCTCAGATAGAGAAGGGAACACCAAATAAAGGGTGTTTGGAGGTCCCTCCCAGGAGGGAGGGGAGATGCATGTCGAATGTGGACTATGGACTGAACATGTTTGCCACTCAATGCCTCTTTTGCAGACCACAACACCCAAAAGGAGAGAGAGAACACAGGGGATTGCCCTGCCACAGAGGCAGGGGGGGATAGGGGGATGGGGGTGGGGGGATATTATCCATGGTGGTGGAAAATGGGCACTGGTGGAGGGATGGGTATCTGATCATTGTATAATCAAACCCAAGCACAAAAAATTGTAAATCTACAACTGTACCTCATGGTGTTTTCACTAATAAAAAAAATTATAAAAAAAAGAAGAAAGTTTTCTAGAAAATCTATAACACAGGATTACATGTTTATTTCCTATGTTCCAAATGGCATGATGTAGAACAATGTACATAGTAAGAACTCAATAAATGCAACATCCATTTGATTTATAGAAGAAACCCATGATTTTAAAGCATTTGCCATCCTTGGGGGAAGTCTTTCACCGAATTGGAATTTTTTCATTTTCCCATCAGAAAAAAAACGTGTGATTGTTGAATTATACAGAAACTCAATTGCAAGTCTTTTGAGGAATATCCATATAGTCTTCAATAAAAAGCTCGACCGGTCACAGTCAACATTCCCACTAGCAGTGAATGGGTGTCCCTTTTCCCCTGCATCCTCACATGCATTGGTCTGTTGTTCTTTTTGATGAGTGACGGTACAGAGGCAGGCTGTTGGGATGGAGGGGAAACTGGGGGTGGTGATAGTAGCCACTGGTGAAGGAATGATGTTGGCATAACATATGCCTGAAACTCAATCATAAAGATCTTTGCAACTTTGTAGTTCACCGTGATTCAATAAAAAGCAAAGAAGGAAAAAGAGTGTGAACCTATACAGGAATTAGTTTTAATGGAACGAGTTGGGAAGTGATTGGTTTCAGTTTGATCAGGGGCCAAAATCTGTGGTTTTCATGAGTTACTCCTGGTTCTGTGCTCAAAGATCATTCAGATGGTGCTCAGGGGACCATAGGCAGAACATGAGATTGGAATTAGGGTTGGCTGTGTGAAAGGCAAATCTATTTAGTTTGGATACTTTTTACCTTTGGGAAATATTTATTTTGAAGAATAGTTAAACCCAAATTTTTGGCTTCATTTGTATTTAAAAATTCTCCATTGGGTAACTTAATTTTGCATTTCTTCTTAAGTTTCTATTTCTTGGGAAATAAACCACCAGCATTACCACCAACTACTGAGTCTAATAGTTTTAGAATAGACTTCAAAGTTCCATGTACAAGCAATCCTCATAAAATAAAGCAATGGTTGTCAAAATAATTTATGGACCAGAATATGCACATCTATGAAATTGTATTATAATTAGAATATGTAGTAACATTGGTTGTTGAAGCCCAAGACACATTTTGTATCTTTGCTATTGTACGAAGTGCTGCCATGAAGGTAGATGTAGATGTGAATATATTCTTCAATTAAATATTTTTGTGTTTTGGGGTAGATGCAAGAAATGGTATTACTGAGTCATATGGGAATTCTAATCTTTTGAGAAATTTTTTGAGAAATTTCTATATTTCTTTACATTACTGCTTGAACTAGTGATATTCCTACCAAGTGTGGATGAGGGTTCCTATCTCTATCCTCAGACAATGTCAGTAATTTCCAGACTTTGGGATATAATGCTGGTTTGAAATGATATCACATAATTTGGATTTTTGTTTACTTATAGATGAGATCATTTTTAAAATTTTTTAATTAATTTTTATTAGTGAAACACCATGAGGTACAGTTGTAGACTTACAAATTTTTGTGCTTGGATTTCAATTATACAATGATCAAATACCCATCCCTCCACCAGTGCCCATTTTCCACCACTATGGATCCCAGTATCCCTTCCACCCCCATACCCCCCATCCCACCCTGCCTCTGTGGCAGGACATTCCCTTCTGTTCTCGACGAGAGCACTTTTAATATGCCTATATGTCATCTAGATATTTTTTGGGGGAAATATCTATTCATTTCCTCTTCCCATTTCTTTTAACTGCATCTCTCTGAAATTCAGAGTTACAAAGTTACTAAAAATTGATTTTTAGGTGTACAGTGGTCTATACCCAGCCTTTCTCGGGGCTTACTCCTGACTTTGTTCTCAGGCATCACCCCAGGTAGGCTCAGGGAACAATTGGGTGCCTGGGTCGTCTACATGCAAGGGAATCACCATATCCATGTTATTATAACTGTGGCCTCCAAACAGGATTGTTTATCTAACACTCTCTTTATATCTCTTAGAAATTCCAATCCACCTCAGAGAGTAGTCATTTTATGTTCTTTCAGAACAATTCTGTTTTTGAGCCACCAATATTTATTCCACAGTTGGTGAACCATTGAAACAAAATAACCAATAAAAGTGCTCTTCCTAGATTAAAAGAGTCCCTAGAAGATAATATAGCTATGTTCTGAGTCTGCCATGAGAAGGGCTCATAATCAGGTAGAATTAAGATTAAAATACAAAATAATGGACCAAAAGAGAATATTGTCAGAATATAAATGTTTGTCATTATTTCTGTCAATTGTTTCTGCCTTGTGACACTGTTTTATTGTTAATATCTGTTCCTGAAATGCACAGTCCAATTATTTTTTTATTTTCCCCTTTAGTTGAAATGTTTTCTTCACAAGGACCATAATGAATGACAAATAAATAGCTTCCACTTAATTATATGTCAAAATATGTTTGGTACTGTGCCAGAAAATTCACAAACTATGCTCAAGACATTTAATGATAAAAGTTTTACTTACTAAGTTTTAGAGGTAGAGAAATTGAGTGACTGAAGGACAATAATTTCCCAAGGTTCTACTGCAAAAACAGATATGGACAAGGTTTACTTATATTTGTTGACTTGCTCTCTATATTATTGATTTGGTAAAAGTTCTTCGGACTACTAATAGGTATTATTATATTTTTAAAATATAATTCAAAATATATTTTTATAAAATTTTTAAAAATATATTTTTAAACAGTATAGTGCTGTAAGTAACATTGAAGTATAATAGGATGAAGAATTGTATTATTAGTTTCAGTTTTACGACTAATATTGTATTAATAACTCAAAACCCTGAATGGGTGGCTATAAAACCTCCAGTATAAATGTGTTTCTGTAGGTGATATGGTTTTTGAGAATTTTGTGGGTCTGTCTTGGAAACAAACTAAATTTCCAACAAAAGTTTCAATTTTTTTCATATTTATGTCTAACAAATGATTATTAGAACACACATCCTTTGCTTCTTGAAGATTGGATGTCTTAAATCTGTACATTAAGAGTATTTAAAGTTTAAGAACTATCTTTAAAAAGAATTGAAGGTATTAAAGTTAAATATGTTTTTTCCTCTAAAATAGAAATTTACCTTTAAATGCATTACTTATTAATAATGCAGTACAATGCTTTAAAAATGCATACTTTTAAAAAATGACTAATTATAAATTTCAGTTAAGAGTATTTCATTCTCAAACTCAACATACATGACTAGAGGTTTCTTACATGGTCTACAGTACCAAGGCTGATAGTGCCAATGCCATTATTTAAAATGTGTGAGCAACTAAAGGATGTGTATTGAAGGACAAATCTATGAAAACATTCAGAAAAGGGCTGCCAGTGGAAAATATTTATATTTTGTGTTTATTTTTTTTTACCATCACATGAATCACTTGTGAAGATGCCTCATGTATGTTGTGTCCTGATCAATGAAAGGCAATAAAATTGCATATGTAAGTAACTTTGTAATCAGTTGCATCGCTTGGGTATGCTGAGAACTCTGGTTTAGATATCTTACTCTTCTACTTAAATTCAAAATTGGATTTTGTCAGGGAAGTAATATTTTCAATGGCACCTGTGCAACAATGAGAGTTTTCTACGCTGGAGACCAGAAACTATGCACAGTAATGCATCTTATTTATTCACCTTCCTCTGAAAGACAAGAAAAAGCTTGTGAAAATAACTTTTTTAAGAACAGACTTGATGATAACCAATGGAAAGTTTCTGTTGTATCAGTCCAGCTTAATTTTCATTCTTTTCATTTAATTTCACTTAATTGTATTGAATCACCATGAGATACAGTGACAAGCTTTCATGCTTGAGTTTCAGTCATCACTTGTATCACTTGGTGTCCCGTTGTTCATCAATTGCTCTAAACGGCACCAGTAGCATCTTCATTCATCCTAGTGCTGAGATTTTAGCAGTCTCTCCTTACTCGTCCTTCCCAATGCTGCCATATTGGAGGCTCTTTCAGGGTCAGGGAATGAGGCCCATTATTGTTGGCTAATCTAATACACCACAGGTAGCTTGCCAGGCTCTGCCCTGTGGGCAGGGTTTCCTGTGCTCCAGGAAATACTTTGAGTTTCATTCATACAATGATCAAACACCCATCCCCCCACCAGTGCACATTCTCCACCATCAATGTCCCAGTATACCCCCCCCTTTCCCACTCTCCTCCTGCCTCTATGGCAGACAATTTCTCCCATACTCTCTCTCTACTTTGGGACATTATGGTTTGCAATACAGATACTGAGAGCTTATTCTTATTCAGTAATATACCACTAAACAATATTCCCCCATAAACCTAATGTGGAGACATTAAATGGGAGCCTGGCATAAATGTGCATTAGCTTTCAACACATGATTGTCCTCACGATGTGTCCAGACTATGCTAACACCAGTGTCTTCATCTAGCCCCGGAACAGCGTGTAATTTTTTAATTTAGTGGTTTATCTGAGTACAATTTGTCGAATCCTGACCACATGAAATATTGACTTTAGCATATTACAGAATAAATACAATTCCTATTCGATCTTATTCAATTCAAAACACAAAGTAAAAAAGCCCCTGGTTTTACAATAATTCCAGATGCCAACAACAAAATCAATAAGACGGTACAGAGATCTCCTCGATGTATCTTTGCTGACACCTTGGAGTCGCTTTCCTTCGAACACCACTCATACATACTTTGCAAAAAATCGTCCTTTTCTGTTATCTTCCTATATTTTTCATTTAATGCCAATGTTTTTTCCTTGGGCTGGAGCGATAGCACAGTGGGTAGGGAGTTTGCCTTGCACACAGATGACCTGGGTTCAATTCTCCTGTCCCTCTCAGAGAGCCCGTGAAGCTACCCAGAGTATCCCGCCCAGATGGCAGAGCCTGGCAAGCGCCCCATGGCATATTCGATATGCCAAAAACAGTAACAACATTCAAGTCTCACAATGAAAACATTACTGGTCTCCACTAGAGCAAATTGATGAACAACAGGATGACAGAGCTACAGTGCAGTTCTTTCCTTATTGTGTTTTTATATATTCTAAAAATGTCTTTCTTGAGCATAGAATAAATGGTCACCTCTATAAAGCTCTCTCTCCAATACAGTACCTTGAATTTTCTCATTTTTTCTTGTTTTGGAGTCACATCCAACAGAGCTCAGGACTTACTCCTGGTTCTGCACCCAGGAATCAATTCTGGTATTGCTAAGGTTTGAACGTAGTTTTAAGGTGGATGAGGCCAGCACCTTACCCTGGCCCTCTTGCTTTCTTTTTTGCTTGTAACTTTTCAAAGCAGCTTCTCTCTTTAAAATTACTTATGTGTGATCCTGTACTATAGCAAGCATTAGAGAATGAGGAAATAATTTAATCCATGCCACCAAATTGAAGAGGAATAATAAAAATTAAATTCTAAGAAAGCATATGATCAGTTTGTCAAAGGAATGCTTAAAAGGGGAAATTCTCTTCCATGACTTTACAATTTGCCTTCTAAACGTATTAATATTTTAAGTAACATGTGATGCAATTTTCCAGGTATTAGTAGATTATAGTTTGGATCACAACTAAATATTATATTCTAATTACATTCTTAATCTTTCTGGAATTTCTTTGCCACACATCAGAGTTCTAAATCTATAATTAGGCAACAAGGAACTGAACACAAAGATGTGTATTTTCTTCTCTCCCAATTGGAAAAGGTAAGATAGATCTTAATATTTGTGGACAGCTCACTGATTTTGCACTTCACTACACACTTTATTGTTTCCTAGGGAAAATTACAGATTTGTGCTACTCACCCATCTATTAATAAATTGCAATTAGGGGACTTTTTCACATCATTAGTGAATTTTATTTCAGTGTCTCTTTAAATTTGATCATGAAAACATGCTACTAGCTTTTAACAGGTCTAATTTAATAGATGGTTCACTGGTCATGCCCAAATTCTGCCTTCAATAGTATGAGACACTCAGTATTTTGTCTCTTTCTGTTTTGTATATCAACACTACTAGGTGCATTATTTTCCATAAAATGACTTTTAAAAGACGTTTCAGCCATCTTTTCATAACTCCAGTTCATATCCTCATTTGCACTATACTCTGAAGGAAATCATATAACAAATCGCTGTAGGGCATACATTTGCACCACAAGAAACAGCAAGGATATCTGATTTGACTGAACGGTTTCATTGGTGAAGAAGATATTTATGATGAGCTCTTTGTAAGAGCAGGCACGTCATTTTGACTCGATACAGCTGCTGAAGTGGTAGTGACCCCCTTCATTTCCATCAGCATTATTTTCTGTTGCCTTTAACCCTCTTCACTAAGACTAACTTCACCCATGTATCCTAAGGATTAGAGATAATGCAACTAAAGGCTTCTGAGTGTCTTGTAAAAGTCGGAGCTGTTAAGTATCAGGCATTATCATTTTAGTCCACATTAAATTCAAGCAGCTCCTCTTTTCCTTCGGGGCTCTGGAGCTTTCTGTGCTCTTCTAAATCTCAACTATCAAACACATTCCTAAAATACTCAAATGCAAAAGTTAAATTAGTATGTTACCAAGGATTCTCAACACCCACTGCCGATATTTGATAAGTCCAATCTTAACTTCTGTAGTATAGAGAAACATAGTTTTGAAAGACATATTTTGCATTTCAAAGGCATAATGATCACTTGCTTTACTATATAGGAGTCATGTGGCATTTTGGGGCTAGTGAGATATTTATCAGTTAATCATCAAGTCACATACATAAGTATATCCTTGCTTGAAAAATAAAAGCTGTAAAACTGACACTGGCATGCAGTAAGAAGGGATAACTGCCGAAGAAGTTTTATGCTTACTCCAAAAATTAAGATAAATGTATTGTCTAATTTATATAACGACATCTACCAGGTTTGTATAAGAACAAACTCCTTTGAATGCAGTATGTTTAACAAAAGATCAATTTAAAATTAAGATTTCCCATCCCCTTCTAAAGGAACGGTAATATATTTATTCAGATCTTGATATATTATGCCATGATGTATAGCATGAATATGTTGCACATGAATACATCAGTATATTTATTGATTACTGCTAGAGGATAAACAAGCCCACTGACTTCTGACACATTAATTTCATATTATGTAAGGTATTATGTTTACCTAGAAACAAGAAAGTTAATTTTTTATTCATCTTTGAGTTACCAAAAATATACTCCCCCCCCACCAGTTTTAGATTTTATTTTAAAATAGACAGGGGGATTTGATTTATATTTAGGTTAATACCCAGGATCTATGTCAAAATTCTTCAGTAACAAAACATTATGAATAAGGTTAAATATTTGTTGCTGTTGCTTCTTTTCAATTTGATTTTTGAGGCAAGTTAATATTAGTCAGAATAAGGTATGGTAATTAAGTCATAGGAATAATCTTTATAATGACATAATGACACTCCCCGAAGAGAACAGCACAGAGTCTCCTGCCCCCGCGCCTGGCTGTCCTCACCAGGGTCCCATGGAGGATGGTGGGTTGAGTTTCCCTCCCCACCCCAAGCAGAGCCCTGGCAGCTGAAGACCTCCAGACCATTCTCCACATGTCCGGACAAGCCTCATGAATGAATGAAACCAGCAGAGGAAACCAGGCATGTGGCTCCCGGGGCTGAGATCTCCAAGCCTGCTCGGATCAGAACTGAGCCTTCTCCACGCAGATCCCCCATCTTCCAGTAGGTAGGCGTTACACCCACCAGCTGCCGCTGGCGCCAGGTGGTCCCATCAACAGCCAAGACCCTGAGACTATAAAACCCAGCTCCCAGAAGCGCACAGCTGCATTTGCAGCTGCACAACATATTATTATCTCATTTTTACTTTGGAGAACCTGGCAGGCTACCGAAAGTATCCTGCCTGCACGACAGAGTCTGGCAAACTTCCCTTGTCGTACTCAATATGCTAAATACTAGTAACAATGATAGGTGTCATTCTCCTAGCCCTGAAAGAGCATTGAATATGGCTCTTTTAAAATCTCAGGGCTAGGAAGAAGGAGACGTTACTGGTGCCTGCTCAAGGCAATTGATGAACAACAGGATGATTATGATTGTGATCATGACACTAATATTGACTAATAATGCCTTTGCAAAAGATATACTCCAAACCACCAGCAGTGATTCATATTTTATTTCAACACAAGCTTTGATGAAGAGTGTAAATTCCCTTCAAGGGATAAGCATCACCATTGAGTTTATCCTTGGGTCACAGTATTTCCCACTTGAAGTTAAAAATGCTTATTAAATATCTACGAATGTAGTTACGCGGAATAGAACTGTGCTAGGTGAAAAATACAGTCCTTGGTTTCAGAAACCATATATCTCTACAATGTTCAAAAAAACTTCTGAACTACTAAAAGGGGTCATATTCTAAGATCAAACATACCTGTTTCTTTTGTTTTGTTTTGTACTGCTGCCACACCACAGAGTGCTCAGGACTGCTCCTGGCTCAGTGATCGGGGTTCTCCCCTAGTGTTTCTCAGGGGATCAAAGTGGTTCTGAGGATCAAACCTGGACACCTCTTGCATGCAAAGAAAACTCCTCAGGCTTTCTCTCAGATTCCCCAAAAACCTTTTAAAGATTCAGCTAAGAATTAAGAAAAAAATATTAAGAAAGGTGTTAGTTTGCCATGAATTCAAAAAATGTAGATCAGAGAGAGGGAAAAAGAGAATGGATAAAAGGAAGGAGGAAGATATTACGGGATGGAGGTAGGTATTCAGCAAGAAGAAGCAAGAGGAGAAAGGGAGAAGGAGAGAGAAAAGTCTGGAGGAGGGTGAGAGAATGTGACTGACACAGAGGCTGAGAGAGAAGAGTGGGATAGAAAAGCAGAATGGGAGAGAGGAGGGAGAGAGAAAAAGTGTTTTTTTATTTTAGAATCATCGAAAAATATTGAGAAGGAAGGACTGAACCAATCCTTAAGAGAAAATGGACTTAAGGGATGTGGAGAAAAGGACAAAAACTTTTTCCAGATGGGAAAACAGCATGACCAAAGGCCAGGAGTAGGAGTATTCTTTCAATGTTTTTCAAGTTCCCATTCTTAGACGCCAACAATGGGTTCCAATTATCCCTTGAGTGTAATTAAGACTTCTAATCACAGGCCCCCAATCCGCCACCCCCATTCCTTCAATTATCTAACTATTATGTCAGACAGGCATATCAACTGAATATAATCTGCTCAGAACATGCATTCTTCCCTCTAAAACTGGTAATTCTATCACTTCCCTTAAGGACCCTTTCTTCCCTTATGACCACAATCTGTCATCCCATATTTCACAATGGTTAAAATTCAATTGTTTCTATCTTTAGCTCTCCATAAGGTATTCTTAGATTCGATCTTCTCATTTCCAAAGTTAACCATATGTCTCTGTTTATGTACTTTTATTCTTGTATGATTTCAATGGTGCCGGAAACGGAACTACAATCTATGTCCTATATTAACTATATTAAATAAGGCCTTTCAACTATCTACATGTACCAGGAATAGTCTAGAACCTGGAAGCAAGTGCTTTCAATTCACAGTTCATGTATTCTTCCATCAAAGTTTTACTTGTTAAAAAAGCACCTCCCCATTAGTGGTATATGCTAACTGAACAATAACTCAGTAACGGTAACCAAAGAATAACTCAGAGGGAAACTGTACAGTAACACAAGCAGTATGTGAACAAATGCCACATGAGGTAATTTCAAGAGTGGAGAGATTATTTTTAGACGTGGCAATCAGAATCGGATTCATGAATAAGCATGTCTCTAAGCTGGAAAAGATTATATCTAAATGCGAAAGGCGCTGGCATTCCAGGAACGCGAAACCAAACGTGCAAAGGTATGGCATCTGGAGTCACTAGGAAGTGGTGAGCAGCCTAATTAATTTGGTGAAAAGTCCTGATAAATATTTCATAGTGTAATATTTTATATAAGCCAGTCTGACTTGTACTTGTGCCAGGAGTCTCTCATTTTCCCCGCGTCCCTGTATAATGGATCCCTTCAGCAAGGATTCTGGTGCCCTGATTTCACCCCTGACTCATTTCTTAGCTAAAATGAATAATAATTACAAAATTCAAACTCTCATATTTCCTCAAAAGATCAATAATGAAAAACAAAAACATTTCAAGCTTTTCTCCTTAGTGTTTTTGACATTGACTAACCAATCTTCACCAAATTTTCTCTAGGTCTTTCTCAATAATACTCTCCTGCTGTCACCTGGATATGGGGAACTAAAGGTAAGGGGGATGCCCTATGGACCCCTGAAATCTGGATACATTATTTAACGCATGCAGGGTATTTAAAATTAAGATCTTTCTTTTGTCGCTGTCCTTAGCCAGACTTGCAAATTGAATAGAAGAATCAATCACTGTCGTCTCCTTTATGACCAAGAAGAATGTGTGCCTTTGTCAGTGGATATGTCTTATCTCAGAAATTCACCTTTTTCACTTTGATGAAGTCATTTTTCCATTGCTGTGTGAATGCTCTGCTTCACTCTGCATGACATCCCTGGTCTCCAGGATCTATTACTCTGGTGTGCCCATTCAATTTCAGAACTCATAGTTATCTAGTAGGTGATGATACGGATCAAGGTAGTAGAGCACATATATAGAATGTGTAGGGCTGTGAGACTCATGTTAGGGATTACCTGATACTGTCAGGTATAGCTCTGGCACCTTTCAAGCAGCAGAGTGTATGCCTCTTGTAAGTTGAAATAAAATAATTCATAGCTATTAAATTCTGAATACATTCATTATAAAATTTGTTAATTTTTGGCTAACTCTCCCATATGTGTTATTTATCTAACCCAAGGATGACCAAATAGTATATAAGATTTTTGCCTCTGTCCAAAAGTTCTTTATCAATACTCCTTCCAATGTCGATTACTTGTATTTACATATCCTATGCCCATTCTTTACAAATAGAACGTAAAAAATAAAATACAAATATCTCTGTGTCTATTAAACAATTGTATTTGGAAAGGATATAAGTTTATATTAAACTGTGACAGTGTGAGGGGATCATGTCTACCCTCTTCACCATGATGATCCAAATGCTTATTATTTTTGGAAAATATTTTTTAAAAATTATTCTTCTTATGTGAAATTTTAAGAATTTGGGGAGGGGAGTTCATTCAAGATATCTAAAAGAATGAAACAAGGTAGAACAGAAGAATTAGGACTTGTTGTAGTTAAAATTTTCAAAAACAGGGAGGGATTTCTTGATATTGAAAATATAATTTTATGGCAAGCCAGCCTTGAAAACCAGCTCTTTGCCTTAAGAAGTAACAGTCAAAATTCCCTTAACTCCTGTTTTAGATCTTAAGGGTCAGAGTTTTCAGGACTAACAGAAAAAGGATCTGGGACAAAATCTTGCTTTACCTTTTTTTGTTCACCAAGTACTACAGAGAAGAGGAAAAGAAAGAAAGTCATCCAGCAAAGGAGTAAGAGTTTTCCAACTTTGTTTCAGACCTGTCTATAGCATGGCAGGAAAGACGGTGCAATGAGGGAAGTAGGGATAAACATAAGAGTAGACTGAGATTTTGACTAGTTGAATACCCCATTACTCATCTCTATGATATTGGTGAAGAGAAGTGATTCTGGTGAAGGATCTGATGTAGGAATATTGTACACATGATACCGAGTTATAAATAACTTTGTAATTAATGATGATTAAATTTAAAAATGAAAATAAAGAAACTAGCTTCAAAGAACTGAATTTAAAATTTAAAAAAAACTGCAAGTTACTGGTGAAGAGTTACTCTTATCTTTTTTCATAAGATAACATATTTGTTGAACCTTAATCAGAAAGTTTTATATTTGCACATGCAAAGAAGTGTACATTATAGGCCAGATTGCACGGAGATTATTCTGGCTCTCACCCTTTTCTAAAAATATGGCCGTCATTTTCCTATAAAAACAACTCCTTGTAACCTCATGGACAAGGTAGTTATCTGGAGTCTGAGTCTATCATTTCACAACTTTTCAGTACCTGCTGATCAAAGTTTGTTCTCCACCCTGCCTTGTGTCAATTGATTGTTTCTACTGCTGTAGAAGTCAAAAGAATTCCACCTGAAACTCTGAAAGGAAGTTACTTTGTGGCTTCCGCAACTTATCCTGAAATACAGATAAATCTCAGACCTTTGAGAGTTTAAGTGACCAGACTACGATGAACTCTTCTGTTTGGTTTTACCAAGTAGCAAGCATAGTTCCACATGCTGACTATGGTGACTGTTTAGACAGACTTGGAAGTTACTTCCTTTTTAAATCAGTGGAAAAAAGCAAGATGGGTGCTCTGACAGTTAAGAGTTAAACCGTGCAAATCCCCATTATACCTTTAATAACATCATTTCTGGTGTGTGTTTCAGTGTTCAATAAACAGTTTTATTTTAATAACAGGAACAATTACAGAACTCTCTAAACAGCTATGATGCTTTGATTCCAGTCCATTACCAAGATTTTTTTTAATGTGTAATTGACCTTTTAGTCTCTCTCTACTGCCCAACTGTGCAGCTCTCAGAGGAATACAAAATCCTAAGAAAACAGCATTGTTTCTGAAGAACAAGATTCAAAGTCTAATGAATCATTAGCTTTGTCTAAGCTTACTTAAACTTACTACCCCAGGAGAGTAAATGAATTAAGAGGATTCCATTCCCTTCTCAGGAGTCATTAGCAAATCCTTTTGTCAGTATTAACAGAAATCTTGGTAATAGAATTACTAGCATTCATATTTGGATTAACAGTTTATGACAAATCAAATCTTCAAACACGCTCCATCATGAAATCCACAACTAGAAAGAATATCCAGTGTGATTTAATACGTGAAGGCAAAGATTTTGAAAAGCAAAGCCATGTGATAAGTAGTATCTCACTCAGATTTGGTCTATAAATGCAAATAAAGGCTTATGTTTGCACGTGTGACTATAAAATGCCTATAAATCAGACATCTTAGACATTTTACTCTCCCATTTCCTACTATTCCCTACTTGCATATCTTATTCTGCTACATTCCCTACCATTCTTTTTGATTTAGATTTCTTTTAGACAACTAATATTTCCTGATACTACTTGAAACTTAAAAAAAAAAAACCTGGAATACTAGCAAAGAGCAAGAGTTCTTAGCCACAGTGGTATGTCTCTTAGCAGTTTTTAATTTGCCTTTCAATTTGGGATATTGTCATTGGTACTACTTGTTATAGATCCTCTTAAGAAAAAATATGAAAGAGTAGAATTATCCTCCCTTTTAAAAAAGTTGTACATATATATCATATATGTACATATGTTTAAAAGTATCCATCTATAGGTATAAAACTATATTATACATACATAATACATCTATAAGAACTGTAAACATTTAGGGACATAATAATTATCTGACATGTAATTATTTAAATATTTTTGTTACAGTTTAATATAAAAATATCATTCCCAAATGCAATTGTTTCATAAAGAGAGATGTTTGTATTTTAGTTTTTAGAATATCATCAAGAATCAGTTGTTATTTTGGAACTGCGTTGATACTCATCACATTAATTGATAATCTCAAATGGAAGGTTCAGTCTCCAACATGACAAGCACATATCAACTGGAATTTTAACATTTCTATATAAGATATTTGATGTAGGGGTACAACATTTAAAGTTTCTTGTCATCTACTAAAAAGCCTAGTTTATGTATTAACATAAAAATTATGTATAATTTAAAATTATTTTTAAGAACCACATATGTAGGTGGAGGATATCATCAATTTATTTCAGTATGATTCAAAGAAGATTACAAAATCTTTTATAGACAAATGAATTCCAGAGTCTGATCATACTGTGAACCACTATCTCAAGGGAATTCATTGTGGTTCACAAACTTTTGATTCAGTCCCACTCCCAAAGACTGTGACTTTTACTGGAAGTTTCTTTACAACAAGAACAGAACCAAACATGGATGTAATACCACTGTCCCACTGTTACACATTTTTTTCATACATAATGACTTATGTTGGACACAAATCATTAAACCTCACACACCTTTAAGATTAATGTGAGTGCGAGTTCCTTTTTTTTTTCTTTTTTGGATCACACCTGGCAATGCACAGGGCTTACTCCTGGCTCTGCACTCAGGAGATACTCCTGGAGGTGCTCAAGGGACTATATGGGATGCTGGGAATCGAACCCGGATCATCCGCTGCATTCAAGGCAAACGCCCTACCGCTCTGCTCTCTCCAGCCCCTAATGTGAGTTCCTTGAGTGTCTATTTATATGCAGGATATTGTGGTGGGTTACTGATGCTTTTATATATATATGGAAGAGGCATGACTAGATAAGCAATAACACTCCTATAATTAGAAGTTTGTAGGAATTAATAGAGTGATGAAAATAAATAAAAACTACCCTTAGGAAAGTACCATGAACATTGTTTGAAAAATAAAGGTAAAGGTAAAAGGTAAAGGCCCTCCCGTTGATCATCGATTTGCTCGAGCGGGCCCAGTAACGTCTCCATTGGAGACTTTATTGTTACTGTGTCTGGCATATGGAATACACTCGGTAGCTTGCCGGGCTCTCCGAGAGGGGCGGAGGAATCGAACTCGGGTCGGCCATGTTGGCTGCATGCAAGGCAGACGCCCTACCCGCTGTGCTACATGTCTCTGAGGGGGCTCAGTGACTGCATCTAGCAGTGCGGATCTAAGACTGCCTTACCCTTTCTATACTATTTCTCCAGCTCTTGGGTTATTTTCAAGAGCTAGATTATTTTTCTTTCATCTTAATTGAGGTGATTTAAAATACTGTTAATGATCGTTTTATGCATACAATGTTCTAACACCACACCCACTACCAAAGTGTCATCTACCTTCTACCAGAGCCCAATGTTCCCACTGCTTCATCCCATCTGTCCCTTGGCAAACTCTCAGGTTGTTACCCTGCGTTATTAATTATCCCTTTGCTACTTTTCTTACATACTTTGTGTTTTACTCTTCAATATAGAATAACACTAAGAAAATTCTGAATCCAACAATTCAGGGATATGTTTAAAATTTCTCCCACTTCAGTTATATTAATATTGCTCCTGAGTTATGCTGTAAAAAACTCAACGTGTACTACAACCCAAAAAAACCCCAAGTTTTCTGGCCTTGGGCTTTAACACAATACATTTACTTATAAGATATTTTGCACTTTGGTACATTTACACAATGAAGTACTATGTAGCTGTTAGAAAAGACAAAGTCATGAAATTTATGTACAAGTGGTACTACATGGAAAGTATCATGTTAAGCGAAATGACTCAGAAAGAAAGGAATAGACATAGAAAGATTGCATTAATCTGGGGAACATAAAGTAACAAAATGGGAGACTAACACCCAAGAATGGCCAAGATTAGTACCAGGAATTTTACTCCATGGCTTGGAGGCCAGCCACACATGCTAGGGGAAAAGGGAGCTCAGATAGAGAAGGGAGCACCAAATAAAGGGTGTTGGGAGGATCCTCCCAGGATGGGAGTAGCATGCAGAATGTAGACTATAGACCAAACATGATTACCACTCAATGCCTCTTTTGCAAACCACAACACCCAATAAGAAAGAAAGAACAGAGGGGAATGCCCTGCCACAGAGGCAGGGTGGGATGGGGGCGATGGGGGGTTGGGAGGGATACTGGGATCCGTGGTGGTGGGAAATGGGCACTGGTGGAGGGATGGGTATTTGATCATTGTATAATTGAAACCCAAGCACAAAATTTGTAAGTCTCCAAGTGCACCTCATGATGTCTCACTAATAAAAATAAAAATTTTTTAAAAATTTTAAAAAAGATATTTTGCAATTTGCAAAAGCATATTCAGTTTAGTCATTTCCACATTTAGCATGTGTAGTGCCAGAATCTCTGCTTTTCTTGACCTTCTTTCCTCGAACTTTCTGGAACTTTCTCGATAGAGACTACTCTTTCCTCAGCATGAGTGTAAGTTTTGATCCACTCAAGCAAGTGAGGTGTATTGAATTGACTTTTGCTCTTTCTTATTATTAGTTGATTTTCAATAATGTCAATGACAGTTTCAAGCACACATCATCTGAGGTCTAGAAACAGTAAATTAAATTCTTTGATCACACTTATTTTTGACACAATGTATATAGAAACCCCAGTTTATGATTCAGAGTTTCCCAGAGTGACTATATTAGAAATTTCAGGTTGACTGAATTTTCCAGGAGTTGGGTTCTTATCTGACATATTTATCATTCTATTATATCAATTCAGAGCTCATCATCTTGAATAGATTTCCAGTCTGTCTCTAGTAATTGAAAACTAATAATCTCTTTTCTTTATATTTGATCTCTGTCTGAAAGTCGATTTTCTATATAGGTGCAAAATAATGACAGTGTTATAAAAAATTACCCAGGAATATTGGTTGACTAGAAATTCTGTAAGTGTATTTGATCGTAGATTTTAGGGTTCTTCAAATTATTGTTTCATTTAGAACATTTAGCACTTAATTTTCATAAGATACTAGTAACCTCAAGCCAGGTAGCTCTTAAAATCAGGTAGTATATCTTAACCACACATAAAAATGATTCAGAACTGTTCATCTTGCACGTAGTATTTTTAAAAATTTTATCTCATAATTAATAATTGCTAATAAGCTTAAGTTTTTGTGTATTGCATTATTGGAAGCAACTTATGCAACTGATTTCTAAAATAGAGAAACTACCAGGTTTTCCGTAATTGTCTTCTATGTAACATGAGCCATACGTTATTAAATAATCTTCTATTATTATAAAAGGTAGTCAGATGGTCTAATACTGAAACTAACATCTGAAAAAAATCATCTGGTGCCATACTGGGCATAAAGAATTAAAATGCTGATACAAATTAAGTTCTATCGCTATTAAATGATATTCACAATGCAAAAGAATCTCATTAAAAACAATAACTTCTGAATCATAAGATGTAGGGCAAGGATTATTTACTTTTTGCAATAACATTGCTTTGTTCATTTGATTAGGTTTTAGACTGGGTATAAATCTTCACTGCTATGAATAGTAGAATACTAAATTGATATAAAGAGTCAAAACTACATGCAACTTTCAAATTACAAATGTATTCTCCACAACACACTTATTTTTCATAATTCTCACTGTGCAATTTTAAAGCCAAGAAAGATGCAGACAATAATCTGATTCAGAGACTGTCACTTCTCATCTGCTCTCATTTGGACATCATATGAACTGGGGAATCTAATGGGTAACTTCAACACCTTTCAAAAATTGAGTTCTTTAGACATCAGAAGCATATTTTTATTCAAGTTATTCTAATACCCTGAAAGTCAATTAGAGCAATAAACATGTTTTCCATTTTATTACCTAACTACACTTCAGACTTGTCATATCATGAAAGCACACGATGTAAGCTCTGACTTCTAAGCTTCCATTTGTCCTTGTCAAATGTGCTTCGTCTATTAGTGAGCCCAAAGTGAAAAACCCTGGTAGGATCACATTAGAGTAGTCAAAAAAATTTTCTGACTACTGAAAATTAGTATGTAAACAAAGTCTCTAAAAATTAAATAATATTTTAATTGCCCTAAAGAAAACATTTTTATTTAAAAATATATTATCTTCAAACACAATGATGTTTTTAAAATGTCAATCACTCAAAATTATTTTCTGTTCTAATTTTATTATAATGTCATTTTATTATAATAAGGTAAAGGCCCTCCCGTTGATCGTTGATTTGCTCGAGCGGGCCCAGTAACGTCTCCATTGGAGACTTTGTTGTTACTATGTCTGGCATATCGAATATAACAAGTCTTAATTTTAATGCTCTGAATAAAATAAGGTACTTTTATTACTTATATGATTAAATAACAATAAAATGTTTCATATTGGTATATGGTAATAGAAATGAAAGCCACTAACTTTGGGACTATTTGAATCTGGATCAAAAAGAAAAAGCAACAAATACACACTAGGACGTTTCCAGGGATCCTCAGAGATTTGTTGTTTCCAACTATAAAATGTCACCATTAATAGGCATCCATAAAATTCAAATAATTATTGAATTTAAAAACATTTGTAATTCAGGGAATGTAATACTTAACATATACTTCTCAACTTTTCAGTTTATCCTTTCTTTTCCTACGCATTATCTTACTTGAATACATTGATCAAACCAGGATAATCATTTGCATATTAAGTGTATGGATGGGACCTAAGCTTCAAAAATAGAAACAATTTGCTCACAGTAAGTGATTTACTTAAAATTAAATTATTGAAATCTTATTGCCACAATAATGACATTTGGTAAAAGCAAGGGAGAGAATCACATAGTAGAGTCACTGTTGTTAGGTTATCAAACTCATCTTTTCATTAATTCATTACCTTTTTGCCTCATACTGCTCTTACAGTTCTGTCACCGAGAGATCCCCCCATTTGAAGTCAATTCCATATCCTCAATTGTGACAGGATGAGGAAAGCTTAGTGAGATCTGGAGAACATTTCAACTCTATTTCCCAGAAAGATATTATCAGCACTCACTAAATGTGGTGTTTTCAAACACGAAGGGCATGAAGCAGTATTAAAGTCATAGGTAGTAGAGAGGAAAGAAGGGATGGCGGACTTAAAGTGTTCAGGAACGGTGGATTCTTCCACTGAGAACGCAAGGGGATAAAAATTGAAAGAGAAGCAAATCAAATGAAATTTCTGTATTTTAAAAGGAGCAAAAAATAGCTACTTATACATCATTTATAAATATATGCCAGCTGCATATTAATAGTAAATGGAAGGAAGCAACATTTAAATTTATTTTTGTAAAACTAGCCACAAAAATGCATGCTGTATACAGAATGCTCTGTAATGAAAAGCACAGCTTAAATCTCTGTCAGCAGTTGCAAGAGCAGCAACTTATATGGGATGACAATTTAATAAAAATCTCCCACTATTCTCTCATGCTGGAGCAGAATCCTAAAATTACAATAGCTTTGGTGGATTTCTTCAACTAAAGAGATATCTAAATTTGATGTGAATCTCAGGATTCATCTTCCACGACTTTCTGGTATGAAATTCATTGACACCTTAGGCAACAATAAAAGATATGAAGTCTTATATATAGAAAATCATGACATAAATAGTAATATCTATAATAATTTTGGTGGATATAGATAACTGAGTTAGAAACAAACTCACTCAAGTTTTTCAAAATCAATATTAAGAAAAATGATGAAAATGTATTGAACATACCATGTCAAATACTAAGTGGATTGGTAAAGTATATACATTTTCCCATAAAATTATTTCAAAATGTTATGGCATGGATGACACTATTGCCACCAGTTTGAAAATTAAAAATACATCCCCATCAGAAAATGGGGCAATGAAATGAACAGAAACTTTCCCAAAGAAGATATCCAAATGGTCAAAAGGCACATGAAAAATGCTCTACATCACTAATCATCAGGGAGATGCAGATCAAAACAACAATGAGATATCATCTCACACCACAGAGACTGGCCCACATCCAAAAGAACAAAAGCAACCGGTGGTGGCACGGATGTGGTGAGAAAGGGACACTCCTTCACTGCTGGTGGGAATGCCGACTGGTTCAGCCCTTTTGGAAAACAGTATGGATGATTCTCAGAAAGAAAGGGATAGACATAGAAAGATTGCATTCATCTGGGGAACATAAAGTAACAAAATAAGAGACTAACACTCAAGAATGGCCAAGATTAGTACCAGGAATTTTACTCCATGGCTTGGAGGCCAACCACACAGGCTGGGGAAAAGGGAGCTCAGATAGAGAAGGGAGCACCAAATTAAAGGTGTTGGGAGGATCCTCCCAGGATGGGAGAAGCATGCTGAAAGTAGACTATAGACCAAACATGATTGTCACCCATTGCCTCTTTTGCAAACCACAACACCCAATGAGAGAGAGAGAACAAAAGGGAATGCCCTGCCACAGAGGCAGGGTGGGACGGTGGGGGGTGTGGGAGGTGGGAGGGATACTGGGATCCATGGTGGTAGAAAATGGGTACTGGTGGAGGGATCGGTATTCGATCATTGTATAATTGAAACCCAAGCACAAAAATATTTAAGTCTACAACTGTACCTCATGATGTCTCACTAATAAAAATTTTAAAAAAATAGAAATTGAGCTCCCATTTCACCTAGCTATATCACATTTGGGAATATATCTTGGAGAGGCAAAATAATATAGTAGAAATGACATCTGTACTTGTATGTTTATTGCTGCCCTGTTTACAATAGCCAAAATCTGGAACAAAACCAAGCGCCCAGAACAGATGACTGGTTAAAGAAACTTTGGTACATCTGCACAATGGAATACTATGCAGCTGTTAGAAAAGATGAAGTCATGAAATTTGCCTACAAATGGATGAACATGGAAAGTATCATGTGAAATGAAATAAGTCAGAAAGAGAGGAAGAGACATAGAAAGATTGCACTAATCTGTGGTATACAAAGTAACAGAATGGGAGACTAACACCCAATAATAGTAGAGATAAGGACCAGATTACTCCACGGCTTGGAAGACGGTCTCACATGTGGGGGGGAAAAGGAAGCTGAGATAGAGAAGAGAACACCAAGTACAGGGTATTTGGAGGACCAGCTCGGGTTGGGAGTTGTGAGCCAAATGTAGACTATAGATCGAACACAATGTCACTCAATGCCTCTAGTGCAAACTACAACACCCAAAAGGAAAGAGAGAACAAAAATGGAATGCACTGCCACAGAGGTGGCAGGGAGGGTGCTGGCGGGGAGGGATACTGGGATCATTGGTGCTGGAGAATGGGCAGTTAGAGGGATGGGTACTCGATCATTGTATGACTGAAACGCAAGCTCGAAAGTTTGTAAATCTGTAACTGGACCCCACGGTGATTCACTAATAAAAAGTTTTATAAAAACCCAAATCTCAAACAAGTTGTCTGCAGTCAAAACTTGTAAATGACACAATCAGGTTAATATGAGGCTTAACAAAAATAATTTCCCAGTATATGAGGCCTATATCATCTTTCAACTCTTATGTCAACGGACAGAATCCTTTGCAAAGATTTTTTTTTAGAAATAAGAAGATTAACATCTAGTTAAATGACTCATCCAATATCATAATAATACAATACTAAGAGCTAATATAGTTACATGAATCATCCAATATCAGAGTAAGTACAATACTAAGTACTAATAGCACTCTATGACGGGCATTAGCACTGTAGCACTGTCCTCCTGTAGTTCATCAATTTGCTCAAGTGAGACCAGTAACATCTGACAACAAATTGTGAGACTAGTTGTTACTGTTTTTGGAATATTGAATATGTCACGGGTAGCTTGCCAGGCTTTGCCGTTCAGGTGAGATACTCTCGGTAGTTTGCCAGGCTCTTCGAGAGGGATGGAAGAATCGAACCCAGGTCGGCCGTATGCAAGGCAAACGCCTTACCCGCTGTACTATCACTCCAGCCATGGCAGGTTTTAGAAGTCTGATAATATCCCTGGCTGGAGCAATAGCACTGCAGGTAGGGCATTTGCCTTGCATGTGGCTGATCTGGCCATCCGGAGTTTGAATCCTCCGCCTCTCTCAGAGAGCCCGGCAAGCTACCCAGAGTATCTCGCCCCCACGGCAAAGCCTGGCAAGCTACCCGAGACATATTCAGTATGCCAAACACAGAACAGCAAATCTCACAATGTTACTGGGCTCGCTCGAGCAAATTGATGAACAACGGGAGGACAGTGCTACAGTGCTAATATCCCTGTGTGGTAGGCTACTGGCTGTCAATATTACATTTTCAAGAGTGGAATTTGGTGAAGAGTTTCTTTAGTTTGTATTATTATTTTTAGTTTTAGGTCACATCCAGCTTTTCTTAGGACTTTCGGCTGGCTCTGTGCTCAGTGATCACATCTGTCAGTGTTTGGAAGACCATATGGGATGCTGGGGATCAAACCCAGGTCAACTGTGTGCAGAGCAAGCACCCACTGTACTACTGCTCTGGCCCCCAAATGAGAGAATTAAAATAACAATTACAAGTCTAATGCATACTTACTGGAAGTATGCTTCCAGGGTTCAAAATCTAATTTAGAACATTCTAAAAGGTTCTTACTCATAAAGTTCCCCGTAAAAATATTTCTAGAAAAATTGTGGTCTTGCCTTGTGATATAATGTGTGCAGAGATGTACATCAGCCATTGAGGGTTGGAGAGGCCGTTCACTGCTTCATTATGGAGGCTCTAGAGAACTAGCACAAAAATACCTACTTACAATTATTATTGCTTGAGCCATTGAAATATATTATTCAGAATGACAGCAAGGAGGCATCGCTGCAAATTCATTCTTGCCTATGAAAAAGTAGGAACAGCTAAGGGCCAATTATTACTTATGAAAATGTCATTCTTCTACTCCTCTTCTATACTCAAACATAGACCATAAAGTCATTTTGTTTCCTTGGCTCGGAGGAAACATCTTGTTTTCATCTCTTTACTATTAAAAGAAATACTGCCCATCCTGTAAAACAATCATTGTTTATATTATCCCATAGGATATAACATGAGGGATGTATTTTGAGAACATAGTCTCAACATCCATTAGTTAATAATCAGTACTGTCAGCACATATTTAATATCCTAACAAATTTCAAATAAATATATGTATTTAAAATTCCACTGGTATTCCAGTTTTCAAACCTACACCCTAGTGATTGTTTTGATTGTTTTGATTGTTTTGATGAATTATAAAGCAATTCCTCTTCCTCAATTTCTTCTTACTAATACAGCCCAAATGTGTGCTGGAATATCATCCTTATTTAAAAAACAAAACAAAACTCAAAACAACAGTAATATTGAGCAAAACACATTGACACTGTCACAGCATTAAGAAAATTAGAATATAAATTGAGGGGCTGGAGAGATAATAGAATGGGTAGAACATGTGCCTTGCACATGAAGAACTGGAGTTTGATCCCTGCATCCCATATGTTCTCTGAAGAACTGCCAATAATGATTCTTGAGCATAGAGCCAAGAGTAATCCCTGAGCATTGCTGGGTGTGGTCCCCCAAATAAAAAATAATTAATTAATTAAATTAATGATATTTTATAGAATCAAAATATTTACTACCTTCATAACAGAGAATATGTTTCTAAAAACTACTAAAAATAATTCAGTGATTGCATTATTAACTTTCAACTTTTGTTTTGTACTTTAGGAGCTAGTGATTTTTTATACTAAATATATATTTCTGATCATTGGAAATGTAGCATTCATCTCTAAATCATTACTAAGATGCTTTTACATAAATTATCAATACATAATATACATGCAAAATTCCTAAGAAAACTGCAGTATATTCACAAAACAGCACGAAATTTAGGAAATCAAATCCTACAACACTTCATTTTTGATACAAAATAAGAAATTTTCATCCTAATATGCTTTTCATTGTAGCTTTAAAATATCTGTTTTTGAAACCTGAGAGATGTATGGTGTGTAAGGTGCTTGTTCTGTGACCTGAATTTTATTGCCGGCTCCCGTGATTGTCCCCCTGAGCCCTGCCAAGAGTGACCTCTGAGCACAGAGCCAGAAGCAAACTCGAACACAGCCTGCTGTGGCCTCAAACAAACAAACACAAATTTCCTTGACTCAAAATATTTCACTCTGACTCCATTTTTACCCCTGGGCAAAATACTGAAAATTAATTATTAGTTCCATAGTCTCTTTCTTTTTAGAGAGGAATAACTGCTGTGCTCGGGTTTTACCCCTTATTCTGTGCTCAGGGAATACTCCTGGCAGTGATTAGGGGAATTCACGTGCAGTTTTGATTAGGGGAGTCAAAACAGGATCAGGCATGGTCAATGCAAGTACCATAACTCCTGCAATATTTCTCCATCCATCTCTCTCTATTTTCTAATATAGATAGATAGATAGATAGATAGATAGATAGATAGATAGATATACCTATACTAGAAAATATAAGATCCAGAGACTATAAAACCCAGCTCCCGGAAGTGACATTTTACTATCTCATTCTTACTTTGGACAACCTGGCAGGCCTGCCCACACGGCAGAGTCTGGCAAACTCCCCGTGGCGTACCCAATATGCCAAATACCAGTAACAATGATGGGTCTCATTCTCCTAATCCTGAAAGAGCCTTGAACATGGCACTTTTTAAAATCTCAGGGCTAGGACGAAGGAGACATTACTGGTGCCTGCTCGAGGCAATCAATGAACAACAGGATGATCGTGATTAGAAAATACTTATATTTTACATATATTACATAGCACATAATATATAACATGTTATATATTAATATATTCAAAATATTTTAATATATATATTAGGAAATACCTAACTTCAGAACCAGAGGGATAGTACACCAGGTAGGATGTTTGCCCTGCATATGACCAGCCTGGGTTTGAATGCAGGAACCACACAGGGTCCCCCAAGCCTTCCTGGAGTTATCTCTAGCACAGAGCCAGGAGTAATCCCTACTACGGTGAGACGCACCCCCCACTGCCCTCATCACTGTATCACTGTATCACTGTCCTCCCCTTGTTCATCGATTTGCTCAACCGGGCACCAGTAACATCGCCATTGTGAGACTTATTGTTACTGCTTTTGGCATATTGAATATGCCACGGGGAGCTTGCCAGGCTTTGCTGTGCAGGTAGGATTCTCTCCGTAGCTTGCCGGGCTTTCTGAGAGGGGCGGAGGAATCGAACTTGGCTCAGCGAACGCCCTACCCACTGTGCTATTGCTCCAGCCCACAGCCTTCAAATCATACTTAGTTCCTGTAAATTAAGTTTGCTAAATTTTCCAAAGAACTTTCACTAAAAATCATGATATATCATTGGAGGCATGGAGCAGATTTCCATATCTTGGTCACCCATGGTCAATGTTTAGTCGTAGTACTCATCACAGTGGTTTCACATAATGTACGGGATACAAAATACAATATGGAGTTTACCTCCTGCTCTTTCCATTCTGGCTCAAAATTTAAGAATATAAGTGATACCTTCTTGCAAATCTTCCTTAGATCAACCTGTTTTAATGTACTAATATTTTAATTTCCTCTGTTAACTATTTTAATTTACTCTTTCCCATAAACATTTTTTCCTACCAATGTTTGGATGATACTCTTACTTTTATTAAAAGAATAAAATTCTTAAACTTCCTTCCCAATCAATATAACTCATAAAAATTTGGAATATGTTGAGAAAGAGATAACCTATTCAATTTCCTAGCTTCTCTGTGTTTTATCTCTTCTCTTATAATGACACTCGTACCCAATCATTTCAGCAACACACTCATATAACCTATAATATGATATGTGATACAGAATGGTTGTACCTGTAACAATCTCTGTAATATTTTTAGGTTCTTCATTCCCTTATTCATTATGTATCCTGCATTCTCTTATTCCTTTACTATGAATTTTATGTTTAACTTTGTTTTAGCTCAATTGTTTTAATTTTCAAGAAAAATTATATTTTACTAAAAAATCTCAATAACTATTAGTTTTTCCTCAACCCTAGACTGAATAAAGTAAAGTAAAGACTGAATACAAAGTCTAACTGTATATTTATTTTACAATGAAGCTACAGAGCACAGCAGAATGAGAATTTTTATACTCATGCTGCATAAATTGGTACTTTCTCAGGCATTTTCAAACAAATTTCTCAGGCATTTTCAAACAATGCAACTAAACAGAATTTACTTGTCATGTAAATCCATCCCTACTTAGTATAGTATCTGTCTCATTTAATGGAACTATCCACTTATAATAAACTTTTCAACTTCAACATGCTATAAACAATATTTTCTTCTAAGTATATTAACTCCCATTTGTCAATGTCACACTTGATCCCCCAATATTTTCCAGCACAAAAAGTGTATTATCTCTTGACTAGTGTCCTGCCTTCATTTTTCAAAGGTATCAGTCCACCTTGCTACCAAAGCTTATTCTTTGAAGTTAACATATCTCCAGAACATTCTCCTGATTAAAAACAAAATCAATACATGAATGGTTTTATTAGCATGAATTGTTTTTTAGTACACAGCTTTGATAGTCTACCACAAATAAATAAATCAGTAAATAAATAAATAAATAAATAAATCTGTCCCCAACATAACTCTGTAAACCTCGTCTTCAGCCACTTTGTCACTATTGTTAGTTCCTCTATTCCTTACGGGAACAATGAACTATCACGTGCCCCTCAACCACTATACCAGGGGTCTTTTCTGTTTGTAATTCATTCCAGTGCTTCTTTTGAAAAGTGCTCTCAGTACTTCAGTTCAGAGGTCAAAAACCTCTCTATTTCTATACTCTTCCCTATCTTCCACCCACACCTCGATGCATAAAAACTATGCAATGATGAGAAGTTCTATTTTGTACATCAATGGCCACTTCTTTGCTAGTGAGATGTGTACTTATGTTTTATTATGTTTCTTTCTTAGTGAGATCTTTAAGAGAAAGAACTACGTATTCATGTTTCCTTCAGAACATTTGCTGATAAATGGTAAGTATTTAGTATATGTTCATTGAATGATTATATCAGACTCCTATAAGAATGGCTTATTCTTTTAACATTAAAGGTCAGTGAAAAGGGGCTGGAGCGATATCACAGAGGGTAGGGCATTTGCCTTGCACATGGCCAACCCGGGTTCGATTCCCAGAATCCCATATGGTCCCCTGAGCACTGTCAGGAGTAATTCCTGAGTGCATGAGCCAGGAGTAACCTGTGTGCATTGCTGAGTGTGACCCAAAAAGCAAAAAAAAAAAAAAAAGAAAGAAAAAAAAAGGTCAGTGAAAAATCTCATTCACCCAATGCTTTGTATTTCAGTTCAAAAATTGCCTCAATTGATACATCATAAGTACACATATTATCAGCAAGGAAGTGGCCATTGGTGTACAAATAGAAGTTCTTATGTATAATAGACAAACTGAGTACTCGAATATGTAATTGTAGCTAACTGAAGATCAAATTATACTAACCTAGCTGGGTGTATTTATTTCATTTAGAATGAGATGAAAATGGCGACTTGGTGTCTTAAAATGAAGAGAGTAGTTATCAAATTTAATCCCACTTAAATTAAATTTATTGCAATATTATAATTCATGTTGGCTGCGTGCAAGGCAAATGCCCTACCGCTGGGCTGGAGCGATAGCACAGCGGTAGGGCATTTGCCTTACAAGCGGCCAACATGGCCGACCTGAGTTCGAGTCCTCCACCCCTCTCGGAGAGCCCGGCAAGCTACCGAGAGTATTCGATATGCCAGACACAGTAACAACAAAGTCTCCAATGGAGACGTTACTGGGCCCGCTCGAGCAAATCGACGATCAACGGGAGGGCCTTTACCTTTTTACCTTTTATAATTCATAATGTTGTTGATGTTTACTGTTGGTATAGTAGTTCTGCAACTACTATATACCAATTTCTCTACCAGCATATCCAGTATACTTGTAGGACTTTCAGGCAATTATTTACTATTTCTAAACTTTGATTTTTCTCCCTACTAAATGTGGCTACAATAAAGGCAGGGTATTTAGGAAATGGAATTAGGATATAGTAACTATTGAGCGTGAGATAATTTATTTATGTTATTTTCCCCCTGGGAACTAATATGTCCCTATATCTCTATTTTACTATCTTAAGAAATTTTAGGACTGTAGGCTCAAAATGTATAAGTTCATATTGCTATTTCATGGTATTTAGCTAATATATCTACAGGTGCTTTAATGTGGCAATATTTCTATCTATGAAAATACTATTATGGTTGAAAAAATTATGTGGAGGTAAAACAGATTTCTTTCATCAAAAACTTAAAGTCAAGTTGAAATCTTTAGATAACAAATTCATCAATAAATTAAAGTAAATAAAACTGATGCCCTGAAATAAGACAAAATGAACATTTAGTGATTGGAACCACACACAAGAAAAGCTTACATTCTTTTACATGTTCTGGAGTAAACCTGGATGCAAAAAAAAATTGTATAGCAGCTATTTCCAAAAAAAGTAACAATGTTGCTATCTTTAGAGAAGGAAGAAGACAATAATGCAATTGACTAGATATCTCTGTCTCTAGGTTTGAATGCTGGTGACCATATTACCTTTCTGGTTCAGATTGCTGAAATTTTCTAAAAACTGTCCTTGTGCCTGAGCAAACATTTTTTTTCTGAAGACTACAGCAAAAGTCTTTATTTAAGTCTATGGCTTTAGTTTTGGTTCTGAAGTTATTTGCTTTCCTTGGAAATTTAGCATCTTTTGAATAATTTTGCAAGATATTCAGAGTTCCCTGGTTTTATTTTACTTCCATCTGTGACTGTGAAAATACGCACATGCACTTGTATGCATGTCTATATGCTCATGGTCTTAAGTGTGTCTAGTCCTCTGAATGTGCATATCCAGGTTTATACTCCAAAGTCAATGTCAATAACCACAAAGATTCTTTGCGTTGCTCTTAAATGACCACACCCAACCCTCATATGCCTTCTCCAATACCCCTAGACAGTAGAAATCATTCATCAGTTCTTCATATCTATAAATTTGAATTTAAACAACACACATGAATATACTTTTATGGAAACTGAGCATTAATAATTAACATGTTTCAGTCAATATTTTTCTCTAGTTTCATCCGAACTTCTATACATAAATCAATAACTAGTCATATTTTATTTCTGAGTAATATACCACAAGACCATTACTAGCTCTTAGTACACTGCATCTCAAGGCAGAAGAGTCAAAGGACACAACAGCTTTTGAATTAGGAAAACTTGGTTCAATCCCCAGTCTTGAAATCTTAGACAAATTACTTAAACTTCTTTTCATATACATACTAATCTCAAATGTTTTGTGGAACAAATCTTATGAAAAAAAAAATTGAGTGAGAAATTTAAAATATATTTAGCATGATCTTGTAAGTAGACTATTAGAAAAATAAAGGTTGGCTAAAATTATTGGATAAAATAATGCTCTGTCCAACTCAAAACCGTTTTATTTCTCATTTATTCATCATTTGATTTTGATGTGATACTTCACAGGAGTTTTTTACTTGTCCTAGTAAATTATTTAGTTTACTTCTATTACCTGTCATTTCTATATCTGGAGACAGGGCTTAAATATACAGTAAAATGAGTGTGAAATTCTGGAATTTTTCCAGATTAATACTTATAAGAAAAAAACATATTTTTGTATTAATTCATACTAAAATAAAACATTTCATTAAGAAATAAACTCATAGACATCAGTGTCATAATCCAACCAATCAAGGTTTCTCTCTTTTTGTTGATTCTTTCTTCATTAACACAAAAATCTAAAACTTCCTATTATTAAAGACTAGCAAACACAATTTATAATTTTTGTATTTATAAATACTGTCAATCAAAACAACAATATTTTTTAGCTTGGGGAAAAATGGGCACAGATTTTGGGGTCTTGATATTGTCTTTACATAAAGGTCTCTGACACAAGTTATTTAAATTTCCCAAGCTCCAATTACCTCAATTGTAAAATTGGAAGAATATTGTGTGTGCATGATGCTTAGTACATAGCAAAGACTCCAAAGAATTACTACTCTTAGTAATTACTAAATTTTTGCAACTTTTTGTACTTTACTATTGACTACCAATATTTTCATATATGTTTTATGAAAGTCATAGAAAATAGTTGCTTAAATTTTGTATACTTACTATCTTTCTCCTTTTGGGCTTTATGGTTTGCAATTTAGGTACTAAGTGCCCATCATGTTTGGTCCATAGCCTACTTTCAGCACACAACTCCCATCCAGAGTAAACTCTCCAACCATCATTTACACGGAGTTAGAGTATGGAAAAAGGTGGTGTGGCAGGAGGAATACTGGAAACAGTGGTGGTGGAAAATGGGCACTGGAGGAGGGATGGGTACTCAAATATTGTATGACTAAACTATAATTATGGAAGTTTTTATCACGTCTTCTTACTTTAGAAATAATAATAAATATCCTAATTGTAACCTAAATTATTCAACATTGTTTCTGAAGTGATTACATCTAACTTAGAAGATCTAGCAAACTGTATTAGATTTTGCAGTTGGGTACTGTCGTCAGAAAGAGATCTGTTTCTGATTCCTAACAAGCTGTGTACCGTTAACAAATATTTATACTTTCCATGCCATACTTTCCCAGGGCAAAGAAAAATAATAGGACTGAGTTCACAGATCTATCTTAAGATCAAGATGCACTGATATAGGTTGATGCTGGCTCCATGTTTAATATAACCTTCCTTTCCTGTATAAGTTGTATTTGAATATCACTCAAGAATCATGGCTAGTAGGTACAACACTTGGATAGAATAGATAAGAATTTCAAACAGAATAAAATGTTTCATTTAATTTTTTCTCTTGATTTATACCAATTAATAGGGTATTTGAATATACAAATGCTTTAACAATAAATGTACAGGTATTCCATCATGACAAATGGTAAAAAATAAACTATCTCTGTGTGGATATGACTATATACCATTATCTTTCAGGAGAAAACTAAGGAGTTATCTAGTACTAGTACCTAACTTTTGCTGAAGAAATGACTCAACATGAAGATATGCTCCAACTGGAATAATCACTATAATCTAAAAACATTTTTATAGTCCACTGACAGTTGAGTCTTAAATTTTGGTATATCCAACTATTTGTGCTCATTCTGTAGCATCAAAAGATGCAACTTTGATCATATATATTGTATATTATAAGGGAAAATGCTGACATTGGGGACATTGGTGTTGGAAAGTGTACACTGGTAGAAGAATGGGTATTCAATCATTGTAAGACTGAAAATTAATCATGAAAGCTGTATCTCATAATAATTTGATAAAAAAAGAAAAATGTTGATCTTTGTAACACAAATACTTGAATTAACCATATAACTTCACAAAATATCATCTTAATCCTTTAGAAAATCTCAGTCGTTATCAAAGACCAGCTCACTTTTCCTACAACAGTTCTTAAAAATAGAACACAGTATTTCCATCACTTTCCTCAAAGAGATCAATGACTATTGACAAAGTTTAAACCAGAAAAACCTATCTTAAAGGTTTGTCTCCTTTTAACATTTTACCCAAATATTGAGCAATGCGTAATAATCTGTGCTGCTAATAAAGCAACATTGATCTCTATTTTCAGCATGAATAGAACAGTAAAGTTGAAAAAAGATGCACTATAAAGGGTGATTAAGCTTGAGAATAAATCCATAAAATGCTTTGCATATTATAATGAGGTAAGAGGTAATTAAACTAACCTAAATTAAGATAGCAAAGAAATAGGTAATAAGGAGTAGAGAGAGAAGGAAAAGCAATATTTTCTTGAAAGGATCATGCAACTTTTAAGCAATTTACAGGCGTACTCCCTTTCAATCATTAGGTCAACTGTACTGTGCTAGTGAGAGAGAGGCTGTCTGATTTTAATAACTTGTCCAAAGCCATTGAGAATTCAGTCGGCATCTAATCTTCATCTAGCCAAGTATTTCTACAAAGGCTGTTGTCAGAGCCGACCCTCCTGTGAACAATGATCTTATCCATGTCCCTCATGCATTTGATTCAGACATTTTACAATACGATACACCATCTGCTATCATATAGTTACATATTATTAAACATTTGAAAAATTCCTAGATTCACTTTGGAAGGAGATAACACATAATTCCAAATGTGTTCTGTGCTAGAAGTTTAAAGACAGGTAGGTGGAGCTTTAAACTACAAATAAATTATTCCTTTCTTATTTGAACTCTGCTGAGTCCTAACCCTTTATGAGTTCAAAACATAATTTTATATACAATCCTTTATTGTGCAGCATTGACTTCTGAAGATCCAACTTCTAGTTCCAGATGCTTCAAGCGTTAGTCTGTGTTTGCCCTTGGATCAGATACTAAAACACACCAGGGACTCCATTTTCTTAGCTGCCAAATGGGATTTTTAACTGATCTCATCTGTACCGATGGGGAAGAAAAAGTGAGCAAGGAATATTTGCAGGTAATGGGTCACTGAACAAAGAGCCAAATGCAAAATGTGAGGAGAAATAGTACAATTATAGTGATTCAGAAAGTAATTAGAAACCTAGGGCTTCACTTCCAATGCGGCTACTCATGTAAAGTCTAAATGGCCTAATCCTATGCCATTTTATTAAATATTTAATACTGCTTTTTCCAACTTGCTAAGAAAGCAAAATTGCATTTACCTAGATATGTCCATAGCAAGAAAATTTATAGAATAACGAATGGCAAAGTTGGGTGTATTAGCAACATACCACCTAACAAACTAATTAAAAACCAAGTCCAAGTACCTTACAAGAACAATATTATTCAATCTGTTAAATATCATATAGTACTTGCTGCCCACATTCTCAGTTATTGTGATTTATTTGTTTTGAAAGTAGTCAAATGTCTATTTCAGTACTTTCTGAATACTGTTTTCTTTCTGTACACCAGGATTTACAGTACAATCAATGCTCAACCTTTCCCCTTTATTTTTATGCTAACAACTTCTGACATTTTAAATATCAACACTAATGATTAACATCTTGCTTTGTGCCAGAAGCTAGAAGGGATAGGCTACTGCAATAGTGACACCTTGCAGCAGTCACACACTCCAGCAGTTACTAATTTTCCAACCCAGTACCTAAAGATGACATTTTGATAAATTTGCAAAGGACTTTCTGAACTATTTATTACTTCGATAAATGAAAAAGTACACTATCGGTAATGGCATTCTGGTCCCAAAATAACTTCATACACTTTGTCTGTTCTTTAGTTTTTAAACTGAGCTGCTCACAGAATTTCTGAAAATACCACTAATAACTCTTAATTAACAAATATCACACTTCAATTTTGTATCTCATCACACTCAAAAGTACTGCATTTTTTAAAATTTTTTATTTAAAACTACTTTAATTACAAAGTTATTCTTAATTGTATTTAGACAATGTTCCAGAAAAAATCCCACCACCACTGTCAACTTCCTTTTTTAAAAATTTTTATTCATTTTTTTTTTATTAGTGAGACATCATGAGGTACAGTTGTAGACTTACAAATTTTTGTGCTTGGGTTTCAATTATACAATGATCAAATAACAAACCCTCCACCAGTGCCCATTTCCCACCACCACGGATCCCAGTATCCCTCCCTCCCCATCCCCCCCATCTCACCCTGCCTTTGTGGCAGGGCATTCCCTTTTGTTCTCTCTCTCTTATTGGGTGTTGTTGTTTGGAAAAGAGGCAAAGGGAAAAGCACTGCATTTTTATTCCGAATTCAAAATTATTCTCACATAAAGAGAAAACCACTATGAAACACAATTTTTTTCCGTAAATGCATGAGATTCACATATATATTTTGTCACTGCCCTAAGTTCAAATGAGAGCAAACGAAGTTAGATCTATCTCTCGGTGTTAGGAAATAGACTAATATTTAAAATAAAAAAATACAACAGATGCAGTAAAAACAATACAGTATTCTATTCAATCTTCATGCCGCAACTGAAATCTAATCTTAATAATCACATCAAAGCACCAAATATTTGGTTAGTCTCTATGTGCTCCAAATAACGATGATAGTTTCAGATTGCATGGAAAACAAGATTGAGGAGTCAAAGCTGACAGGTTTAGTAAATTAGCTGATGCCTCACAGTTATTTGCTCTCTCCTATTTTATTATTTGAGGAAAAATTCATAATCTTGCTAGCATATTTCTTTTGTTGTTTTTCTTTGGGCCACATCTAGCAGTGCTCAGGGCTTACTACTGGATTTTACTAATGGATCTCAGGGCTTACTACAGGGATCATTCCTGGTAGGGCATAAGGGGTGCTAGGGATCAAACCCAGGGAAGTGATAGCTTACTGAGCTATCTCTCTAGCCCCCATAGTTCTTTTATGTATGCTAAATTTTAGTCATGAAATACATGCATGCATTACATTAATGTAAAATTCATAAACACAATTTTGCGGTCTGTTTTCTTAAAACCTGACGATACTTAAAATTTGACCCCTCCATTAAAATGTTAACCCTCCTCATACAAAATGCATGGAAAAGTAAAGAGAAGTTATAGAAGTAATCCTACGTATAAGTGAGGTTTATCAATACCAATGTTAGAGTCGGCAGGTTCTATTACAAAATGAATATCATAACAAAAAAAAAGTTATCAATTTTCACAAGTTATAAAAAAAACTAGATAGGCCTGAAGTCAGAGAAAATTATGCAAAGTTTGAAATGGAATCCTGTCAAATTTCTTGTGAAAGTCCTAATCCCCTGCACCTCCTTATTTGGAAGTAGGATCACTGCAATATAATGAGTTCAGAGGAGGTTATAGTGAATTAAGGTGGAATAATATGAATAGTGTCCTTATCAAATAAGGACAAGGAGACAATAGAGAGCAGCACAAGAAGAATGCCTGAAGAAGGTGTGAAGGTAGGCTCTCAGAAATCAAATAAGTTGGCCAAGGAGTCTGAGGAGGAGGATTGACCAGAGTTCCATGTTGCAGTACCTCAGTGGCCCACGCCTGTGGTTCCATATTCTTATGTCTTCCAGGCTGGAAGAAACAAATCTGGCAACTTCCTGATAAATGTGGTCAAACTTGTGGCCCTTCTTGACTGCATTAGTCCCTGTTCAATGTCCCAAAATCAGCAGGAAGTAGCCAGAACAATTCAATTCTCTATGTCCTGATTAGTCAAGGTGTCATCTTTTAGAGGGAAGAATTAAAGGAGAAGTCTCAGTTTCCCCTTGCTAGCTAGTATGAACAATCCCGTGTTTTACTACCTCATCCTACATTTCAAACAATCCTCCGAATTCCTGGGCCACTTCTGATAAATGGGAAGTCAACAATTCTCCCAAATCATAAGTTCTTCCCAAGACCTTTGACTTACTGACACTGGTATTTGTCCTCTACTAAGTTCCTCCTTGATCGAGGAAATTTCTTTTGCTTTTCCTTTCTAATAAACATTTCTATTTAAAAAATCAAAGAACTGGGGCCAGAGCGATAACACAGCAGGTAGGGCGTTTGCCTTGCACGTGGCCGACCTGGGTTCGATCCCATATGGTGTCCCAACCACCGCCAGGAGTAATTCCTGAGTGCAGAGCCAGGAATAACCCCTGAGCATCACTGGGTGTGACCCAAAAAGCAAAAAAAAAAAAAAAAAAATCAAAGAGCTGCCAGAAGGGTGCTCTGTTCTTAAGGCTTTCAAAGGGAGCACAACATTGCTAAAATCTTGATTTCAGAAATATGACTCCATAACTGTGAGAAACTAAGTGATTTTCGCTCTTCTAAGTCATCTAGATAACGGGTACTTTGTTGCAAAATTATTAAGAAACTAGTGACAATAATACATTACAAAATGTAACCGGAGCTATATAGTACAGCATGTATAGTGTTTGTCTTGGCTGTCTGGGTTCAATCTCCAATATGCCATATCAACCGTGCTGACCCCCCTAGACGTGATTCCTGAGCCCAGAGCCAGGAGTGAGCCCTGAGCCTCTCCAGGTGTGGTCCCAAAACAAAACAAACAATTGTAGCACATTGCTCTCCACATACCTAACAAATGCAGCAGCTTCTTAAGAAGTCTTACTCTCCCTAAAGTCTCTTCAAATTTCTTCTCAAACTGTCACCACACTGTTCTTTCTTAAATTAAGAATGCAATCATCTGGGAAATGTAAATTGGTGCAGTCACTATGGAAAACACAGCATGGAGATTCCTATAAAGACTAAAAACAGAACTACCATATGATCCGGCCATCTCACTTCTAAGTTTATATCAAAAAGGAATCAAAATAGGAAGACATCTATACTCTTGTATTCATTACAGCATTATACACAATAGCAAAGATAAGAGAAAACAGAGTCCGTCATAAGGTGTTAGATAATGACATGACATTTTTTTCGGATAAATATGCATATATACTATTCTAATACATGCACACATATGTATGAATATTGTCTGTATTAATAAAAAATCAATATCTGTGGCAATATGAGTGGATATTCATGAAACTATATTAAGTGATTGGTGATAGAGAAATACAAATATTTATGATACAAATTATAAATAGAGCAGATGGACAGATAGTACAGGAATTAAGGCTCTTGCTTTGCATGTAGTCAAGGTAGATTCAATCCCAAGCACCTCCTGGTCCCCAAAACATCATACTGTGGATGCAGACACAGAGACTTCCCAAGCAACATCAGCTTCATGTGGGAAACTCAGCACGTCCCGGGTAAAAGCACCACCATATCGTCAAGTTTTTGCTTTGAACTCAGGCACAATTAGCCAAGAATTGCTGGGAGGGTCCCTGGGAATTTCTGAGCACCTGTTGGGGGGAGGGGGTTTCCCTTCAAACTGTAAGTGGAATCTTTAAAAAAATTATCTCGTGGAAACACAGAAAAGTAAGTGCTAATAGGCAAGGGTAGGAGAAATAGGCAAAAGTTACTAAAGTTATTAAAGAAGATGACTGAGGTCCAATGATCTAATAGCAATTAACACTGAATTATGTAATTAAAATTTGCTGAGGGCAGAAATACATTCTTGCAAAAACAATTTTTTAAAAGATGATGGATATTTACAGCATTCAGCCAAAGAGAAGGACAACATGGAGGGCGGGACCCGCAGATCCCGAAGGAAAAAAAAAAAAACAGGTTCCAAAAAGAGCCGAGATCATCGGGAAGCCCCAGATGGGGTAGGTTTCGCATGCCGCCTCCCCCAGATGGAACCCCGGTGACCAGAAGCCTCTACAACCACAGCTCAAGTATGCAGGAACTAGGACTTTTCCTCAAATCTCCCGGGACTACACCTCCCAGGTAACCTCTGATTCCGGAAGTCACACCCACAGCCCGCCCCCAGCGCCATATTTACAGCATTCAGCCAAAGAGAAGGACAACATGGAGGGCGGGACCCGCAGATCCCGAAGGAAAAAAAAAAAACAGGTTCCAAAAAGAGCCGAGATCATCGGAAAGCCCCAGATGGGGTAGGTTTCGCATGCCGCCTCCCCCAGATGGAACCCCGGTTACCAGAAGCCTCTACAACCACAGCTCGAGTATGCAGGAACTAGGACTTTTCCTCAAAACCGCGCGGCCGCGCGACATCTCCTTACATACAAAGTGATCCATATATACAAAGTAAACCACCCAACGTTTCTCTCTGAAAATCATAGTTAAGTTTGGAGCACGGCCACAGCCCCAGAAACACAAGGACTTAATGCAGAACCCAGCAGCTTGGAGCAGAAAAGTGAATGGGCTATGCGTTAATCCAGGCCATCATGACTGTCCAGAGGGGAAAGGGTGTTGCCCCATTCGCCCTCTCCTCTCTGGAAAGAAAGATGGCGGCCACATGGGAGCCTTGTGGACAGCAGGCATGAGCCGGGGGAGTGGGGGTGACTAAAACCTCATGGGAAGGGGGGCGTTCCGGTCCGTCCTTCACACCCTACCGAGGTCACCAGTTGCCCCCCACGAGCGGCTCTCCAGCACGGCCACAGCCCCAGAAGCACAAGGACTTAATGCAGAACCCAGCAGCTTGGAGCAGAAAAGTGAAAGGACTATGCGTTAATCCAGGCCATCAAGTCTGCCAGAGGGGAAAGGGGGTTGCCCCATTAGCCCTCTCTTCTCTGGAAAGAAGGATGGCAGCCGCATGGGAGCCTTGTGGACAGCAGGTATGAACTGGGGGTGTGGGGGCGACTAAAACCTCATGGGAAGGGGGGCGTTCCGGTCCGTCCTTCACGCCCTACCGAGGTCACCAGTTGCCCCCCGCGAGCGGTTCTCCAGCACGGCCACGGCCCCAGAAGCACAAGGACTTAATGCAGAACCCAGCAGCTTGGAGCAGAAAAGTGAATGGACTATGCGTTAATCCAGGCCATCATGGCTGCCCGGAGGGGAAAGGGTGTTGGTCCCTTCCACCCTCCTCCCTCTGGAAAGAAAGATAGCGGCCACATGGGAGCCTTGTGGACAGCAGGTATGAGCCGGGGCTGTGGGGACAACTAAAACCTCATGGGAAGGGGGGCGTTCCGGTCCGTCCTTCACGCCCTACCGAGGTCACCAGTTGCCCTCCACGAGCGGTTCTCCAGCACGGCCACAGCCCCAGAAGCACAAGGACTTAATGCAGAACCCGGCAGCTTGGAGCAGAAAAGTGAACGGACTATGCGTTAATCCAGGCCATCAAGTCTGTCGGAGGGGAAAGGGTGTTGCCCCATTCGCCCTCTCTTCTCTGGAAAGAAAGATGGCGGCTGCATGGGAGCCTTGTGGACAGCAGGTATGAGCCGGGGGAGTGGGGGCGACTAAAACCTCATGGGAAGGGGGATGTTCCGGTCCGTCCTTCACGTCCTACTGAGGTCACCAGTTGCCCCCCGCGAGCGGCACTCCAGCACAGCCACGGCCCCAGAAACACAAGGACTTAATGCAGAACCTGACAGCTTGGAGCAGAAAAGTGAACGGACTATGTGTTGATCCAGGCCATCAGGTCTGTCCGGAGGGGAAAGGGTGTTGCCCCAGTCGCCTTCTCCTCTCTGGAAAGAAAGATGGCGGCCGCATGGGAGCCTTGTGGACAGCAGGTATGAGCCGGGGGTGTGGGGGCGACTAAAACCTCATGGGAAGGGGGGCGTTTCGGTCCGCCCTTCACGCCCTACCGAGGTCACCAGTTGCCCCCCTATGAGCGGCTCTCCAGCACAGCCACAGCCCCAGAAGCACAAGGACTTAATGCAGAACCCAGCAGCTTGGAGCAGAAAAGTGAAAGGACTATGCGTTAATCCAGGCCATCATGTCTGCCCAGAGGGGAAAGGGTGTTGGTCCCTTCCACCCTCCTCCCTCTGGAAAGAAAGATGGCGGCCACATGGGAGCCTTGTGGACAGCAGGTATGAGCCGGGGATGTGGGGGTGACTAAAACCTCATGGGAAGGGGGGCGTTCCGGTCCGTCCTTCACGCCCTACCGAGGTCACCAGTTGCCCCCCGCGAGCGGCTCTCCCGCACGGCCACGGCCCCAGAAGCACAAGGACTTAATGCAGAACCCGGCAGCTTGGAGCAGAAAAGTGAATGGACTATGCGTTAATCCAGGCCATCAGGTCTGTCCAGAGGGGAAAGGGTGTTGCCCCAGTCGCCTTCTCCTCTCTGGAAAGAAAGATGGCGGCCACATGGGAGCCTTGTGGACAGCAGGTATGAGCCGGGGTAGTGGGGGCGACTAAAACCTCATGGGAAGGGGGGCGTTTCGGTCCGCCCTTCACGCCCTACCGAGGCCACCAGTTGCCCCCCACTAGCGGCTCTCCAGCACGGCCACGTCTCCAGTGCACAGAAACCAATTTCTTAACTATCTGACTTTCAGTAGAAATACTTCCAGGTTCAATAAGTAAAATAGCAGAAATCCAAAACCAACATTTAATTCTTGAACCCAGCTGTAGAAAGCAAATCACTTCACAATGCTTTTTCAGCATGTCTGATTTGGGGGGGGGGGGGTAAACTCTAAATAATAGTGGTGAATCTTTTATTGAAACAATGAATCTAATCAAAGCAGATAGAGTGTTAACTAGAATTCATCTGCCCCACAGGGACTGGGAGGGGTGGGGGTGGGGTTTTATTGGGGTTCTTCATGGTAAAAAATAAGTTTTGGTAAAGGGAAATGTGTTTGATATTTGCATGACTGAGACCTAAACCTGAAAGCTTTGTAACCTTTCCCACGGTGATTCAATAAAGAAATAAAAAAAAAAGAGGAATTAAAAATAAATAAATAAATAAATAAAAGATGATGGATAAAACGGGATGTCAAGTGATCAAGTGATGGATAAAAAAATAAAAGATACTATCATTTTCTCAGCTAAGTTCAAAATGAAAGTAAATTTTCCCTTTTTCACATTTTTAAAGAAAAGAATGTAACTATTTACTCTTCTATTTGACTGTCACTGTCAATGTCCTCCCGTTGATCATCGATTTGCTCGAGCGGGCCCAGTAACGTCTCCATTGGAGACTTTGTTGTTACTGTGTCTGGCATATCGAATATGTCACGGGGAGCTTGCCAGGCTCTGCCATGCGGGCGAGATACTCTCTTTAGCTTGCCGAGAGGGGCGGAGGAATGGAACCTGGGTCGACCCAGTCAACCGCTGTGCTAGCGCTTCAGCCCCCAAGTAAATTGGAAAAAAAATTTTTTTTAATTACTTTTTTCCAGAGATTTAGGAGTTAAGACCAAACCCTAACTAAACATGAGAATAAGTTTTATTTTACTATTCAGACGCTTTATTTGAACTTTTATTAAGCAAACCAAATCCAAGACTTTTTCAGTGCCTTACTCGGGAGTCTAGTGATTAGGATTCGGCACTCTCACTCTTCCACTTAAAATTCTATAATGACTCTTTTGATGCCTAAGTGAGTGCGTGGGGGTTGAATACAGCAATATAACATGCAACACAGCATTGATAGTGACTATGGACTACCGTGCTAAAAACATAACTACATGCTAAAGAAGGAAATAAGTTGAAGAATATCAAAGGCTATATTCCTCAGGGCTTCCAGTACTTGAATAACACATGATTGAAAATCCCGCAAAGATAACATTTGCATTAGGCTCTATTTTCAACCATGCCTCACTTCACACCAACATTCCCACGGTGTGACCTGCAATCTTAGGCACCTACTTTCAATTTTGTCTTTTATTTTAGCAGGGTATTTCCCTGATTATTACTGTTGCTAACACATTTTTCCCCATCTCCTTTGAAAGCCCAATCATACAACCACCTTCTTATATTTACGACCTGGCAATTATCACTTCTTCTGTAAAGACTAATTAGCTTCTCCTTAAGGAAAATCTGATGATCACTGACTGCTTTGAATTCATTATAACTCGGAAAGATGCCAATAATGGCAGTTATGAAATATTATTATTAATATTATTCACAGGTCTGTATCTTCCTTTGACCATAAACTTAAGAAAACCATATAGAACACAAATTCTAACAAGAAATAATATATATATATATATATATATACTTATACATTCTACAACTTAACGGTGAATGTAACTACTTCTCTTACTGAAGTATAATGGATACATTAAATTATGAGCTCTTTAAAACTCACAATCTGATCTTTTAAATTGTGTCTTCATAGTGAAAATAATTTTCTTATAAAGTTAATTAACACTTCTATCATCGCATCTTTGCACTTCAATCTTTTTGTACTATAGTTAGACTAAATATTAATATAAAAAGAAGCTGAGCAAGGGTTGAGTGTGGTCCAGGAAAAAAATACCAGAAAAAAAACAAGGAAATGTGTGTACAATTTTCCCACATTTCTATAGGTCTGAAAATATTTTAAATATTTTAAATGAAGATGCATCTTACTAATTCCATAATTATTTATTTAAAAATGTTTAATAGTGAAACATCATGAGGTACAGTTGCAGACTTACACATTTTTGTGCTTGGGTTTCAATTACACAATGATCAAATACCCATCCCTCCACCGGTGCCCATTTCCCACCACCACGGAACCCAGTATCCCTCCCACCCCTTATCCCCCCCATCCCACCCTGCCTCTGTGGCAGGGCATTACCTTTTGTTCTCTCTCTCTTATTGGGTGTCGTGGTTTGTAACAGAGGCAATGGGTGACAATCATGTTTAGTCTATAGTCTACTTTCCGCATGCTGCTCCCATCCTGGGAGGATCCTGCCAACACCTTTATTTGGTGTTCCCTTCTTTATCTGAGCTCCTTTCTCCCCTAGTATGTGTGGTTGGCCTCCAAGCCATGGAGTAAAATTCCTGGTACTAATCTTGGCCATTCTTGGGTGTTAATCTCCTATTTTGTTACTTTATGTTCCTCAGATGAATGCAATCTTTCTATGTCTATCCCTTTCTTTCTGAGTCATTTCGCTTAACATGATACTTTCCATGTAGTACCACTTGTATGTAAATTTTGTGACTTCGTCTTTTCTAACAGCTACATAGTACTCCATTGTGTAAATATACCAAAGTTTCTTTAACCAGTCACTTTACTTTACTGTTCTCGGGCACTCAGGTTTTTTCCAGATTCTGGCTATTGTAAAGAGTGCTGCAATAAACAGGCAATTGCAGATGTCACTTCGACTATACTTTTTTGCCTCTCTGGGATAAATTACCTCTAGTAAACTATTTCAAGTAGATAATCATGAAGTCCTGCAGTCACACTTGTAAATGTATGTTTGTATTTGTATATTCAAATATGTCATTGTTTAATAAATTAAAATGGAAATGGCCAAATAACTATTTCTTACTTTTTAATTATAAGCTTAAATTCTTATTTTCAAGTGTGTGCAAATGATTGATTTTTTTTACCAACATAAAATAAAATATTAACATTTGTATGCATGTTTGTGAGCACGCATGTTTAGTGCCAAGGGATTGTACACAGACCTGACAAAGCCTAGACACGTTCTCTAACTTAACATTCGTTTAAGTGAGTCAGAAAAAAAAAGAAAGAAAAGGTTGTTTACTGATGTCTTCAAAAGTTTTAATAATGCAATTAAAGACAAGGCTGTTTTAAAGTTTAAGATATTTTGATGACAGATACCCTGAAGAACAAACCAATATTCTAAATGATGCTTCTCATCTTTATTATTATTTTATTTCATGCAAATGTAGGTAGGCTTTGTATTTTTTTTAAACTAGAGCAATTTTTACCCTCAGGATAGCAATGAATCTATGACACATAAAAGAGAACTGGGATCATACACAAATAAAGACAATAGCATCAAGAGAGTTCCTGGTAGAGAAAAATTGATCTGTAAGTCACATCTCTGTATAAGAGAAAGAAAATTAAATCCTGATATTCTCTGATTAAAATAAAACTGCATTGTTGCTAACAATTTTTCTTCAAAAACAATAATTTGTTTAACATTATCATGCCATGAATGCTTTCGAAGCTTTTCAGAATGTTGCTTTTCATTCTCCCAAGATACAGCTAATGCAAAAATGATATACAATTTAGCAAAAAGGAATTGGAGGTTGTGGTTTGGTCTACCATTGCATAAACCAAACCCTACTTAGAGGAAGCTAATTTTTTTTAATAGAGTATCCGTAGTTTTGTATTTGCATATGTCCACAGAATATGCTTGGGTAAGAGAAAAAGATGTCATGGAGCCAATTCAATGCTATGATTTTTATTTTTTATGAAATCAGAGACAAGAGATATTCTAAGAATAGTTTCAGACTATCCAGTCAAGTTACTGAAAGTGCAAAAACTCCTCTTATCTCTTATCAGAAGAATAGTTTTGGAACTAAGATTTCTAGTTCCATTTGATGAATTTTTCAAATGGTCCAGGACATGCGACATCATCCACTTGCAAAGGGTATGGATTCACTGATAAGCCACCAGCACGGATACAAAATCATAGTAAATCTCTACCACATAGATTAGCAGAAGAAAATAAATGGAATAAACCAACTCTTTAGGACACATGCCGTTGTAATACAAACGGGAGTGAGGACGCATATAAATGATAATACTAAAATGGTGAATAATTAATAACAAGCATCATTTACAGTTTGCAAAAACACTGGTTCATTTCAACTGATATTTCTTTCATCCCCTTACGTAAGAATAAATGCTCACATACATCAGATAATAAATGTTTATTTTAGATAAACAAGTCTTTATTTTTCATGTTGTTCTCGGCAAAAATTTTTCTGAATACATACTTGATTTATTTGGTTATTCATGCACGTAGAAGCTAAGCACCTTTTACATGTGCCTAATTTTGCATGTCAATTATAGAGACCTTGTAAAAATAAAGCTATGCATTTACGTAATATAAATCTACAGCATATCTAAATGTTTTGTCAAGTATATCACTGTAATATCATAATATGGTAAGTGAAGGAAGATATACTTTGTGAATTTATTTAACTTATTTAACAAATGTTTATAACAATTAATAGCTAGACACTAATACTGAATACTTAAAGAGCACAAATATGGCTAAGTCATCCCTCCTTTCACTGAAATATTCCAGTTGCAGTCAAGATTTAAAGCAGTTTGGAAAAATATATTTTATAAAGATATAAAATTACAATAAATAGTGCAACGAGTGTTAGAAGGGAGGACCTTATCCCTGGACATCTTCACATTTGGATCCAAACTCAGAGCTTTTACTTAGTTGTTGAACAAGTTTAACCTTTCAGTGACTCATTTCTCATAATACTCTTAGAATTTCATTGACAGATGCAAAGGTGCTAACTAAATGCCTCACCCATACTTAGTACTCAATATCTAGAAACTTCTTTCCCCTTTGTTTTAGGATCATGGCCTGGCCAAGTGAATTTCTAATTATGACCAGTACTCATATTTTCGACTTCCAATTAATTGCCTCACCAAACTGTTCTTTTCTTTTTCAGATAATTATATGACCGTATTTATTTATTTATTTATTTATTATTTATTTTTATTAGTGAAACACCATGAGGTACAGTTGTAGATTTACAATTTTTTGTGCTTGGGTTTGATTATACAATGATCAGTACCCATCCCTCCACCAGTGCCCATTTTCCACCACCATGGATAATATCCCCCCCCCACCCCCATCCCCCCATCCCCCCTGCCTCTGTGGCAGGGCAATCCCCTGTGTTCTCTCTCTCCTTTTGGGTGTTGTGGTCTGCAAAAGAGGCATTGAGTGGCAAACATGTTCAGTCCATAGTCTACTTTCGACATGCATCTCCCCTCCTGGGAGGATCCTCCAAACACCCTTTATTTGGTGCTCCTTTCTCTATCTGAGCTGCCCTTTCCTCTAGAGTGCCCGACTGACCACTAAGCTATGGAGTAATCCTCCTGGTGCTGATCTCAGTTATTCTTGGGTATTAATCTCATATTTTGTTACTTTATATCCCCCAGATGAATGCAATCTTTCTATGTCTATCCCTCTCTTTCTGACTCATTTCGCTTAACATGATACTTTCCATGTTGTACCACTTGTATGTAAATTTCATGACTTCATCTTTTCTAACAGCTACATAGTACTCCATTGTGTAGATGTACCAAAGTTTCTTTAACCAGTCATCTGTTCTTGGGCATTCAGGTTTCTTCCAGTTTCTGGCTATTGTAAAGAGTGCTGCAATGAACAAACAAGTGCAGATGATATGACCGTATTTAAACAAAAGTCTCCATGTACAATAAAGTGACTCCATAGTCCTAGATATAAGATACTGTTTCCTTTTGTGTTCTTCCACAAGGAAGTTTCTTAATAAAAAGACAAAATGCAGTGAATAAAACTTCTTTAAAAATTGAAATATTATGATCTTTCAGGGAATCGTTGGAATTTTTTTTCAAAAGTTTAACTTTTATTCCAACCAAGAGAATGACCCTTAAAAATAAAATGATAGAGATTTTAATAATTTTGTTTTTGCAAAAATGTGATTTTCACTATTCAGAAAATACCATACTCTTAGCTAAAATATGTGCATAATTCAATAGGGATCCAGTCCAATTGTTACATTTTGTGGAGATGTACAATTTTTAACAATTCATATTGTTTTGGCACAGAAATAAATTACGGTGCTGAAAAAGCCCAGAATAAATATAATGACAGCATACCTCATGCTGAAATCTCCTTCATCTTCCCAATAGTTTGCTAGAGGGGAAAAAAGACCTAAGAGTCCTCCCCAAATTTTTTCAAACAACGCACTCCCACTAATCAAGCTGAATTCCTTGGGGAAAATATTGCTCATCGTGAAAAAAGAGCACTGATTTATAGATAGTAAACTGATTATTTTCAGAGTTTGACCTCCAGATTTTCATGAGGTCACCACTCTACACTTGCCCATTGGCTATAGTTATTGAGCCTAAGAGGACATAATAGCACAGAAAAAAGATGGAAATCTCAGAAATGGCGAGTACTGAAAATGGTCCTAGCTCATCTACCAATACATTTTTTTGTCATCTTTCAACTGCAGCTTTTTTTCTGATTCAAATGTGGGTGGTTTTAATATCTTTAGGAGCCTCTCCTGTTCAGCACAGTTCTTTACAGTATCTTTCCAGTGCTATTTATTATTTTGGCTCAAGCTTCTATGCATGCAAGTACTTTCTTACAGCATATGAAATTATTTCTTACATATATTTTTTAAATGCGAAAAACTTTTTAAAAACTTGTTTGTGTCCCATTTTCTCCTATAGTTTCAGTAAGAGATGGCAGTGTAAGTTCGGAATTATTTTACTGCCATACAGCCTTAATAAATAATTCAAACAACTGGTGCAACGGAAATTTTAATTCATAGATTTTTTTAGATCAATTAACAAAACCATACTATTCACTAAAACCTCATTAACATAATCATTGTCATGTGTCAATTTTAAACAGCTTTTAGTTATAAGCACTTAGTGCTCTATTTTCAGTCTTACAACAATGAAAGAAAGACATTATTAAATACCTTTACAGGTGAGCAAATTGAGACTAAAAGAAGGAGCAAAAGAGTTGTTCAAGGTCATGTCCTATCAAATGAAAGCTGGAATGTGAACTTACATCTGCCTACTGTGGTATAGACTCTTCTTTTGTACCACTGCCTTTCAAGTATTGCTCTGTAGAAACTTAAAATGTTAAGTGTCACTTTACACCTTTAAATAGTTAATTAAATAATGCATATATTTCCTGTAATGTGCCCTTATCAAAAATATTAAAACATTAACTTTAAAAGACACACACATGCACAAGTCAATGCCAACAACAGTATTATTCACAAGAGCAAAGACAGAAAAGTAACCTTAATGCTCAACAACAGTTGACTGAATGAAGAAGTTGTGACATATGTTACGTATTCCATAAAATACAATTTGGGCATGGACCCGGAATGAAAGTAAAATGGAGAGGGGATTTGCCTCTCATGCCTCTCACTCAGGTTTCATCCCCAGCACTATAAACCTTAAAAGACCGCCAGGAGTGATCCCTGAATGCAGAACCAGAAATAAGACAGAGCACCACTGACTATGACTCCAAAACAAGTAAACAAGCAAAAAAATGTTCTTTAGGTTATCGTAAAAGATGAAGTTGTGCCATTTGTAAAAAGCATGGATAGAATTTGAGATAATACAAATATACTATCCAAAATGAGTATTAGAGTGAAATAATATAATTATAAGTTGACTTCTCCCATATGTAGAATATTAATAACCAAAGCAACCCAGCAAAAAAATCACAACAAACTGTTGGATAACATCGGTTTGTTTATCCTTGCTCCTCCCGCAAGGAGCTTAGGTTTATTAAGCTATTACCACAACAGTGCCCATGAGGCACACCCAATTCCATCAAGCACTAAGAATCCTATATTGCTTTTCTCTTTCCTTTACGTCATTTGCATGGTTTATTTAGCAATGTCCTTTTTGTATAGACACAGGAAGAAAGCTGATGGTCTTCACATCAGCTGATGCTATGCTATGCTATGCTTTTGTAACCTGGGAGTTAATTGACTTTGAAATAATATTTACTCCTGGGTATCCATCATGTTTACCTATTTAAGCCTCAGTTGCCTTTGCTTCCTAACACCCCCAAAAAAAGGTCCTCACGAAGGGACTGGATGGACCCATGGCAAGCTGTAAACTACCCGGCATCAAAAGGAGACAAGCTAAGTACCCTAAGAATTATAATACATTAAGGGCACAGTCATGCAACAAACTCTGTCAAGACGCCTCCCCCCCAAAAAAAGTAAATGAATAAGGAAGCTGTTTGGGTTAGAGAAAAGTAACTGGCCTGAGGACTGTTGTCTGGATTATATCGCAAGATATCCCCAGGAAGAGCTAAACTTTAAGCTTAATTATCTCTGACTGTGTTCACACAAAATGACTAGAAATATTATAAAAAGTAAATTTACTATGATTGTTCAAGCAAATTACTAACTGAGAAAGCAATACACCCTCGATGGAATCCCACCCTTGAGTGGATCTCCTAGTAAGCTGGAGTGCTGAACCCTCGGGTGAGATTTTGTCCTTGAATTAATTAATCTCCTAGAATTTCCCGCTTTACTTCTGTCTGGCGTTACAACAATGTTCAACCTCACCTATGTGTAGCCCCACTCTTCATGATTTCTATACAACTATGCTGTAAGGGGTAGGAGGAAAGAGGAAACTAGGAAAATGACTGGAAGGAGAGTCTCATCATATGAGACTACAATGAGATGAAGAAGAAGATATAATGAAATAGCGAACTTTGTGGTGTACGAGGAGACTAGGATGATGGAACTATGATGACTGGGACTATGACCAAAACTACAACTATGATTATGCTATAAGGGGATAGACCAGATTACACTGGGGAAGAGAGAGAAATAAACTGACTACTGACCAGTCTGGGGCCTTGCTTTTCTGTTCCCCTGGACATCCGTCACCATCATCTGGCTGAGAGTCGCCAATGAACACTTCAATTCTGCGTGTGCCACTGCGCCTTCCTTTTGAAACTCACAACAAATGTAACTTCTAGACTTTCCATATAATATGATTATTAGCAGAGGTAATGATGATGTGAGGAGAAATTGAAAAATTGGTGGAGTGTATGTTAAAGCTTAAACATAAAGAAAGATGTTGGGCTGGAGCTATAGTGTAGCTGTATGCACTTGCTTTGCACACAACTGACCTGGGTTCAATTCATGGCACGCCATTTGGTCCCATGAGTCCCACCAGGAGTAATCCCTAAGCACAGAGCCAGAAGTAAGTCATGAGTACCAAGAGTGGTCCCAAAATAAGGGGAAAAAACATAAAGAGGTGTGAGGCTATAATCTTGAAATTTATATAGGATGATAAATCAGTTTTAAACCAACACATTTTTATTAAAGAGCAACAAAATGGGGACTTACGAAGAAAAAATATTAAGACTCTGAAACTCCAGTGTCAAGTATCTTTTGAAATTTCTAAACTTTATGCATAAGGAAAGGAGAATTAACTGAAACGAAGATAAACTGTTTTTAGGTGGTAGAATTTTGGTTCTTTTTCTTTAATTTCAATCCTGACCTGGTGACTCTATTTTAATTTTTTTTCTTTTTGGTTCAGACCCAGAGATGCACAGGAGTTACTCCTGGCTTTTCATTCAGAAATTATTCCTGGTGGTGCTTGGGGGATCATATGGGATACTGGAATTGAACCTGGTTGGCCACATGCAAGGCAAATGCCCTACCCACTGTATTACCACTCCAGCTCCTATTTCAATTTTTTGACATATAAAATTGGTTATATAATATGATAGATGGTTATCTATCATATCCTAACAGCTACTTATATGTGTTAAATGTTACAAATATATTGATGATGGTAGTTAAACAACATTCAGTCATATTTCAAAATAAATAAAATTACTGGAATTGTCTATAGAATTTGAATTTGAATTAGCAATTATCCACTCATGATCTCTTTCAAGATGGTTGCATTTGGCCTCACTTCTTACAAATATTAGATGTTTAATTCTCTATGAGAAACTGTCATTTTTAAACCATTCGCAGACAGTTATATTAATTTGTTTAAATTAATAGTTATCAACCGGAGACATTTGCCTGGAAACACTTTTGATTGTCACATATTGATGACGATACAGATTGAGAAGTTGAAGATGTTTCATATACTATAATTAACAACAACAACAAAAAAGAGCCACTAGCCCCAATCAAAATTCATTTCAAAATCTTAGTAGTGCCAAGATTGGGGAAATTCTAAGCTAAGTAAGGATTTGAATGCTAATAGAGGATTAGGGCGATGGCTCTCGGGGCTGGAGAGGATGATTTGTCTACAGGAGCCTGAGATCCAAGCCCTGACTATCCATGAGTAGAGTTAGGTGCAGTACAAAAGCAGAACACAGAAACAAAACAAAAACCAAAGAAAAATAATGGGTCAGTGAGATAGCACAGAGGTTAAGATGTTTGCTTTTAATGCAGCTGACTCAGCAGTGATAATTATTTCTATTCTTCCAAAACACAGATGATCTTTTTTATGTCTTTGGGCCTTTGCATACTGTTCTATTCCACAGATGATCCTTTAAGAATATTCCTGAGGACAGAATCAGGCATAAACTCTGAGCAACGGTAGTTATGACCCCCCTAAATTCCTACCATCCACAAAACAGAAAAATAGAAACTGGTCTAGGACTCTTATTCCCATGTCAAACATTATTTGGCACATCACAGGGAATACATATGTTATTTAACTTTAAAGTATAAAATTATATGAAGCTATAGTAATTATTTTCAATATCTATATGGGAGTATTTGGAAGACAGTGAAGATAACATAATCTGATAAGACTGTAAATTGTCAATACTAGACAGATAGTACAGCAGATCGGGTGCTTGCCTTGTATGCAGCTGACCCAGGTTTCATCCCTGGTACTATATATGATTTTCCAAGCTGGAAGGGACCATGAGCACAGAGACAGGATAAAATCCTGAGAAGAGTCAGGTGTGCCACCTACCTCCCAAAAGAATGTAGACAAATCATTTTATAGTCTATTTGCCAGTTATTACTTGGTCTTAGACATGTTCTACTTCTTTTTTAAAAAAAGCCCTCATGTTTCAATCAAATAGGGGCAGCATGGAATATGAAATTTGTTCATACTGTAACCATTTAGGCAAACATTGCAGCAATGATAATTATTCCTGTTCTTCTACAACATAGGATATCTCTCCATGTCTTTGTGCCTCCTCATTTCTTTTGAAAAAGTCTTATAATTTTCTATCAATTGCCTATTTGTTAGTTTACTATTCTATCTTTTTATGATGCAATTGGAAATAGCATTGTTTTCTTCATTTATTTTTCTTTTGGGCAGAAGCGATAGCATAGCATGTAGGGCGTTTGCCTTGCATGTGGCCGGCCCGAGTTTGATTCCTCCGATCCTATCAGAGAGCCTGGCAAGCCACCGAGAGTATCCCGCCCGCACGGCAAAGCCTGGCAAGCTACCCATGGCATATTTAATATGCCATAAACAGTAACAAAAAAAAGTCTCACGATTTGTTGTGAGACGTTATTGGTGCCCACTCGAGAAAATCAATGAACAACAGAAAGACGGTGCTAAGACAGTGCTTCCAAAACATAGGATATCTTTCCATGTCTTTGTGCCTCATCATTTTTTTTTCACTGTCCTATAATTTTCTATCTAATGCCTATTTGTTAGTTTACTATTCTATCTTTTTATGACGCAATTGGAAATAGTATTGTTTTCTTTATTTACATTTCTTTTGGGCCGAAGCTATAGCATAGTGGGTAGGGTATTTTTCTTGCTTTAGTAAATAGTAAACTAACAATAAACTATTTTCTCGAGAGTTTATTGTTATGTATATAGGATTAGATTCCTTATTTAAAACTTTTAATTTTTATTATTTTTATTTATCTGTCCTGTATCTTGCCCGCATGGCAGAGCCTGGCAAGCTACCCGTGACATATTCGATATGCCAAACACAGTAACAACAAAGTCTCCAATGGAGATGTTACTGGGCCCACTCGAGCAAATCGATGAACAACGGGAGGACAGTGACAGTGACAGTATTGCTATGATTATTTCTCTTAATATTGCTTTTGTTGTATCCTATGAGATCTGATAATTCATCTCCTGATTCTTGATTTTTATGTTGCTCTCATGGTAAGTTTATATTTCTGCGTTGGTTTTCTTGTTGACATAATATTTATTCAAGACCATTTTGATAAATTCATATGTGTTTGTTCATATATGTTTGAGATGTTTCTATTTTTGTTTTTGTGGCTGATTTCTAGATTGCTGTCACCATATTCTGTCACTATCACTGTCACTGTCCTCCAGTTGTTCATCGATTTTCTCGAGCGGGCACAGTAACATCTCCATTGTGACACTTGTTACTGTATTTGGCATATCAAATACAACACAGGTAGCTTGCCAGGCTTTGCTGTGCAGGCGATATACCCTTGGTAGCTTGCCAGGCTCTCTGAGAGGGGCAGAGGAATCGAACCCAGGTCAGCCGGGTCAGTTGCGTACAAGGCAAACGCCCTACCTGCAGTGCTATTCGGAAAAGATGTTTATTATGATTTCAGTCAGTTTGCCTTTATTTTAGCTTTTCTGGTTTCTACATATGAACTATCCCAGAGGACATTCCATCTGAACTTGACAATTATTATTAGGTAGAAGTTAATGTATATGTCTGCTAAGTCCATTTGTTCAACTACTTTCTTTAAGATAATCTCATACTAATCATTGTCTGGAAATATGTCCACTGATAAGAGTATGCTGTTGGGATCTACTACTAATACTCAGTTCTTACCAATGGCTCTCTTTATGTTTGTTAACAGTATATATATATATATATATATATATATATATATATATATATATTTAGCTGCAATGCTGCTAACAAAAACCAAAACCAAACACTGCCCTCCCGTTGTTCATCGATTTGCTCGAGCGGGCCCAGTAACGTCTCCATTTTGAAACTTCTTGTTACTGTGTTTGGCATATTGAATACGTCACAGGTAGCTTGCCAGGCTTTGGCATGTGGGCAAGATACTCTCCATAGCTTGCCGGGCTCTCCGAGAGGGGCAGAGGAATTGAACCCGGCTCTGCCAGGCTGGCTGCGTGCAAGGCAAACGCTCTACTGCTGTGCTATCACTCCAGCCTGCAATGCTGCTAAGTGCAAATAAATTAAATTAACGACAAACATGTCTCTTAATATAGTACTGATCTTTGGGTTCACATTTTTTGACTGAGGTCCATTTAAGCAGATAAAAAATTACAATTCCGACCTTTTTCTCTGCTATTTTCTGGATTATTTTATTTCATCTCTTGTCTTTCATGTGGTTCCATTTTCCTTAAATTGGACATGGTGCTCATATGGGCATATTACATATCAATTCTGCTTTTTCATACACTCAGTCCTGCTTTTCAGTCACCCATCCACTCTGTGCTTCACAGCTTAATTTGGAACATTCACACTTTAATTTAGACCATTCACACCTATGGTTGTTATTCTATGTGGGGCTTAATTACTGCCATTCTCTCTTTTGTTTTCCAAATCCCATAAAGCCCTTTGTCAGGAGTGCATGCATGTGATCTGAAAGACATCTGTGGTAACCAGGACTAAAGTAAAAGATAGCTTGCTTGTCCTTCAAAGGAACATAATGGAATTATAAGTTAGACAATAAAGAGTGGAATTATTAGGGAGTTTATTATATACAAGAACTTGCATAAGTCTTGTCATTTGAGTCCTGACAGAAAAATTGCCTTCAGAAATCAATTCACAGAAGTTTTCATTTCATTTCATTTATCATCCTGTTATTCGTCGATTGCTTCGAGCAGGCCCCAGTAACGTCTCTTTCATCCTAGCCCTGAGATTCAAGGCTCTTTAGGAGAATGAGACCCATCATTGTTACTGGTATTTGGCATATTTAGTACGCCATGGGGAGTTTGCCAGACTCTGCCCTGTGGGCAGGCTACATTCGATAGCCTGCAAGTTTGTCCAAAGTAGGAATGAGATAATAAGATGTCATAAAAAGATGTCCTGATAAGATGTTCTGGGGCTGGATTTTATAGTCTCTGAGTCTTGGCCGTTGATGGGATTACACAGCTCCAGCGGGCCAGGTGGTGGGTGTGACCACCCGCCTACTGGAATTTGGAGGATCTGGGTGGAGGATGCTCGACTCCAATCCGAGTAGGCTGGGAATTTAAGTTGGTGAAAAGGTTGCTGTCTTCTGATTAGGCAGGATCCCAAACACTATTGCACATCGTGTTTTTGCTCATATTTGCAGTTTTCATGCAGATGGCACAAAAAGATCATTATTTATGTTGACTATAGTGATTCTTCTTAATCAATTAAATGACACTCAATGACATTCACCAAAAATATTGGATTATGTTATGTTATCTACTTAAGGATATAGGTGATTGAAGTTATGAATAACAGCTGCATTCAGTAATACTTTAAGAAAAGCAATAACAGACATTTCTTTTAATCACAATAAAGACATGTATCTGAGGAAACAGAGCCAGGAAATCATAATAGAAGAGATCATTTTTTAAATAAGAATAGATAACTTATTATATAGGGAGTCATCACTCTTGTATACTCTATTTCTGTGCTATAAAATATAAAACACACATATGTATATGTATATATAGAGAGAGACATATGTATACATATATATAGAGAGAGAGAGAGAAAGAGAGAGAACAAATTCAGCAGAGCTTGGACTTCCAATGGTTAGTCCTAGACATACTCGGCCCAGAAAGTCAAGGTCAATGACTCAGTTCTCTGTCTCAGAGGTCCTTGAGGACCTCCTCAGTTAAATTCAGCTATAGGCCACACATAAAGGTGCTTCCGAATCTAGGTAGTACCGGAAATCAAACATCAGTCTGGTCAGATCATCATATTCATATGCTCCCACTTATTTCTATGTAATGTAAGCAAGCTACCATCTCTGATATCAATATACCCAGCTAAACAATTTGGATGTTATAATTCACCCTTTATTAAGACACATGGTAGCAAATCTTCAATAACTATTAAGTATTGTATTATATAATTATCAACCAAATTCCTTCCCTTGTCGAGAAAGTAAAATATTTTCCCATTTACTAGTCTGATTTGAATTCCTTGACCTTTTTCACCTAAACATTCATTTTATTAATTCATCTTTCTGCATATCCTATGTTAGAATACTTATGAAATGTATTAACATTGTCATATAGACTTTCATTAAAGATGTTTAACACTGGACCTTGCTTAGCAATGCTTGATCTTTAGTGTTTCAAATAGTTTTTAAATAGTCTCACACTGTCCAGGTTTGAGAAAATGATACTCTGAAAACTCAATTGCCAAGTTTATTAACTTGAGGTGACAGAGTAAATAAATGGTTGAGTCTGAACTTGAAGCAAACTTCTTTTCAGCACATTCACGTGCCTTCTAGAATAATGTGAATAAAAATAATTAGATAGTAGATAAAATATTAACCAGTAATTCTTTATCAGTCCAAAGAATTTAGATTAACATATATTTGACCCTACTTCTTTGTTTTAACACTCGTAGTTAGACTTAAGCATTTTAAGTGTTTTAGATTAAAAAAACAAAACAGCTTTTATCTCATGTAAGTGGTTTTATTTTTAAATTGTAAGGATAAATTAGTATATATAAAACAACATGTTCCAAGTTAGATGACATGAATTTGAATACATATATCCAGCAAATGTCTTTAATATACTCCCAAGTATGTTTTTCACTTGAAAATAAAATAAAAATATTATTGCTGCAGTTTAGTATTGTTTCTCTCTTATAATCAGCTTTTTCTCCAATAGCTGTGATACCTGGAACAATTGTTCCATAGATGTTAATTGACTTTAATAAGTGATTCATTGCACAATGCAAATGATTTTGCAGTACCTCCAGATGAGTGTTATCTGTGTGGGCTTTGTGGAAAAGACAGAACCACATTGAACTGGGAATTGAAATAGTGGGAAGTATTTTACCTGCCTCTGCTATCTCTGGTGATGAAGGCAGGTCTCTATAAAATGGCAGAGGATAACTCTCCTTTTACTAGAACATCTACTACATTTTCTCTTGCTATGTTTTAAGGGTAGGATAAAAATATTGGATGAAAGAAGTCTGTTTAGCTATCAATTAAGTACAAGTCAGTAAATTTGTATGAAAATGTATATGACTCTCAAGGCACAGTTCACTGCAAGATCTATATTGAGGTGTGAGAAGGTTTGATAAAATATGGAACTGCAGATAGGTATCTCCACACATACACAAGTTTACAAATTATGAAAGCAGTGAAGGAAACTCACCCGGCCAAACACACACCCACACCAACATTCTGCCCCTCACTTCACATACTCACACACATACACACAGAGAAACATCCAGTTACAAATAAACAACATGAATACTGATATACTCACTGAAAGGTTCTAAAATTTGCAAATCAGGGATCAAAGTATCACCATTATCTCTTTATAAAAATAAAAAGTATTTTATACAGCAAGCTGGTCCAAGCTATATTTTAAACTGCTTCTCTGAAAGGTTATGAGTGCTAAATGGTTCTGGTCATACTTACTGGCTTTTAAATGACTCCCACATGGTTAATATTTCTGACATGCCCTTTTATAAGTCAGGTAGATGGTTTTGTCACACAGTGATTGCCATTTTAGCTCTCACAAATAGTAGACTCTCAAGCAAAAAGAGGAGTCAGCAAATAAGAGATCACGGCCACTTGCTTATTTGAAAAACGTACAATACAAATGCCTTCACTTTAATCCATATTTTTTATCAGCTACTACATTACCAATAAATGAAAAATGGAACATTACCAATAAATAAAATATGGAAACATGCATATCTTAATATAGCATTCTTCAGAAAATTAAAATTATTCTATTTGTGTTTTGTTTTCACTTGGTACCTTTTTATTAGTTCAGTGGTTATTTTTCAGAATGACACTGATGGTAAACTATTATTACTTGGTAAAAATATCAAACGAGAGGCAATACAATGAAACTAGTAATGGGTGCAGTGAGAAATACTGGGTGAAACTGGTGTGAAACTGTTCTTCAAAATTTTTATAACACTGTAAGTGATTAATAAAATTTTATATAAATAAATTAAGCATTATATAGTAAAGAGGCACTGTGGAAATATAGATTAATAAATGTATTTTTTAAATGTGAATAAGTAAATAAACATAATTAAATATAATATCCCTTTTGAGAATGAATTATGGTTACCAGAATAGTAACCAGGAAGGGGATGTGGATAGATTGACAAAACGAGTTGATTGTATTGTGATAGATATAACTGTACCCTTTGTGATGAACTTCATGTAGTACATACAGATGTTGGCTTAAATAATAATAAATAGATAAAGCTATGAAATTATGATACAAACTTGTCTCCATAAATTTTATTTTAAAGCAGCAAAGGTTACAGCAACAGTACAGCAGATAAGGCATATTCCCTGCATGCAGTTGACCTGGGATTAAGCCCCAGTACTTAAGTTGTCCCAGAGCACCACCAGGATTGATCCCTGAGAGAAGAGCCAGGAAAAGCTCTGAGAACCACAGGCTATGGCCCAAAATCCAAAACCACAACAAAAATACTACCAAATCAAAAAATAAGAGAAACTAAAAAAATGACTTCCCCATTGAAATTGTGTTAGCTCCAAGTTTCTGGTGGTTTATTTTTCTATTGGAGAAAAGACAATTGTGAGTTGATTTACACACTGATCACAAAATGTCAAACATGCCAAGTCATGGATTTAGTATATTAAATAACTTTTTCACTTTACATGGTGATTTCACATAAGCTTGCGAACAGATATTCACTCTGTAAGTATATAAATTATACATATATATATGTGATACTGCAAGAATAGAGAACAGTTATATTATAAAGCATACACAGATATAATGTCCCAGGCGGTCACTTGGGACTTCCACATAAAAATCACTCTACAGTGCCAGAAGTAGCCTCTGAATACTGCCAGGTATGGCCCAAAACAAAACAAAATTCTGAAATACAGTAAAACTATTTTCTTTTCTTAATCACTTAAGTGTTTTGATAGGATTGGTAAAACATAATTTTTACAAAGACCCTTCACAGGATGTTGATTAAACAGTCCATAAACTATCACATGTCTTCTGTCCATATAATTTACTGTCCGTATCTAAAATCTTGGTTTATCATCCCTGTAGTAGAATCAGAAATCGGTATGTTGTATTGTCACATTTATCATATTTTATAGGAAAAATATAATTAAATTTTTGAAGATAATAACCTTAGAATAAGAAAGACTAGTGGTACTTTTCAAACAACTATATAATTATGTCTGCTTTTTGTTGTTGTTGTTGTTGTTGTTGTTGTTGTTATTTAATCTTATTGAATAGAAAATGACTGGATCTGAACCTTTGGATTGTGGACTAATTCAGATTTTATTTATTTATTTATTTGACACAGTAACAACAAAGTCTCCAATGGAGACGTTACTGGGCCCGCTCGAGCAAATTGACGATCAACGGGAGGGCCTTTACCTTTACCTATTTATTTATATTTAGCTAAAGGAATAACATATACACTGTATTTTAAAAGCACTCCAAAACAAAAGTGTGAATCAGGCTTCCAATTAATGATTTTTAAAAGAAAGCATTTACATTTTAAGTGAATATATTCAAAGTAAAACCTTGTATTAACCATCCTCCCTACTCCCCAAAACCCCTGAAGATGACAGCATAGAGCTTTTGAAAGAGGCAAAATATCACAATAACAAAAGGGGAGCAGACAATAGTACTATTTTGGAAGCTATTCAACAGAAAAACAAGACCTAAAGTATATAGCTAAGAAATTTCATTCCTCAGCTGGCAGTAGAGAAGGTCAAATACCAACCCAATTTCAATACAGAACTTCAAATATTCCAGAAATTGGCTGTGAAAGTATTTGAAAGGGTAGCATATACAATTCCAATAATAGTAGAATTGTTCACATGTCTATTTCAGAAACAGTCATATTCTCTCATTCCAAAGACTCAAGGTTCTTACTGAGATACCATGGTGAGTAGCATTGAGAAGTCAAATACAGTGTGAGATCCCGAAGCTTCTGTTTCATACAGCTTCCTTAGTAGAGCTAGACTATTAAATCTCATATTTTTCCTGAAAGTAGTAAAAACAGATTCTCACTTTTTAATGCCCTGGTTTTAAAGTATTTTAAATCTTATATGTACTATAACCATCATAAAAATCATCTCCAGTAGATAAGAAAATTGATTCCTTTCACTTTAGATGAGGAACAAAAAATAAAGTAAAATCAAACAATTTTGTGGCTGAACTCTCTTTAGTCCCAAGTACCACGTGTAGTGCTCATACCCTTAAGTATCACCAGAAATGAGAGAACAGAGAGCAAGGAGTAGACCCTGAGCATCCTCAGGTGAGGCCCAAATCCCCACCCTTCAAATTAATCAAATATCTAGTTGTAAAGCCTGAGATAATTAAATCCAATGTTTTCAAATATAAAATATTTAGTTACTTAGATTCCTCTTTATCCTCTTCCTATAAGTTTATTTGTTTAATAAAGTTGTCATTGGTTCCATTCAATTCCTTGAGCAAACAATGAAAAAGAACCTAGTCCCAAAAACTGTGATTGAGAAAAACTCAGGTGAAATTCTGAAATGGATAATTTAACGTTATTTCAAATGATTCTACTGGAGGTTATGGGGAAAAAAAGAATCCTTTCAGAAAGACTTTCACCAGCTTAAAAGACAACATATATGGACCATTTGACCAACGGTCACCAAAACCAAACAGAATACCCCTAATTCTAAACAAAATAACTAACAGTTTTGCTGAATGACATTTTCAAGATATGACCCTAACTACTACAGGAGTGAGATGGGATATGAAAAATATCTCTACAACTCTGTGAAAGTTCGATAAATGATATTTCTGGTAGAAAACGATTACACACTAATTATACTTCAGACTTCAGGAAAAAATATAAAGTAGCTACTAGATCGAATTCCCTTGAAATGTTTCCTCTTGGAATTCATAACCTGCTTTATCTTGCCTAACAGAAAGTTAAAAACTAACTCAAATATAATTACCAAGATTTTAGGACTACATACAATATAATTGAGAATCTCTCCCTCAAATACACTCATCTAAGTCTGAGCTATTTTTATTTTAATTGTCTTATTATACATGATTTTTTAAGTATCAAAATCATTTGGGAAACGACAAGATATAAATTATAAACAAATACACCTGAGAGAGAGAGGAAGTAAACAAATCCATTGCAGGAATAATTTCAACAAGATAAAAGGACCCAGGACTTAGAGAATTGCAGTGTCAAATTTTTTTTTAACATAATTCTTTCAGGCACAGTTGGTAAGTACACCTGTCATATAGACTTCCAAAAATGTTGTTCAAAATGATAACATACTGAGAGAAAAATGAATCTCAGAAATACAAAATTCATTTGTTATAACCAGTTTTGCTTACACTTTCTCAAAATATCCATCTGTACTAAAATGTGTACATAACAGAATGACTTGCTGTGTAGTACAAAAAGACTCATGTATATTTAGACCTTGGAGCTTCTAAGGGCTTGAAAACTTTTTGGAAGCATCTTTCACCCTTGAAAACAAGATGGTACATATAATCCAAAAGGAGTTATGCAAATGAATGGAGCTGCTTTAAAAAAAAACCCTACTACAATGAGATTTCTCCTATTTCACTCTTTTTAAACTTTCTAGCTATTTCCCTTCATGACCTTTTAGAGAACAATTAAATAACAGCTACCTTTTAGTTGTTATTTAATTCCATGAACATCTGATTAACGCTTACTTTATGTCAGAATTTTTGTGTGTTCGATCTGGATTAGCTTACTACATCTTCATAGCAAATTATGATGTAGGCAGAATTTCCCAGCGTCACATATCTACTGTGGAAAACCTGAACTTGGAATCCAAGCAGTCTGTTTTCAGTATCTGTAATCACTGTATGCTCTAAAAATGCTGAAAATGTAATATATGCAATGCTTTATAGATATAAATGATGACTAACATTAATCCTGGACTTCCTATGAAAATTGGGGTATTGGTCCATCTATATTTGCATTTAAAAAAATAATGCCTGAAGAATTTTCTGAAAATGTTAACATCTCTATGTAGAGGCTAATTTTAGTTTTTTAGAAAAAGAAAATGCCTCGAGAAGCATACATAGTTCCTTAATCATGAGAGGCTTCTTTGATTTCATGATAATTTTCGGTGGGAATAAAAATGTTATATAAATCATATAAGTCAACTATAAGAAGTGTTTCTTTTGCAAACTGTTAAATGTTAAAAGAATAAAGCACAGGTTCACAGAAATAATGTAATAATCTAATTACTTCTTTGGTTCTGCTTATTTTGTTAAAATAAGTGCCTGCATGGATATATTATATATTTTCTTCCTTTAAATATGCATGTAAATATATGAGTATAATATAATTCTATAAGCATCAATCATATAAACATAAATATTAATATACATTTAAATGGCTACTTATAGGAAGATGGAATAAAACTAATAAACAAAAAAATTTTAAACGTTAGAAATTCTTTATCCCATTAGGACAGATATTATGCAATGCTATTCAAGTTTGATTTAGGAATGCTAGACATATTAATATTTAAAGCCAAATGCTTATTCAAATAAACTATATTAAGTTGTCCCAATATTCTCCTTTAATAGACTATAGTGAAATAAAAATATAAAGAGTTTATACAATATAATATTGTAACAAAGATAGTAAACAGTTTTTTTCAGTTTATATTTGCCTTAGACTATTTATTTTGTATTTCTCTGCCATAAAATAACTTCCTCCAACCATCACCTGTAGTAACCATTTTTATTTTTTAAGATGGCTATCTGGTCGGGGTTCAGTGGAAATAGTTTGATTCTGCTCTACACAGCATCAACTGGACTAACTCAGCTGATGTTATTTCATAAATTATGGAATAGGGGGGCCATTCTATACTTACATATCTGACTAGGAGATAGTGGCTATCGACTCAGTCTGGGTTATTAGATAGAATATTTTCTCCATGGAGTTCCTTGATCTTTCTCATAGTATAATGACTTTCTGGGTATCAAGAAATCATAAGAGATCTGGAACACATCCCTAGGGCTTTGTTTACCATAGGCTCAAAGCCCCGCAATGTCAGGTCAGCTATATTCTGTTAGACAAGTAAGTCCCCATGAGTAATCCAGATTGCAGCAAAGGGGAATCAGACGTCATGTTTCCATGTTGGGAGTGAAAGGGAATTAAGAGTTGATTTCAATCAAGCATATCAAGGTGTAAATTAAACATGATATATTCTATTTTCACTTTTTTTGACCTAGAGAAGTTGTTGATAAAGTTCTACATGTGTGATGGGGTAGAAAGACAGCTCAGAAGGCTAAGTATGCATACTTTGTACACTCTGCCAGAATCTGACACTAGCTACATGTGCTTTTCTAAATATCACTCACAGTGACTCCCAAGCATGAAGAAGCAAGTCCTCCCAGAGCACTGTCAGGTAGGGCAGTTCATCTATAAGCAACTATAAAAACGAATTTCCAGAAAATTTTAAGGCAAAAGTAATTTGGGGTCACCAGTTCTGACAGATATAAATTAAAACCATATACTACTATATTGATGGAAAAAAACTGAGAAACAGAAATACTAAAATATATGAAATTAGTATACATTAAAAGTAGTATCCTAATTGGTTGAGAAAGATGTAGTTTTTAAATTAAATTATGATAATTCAATTCTGTCTGTCTGTCTGTCACTGTCCTCCCATTGTTCATCGATTTGCTCGAGCGGGCCCAGTAACATCTCCGTTGTGAGACTTCTTGTTACTGTGTTTGGCATATTGAATACGTCATGGGGAGCTTGCCAGGCTCTCGGAGAGGGGAGGAGGAATCGAACCTGGCTCAGCCAGGCTGGCTGCGTGCAAGGCAAACATCCTACCGCTATGGTAATTCAATCCAATAGTTATTATTAAAGGAATCAAACTTGGTACCTAACATTATTCACCAAAAAATTCTGAAAGAAAAAAGCTGTAAGTAAAAATTAATTAAATCCAATATGCACTAGGAAGGAATATAGTTCAATTAATTTACTTATAAACAATTTTTAGGGTAGCTTTATTAACTACAAAGCATCCAGAAAAATAATATTTTGGTAACTGCAATTACTGATAAAAATGAAACTTTCAGGCCAGAGAACACTAAATGGCTCAGAAGAACCTTTTAGTTATGTCCCTGCACTTCCTAATTCCCTGAACACCATTGGGAGTGATCCTGGAACTCAGAGTCAGGAATAACAGCCCTGAGCAGACTTGGGAGTATTATCTGATTCCAAACAGAAGTAAATAAATTTACATCTCTTAAACTTCAAAAGTAAAAGAAAACTGAAATTAAATGTTTACTTTTCTTTTGTCACAAAACAAAAGCTATCTTCCTAACATATAAAGAGATCCTAAACTCAGGAGCTGGAGAAAGAATACAGCAGGTTGGGAGTCTGCCTTCCAGTCACCACTTGGAGTCCCCAGAAGCACCATTAGGCTTGAAACCTGAGCACAGAGCCAAGAGAAAGTCCTGAACATAGCTGGGTGTGGCCAAAGATCATTGACCAAGCAAGTGGAAACAAACAAACAAATGAGACTACATTGAACTAAGAAGCTTCTGCACCTCAAAAGAAACAATGACCAAAATAAAGAGAGAAGTCACGAAATGGGAAAGAATATTTACCCCATACCCATCTGATAAGGGGTCAATAGCACTGTAGCACTGTCCTCCTGCTGTTCATCGATTTGCTTGCGGGCCCGTTAATGTCTCCACTGTAAGACTTGTTACTGTGTTTGGCATATCGAATATGTCACGGGTAGCATGCCAGGCTTTGCCGTGCAGATGAGATACTCTCAGCAGCTTGATGGACTCTCCGAGAGGGGCAGAGGAATCGAACCCAGGTCGGCCAGGTTGGCCAGGTGCAAGGCAAATTCCCTACCACTGTGTTATCGCTCCAGCCCAAGGGGTTGATATCCAAAATAAACAAGACACTAGTAGAATTGAACAAGAAAAAACCTTCAACCTCACCGATAAATGAAAAGAAGTAATGAACAGAAGCTTCCTCAAAACAGAAATACAAATGGCCAAAAGGCGCATGAAAAAATACTCTACATCACTAATCATCAGGGAGATGCAAATCAAAACAACAATGAGATATCATTTCACACCACAGAGACTGGCACACATCAAAAAGAACAAGAACAACCAGTGCTGGCGTGGATGTGAGAAGAAAGGGACTCTTTCATTGTTGGTGGGAATGCCAATTAGACCAACCTTTCTGGAAAACAATATGGGCATTCCTACAAAAACTAGAAATCCAGCTTCCATACAACCCAACAATACTGCTCGCGAGAATATATCCTAAGGGTGTGAAAAAGTACAATAGAAATGACATCTGTACCTGCATGTTCACTGCAGCACTGTTCCCAATAACCAGAATCTGGAAACAACCCAAGTGGCTGAGAACACACGATTAGTTAAAGAAACTTTGATATATCTTTACAGCGAAATACCATGCAGTGTTAGGAGAGATGAAGTCATGAAATTTGCTTATAAGTGGACGGACATGGAGAGTATCATGCTATGTGAAATGAGTCAGAAAGAGAGGAACAGACATAGAAGAACTGCACTCATTTGTGGGATATAAAATAACATAACATGATACTGACACCCAGGGACAGTAGAGGCAGGGACCAGGAATTTTGCCCCATCGTTTGAAGCCTGCCTCATGAGCTGGGGCAGAAGGCAGCTGGAATGGAGAAGGGTTCCCTAAGTCAATATAGTTGGAGGGATCATTTGGGATGGAGGATGTCTGCTGAAAGTAGATAATGCATCCGGGCATTCTAGGGGAAATGGCAGCTCAGATAGAGAAGGGAGCACCAAATAAAGAGTGTTTGGAGGATCCTCCCAGGATGGGAGATGTATCTTGAAAGTAGACTATGGACCGAACATGATTGCCACTCAATGCCTCTTTTGCAGATTACAAGGCACAAAAGGAGAGAGAGAACAAAAGGGAATGCCCTGCCACAGAGGCAGGGTGGGATGGGGGGGATGGGTGTGGGAAGGATACTGGGATCCATGGTGGTGGAAAATGGGCACTGGTGGAGGGATGGGTATTTGATCATTGTATAATCGAATCCCAAGCACAAAAATTTGTAAATCTACAACTGTATATCATGGTGTTTCACTAATAAAAATTAATAAAAAAAAAGAAAAGAAAAAGAAAGTAGATAATGGACCAAGCATGGTGGCCTGTTTCATTATCTGTATTACAAACCATGGCACCCATATGTAGAGAGAGAGTAAGAGAGAAAGTGCCACAGAGGCAGGGAGAGGGGTGGAACTGGGTGAGGGAGAGGAGGGATACTGGTGACTTTGGTGGTGGAGAACGTGCACTGGTGGAGGGATGAATGTTCGATCATTGTATGACTGAAACTCAAACGTGAAAATTTGTAAGTATAGCTCACGGTAACTCAATCAAAATAAATAAATAAATAAAAATGGTGAAAGAGTGAGCAAGGAGAAAAAAAAGATTGACAGATTCTAAACACAATGATGGGCAGAGGGCCTGGGGGAGTAAGAGCAGCAACAAATCACCTTTAATTATTTTAACAGATGTGCAGTATCATTGTCGGAAAGGCACGCATTTAGCCAGCAATGTGTACGACTCCTACTCTATTAAATGAGTACAGTCTCAAAGGCTTAGTGACATTTAGAGCCAGGCTGTGAGGAAACAAGCATGTAGAGAGTGCTAGTGGGAGTTTAGAGATGACAATCACCAAGGAAAGGAAATTTCCAGTATCTCCTACAACAAAAGGAATTCTATTTCTGGAAATTTACATTGAAGACAAACTTCAAAAATATGTTTAAAATAAAAAAAAACACAACAAAGGGTTATTCATTGTGTCATTATATTATGCAAAGGCAATATATTGAAAACTGCCCAATATAATTTAGAAGAAAATGATTTGTGAAGAAAAAAAGTGACAGAAGGGAAGTAGGTAGCTCAAAAATACAGACATTATCAATGGGTTAAGTGGCATTAAGTAAAGCAAACTGCATGATATTCGAGAAAAAGAGAGATGGTACAATATGCAACCCCTTTTGAAAGGACAAGGGAAGAAGAAATGCATATGTATGCATACACATAAGCAACTCTAAATTTCCTTTTCTTTATCATGGAGGCCATCTCCAGCAGTGCTAGTGAGACTGAAGGGCCATCTCTTTAATGGGGGAAAAAAACATAGGTGGAATATGTGAGGTCTAACTCGAGACCTTGCACATGCTGGGTAATATCTGAAGCTCTTCAATTTTAGATTTTTACCTGATTTCTACCTGACCTGCAAGTTGTGTATTATTTTGAAATGAAATTAAGAAAATAACGTTTTTCCATTCAGATGAGTGGAAATAGTGAATGGATATTTAGTGAATTTTTGTCTATAAAGTTTTACATAAATGAAAGTTTCCATCACATGCTATCTACTGTGAGAAGAGCGTCTGGGTTTTAAAATTTTCCACATTTTTAGGTGCATCCATGTCAACATTAGTGTCGATCATTTACTCTTTTCTCTTACTGTGCAATAGTCCATCTATTTATAGTCCCTGATTTCTCTATTTGTTCATATCTTGGCAGATGTTGAGGTGGTATAGATTTATGGTTATGCAAGTCAGTTTCTATAAAAATTCACATAAAAATGTAAGATGTGAGTTTGCTGTTGTCTTCGCTAATTATCTAGTAGTCAGGTGGTTGGATCATACAGAAAATTTTTTAAGTATTTTAAAGAATCTGTCAAGCTGTTTCCCAAGTTGTTCTACTATTTCATATACGCACTAGTATTATACAAGACTTTTCACTCTTTTTCATCTTCAACTGATTTGGTGTTTTTTTAATTCTTTTTAATGTATATAATCTAAATATGTCCAGAGTGATCTCGTTTGCTTTTATTTATATTACTCCAGTACTTATGCCAATTATCTTCTCATATACTTCTCACTCATTTCTCTTCAGTGAACTTCTCATTAGCTATTTTGACTGTTACTTTGTATTTTGTTTTTATGTTTGAGATTGCATATTTTTGAGATTGCATAATATGTATTTTGGCATGTCACTGACAAGGATATTATTTGTAGGTATTTCCCACTGTTTCCAATCTCTGTTCATTCTCTTTATGGTCTCTTTTGTTTAGACTTTTGTTTGTGGACTGATTTATAATCTCATTTCTTAAAATCAGTCGCAAAGAATACTTTCCATTCAGCTCTATGGTATTTCTGTATGTCATATGTATATATTTAAAAATATATTTATATATCTATAGATAAGTTATAAAACTACCATGCTTTGTGTAGTCAGTTATCTCTGCACGTTTTGCATTCACAATCTTATACCATTTCTACATGTGGTTATTATTTTCGATGACTTGAGTTTCTTTGTATAAATCTATTTCTATTGAGTATTATATTTTTCTGCCTCAAGGACTTCATTTATCATTTCTCATACAGCTCTCTAGTGATGATTGATTCTCTAAAGCTGCCATTATTTCACTGTAGTTTTTGAAACATATTTTGTTGAGTATTGAGAACTCTTGACTGACGGTTTTTAAAAGTACTCTGTGGATCTCTGCTTAGGGTCCTCTCACAAACAGATTTGGATTAAAAATCTTCTGATATCATTATCGTCTTATATTCATTTAATTATCACCCTTTGCTTTTCTTGTTTTCTCATTACAACTGGTTTGGAGCAATGTGATTATGAGGTAACTGTTGTCATTTTTTTATTGGGCATCTCCAGTGGAACCATAGGTTCCCAGAGTTACCCCCAAGGATACTTGGACCAGTTGTAGAGGCTGGACCATTAAATGTTCCAGTCTGTGGTAATGTGAGCCACCAGAGTGATGCTGGGTTGTGTGGATGTGGCATTCCTTTAGCCAATATTCAATCCCAGAGTCTAGTAAGAATGTACTCCACTCCTTTGACAAAATCCATGGTTCTACTGGTATTATTTACTGTGCACCTGTGTAGGAGCTTACTGAGTTTCTTGAACAAGGACTAGTACAAAATATTTGGGATAATTTTTATTTACTAAGGAACTATTTTTAAATGATCTATCTATTCAAGCTTTTGTAAAGACTCTACCATTTACTACATTATAATACTGATTTTATTCATACTCAGGTCTTTATCAGTTGTTCTACTTATGAGTAACATAGTGTTCACTTTTCTAAATTAGCCACTTCCTCCTCCTCTTTGTTCTCATCCTCCTCTTTCTAAACCCTCTTCCTCCTCCTCTTCCTCCTCTTCCTCCTCCTCCTACTCCTACTCTTCCACCACCACCTCCTGCTCTTTCTCCTCCATCTTCTCTTTGTTTTAAGTTTTGGGGTTCACATCCTGGCAGTGCTCAGGGCTTACTCCTGGCTCTGTGCTTCAGGGATCATTTCTGGAAAGTAACAAAGGATCATATGAGGCAATCAAACTCAGGTTGGCCCCATACCAGGTAAACGCCTTAACTGCTATGCTTGCTCCAGCCTTATACTTCTTGCATAATAGTGTCTATTCCTCTCTTTAGAGTCAAGACTTTTTTTTTCAATACTAATCTTCCATTGTGTCATTAGTTTTTTTTCCCTCATTATATATTAATGATTTTCATGTCTACAAATTAGGTTTAGGATTTTGTTATTTGTTGGTTTTTTTTTTTTTTTTTTTTTGGTGGTGGGGGAGCAGTACAGCAGTATTGTTCAGGACTTATTCCCAGCTCTATAATCAGGTATCACTCCTAGCAGTAATCAGGAGACCATATGCAGCACTGGGGATAGAACCCATTTCAGCCATGTGCAAGGCAAGTGCACTATCCACTGTACTATCTCTCTGAACATAGATTTGAATTTAAATATATTTATATTGTATATTTTATATATATTCATTATATTTTTGTATGTGTGTGTCATGTACCTCATATTTTACTTTCAAAAATCTGGAATGTGGCAATAATACGTATTTTAATCTCTTGGTCATTGTATCTTTGCCAATCCTAGATCCATGTCAAATCACTAATTTTCTCCATTATAGCCATGTTTTCTTTCTTTATATTGAGGGGAAAATTTAATTGGAGGAAAAACATTTTGATTTTTACATGTTTGGTACTGAATGTGTTTGGAGTCCTATAAATATTCTTGAGCTTTCCTATTAACCTGTGAAACTATACGGAAATGGGATCCCAAGATTCCATTTCCGTATAGTTTCTTTGGGATCTTGCTTTTAGTAGTACAGACCAGTGCTCGTTCTAGGGTTAATTATTACTCACTACTGACTCAAGAGCAGAGCGATAGCACAGTGTGTAGGGCATTTGCCTTGCACAGGACCGACCTGGATTCGATTCCTCAGTCTCTCTCAGAGAGTCCAGCAAGCTACCGAGAGTATCCCTCGCACGGCAGAGTTTGGCAAGCTCCCCGTGGTGTATTTGGTATGCCAAAAAAGTAACAACAAGTTGCACAATGGAGACATTGCTGGTGCCCACTCGAACAAATGGATGAACAATGGGAGGACAGTACTAGAGTACTACGGTGCTACAGTACTACAGTGTTACTGTCTTGTAGTGATTCAAGATCTTGCAAAGTTTAGTACCCTGTGCTCCATCAATTTGAAGTGGAAGGAACTTACACTGCTGCTAGTCTTTATGTGCACCAGACAGGGCTTACTATAATGTGTGGATATTTCTTTCCTTGCTCTGATAGTTTCCTCACATACAGCCTCTTATCATCATGCAGAATTCTTGACAAAGAACCTCTGATGATCTCTCAGCTTTTCTGTGTACGTTTCTCTTACTTTTTACTCTACCGACATCTTGATCTTTTGAACTATCATTTTTACTCAGTCAGTTGGAATTCACTGGATTTTCCTCCTTTATGCTGCGTAGTCTAAAACACTCTATCTAGGCAATAACCTAGGAGAATTGCAGCACTCTCTTTGTTTCCTGTTTTATTGGAAATTTTCTTTGTTTTTGTTGTTAAATAACCATTATCTTGTAATCTTTTAGCTTATATACTTGATCTTTGTGTGTGTGTGTGTGTGTGTGTGTGTGTGTGTGTGTTTTGGGGCTAGGTAGTTTTTTCTCTGGTTAGTTTTGTCTCCTGCAGGAACTAAATCCAATATCAACTAATCCATTTCAAGCAGAAATAAACCCATGTGTTTAAAAATGTTACATATATACACAATGGAAAATCATTCAGTTCTATCTATCAAAGGATGGCATACATACAACCACGATGGGACAGGAGAGTCTCAAGTTGAGATATGTGAAAAATAAGGACAAACACTAGAAATATTATTCATAGGCAGAATACAAATAAAGTGGATAGATAATAATAAGAAAGTTTTTAAAGATATAGAATTTTAATAAGATAATACCCTAGCATTTCTTGCCTTATAATGGAATTAAGCAATATCAGGTCGGTATTATTCTTGCTAAAAATGTTTAATTGATCTATTGTGATAAGCAAACATATCATGAAAGTGGCCTATTATGAACAAAACTTGATAGAGATCTCTAAAAGTTATATGTGCCCTGAAACAAAAGTAAAAAGTTAAAACATGAGACAAAGAGTTTAAAATATACTAAACAGACAGTTGTTGATTTGATTGGATCCTTGATGAAAATTCAAACATTGAATTTATACAAACATTATCAGGGACAACTGGCTGAATTTAAGCATGGAATGACTTTAGAGTCTATCTGATCACTACTACATTGTTTCATTGAATAATTTTACTGAGAAATTATCTTGAAAATAATTTGCAATTCATTCTTCATACATAAAAAACGTGGTATATTATGCATCATATTATGCATATTTTGTCCTTGAAAGATGACACACAAAGCATAATGCAGATATGTGATTAAAAATATTTTTTAGGAATGAATTAGAATTTAATTGGAATTTAATCCATTGCCAAAAGTCAAACATGAAGGAGGAAAGGAAGGGAGAGAGAGGCAAAAGAAGAAAGAAAGCAAATGGGGAATACAGAACGTAGAAGAAAGAAGTGAGAGATGAGGAGAGAAAGAAGATATACAAATAAGGAAAAAATAGATTGATGCATACAGAATATTATGAAGTATGTTTGTCTCCTTAAAAATAAACCGTATGAAATTTGCATACAAGTGGTACTACATGGAAAGTATCATGCTAAGTGAAATGAGTGAAAAAGAGAGGGGCATAGAAAGATTGCATTCATCTGGGGAACATAAAGTACCAAAATACTAGACTATCACCCAAGAATAGCTGAGATAAGTAGCAGGAGGTTTACTCCATGGCTTGGAGGCCAGCCGCACATGCTAGGGGAGAAGGCAGCTCAGATAGAGAAGGGAACACCAAGTAAAGGGTGTTGGGAGGATTCTCCCAGGATGGGAGGTGCATGCTGAAAGTAGACTATAGACCGAACACGATTGCCACTCAATGCCTCTTTTGCAAACCACAGCACCCAAAGGAGAAAGAGAACAAAAGGCAGGGTAGGATAGGGAGATGGGGGGTTAGGAGGGATAGTGGGATCATTGGTGGTGGAGAATGGGCACTGGTGGAGGGATGAGTATTTGATGATTGTATAACTGAAACCCAAGCACAAAAAGTCATAAGTCTATAACTGTACCTCACAGTGTTTCACTAATATAAATTTTAAATAAATACATAAATAAAAAAACCTCATCCTAAACCACAGCCTTATGTTCCAATTGTGCATTCATCCAGTCCAAAATTCTGGCATCAACCTTAGCCTTTCTCCAGGAGACTTTCAAGACTTCTGGCTTAGTAGCAGAATGGAGTCAAAGTCCTGTTGTTTTAGTCATTTGGTATAGTCAAAGTACCAACTAGTGTTACTCTGATCATCTTTAAATTGGTCTAATGGGTACATTTCTGTACTTAATCTTCATGTTCAGTACTAGCTTCCCACAACAATCACCCACATCTATACTTGGTTTGAGAAGCTGCCAAGATCATTTTGCATGGCTGGGTGCCTGCCTTGCTCCCATCACTTTTCACAGACCAGAGGTCTATGACCACCCATCAGCTGAGATCCGTCTCAATTCTACCACCCTCAGGGATATTTCAACAGCTTGTTTGCTTGTCATGTTGCTAGCTGCCCGATCAAGTTATATATAACTCATTCAACATTTTGACTCGAGAAATCTACTTTCAGAACCTTAAATAATTATATCATTCCATGGGTGAGTACAAGAGAAATTGCTGTTGGCAATATTTTCCTAAGATTGAATCCTAGTTAACCCAGTAAAAAAGCGTACTGGTTTGGAGTCCAGAGGGACTGGAGTGATAGCACAGCAGTAGGGCGTTTGCCTTGTGTGCAGCCAGCCCGGCCGAGCCGGGTTCAATTCCTCCGCCCCTTTCAGAGAGCCTGGCAAACTACCGAGAATATTCAGTATGCCAAACACAGTGACAAGAAGTCTCACAATGGGGACGTTACTGGGCCCGCTCGAGCAAATTGATGAACGGAAGGACAGTGTTTGGACAGGTTTGGAGAATTGTTCACTGATTAGGGAACTTATTCTTAATACTATTTAAATCACATTTAGAATTAAAAAGTTAACAGAATAAAACAAAATTCTAAGTACATGACAACTCAATATTGAAAACTCAACCTCAACTGTATTAGTTCCCCCAATGCCCTAGCATAATCAATTTCTTTTCTTTTTTTTTTCTTTTTGAGTCACACCCAGCAATGCACAGAGGTCACTCCTGGCTCATGCACTCAGGAATTACTCTTAGCAGTGCTTGGGGGACCATATGGGATGCTGGGAATCGAACTAGTGTTGGCCGTGTGCAAGACAAATGCCCTACCTACTCCAGCCCTCAATTTCTAATGTAACACCCTACATAAAGACATGTTAGCTGCTTATTTTAAAGTTTGATTTATTTTTATATTCTATCATAATCATATCTTCTTTACTATATATAAAATTTAAGGTCCAGGCTCTAGGAAGTCGAAATGGTAGAAATAGGTGCCCCGTGAATCACACCTGGTGGAAATGAAGCAAACAAACAAACAAACAAACAGAAGAAATCAAAGTATGCCACAAGAAACCCACAGAGGAATAGACAGCAGTGTGTACCAAACACAGCTCTGGGAGAACTTTAGCACAAAAAGCTTCCGAACAAAGCATGAGTAGTGAGGAGAGAAGAATGGCCAGCAGAGGAAATGGTGGGCTGTAAATTCGTACGCAGCCTTTTGTATCTCCACCTGCATTATGTCTGGGTGGAAAATTGTTCCAGGACCCAGTAGGTTCCCAGGCCGACAAACGCAGCATTGTACACAGCTTCAGTCACTGGCAGGAAAGTGACCTGTCAGCATTCCAAACTGGGGTGCCAGGCACAAAGCCATAGGGTTTTGGTTTGATTTTTTTCTATGCTCCAAGGACCATGTCCTCCCCCTAAAATGCATCTCATCTCAGGCAGGCACTTAGCCTAAAAAGAGGTTTATCCGAGAATAAGGCTGGGTTGGTACTGCCATACCAACTAGCTGTCTATAGCAAATGACTAAAACAACAGGGCTGGGAACTTCTAAAGCTCGAAGCCAGTGCTAATTCATTCTTCAAAGTCTCAACAGGAGTTGGATGCAACCTAAAACCAGCCACATTAGGATCTGGATAGAACTGATGAACGAGAAATTGCTACATCAGGTTTCTACCAGCATGCACAACACAAAATGCTCACCCCCAACTCTCAATATGCAGAAGAAATAATGAAGTGGAGAAGCCCGCCAGAATTAATTGGTGAAAACTGTAGTCTGGAAGGCTCCCCCAACACCCCATCACTATTTATAATTTTTAAGATGATGAATTCAAAGTGAACCTGTTAAGACTATTTAACAAAATGACCTCTAACAAAGAAAAATAAAGTCTGAGAGAATTCTGTAATCAGAAGTCACTTAACAGTCACTGAAGAACATAGACATTGAATTAAAAAACATAGTAGATCAATTACAAATTATAACCGAGAAGTTCTCCAATCTGAGTATTGAGTCTAACACCCACATCCAAGTAGCTCAAAGATTTTCAAAGTAAACCCAAACAGAAGAACTTCAAGACACATAGTTATTAAAATAACAAAAGTTAAAGATAGACCCTTGTCCTGAGAAAAACATAATCAAAGAAACAGCTTATATGAAAAGGATCCTCCATAGATCACATGAAAGTCTTTATAACAGAAGAGATTGATGACACCTAGAAAATAAACTGGATAAAATAAACATCTTACAAAAACATTTTTTAGCTGGATTGTTGTTTATATTTGAAGGAGTGACACGAAGCTATAGACACAAATAATAAATAAAATGTTCATGGTCATTAAAACAGATTTCAATGAATCATTAGTTTCCTTAAAAAGGCAAGACAAACTTTACAAGCATTCCTAATATCCACAAAGCTATGGAAACAATATCTTCATCTCAACAATCCTGCTTAATATTAATGGAAATAACCCACCATTCAAAAAGCACAGACTGGCTAGATATATAAGAAAACTGAATCCAACTTTCTATTTCATCCTAGAGACACATGAACAGTCATAATAAACACCGATTCAGAGTAAAGTCTGAGAAACAATTTCACACAAAGAATTTTCTAAAAAAAGCTAGGATAGCCATACTTAGACAATACAGACTTCATTTTTAGAAGACTATAATGGGAAGGTGTGGTCACTAATTTTCATGGAATCTATGTCTTTGTGTTCATTAACACATATGCAACAAATAAAGGACGTTGAAAATTTATAAAGAATTAAAATAATAGATGTGAAGAAAAAAATCGCTTGCTCGAGCTCACACCAGTAACGTCTCCATTGTGAGACTTGTTGTTACTGTGTTTGGCATATCGAATACGACAAGGGGAGCTTGCCAGGCTTTGATGTGCAGGTGAGATAATCTAGGTAGCTTGCTGGGCTCTCCGAGAGGGAAGAAGGAAATGCACCCGGGTCAGCAAATGCCCTACCCGCTGTGCTATAGCTCTGATCCATGAAGAAACATACTGACAATGAAACAGTAAAATGAGTTTTTAATGCTATTTTCTGATCACTGGATAAATAAATAAGGCAAAACAAAACAAAACAAGGAAGCACTGATCCTATTGAAGAAACTGAAAAGAAAGGACTAACAGACATATACAGAGGGCTTCATCTCTAACATATTTATGATACATTTTTCTCCATTGCACTTGAAATATTCTCCAACATTAAATACAGGCTGTGTCATAGTTTATGTCTCCATAAAATCAACAGAATAGGAATCACATCTAGTATCTTCTCAGATGTTTGAAAGTAGAATAACCACAAACACAGTGGTGAGATATATTCAAACACTTGGAAACTACACAACTTACTATGAACAACCAGTGTGTAAAAGACTACATCAAAGAATAAATAAAATGATTCCTGGAAACAAATGAGAATGGAGACACAAGCTTTTAGCAAGAACTGTTTTAAGATAAAAGCTCATTACAATGTAGTTGTACACCAAGAAATAAGAAAGGACCCAAATAATCTAAGACACAAGAAAAATACCAAAAAAGAAATCTCAAAGTAAGAAAAAAAGATGGTAAATAATAAAACTTACAAAAAACACCCACAAAAAAAACTCGGCTAGATTCACAAAGAGAAAACTTAGATCAGAGATGAAAGGGAAAATATTACAACAAATCCTACAGAAAACAAAAATTTCATTCCAGGTTACTATATAACATTTATAACACAAAATTAGAGAAGCTAAAAAATATTAATAAATTTTTAAAACTTCATTATCTCCTAAGACAATGTCAAGTGTAAGCCAAACACCTAACCAGAACAATTACTAACATGAAAGTTGAAAGTAATCAGAAGTATCCTTCAAAGTAAATACTTTGGCATCAATAGATTCACTAATAAGTTCTTCCGAACCTTCACAGAAGATCTTCTTCATATTCATCTTAAGCTCTTCTAGAAAGAAAAGAAATGAACTCTCCCAAACAGTTTCTACGAAGCCTTTATTGGTCTGATACTAAAAGCAGAGTTATCACTATAAAGAAAATTATAGATCAATATCCCCAATGAGCAAATATGAAAGTATCCTCAATAAACTCTTACCAAACTGAATGAACAATACTTTAAAAGAATCATACTTGTGGGATTTATCCAAAGGATTCAAGGGTGGTTGAATACATGCAAACTATGCAGTGTGATAAACCACATTAATGAGAAAAGATTAATATATTTATGAATCTATACAGTAAAAGGAGTCTCAAATACAGATCACTGTCACTGTCCTCCCATTGTTCATTGATTTGCTCGAGTGGGCACCAGTAATGTCACCAGAGCTTGCCGGGATCTCCAAGAGGGGTGGATGAATCAACCCAGGGTCAGCCCAGGTCGGCCACAAGCAAAGTAAAAGCCCTACCCGTTGTGCTATCGCTCCAGCCCGGCATCCCAGATGTGTCTGAGAAACCAACCTGAGCTCTCGACTCTCCTGGCTCACCTCCCCACAGTCTCAGCTCAGCGTCTGGACGCCCGACGCCGTGTTTTCGGACCCAGAGTCCCCCACTGGTAGAATTTCTATTTGCAAAAAATTAGATAGAAAAAAATAGGAAATATAATCCCAGTAACAATTGTAATCCCCAAGTTCAAGAAACTAGAAACTAACTTTTAACATAATAGATGGAAGATATATACAAAGAAAACTATAAAACTTGGAAAAATAAATAGAATAATAACTAAAGAAATGAGAATATACTTTTAATGCATTGGAAAAATTAGCATAAAAACCATCCTAGCCTAAGCACTGTTGGTTTCAATGTTGTCTTCATAAAAATACTCAAAATAATTTGTAAGAATATTGACCTAATATTGCTCAAATTTAAATATACTACTTTGAGAATTCATAACGTCTTCATGGTGAGACTTGTTGTTACTGGAGCGACAGCACAGTGGGTAGGGCATTTGCCTTGCATGCAGCCGACCCGGATTCAATTCCACCATCCCTCTCAGAGAATCTGGCAAGCTACCAAGAGTATTCCTTCCACACAGCAGAGCCTGGCAAGCTCTCCATGGTATATTCGATATGCCAAAAACAGTAACAACAAGTCCCACAATGGACACGTTACTGGTGCCCGCTCAAGCAAATCGATGAATAATGGGACGACAGTGCTAGTACTACTTTGAGTATCTAAAATAATCCTGAAAGAAAGAGAGAGAGAGATGGAGATTTTTCTCTCTGCAACTTTAAATTACAATTGTGTCATAATAAAATAAAGGCAGATTCTAAGAGTGATAGAATAAAACTGAGCACCCAGAAACTGACCCTCTTATACAAGGACATATAATCTTTGACAAAAAAGCTAGGTGAATGAATTGAAGCAAGAAAGCCTTGTCAAAAACCCGTGGTAAGAAAGCAGTTAGACATATGCAAAAATATGAATCTCTCCTCCTATCTCACACCACAAGTCAATTAAAAAGTTTATTAAAGACCTTGGGGGGCTGAAGCGATAGCACAGTGAGTAGGGTGTTTGCCTTGCATGCAGCCGACCTGGGTTAGATTCCTAGCATCCCACAGGATCCCCCGAGCACTTCCAGGAGTAATTCCTGAGTGCAGAGCCAGGAGTAACCTCTGAGAATTGCTGGGTGTGACCCAAAAAAAAAACAAAACAAACAACAAAAAAAGACCTTCATATTACACCCTAACTCATAACAATAGAACGAAAAAATATAGGCCAAACTGTCCATGATATTTTTTCAGAGGCATTTTCAATGACTCAATGTCATTACTAATAAATAGGAAAAAATAAACTAACATGACTACATCAAAATAAGAAAATTTTTGGGCTCCACAACTCCCAGAGAATTCTCCAGGCCCCGTACTGAGCCAATATCACTGGGAAGTCCCAGATGGGGTAGGTGCTGTCTCCCCGCCTTCTCCTGATGGAATCCCGGTGACCATGAGCTTCTACAAGCATGGCTCTGCTATGCGGACCAAGACTATTTTCCTGATATGCAAAGTGATCAATGGAAAGTAAATGATCTAGCATTTGTCCCTGAAAAACAGGCTTGAGTGGTGGTTGGAAAATCTGAGCAAAATATAATGCCCAAGCGAAATGCATGTGGACTGTGCATTTAACTATGGCGTTATGCCGAACTGGGAGGGGAAGGGTGTCTGTCCCTCCACCTGTCCCCCTTTGCCGCAGCGACATGGTGGCCTGCATCTTTCAGAGCCTAATGGACAGCCAGGTATGAGACTGAATTGATGAGGCACGAGGGGTCTCGTGGGATGGAGGGTGGAATCGGCCATGTGCCCTGCCACGACAATGCTCCGGGTTGGCACCCTCAAATGCTTCCTCTGGCTTCTGAACGACCATGAACCCAGAGGCACACATACCAATCTTGGAACCCAGGGGCTTTTGGCAGTAATCCCTCTAGGTTTATTACTAAAATATCAAAAATCCAAATTCTCATGGCCTCTATTGTGGCCACACGATATCATATGCTCTTCATAATCAGCAATAGAAAACAAATTACCTAATGATGTCTTTTTGGCAGGTCTGAATTTTGGGGAAATTTCCAAATAATACTGTTGGGTCTTCTGTCGTAATATTGAATGTTGTGATCAAAGTAGAGAGAGCGAGAGAGAGAGAGAGAGAGAGTGTAAAGTGGAAATCTGCCACACAGGCGGGGATTGGGTGGGAGGGGGGTATACTGGGGTTCTTGGTGGTGGAAAATGTGCACTAGTGAAGGGACGGGTGTTTGATCATTGTATGGCTGACTGAAACTTGAACCGAAAAGCTTTGTGACTGTTCTCACGGTGATTCAATAAATAAATTTTAAAAAAACTTTTGCACTATGAAAGAAATCAATAGGATAAAAAAATATCCTACGCATTGGATAAAAATATTTACTCACCACACATCCAATGAAGTGCAAATATCTAATATATCTGCTCACAAAGCTGAACCAAAACATTCATATCAAAAACGAATAGTTTAAGGAATAAAAGGTTTTTTGAGAGTTATGCAAGGGATTACTCCTGACTCTGTGCTCAAGGATCACCCCTTGCCCTGCTCAAACTCGCGGAACCATATATAGTGCCGGATACCAAACTTGGGTTGGCTGCATGCAAAGAAAGCATGTGATCTACCGCAAATCTCTCCTGGCCAAGACTAATTTAACAGATACTTCCCCAAAGTCATAAAGAAGGCCAATCAGTACATGAAAAAGTGTTCTTGATCATTTATCATCAGGGAATACAAAATGACAATGAGAGATCATCTTACGACAATCACATACACCAGAATAAGTACAAATAATAAGTGATGTCTGAGATGTGCTGAAAAAGGAACCCTCATTTACTGCTGGAAAATATTTGGTGTTTAGTCACTATGGAAAACAGTGTGGAAATGACTTTAAAAAATTATGAATAAGCTTCCATATAGATATGATGATTGATTCCACAGTAATATAAATTTAAAAATATATCTGCACTACTATATTCACCGCTGCACTATTTTCAATCAACAAAATTCAAGGACACATGAAGAGCCCAAGAAGGATGAGTGAAACAAGAAATATATATTATATATAAATAGAGTATATTTTATTTTTGGAATATATATTCAAAATATATATATTCATTTAATACATATAAGTATATAGGTTTATGTATAAATTTCTTACTACACTCATCCTTTCTTGGATATACATATGTAAGTATAATATATATACTCTCTCTATATAAAATTAATGGAATACTATTCATCTATAAGAAAAGATGAAGTATTGCAGTTTCCTGCTACATGGTTGGAATTGGAAGCCAAGGATCAGGCTGTATGAAAAAATCAGAATGAGAAGGACAAATATGGAATAATCTTTCTTCTCTGTGGAATAAGAAACATAGGAAGGAAGTGAAAATAAGCCTATGATAATAGACCCTGAGAATTTGCCCACAGAACTGAGTTTGTTAGACCCTGGAGGTCAAGAACAGGCACAGGGAAAAGGGACCTAGGAAAAACACGGAGGACTACTGACAAGATAGCGGGTATGCTATAACAATACTGCATGCCTCAAACACCATTACTGAGGGATTTGTAAATTGCCATCCCTAAGTTAAAAAATAGTAAACACATTTAATTTTCTATTTTGCACTACTCAACGTGGGAAAAAAATAAATATGTAAATGACTAGAATTCTAAATCATGGATGAGGTAAATAAAACTTAGGGCAATGCTTAAACATTCCTTTCATTCTCACTTCCTCAATTTCTTAGTATCATGAGTTGACTTCTTCAGATTATAGAACGTGAAGAACGTTTCCTTCGGTGCATGACAATGCCTTTCTATACGGAATACTTATATTCTATCAGCTCAGAAAGCAATTAACACTTACAATTAATTCACAAAATTCATTACATTACAAAACCCTTTTTCCAAAATTACTCTGGATTCTTTGTTATATTTTCTTACAAGAGAACATATCATATAACTACTACATTGCTATCATATATTAAATTTTGATATCCCCATGAAAAGAACCACCTCCATGGAGATTCCACTTCAGAGCAAATAACTCACTGTGAAAGGAGCAATAGAGTTAAAACACTAACATTTTCTTATCTATCAGTTATGAATCCATGTGTTTTCAGTATCATCTTCATTTTTAAAAAGTGTTTGCTTAGAGACCTAGCATAACATACTGAGAAGGAGAAAGAAAAGAGCTGTTAAAAATTTTTAAATAAGTATTTTTAAGAATAGTAGCTCAAATTTCATTTAATTCTCCATATATTTCTTTCAAAAATGCTGAAAACCTGCAATTTACTATCCTCTTCATTGATAATATTTTTTTAACCTTCTCATATTAAAGGATAAAATCAACACTTGTCACTGAAGTTGACTGAATCATCAAACTCATTTTATACACACTTCACTTCACAGCTACGATTATATTTTCTTTGCCTGGAACATCCAAACAGAGGCATAACCAAGCATTTCACCTTGATAACTACATAAAAAGATATTCTAACAAATGCAACCTTCAATCTACTTACAGGTTTTAAAAACTGAACTGTATTGACAGACTTTAACTGGCATACAACTGAAAACTTATCACAAGTAAAGAAAAAAAAATCAAGTTTCAGTTTTCCACAGGATTTAGGGAAAACAAACCTCTCTACTCAAATTGACCAATATACTCATAATACACACACTCAAATACATGAAGCTGTTTATTATCAATGTTTTACCACTTTCCACTTCTAAATGTTGAAAAGTAAGAAATAAAACATCTGTTGTCAGTTTTATCTGGACCCAAAGAGTGAAATCCCCAAGACAGATGCGTAAACATCTAAGTTTATATTTTTCATGTGCATACAGGGTTATTAAGAAGATAAAGTTTTTTTATTATTTCAGAATAGAACTACACCCAGAGGCAGCTGGGAATGATGGGGCCAGAGCTTCTGCGTTCTGGGCTCAGTGGTGCTGGAGACCATGGGCTCAGGGATCCAGATGGTGATGGAAGTAGAACCCAAAGCACCTACATGCAACACATGTGATTTTTTTACCCTTTGGGTCATATTCCTGAGCTCCTTGGCTCATTTTTAATGGTAATTTTACTAGTTTTAGCAAATAAAAAATTTATATTAAAAACTTATTTATGAATGAACACTGGTAGAAATACGCTCTTCATAAATCTGTGAATTTCTGCAGAATTTGAACTTATGAGCACTCTATTATGTTTCGTCTGCATTAGAAAGTCAAATGCAAAGAAAAAATGAAAAGACAAGGAAGATTAAAATTACACTGACTTTTTTTTTCTGTGCATACTTTGAAAGAAACTTTATAATAAAGTTGTCTCCCAGATACCGTTACCTAGCCATGCATGTGCAATACACGAAGTTCAGACGCCTTTTTTAATTATTTTCTTTGACGTTTCGATTTAGACATAGTTGAGTTCCCAACATTTTACCTCAAGTCCTATCACCTATTCCACCAAAGCAAAAACTCTTAACATGAATTTTTCATAAGATAACCTGTATCATTTTATTCAATATTAGGGTAACATAAGGAAAAATTTTCCCTTATGTTATCATTTATCATCTTACCATTTATCACTTTGCTGTTTATACTTTGACTCATCAAGGTAACATCTGAAGACTTTTTAAAACAAATTAGAGACCACACCTGGCAGTGCTCAGAGCTTATTCCTGACTCTGCACTCTCTGGAGGGCTTGAGGGACAAAATGGAAGGGGTGATGAAGATTGAATTTATTGCAATGCAAGAGGGCTACTCACTTAACTGTCCTTCGAACCCTATAGAATTACTTTTTATATATTTCAAGGACTCCTGAGAGAACAGTTCTGTCAGGGGCCAATAAACCATCTTTTGTTGATATCTTTTAATTGCCAGTAAGTTTCATGTTAACTCCTTACCTTATACTTCGAATTATGTTTTCAATATGATTTTCCCATCCAATTTATTAATGACCCACTACTGTATGAACCCAAGCAAAATATGTTTCCCTGTGTTATCTAGAAGACACCAAGTGATCTAGAATTCTAACGGTTTTCAAATCTGCATTGAGTTCATATTAAATTTCCAGCAGCAATTTTCTGGCTTATCTCAGGAATGAACAATAAAATCCGTAATAATCATATTCTAAAATTTCAGACCATGAATTCAATTCTCCTGGCTTAGAAAGTTTCTGTCATATCGCACCAAAGAAGGTCATGGTCTGAATAATTTTTTAAGTGATGGACTAAAGTTGGAGACTAAGGAGAATTTTATTAACAACAAAAAATAGTTAATAAAATGAATCATAAAATTAGAGAGAGGAAGGTGAGAATGTCACAGACAAATTGTTACCACATGGAAGGAATTGAGGTCATGAAGTTGATTCAACTTCAGAAACTTGGGGTTGGAAAGATAATACAGCTGGTAGGGCATTTGCCAGGTTTAGGACTTGGCATTCCCAAGCACTGCCAGAAGTGATTCCTGATTGAACTACCAGGAAAAATCCCTGGACGTTGCTGAGCATGGCCTCCAAATATTTAAAAAAAAATCCAACTTCCAAGGCTTAAATCATGACTTCCTCTGGGATTCCATGTTAATACTAAGTGAAAATGAGTTACTTTGCTCTCATGTTAGTCATTCAGTGAGAAACATGACATAAGGCACTGTTGATATTTTTTCTTTAATTTTCTCTTTTGCTATAGGTGCAAGTACCCAAAGGGTAGTGACTTTGAAAGGGAAGTGATCCAGTATCAAAGCAGTGCAGAAAAGTAGTGATGAAATGGAGAAATAATAAATTTACTTATGGAACTTGCCACTCAGTGAACGATTGCACTCTATAAAAAATAAATTTGAGGATAGAGAGATACACAGTGGGTAGGCCCTGGCTTTTCACATGACCAAACCAAGTTCATCCACAACACTCCAAATATTTACCCGAGCACCACTAGGAGTGATCCCTGAATTACCAGACCAGGAGTAATTCCTGAGTATTGCCAGGTGTGTCCTGCACCCAAGAATCTTTTTAAAAGTAAAAAGTAATAAATTTGATAAAACACTGCTATTTTTATAGAAATATGGGCACACAAAATATCAGTTTATTAAATATCACATTGGAATAATTTTCAAATGTAATCATGGATAGATATTGGCTGGAGTGATAGCACAGCAGGCAGGGCGTTTGCCTTGCATGCCCGACCCAGGTTTGATTCCTCAATCCCTCTCGGAGAGCCCAGCAAGCTACCGAGAGTATCCCGCCTGTATGGCAGAGCCTGGCAAGCTACCCATGGTGTATTCAATATGCCAAAAACAGAAATAACAAGCCTCACAATGGAGACATTACTGGTGCCTGCTCAAGCAAATTGATGAACAACAGTGCAATCCATGGATACCATAATGATTTTAGATAACCCATAGTGCACAGTTCATTGCAATTTGAATTAAACATTAAGATTTATTAATTTATTAATGTTATAAATATTTATATGTTTATTAATGTTTTGATAACTATATTGTACACATATATCCATTGATAAATCAATAATAAAGAACTAGACTTGCAAGATTCATTTTACTGGATGAAAATTCAGTCATTCCAAAAATTTTTTATTAAATTACTCTAAATCCTTATAGAAATGGACTCAAACAATATTGATAAATAGGGAATAATAGATCATGATTTTCAGCAATATAAAGTATCTTCTATTTAATATCAGTAATGATAAAATAAATAAGAGAAAGATTTTGAGAATAGAAATCACAAAACAAAGGAGGATTATTCAAATTTTAGTCAGGTACTTGAATGACTAGATGAACATAGATTTTTTCAAAAATATGTCTTCAGGAATAATTTTCTTCAGAAAAAATTGTATACATTCCAATTAGAAATAGATTTAAAATATATAAACATTTTATTACTCTTTTCTTATAAAAAGGAAAATAAAAAACTAGACTTTTTATTCAAAACATAATAGTGTAATGATGGTATTTCAAAAAGACAGAGGCCATTGACTCTACACAAGTCAATAAATTTGCATATTATTATTTATATATTTTACTTTTATATTTTTTTACATGAGGAAAATTAACAGAGAGATAGGAGTACATTTACTGGCAGAAACAGTAATTTCCAGAGATAGTTTTTTCTAAACAACATATTACTTGATACCTTTGAGTCACATAAATAAAATAAGAATGGCAAGCCTTGTCTTGTTACAAAAGGAACATGGGCAGGAAGCTACAAAAAGAGCCTGAGAGACAATGCATAGTGTAAGACTTTTGTTTTGAAAGCAGGTGACCTAGATTTAGTTTTCCTGACAGTATATGTGGTACCCCAAGCCCTGCTAGAAATGATCCCTGAGCACAGAGCCAAAAGTAAACATAAGCAGGTGTGGCACAAACTTCCTCCTCCCTCCTCCACACACACAGACACACACACCCCCCCCACACACACAAATGACTAAGTAAATAATGGCCTATCCTTCTTATGAAATACAGATTAAAACACTTCATTAAAATATTAAATATTGCTATACATTTCATGTGTCAGAGGAGGTCAGTTAGTAAGCAAAAACCAACTTGAATTATAAGCAGCCCATTTAACAAAAATTTAAACTTTGTTATGATAAATATTTGAAATAGATATACAAAACTAGATATATAAAACACACTGTAAGACAGTAATATATCTAGATCCCAGAGATTATGAATTTATTTACAATGATTACATCTTTAGAATGAGATTAGAGGAAATGCGGGAAAAGATTATTAACTTATGACTTTCTTTTATGAAGTTCTTTTATGGGGTCTATAATGAGAATTTTTGTTTGTTTTTAGTCACATTTTTCTCATAAACCATCAATAAATATGAATTTACCTAAAATTCAATGTTAATTTTCATTTATTGTTTTCTCCAATACCATATTGCTCTGCCCGAAAACAAAGTCTGTGCATTTCTTTAGCAATTAAACATTTGTAAAAGCCCATAAACTTTAATTAAAAATATGGATTTCGTCAAGGTTACCTTTATTGACAGATACAGTCTTGGCTAGATAGTTTTTATTCTATTGAGAATTACTTGGAAAAGCTGTCATTTATCAGAACCCATCTCAGAATTCTATTAAAACGGGCAACTGAACAATGCCCTGTAGTGTGGTTATATGTTAATGGGAGCGGGTTATGTGCAAGAGGTTTAACAACTCTGCAAAATAAGAAAGGGTTATGAAAAAAAAACCCAGTCCAATGTATTTTCTTTTGCAGTAAATATAAACTTCTATATGAGAATTTGAAAATAAGAAGAATCAAGGAGCAAGGAGTTTCTTTGGGTTGCTGGCCCTCGAAATCTAATTTTCCTCACTTAATAATGTCTAAAAATTCTTTTCTTAGGAGAAGCTTTTTCTAATAGAATCAATGGATTAGCCTTTTTTTATGCATGACAATTTCCCCGCCTCTGATGTTAGGAGTCCATCTACAGCCCATGTGTCTAGTATTTAAAACTATAATAAATGTTCTAATTAGATACTCCCAAGATTCCTTACATCTATGAACATATATACATATATATATACATACACACGTGTGTGTGTGATACAGAAATACATAGCATTGAACCTGCTTTCACTTATTCTGAATATAAGCTAGAAAGGAATTTCAAGTAAATACTTGCCATTCCAGAATGAATTTTACATTTAATAAATTGGGATTTCTCTTACTTTTTATAGGTAAATGCAAATAAGCTATGCTAATATATTAGGCAAATGATAATGTATTTCTAAAATAATTCTGACAGAAATCAATATTGGTGAAGTACAAAGATATATGTCCATATATATAAATATAAAAATATATTGCCATACATACATATGGAAAGATAAAAAAATCATTGGGCATGCTGTGAAAATGTAAAACTGACTGTTGCTGAAACAAATGAAAAAAAGAAAGCAAGTACTAGTCAGGCTTTTGCATACAACCTTTCAAAGAATCTTCATTTCACAGTAAAAACTGAATACTTATGGTTATCTGTCCTCCACCCATTTTTCAGATTTTAGCCCCTGTCAATTTCTTTAAATTCTTAATATACGATGGTATCAAAAATCAACCTATTTTTAGCTAAAAATTGTAGCAAATTAAAAATTTCTTGTAGCAATTCGACTCATTGCTGTGACAGAGAAAGTTAACTAATCCCGTCTTTTCTTTAAGATAAAAAAAATTAAAAAAAAAAAACAAGAAAATGTAGTTCTCCAGGAAACCCTCTTGCACTTACTAAAAATTATGTGTGTTCCTGGTAAACTTAAGATATTAGAGAAACACAATCTTATATATCCCCCCACCCTGCCCCCTAAATTTTAAACTAAGATATCTAATCTTCATCAGAACATGAAACAGCTAGCAGAGATGCAAGCAACCAAACCCATTTTCCTTTCTGCTACACAGTAGATGGTTATTCTTTGAGAGTGTACACATGCTGAGACCATCAACATAAGCATTTCCTCATAAACTAAACACATAGTGACTTTAGACATTTCGACAAAATTAGGATGCACCAACATTTTTGAAAGGGAGGCAAAATGAAATTCTTCACTCAGTTCCAAGATACTTCTTAGTTATATTTCCCAGGAACTCGTAAAAGTGGTGCATAGCAAATCTTTGCACAATCATTTGGGAAGTCCCTGTTGAACCAAAATATCTAGCCAAATTCAACAAAAATGAACTGGCAAGGACAGCATACTAAGCCCATTTCCATCCATGCTGCCCTCAGCAAAATGAATAGGTTTTTTTTCCCCCTCTAAGAGGAAGATACTTCATTTCCTACAATCTGGAGCGCTCAAGATAGACATACATTGCAGATGTATCTGAAAACAAACTTCTATGTTGTCAGCAAATCACGAAGATTGAAGGCTGCCTCCTAGCAATGCGAGATTTAAAGTTATGGCAGCATTTCTATTACAAACCCCATTTTCTAAGAGCTTACAACCCAATTGTGAAAAATCTACTCCCATATCAAGATTCATAGGCTTAAAAAAACAGAAAGCTGTTAAAGTAAATTATGAAATAAAGAACACTTAAAACTCCATCTTTTAAATATAAATCAGAAGACACGATCTTCAAAGTTTTTGTGTTATAGCTTAATTTTAATAAACAAAGCCAGAAAAATAAGAAGGATAAGTACATAGCATGGAACCTGTTTTCACTTATTCTGAATGCATGGTAGGAAGAAATTTCAAGTAAGTATCTGCCATTCGGGAGTAAATATTACGGTGGCCTCTGGGGTGGCATGCCAAACAAGCAGTGACAGTGAACTAGAAGACCCCTCCTGAACAAGGTGTCCAAAGGAGCACCTAGTGGAGAGGGCAGTCCTGCAGTTTTAGAAGTGTACAGGAAATAGAACTGTAAACCAGGACCATCACCAACGCCCGGCCCCTCCCCCCAGAGGTACACTGGAGATGGGGGCATGGTCTTCAGGGTCTTCAGCAACCACTCAAGGGGCCAACGGTTAAATTTCCCTTCCATAGTGCACTGGACTCACATCTCAGCCTCCGTTACCTAACTTTTATGAGGATAGCTTGGCTATACAACCACATATCCACTAGCCTATTCCAATCAAAATGCTCCCAAAACTCACCAAGATGACGGTGAACACAAAAATCTGTACAAACCCAATATAAAAGAACACAAACCCTGAAGCTGAGATTGAAGCCCGACATAAGTCATACAGGAGCACTAAAGAGGAAAGTGCTATCCTTAAAAGGGAAAGAGGAGACCACCATTGACCAGACTCATCCAGAGTCCTCCCTGACAGGGAGAGGGAGACACTAAGAGTGAATTGGATCCACCTCCATACTACAGCAGCAACATAGAAAAATAGCACAGATCCCCACCACCAGGAGTAGATGAAGAAAAGAGCCTTGAAGACTCAACAGGGAATACCCAAATATACAATATCTCTGATAAAGAATTCAGTGATGAAATGTTCAACGGTGAAGATGTTCAATGAGCTCAAAAGAATAGTGGAACAGATGTCCAGTGAAATACAGGAGGATATGAAAGATACAATAGAATGAACAGCCAATAAAATACAGGAAGAAATGAGAGCAGAAGTAATAAAACTACAAATAGAAGTGATACCAATGAAAAAAAATGGTAGATGAAATTAAAAACTCAGTGGGTGCCCTCAACAGTAGAATGACAATAACCAAAGACAGAATCAGTGAGCTTAAAAATGAGAATCAGAAAACATACAGACTACACCAAGGTAAATTTCACATCTAATTAAATTGGAATTATTCTCACATAGTTATAGGCAACTACAAATAATCTATACTAACTTGGCAGACAGATGATAATATATTTCAAAAATAATTCTAACAAATCACTATTGGTGAAGTACAAAGAGAAGTGAAACTCTTGTTTATGTTAGTCTCTTTTTCTTACATGTGTATATAAATTCTTACAAGCACTTATTCTCCCACAACCAAGCACACAAAGTCCCCATGTCCCCCATATATACACACAGATACTTATGGATCAAGCACAAAACCCTTTGGTTTTTAGGCTAACTAGAAGTAGAAAAACATTAAGTCCATACAAAAATAGGAAATTTAAGTTCTAAATATTTAAAGCACTGATAAATTATTAAGTATTGACAGATAATATTATAAAATATTTCTTGAAATATGGGCAGAGAGATAGCACAGTGGGTAAGACATTTGCCTTGCATGCAGCAGACCAGAATTGGATCTCAGACATCCCAAATGGTCTCAGAACAATGTCAGGAGTGATTCCTGTGCAGAGTCAGGAGTAACCCTTGAGAATTGCCAGTGTGGCTCCAAAATAAAAAACAAATAAACCATTGGTTTTGATTGATCATTTTTTATTACTTTTTTTTATTAGTGAGACATCATGGGGTACAGTTGTAGACTTACAAATTTTTGTGCTTGGATTTCAGTTACACAATGATCATGAATCACGACGAATCACAACCAACCTGTTATTCGTCGATTGCCTCGAGCAGGCCCCAGTAACGTCTCCTTCATCCTAGCCCTGAGATTTTTAAGAAAGTGCTATATTCAAGGCTCTTTAGGAGAATGAGACCCATCATTGTTACTGGTGTTTGGCATATTGGGTATGCCACGGGGAGTTTGCCAGACTCTGCCATGTGGGCAGGTTACATTCGGTAGCCTGCCAGTTTGTCCAAAGTAGGAAAGAGATAATAAGATGTCATAATAAGATGTCCGGGAGCTGGTTTTTATACAATGATCAACATGAGGAATTTGTGCTCTTTATATGTAAGAATCATACATTTATTTGTAATATTTAACAGTTCTCAATTTGCAATCATTTAACAGTCACTAACAGTGATTTAACCACACATCTAACTTAAAGCATACTTTCATAATGGATTCTGTCTTATCCTATTTAAATCTAAGCCTATTTGCACAGCGATTAATAAAAACATCACAAAGACTACCAATGGGTACAACGTCCACTGTTCAGAGATGCCCCCATACTTCCTCGCACTTGCGTTGGAATTTTCTGTTAAGCTCCCAGTCTATAACTTGCTCAGTCCCCCGCCATGTCTGTTCACTCCTTAATTTCCTTACAATACCTTGCAAGCCTCATTACTCTCAATAAGCTCTCTTCAAACCTCCAGAAATTTTATTTGCATACAAATTGAGATAACAGCTTCAAGAGATATATGGTACATGAAAAAATATTTCAGCAAGGAAGGTCAAAAGAACATTGATCAATATTGAGAACATGAAAGACAGACTTAAGAATAATGATAAAGAGTTTCTCTCTGTGGATAAGAAGAAACTCTAAAAGATACTATTAAATAAGAATAGTGCTGAAATGGATAACTGCATAAAAGAGTATGAATATATTTATGGAAGGTCAGCAGAATCTACCTGAAAGGAATATGCAGCACACATAGTTTGGTGAGAAAAGAAAAGCAATTCCATAACATAAATTTAATTGATTTTTTTCTAATGACATTATACTCAGCTTGATTTTGACATGAACTTTGACTTCTAGTGCCATAAACAGAATGAATGAATTTAATCCCCAATAGAAGAATATCAGGTAAAACTATGGATACTTGGAGATAGAATCCTAAAACTTTATATTTATTGCTTTTAAACAAGACTGGCTACTATCCATGATACCAATAGAGAGAAATATTAACTCTGTATTTTGAAATTATTCCTTATACTTTGGAAAAAATACCAGCCATGTAAATGCTTCCCTGAAAATAATTCCCTCCTCATTTATGCCAAAAGAGTACTATCTTTCAAAGGAGCTTAGCTTTTCAATTACATTTGACTGGCTCTGCCCTTGTCCACTTTCCCAAGCATATCTCTGAAGTAACTGAGAAATACAGTTTGTTGGAAATACTGGCACTTTTAATCTTTCTGTTGTCTATTAAGAGAAAAAGTAAATATTATCAAAAATGCCTTCTTTAACCTTCACTATTCTTCAACTTCTCTTGAATTTTTAGTACATACTACTTCTTTAAAAAATCTTTACAGCTTCTTCCCTCCCCGCCGAGACCACAATTTGCCCCCCATAAGTGGCTCTCGAGCACGGCCATGGCCCCAGAGACACACGGACCTAATTAGGAACCAGGCAGCTTTGGGCAGAAATATGAATGGACTATGCATTAAGCTATGGGGCCGTGTCCCCCCCACCCCTGCTGGGAGGGAAAGGGTGTCTGTCTCTTCCACCTTTTTCCCCACAAGCAGCACAGTGGCCACTACCTCAGAGTTTATTGGACAGCCAGGTATGAGCCTGTGGTGACAGGGCAACTGTGGCCTCATGGGATGGGGGGGGTAGAACCGCACATCCTTCCCGCTCCCCCAAGACCACATGTTGCCCCCCACGAGTGGCTCTCTAGCACGGCCATGGACCCAAAGGCACACAAACCAATCTCAGAACTATGCGGCTTTTGGCAGAAATCCCTCCAGATTTAATTAGTAAAACATCAGAAATCCAAAATCATGAGATATCATATGGTTTTTATAACCAGCAATAGAAAACAAATTATTTAATGCTGCCTGAAGAGCAGGTCTGATTTGGGGGAGGGGTGGGGAATTCCAAATAATAATGGTGTATCTTTTGTCAAAATAATGAATGTAATCAAAGTAGAGAGAGTTAAGTGGAAATCATCTGCCTCACGTGCATGGGGAGGGTGGGGTAGGGTGTATATTGGGGTTCTTGGTGGTGGAAAATATGCACTGGTGAAGGGATCGTGTTTGATCATTGTATCACTGAGACTTAAACCTGAAAGGTTTATAACTGTTCTCAGGGTGATTCAATATATAAATTTAAAAAATCTTTCTATAAGTTAGAAAGAGAAATATATATATATGTATAGAGAGAGAGAGAGAAAGAATATATTTGAATTCTGAAGACTTTTTCAACTATAATTACACAAGTCTGATAAAGTCTGAAATAGAAATTGATTTCTTCAATGTTTTAACAGCCAAGACTTTTTTTTTTTTAGCAATGAAAGGTATGGATGTTTAAACTAGCAATATTAAACAAGACATGAAGGAGTTAGAGATAAAGGGAATAGTTATACATTCGTTATTCAAAGGGAATTGTCTAACAGAAACTTGATATACAACTTGCTGAGAGCTTTTTATCTAATGATTCCCAAATATCAAATAGCCTTTCACTACATACTTTAAACCCATTGTTCCACAGCTCCTTTGTTGTGCCTAAATTATTATTTTCCTGTTTAATTATAATGAAATCTAAAGTTTCTAAGGATATTTCTTTCTTTAATTTTGGAAGTACCTGTTAATTAAAATGGTAATTGTGTATTGATTAATTTGCTATTCTTGAATCTCTAATTTTTTAGAACATAGATAGGTGGTTTGCCAACCTGATTGAAAATCCCATTCTGAAAATATGGTTCACGTATAAAGAAATAATTAGATTCATATATTTAGAAGACAATACCTCCACTCCAAATAAAGAACAAATAAGTTACTCTATTACTCAGGTATGTATGTCCCTCACTATTATAATTCATTGAAAAATTAAAAAACAGAGATTACCCATCCTTCACACCCGACTGAGGTCACCAGTTTCTCCCCACGAGCGGCTCTCCAGCACGGCCACGGCCCCAGAAGCACAAGGAATTAATACAGAAATCCAGCCGCTTGGATCAGAGAAGCGAATGGACTATGCATTAATCCACGCCATCTTGCCTGCCCGGAGGGGAAAGGGTGTTGCCCTATTCGCCCTCTCCTCTCTGGAAGGAAAGATGGTGGCCGCATGGGAGCCTTGTGGACAGCAGGTATGAGCCGGGGGTGGAACGCGACTGAAACCTCATGGGAGGGGGGGAAGGAGGGGGGAGGGCGCTCCGGCCCGTCCACGCCCGACCAAGGTCACCAGTTGCCCCCCACGAGCGGCTCTCCGGCACAGCCACGGCCCCAGAAGCACAGAGGCCAATGTCTTAATTATCTGACTCTCAGTAGAAATACTTGCAGGGTTAATAAATAAAATAGCAGAAATCCAAAACCACGCGGCCGCAATAGCCGCATCATTTAATTCTTGAACCCAGCTGTAGAAAGCAGACCATTTCACAATGCTTTTTCAGCATGGCTGAGTTTGGGGGGGGGGGGGGGTAAAGTCTAAATAATAATGGTGCAACTTTTATCAAAACAATGAAGTTAGTCAAAGTAGACAGAGTGTTAACTAGAATTCATCTACCCCACAGACACGGGGGTGGGGGGTTGGGGGTAGGGGTTTACTGGGGTTCTTCGTGGTGAAAAATAAGTATTGGTAAAGGGAATTGTGATTGATATTTGCATGACTGAGACCTAAACTTGAAAGCTTTTTAATTTTTCCCACAGCGATTCAATAAATAAATAAATAAATTTAAAAAAAAACAGAGATTATTCCAATCCTAACATTGCCTAGATAGTAATAATTCTTATTTACATAATGGTACACAAAGTGTTTTGATATTCTTGAATTATTAAAATATCCCTTTGAAATTATTAAAACAGAAACATTATTCATAAACTATATATTTATACATGTATTTAATAATATAGGTTCATAGTTTTTCCAGTGTGCCAACCCACACCGTCTAAACCTAACCCCAAAATACCTAAATAGTGGGACTGTGGTGCTATAACTGCAGGTAGGGCATTCACCTTGCATGCGGTAAACAACTTTAATTATTGGTATCCCATATGGTTCCGGGAGTCCTGCCAGGCATGATATGTGAGCACAGAGCCAGGAATCAGAACTGAGCATCATTGGGTATAGGCCCCAAACCCCAAAAACAAAACACAAAGGTGTCAGTTAAGATATTTCAAAAATTCCTTCCCTCTTTATTAGATAGCAGTGATAACATGTTTTTCATAATTTGTTGCCAGAGCAATAGAACAGTACGTAGGATATTTGCTTTTCATGCAGTAGACTAGGGTCCAATCCCAAGCCTCCCAGAAGTGATTCCTGAGCAATGTCGGTTGCTTAAAATAAATAATTAAAATTTTAAAAATAAAAAGGTTTTTATATAATTGATTGAACATACATCTAAATATTTTTTTAAATTTGCATTTGGAATATGCTCTATGTGCTTGTTTTATGCTATTTTGCACCATTTTCTTCCTACCTAGCCAATCAAAAGGCCAATATCTTACTCAATGCAGCTTGGATGCTCAATAAGTATTGTTAAAAGGAAAACCTAAGGCATTTTCGCATGAATTTATGGCATTAAAAGGTCAGTAACAAAGAATAAGAGAGAGGTTTTGCGTGGTTGGGTTTGTTTTTTTTTTTCCCCTCTGCTAAGTGAGCTCACCCCGAGGTTAATGTTAAATAACATTCTCAAGTCTATAAACAAGAACTGAAAACAACCTCCACTAAGTAGAGCGTGTTGCAGAGCAAGGTCATCCCAGAGGCGAGAAATCCAAGCTCTGAGATGATTGTGGGGCTCCAAGAAGCATCCTTCCTCTGGCAGGCCAGGGCCAAGTCAGGAAAATGTATTTTTCTCTGCCTAACCGCTCAGCAATGCAAATGATAGAAGATGAGCACAATTATCTGACAAGAAGAGAAGCAAGCATTCACATAGAGAGAAAGACGGGAATATAAAAGGAAATTCAATGGCTAGATACTGGAATCAGGTACACAGCATTAACAAAAGCCTTGTAGGAAGAGAGCAGAAAATTTTTGATAATGCACACAAATTTTCAGGTCGGCTTTCTATTGCGGAACAAGCAGCAGATTAAAAAGAAAACTTCTCACCTGGATGAAATGGGTAGCCAGTTGCTTGAATAAGTTAGCACCCAACTCCGTATTAAAAGAAAAGTATACAAAATCGGTGACATGTGTCTCCCTACAGATTAGAAAGCCTCAAGCTGCTATTTCAAAATCCAAGAGTAAAAGAATAATAGCGTTAAGATGGTTTTTTGCCATGTGTGTGATGAACTTATTTGCTACAAGCAAAACAAAACAGAAAAACCCAACACTATGTGATATCATACAAGTAGTAAGTAGAATTTTAGCTGTCAGGTTAATGTGCTAGAAAATCACAATTTTGAATGTTTCCAAATAGCATGTTCAATTTTGCACTATGGTAGATAAGAAAAAAAAGAGGAAGGTTTTTGATGACGTTACTCATGAGTCAGTGTTATGAAAAACATGTTTCTTAGCCAGTGACTGGGATTCCAAGGGAAATTTACCTTTCTCTGCCATATTAGCAGCAACTAGATTTTGAAAATTAGAAAAAAAATAGAATCACCAGCATAATTTTGTGGTCACACCTCAGCAATGCTCAGGGCTTACTTCTGGGTCTGCACTCAGGAATTATTCCTGGCAATGCTCAGGAGACCATATGGGACACTGAGAATCAAACGTGGGGGGTCACGTGCAAGGTAAATAGATGCCCTAAGTGCTGTGCTATGTATTCTGTCTAGCCCCTCTTCGAATAATTATAAAGGATTTGAAATGTCACTGTCAACAGTTATAATGGTCAATATAAAATCCATTTTTTGAAAAAAGGAAAGAAAACACCCCACAGCTGTGACAGATTTTTAAAGGCACCAAAAAGTATTTCCAAAATATTAAATCATTTTCAATGGGGCATTTCTAGAATATGTAGGGGTCTGTCACCTAGACTATTTATGCACTTATGGAAATGTGGTAAACAATTCCAGAAGAGTCAAATTATAAATTCTATCTGTCCCTGAAAACCACAATCCAAAACCCATTCACTCCTCTCAGCAGCCTCTTGAAAATAACCCTTTAGATATAAGAGAGCGTGTCGAGTATCTATAGAAAACAATTTCTTAAAGATGAGACAGTGGTGTTAAAGTTTTAGCAAAAAAGAAAATTAGTCAAACTAAATGTGGTCATATCTTATTTGCCTGATTCTAAGTAGGCATGACTGTCACAGAGACAGGTTAGGGGAGAGTGGCAGTAGGGAAATGGGGACATTGGTGGTGGGAAAGGTCCACTTGGTGGAGGGATGGGTATTGGAATACTGTCTGACTGAAACCGACCGTGATCAGCTTAATAACTCTGTATCTCAGAGTGATTGAATAAAATAAATAAATGAATGAATAGGTATGGGATTTAAAATCATCATACTTAAAGTACAGGTTATTTTTTCTTTCATTTATTTTTGGTTTGGGGGGCAGCACCCATTGATGTTCAGGAACCACTTCTGGCAGTGCTCCAGGGACCATCTGCAGTGCCAGTAATCAAGCTGGATCAGTAATTTGCAAGACAAAACGTTTAGCTACTGTACTAATTCTTCAGTCTTTAAGTTCTCTATTTATACAAGCTCTTCTCTTCTAACAATTTCTATCTCGCTTAAAGAAAAACATTCTAAATTAAAATAAAATATCAAAATGCTTATTTTTTGTTAGGTTTGTTTGGGGGCTACATCCTGCTCAGCCCAGGGTTTACTTCTGGCTCTGTAAGTAACAATCCCTTCCCACAGTGCTCAGGGAACTTTAAGTAGAGGCAGGGATCGAATCTGGGTTGACCTGGTACTAGGAAAGCACCCTAACACCCTGTATTATTTCTCTGGCCCCAGACTGTTTGTATTTATACTTGAATATCCTACATTATAGTCTCTGGGTCTTGGCCATTGATGGAATTACACGGGGCCAGGGGCAGTTGGTGGGTGTAATGCCTACATACTGGAAGATGGGGGATCTGGGTGAAGGAGGCCCAGTCCCAGGCCAAGACCCAGAGACTATAAAACCAAGCTCCCAGAACAGAACAGTGCAGAGTCTCCTGCCTTCACTCCTGGCTGTCCTCACTGGGGCCCCTTGAAGGAGGGTGGGTTGAGTTTCCCTTCCCACCCCAAGGAGAGCCCCGGCAGCTGAAGACCTCCAGTTTCAGCCACAGCCATGCTTAAGGCCACTCTCCACTGTTCAGACGAGCCTCATGCATAAAGGAACCGGCAGAGGAACCCAAGTGTGCAGGACCCGGGGCATAGGTCTCCAAGCCTGCTCGGATTGGGACTGGGCCTCCTCCACCCAGATCCCCCATCTTCCAGTAAGTAGGCGTTACACCCACCGACTGTCCCTGGCGCCGTGTAATCCCATCAACAGCCAAGACCTGGAGACTATAAAACCCAGCTTCCAGAAGCACTACGACAAGTGCGGCCGCGCGACATCTTATTATCTAGTTCTTACTCTGGAGAACCTGGCAGGCTACCAAAAGCATCCTGCTCACACAGCAGAGTCTGGCAAACTCTCCGTGGCATATTCAATATGCCAAAAACCAATAATAATGATGGGTCTCAGTCGCCTGACCGTGAAAGAGCCTCGAATGTGGCACTTTCCAAAATCTCAGGGCTAGGACAAAGGAGATGTTACTGGTGCCTGCTTGAGGAAATCGATGAACAACAGGATGACAGTGATGCAGTGATCCTCTACATTATTTTCATGTTTGTTCTGGCCATACTAATATTTATTTTCTAGATGCAATGCCACAAATGGCTCCAATTACCCTAAAATTCTATTCTAATTTCCACTTCAACAACAAAATCATTTCTCTGTCATACTGGTTGCAGCTAGTAGCTATTATTTCTAGTCAGTAAATCTGTGAAATATTTCTGTAAGTGTACAAAGTTATTAGATGGCATTGATCTATACACTATAAACAGAGAAAGGACTTCATTTATATTCACTGTGATATACATAAATGCTCATATATGTACAATTACTTAAACTATGTGTCTAGAGATAAGAAAAATTAGTCATATTAAGTTTTAAATATTTTCTTTCATCTTTTTATGGGCTGGAAGGATAGCACAGTGGGTAGGGCATTTGCCTTGCATGGGGCAGATCCGATTTCGATTCTTCCACCCCTCTTGGAGAGCCCGGCAAGCTACTGAGAGTATTGTGCCCGCACAGCAAAGCCTGGCAAGATACCCATGATGTATTTTATATGCCAAAAACAGTAACAATAAGTTTCAAAATTTGTTGTGAGACCTTACTCATGCCACTGGAGCAAATCTGTAAACAACAGGAGGACAGTGGTACAGTGCTACATCTTTCTATTGGAATTTGCACTTTTAACAGTAAATTTGTTTCAATCTTGCTTTGAGTTTTTAAATGTTAGCTTGTAAAAGTCAGTTGATAAATACCTATGGATAACTTTTCATCTATTTAACATTCAAGATTTTCTAGGCAGATTTACATAAACAGGTCAGACAATTATCTTATTTATAAGTTGATAATTTATATTAATATTTCATAAATATAAATTTAGCACAGCGGGTAGGGCATTTACCTTGCATGCTGCCAACACGGCCGACCTGAGTTCAATCCCTCCACCCCTCTTGGAGAGCCTGGCAAGCTACCGAAAGTATCGCACCAGCATAGCAAAGCCTGGCAAGCTACCCATGACATATTCAACATGCCAAACACAGTAACAAGTCTCACAGTGTTACTGGGCCTGCTCGAGCAAATAGATCAACAATGGGAGTAACAGTGACAGTGACAGTCCAAAATTTGGTCATAATTGATATTAATAAGAAGTTCATGATCTTCAAGTTGACACAGTTTGGAATTTTTTTTGAAACAACAAAAGAAAATACCAACTCTCTAGTAATACCATATCCGTTGGGCAATGGAGAAGACACAGACGTTTGAATAAATATTTCCATTTAACCGTTAAAAAAAATCAATCCAAATATGTTGAATCAACTGCCATACTGATCATATGGTTTGATTATGCAGTTATGTGTACCTTATAGAGGCACATTCTTTCAAAATAGCTACATCATAAAATATTTGTTCGTATTACTGAAAATCACATTAGCTTATTTTCAACATCCAGATCAAGGAACGTTTTCTTAATTCATAATATACTATATACTGCTTGTTGTTCTTTTCTCTTTTTTGTTTTTTACTATTTTAGAATATCTATTAGTATATTAGTATATGTATTAGATATACTATGTATATATTAGGTGTATAGGTATCTATTAGTATATCTATAATATCAAAAATGGAAGCAGTCCTTCTTAGTGGGGTATCCCTGGTGCCCTGATGATCCAAATTCTGTCTTATAATCATCATTTAAACTTAGGAGAACAAATCCAGAAAGAGTCAATGATTCCCTAATTAGACATAAGCAAATGGCAAATTGTAAAGTTAAGAATATCTGGCTCAATCAATTCCTAATTGACATGTATAAAAATCTCTGACACTAATGTAGCATTGCAAATAATTCTCACTGGAATATATATTAGCTATACCTCTTTGCAACTCCCTTCTAAAACTATATGGAAACTCCCAGAAAATATATAAACAAAGAAGGAATAAATTATATGAGAATTACAAATGGAATCTACTCCTTACTTAAGAAATATCAGAAAACCTCTGGGCTACAAATTGATCCTTGGAAATACCACCATGGGTTGAGAATGTTCTCTCTATTCTATTATAATTAAGTAATTCATGGATAAATTAATTAAAGTGGCTTCTGTTTGTTTTTACTACATATGGCAGATAACTTGCATTCATTTTTAAAGTACCACATAGCACGAATAGGTAATTTAAAGCATTCCCTGGCATATTAAACTAAAATATAGCAATATTGCACCATAACTAATTTATTTAAATTGCTATTGTAAGTCTTGTTAACTGGACAGAATAAAATACAACCTAATGCATCCTTAATTTATTGTAGGGGATGTAGGCAGGCACCTGCAGAAGTTCATCAGCTTCTTGGAAACAAGGAAAAACAGCAACGGTAGCATACGACGGAAACATTTAAGATGGTATTTTAAACTGCTACAAGAAATAAAACAAGAAAACAAGCTCATGCTACAATAAGTTGCAGGAAAAGAAGTCTTCGATGTCTCCTAACCAGAATCTTCAGCTAGTCAGTGAAATAGGCAGAAGAAAATGCAGAACCTCATTAAACCTTTTATCCACTGCAATTCCTTCTGTTCCAATAAAGAATTTAGGAATATAAAATCTGTAAATGATGAGAGTGCACATCATCCAAACCTCTACTTCACATGAAGCAGTGACAGAATTAGTCCATAGTCAGAGCGTTGAGGCAATGACAGAATCAGAACAAGGAAGCATGAATCCAGTGCTCTTCTCGCAGCCTTGGGGCTGATGGAATAGCCATGCACAGTTCCCTCTTCAGTGAACCACTCTTCAAATATATATATATATATATATATATATATATATATATATATATATATATCTCAGATCAAACATTCCTTTCTTTGAGAAAATAAAAAGCTAGTAGAATTCTTCATGGGTGATCCCTGGGAATCTCTTAAATATCAATATCAATGGAATTGCAGGAAAATTAAATGCGCTTATAAGATTTTAAAATCACTATCAACTTCTTATCATATGACACAACCGTAAAAGGCCTTTAATTGCTTTTTCTTAATTCCTAGCCTCTTGCAACATCAATCTCGCTAAAGACAACTGCCAAATTAATCTTTCTAAAACAGTTTTAATCACGCCGCTCTCTCCTGCACAAACATCTGGTGGCTCCCCTTTGCCTACCAAATTAAATGCAAAATCCTTACACTGGCATTCAGAGTCCTTCACAAAAGTCACTATCAATCTTGCCTTCCTGGGACTCATTACATGTTTCTCATCCTACCTGAAGCCACAAGATAATTCAAAATCTTCCTTTTACTTGTTTTTCTGAACATGGGACCACATCTGGTGTGCTCAGGAGACAATGCAGTGCAATAGATCAAACTCAGACCTCCATCATGCAAAGTACACATATATATACACATATATGTGTGTATGTCTGTATACATACACATATATACACACATATATGTGTATATGTATACACACACACATATATATATATATATATATATATATTCCAGTCCTTTCACTCTCTCCCTAGTCTATCATCCATGCTCTTTCCCATGGCCTTGGAACTCTGTCCATTTTACTACCTTTCTCAGCTCACATGTTCTTGTTCCCTATCTGTACCAAGTCTACATGATTCAAGGTTATCTTAAATTCCATCACTTTCGCTCTATTCTCAACTCATCCAGAGTGCATTCAAAAGTATCTATCCCTTCTTTCAGGACCCAAACATATTTGCTTTTTCTTCTTTCATGAAAATCATCCATTCCTTTATATTTAAGTTTACATGGACTTGCCCTCGCTTTCTTTCTCATTCTTGATGATACACGATAGGTTTCCCTGATGGCAATATCTAAACAGTACTGTTGGTTTCCACACCTACCAAAGGATTTTGCCTAGTTCTTCATGCACCATCCCTGAGACTCAACACTCCCTTGGGTGCAAAATGCAGTTAGAAACTCTTTTTAACTCTTTCAGTGTAATTATTGCACTAAGGAAATCATTTGTTCAATGATCTGGAAGACTCCTCCAAGGCCTACATCTGTTATTGGGCGAAAATATGGCAACTCACTGTGTTTATTCACTGGACCATTTAGTAACTTTTCTTCTTTTTAATTTTCCAGAAGCCTCCTGTAATAAGCTATCTTCCTACTTAAATAACTTTTAAGAAGTAATTAACATGATTCTCTGAAAAATGTGAAAATTCATTTGCCCAAAATCTAAAAATGGGTTTGATTCCCCCACCCCTACCCCCACCCCCCCCGCCGTATTTTCTCTGGAACTATTGCTTTTCTTTTCTTTTTCCCAGCAGGTCAGAACCAACAAGCTACTTGGGCTTTCTGTCATGCTCTGATTTTGCCAGATGTTCCTGCCATTGCTTTTATATAATGTTCTACTTCATGTCCTACATTCTGTATTCTCAGTTTTTCTCAGAGGTTTATGGGGTTTAAATCATCTAGGAACAAGTCTCAGGAAAAAGCCTCACCAATCCCATCTGTACTTTTTGCAGCCAGTTATGCTTTCAAATGCTTTGGGTTCATTTCACTTCCACGCAAATAAACTCAGGCCTTGATATGAGCCATCAAATAGATGGAAAAACGGGCTGAGCTGGAGTAACTGGCCTAGGATACATTTCCCAATCTTGGCTTGTCAATGAAAGTCATACTCAGTCAATAGCAATGGGTGGCCTTTTTCTGAGAGAAGAATTATGTACCCTATTCATTTATCTTTGGGAAATCTAGAGCTATTCACAGCTAAAATTCACAATAACAGGGAAATTTTACCATAAAAGATAAATCACCCCCTTTTGTTAAAATACTGAATATAGAATATTTTGAAGTACTTCTTTTGTTTATGAGGTTAATATTTTATTTGAATACATTACAAAGACATAAAAAACTTTATGATTATAAGTAAAAAGTAAGGGATGGCAAATTCATCCGCACGATCAATGTTAGCGAAATTTTACAAGCTCATCTGTACCTGGAATAGTTCTAAAAATATGATTGATTAACAGCAACACCAATCTCTGGGCAATGAAACCTCCAATATGCTGTCAACCTTGTCAAAGAATCCTTACTCACAGCCTACCTTTATATTCAATCCATTTCCAATTTTGCTAATTTCTCCTTTGAAATGTCTTTCAAATCCATCACATTTTCCATCCACCATCAGCCACTTTCCCTATGACTTACAGTTCCATTACCTCCAATCTAGCCTCCTTTCCCCCTAAACTAACCAATTTCCATCATCCTATTCCTTACACAGTATTCTCTGAAATCAAACTTCTTAATATCAAAATTCCTTATTAAACTATTAGAAAATGCTGACAGTAAAATCACTCATTTGTAGCTTCTATATAAAGGTAAAGGTAAAGGCCCTCCCATTGATCGTCGATTTGCTCGAGCGGGCCCAGTAACGTCTCCATTGGAGACTTTGTTGTTACTGTGTCTGGCATATCGAATACTCTCGGTAGCTTGCTGGGCTCTCCGAGAGGGGCGGAGGAATCGAACTCTGGTCGGCCATGTTGGCCGCTTGTAAGGCGAACGCCCTACCCGCTGTGCTATCGCTCCAATGGAGACGTTACTGGGCCCGCTCGGGCTTCTATATATTTGGCAATATATGACATTTCCTGACATTTCCACACAATTCAGGATTTCCTGTGATTTAAATACCTGGACACTTACTATTCCCAAAGTTTTCTAACTCTCATGTGTTTCTATTGCTGAGCAAAGACTCTCCATCTCTGTCTGCTGAAAACTTCCCATTCTCCCAGACAGAAACAAGGTAGTGCCATTTTTAAGAAACTTCTAGTTTTTGTCAAAACTGTTAAGTTCTTTCTTAGCATTCTTATTAAAAGATTCAGAATACTTGATCCTCCATATTATCTCTCTAATAATGTAGTATATGACTTTATCCATAATTTACCTTCATGGTAGATTGTTAAGTGACCAAGTGCAGCACATGCATGCTTGTCTGCATGGTCAATAACACACAGTATGCATCTGTGTTCCAATACATGGCATGAAGCATACCACCTGTTGCATAAAGTTGGCATACATTTTCTTACTAGTATTCTGAAAATTGTGTTCCTTTTTCTACTCATTAATAAAAATCTACATAAAATATGCACTTGTCTGTTCTTTTTAGCAATTTTCCATATTTCTAGTTGACAGTTTATGATCTGCTATCTATGTACGTCTTCCTTTTCACTTTCAAGTTTGCCCCAAAGAAGGGGATGTTACAGAGTTATAACTATTTCTCTATCTCACTGACATACTTACACTGTCATCTCTTTCTGTTCTTACATACTTCCTTTCTTAATTCTCTATCAAATTCTATTGTTAAAAGATGAGTCAGCGAAATCAGACATAAATGCATACATGCATATATATGTACAGATAAATATATATGTGTGTGCATATATATGTATATAATTTGTATTCTAGAGTTTACCTTACATCAGGACCCATATGGAAGGTAACAAAAAATTGTCTAATATCCCATCCTGTCCTTCTACTCCTTTTCTGAGTCTTATTTCCTTTTTCTCCTTCTCTACTTCCTTTAACATTTTCTCTTGACTTTAACTTAATTTCTTTATTCTAGTTGACTACCTAGTCTGTCCTCCCTCTTGAATTCTACTAAAGAAAAAATGTTAGAGGAGGTTGGTTAAAGAAAATAAACACAGCAGGAAGGAAGCAGCAAAAAGAAAGGTGCTGTGCCACTGAAGGACATATGCAAGAACACACTATCACACTATTTTCTCTTTTCTGACCCTCTCTCATATTAATTCACCTTAATGAGGCCGTTTGGTCACTGAAATACCATTGCAATAATCTTCTACTACCTACCTTCCTTAATTTTCCAACATAGAATGAAAATTACACTCCTGTTAAAAAGATTATTTTAAACTGCTAATCGAATTAGATAAAACTTTTGATTTTTTTTAAATGGTACGCATCACCTAGAGCAGAGGTGGAAAACATCAGGTACACAAAATCCTATGGTCTGTCCCTGACCACATGATTTTTGTTGGCTAAATGTGGTTCATCTGCCACTAGTTGTATGACATTGATAAAAATAAGTAGAGGTGGGGGAGGGGTTGTCACTAAACATCATCAAGATCTAGATAATATTAGAGTTCCAGAGTTTTCTCTAATGCATCCTCTGAGTATCTATCAACTCTGCAATGTATTCTAATATACAGGGCTGGTATATCATATTTCCAGATTTCTTTTCAACTAAAACTATGAAGTTTTTAGGTCAATATTGTTCTTACTATGTTTTTCTGCCCCCACATTCCCAGCATCCTAGCCCAGAATTCCCTGAAAAATACTGGTCAATCGACTTATCTCAGTAATCTAAGCTACATATTATCTGCTAAGCTCAAATACACGATTTACCAACTTTTAATTTACCAACCATATTATAAAACCTCTGTCTATAGCGATGTACAGTCAGTAAAGCTCTCACTCTCTGGTTCGCTCCATTTTATAGATGGCTTTTTCCTGGAACATAAGTAGATGCTAATATCTAGTTAAATAAGAAAATTGCAAATAATCACTGGGTGCATGTGCATGTCAAAGGTGAGAGAAATCAAACACAGGCTAAATCATAAAGAGATTCCCAGGAGAGCCCACTGGGGGAGCTATTTCAGACAATGCAGAAAATCCTTTAAAACCAGTTAAAACTTTACTCTTTATCTAGTACTGAGGCTCTTTAGTAACCCCAGATGAAAAACCTTAGCAGAAACATTGGCAAAAAGTCCTGTCATAAAGTTAGATAGTAGAACAAGGACAAAGAAAATAAAAAAAATTACAAGAGCGGATATATTTGTCACGGGAGGAAAATTGGGGTTAGAAGAGAGGAAAAGGAAATTAAATTAGAAGGTGGGAAGGGAAAATGAAGTTTCTGACCTGGAAACAAAAAATCATTCTCTGTGCTCCTATTACACAAATGCGTTGTTGGCGTCCTGTATTGAAATATAAATTCAGTGCAGAGGCAATAAGGCTGGCAGTAACTTACACAGGCAGAGAGCCAAGAGCCTTGGCTGCTGGCAGCACTCGGCCCCAAGGGCCGCCGCAGCACCGTCCAGGTTATATCTGTCAGACACTAAGCCACTGAACACAGTTATTTCTTAGTTAAGAACTGAGATGCTGGCTTTGAAATGGTCTTCATTGGGGGAGCCATAAACAAATAGGGATTGCATGGCAGAGACGAATAGCATATATTCTTCCTGGCTATGTCTGGTGAAGAATGACAGCAGGTATAATATTACTCAAATAAATCCAGATGGTGCGAGATGAAGGCTCTCTTCCACAAAGTATATTGTTTCTTAAGGCTGTTTATGCTTTCAATGAATATTTATAGAATCCATTGTGAGAACCGTGGCTCAAGCGGTGAAGAGGAGAAACGTTCTTCTGGAGCAGACAGAAAATATGCGTGCACATTAATGAACAAGATACTTTCACATGGAGATTAAAATGCACTGGAGTAAATAACCAGTGGGGTAGAAAATAACTGGAGGATGAGGGTAAGCTGAGGTTACTTTAAAAGAGTTTAAAACAGTGCTTAGCAAATTTGCTTTGACAAGGAAGTATCTTACCTAACCTCAAAAGATAAGATTTAGGATAAGAAACAATAGCCCTTGTATATTCCAAATAGATGGAACAGCATGTTCAACATTTCTGATGTATATTTTTTTTTAAAAAAAGGTAATTATAAGCTGGATCAACATAAAATACATGTCTAGAAAGCATGAGGTCTTAGGTTTGACCTGAGACAACACAGCGCGCGCGCGCACGCACACACACACACACACACACACACACAAACAAACAGACAGACACAAATAAACACACACAGACACACACACATCTATTTTGACAAATCTATTTTGACAACCTGAAGAAAACCAGCAAAACCAGGTTCTAGACTCTAGAGAGCCAGGCCAAATAAATGAAGTAAGTCTGAAGTAGTCATCATGTAGAATCTTGTTCAGAAATGCTACATTTATTCTAAAAGTCACAGGAAACCACTGCATGAAATGGAGAGCAAGACCAGAAATAGGAAGACCTTTCAGAAGGTGACTGTGATTCCAGAACAAAGAAGTGGAGGCTGTAGGTAAAAGTGAGGGAAGTGGAAAAAGAGGAAGAGTTCCTGGAGTAGGAAGGTACTATCCGCAGTGTTATGGGCAAGAGATTCCTGTCCCCATGCCTGAAAGGCCACTTTGTGAGGAAAATGTTGAGTTCCTAGAATTTCATGATCCAAAAACACCTCACTGATTTGGAGGCTATTTCTTCAACAGCCTTTGTTATTCATAACGTGCAGTTCAAAAGTATATTTTGAAAATATATTTGCTCACTATGAAGCTTCTCTGTTACCATGGGTTACTCCTAGTGAAAAATCCTTTCATGCTATTTGTTTTAATATCATAATTTTTTCCCAAGTGTGGTTCCATCATTTCTAATCAATGACAAATCATATTCAACATTTCTCAAGTGGAAACATAGTATTTCTAAAGTTTGAAAACATTTTATCAATAAGAGGAGACGACTATTAAACAGGATGAGGAGCTTGATAAATATGCATGAGTATATATCCATATGTCCACCCAAATAAATACTCAAATATTTAAACACGCACTCAGAAATAGCTCACTCTGTAATTACTTAACAAAATGATCTCACACTAGCCTGGGACAGCGTCAGCTAATGACAAGATTCATTTTGGAATGTTCAGATCATGGAAAAATCTGTATCACAATGCATGTGCAAATCAGAGAATGGCCACTAGACTCGTACTCCCACAATGTTCCTTGCTCTTTTTCCTCTGGGAACTTACTCAAAACCATTTTCTCTTTCTGTACCTGCCAACCCCACAGAATAGGGAAAGTTCTCTAATGCTCTCTTTATAGCTGGGGTCTTATCACAGTCCCCTGCACAGATGAGCCAAAGAAAAAAGTGCCAAAAGAACACCAGAGGGATAGCTATCGATGACACATGGGAGACACAGTCTGAACCCAGTAACTCAGCAGCTGGTGTATCAATACATAACGTCTCCCAGCTTTACAGAGATTTGTAGAGGTATAGCCTAGGCTTTAAAAAAAACAGATGGATAGAAAAGTTTTAAATCATTGCTTCTTGGCAGAGTAACTAAGGTGGGCTTGGGCACCAGGGCTGATATAATTATAGTTTTGGTTATGCCTGATGCGTTCTATTCTGATGTGCATAGTTTGTACTCATACACACTTAAAGATTTAATTAAATGTTTTATTATAGGGAACACGGTGCCAAATATCAGCATCATTACCTTTTCTTTTCCATAGAAATAGTCATTCCCTCGTTTTGTTTGGAGATTGAATGTAAAATCAGCCTTATATTTACTTAGTTAAACTGACTTGGAAACCAATAAAAAAGTCTCTGTATACTACTATTAGCAGGCAGGTTGTCACAGCACTGGATACTGTCTAGAGGCAAAGAAAAATGACAGTTTTCAGCAGTACTCCACACCGGTGCTTTACCCCTGCTCAGACTCAGAGAGAGGAGAATTGGCAATGGAGGAATCAGAAGGCAGTACCCCCTGGACAAGGAATGAAGTGCACAGAACATCAAAACCAACAGTAATGACCAATAAATGCATAAATAAATATGCATATGTGAATAGAGAATAGATAAACAAAAAAGTAAAAAGAAATAAGAATTACAATCCCTTAATATTTCATTTAATGAAAATACGAGGCCCTCATTTGACAATGGTTTGTCTTTTTTTTTCCCCTGAAAGAAGTTACCTGTGAAAGGTCCAGGTGGCCAATGAATTTAGTAAAGTCAAAAAAGAAAAATATACACTAGCTTATTCATTCAAGCGCATGCCCTCTCTTGAATGCATATTCCACTCTATTTTTTCTTCCCTCTCATCTTTCTAAGTTAAATTTCATTCAATAAAAACGATCTTGCTTCACTTAAAAAAAAGAAGAAGAAGAAAATACAAGAACTTAAGCACTTCAAAGCAAGGTGAAACACATTTTAATGGTCATTATAGAAACTAGTTTCTATTTAGAATGCAAACAGACATTTCAGTTTGAAATAAAATTACTTCCCCAAGTAAATTTTTGCCAAAAACAAAAATTAAGACACTCAAATCCCATTTGGAGGCACCTCTTTTTCTGTTTGTTTTTGTTTAGAGGTCACAGTGGATATGCTCGGGGATTACTCGCGGCTCTGCGCTCAGGGATCACTCCTGACCATGTAAAAGGCAAGAAAGAGCCTTACCCTCTGCATAATTGCTCTGGCCCCAGCACCTCTTCTTGAAATGAAATCTTAGCAGAGTAGATGGTGGATTCTCCCTGAATGTGTATAAGGGCAAAAAACCTAGCTATCGGGTAGTGTGCTATACAGAGAGAGAGTGGTATATGTTAAGTCCTGAGGGACATTCATAGGCTGTTTGGCTCTCGCTCAGAGGCAGCTTCGAAGCCTCAGAACCTACCTTTGGACAAAGTATGATGCCAAATGGAATATTAATTCTCCGAAGAAAGGTCTGAGCTGCAGACTGAGGCTTGGCCCATTTGAAATGACAGTGAGCTGAGGAAGATAGTGAGGGAAAACTTAGAAAAGCTGGAGATCTACCATACACATTAACATTCTTTTCTTCCAGAGGCTCCTTTCGGTAGGACAATCCCTGAGAATCCCAGGAAACCAAATTATTACAGAGCAGATAGGCTCTTAATGCCTCCACAATGGCGCCCTTCTTCTTTGACTGGAAGGAAGTATATTTACAAATGCTTCTCCTGTACTTAGCAGTTACATGTCCTCTCAATCCGCACCAGTGCTACTCAGGCTTATCATCCCTTTATCTCTGTGCCTCCTCCTTCCAGGTCCCTTCCATGAATTTAGAAAAATTCAAGAAAAGGAACCCTGAAGCTCTTTGAGGGATCAGAATGAATATTCTTCACTGAGACAAATCAAAGGGAAGGTAAAGGTAAAGGTAAAGGCCCTCCCGTTGATTGTCGATTTGCTCGAGCGGGCCCAGTAACATCTCCATTGGAGACTTTGTTGTTACTGTGTCTGGCATATCGAATACTCTCGGTAGCTTGCCGGGCTCTCCGAGAGGGGCGGAGGAATCGAACTCGGGTCGGCCATGTTGGCTGCGTGCAAGGCAGACGCCCTACCCGCTGTGTTATCGCTCCAGCCCTCATGACTGAAGAAGTCTTTGACTTCTTGATGAGTCCCACCTCATCCCTTCCTCCCTTTTCTTTAGGCAAAGACCTCTCTAGTGGTCACACTTACAAGAAAATGACCTATTGTCTCTGTTCTTGTGAGAAAGATATAGAATGATTTTCCCTTTGATTGAATCGAAATCAAAGGGAAAATCATTCTATATCTTTCTCACAAGAACAGAGACAATAGGTCATTTTCTTGTAAGTGTGACCACTAGAGAGGTCTTTGCCTAAAGAAAAGGGAGGAAGGGATGAGGTGGGACTCATCAAGAAGTCAAAGACTTCTTCAGTCATGAAACAAGGAGCAGGAAAATAGGTTGTTATTACTTAATCAGATTTTCTACTTTAGAAACTGCAATTGTGGTTACAATGACCTCGGTTCCTTTATTATGATATTTTCTCATTGTTCATAAGCAATTTTTGTAATATTTTATATGATTTAATGAAAAGTACTGGCTATAATTAAATTGCTCTAATGCCATCATTGTATTGTAGACAACAGTTGGGTAAGATTATATTAAACAAAAATATAAGACTTAAGTTAAAATTATTTTGTCTTTTTTTTTTTTTTTTGAGGAAGGTAGGGGTCACATCTGGCAGTAGTGAGCATCTTCTAGCTCAGTGTTCTGGGGATAATGTGGAGCTAGTCAGACCTGGTTCCTGTGTGAGACACATGTTCTCAGTTCATGAACCTCTCTGGCTAAAAATTATTTTCAAAGGGGAACTTTTCCTACAGTTTATTATCTAAATCTGGAACATGGAACAATATTAAATAGTTCTACTATAGTTTTACATGAGTAGAATCATAATTTAGAACTAAAACCAGATTTACATGCAAGCAACTATCTAGATAAAATGTTTAAAACACAGGGAAAGTTAAAATCTGGTTAGTTTTGCTAATAAGAATCAACTTTTATATATTTAAAAATAGTTAAACTAATATATATTGCCCTGTATTAATAAAATAAATGTTAAAAAAAGTATGTATCTATTGTAGGTAAGATATAACTTAGAATATGAGTTTTAATTTAAAAGGTGATCAAGTCTACCAACTAAGATATGTGTGACCTTTGTAAGTTAGTTTTACCCCATGAAATCAATAATATTACAATCATTATAATTAACATGACAATTGAGTTGTTTTTAAATTAGTCTAGGAGGTTCAGTCTTAACAAAATATAAGTGTGCTTTCATTCCTTAAGAATTCATGTCAGGGGCTGGAGAGATAGCACAGTGGGTAGGGAGTTTGCCTTGCACGTGGCCGACCCTGGTTCAATTCCCAGCATCCCATATGGTCCCCTGAGCACTGCCAGGAGTAACTCCTGAGGGCAGGTCAAAGAGTAACCACTGTGCATCGACAGGTGTGACCCAAAAAGCAAAAAAAAAAAAATGTGAATAAAAGTAAATTTAAAAAAATCATGTCAGATAGATAGAAATTTGTCTGAAGTAACATAACTGGTTAAGTTGTGTAACTAAAATTCATGTTGTACTCCTAACCTTGTGGTACTCAGAATGTGGCCTTCTTAGAAATAGAGCATTTAGAGATGCAAGTAAGTAAAATGAAGTTTATTAGGGTGAACCCTAAACCAATATAATTGGAGTCCTTATAGGAAAAAGAGTAATGTAAACAAAGACATACACAACACATACACACAACACACAGGAAGATTGTTCTGTGATGAGGTATTCACTGGGAAAAGTCACCTTGATTTCAAATTTCCAGATTACACACGCAAAAATATTTGAGACAAGGGCTAGGTAGATTACTCCATGGTTGAAAGCTTCCCCTATGAGCTGCGGGAGAAGGCAACTGAGATACAGAAGGGATCGTTAAGTCAATGATGGTTGGAGGGATCTCTCAGGATAGGAGGTGTATGCTGAAAGTAGATAAAGAACCAAACATGATGGCCTCTCAATAGCTATATAGCAAACCATAATCCCCCAAAGAATAGAGATAGTAAGAAGTAAATTGTCTGCCATCAAGGAAAAGGGTTGGTTGAGTTGGGGGTGGTGGGAGGGGTATTTGGGACTTTGGTGGTAGAAAATGTACACTGGTGGAGGGATGTGTGTTCGATCATTGTATGACTGAAACTTAATCATAAAATCTTTCTAACTGTATCTCATGGTGATTCATTTAAAAATAATAATAACATAAAATATCTTAATTTTTCTTTAACCATTAAGAAATTGTGGTCTAAGCTTTTTGACTTAATGGATTTTATTAAGGCAACTCTAGCAAAGAAATACAATGGATTTAGAAATCAAGACATTATAAATGTGATTAAGATGATATCATACTGGCTTAGGGTGGGTCAGAATTCAAATGACTGGTGTCCTTTTAAGAAAGTCATGTACACTATAGTGTAATCTGATGAGGAGACCCTTGGGTTAGTCTCTTACTGGGTTATGTGTTTGTGCGGATGTCCATGTTTTTTTATGTATTACTTAGAATCATGTGTATATATAAAATGTGTACCAACTACATATGAGTATTGCTGCATCTATACATACAGACATATTTGGTTAATGTGTCTTCAAGTGAGTTGACTTGCAAATTGCTCATCATTGTCATTATAAAAACGTAATAACTTAAGGTCACAGATTTTATAACATATAAGTCCTGATTTCTGCCCTCTTTGGTTTTTCATTGATATGCTTAGCTTCTGGAATCAAGAAAAAAATAACTGAAGAATAGCTATAGTATTCAGTAAAGCTAAAGATAATGTTGAATAAGACTTGGCTACACTAAAACATTAAGGGGGAGGTATGATGAAAAGATTCAGGAACACTGAGCATCTCAGGGAAGATAAATTATGAAAAGAGAAGTTAAGACAGCAGTGATGCAACTGTCAGACAAAGAATACCATGGACTATTGGAAACCACCAGAAACTACAAAAGAGGCAGGGGGATTCTCCTTGAGAACCTCCAGATAGAATATTCCAGAATGTCAGTCTTAGATGTATCACATCTAGAACAAGGAAACATCAAATCCCTATAATTTTAATTCAAATATGTTGTGATAAATTGTAAGAGTAGCCCAAGTAAACTACCCTAGTAAGTATTAAATAGCCACTTTGAACATGACAACTTTAAAAAGGACTGAATAAAGACTGATGATTAGAAAGTACACTTTCACATCTAGTTCATACTTTTCATTATGAAATTCACAAAGATTTTATATGATTATTACTAACAAATGTATATGCTGGGGCATTTTAGAAGTGGACATTTTTTTAAGTTACCTTAGGAGATAGTAGCATGGAGTGGAGGAGGAGGGAAAGAAAAATACACATAAGAGAAATATTAGAGAACAAAAGGAAATGATCACAGATCCATACAGTAAACAATCTAGAAGTTAATTAAAATAAAGGCTGCATTGTACTTATTAAACTAGTAGCATCTGGTCTTATTAATCCATGCTGTCTGGGCAACAGTCCATAAAGAAAATATAGTATATTATTGGATAAGAGGCAGAAAAAAAACAATTTCTACAAAGGATTTATTTTTCGGCATAACTCTTTTTGCTAGTGGCATAAGTCTTAAATGCTTTCAACTCCAACCCCAGTTTCTATAAGGAAAATAAAAGTACTTTTTCTCTAGAAAAATTGAATTGGGCAACTGTAATGGTCTTTTAATCATCTGCTTCAGAAAACTCACCCTGTAACTCAGTAAACAAAAGGACAACTGATGTTGTTCTTTTAAAACTTTACAACCCCTTAAATAAGCTTCATTTTGAGTTGCAACTTAAACTATTTAATTTTTGGAGACTTAATGACATCTATCCAATACTACTAATTCAAATATGAAATAAAATCTCTGGTTCAATCTAGTTTTCCCATTCATCTTCAACCACAAAATGAACCAGATATTATAATGAGTACAGGATGAAGTGATTTTTCTTCTTACAAATCGCCAATTTCATCTGGGACCTGGGATCTGGGATCCCATATAACAGGATTGTTGTTGCATCTGCTTAGTTTGGTGGTTTGTTTTTATGCCTTATGTTCTAAAACAACCTCCTCAAATAAATACATTGACCACTAGCAAACTCTGAATCTCTGGAAATGATACTAGAAATAATCAATATTTTTGGTCTTCAGTTTGTGTAATTACAAAATATGGGAATGGAATCTCACAGAAACCCTATAATAATGTTAATACAGATAAAAAAATTCTATGAGATGAAGAGATAATTTATTGAGTAAAGTGTTTGCCTTTCACAGCCCAAACCTGATTCCAGGTTTGATGGCACGTCTTCCCTGTTGTACTACCAGCCCCATGCTGAAAGTTAAAAAAAAAAAAAAACTATTCGGAGGCAATAGTTCATCAGGTAGAGTATTTGATCCCCAGAATTCCATGTCGCCCTCCAAACCCACCAGAGTGGTCCTTGATCACAGAGTCAAGAATAACCCTTGAGTATCGCCAGTTGTAACTCCTACCCCCCCCCAAAAAAAGAGAAAGAAACAATTTTTTTTTCTTTTTGGGTCACACCCGGCAATACTCAGGGGTTACTCCTGACTCATGCACTCAGGAATCGCTCCTGGCGGTGCTCGGGGGACCATATGGGGTGCTGGGAATCGAACCTGTGTCAGCCATGTTGGCTGCGTGCAAGGCAAACGCCCTACCCGCTGTGCTATTGATCCAGCCCCGAAAGAAACAAAATTTAAAAAATTAATGGAATTTATACACAACATAAGATCACCAATTTTCATTCTATATTTTACTTTTCTTAATGTTAGAAATGAAAAAAAAATAAAATGGAGACATTCAATTGTGAATACTTGCACTAATACTTATGTACTCCATTTAATCAAGCTAGTTAAAATATCTACCTACTCCCTTTTAATCCCAAATATCCAGTTATATACTAAGTCCTATCTTTCCCATGATGATTAAGTCTAGCTTTTCTCTGATCTTTTAAATTGTTCTTCTATTTTCAATCCTTTCTTTCCCACTATATATATATATATATCTAATATTTTTCATCTTCACATTCTGAACAAAGAGCCCTTATATTGTCCTAACTCCCAACTTCAACCTGCTTACCTTATTCTTTGGGCCACCAGTGGGACTCAGGGTTTATTCCTGACTCTGCACTCAAGGATCATTCCTGGCAGGCATGGGAATAGCATGTATGGTGGCTGGGATTGAATCCAGGTCAGTCGTGTACAAAGCAAGTACCCTACCTGCTATGCATTGCTCTGACTCCTGTCTTTTTTAATTAGTTCATTATTTATGCTAGCTAAGTGACTCCAAATATTCTCCCACTCTCTCTTAGATTCAGTCCATTTTGTCAGACAGAAACCATGTTATCTTTATATTTTTCTCTAATTTTCCTGTTCTCTTTATCCTTACTTAATTTATAGCTTTGCATGCATATTTAGCTTCAGTATCACAATGACTTCCAAATTTTTAGTCTAACTATGGCTCTTCCTAAACTTCATATTGTCCCCTACACTGAGATTTATAAGAATCATCTCAAATATGACATGAACAAAATGAAAGATCATCATTATACTCTACCTACCTTCAGAATCATCCTAATTTTCCCACATCATATTGATGGAAAAATCTATTCTAAATACTCCTATGAAAAATCTACCTTCTCATTTTCTTCAGCAGTGCACAATAAATTTATGAGAACATATAATTTCCAAATATATATATACATATATGTACATATACATAATATATAAATATATACAATTCCCTATGTTACTGGCCTGAGCCTGGGTCACACTCATCTTAATTGTATTATAATACAAACACTTAACTGCAGTTTTTATTTGCTTTCTGATTTCCCTATACTTTACTGCTTTCTATACACAATAAATCAGACAGAAAATGATTGAATATTAAGTCAAATTAATCTGAATCTCTCCATCTCGCTTTTTTCCAGGTACATTGTAATCCATTGCACAGCGGGTAGGGCGTTTGCCTTACACGCAGCCAGCCCAGCCGAGCCGGGTTTGATTCTTCCGCCCCTCTTGGAGAGACGGGCAAGCTACCAAGAGTATCTTGCCTGCACAGCAAATCCTGGCAAGCTACCTGTGACGTAATTCAATATGCCAAACACAGTAACAACAAGTCTCACAACTTGTTGTGAGATGTTACTGGTGCCTGCTTGAGCAAATGAACAATGGAAGGACAGTTGCTTGAGCAAATGAACAATGGAAGGAGAGTGCTACAGTGCTACATTGTAATCCTAGTTTTTTTCTGTTTTTTTTTTTTTGCTCAGTATTACTTAAGGTATAGAAAATCAATAAGAGTACATAAAAATAATAAAACTATGAAGATAAGAAAGAAAATGCTCAAGGAATGAAGAACTGTATCAGATTCTTCTTTAAGGATCCTAATTTTCCATATAATAATAGTTGGAGTAAATGGGAAGAAAGGTGTTAGCAATCACACATCAATGCAGAAATCAAATGTAAATCTGTATTCATTGCAGAAAAACTATGCAAACAATAGTCATTGTGCTAGAGAATTGCAAAGCTATATAACCCTCGGGTATCCCTGAGCCAATCAATATTTTTTTCATGGATTCTCTGGGCTCCTTCTTCTTCCTGCTCATGTTTACTGCCTAATATTTGACCACTTCACTGTTTGTTGGCAAGTCTCACAAGAGAGTGACCTAGAGAAACACAGTGAAACTTAAACAAATTAAAGCCATCCCTGACAGCAGCCAGGAACAATAGGTTGGAATCTTAATCTGGACAAGATGAAAATGAATGAAGATTTAATTTCCTAAGATGAATGAAAAGATTTTCCTATTTAAAAAGCGTTCAATAAAATAAGTAGTAAGCCTCTTTCTGGGAATCAGTTCCTAACATTGGCTTGAACCAATTTCAATTAAGAAAAATACTATTGAAAATATTCAGTTAAGAGTATAAAATGAGCACTAAGTGCATTAGAGTGTTTTAAACAAGGATGGAAGGGAGAGGGATAAAGTCCCCTGATATAGAAATAACCTACAAGAGATAATTTAACAATAGTAGAGAGACATCTAATATAAGCAAAAACAAAGCTTGACTATCACTAGCATTAGAAACTGGGCCACAATATTAAACTCTTAGAACCTAGCTCCTTATTTGCAAAATAAAGATAGTAATGCAGGTTTTCTAATAATTTTTTATGATAAATGATGTCTGACCTCCATATCCAAACTGTAGTATCTATCACACTATCTGTTTATGGCCTAATGTTGTCAGTTATCTCATTTTAGGCATTCACCTTTCTTTCAACTTTGCATAGATAAAGCCCTGAAGAAATATCTAGAGAATAATTAGCATATGGCTAAAGCCATCATGGGGAATATAAAAAGATTTAAAAGTGCAATAGGAATCTGTTTTAAATGTGACATCTTATTGATGAAACTTTTCTTCTTCAATAGAACAGGAAAATATTTATAAAAGCTCTATTTAAAAATTATTGCAAGGCATCTTTTGGAGGAGGGATGCTTTTTTCTTTAAATGCAGGCTAAAGTGCAGAGTTCTGATCTACCCAACTGATTTATGGGGGGGAGGGGTGGAGAGGAGTTTGAAAGTGTGGTTCATTGGGGCCCTGGGGGGAAGAGGGGGGGGTAAACTGTGATGGATGTGGTACTGGAATTATGTACGTGCAAACCATCCTTAACAGTATTGTCCATCACAGAACATCAGTGGATTAAAAAACGTGAAATAATATAGAAAGTGCTTTATTCCTTGTAAATGTACTTAAATATAAGTTTTATGGGAAGAGGAATATTCTGCTGAATAGTGCACACTACACAGTTAGGAAATAGTCTTGAATAGATACAGTGAGTACACCTTAGCTTGTACTTGGTAAGATGGGGGGTGTATATTTGCCTCTCAGGTGACCGCAGGTGCTCAAAATTAAAAAGGACAAATAATAACAAGCCAGCCCTTTTAACCCTGGAGAAACCTGTATTGTGTCTTAAACACCTGTCTCTCTATATTTCTCTGCTCTTACATCTCTCTAAATTTCCTTTAATAAAAAGGTTCTGCTTCGCAAAAAATATGATTCTGGAACTCTGTTGTAGAATGCATAATCCTTATGCTATAGATACACATAGATAGTAAATACCTTCTTGAACCAGAATCATATCATGTTATGATGAGCATAGATTGTTAATGAGAGAAAAGGAGAGAAACATTGAAATCTTGAGAAAAAAAATTGTCTACTCTGCTTAAAGGTTAACATCCAAGCATTAGTTCTTTTAAAATACAATCACCTAGAAATTTCTGTTCTAGTTAAACTGTTGGACAATTACACAAACAGAAAATAAGCAAAAAGAACTTACTGAACTTGTTTAATCATGATAATATGTCATATTAAATACCAAGGCAGCTTTTAACGCCATTTCATATAAAAATCCATAGATTTGAACTAGAAGTCATACAAACAAGAGTAGGTGTCTAAAGACATTGTTCTTGGAGTAATTATAAATTAATTCAAAGTTTGCCAAAGTAAATAGTACAGCCTATAACCTTTGCCAGCCCCAAATATGTGAGAGTTTTGTTATATTAAATTTTCTTCCATTTAATGCAATCCCAGTGAAACAGAACAGTTTATGCAATCCCCGAAGAACAATGAAAAATAGTTTCCTAGTGAGTCCATTTCCCTTGAAGTTGTATATAAATAGAGGTCACTTTCTCTTGTACTAGCTTACCTTTAAGTGTCCTTATCAATTTTTGATTGTACAATTTTTTATGTATTATGCTCAATTTATGCATTCTTCTATAGCATCTTTATTTATGACTTTGTGAATCAACATCTTTGTGATAGGAGGCAAAAGTCACTTAGCTAATTACACATACTTGATAAGCTGCATAATAATAACCGCTGCAGTATTGTACATTAGTTGAAAGCATGTAAATCACTGCAGTTATTCTTGCTTGGACAAAAATAAGACTTCGTGTTAGTGGTTTAACCTCTATATCTACCTTCTGAAATAGGCAACGATTTTAATCCACTTCATGGCATAAATTTAAAAAATTGAATTTCATTCTACGAGGAAGACCAAAAAATAAGAACAGAAACAAAATATAAAACAAAACTAATTGAAAGCAAATAATTCTGATTCACAGTTGAGCATTTTGCTTTTTCTTCCATAAAATGCAATTCCAGTAAAAACAGAGCAGTTTACACAGTCCCCAACCCACACAACGCAATGAAATCTGACTTGGGCCAGCCAGGTGATTAGAAGTGCATACAGAGAGAGAATACACAGCACTAGAATATTAATATGACTTCTGTAGGAAGACTGGAAATTCTACAGAGTTATGAATAAGGTCAAAATAACACTTAGATGATTTACTGCCAGAGAAAAATCATACTTTCCTGAGTGATTTACTGAATGTTCTATAAAAATGGAGTGTGGACAAGCTACATTCAGACGCAAGCTTGCAGCTGTTAGTGTCTACATTTGCTCAATCTGGCTAGAGGATGATTTGAAGGTTGATTTAATTGTAGCTTCTGAATCATGTTCTTCCCTATGTTTTAAATTGTTTAACATAAATATAAAAATGTTAAAGTAACTTTAAGACTGTAAACATGTAGTATAAAAATCTGCAAAATCTTTTTTCTCTTCCAGAAAAATAACAGAAAGAAGATTGAGGGAAAAAATACCATGACTTAATAATGGCAACTGTCCATCAGGTAAGGCAAATTTACCCTATTATGAGAAAGTTCACAGGCTGTTCAAAAGAAGCTAAATATAAACAAGCAAGAAATAAAACTATCTTCGTGACTATACTTAGAAAAGGAACAGAAGTCTGTATTTGTCGAAAAGAATTTGGAGATCCAAACTTAACCAGTTGATAAGACATCATTCGGTTTCCTCGCAGGCAGCATAGGAGGCTAAGTTAATTTCTCTGGGTACAAAATCTCAAAGCACAGATTCTACTCCTGTTGAGACTACGAGGCACCAGAACTCATGTCACCACCAAAGAGCTTTATCAATGTTCTCTACTCAACTACTGAGTCCTCCTTGACTATCTATTTCTTGACAGGCTTCATTAAATCCCAAATAAGCACCTAATCATTCACTTCCCAGCATCAGCAAATTCTCCTTAGGAAGATTATCTTGTTCTTCCTCTGCAAGGTTTTCCCCCATGTTTTATTTCCACTTTTATACATACCTCCTTTTCTACATATTTTCTTGCCGGGTTTTCTGGCACATTCCTTGGATATTCTTTTTACTGAAAAATGAATAGAAGACTAGAAAATAACATGGCGCTCCATCACAGACCGCCGGAACATGCAACAGCACTCTCTAACTTAAGATACTCCTACATTTACTGAGTGCGAAAGATCCCCAATTTGTTGGGCCTGCACATGCAATGGAAGAATGTTTATGCATCTTCTCAGAAGTCATTTGGTAGGAAATGGAAGTTAGGAAACCATTTCTACCTAATATACGTGCTGTGGAGGAAAGAAAATGAGTAGGCACAGGAAAAAATAGAACAGATACACCAATACACATAAACAAAAAAGAGCGGCATGCACGCATGTAAAATATGTCTACATGCCAACAGGAAAAGCCATGCATGCTACCAGTACACACAAATTAATATTGTTAGAACTTAGAAAACTTGAAATATATCTCCCTGTTTTCTCCTGCAGTAAACTCACCATCCTCGGTGGGGACATATATGTTCAAATATAGGCAATCTTCACTCTGGTCTTGCACGTATGATGACACCACATCCAAGTTATTAGTAAACCATACAGGAAGCATGACTTCTGGGAGTCTGCCATCAATGATATTCTGGGGACACACAGGCGCAAACTGAGTGGCATTCCTGATATCTGACCATGGAGTCGGTGGTTCTGGAGGCTGGAAACGGTGTTCCCCTGTTGGTGGGGCTGCATAGGGAACCCCAAGAAACTGAATCACAGGCCCCAAAATTTCATTATTGAGTTCTTTCTTAATTCCTCTGATCTTGCCAAAATTGGTAGTCACCAGAGGGTCGACATCATCCAACTTTTGCGCAAGCACATGAGCAGCCTGAAGTAAACATCCCATCACACAGAGAGTCAACGAGGCACTCGATCCCCTTTGTACCAAGCACGCCATCATTGCTCTCCAAACATAATTTGGCCATGTGCACCTGGGCAGTGCCATGGTCCCACATTAGGTGTATAGTTGCCTGGGTATGGTGTGGCAAGGGTGTTTGTATCCACTTGGAAAAGCTGTAGAATGGTGAAATACGCCTCTGATTTCTTAAAGATGAGCTTGTTGCAAAAAGCTCAAAAAGCTCTTTATGCAGCCAGTATCTCCCATTGATTTCACAAGTATTGAAGTAGCATCTTCAATCACTGGTATTTATCAGACCATATCCTATTGACTATTGTGTTTTCCATCGTAGCAACGTGGTGAGGGTGGCCATTGACTGCAGATTCCCTCTTATTAATCAAATCCAGTTAGCTGCAGGTCTATATCCTAGAGAAAATGAAAATAAATCATTAGTATGAACAAGCTGAAATAGACAAAGTGATAACTAGATGCTTTACAAGCTAGAAAAACACATTAATACTGGCTAGAATTAGGTAGGTTCAATATTACCACCAGAAAATTATGGTTTGATGAGAGATGACAAGTGAAATTACTGACTCTTAGATGATTGAGAAACTTGCCTGCTGACTTGTACACATTTAGGTTAAAGCAGGGCTTGTCAAAATATAGAATTTCAAGAATATTTCACAGTATGGCATTTTTTAAAATTCTGGAGGCTATGTGCAAAATATCCCTTTAGTCCTACTTAGTCTTCTTCAACCACTTCAAGGGAACAATGAATTAGTCCATAAACAATTAGAATTCAAGAGCAGAAAGTCTTTTAAAAATACTCATAGGGAATTAGTAAAACAAAATATGGCAAGAATGAATACAGATATATACCAAAAGTCATATTCCATGCAGTATAGAGAAAACAAAGTTAATCTTCGAACAAGAAAATTAGTGCTAGTTGAAATATGGACATGGTTAAGTACAACTAGAATTGCCTTATATAAGGCAACTACCCCTGCTATTTATCCAGAGTTTGCAAAACACCACTGAGGCCCCTCAACTTAACATAAGGTTCAATAAATTAAAAGACAAATAACTTTAAAGACAATATAAAAAAGAGACAAAAGTTGCTGTCATTTTTGCAGACAGTATCATTTTGTCCTCTATTCCATATCATAAATACGCGTAAACTGCAATATGAAAATGAATACATTTCAAAGTCAATGTATATTTTAAATTACAAATTTCGTTATCACTATCTGCTACACATCAAAGGAAGAATACAGAAGCAAGTGATGTAGTTTAAAAGAACAATCAGAGCTAATGATGGCATCTTGCATATTAACACTGATCAAATATCTAGCACTATTTACCCAGTTAGGCTTAAAATGCTCAGAAGACAATGGAACATCAGTGCAGTGCAATTCACAGTCCTATCTTACATGAGCTGCAAAACAGCATACAACTCTGCAAGTCTGTCTTTTCTTGTTCAAGCAACCCTTTAAATTGCTTACTTTGAAAATAATAGTGTTGATTTGTATTACAGAGGCTTCATCCTGTCACACTGGAAGATTTCTAAGAAGTGCTGGTCTGGCACTGAGGCTGACCTGACTTTGTGTTATTGAAAAGAAGATTGTAAAAAACTATATAGGGCAGCAGGGGCTTTGGCTCAAGGTTGGCATTCCTTTAACAGTGAATAATCCATCACAGAAGGCAGTAAGGAGATAAATGTCTTTCTTGGATAAAACTTCATTCTATGTTAATTCTCATACCTTTGCAAGTAAAAGCTCATTAACATACAAAAGACAGATTTAGGCCCCTCCAGTTCTTGTCCCAGAGCACCAGCAGGAACTGAGTAGTTAGCTACACAAATCCATTTTAGAGTACATTACAGTTATTTTGGTATAGAATCATGGTGGGTCTCAGTGTAACTGAGTATTCACCTTTTGGTATTTAAAAAGCACTATCTTGAGTACTTGCTACTAGAGCAGACCTTGAAAGTCTCTATCCACCATTTTTATTTTAGTATAATTTTCAAGTACAGCAATTTCCAAACGTTCTTATACACCTGAAATCTCATTAACAATGAAAAGTACCTGTTTGACTTATTAACAAAATACTAATCCTTCTGAAACACCCCCTTAACTGTGCTCAAAATAAAGGGCTTCTTATTTCTCAGTGATGTGCTTTTTCGCACAAATGATAAAGGACTACCACATGCTATCATAAATTTTCAAACTCTAATAATGTTTAGCTCTTGGGGTTTCATTTTACAGGGACTTTACCTATATACAGAACTCACTATAGCATTAGTCCCAAAGATTTTTCAGAAGTTGTGATGATAGTAATAATAGTCATATTGTAAGGTTCCTTGGGACCCCAAGGAAAATTCCAGAGCTAAACTCTGCTAATTAGTAACTCTTCCTTTCCTGCCCTCTCCCTAGTAGAGCCTTAGCTGTGAAACCATTTGTTGACTCTTCTGATCTAAAACTGTGGCTTAATTAAATTACTCAATTTTAAATATGATTACAGATATCTAGCATAAACTCTTTAATCTATAGGGAAGTTTTTTTTCTTTTTGCTTATCAGTTGTTTTTCTTGTATGCCCAACAATTGGCTTTCTTTGTTCTTCATTTATAATAACCCTATAAAATGAGTTCAACATTTAGACCTTTTTTGCTCATGAGGAACTGAGACTTATAAAGGTTAAATACTTTGTCCAAGGCCTCTCAGCTAATCAATAGAAGATCCGAGAAACCATTGGCATTTGATTTAAAGGCTACCTTCCTGATTATTGCACATGATACAGTCTCTCAATTCACAATTAACTTTAAAAAATAACTGATCCTAGTGCATTTAAACTTGAATTGTAAAAGTATTTTATGTTTCTTAAGAAAACAGTCTAAAGACTATGACAATTTTACTGAAATAAAATTTAAATTGTTTTCACTGTTCTATTGGACAGGTAGACTTTATTTTATTACTTTTTAAAATTTCTTTTATTTTACATTCAACAGATCTTTGTTATTTTTATATGTAACACACAATCACATAAAGAAAATAATGGATAACAAAATTTCCCAACCTAATAATAGCCTAAATAACCATTAGTATCAACAAACTATGATATATTCATAAATTGGAATTCATAATTAAGTAAAAATAAAGGACATAGCTCAAAACAAACATAGATGTTTCTCAAAATTTTCAAACATAAAAGATTACAGAAGATAAATTACAAAAACACATTTAAATGAAGCTTAAAATAAGCAAACTATTGCTAATTATTATCTACAGTACATAGTTCCAGAACATTTGACATCCCAGGCAAATAAGAAAAGTCTAAGAAATCAGTTCTAGCAATGAATTAATTAATTGGCACAATTAATTGGCACTAAGTTAGAATAAATGTAGTGAGGCCTTAAAAGGCCAGCAATTAATGAACTGCAGTGTTTTACTAATCCGATAGTATTAGGTACTACACACTAACACATATATACAGACACACACACCTTTGTTATGACATTTCAAGTATTTTCTGCAGGTATGAAATAATTTATAATACATTAAACATGTTAGTCAGAGAAGCCTTACTAGACAGACCAAGCCTGTAGATTACTCTATAAATCCATACAGAATTTACTTTCATCTAATGTTCCAGTTAGTAGAAATATTTTATAACAATTCCTTCAGGAGTCCTTTTCTTAGGTGGAAACCATGTTAGTCTTACTAACAGAACTAAAATTATAGACATAAAAGTCATCAAAATGGGAAATAGTATCTCATTTACATTAATTGATCACAATACCTAGTTCATCAAGTAGCTCATTTTTGCATGACATTGGGTTTTTAATAAAAAGCGTGATGAAGAAAATTGTCTGTGTCACATTAGGGAATCTAGTGGATAGCGACATTCACTCACTCACCAAACACTGTGTTCTACTATGTATAAGCTATTTTGATAAATATTTTAAGGATCTAAACATAAGTACAATCTAGTTATTCTCCCCCAAAATACAAATATAATATAAATTCTCCCCCGTAATACAAGTTTTAAAATGGCTCTAATGCAGAATGGAATGTAAAATGTTCAATAAAAGTATCATAGAGTGAGATGAAGAGAAAACTGAGGTTAGGTGCTTACCTTGCATGCAGCCAACCCAGATTCAATCCAGGGCACTATATGTGATCCCCTGACCTCTGCCAGGAGGCAGCCCTGAGCACAGCTGGGTGTGCCTCCGAACATGAAACACCATAAAATCAAACAAAGCTATTATAGAGGCAGGAGAGATAATACAGAGGGAGGCTACTTGTCTTGCACACAACTGACCCTGGTTCCCAGCACCCAGATACGGTGCCTAAACACCATCAGAAGTGATCCCTGAGCTCAGAGCCAGAAGTAAGCCCTAAGCATCGCTGCATGTAGCCCATACGATAGCACAGCGGGTAGGGCGTTCGCCTTACAAGCGGCCAACATGGCCGACCCAAGTTCGATTCCTCCGCCCCTCTTGGAGAGCCCGGCAAGCTACCAAGAATATTCGATATGCCAGACACAGTAACAACAAAGTCTCCAATGGAGACGTTACTGGGCCCGCTCGAGCAAATCGACGATCAACGGGAGGACCTTTACCTTTACCTTTACCTTTAAAAATTGCTTTCTAATAATGGGGCCACCCCGGCTCCCAGGCAATCTCTGATTCTGGAAGTCAAGCCCACAACCCGCCCCCTAGCGCCATCTTACAGGACACAGCAACAAAGAAGAAAACCGGCTGGGGACCGCACCGCTCCCGGAAAATGCTCCAGGTCCCAAAGAGAGCCAATATCACCGGGAGGTCCCAGATGGGGTAGGTGGTGCATCCTGCCTTCTCCAGATGGAACCCCGATGACCATGAGCCTGCAAGCAGGCACCAGGACATTCCCCTTATATACAAAGTGATCAATGGAAAGCTAATCATCCAAAGTTTCTCCCTGAAAATCAGACTTAACTCTTTTGCAAACCACAACACCCAAAAGGAGAGAGAGAACAGAGGGAATGCCCTACCACAGAGGCAGGGTGGGATGGGGGGATGGGGGGATGAGGGGTGGGAGGGATACTGGGATCCATGATGGTGGGTAATAGGCACTGGTGAGGGGATGGGTATTCAAAATAAATAAATAAATAAATAAAATAAATAAATAAAGTTAAATTAAAATTATACTATCTCACTTATTATAAAAATAAATAAATAAAAATTGCTTACTAATATTACCCATTCTCTATCTTTCTTTGTTTTTAATGTTTGTCTATATTTATTTTATTATCTTTTGGCCGCAGTGAATAGTGGTATCAGAGACCAAACTCAGGGTTTCTCCCTCGTAACATAAGTGCTCTGTCCTGAACTACATGTCTAGCTGATATGTGTTTTATTTTTAAATCCAACTTTTTCCTACTGAAGTTCCTACTCTGCATAAGGATGTTGTGTTATCAGTATTGTTAAAAATCCATTGTCTTCAAAATATTAACTATACAGGTATAAAATATTTACATCCGTTATAGAAATCTACATGAAACCGTTTTCTATCATGCAGCCATGGGTAATTCTCATGTGACTTGCACTGAATTCAAGCTTATCAGGAGGGCTGCATGGAGCTTGGCCAAAAGTTACAGAGACAATTTGTGAGAAATTGTACTTATATTCTATGAAGTCATTACAAACACGAATCCTTCACTCCCAGGGAAATACAGGCATTTACATGTATGTTAATAGTATGTGTTCATAATCACAGACACAAGCAAATATACACACACTACACACACACACACACACACACACAGAATGGTTATAGCTTTAATCCTATAGAAACAACTCATCCTTGTATAACCTTGTATATTTTATAGAAGATTCCTAGACCACCCCACTGCTCCTCAGTTTCCACTACTGAGATTCAGAGCTCCCCCAATTGGCCCCAGAACAGAAACTGCTACTTTATTCCACTCTCCCTTCACCATCCTTATCCTCTGTGCTGTTCTCTGTAGAGATAAGAGCCTCCTCTTTGCACAAACCCAAATTTGCTCCAACTCAAATTTGCTCAAACCCAGTTTGAGACAAATTCACTGGCTAACTCATTTCCCCCCTCTTACTCATTTCCGTGTAAGACTGTGAAAACACGCTGAGTCCTGACTTTGGGGTTACAAATAAATCTCACGGAATCTTTGTGGATTCAGTGAATACATTATGTCCTATTGTTTTCTTTGCCTTTAATATAGCTATTCAATGAGCATAAACTATTTGAGCCTGTAAGTTCTTTCAGGAACTGAATACTTAAGGGAACTAATGTGTAATTGACTCGCATAGTAAATACGTAAAGATGGGCAGAATAAACAAATGAATGCAATTACACAAAATGTTATTAGGCTTTGAAAGAAGAGATAGGTGTACTCAAGCTAGTGATTAGGGAAGAGTTCATGAATCAGTGCAGGGATGGGGGAAGGGGGAGCTTTGAGCTGAACTTCAAAGAATGAGTGGACTTGAACTATCATTACAGGTCATGGACAGGTAGAGAGCATGTTCCAGAAGCATCCCAAACACTTAGTGGAATATCCTGTGATACACGGCCTCTTGGGAGGTAGCTTGCAGGCTCACACCAAAGCAGAAAGGTCTTTCCTTTTCTTGCCCTAATGCAGAACGATTCCAAGGAGCCATATCACAGCTCCTAAACTTCCCATGAAAAAGGGCAGAAGGAGAAAGTGGTTGTGAGTGGCGTCTTCCTTCTGCTCTGATGACTTCCTGAAGGCAAAGCTTCGTCTCAAAGCCTTTTGAATTTTTTCTCCAGGATCCCTGACCCATAATAGAAAGGAACGAAGTAGCCGCACATTTGAGGAGGGCACAGTTTAGTTTGGCCAGAACACAGAGTAAATGAGGTTGAACGTTGGATGAGACTGGAAAAGCATGTTACAGCCAAACCAAGCAAGCCCTTTATTAAAAGGCTAAAGAGTTTGGATTTCATTCACTGGATGATGAAAAGCCATTAAATATTCCTAGCAGGGGAAGGGTATTATTAAGTTTATTCACAAGAAAATTAAACTGGCAGAACTGTGGAACAGAAATCTCCAAAGCAGTGTATCTATGCCCTGTAAAAAGATGACCTAGTGAGAGAAAGGGAATTTGAGCTTCGATGGATTATAATTGCTTAAATTTAAAATATAAAGAAATTAAGCTTTTCTACCATGCAAATGTGATTAATGCCAGTATCACTAGGTTTTGTGATGCCTTTAACCCTTGTTCTTGAGGTGAATCATTCCATAAAACCATTTAAGTTTTCCCACTTAGTTCTTATTGTCTCTTTTCAATACATAGAATATAATAGAGTTTACATAACTGGATATATAGATGTATATTTATATTCATCTTGACGGAATTAAAACAACCCCAAAAATGGGCTACTATATTAATTTTTTTCTACAAGTTTAATATACACAGATATAGGGATATACTAGAGATACAATTATGAGAACAAGAATCTCAGAAAAATGAAACTTTTCCCTTTTAAAATTCTTCTTCAGCTTACACTGTAAGAGTACAACAATGGTTATTTATCTAATCTTACATAACAAGAAGACAAATAAAAATATTGAAGACATCAAAACGATAACTTGATATATGAATTAGACCCACTTGATGGGCTGGAGCGATAGCACACCGGTAGGGCATTTGCCTTGCGCGCAGCCTGCCGGCCAAGCCGGGTTCGATTCCTCCGCCCCCCCCTCGGAGAGCCCGGCAAGCTACTGAGAGTATCTCACCCTCACGGCAAAGCTTGGCAAGCTACCCATGATGTATTCAATATGCCAAACACAGTAACAACAAGTCTCACAACGGAGGCGTTACTGGACCCGCTCAAGCAAATTGATGAACAACAGGAGGACCATGACTGCGATTAGGAGCAAACGCTCTAACAGTCTCAAACACGAGTTGTCAATGATATTTGTAAATGGTGAAATCAAGACATCAGGATTTCTAAAGTATTTGAAAATTCTAACTTTATTGCCTGCTGGTCTTTTTGGCTAAGATTATGTGTACAATATTGACTTGATCCAATACAGGATTATGTTAATTATGGGTTGCTGATCAAACTACGGGATTGGCCAGGGCGATGATTGAAAGGCTTGCATGCACAAAACTCCAAGTTCAGTCTCTAACACTGTATCACTACATGTACCCCACCCCCAAGCACAACCAGGGTGTCTCTGGTGGCTCCTGGAGCTGACACCTGAGCTTACACTGAACTAACTGAACTGGCTGATCAGGAGTCACCACCAGATGTAGTACTCAAAATCCCTGAACATCCCTTTGGAGTCCACCTAACGGAAAAATCGGGATTATATGATACAAAATGTACAAACATCATTAGCTCAGAAAACAAAATTGTACAAACAAAATTAGAAACACTTTTATTTTCACATAAGTTAAAATATTGGTGGAATCACTCAGTTACCTAAAAAACAAGATTATAAATCACCCACTTTCTGCCATACACTGTTTCAAACACCTTGCCTGTTTCATGCTATTTAATCCTCAACGCAGACTTACAAACCACGTACTCAAGGAAATGAGGCTTTAGATGGTAAGTTAGATAACTTCATATTGCTGTACAGCTAGAAAAGGCTGATCCAAATATCCACACCAGGACTGCCTAACTAACAGTAATATGCTCAGGTTTCTTGTGATAAGGACATTTTGTTTTGTTCCTCACTAAGATTAACTTAGAGAAGTCATGCTCACTTTTAGAGATTGATAAGAACACACATATCAATAGGGAAATTTAAAAAATCTGATGATCAACTCGTGGAGTTAATTAGTACACCCAATGTGGACAAACTCAAATTCAAAAAATGCAATTTGGAGATGGGAATATCAAAGTTGAAGATCTTGATCACGAAAAAGTCCAAGAAATGGTATGGCATGTTGAATACATAAAAACATGTCGCTTTCAAGATGTCACATAGTGATAGATAAGCTTTGTCATGACCATAATTAGTTAATAGCTCAAACACTAGCTAGCACACACTAAGCACAAATGAGCTAGATAGCTAACTACAAAATCCTATTTACTTGCCTACAAATCCCATCATTATAATCTTTTTGGAACATAATTTTTTGGGGGGGTCACACCCAGAGGTGTTCAGGGGTTACTTCTGGCTCTGCATTTAGAAATTTCTCCTGGCAGTGCTCAAGGAATCATATGGGATGCTGGGAATCAAACCCAGGTCAGCCGCATGCAAGACAAATGCCCTACCCGCTGTGCTATCGCTCCAGTCCCCTTTTGTAACATATGATTAAATTGAAAATTAGAAAGACAAGGTCCCTACACACTTTTCAAAAAAAATGCACATTCGTATTAAAATAACAAGACAAAACAAATATAAGCCTGTATAGCAGAAGTAATAGACGCTGTTTATTTTGCTCAGAGCTTTTTTCTAGAAGAAATAGCAAGCAGGCCTCAATAAGGTCCCACCTTAGTATCGCTTCATCTGAAGGAAATAGAAGCAATTCTACTTGTTTTCTTTCTCCTTGAACTACTTCGGTTCTAAATATATCTCTTCAATGATGTAAGGAAATAACCAAAAAAAAATAGACTATTAAGAAAAAAGGCTAAGCGAATTTGACCAATATAAGCAAACTGGGCCCGCTAGAGCAAATCGATGAACAACAGGAGGACAGTGACAGTGACAGTGACAGGCAAACTGTAAAATAATAACAAGGAAAAATTATTGAGGAAGTTATACCTGGTAGCCAACTTTTTGGTGGGGTGGGGTGGGGTATAACACAGTTTTAATGAAAGACAATACAGGGTACTGGTTTACAGTTGTTAGTGAACTGGGTTCAGCTCACTGAAAAAGATCTTTATCCCTAGAACGAGAGAAATAAAGAAGTTAAAACACGTGTTTTGCATGTTGCTAACTTCAGTTTTATACCCATCATCATACATGGTTCTCCTAAGCACCATCGGGGTGATCCTGAAGGACAGAGCCAGAAATAAGCCCTGAGCATTGCTGGAGGGGGCCCAGAATTCCATAGCTATCTTTCTCCCTAGAAAATAATCTGATTTTCAAATTTTGCCTGAAAGGACTATCTTTAGCATCTCTCAAAGTTGGGCTCCAAAGTCAATACTTCCTTCCTGAATTCTCCCAGTCACAAAACCACTCCCTTCCATAAGATTTTAAAAACGAAGAGTTGTCCTACCTGCTCTCATAGTATTTTTAAGTGCAGCTTCCCTTTTCATTGGACATCTGCATCTTAGAGGCCAACACTGACAAAATTGGCATGGTGCTGATTTCAAGAGGATTACAGAGACAGATGTTTTCAAAGTAAATCACAGGGATAATGTGCCCAGATGGAGAGTGCAGGGTATTCAAAGGGAAGGTTTAATGTGTCTGTAATGGGAAGGAAGAAATTCCTGAATAAGTAATCTGCAAACTTGGTTCAGAAGGATGAGTCTTAAGTCAGCAACTGAAGACATGGAGGAGACAGAGTGCACGAACAAGAGGCAACAAGAGACCCCAATGTGAATTTGGGACTTCTTAAGACCACAAAGGTAAATTTGAATTTAGAGAAGTAAGGGCCATCAGGCAGGACAGAGCAGCAACTTACACTTCATGAATTTCTAGGTTACTTTATTGAAGAGACGGCCTAAGTAGGAAAAGAAAAATTATAAACACAAAAGTGATGTAGTCAAGATTAACCTGATTTAAGAATAGAGGTTATGGCTTTTGAATTATTGATTTTTAATAACTATTCCCAGAACAGTTCATTACACTGTAGGTCATAAGAAAATAGATCATGAACAAAAAAACCCTCCATCCCATTATGTTATTTTCTTCAATTAACCCTACCCTCACATTTTATTTATTCTTTTCTGATTCCTACCTTGTGAGATGGTCTGGCCTTAATTAGAGTTGCAGCAAGAGGGAGAAACACAGGAAAAACTGTACTTGGATACACTGACTTCTAAATCCATTGTTGCTAGCAAAAAAAAAAAAAAAAGAATTCCAGGAAGCCAGAGTAGCTTTTCTAACAACAGATACAAAAAAAGAGATCAAAGTAGTATCTTATTCTGCTGCATAGTATAAGTAGAAATATTGGCGAATTTGCTGGTTGCTTTGTTGGGGGTTGGTTGTGTAAGAACTACCAAATAAACTATCAAACATGTAACTATAAAAATAAGTTTTACTGTCTACTTTAAATCCACTATCAAGAAGGCTCTTCCAAACCTTAATTGTTTAATCTAAAATCTACTTAGGAGTCCTGACTCTCAAATGAACGTGAAGGTGAAAAGGGGGGAAGTAAGGACAGGAATCAATAAGCCAGGCTGTTTCAAAAGCACAGGCAACACTTTTAATGTATATGTAAAATACTGCAGGACAGATTTTTAAAACCAATTGGTGACCTTGTGCACTCCAGATGAAAATGAATAATCGCTTATGAATTCAGGAGCGACAGCCAGGTATAGCTGATCACTTCCCTCAATATTGAATTGATGCGTTTGCCTGAGAGGGACACGTTTGGGTCATGAGGCATTGTTCTACTAGCAATTTAATTATGTCCGCCTTTGCCTTTATAGAGAAGATAACAAAGTGAGAGGCAGATTACTACTCACTATTTAAGCTTGGTTTTGTTTCTAGTAAATTGCTGTGCCAGGAAAGAGTAGAGAATTGCCCTTGCTGGTAGCCTGCTTAATTAAAGTTTTCTTTGTAAAAAATCCCTTGTTGCCAGACAATGGCTACAATTTGGGCAAAGGCAGTGCTAAGTTTCTCAGTGTGGCTCTGTGCCAATGTGTGTCAATCTTGACCTCTTGGAGGATGATCAGCAGAGAGGAGGTAGTTAAATCTTTGTGTCCATTCTCTCACTCCATGCAGCCTGCTGGAATTGGCAAATACTGTAGTGCCTACTGTTTCGGGAGTAACTGTTAGCTAGGAACTAGACTAAGAACTCCAGCTTCACTCCCATGAGACACCAGACAATGAGAGCCACTTCCGGTCACTCCTGACCTAGCTTTGACTTCAAAGAGTGTCCCAAAGGAGGAAGAAATTTTGTACTTGCAAAACTCCTCAAGTATCCACATATTAAATTTTCCCTTAGATTTAAATATATGAGCTGGAGCGATAGTCCAGCGGGTAGGGCGTTTGCCTTGCACGCGGCCAACTAGGGTTTGATTCCTTGTCCCTCCCGGAGAGCCTGGCAAGCTACCGAGATTATCCTGCCCACATGGCAGAGCCTGGCAAGCTACCCATGGCATATCCGATATGCCAAAAACAGTAACAAATCTCTCAATGGAGACTTTACTGGTGCCCTCTCGAGCAAATTGATGAACAACGGGAAGACAGTGCAGTGCAGTGTTACATTTAAAAATATATGATATCTAAGTTCTCACATAATATTTAAGTGCTAATAATAACAAAATCCACATCGTGGATCATCTATAAAACCAGAGCATCAGCGAATGTCTTTCCAACAATTTAATATGAACAAGAATTTAATAAGAATATAGAAACAAATTGGATAATTTGCATACATGTTATTATTTCTGTGTATTGCACATAATGTCAGAATGTCAATTCAAATAGCAACTGATCTATAAATGAAGGAAAATTTGAAAGCAAATGGGAAGAGACCAACAGTTAAGCAAAGAGGTTATATATTTGACTGCTAATATCCAGTGTCTCTTTATCCAATTAGCAAAAACTAATTGTTCTCTAGTAAAGTGCTAGGCCCTGTTTTAGGTGCTGAAAAGAAATAAACATAATTTTGAAAAATCATAAAAAGTTCCTCAACATTATGGATTTTTATAGACTATAAACTATAGACTATACTTGTGTCACTATGAGAGCTGTAGTAACTTTGTATAGTTAATAACACCTCAGATTTTTTCAGTAACACCCACACTCTATACACTGGAAACTTTGGTATCAATTTCATAGTAATATGAAATAGTACAATTAAGAAGGTACTAAAACTGGTTTCTTTTCAAAAACTTTTTACCCAAGGGTAACACTGTCACTTGTGTAGAAAACTTTGGGCATCTTAGTAATTCAGATTTAAATAAAAATAGAGCATTTGAGCACTTGAAACAATGGTTATTGAAGTGAACCTCTATTCTTTTCAGTGTATCAGTTAACCATTAAATGTCTCAAGAGTTATCATCAGGTGTGAATACAGTGACAACTGTTGATCAATGTGAAATGTAATAATCACTGCTATCCTGGGTCAATTCTCTCATACAAAGAGTGATTATAGGGGTTGGAGCAATAGCAAAGCAAGTAAGGCGTTTGCCTTGCACGCGGCCCACCTGGATTCAATTCCCACCATCCCATATGGTCCCCTGAGCACTGCCAGGAGTGCAGATTTCTGAGTGCAGAGCCAGGAGTGACCCTTGAGCATTGCTAGGTAAAATCAAAAGAGAAACAAAAACAAAGAGTGATTATATTGTGGAAATTAATTAAACTAGTGATAATTCTAAATTTTTATAATCATTCATTGTTTTCAAATGATCTTGTCTAATTCCCAAAAGTACTGAAGTGCCCATATAACAATATAAAAGAATTTACTATAATTTCATATTAGAAAAGGAAATGAGAAGTTCTGATTTACTTTTAAATATTATAATTAATTTATTTTTTATGATAACATTCATAAAAATGAATGTCAGGGAATGAAAAAAATCTACCATTACATAGAATAATGCAAACATCCATATAAAGGTAAGACCCCGGGTCGATTCCTCTGCCACTCTCAGAGAGCCCGGCAAGCTACTGAGAGTATCTCGCCTGCACAGCAAAGCCTGGCAAGCTACCCGTGATGTATTCGATATGCCAAACATAGTAACAAGTCTCACAATGGAGACGTTACTGGGCCCACTCGAGCAAAATGATGAACAACGGGAGGACAGTGCTACAGTGCTACAGTGCAGTGTGCAACTGAATATTTTTTAAAAGGTGTCTATTGGGGAACATAAAATAAGAACTCAGATCAATGCCTGACTTCTTAAAGTCTTTTCAGAATGTACCTATGTCAGATGTAAACAAGATGTATGAAAATTACATTGTGAGAAAACATGTCCCAGTAGTTGATCTCTTCTCCAATTTATGTATCACCATGCTGTCACTACCAAATAAACAAAACAAGTAAATCAATACATATTTAATACACATCTATATTATGTGAGTAGTGTCAAAAATTTAACCGCATTCTTGGTATAGGTAAACTGATAACTAGGAGATTTTTCTTGGTCAAACACCACTTGCACCACATACAAAGAAGTGGCAGCTGATTTCAAAGAGTTTAGCCATATTTCAAGCCCAAGTGGTGTTAGAAAAGTATTGAATACTATAGAGAAGGAAAGGTTACCATGGGGCATCTTTCATTCAAAACCTAAGTTTGTACAAATCTATGTCTAGCTGAATACAAAGTCTAAAAAGCCATCTAAAATTGCTACAAAAATCAGAGAAAACTGAAAATATATATATATACTATATATATATATATATATATTCTAGTTCTTAAATCAGATTCCAGCTCAACAATTTAAAGGCAGATCCTAAACTGTCAACTGCATTCATTCTGTCTAGCCTCAGTCTGAAACTTTATTTCCTGTAATATATCATTATGGTTTTTGATTTTACATCTGTAGCAGTAACTTGCAATTGTTCCAAAAAGAATTTTATGCTTAAGTTGTTTTTTTAATTAAACTTCCTTTAGCAGTTCCTAATATGTGTATTATTAAAACTCATTAGTCCTATTCACGCTTGCCTGTCATTTTTAGGTTACACGTTCATATACTGAAGAGCTCTGTGACTATATATAGGAAGAAAATTAAATAATAAATATGGAGACTTGAACGTTTTATGGGTGTCAGGATGAGAGAGTGCCTGCAAGGCCCATAAGGTTTCACACAAAAGAGGCATTACTGCTAGACCTACATGCTGACACATCTCTGATCTATAAACTCTGCAGTAATGGCAGCAGTAAAGCGTTTGCCATTGACTAGAATTTCTCTTACATGCAATGGAAATAGGCACAGAAGAGATTATATTGACTGTTATAAAAAGGATTCATATAAAACTGCCCCAAAAGTTTAATGCGTAATAATTTCAAATGCCTGGAGTGATTTACTACCTTTCTCTGACTTCAGTTAAACTTTGAGTTGACAGTATTTCTTTTCCACAGAAGTTTGCTACCAAATGAGTGTTTATTCTCTGGGTATATGGACAAAAGGAGAAGATCTGAGAGGCAGAGGTGATCCCTACACCTTTTATAGAAATTTAGCAATAGTTTACATTGCCAGCATGGTTCTATTAATACAAAACAAACTAAAATCTTATTGCCAGGAAATCATTTTACTTAGAAACAATGAATATGTCACAATCCCACCTGATTAAGAGGTGAAGTACTTCAAAATGTTTTAAATTGCCTTTCCAAAAGAATTTTTCAATGACATTCTATATTCATCACAAGCATTCGCTTTCATGTGTTTTTATTTATTTCCCAGGCTATCCAAATTTGAGATGATAAAAATTTAAAATTTTAGCTAACAGAAGGGTTTTTTTTTTGGCATTTCTCAATCAGCAAAAGTTATGGAAGATTTTTCAACTGGGGACGTGTGTTAAACTTCAACAAATCATATTTAAAAAAGGATTGCCCCTTTCATTTCATGCTCAGTTAAGAAAATCAGTTAATGTATAATAGTATTTGGCAATATTTAATCATCTCATATTCATAAATGAAAGTTTCAGCAGAAGTGTCAGCTTCCCTTAAATGTTAGGCCAGTTAAAACACACTGAAGGTTTTTGACAGACAAGCTAGCTTTCAAGTAAACTCTAAGAAATACATCAATTTTTCCATAGTGACTAGCTTGGGGATTCCAGTGATATTTCTTCTAATGTACATTTTGAACTGTGCTTAGAATTTCCAGGAGGGCTAAATGAGAAAACTCACTCTTGATCCCAAACTGTTTTATACTACTCTAAAGCAAAATAGAAATAGTATATCAAGGCATTTTTTAATAACCATGGCCAAAAATAAGTCTTGGATAAGGTACAACAAAATATAGATAATTTTAACTTTAGTAGCAATTAACTTTACCATGTTGTATATAAGAACTACCTATAGAAACAAATTATAGGCCTACAGTCCGCTTGGTCATTTTCACAGCCAAAAGAGAATGGGAATGAAGGAGTAGGACACATTGATGAATACTGACAACCAAGACACATTCATTTGAGTTTTCTGCTTATGTTCAAAACTTATGACCACAGATTTAATGATTGTAAATTATACAAAATAACTTTAAAAAGGACCTCCGTTTCCATGTTTTATATTCCATCTACTTTAAAAATACATTTTAGAGCTAAGTGATAGTACAGTGGGTAGGGCGTTTGCCTTGCATGTGGCTGACCCAGGTTCGATCCCTGGCATCCCATATAGTACCTCCAGTACTGACAGGAGTAATTCCTGAGTGCAGATCCAGGAGTAAGCCCTGAACATCGCTGGGTATGATCCAAAAAGCAATAATAATAATAATATAATAATAACAACAACAATAAATACATCTATTATTTTATGCCTTTTAAATAAGAACTTTTTTCTATTACTGACAAAAAGATCCCACTCCCTTTCATTTGTTATTTATTATGATTTGTTTTTATAATTAAGTGCCATATGCTTACTTTTTTTACTTTAAATCCTGATAAATGATGTTAAATATTACTGATTATATGACAAAACCAATGGCTAGTTAGGATGAACCAGTACACAAAACAGCCTCTGCAAATGAACCATGGGACTTAAAACTATGTTAGACCATCAAAAAAATAAATGCAAAACTAATCTCTCAAAAAGTTCCTTGGAACTAACAACTGAACTTACAGAAACTATTCCTAGCTGTGTTTAAAAAAAAAAACATTTTTAGGCAAGGTCAGACAAAGTCTAATAATGTCTAACTTTCTTACTGCAGAATTCTGGGGATACAAAAGTTTTATAGATATATTGCTACTTTGTCTTTTATAAAAGGAGTGACATTGTGCTTGTTTTATAATTTAGCTATAAGAAACACTTAACCGTGCAAGAAGAAAGTTTGGCAAAGATCTTTTTATAGCAGAATGTCTGGTTACATGAAATTCCCGAAATAAGTACTAGAACAATGAGGGCTTCAGATGACATTGAAGAGTTCTGTTTCAATAAGTTCACACACAATGGCGATCCTTCAATGCTAAAGTCATAAAGGTATGTACATATATCTCATATTCTGTAAACAGAACTCCTGAAGAAGTATTGGATGCTTTTCCTCAGATTATTAAGATGAGCAAGATAATTTCGAATTTTAACAATTATCGGTTCCCATTTTATCCGAATGAATTTTAATGTCTGGTGGCTTAAATATTAAGCAATTAAAAACCTTACACTGAAAAAAAATAATCAACTTAAAATTGTGGATATCGAGGTACCAAAAGGCAGGAGAAAAGGTAACAAATGCTCACTAACCTTTTTAACACATCTATCCACACACACACGTTAAATCAAGTTTCATATGCAATGGCTCTACGAAATGGAACCTATCGGGCCTCCCAACCTGGTCCAGAATAATGTGCTTTTCTGGAATCCAAACCAACTTTTAGTTTCCTAAGTCAATTAACGTTCACTCATTTGAGTGATTAATTTTAATTCTATCTCTTGACATTGATTTTTCCATCTGCATTAAAGATGAGCTTTCCTTCAGAACTGCAGGAGAGAATACAAAAATAAAGGAGGGGGGGTGAGCCATCCCTGAATTCAGTTGCAAGAAAATGTCTGGGTACCGCTCAGCGCTCGGTCAGAGAGAAAAGCCAGTAAGTGGAGAGGCCCCCGGAGCGGGGATGCATCAGAAACGCAGCCGATCGCCTGCCTGGCGCACTCGCCAGCCGGGGCCTCGCCGGGAAGGCTGCAAAGCCTCCCTGCACTCGTTGCAACTTGCAGAAAGTTACCTAAGACTGTCTCGTGCAAAGTCGTGCAAGTGAATTGCAAGACAAGTGTGTGCAGCCAGTTCCCCGCTTCTCTGTTGATGCTGTGCGGTGACCCTGTAACCCTTTAGAGCTCGGCTGAGAATAAGAGAATGGAGGGGACGGGAGAAAAAAAAGAGGGAGGGAGACCGAGACCCTATAAAAATGGGCCCATTTTTTTCCCTCTGCAAAACCCTCCTCGAAGCCAAACCCGCCGCCCGAGAAGCCTCCACGGGTTCTACTCCGGCTCCCACCCCCGCTCCCACCTCCACCCCCGCCCCCGCCCCCTCGAGGCAGTTTTTTTCCAAGGCCTCCTTGCCTCCTCGCCTCCAAGTCTCCCGAGGAGGAAACACTGCATCCAAGAGGGAGCCAACACCGAAAAAAAAAAAAAAAATTGCGATGCAAAGTTGGAAGCGGGGAGGGTGGCCGGGCTTCCCTGCCGACGCCACAAAATCAGCTGCTCCGGCTGCCCCGGGAAGCTCCCGAGCCGGGCGCCGGGATGCGCGGGGATGCGCGAGGATGCTCAGGGATGCGCGGGGATGCTCGGGGATGCGCTGGGATGCGCGGGGCGCCGGTCCTCTGCCCGTTTCGCAGGCTCGGCACACGGGCCACGCAGCCCCCTCCTCCCCAGGCCCCCCAAACTTACCCTCCGCGAGTCCGTCCGCAGCGGAAGCCCCCTCATCTTCCCTCTGTCCCTTTCCGATCATTCCAGGAGGGACCGTTTCTCCAACACTTGGCCGTCAAATTCAAGCCGAATTGGTCCAAGTATTTATTTACCAGTTTCAGTTTTTTGGATGCCTTTTTTTTTTTAATTTCCAAATCTCGAGCCCCCGGCAATTCTGGTTTCAGAATACAAGGCGCTTTCTTTTTCTTTTTCTTCTTGAAGCAGCAGCCACCCCAGTTTTGCGCCCCCTCCTTTTTTTTTTATTCACCCACGGACACTTCCAAATCCTGTGGATTGATACCCCTTTCTTTCCAGACGCAACCAGGATCCAGAGTCCCCGGGACCCAAATCCATCTCCATGTAAATCCGACCATCAGGCGAGAAATACAAATGATCAAACCCCGTTACTTCTTTCCGCTGCAATCAGATAATCCTACTAATCCAATAGATTTATCTGGATGGGAAATTGACCTCAAAAATGAATCCCTGACGCTGGTGTCCAGTAGCGTGATTTCGTAGCTCTATGCAGGTGACTGAAAGAACTGTGGCTTCTTTTTTCTTTAAAAAAATTCTTTTCGGATTCTGGGTGCACTGCTGGCAGGGAAGGGGAAAAAAAAAAGCCGAGGACCCTGCTTTTCCCCTAATATAGGTTTCTACTCCAAATCGGTGCAAAATGAAAAATGGTACAAAGATACCCCTAGTGGCTCGAGGTGATACTGCATGGACCTCACATTTTCTTTTTTATTCTCTCACCTTTCTCGTCCCCCCCACCCCCACGCGTCTTTTTATTTTTTCCTCTTTCCCTTCCCCTTTGCGGGCAGATAACTGGGCGATAGTAGTTAAACAAGAAGGGGTCTGAACGGATTGACATGAATAGTATCTGACGACTTGAAAAAGTCTTCTGATCTTTCCTCTTTGTTTTACTTTAAAGACAGAATCTCCTGGGCTTCTTTCTATCCACCTAGTCTTCACACACCCCCCACCCCTTTTTTTTTCCTGCAGAATTTTTTCTAATCGTATTTAGTAAGTAATATGACAATGGGGGGCAGCTAATGATTTCAAAGGGAATGTATTCATTTTCCTAAAAATACTATAGAACTCAAAGAAATCTCGGTATTTCTAAAATAGGCTGATATTAGTTTGGGGGAGCCCCAGGAGGCAATGCACTCAGGAATTACTCTAGTCTGTGCTCAGGAACTCAAAGGATGATAGATACTGAACCTTAGTAGGTATGGTGCAAATCAAGCACCTGCCCTACACACTGTATTATCTCTCCAACCCTAGATATGCTGATTTTGTTTTTTATTTATTTTTTAAAATTATTTTTTGGTTGGATCACTGTGAGATGCAGTTACAAAGCTTTCATGTTACAATTTCAGTTACAAAGCTTTGAGTTTCCATCTTACAATGTTCCAATACCCATCCCTGCACCTGTGTACATTTCCAGCCACGGATGTTCCCAGTGTCCTTCACCACCTCCACTCCATCCTGCTTCCTACCTCTATGGTAGACACTTTCCTTCTCACTTTCTCTCTATTTGGGGCATTATGGTCTGCATTACAAGAACTGAGGGACCATCATGTGTGTGCCTACTTTCAGCACACGTCTCCCATCCTGAACAATCCCTCCAAACATCAATGTCTTAGTGATCTCTTCTCTCTCCCAACTGTCATCTCCCCCTGCCCTTGCTGATTTTAAAACCAAAAATGCAACCCCTTACATTCTGTTTTCTTTCAAAAGTAAATTGTGGATATATATTTTTGACACTCGGTTTTCAATTTGATCTTCTGATAATCATTCAGTAAAGATTATGTTGCCTGCTCAGAGCTGTGGTCAAAGAACATGACACAACATGGCTTGCCCAAGTTCTTTGCAATTCAATGACATCAAGATTACAACCAGCATTTGTGACATATTATAAGGAAAAAGAGCCAATGCAATAAAATTTAAGTCTGCTTAGGTAAGCAATCTTACACAAACTTTAGTGCATATCAATAATCCAAGAATGTTGTTAAAATCAGTATCCTGATACAGTAAGTCTCTGGAAGGAATGAGGTTCTGCATTTTTAACAAACTCACACTTAGATTTTTAAAATAAAATAAAATTTTATTTTAAAAATAAAATTTTTATTTTAAGGACCTAAAGTTGGATTAAATACAATTATTTAAATAATAATTATTAAAAACCTAAAGTTGGATTCACTTTCATGTTTTTAAGAATGATAGATCCTGCTTCGTAACTTGCTAAAAAATTAAGTTTTATTTTGTGCATAAAGTGAACAAGGAGTGCAGACCTTTCTTCTATCACTGATAGTGCTATTAATTTGCTCTGACTTTATGTAACTTCTTAAAGTCTCATGCTTAATTTAGTTATTGAAGCCAAACAGAAAATCCAAATAAATAAATAAATTTACAAGTCCCTGAATAGAAATTAAATATTATAAAATAATTGGTAAAAGTAATGGAATTATTATTAAAGATTTGCTGTGGTGGTATTTTATACTTGATAATTTAATTCTAGAATGTGTTTGCAAGAGCAAAAGTGTAATAATTTCTAAAACAAAATATAGGGATTTCTGTACAAACTACTAAGAGAATATAAAAGGACAGCAATTAAGGTAGTATTACTTAGCTTCAAGGACAGAAATTGAGCCAATAGAAGTCAATAGAATAGAGGATTAAAAAATATATCCTTGCATTTATGGAAATTTGCTCAATTACAAGGAGGCATTAGACAGCTCACTGCTGTTCAACGATGAATAATATTAGCTCTCAACTTCATACATCTATGTGTTTCCAAAGTCAGAGATAAACCTAATATAGAGAAAAACTTAAAAATTTTATTGAAGAAGATAGTTTTTTAATTTGGGATGTACAGGAAGAGAAAGACTTATTGACCAGTAAGACATAAAAGTAAAATCTATAAGGGAAAATGTTAAATTTGATATATTAATTTTTATACACATAAAATAGGGACAGGAAAACAGTTTTAAAATAATGCAAATAAAAACTTTTAAAAATAGACTGAGTAGCTATATGATTTGCTCTGAACATAACCAAAGAAGGATTAGTATCCAAATATATAAAGATTTCCAATAAACCTATAAAGACTAAAGTATTATAAGAGGAAATTTACCAAGAAGATGAAAAATCAATTAAAAGTAGAGGATGCTCAAAGTTCAATAAACATCTGTGAAAGGAATTCAATTTCTCTAGTTATTTGATAATTGCATGCTAAATTGTATCATTTCACAGCTATAAAATTGGCAAAAAAGGTAAAAATCCAGAAATACAAAATAAGGATTAAGATGTGAAAAGCAATGGAGAGACTATAATAGTACAAATTCAGAGAGTACTTTGAAAAAATGTTATAACTAAGGTTCCCATCTCTCCACTCCTGTGCCTTTAAAAAAAAAACATGAACAAGATATACCCATGACAAAATTATTTGAAAAGGGAAAAAATGTGGGTGTGAATAATCTAAAAGCCTTTGGATTTTTAGACAAGTCGTTTATCTAATATTTACATACCACAATAATAGATGCGGTAAAAGGAAAAATAGATGCTCTATAGTTACCCGAGTTAGCCTGGATCTAGCTCAAAAGTCAATGTGAGTGTCAACAAAAATCACTTTGCAGAACTCATTTATCTATAAGGTGCAAAATCATGCTGAGTCATATATCATTTGTATGCATCTGTAGTACGTATTATATACACATACACACATGTATGTTAAGGGAAAATATAAAACTCAGCAGAGAAGTTATCTCTATAAAGAATAAAGGTAATGAAAGTAGGTGGTATGATTTTGCTACCAAATCTACAATGCTAAATTTCACAGGGTCAGTCTTGAGTATACAACTGTTCAATAAAATGACAGATAAATTTTTGCATGACAGAAATATTTTATTTTAAATAAATACACAGAGTGGATCATTGCTTATTACTATAATCCATTATGGTGTTAGAAAAATTTCTAATTAGAATTAGCATCTAAGTGAAAAAAATGTAGCATAGGAGTTGAGAGCTTATGTGCTTTTCATATAAAAATTTTCCTGTTTACTAGACATGTATTACTTTATATTTCTAAGGAGAAAAAATTGAATTTACAAATGCTTATTTGAACTCTAAAAATTTATATCTTAGAGGATAGTCTAATGGGCATGGAAAGTTCAAGCTAGTAAGCAAAATGCTACCACCTAAATGGTAAAAGTGATTAAAATAGATAGGAACATGTATTCAGCTAGCTCTTGTATTTTCCTTTAACTCACATATTAAAAAACAGCCTCTGAAATTGTGTAATGGACAGTACTGGATCATGTGTAGATCTAACCAATTAACTGGAAGCCACCAAATCCCAAGTACTGAAGTAAAAATACAAGAATAATATTCCTATTATTGAAAATAAGTATATGAATTCAAATAGAGAAACTTATTGATATAACATAAGAAAACTAAAACTCTCATCTCAAAGTCATTAGACAGTATTTTTCATAATTCATCTACCATAGAAAATATCAAACATTAGGAAATAAATTTTAGAGCTCATTTTTAGGACTGAAATAAAACACATTAACAGTTAATACCATTGAGCTCAGCACAGATGCTGGACAAGGTCTCAATAAATTTTCAAAGATTAAGAATTGTGTTCCTGGACAATAACCAAAACAGCTTTGTGTTAAAAAAAATACAGCGAAAGAACGAAAAAACAGTCTCATCTTTTTTTGATGATAAAATAAACAAGGGGAAGAGATTTCTGAAATTTGGAGGCGTTGAAACAGTTTTCATCAACTATCTATTGATTACATCCTGCAAACTAAGAATAGTACAAAGGCATAACCTAGAAGAGCTAAAACTTTAAAACAACCATGACCCTTAGTCTATTACTGATATTGGTAATCATTTGACTGACCATTGCTGTAAGTGATTAGTTGTTAGTTTAGTTTAGTTTTAGTTTTAGGCTTATATTCATTGATGCGCAGGGCTTACTCTTGGCTTTGCACCAAGGGATCACTTCTGGTGGTACTGGGAGATCATATGGTGCCATAATAAAACTTGGGTCAGTCATGTACAAGGCAAACAAATGGATTCCTTATCTTTTGGGTCCCTAGTTACTAGTCATTTAAAATGAACACTTAAGTATCAATTTTAAAGAGATGTTAGATATTAATATAGAAATGAAAGTTAATTTTCAGGTTGTTTAAATACAATCTTTTCTAGCAATTTAATCATGGCAATGAAGAAGTAAGACTGGAAAAAGAAGTAGGAGAATAAGATATGAAACTTCTCCTTGGTAAACTACTTCACAGAGAGAATAAAAATTTAGGTAATCTTTTTATTCTACATGGTATAAACTATGAATAAATAACTGAATAGATCACAGAGTAAAAGTAATTGTTATATGAAAAAAATGTTTTCTCAGAATGAAAAAATAGTTCGCAGGTAAGGTACTGTCCATGCATGTGGCCGACCCTGGCCCAATTCCCTGTACCACTCATAGTCCTTTGAGTACCCCACGAATGGTGTTTCTTAGTGCAGAGTCAGGAGTAAGTCCTGTGCACTGCTGGGTGTACCACCCTAACAAACAAAATATTATTCTCTATATGTGAAAGGCTTTGTTTTCTCTTACTTATTATGGATAATAATGAAAAATGAAAGGCAAACAGTATTGATAAAATGAGTGCAAAGTAGAATAAAATCTGATAATGTCCTAAAGTTTCAACTGTGCAAAACTCATGGTATGTTGACACTCTACTTTACTCTCTACACTTAAATCAAAAATGATAAACTGATACCAAATGTAACATGTAAAGAGATGACATGGCTCTCATAAAAACACAGATTAGTAAGTATTTAAATGCTGCTTTGAGTAGAAAAAGAATCATATAAAAGAGGGTTATAATTTTTTAATAATTGTTAGAAGCACATCTTTTACTATCTGTTCAAATCAATTATATTGTATCCAGTAGTAAACATTTAAGGTGTTAGGAAAGATTGATGTTTTATGTCTGAATAAAAGTACTTAAAATATTGTAAAACAGATTTCTAAAGCAAGACATGGGGAAAGATTATTACTCTACCACCTTCAACACTCCCCTGATATAATCTTATTTTAACTGCTCAAGACTAGAATATAAATGAATGGCAAATCGGGAACTATGAGATGCATAAAAAAAGTGTTACAACATTACTAAACCTAACTATTGCAAAGGTTTATGAAGATATTCTTTCTAAGTGAAGAATCTGCTTACAATCTTGTTTACTTGGAAAGTATGGCTGAAAAAACTTGCCCAAGAATGTTCCAGTTATGCTCTGGAAGAACACATCTGCTTGAATTCTCTATTTTTTATGTGAACAATCTTTCCTGATGACCTCAGAATACACAATAGAATGATATAATTTAATAGAATAATAAAACTGAATTGTACTTAATGCATATCAAGCTGTTAAATTTTTCAACCATCTATTTTAAAATTTCTGTCCGTCAACCCAAGTATTGTGGTGTTTTTCTCCCCAAATTTTCCAAATTCCCCCTAAAGGTAAACAATGTATTAAATGTGACTTGTGATTAGAAAATAAAATAAGTCTCTGTTCTGAATTTTTAATTGATTGAGATCGATGTTTTTAAAGAAGCTACTTAGCTAGATAGGTACCTAGCTAAGGTACCTGAAAGGTAATGTTAAAAAAAAAGTTCAAAACAAAATTTGATAGACTACCAAAGTAGAAAATTTGTGTATTAACAGAAAAGTTGGCTATTATATGATGTTACAAGAGAGAAGAAAAAGAAAAAGGAGTAGGAGGGAAATGAGGAGTAACCACTTAAGGAGTAATCCCTGAGCACAGAATCAGGACTACTGTGACAGCCCAGTGTCAAATGACTGACTTAGCTAAGATCACACTGAGGTCAGTGGCTCTGCTAAACAAGGTACTACACCATGTCACTTCAGATTGTTTGTGCTGTATGTTTGGTTGTTAGTGTTAAAATGTTACTGTGATTAAGTATTTTTATTTATTTATTTATTGCTTTTTGGATCACACCCAGCGATGCTCAGGGGTCATTCCTGGCTCTGTACTCAGGAATCACTCCTGGCGGTGCTTGGGGGACCATATGGGATGTCGGGGATCAAACCCAGGTTGGCCGCATGCAAGGCAAACGCCCTACCCGCTGTGCTATCACTCCGGCTCCTGATTAAGTATTTTTAAAATATTATTAATGACCCCCCAATTTAAAACTTGTTATTAACAGCCTCCAAAGTAAGAGTATACAGAGTTACATATACACATAGAAAACAGAATAATGATTCTCCCAAGATGCTCACTAACATTGTAGTCTTTAGAACCTGTGAATACCTGACCTTATATATTACTGGAGACTTTACAAAAGTAATGAAATCAAGAAAGTTTTGGATGGATTCACTGTAGTCATAATAGTCCTCTAAAGAGGGAGGCAGAGTGATCTGGCTCGAGGGGATGTAAGAAACACCTGGCTCAGAGAGGGAATAAATCCCCATAAACCTAAGAACACAGGGGGGCGGGGGCTCTCAAAATTAGAAAAGGCTTGGACATGGGTTCTTCCAAGAGTATCCAGAAAGAATGTGTTCAATCTCTGTCAACTCAATTTTGACATTGCAAGTGAGCTATTATATGGGATAGTGAAGTATATAGAGTCTAGGGAAAAATTAAAGTAAAAAGTTATATTGATCTACAAGTGTTCCTAATATTCTCATCTCTAATAGTATAAGAATCATGGAATCATCTGGAAAAATCAGGATGATTGTACAACCAACTTACAGATAACCTTGTGCCTGCAAATTGTATTTTAAAAGAAATTTCAGAAAGGTGCGATAAAAAATAACATGAAGGAAAAGTATAATTACTGAGTTGTCTTAGTGATATCGAGTTATCTGATGTTTGTGGAGAATACTATAAGTAATATAAAAGAAGTTCCACTGGAACTTTTAAAGCAAAATGATAACAAAAGATAGAACAAGAATGACATTTCTTTAGGCCAACAATGTAATATGAACAAAAGACCAGAGTACATTAAAACTATTAAACTCTAGCTTACAATTTCTTTATAGAGAAAAATGATGTTTAAAATGAAAAAGAATATAATGGTAAGAAAATGGTAAGAAAGCCTGAAGGTGATTTAAATTAGTTTTAAGATCCTCAGTCCAAATCACTTATTTAATAGGTGCTAAAAATACCTGAAAATGTGGCTGTGGAGCTGATTTCTATCATCTTAGAATCATCATGGAAAATTCTATAGAAATTTCTGTCTGGGTTCTCACACAAGAATCCAGAAACTGAAATTGCTATTCTTACATTAAGTGAAATTCTGGAGTTCGTCCTCAAGTTTGCTTACTAAGTAAGTGCATGCCAAAGTAGAATTTTTCTATTAATAACAATTACTGGAGTGGTATATAAAAAATGTTGCTGAATTGCTTATCTTGACTTCATTTAAGGCATTTTATACATATATACATACATATATGTATATATAAAATATTTATTTTCTTTTGTGTAAGTATTAACAGCAAAAAAAGGAATAGTTAAGTAGATTCTTTTAATGTTGAACAATCATTCCACTGTAGCATCAAATAAATATATTTTGATGTTCTTGTTTCTTTTCCCTTTTATTAAAATTAACATTTCAAAAGGATTTTGTTTTATAACAGGATCTGTCAATTTGGCAAATTAGTTTAATGCTGATTATGAATGAGAAGTTCTAGCAGCAACTTAATATCATAGATTATCCAATCCACAGATTATCTAAACTAGTTTTGGAATTATACTATTCAGTGAAGCTTTTCCAAACTACTAAGAAATAGTTTGCTATATACTGTTTCTATATTAAAACTCTAATTCAAGTTAATCAACTTTCTATATTGCATTTCTATTTCCCTCACTGCAATATGGACATCAAGATCTATTTCTTGTTTACTCACTAATGTAATACATATTTTCTGTTTAATTAATTGACCATAATTTTATCAGACATCATTATTGATGGGCTGGAGTGATAGCACAGCGGGTACGGCGTTTGCCTTGCACACAGCCGACCCGGGTTCGATTCCTGCACCCCTGCCAGGAATCCCGGCAAGCTACCCAGAGTGTCTTGCCCGCACGGCAAAGCCTGGCAAGTTCCTATGACATATTCGATATGCCAAACGCAGTAACAAGTCTCACAATGTTACTGGACCTGCTCAAGCAAATCAATAAACAATGGGAGGACTGTGACCGTGATCATTATCGATGATACTTAACTGAACTACAAATAACTGAGTTATAAGTAGAGTAATTTTAACAAAAGTATTAAAGTTAATGTAATTTAAAACAAATTAGTCAAAATACAGTTTGATCCATCTTAATTTTGGCTGAGTAATTTTCAATGGAAATGTTTGATATAATGGCATTCGATATATGTATTCTTACAATATAATTTAGCTCTTTGACTTCTAATCATGTAAATATTAGAACATTTTACGGAAAAATCCCTAAATGCATAAAATATTGTATGAGAAGAAAAATATAACAGATAAAGTCATAATAAAAATAATATTGAAAAAGTTAACAGTCTCAGCATAATTCACTTACTCTTATTTTGTATTTGTCCTTCTAAATTTATCTATTTAGTAGTATATATGTGCTAAATATATATAACAAAATGCCAAATATTCAAATCAGATATAGTATTGTGCAGACTGATATTTTTACCTTCTTTGTTCTCTCAGCAGTTTTGAAAGCATACACGTTTAACAGAATAACAAAAAAATAATGTCACCTGTCATTTTTCTACTGCATCTTTTGTACCAATATTATACTTGGTTTTAACACTTATGTACGTCTTTCAACTTTGAAGAGACATATAATTTCTCCTGTTTTCACAAGTGGAAAACTGAAATATAGTAACATGAAGTGCTTTGATGTCCACTAAAAAAGAAAATGACTAGAAATCGTGTTTGAATTTAAGCCAAGTCTCTTGAACTCCCTTTCCCTTTACCTGTCAAAGGTAGTAAACTCTGAGTTGGAAACTATGGATACTGAGAGAATGACTGTATGTTCAGGAGTTAAGTGGAATGCTTAACTGGGATCCCCCAACCCCACAAAATAGGTACAATGGCATATGAGATATGTACATATGATATATATACAATGGGGTGCATCCTTTGGTAAAAGAAAAACCACATGCATTTTACGTCATCACCAAGACCCAGGCCAGCTTTAATCACCCAGTTCCATTGCTGTTGACTGCTTTGAGGTAAAACTGAAGAACACCTGGTGACTTCACCCCTTGGAAAAACTGAACTTTGTATGGAATTAAGGGACTGCAAAGGGAAGGCTCTGTTGAGAGTTTAACCTTCGAGCAATGTGCAAAATTCACTTTAAACAATCAGTCATGGGAGACACATAGGCTGTTTCTCCCAACACTCTCAGCTGCTAGAAAATGTGTAGCATTTTCCTGTATATCTAGTATAGGCTTCGGAAAGATAGAAAGATTCATGTTGGAACAATGTACACCTGGAACTCAACCATGAACGAACTCAACCATGAACAACTTTGTAATTATCAAGCCATGGCTACTTAATAAAAAAAATATATATATATTTAAAAGAAAGATACTAAGGGATCTTTCCAGAGTCCTGTCGGATGCCCAAGAGAACTATGATTAGTCAAATTCTTGCTTTTAAAAAAAAAATTGGGGCCACAGGCAATAGTGCTTAGGGGATAGTGAGACACACAGGCAATAGTGCCCACACACAACCCCACCATGCCCAGGATCGACCTGGTTCTCCTACAGGCAAAGTTGTGCTAGCTATCCCGTGGAGCTACCTGCCCAAGCCAGATTACTAGATTTTGACAGCTGGAAAACCCAATTAAGATGAAGGAGACTTATCACAGAACAACTGGTAACAATAAAAATCTTTATCCAGAAATTGCAAGTGGAGTGGATCCCTGTCACGGATCAAAGAGTGTCAGTCTGCTCACTGTCCTCTGCCATCTACATCTAATTTTCTTTTAATTTATTCATCATAGTGGCACCAAAATAAATCCTTTTAGAAAATGACACTCATTAAATCACTTCTCTGTTGAATTATTAACAATACTGGTGGTTCTCTGTTCTGATTGCCCACAAGAATCCCTCAAAAAGGGGGAGGTTAAAAAACTTAAGAAACATTCGCCCTCCGAAACAGAACTGAATGAGAGGGATCAGAGAGATAGTAGAGTAGAAAAGGTGTATGTTCTGCCAGCAGTTGATGCAGATGTGATCCACAGTACCCTACACTCTCCTTTGAGTTGGAAAGAAGTGATCTCTATGCACAGTGTCAAGAGTAAGCCTTGAGCACAATTTGTTGTGACCTAAAGCAAAAAACAAACGAATAAACAAAAAAAGAGACAATGACTGGAGACAGCATTAGGTCAACAACACTCACAAATAATTTTTAATTTGGGGGCCACATCTGGCAGTATTCAGGGTTTAATCCTGGCCCTGCATGCAGGGAGGGACTTCACTCAGGGATCACTCCTGGTGCTGCTCAGGTGCTGGGGGTCTGAAGTTTGGTGGGCCATGTACAAGGCAAATGCTCTATCTGCTATATTACCTCTCTTTCCACTCACTCTCACCCCTGGAATAATTCTTAATGTTTGTTAGAATTAAGAACATTGGCCCAACACATACATTTTTAACTGCATGGAAGAGGAGCAAAAGTCTTTTCAGTCCTGACTCTGCAGGTTGAGACGAATTTGGATTCACAGGTGAAACTGAGGAGTACGATCAAAGTGATGGAGTTTGTTGTAGCTGACATACGCGAGGCCAAGTTCAATCGCCTACTTGACCTTCCCAGCTTTTCCCTGAGCACTGTCCCTGAGATGTACTCTAGACAATACTCTCTCCCTTACATCCCCTCACCCCCCCACACACACACACTCTCACCCGCGCACGCGCGCAGAAACCTAGATTCAATCCTGAGGTATTCCTTTCTTAGTGACACTTTATTCTCTCAGAATTTCTTTCCTCATTTATAATACAGCAACTGCTTCAAGATCTATGGAAAAAAAGAATGATCTATTTTCCTTAATCTTAACTCTTTCCCTCTCTTCACTTGAGGTGGAAAAAGATCTTTTAAGGCTTCCATAAATCTAAGCATTTCTATAGGGGATGGTCAATATTAATGAGAAAGAGATGTGAATTTTGTAAATGCTGCATTTAAACATTACCAACACCAATACCACCAACAAAAACTTGGACACTTCAGCCCATTCTCCAAAGCATTAGAAGATACATATTATTAACAGTAAATACGAGTCACATGGATCATTATGATAACTGCTAAAGCAAAGAGGTCAACTTTTACCTGTAAAGAAAATGTTTAATCATTTGGGGGATGGGTCTAAGGGAAATGTTGAAGGGGACGCTTGAGGAAGGTTAAATTTAGATGAGGAGCAAGATTTATAATTTTTACAATGTAGCAGATATACTATTTTAGAAAATAAAGTATTTTTTAATTTAAAGATATAGATTTTGTTAATGGGTATCACAATGAATTTGTATGACTTTATATAACATATTTCAACTTGGGGCATGAAGAAATAGTATTGGAGTTAAGTTGCTTGTCTTGTCTACCTTTTTCAATCTCTGGTATCCAGTAACTCCCAAGAATAGTGGGAGTGGCCCTGGTGGTTCCCAAGGACTTCCAAAAATGACCCAGGTATGGAAGAACCACAGGACTCAAGTGTCATCAAACTCTTGGACCAATGCATTGAACCGCGGGTCCATTTGTCCTAATGTTACTTGAAAGGGACACCTGGCCCCTTAAGCACAGCTTGGGAAGTGATCTTTTCCCTCTAATAAACATTTCATTTACTTTATCCTCATAGAGGAAATATCTCAAGGAAACACCCTGTGATATAGGGTTTTCATCAATTTCTAATAACATGTAGCACTGTAGCACTGTCCTCCCATTGTTCATCAATTTGTTCAAGCGGGCACCAGTAATGTCTCCGTTGTGAGACTTGTTAGTGATTTTGGCAAATAAAATATGCCATGGGGAGCTTGCCAGGCTCTGCTGTGTGGACGGGATACTCTTGGTAGCTTGCCAGGCTCTCCAAGAGGGATGGAGGAATCGAACCCAGGTGGGCCTCATGCAAGGCAAACGCCCTACCTGCTGTGCTATCTCTCCAGCACTAATGACATATATACTTATTAATTTAATCATTTAATAAAATTTATTCTAATATATTTAAAACCATAAAGAAAAATGTTTAGTATAAACTTGATAAACTTGTCTAAAAAATTAAAGCTGAATCCATGCCTCACATGTGTACAAATGTCAATTCAAAATGGATCAAGACCTTGAGAGCAGAGCAAAATCTATAAAGTACACTGAAGAAAATATAGGCAAAATGCTCCAAGGTCTGGACCTCAAAGTTGTCTTCAATGATATAATGACATTAGGAAATGAAAAGGATAAAAACATAAAGAGATGAGAGTACATAAAACTAATTAGTCTCTGCACGGCAAAAGAAACATGGACAAAGTTAAAAGACAGCTAACTGAAAGGGAGGAAACGTTCGCATTCAACACATAACATACAGGGTTGATATCCAGATATCAAGTATTCACAAAGATCAACAACAACAAACCTAAAAACCCCATCAAACAATGGGAGTAGAAATGAACAAACAGTTCTTTGAGGAAGAACTAGAGTTGGCGAATAGACCCATGAAAAACTAATCATTACCACTTATTAGAGAAATCCAAATAAAGATTGTAGTTAGGTATCATCACGCACCAGTGAGAATGATATAAAAAAAAATTCTGGCAACCATCTGTGTTGTGGTGAAAAAGAAATTCTCATCCACTGCTGGTGGGAATGTTATCTGATTCAATTTTTATGGAAAACAGTATGGTGATTTCTCTGCAGACTTAGAATTGAGTTGCCTTTTTCCACTCTTGGTATCTACCCCCAAGACACAAAAGAATTTGTTCGAAAGGACATTTGCACACCACTATTCATTCAAACACTTAGTACAATCGCTAAGCTATGGAATCAACCTAAGTGTCCAATGACAGAAAAGTAGATGATGATGTGATTCACATAAACAATGGAATACTATGTAGCTGTGAGAAATGATGAAGTCATGCATTTTGCTGCAACATCCATGGAATGGAAGATAACATGTTAAATGAAGTAAGTCAAAAGAAGAAGGACAAAAACAGAACGATCTCACTTACATGTGGCAAGCAGAACAAAGGGATGAGGAAATGCAATGTATTAATGGGGTAATTCCTAGATCATTCTTAGCCCCAGAGTCTAGGGAGGAGAAGGGCAGAAAAGGAAAGGAATTGAGGGGAGAAATAAGAGACAAATGAAAAGCAATGGGAGGAAAGGGTCAAACAGATCTGGGTTCGATGGTGGTGGAAAGGAGCGGAAAAGTTAGTATCTAAAGGACAGAGTCAACAACACTGAAAACATGAGATACAAATTTCAAAACACTTAAAACTGTGGCCTACCTCAGTTGTAGGCTGGGGTGAGAGGTTGAAACCCAGGAACGCTCAGAATAGAGGGAAGGTGCTACTGGTAGTGGGGTTGGTGTTGGAGTACTGAATGTCTAAATCTCAACTCTGATTAACTTCTGTCAATAATGGTGCTTTGATAAAATAAAATAAGCATTTTTTAAAAGAAAAAAATATACTCACTACAAATGATTTTATCACAGATTTAAATAGAGGGTATTGGGGCAAGAGCAATAGTACAGCAATAAGTCATTTGCCTTGCATTATAGCTGATGCGGGTTTGATTCCTAGAAGGTTCCATAAGTCCATCAGGGGTGATACTGGGTGAAGAGCCAGGAGTGAATCCTTTGCATATCTGGGTGTGGCCCCCAAACAAGCAAACAGAAATAGAGGGAATAAAACCAAGATATAAGCGATATAAGATGGTGGACTTTGGACCAGAGAGGTAATACAGGGATAAAAGCACTTGCTTTACGTGCAACCAACCCCAGTTCCATCCCTGACATCACATATTATCCACCACGCACAACCAGAAGTAATCCCTGAGCACTGTACCAGGAGTCAGTCCTCAGTACTGAGGTTATAACCAGAAAAACAAAAGAAAGCAAAAAAGATTTTAGTCTATTAGGGAGTCACAAAAACAATGAAAGAAATATGAATATATGTAGTAATTGCTTAAGCAAAATTATCAATAGAACCCAGACAAGAAAATGTTTGATCTTCTGTAGAAGTAATATTTTATAGAGTAATTTTTGTCGAAATTTAAAAATTTCACAAATGGGTGTCACTAAATAGTCTAATGCTGTTATATCAATTCACAAATAATTTATTTTTCTTTTATAAGGTTTTGAATATCAAATATCAAAAACAGTATTCTATATGCCCAAAACAATAACAATAACAGGTCTCATTCCCCTGACCCTGAAAGAGCCACCAATATGGCAGCGTTAGGAAAGACGAGTAAGGAGAGGCTGCTAAAATCTCAGGGCTGGGACTAATGAAGATGTTACTGGCACCCAGTAGAGTAAATCAATGAACAACCAGGTGACAGTGATACAGTGATACGTAAGGTTTAATGACATGTGTTGTTTACCTACTATTTAATTAACCAGTAATCAGAATGCGTTAAGGTTGAAGATGAAGAAGATCAAGAACAATACTTAAGAACTGAATGCCTAGGAAAGATGTTATCATCTGTAGCCACAATTTTCACTTGAAGCTATTTCTATTGAAATTATGAAATGTGAGATGAGCAAACGTATTAGCCATTTACTAACCATATGTGCTGATGTATATTTTAACCTGTCTTTAGACTAATTTGAAACAATAAAATACTAGTGTGTGATAACTACCTGACAGTGGCCGTTCTCAGTGCTATACATTGCAGAGTCATATATCTCCATTACATCTCACTGTTGGAAGGCAATTCCTTACATAATTCCATCACTCTAAGCATCTTTTCTTTATAAATAGTTTTGCTTGCTTTGATTTTGAAGAGGATGACTATTGTGAAGGATTAAGCTTGTTTTCACAATTAATATAAAAATCAGTTTAATTCACTGTGTTTGAATAAGCCAAAACACCTTTTTCTTGGTATAACTCCCTTTCATTAAAAGGAAATTCCCTTCAATATATACCTCCATGTTCTTAATAAAAATTCCATTGCAACATCTGTTCCATCTCCATATCAATTAATTTTTCTGAAATTAAAACTGCCAGGTTTGTCAGAATATTTCTCTCAATTCATTTTGGTGCAATATAAATGGGTATGTCTTTAAATAGTGATACATCTAACCAGGAATCCTTGTCTCAAAATCCTGTTTCTGGAGTTTCTCAGGCTTCCTCTCTGGTGACAGATAACCATAAAACTTTTTTTTTCCATTTCCCTATGCAAAGTAATAGCCCTAACTCTCAGAAGGAACGTCCTAAGTTTCTCTGACCATCATGTAGTACTGCTCTCTCCCAGACCCTTCACAATTGTTTTAAGAAGTCATAAGCTGTATAGATATACTTCACCTATTTTCCCGGCTTCTGTGAAGTAGAATGAGTAGGAAATCAGTTGTGTGTCTGCTCAGACTGAGTAGAGTTTGGAAAATACAATCCTGCTCTCAGCTCCAAAATCCCAATCACTTTCAGGCAATCCCCTTTTGCTCAGACCCTAGCTTCCCACTACAAAATATATCCTCTTGCCTTCACATTCACGTTTATAGCCTCCCCCAAACCCTTTCTAAAAGGTAGCGATTTCAGTCCACTCAGGAGATCTTCTGTCTACAAGGTAGCTATTTCAGCCTGTGCAGGAAACCTGAAGGTTACTGCTTTCTTATATTTTTATACCCAGATGCCTGTGCTGCTTCTTCTCACTCATAAAACCCATTTCCCTAGTGAGTTCCAACAATTTGATTCCCTACTACATTCTCAGCCTACTTGACTTCGATTCCTCTGCCCCTTTCGGAGAGCCCAACAAGCTACCGAGAGTATCTCTCCCGTACAGCAGAGCCTGGCAAGCTACCCGTGACATACTCGATATGCCAAACACAGTAACAACAAGTCTCGTGATGGAGATGTTACTGGGCCTGCTCTAGCAAATCGACGAACAACGGGAGGACTGTGACCGTGACCGTGACTACATTCTCAGTCTTACATTGGTGCCTTCCAACTTTGCACTTCACTCCATGAACTCTCACCTAATCTTCCCTTTGCAGACTGTTGGCCCGATCATTCCCTCTGCCCAAACTTGATGCCAACCTCTCTTAGGGCATGAACTCCAGGAAGACAGGACACTTTGGTTTATCCTGTATCTTAGGTGTTAAGAAAATAGAAATGGTTAATAAGTATTAATTGATTGAATCATATTTTTATCATGAATGCCTTAGTTTTTATCACTCTGCATAAGATACAAGCCTAGTAAAAAACAGGATGAAGGATATGAAATATCAAAATAATGGTATATATTGAAATAAATAAAACTAGGTTACAATAACTTTAAAATGTGATGTTGTTTATAACAGTAAGAGGCTGTTTTTTAATAAAAAGGATTTCTTATGTGCCTCCTAATCAATACAGTTCAGTCCGTAGAAATGCTGGGTACTCTGGACCCAGGGTTATAGTACAGCAATTAGGGTATTTGCTGTGCATACAGCTCACCTGGGTTTGATCCCTAGAAACCACAATGGTCCCTCAATATCCCCCCAAATTCTGGTCCTCATGGTTACTGAAAAGTTCAGATAATGGATGTTGAAGTGACCTGTGGTGCCATGAGTTTCAGAGTTCATGAAAGGGACGAGAGTTATGGAATTCGCTCGAACTCTTAGATGGACAATTAGAAAGTCTCCTAGTAGCTTCTCATATGCCAAAGTTGTATTGTAGCCTTAGAACATCAAAAAGACATGGAAGAATAATAGACCTGACTCTAAATGGAGAGGAACCGAAAATTAAGTTATATTGAGTTAAATCATGTTTTGCCATTAGCAGCAAAGCAACTTTGAAAATGTGTTTCTCGGAATCAGAAGGTTACACTGTCCTGTTGTTCATCAATTTTGCTCAAACAGGCACCAGTAATGTCTCCATTGTGTGACTTGTCATTACTGTTTTTGGCATATCAAATGCATCATGGGTAGCTTGTCAGGCTTTGCAGTGCAGGCAAGATACTCTAGGTAGCTTGCTGGGCTCTCTGAGAGAGGCAGAGAAATTGAACCCGGGTCTGCGGCATGCAAGGGAAATGCCATACCCACTGTGCTATTGCTCCAGCCCACACTTAAATGTATTTCTATTTAAACAAGGTATGTAAGTAGAAATCTGAATTTTTTATTAATACACTTATGTCAACAGACACTCTCTTCACCTTGATTTATGAAAGGAATAGAGAGAAAATATGGAGATAATTAGCAGAAACCTGTCTATAAGAGGTGAAAGACATGAGAAAGCAAGCACATCTTTCAGAAGAAAACCATTCCAAATATAAGAGTAAATACCTATTGCCTGTGATGTTCACAGAACAGGGTCAAAGCAAGTCTTTCTGAAACAAAGTAGAAGAAGAGGACTACATCAAGCTTGGTCTTATTTATTCATAAAATTTTGATCATTATTAGAGAAAAATACTTGACATTTGTTGAACATAAAAGTATGATAAAAATAATTAATTTATAAACATTTGATTTTTCTGCTGAGTCAGAGATAGATGTAGAGGGGTAGAAAAGGAAGACCAGTGAGAAGACTTCTGCAGAAACACAACAATGATAGTAATGGAGATAGTGAAAGAGGGTGGTATTCTTATATAACTTAATAGTAAGTGCAAAAAAAGATATCCTCACTACTTGAGATATTTTATATTGAGGGCTTAAGGAAAAAATGATCTAAGGTCTAAGAATGACTTGGCCTGTGATCTTGTTGCATACCATCATCAAATTTGCAAAAGTCTGGAAAGAATACAAACATTTGAAAGCAGATGCATATTGAAAAGAATCAGGAGTTTAGTAAGGCTGGGAGCTCCTAAATAGATAATGCAGTTGTTTTTTTCACTGTTCCAGCAACAAATTTATCTTTATTATTTGATGTAAATAAATATCTCTCAATGGTAGGTAAACTTAAATCATGACCTGGCTTTTGGTACAGTTTCACCTACGTAAATTTCCTTAGTCTTTACTACATACTTATTGATTACATGTGTCACAAGCAATGTTTTCAGAGATAAATAATCGAAAGGTCTGGTAGCTTTTTTTCAACTAGCAATTGCATCTATATGATCAATATTCTAAGTTTTCCGTGGATTTTAATCAAACAATTCACTGAATAGGAATTCTCATTATACAGTGAGAACTATTCAGCTTCCTGGATTAGAGATATAACTTTGAAAAATTAAGGCAAATAAATACAAAACGCAAATTAGATGAAACAACCAAGAGAGTGAGTGAAAACACACAGAGCTGATCCACGTGTTCCAATATGAAAATATTTAGAGGATGAAAATAGTCAACAAAGAAGAATATCAGTGGGAACTACTGCTGGAAAAATTAAATGGCAAAGAAAAATGCCCATTGTAAACTTAGATAAAAATAGAATCTTTAGTTATTGAATTAAGCACACCTACAAAATTCTTCACTGACAAAACACACATGCATATGATCCCTGCTGTCTAGGATTACCTACAGTGTCATGGACTATATTGGGTGCTGCAGATCAAACTGAAGTTAACCACGTGTAAGGCAACTACCATAACCACTCTACTACCTCTCTGGTGAAGCTATTTATTTTTCTGTTTGTTTGTTTGAGGACTACACGTGGTGATGTTCATGGATTACTTCTGACTGTAACTTAGAAGCCATTCCTGGGAGTGCTCAGGGCCATATGGAATGCCACCTCACACTACTATTCTTGACAGGAAAGACCAGGCCACTATTTGATAGAAGAATAAGAAAGAAAACAGAAATATACTTCACTGAATGAATAATATCTGATTTGCTGTTATATATTTTAAACTTTTTTCCTTTAACAACTTAATAACATATGGCAGTAGGTGACTATGGGTTCCTCAGCAAATTTCATCTTTGTTACCAATGCAAAGATAAACCCCTATACCTTGAGATAAACATAACTAAATCTTCCTGAAAGTTCTACAACCCTCAGCAGTTTTTCATGGGTTATGCCTAAGACTGAACTTCAAAATTTGGTTTCCTCCAGAAATATCAGTAAAGGTAAAGGTAAAGGTAAAGGTCCTTCCGTTGATCGTCGATTTGCTCGAGCGGGCCCAGTAACGTCTCCATTGGAGACTTTGTTGTTACTGTGTCTGGCATATCGAATACTCTCGGTAGCTTGCCGGGCTCTCCGAGAGGGGCGGAGGAATCGAACTCGGGTCGGCCATGTTGGCCGCTTGTAAGGCGAACGCCCTACCCACTGTGCTACTAGCCTAAAATAGATGTGTTTGAATAATTTTTAAAAACCCTGGTCCTATTCACTGATTAAGTTCAACAAGTAAATAATTTACAAAGAAAAATATAAAAAAAGATTTAATAACTTTTCCCTACTTCCAATAGAATGTAGAACATGCAAATCATCTTCACAGAATCATCATAGTAAGGGGAAACTAGAAAAATTTTAAAAATTACATTGTCTAGTTAATAAAGCATGATGGTTTCAAGGAAGCCATGATGAACTAAATTCTATACAAGAACAAGCACGTACTGGCTGAGCCCTTAATACAGCATTTTAAAACCTAAGGTTGAATGCTTGGTCTAAATATAGAAGTTTGGGGACTCAAGACCAACTAAGTGATGTGTTAGAAAACCATAAAAATCACTGTATATGGATTTCAAATGGAAAGCAAAATATCAAATGTATAAACGTTATTTGGTGGCCAGGGAGTATGAGTAAAAACTTTGCATGAGGAAGACCTGTTTCATCCAAGCATCACTTGGTTCTTCAGACACCACTAGGAGAGAGTCCTGGAGCAAAGATCCAGGCCCCAGCCATAGGAGAGTGACAGCCAACAAACAAATACCAAAACTCAAATTATTTAAACTGTCAACTTTTCTCTCCTTGACCTTCCCAAGAAAATACCAGTGGAGGCCTCTCAATGTCTGTATTGCAAACCATAATACCCAAAAGAAGAGAGAGAGTATGGGGAGTATTGTCTGCCATGGAGGCAGGGGCAGGGTGGGAATGGGGGGGTGTACCAGGGACATTGGTAGTGGGGAATGTGCACTAGTGGAGGAATGGGTGTTTGATTATTGTGTGATTGTAACACAAACTAGAACGCTTGTAACTACCTCCCAGTGATTCAATAAAATTTTTTTAAAAAAGAAAGAAAAAAGAAAATTCCAGTGGAAAATGAGCTGAAGTGTTGAGATTTAAATTAGTATGTATTACATGTTAGATTCGAGGATTTTGGTAAGGACAAATTTAAGAATAGATCAAAATATCTGAAGCCTCATCTCAATACATTACTAGAAGACTCTTCAAATGCCATAAGACCCCAAACATCAAGGCAGCATAGATGTAGTTGGTACATTTAATCACAGGTGAATTCAATCTAATTAAACATGACTATCATTTGTTTAACCTACAAAGATGCTAAAGAATTACTGATTACAAAAGAAAGAGCTTATTCTGTTCGAAAAGAACTGAGTAAAAGTTTAAATTATATTCTACTATTCATTTATCTGTTATAAACAATGTTCACAATACAATAAAAATTATAGGATAAGACATATGAAAATGCAAAGAGGTGTCACCGATTTTTTTAAAAAGTCTGAGCATTATAGAGTATGACTCGAAAAACAAAAACAAAAAACTATTCAAGGAGAGGTGGTTCAAGTGATAGAACACATGAAGACACGTTTGAGAAAAGCATCACAGCATCTCTGAGCACTGCTATTTGCAGTCTGCTTGTCCCTGAGCACTGCTAGACTCAATCACTGCCAAATTTGGCCTGCTGAAATAAATGGCTAAATAATATATACAATAAAATGAAATATCCAATATAATTTATTAATGGGACTGGAGTGATAGCACAGTGGATAGGGCCTTTGCCTTGCACACGGCCAACCTGGCCGACCCAGGTTCGATTCCTCCACCCCTCTCGGAGAGCCCAGCAAGCTACCAAGAGTATCTCACCTGCACAGCAAACCCTGGCAAACTACATGTGATATATTCGATATGCCAATCACAAAAACAAGTCTCTGAATGATACTGGGCCCGCTCGAGCAAATCGATGAACAACGGGAGAACAGTAACAGTGACAGTGACAATTTATTAATGATTCAAATTATATACATATATCCATAGTCATCCATAAACTAACATAAATGAGGATTTTTTTATCTATAAAAGTTATATTTGGTTCATTTAAGAAATCAGCAACAAGGAAACAAGAGATAATACAATGAGGAAGGTGCTTGCGGCCAGCTTAAGTTTTATCCCTGAACCCTATATGGTCCCCTGGGCTCTGCCACGAGTGAACCCTGAGCACAGAGCTAGGAAAAAGCCATGAGCCCTTCCAGGTGTAGCCCAAAAACAAACAAAAAAAAGATTAACAAAAATGACAGCTAAATACCAAAAATGACAGCTAAATACCAAAATGGCCTTATATTTTAGCAGACGTTTCATTTAAAAAGACATATAATAGCTAAGTAAAAGCTATTCAACATGATTGGTCATTGGCAGACTTTTTACTAAAGAAGACATATAATGGCTAACTAAAAACTATTCAAGATGATTGGCCATTAGAGTGATCTACATGAAAATAATAATAAAATAAAATTCCACACCCACTATAATGCCTATACTTAAAGAGATAAAAATTTAAAAAAATATTGTCAAGGATGCCAAATAATTGGCACACTCATACGTTGCTTATGGAAATATACAAATATTCAACTATTATAAAAATATTTAAAAGCAATTTGTTGTGAGATGTTACTCGTGCCCGCTCAAACAAATTGATGAACAACGAGAGGACAGTGAGAGTGAGTCACACATTTGCTTAAAGAATCAGAACTCTATGTCTATTACACAAGCAACAGGAATCTTAAATTTGTGTTTTTTTTATTCATCAGAGAAATGGTATAGGAGTTAAGGCACTTGTCTTGCATGTGGCTGAACTCAGTTCAATCACTGGTACAAGAACCGCTGGTACAAACTCAAGAGCAGAATTAGCAATAGCCACAATGTACCATTGAGTATGGTCAGAACACTCCGCCCCTCTCAGAGAGCCTGGCAAGCTACCGAGAGTATTCGATATGCCAGACACAGTAACAACAAAAATATATATATTTATGTATTTATTGCTCTGCATTTGGACTATATCTGGTGATATTCAGGGGCCACATCAGACATGGTGCTCAGTTCGTATAGTTTCAGGAATCAAACTCAGGGTTCTTGCATGCAAAACATGTCCTCCAACCCTTTAAGCCATCATTCCAGCAGCCTCCCCCAAAGGTTTCAAAATTATTTAAAAACTGAGAGCAGTTTTATGATAAGAGCCAAATACTTTAAACAAGGTAAATGCCCATGATCAGAACTATTAACAGTGCTTAAATTCATACTTCAATTCCTAGAGATGCACAATTTAAAAGATTGGAGGGGAAACTCACTATAAATTTTAGGAATAACAAAAATATTCCACACTGGGGTATTTTTTATTCATGTGCTAGACTTTCAAAATCATGGCCACATCTCGGAAACAGCAGTGAGAAAAACTTCATTGTTGATTCAGTATTACAGAAAACTTTTCTGGATGTATTGAATAAAAAAAAAATCATTCAACTCAGGGTCGTGGATACACAAGGCACATAGTCAACCCCTTGAATGCTCCAATTATTTCTGCTTGCTTTTGCTAATATCATAGTAGATTAACACTAAAGTGAAGACACAGATTTTTTTGTTTACTTAAAGTTAAAAATAATGTATTAAAAGCTTTCCATATGTTTGATGTCCTACATTTATAGGACAAAGAGCCTGAATTTGAACAACCCCCCTTAACAAACACACATACACACACACATATATATATATATATATATATATATATATATATATATATAAAGAGAGAGAGAGAGAAACCCAGTGATGCTCAAGGCTCACTTCTGGCTCTCCTGTCTGGAATCACTAACGGGGGGAGGGGGAGAGATTCTGGGGACCATAGGGGGTGCTGTGAATCAAATTCAACTCGGCCATGTGCTACTTCTCTGGCCCCCGGAAGTTTAACATTTTAAAAACAGGATGGGGTGTCTGGAGAGATAGTGCAGAGGTAAACATACTCATCCTTGGTAAGCCCGCACAGGCAGAGCCTTGCAAGCTCCCTGTGGTGTATTTGATATGCTAAAAACAGTAACTATAACAGGTGTCATTCCCCCAACCCCAGAAGAGCCTCCAATTGTTGGGAAAGACTAGTAAAAAGAGGCTGCTAAAATCTCAGGGGTGGGACGAATAGATACGTTACTGGCGCCCGCTCGAGTAACTCGACGAACAACGGGATGACAGTGATACAGTGATACAGTGGTTGAATAAAAGGAGCAGTGTGACGTCTGGAAGGACAGTATGGCAGGTCTGGCGCTTGCCTTGCAAGTGACTTGTCCAAGTTAGATCCCCAGGACTCCATCCGTCTTCCAAGCCAGCCAAGAGTGATTCCTGAGGGCTGAGACAAGAGTAAGACCTGAGCACTGTTGGATGTGGCTCCAGACAAAAACAAAAGGAGTTTTCTGACAGATTCATTTCTCCTCTGCAATAATTTTGAATTATCTTCTATATTTAACTTGAGAAAATATTACAAACTTATAATGTTAAAAATTCAGAGAATTATAAATCAGTACACTTTTTGAAAATAAAGTGAATTTGGGTATCAGGCAAGAGAAGTTCTTTGCTGATGTCATCATATAGCAGCAGTTGAAACATTTTCCATTACAAAGATCATCAAAGAAAACCTTCCAGGGTCAGAGATATGACCCAGGAGTGGAGTACATATATCGTATAATTGAAAGGTCCAGGTTAGCACCGTGAATTTAGATAAACAGTGTGTGTCCAAGATGATTTATTGTATGTTCTTTCTCAGAATTTTTTTTGTGTACAAATATAATGATCCTTCACTTCTGGAGAGGGAAAAGGGGACAGTTAACCTCCTGTCCTATCTAACTCTCTTAGCTGCCCTTGGTATCAGCCAGCAGAGAGCTCAATGAATGATTTCCAAGTTCTCACAAAATAGCTAAGAACACCTCTGTTAGTCAGCTTTGTTAAACATGTAATTTGCCTCTTAAATCTGCACAGGCTGTGCTGCTGATTATTCTTATTAGTTGTTAAACCTAACCACTACTTATGTTCATTCAAACAGTTCTCTTTTCACTTGTCACATATATCCAATTATTCACAGGATTTTTTTGTACCTGTGGGGACAAATTCTAGAATTTCAGAATTGAAAATCCCCACCAAGGTCAATTGCTGACGTCTTGAATATCGAGCTCCTTACCAGGAAGCTGTCATCTGTGCTCCTGAAGAGTAACTAGACAACATTTCCTTGTGAAGGGAGATAAATATCAATTGTGAGGCAATGCATTGCCCTTGGGCACAGCTCAATTATCTGGCACCAAAAGCTCTTCTGTTAGTTTTATTTGATAATCCCACTAATTCTCTCTATGTGCAGTAATTTCAGTAATTTCAATTCTTCTTCAAGTAGACTACTCTTCATACTCTAAAATTCCTTTTCACAGATATCAATATGCACTTAGTTCTCTTTTAATGTAAATGTGTTTCTAAATGCACTACTTAACTGTAGTGATTTCCATCACTTTGGACATTGGGTTTGGAGACTAATCCTCCAAGTATTTATAATTTGAAGGAATAAGGACTTCCAAAGTCAGAAATGGACAAAGTCAGCTTTGTCTCAAAGTAGACATTATTAAGACACTAAATGTCTCTCAAACTTTAATCCGTCATGAATTAGGTGTCATATTAATAAAACAAAATCTGATTAGTAATTCTGTAACTAATTCTAAGACGTGTTACTGGGCTACAGACTGCATTGTGAGTAACAATGTAAATCAAATTTGTTAGTTAGATTTCATGTTTTAAAAAACAGTCTTTTAACCACTTTATTATATATAAACAAATAATTAAGGCAAAACACCAACATTAGCACACATATTTAAACAAGTGATGATATTTAATTCAAGAACCTCAATTCTGTAGATAATTTTAGAGAGCATTACATTACTTCTCCACTGCTAACCATTATCATTTGATATATAGATGCTTTGAGCTGGGAAAAATATTGAGTCTAATTATCTTAGATTATTTAGTGTCCAATAATTGCTCAAAATCTGGGCTGTAATTAAAAGCACCATAACTTCTTCTGATCGTATACTAATTGATTCTTATTCCCACAGCTTGATTACGTTCCTCCCTTGCTCTCTGTCTCTCTCTTTTCACATCTGCATATTTTAACAGGTGAAAAGGAATTCATTCTCTAGGTTAGCAGAAACACAGAATACAGAAATTTCCTCATGTGTTCCACAATGCATTTTCCAGAGTGAATCTTTTTCAATTTGGAATGAGCAATTTCCTCTTAAGAAAGAAAGAATTACTTAACAGTCATCATCTCATGGAAATCTTGGGGAGTATTCTCTGTCATTTTGGATACATTTGTTTTTCTTAGCTTTCTGCTAATTTATTAATAGGTGCCCAGTAATTATAAGCAGAGCTTTCAATTAACAATAGCAATAACAAAACAATGACTTCTATTTACTGAGTTCTTGTTCTTATGCAAAGTACTGTTCATGTTTATGAAATTCTGAAAATTAAAGTATAATTGATACAATTGTATTTTTTAAAAAGTTTGTAAATGTGAAGTAAAAGTGGAATCACTTGAGTAGTAAAAATTATTATGAATCCAGGATCACAATGCAAGCCTGGATATTTTGTTTATATTGATCAATTAAAGACAAAAGAATCTTTTAAAATGTGGAATAGTCTCAAGAAATAAACAGATACCTTCTAAGGATCAGGGAACATTATAAAAAAAATTATGTCACATCCAGTACTTTTAAACACACACACACACACACACACACACACACCCCGATTGGTCTAGCTTTTAAGCTATTTAAATCTTACACTTAACAAAGAAAATGCAGCTACTTTAATAAATCCATAAGGTAGACATCAGAAAAAAACTCCTATATTTAGTTATTCTTGAAATACTTTTTTGATTTATTTCACGAGATTCAAAGATTCTTAATTTCAAGTCCTCCTAATTTTTCTTCTTTTAATAATAATCTGTGATAAGAAATTGAAAAGTGTACTACCAGTGGCATATTTATTCTCTTCCTATAGTCATCAATTACCTAATATACACAATTCTGGCCCAAATCAATTGGTAACTTGTCTTCTGTTAAAGTTACAGATGATGGAGAGACAAAAGTAGAGGTGATTAGAAGACTCAAAATAAATATATTAAAATAAAGCATGACAGAACAGAAATTAGATAAAATTGTTAGATCTAAAAAAATTTCAGATAACAGAAAAATGTCATTTGAAAAGGGAGAATGATTTGGAAATTTAACAGTGAATTTTTAAAAAGCATTTCTTATACTATATACATTACATGATTAAACTCTTGTGGATTTTAATAAATCAGAACTTCTCAATGTTAAATGACAGTATCAGAGTTTGCTTCTGTCTGGCATACTAGTAAAGTCTGTTTTTATTTAACATGACCTAGTAACATTAGTAACACCTAGTAATATTTAGTCATCTTCTAACTTTGCAGGCTACAAATGTAGTTCATCAACCTTAAAATGGTTTCAGAATATTTAGCGAGTTTATCATTTTTCAATTGTCTTAGAAAATGCACTTACTATCAAGTGGTTTATGATGTCTACGATGACACCCAGGACATTTTCATATTTTGTGATGAGTTTCTGAAGATATACCTAATTATGGCTATTATTCTTAACTGTGAACTCACTTAGGTCCTCTTTTCTAGTCTCCTAATTTTCCTGAATTTTAGTCCTTTATGTAGAATGACATAGGACACAATCATAACAGAAATCTATTCTTAACACAACATAGCTACTTCAACATACTATTTATCAAATTATGGCATAATTCAGAATAAGTGCATTCTGATATATTCTCTAAATGTATGCATGCTTATTAATTTTTCTTCATAGTGTATAAATAAAAGCCTCATCCATGGTTCAATTGGAAACAAATCTAAACATTTCTCAATGAAGTTTCCAGCAAATGGAAGAAGCAGAGATAAATTCAATTGAGATATTAAAAAGTCACATCTTGACTGACTGAACTAACAATGGAATTCAGGGAATCTTTCTAGCTTTTAGAGTCTAACTCAAGTGACACATATCCTCATAATGTCCTCATCACCTTCTGCATTTTGAAAATCATCATCTGCCGGTGACCTCTGAATTCATCATTGAAGTAGAAGATAAGGTTATGTTACCCACAATGGCCCACTGGGAAAGGTGAGTTTTGAAAAGAGGCTATGTGACTGACTTGTATAATAGAGTGAACAATGCTTCCTGACTTTCAGGCAGAGGATATAGAAACACTTTTCAAAGATTTGGCTTCCCTCTCCATCCTAAGGGTTAATGTTCTCAGTTGACTAAAATTGTTTCATATTTGTGTAGTTATCTTCCACCAGTAACATAAGCCTCATAAAAATTTGTTCAAACAATTTATAAAACAAGCACTGCATAAATTTAGCAGCTCTCCTATAAATTTTTTAATCTAATAAAAAAGAAGGAACATTGTTTTCATTCAGAGAGAATGAAAATTTTAGTATAAAGTAGGAGGCAATTTTTTTTTAGTGAACACAGGCATGTAGGCCAGCAAGTTGGAGAAATTTATGTGACCTCTTGAAAGTGTATTAAAATAGATAATATCTGTGGTCAAAGTTATCAATTTTCTTATTGCTTAATCAAAATCTGAAACATTTTTCTGTTTGTTTTTGCTAGAGTATTTAGATAATACAAAAATGTTGAACTGATACTCAAAGACACACACTTCCAGTAATTTAGGAAACAGATACTTACAAATGGAAAGGACATGTATCATACTATTTAAACATATAGCTAATTTAGAGGTATTATTTACTATCTGGTCTTAGGAAGGGAGGATGGATCGTTGAAGAGCATTTTCATTCACTGTGACGGGGTGGGGGGATGTGTTCATTCATGGCGCATGGAGATCTAACGGACATGCTGAGTAGATTAAAATTTTTCCAGCACAAAAATATTTTATCACAAATATTTTCTCTGAAATAAAATAATTACTTTGGAAATTAACAATATAGAAATATTTTTGCAGTTCCAAAGAAGCAATACGTGTTTTCCAAACTATGGCATTAAATAAAGCTGGGATGAGAACAGTTGCTTTTTAGGGTATATTATATCATAAAAGACAATAGAATATGTTGAGGAGCACTGCACATAGTAAATAATCATTGAATAATATCCTCATCTAATATCATATGCATATATAGAATCTGTATACTTGACATACATATTCACATTTAGGTTTGTGTGTTTGTTATATAATAGATCTTAATTAAAAAGCAATGCATATTTTCCTATGGGTATGGGAGCACTGTTGGAGGGAAACTGACATGGGTGAAGGGTTTAGTGTTGGACTATTGTAGACCTAAGACTCAACTATCAAGGACTTTGTAAATCACAGTTCTTTAACTTTTAAAAAGTATAAATTGCTTTTTTTTTTATATTGACCCGCATTTAGCTCACAGTGACAGGGAAGATTTACTGTCCCCACATTGACAAATTTTGGGGTGGAGTCTCGTAATCCCCCAGTCACAACGTGACAGCATAAATCAAGTGAGAGACCCAAGATGTTTTACTTGTTATGGGGCATTGACTTATAGCGAGGAAAGAAGACAACATCAAAAACCTTTTTGATATTTTTGAGCATTAGAGAAATCAGTAAAATGAACAAGTAAATCGATGGAGGAAATGAGTAAAAGTAGGGAATAAAGCACTCTATTACTATTCCAGGGACAGAATTGAGGGGGGAAATTAACACATGTTCAAGCTTTGTTTTTACAGAACACTTAAAGGAGACGTCTGGTCTTCTCACCAAGACTTCTGTGTTTGCTCTCTATTACAAAAGCCATGCTCCTCTTTGCTGGTTTGGAATTGCAATAAGACAACCTTCATTTTATATAGACCCCAAGAGAGTACTAACAACTTTTGATTATTGATAGCCCGGTAAGAATTCAAATCCATAGTCTGTAAGTACTTTATTCTCATACCAATACCATAAACAATCTAATTCTATAAAAGCTGACACATAATACCTAGTATGAAGAGAGAAACTTATGTTTACTAGCAACTTGAGGGAAAACAACTACATAAAATCAACAAGAAAGCATCAATGTGGTTCATTGGAGATTTGGGACTACATATCTGGATATCTTGTTGGATAAATTGAGGAAATTAGGGCAATCGTGGATCAAAACTTATGGCACAGCATTTTTGTGCATCACAGAGAGCGTTCAGGGAAACCCCAGTTCTGCAATGAGTTCATTTATCAAAGGGATAATGACCCAAAAAGCATTCTTCTGGAGACAATGTGGAAACTATTTCCGTATTAAAAGAAAGGCACCTGTGGAACTAATTAGGATAAAGTGCTTCTTTCAAAGTATGAGCTATAATCCTTTGTGTGAGCTAAAGATTTACAAGACTAGGATCAAGAAAGACAGCTGATGGTGGTCTCCGGTATGAAAATAAGATCAGAGAAATTTATACTGATGTGCACTGAAAAGGGTAAGAGATCAGGTGAGTCTAGTTTGATATTTGAATGGAAATTGGGAAGAAAATTATAGGCAACTGTTGGCCCAGGCAGAGATTTTTATTCTTCATAGTAGAGGACAAAGAGAGACATTCATGAGACTCTCACATTGAAAAGTTGCTTACTCTCATCTTGCAGGGGTCTCAGTTTTTAACAACGACCCTGAACTCTTTGGAGATGAGCACAGAATAGCGAGCTACTTTGCAGTTTAGAGACTTTCTGGAAATAGTTGTTAATGTGGTGAATAACATTCTTCTGAGTAAACCCTTAAATAGCAGGTTTTGGTCAAAAGCTCCCCCTGGTCCCCAGCTGTCGATAGTCACAGAATAAAAATATACCCCAAAATAATGCAAGTCACTCCAGCATCAAGTGTAATTAACGGTGCCCCAAATGAATATGCCTCCCCTGAAATGCATATTTATTTCAGAGTCAGAAAAATTCTGCAAGTTCCCCTTTAGGGAGGCAGCCAGGAACTTACAGTACAAAAGTACAATTTTACTGTTTTTAATTGAAGTGATACTGCTTACTGCATTGAATTAAATTTGTGCATTTAAAAAAATCATCACATGTATGTTTATTCCTTTCAATTCTTCCTCTTCTTAAAGCATCGGATTTATTATTTTTTCTAATAAAAAAGTATTTAAAGAGCTTTGTTCATATATTTGAGAATGTAAATTATTTTACATATATTCATGATGAAGAATATTTGCCTTTTGGTTTGCAATTTTGTGTTTCTGCTCAACATTATGTGAATGAACCAAAACTCACATAAAGAAGTGAGAGTGGCTATTCATTGAGATTTGGTAGTGGAACAATGGCAAAGACTTATCATACCACATCCATAATAGACAGAAAAAATATAATGGAATCATAGAACTTCAATCTGGAAAGAATCAGGGAACTTAGAGATCTAATAAAATCTAATACATCTGCACTTTTATGTCCTTGTTATTCTTCTGAAAATGTATCAAATTTTACTAAAAATTCATCAATTTACCAAATTCACTTGATTTCATTTTACATCTTACTGATAGGGCTTCAAAGAAAGCTAGTTCTCACTTTCTTCAAGACTTCCTGAATATAGATGTTTCTCATGGTCTACATACTATGTCTGAAACTTCAGTTCATCCTTAAGTGAAAGTTTGTAATCATCAATGAACTTGTAGCTAAATTAGTAAATAACTTTCACTGTATTTTATATATATATATATATATATATATATATATATATATATATACTTGCTAGTGGTTATTTCACATTCCTAAATACACCCTTCCTCTGCCTTGATTTTCCTGGCTCTATAACATCACTCCTTTTTGTTCTTTCCCCTGATTTTAGGATCTGCATTGTCCCCTACCTCTCAATGTTGAGATACGTTTTCACATATACACACTTTCTCTTTGTATTCTACAGTTCCTTTCTGGATTATGTTATGAACTCCATGGCTTGCTTTGCCATTATAAAATTTTCCAAACCTATGTAGCTAGGTCAAATCTTTTTTAAAACCTATTTTTCTCTCTGCCTCCTACACACCTCTATTTGGATGTTCTACTCCAGTTTCAAATTCAATTTTTCTCATAGTCGTTTCAAAAGAATTTTTAAACACTCAATATATCACAAATATTAATTTTTGTCAGAGTAATAATAACCTCTTGGTTGTCTAAACTACAAGTTAAATGCTTTGAGTCCTCTTTTTTCTCTTTTTCATTCATTCTAGTGAATTATTGGAATGTACAGATTCAATGACATAAATTTCTCTCCCCTTATTGTTTATTATCTCTTACAGAAATAAATGTGTAGCCCTCTGTTTACATAATTTTCTTTTCTGTTTCTTTCAAAATTATTCTATAACAGCATACAAAGTAATATGTACACACATGTATACATATACCTGCGTGTGTGCATGTACACACAAAATTGGATAACTTTCTTACTTAAAACTAAGTCAAGAGTTTGATTTACATTTAAAATAAGGGTAATGTCTGTATTATGGTCTAACACAGCATTTCTCAACTGGATGTTATACTGTTCAACTATAAAAGCCCAGGGCATTCCAAGGGTAACAGGTGAATAGTCACTCAAATAGGGATATCCCAGAATGAAACAAGGGTCCAACTCAGTAGAATGGGAGCCATAGGAAGAAAAGTTTGTATGGTCATAAAAAGTTTGAGTAACATTGATTTAACAGATTATTATAAGTTATTACCTTAACCTACTCTCACACTGAATTCAACATAACACCTCAGTCATTTTGTCACTCTATTATAACAACTTCCTATTCTTCACAAAACACATCAATGCTCTTTTAAAATCCTGGATTATTTCTCTACTTCATTTAGAGTACATCTAAGAGATTATTACTATCAGGAAGAATTCATTGAATATTTCTTCCCTCCAATCCAATTTTGGTTTACTGTCTCTCATCTATGTTCACATAATTATATTTATATAACAAGCAACTATTTCCAAATTTCATGAACACAAGGACCACACCTATTTTCTTTACCATTTTATTTGTAGCTTTTAATTTGTTGTATAGCAGAGATGTTGAGTTCAGTAAGTATATTAATTGCACATATCACTGAACAAACTGTCATCACCAATCTCATAAATGTTTTATTCTCAAAAACACCAAAATACAAAATTTGGCTACTCTTGCATCAAACTTCAATTTATTTGTTATGTTTCAGAATACAATATAATATTAGAATATGCTTTTATCTTCTGGTAAGCTTTTTATGACTTTGACAGTCATAAAAAATGTTCAAGAAAATTGTTCAAGAACTGGTATAACACTAATAGATAGGATAATAAGTTTCTATTAGAGTTTATGCACTTCTTTTAAAGGCAGAATAATATTGAGAATTAAATTATTATCTTGATGAAACCCAAAGTTCTTACTAACTCGTGCCAGGGAAACCCCACATACCAAGTGACAGATTTTATTAGTAGTATATCCGTTTTTGCTATCTTTGTAGAACAGCGTTAAGTGTTATGCTAATAGACAAAAGTAGAAAATCAGACCATATGTTGCGAAATTAGCTGGCAGCTATTTAAGAAATATTTTTTCTGCATGTAGAGCTCTGTTTCAAGACAATTTTCGACATTTTAGAATGTAAAAAGACTATCCAGTCTCAGCAGGCCCACCTTTACATCTCAGACCCTCTCCACATATCAGGTCCTCTATCATTGCAGGTGAGGTCCTAGAGAACCTTTTGAAATTGAAAAAGGATTACCCTCCCAGCTGGGTTCAGCAGTCTCCACACCCAGCATCTGACATCTCAGCATGCCCACAACCATATCTCATACACTGCACCATTGCCTCATGACAAGTCTAGTCATCACATCTCACACAACTCATGTCTACATCTCTTGTCACTGTGCAAAGACCATCAATGAAAGAAAAGAGCAACATAATGCACAGTCTTATCTCTCATAGGCTAGAAAATAAGAAGGGAGGACTAATTACAAAATTTCACCTCAGTACTACAGGAGTGCAGAAAACACAATACATAGACACCCACCAAGTTCAATGATATCATGAAAGGCTCAATAAACGGCAACCAATTCTTTAAACTCTAAGAGAATGACTTGAGAGACTAGTGACACCAAGTTGAGGATTTTTGATGGGCTCAAAAAAATTCTCACAGGGGCTGGAGCAATAGCATAGCGGGTAGGACATTTGCCTTGCACATGGACAACCTGGTTTCAATTCCCAACATCCCATATGGTCCTCTGGGCACCTCCAGGAGTAATTTCTGAGTGCAGAGCCAGGGGTAACCCCAGTGCATCGCCGGGTGTGACCCAAAAAGAAAAAAATCGCACAGGTATTCAGCAAGTCATGAGAAATTATGAGAATAAAAATGAAAAACTACATTCATTAGTGACAAAAATGAAGAGCATGGTAAATGACATTGAAACACTACAATCATTCACTGTCACTGTGTCACTGTCCTCCCGTTCTTCATCAATTTGCTCGAGTGGGCCCAGTAACATCTTCATTGGAGACTTTGTTGTTACTGTGTTTGGCATATCGAATACATCACGGGTAGCTTGCCAGGCTCTGCCGTGTGGGCGAGATACTCTCGGTAGCTTGCCGGGCTCTCCAAGGGGGCGGAGGAATCGAATTCGGGTCGGCTATGTTGGCTGCATGCAAGGCAAACGCCCTACCACTGTGCTTTCGCTTCAGCCCCTACAATCATTACCGACAAAAATGAAGAGTATGGTAAATGACATAAAAACTGCCATCACCTAACTGAAACCCAAGCACAAAATTTGTAAGCCTATAACTGTACCTCATGGTGTTTCACTAATAAAAAAAGAAAAAAAAACTGCAATAGATGGTCTAAGTAGAGGAATTTCAGTAGCTAAGGAATTTATCATTAAGCTCCAAAATGAGATGATGGAGACTTCTAGAAAATAAGAGAATAGACTTAAGTGATAATACGGCAGGGTGTTTGCTTTGCATATGGTTGACCTGGGTTTGACCCTGGGCCACATCTGATCCCCAAGCCCCACCAGGTTTGATCTTTGAGCACAGAGCCAGGAGCAAGCTTTGCAAGGTATGGCCCAAAAAAATAAAAGAGAAAAAAAATAGAAAACAAGATAAGATGTAAAAAATATGAAAAGAATGAATAGAACACTACAGAACTATGAGATGAGTTTAAGAACATTATATGAATCATCAGAGACCCTGTAGACTAGCAAGTCAATGAAGAATCAGTGGTTAAAAGAATCATAAATAAGAATTTCCCAGAGTTGATTTGCTGAGATCCAGGAATCCCAAAAATTCCAGCAAAAACAGAGCCCAAAAGAACACATCGTAATCCTAATGATAAAAACCAAAGACAGACAGAGACAGAATATTGAAAGCAATAAGCCCCAAACCAAAATTTACATGCAGAAGATTCACAGCCCATAAGATTCACAGCTGATCTACAAAATAAGATTATACCAGGCAGAAGACAATGGTGGGACATAGTTTTAAAAAATATTTTCAAGGAAATCAACACCTCATCAGAAATACTCTATTAAGCAAGATTATCATTCTAGATGAATAAATTTGAAGTAATGACACAGAGTTTTATGGTCAGACAACAGTTTAGGAAATTTCAGAGCCTTAAAACCAGTTATGCAAGAAGCATTCAAGAATGTTCTTTAAAAGACAAGATAAACTACCAGTATTTTGTCACTGAGTCTGACATTCATTCATGGCACTTATGATTGACCTCAACCAGATTAAATAAAATGCCTGCTTGTTTCAGACTTGCTAAGAACTTTATACTATTTCCAATGATTAATTAATATTTAAGTTATATTTAATGTGCTACATTTATTCAGTTATGTTTTTCACGTCTATGCAGATTTTTATTACAAAATTTTACTCATTAATGTAAAGGATTATCTATAATTTTTCTACCCTAATATTATTACTCCCTTTTTATTTGTTTTATTTATTTTATATTTTTATTTATTTATTTATGGCTGGAGTGATAGCACAGTGGGTAAGGTGGTTGCCTTGTATGCGGCCAACATGGCCAACCCGGGTTCTATTCCTTCGCCCCTCTTGGAGAGCCCCGGCAAGCTACCAAGAGTATCTAACCCACACAGCAAAGCCTGGCAAGCTCCCTGTGACGTATTCAATATGCCAAAAACAGTAACAATAAGTCTCACAATTTGTTGTGATATATTATTGATGCCCACTAGAGCAAATAGATGAACAACAAAAAGACAATGCTACAGTGTTATCTTTGCATTAGAATATTTGTTTGTTTGTTTATTTATTTATTTATTTATTTAGTAATGGGCTGGAGCGATAGCACAGTGGGTAGGGCGTTTGCTTTGCGTGAGACTGACACTGGTTTGATTTCTCCATCCCTCTCAGAGAGCCCAGCAAGCTACCGAGAGTATCCTGCCTGCATGGTAGAGCCTGGCAAGCTCCTGTGGCATATTCAATATGCCAAAAACAGTAACAGCAAGTCTCACAGTGGAGACATTACTAGTGCCTGCTCGAGCAAATCGATTTTATAATCACTACCATGAGATACAGTTACAGACTTATAAACTTTTACAATTAAGTTTCAGTCATACAATGACCGAGTACCTATCCTGCCAACAGTGCCCATTCTCAACCACCAGTGATCCCAGTATCCCTCCTGCCACTTCCTCCACCCCCTCTTGCTTTTATCACAGGCACATTCCCTTTTTTTCTCTCTCTCCTTTTGGGTGTTATGGTTTGCAATATGGGTACTAAGTGGCCATTGTGTTCAGTCCATATTCTACTTTCAGCACACATCTCCCATTCCCTTCAAGCATCATTTACCTGGTGGCCCCTTTTCTCTCTCTCAGCTTCCTTTTACTCCAGCATGTGAGGCCAGCTTCCAAGCCATGCAGTAATCCTCCCGGTCCTTATCTCTATTATCCTTTGGTGCTAGTGTCTCATTATATTACATTATATTACCTTATATAGCTAGAGCGATAGCACAGTGGTAGGGCGTTTGCCTTACACGTGGCCAACATGGCCCACCCAAGTTTGATTCCTCCGCCCCTCTTGGAGAGCTTGGCAAGCTACAGAGAGTATCTCGCCCGCACGGCAGAGCCTGGCAAGCTACCCATGACGTATTCGATATGCCAAACACAGTAACAACAAGTCTCATGACGGAGACGTTACTGGGCCCGCTCGAGCAAATTGATGAACAATGGGAGGACCGTGACACCGTGATACCGTGATATATTCCACAAATGAGTGCATCCATTCTATGTCTGTTCCTCTCTCTCTGACTCATTTCACTTATCATGATATTCTCCATGTAGATCCACTTATATGCAAATTTCATAACTTCATCTTTTCTAACATCTGCATAGTATTCCATTATGTAGATATAACAAAGTTTCTATAATCAGTCATCTATTCTCAGGCACCTGTGTTTTTTCCAGATTCTGGCTATTGTAAATAGTGCTGCAATGAACATACATGTGCAGATATTATTTCTACTGTACTTTTTTGCATCTCTGGGATATATATACTCAAGAGGAATAATATAAGAATCACCGGAGTACTAGAAGGACAGGGAGGCAACCCCAGTGAAAAAGCTACAGTGAAAGAAATCATTGCTGAAAAGTTCCCTGAGTAAAAGAATGCAGACATCCAGATTCAAGGAGCTAGAAGGGTGCCAGCTAAAAGAGACACTAATAACACTCCAAGAAATATCATAGAATGTTGGATGCCGTGGATAGAGACACAATACTGCAAGCAGAAAGGTCAAAGAAGGAAATCACATACAAAGGAGCACCCCTTAGATTTACAGCAGACTTAACAGAGGAAACCTTCCAAGCCCGAAGAAAATTGTGGGGTATAGTGAGAAAACTATTTCCATTTTCAGGATAAAACATTTTTTTCACCTTTATAAGCATCTGTAAATTCTCCTTTAAATTTTCTTAATTCTCCTGTCCTTATTTGCACTCAATTATATTATCCACAAAATACATTACCAGAGTCATTGATACTATAGTTTTAATTTATACTTGTAAATATACATTTTTGAAAAATACTTTATCAACTTTCAATATCGTAGAATTTCAGGAGTTTACCTTTATTCATCTGTTTGTGTGTAAGTGTAACCAGCTTTGCCATGATTTTTTAAAAATATTTTTCTCATATGTGGGATATAAAGAAATATAGTAATGAAACAACAAATGGACAAAGATATCAGAATTGTCTGTAAAATTGTGCTTATGTGGATGAAAGGTTGAGTAAGAGAGGCCCCTGGTACACAGGTGGGGAGACACGTACACACTGATGATGGGTGAGGTGTTGGAATTACGTCTGCATACAAAGTATAGTTAACAGTATTGCGAATACTAGTGCCTCAATAAAAATGGTAGCACTGTAGCACTGTAGCACTGTCCTCCCATTGTTCATCGATTTGCTCGAGCGGGCCCAGTAACTTCTCCACTGTGAGACTTGTTACTGTTTTTGGCATATCGAATATGCCACAGGGAGGTTGCCGGGCTCACCGAGAGAGACAGAGGAATCGGACCCAGGTCGGTATGTACAAGGCAAATGTCCTACATGCTGTGCTATCACTCCAACTCCAATAAAAATGGTAAAAACTTTAAAAATCATATTTAAAACATTCAATATAATTATTTCAAACAGAACTAAGAAATCGAACACAATTGATCTATATTGCATACTCCTTTGTATGTATAAAGTCAGGATAGCAGGGAAGTTAGACAAAATAAAATAAGCAAATACTGAACCTTTCCCCTGCCCCTCTCGGACAGCCTGGCAAGCTCCCGAGAGTATTTCCCCCACATGGCAAAGATTGGCAAGATCCCTTTGGTGTATTCAATATGCCAAACACAGTAACAACAAGTCTAATAATGTTACTGGGCCAGCTCGAGCAAATTGATGAACAACAAGAGGACAATGTTACAGTGCTACTGAACCTTGGTCAATATATTCAATTTAGACCACTTTTTTTGAAGCCCACATATTTGAATAGCCTGCCAGGAGTTATCACTGTGTGCAGAGCTGAACATTGCCTGATATGACCCCAAACCAAAATAAACAAATAAATAAATAACAAGAGGACTTGGTAATGCAGGTAAACTTACAAATATATATCTATCTATAGATAGATATTCAATAGAATAGAAAAAGAATGCCACATCTAGAGAATTATTTAGAAAAAGGAAAATGTGTTTAGAAGATTGTACTATGTAATGTCAGAGGTCAAATGGGGATGTTCATTAGCTAATTGAACACAGCTCAAGAATGAGAGAATTGGACCACAGAGGTAACTCCAGAGGCAGGAGCACATGCTTTGAATGCAGGGGCCCCCAGGTTTAACTCTGGCATAGCACGTTCCTCTGAGTGACCCCCGGGGAGTGAGCCCCATACACCAATCCAGGCGTATAACCGGAACACATTCAAATTTGAGCAACATCTTTTAAATGAAGAATTATAAACAAAACATCACCAACATAAAAATTGAGTATATATATGTTGAGTAAGGTACTTTAAATAAGTGAAGAATCATACAGTCTATCAATCTTGCTTCTTTTCTCAGAAAGTTAAATCTTCACACTGATATAAAATTAAGTCAATATTCTCACCTTCATAATTTCAAACAGTATAGTTAAACTTCCATTGCAAATGGTGTGAATTACAGTCCTCATTTTGCAGAGTGAGAAGAAATATTAATAATCCCACTCTCTCCTCAGCATCTTTTGTTCTAGTCAAGCTTTGAAAGCCTAAAATTTACTTTTATGTTTACATAGATTAGCAATAAACTTTCAAACCTAACATATATTAACTATTATATTGTGATGCAGCTGCTGGGAACAGTTTCTTAGAATCTTCAATTATGTAGTAGGGTTATATTTCACCTCCTATAAGTTCAATAGACTGTTAAATTTTTATAAGGCCATAGATTTTATGTAATTTGGAATTAATTCCCCTTTTTAATCTTCTAGCAAATGTATATACCATACAATTTTCAGTTATTAATTACTCTTTATCTTTTATATGTTGCCCCCTTTCACATTACATCCAAGCCCTTGGTGTATTTAGAAACAGAATAAGGGATTGGACAATACTGAATGACAACAAATCATTGACCTTGGTTACAAAACGAAAATCACTAAGCAGTGGATGTGGACTAGAAGTATCATCAGGACAGTGGTGGAGGCTATTGAAGACTTTGGCTAGGTGCAGTAACTTTGTTTACAAAAGTCGTAAACAATAACATTACTGTAACCATGATACCTTGGTTTTCCTACTATTCTTCATGTCAGAGTATAGTTCTGATATAAGGATAGTGTATCACTGTGGTTCTGGGTTAAACCCACTCTTTGCTTGGTATCATGTATTTTTTTCTGTATATATCAATTCTTTGCACTTCTGTATCATAAATTTCTAAAGGATAATGATAGTCTGGGAAGGGGAAAAGAAGCAGAGGAGGGTGAAAATACTGACATTGTAAATAAATGACATTTGTTCCTGTTTTCTCTTCTTTCTACTATTAAAAGTAGAGAGTCAATCTTCAGTGTATGTGTGGACTTTTGTTTAAAAAAATACCAACAAGGCCAGAGTAACATAACAGCATGTAGTGTGCTCGCTTTGCATGCATCACCACATGAGTCCCTCATGCCCCACCAGGAGTGATTTATGAGTGCAGAGCCAGAAGTATGTCCTGAGATCTTCTAGGTGTGACCTGCTCCCAAAACAATAATAATAATTTATATGTGTATGTGTGTGTGTGTGTGTGTGTGTGTGTGTGACTGGCATCTCATATGGTCGCTTGAACACTGCCAGGAATAAACTCTGAGCACAGCTCCAGGACTAACTCCTAAGTCACCAGGTGTAGCACCAAACCAAAATAAATAATAAATAAGTAAATATAATCTGTCACTGTCACTGTCTTCCAGTTGTTCATCGATTTGCTCCAGCAGGCCCAGTAACATTGTTAGACTTGTTACTGTATTTGGCATATCGAATATATCACAAGTAACTTGCCAGACTTTGCTGTGCAGGTGAGATACTCTTGGTAGCTTGCAGGGCTCTCCGAGAGGGATGGAGGAATCAAACTCGGGTTGGCCAGGTCGGCCGCGTGCAAGGCAAACACCCTACCCGCTGTGCTATCGCTCCAGCCCAAAAACAATTCTGATTTTTTGAGTCACTACAATTTTATCTCTGTAGCTATATTGGATAATACTTTATGAAACTCTGGGGGAGTTTCTGGTTATTTGAGTTTTTTTTTTTCCCTTAGCAACATTCATGCTCCATTTTCAGGAATACTCAAAAACAAACAAACAAACCGATGGTTCATACAATGCTGCTAGAGTTACAAATGTTCTGGGATTCACCTATACTATACAAGCAGTGTTCAGTAGCTGAGCTGTCAGAGATCAAACTCAGGTCCTCATGTGTGAGCTCTAACCTTGAGAGATATCTTGTCAACCGTTTTGTAGGTTTTTTTTTTTTTTACCATGAGCAGGATTTACTTTGATAAGCTATACTGTAATATTCACAATCATTCCCAAAAAAAGGCTCAAGGAGCTAGAAATTGACAAAGGAGTTAAAATATTTTTTAGTGACAACATTAAATCACTACTGAAAGAAATAAAAGATCATGAGAACACATTAGAAGAGTCAGTATGGGTAAAATGATCATCCCACCCAATGAGCTTTACAGATCCACTGCAATCCCCACCAAAAATACCCATAAATTTCTTTAAAAAACCAGAAGAAATAGTTCTAAACTTTGTATGGAACTATAAAATATCCAGAAAGGGGTGGGGGATGATGGGAGGCTTTTCTAAAATTTATTACAAAACTTTGGTTATCAAAACTGCATGGTATTAATGAAATAGATTTGGAAGCCCAAAGGAAAATTCTTAAACATACAGAGATCTCCAATGAAGAAGCTAAATGCATCAAGATCTTCAGTACACTTTGAATTAAGCGCTGTATGTGATGTAACTGTCTAGAGATAAGCACCTAGTGTTCCTCCTCCGTTTTTTCTTCTTCCTCCTCCTCCCTCCTCCTCTTTCTTCCTCTCTCCTCCTCTTTATTATTCCTCCTCCTCTTTCATTCTCCTCATCTTCCTTCACCTTCTATCCCACTCCTTTTGCTGATACTTTTGTATATGATACATCATACAGAAGACAAGAGTCTAACATCCAAGATACATAAAGCACTAAGAATGCTCAATAACAACAATGAACAAATTTTGAAAGGTAAAGGAGACGGACACTGTTCTGAAGCAAACATAAAGATGGCCAACAGACATATGAAAAAGTGTTTATCATCACTGATTATCACATAAAGCCAATCAAAATAACAGTGAGATATCATCCCTCACCAGTGAGAATGGCTCTCATTCAAAAGAATGCAAACCAACATTGGTGGGAATGCAGCAAAAAAGTGCCCGAATTCATTGACTGTCTAGATCCATCTTTTATTGAAAAAAGTGTGGCAAGACTCTCAAAGTTAAGGATTGGAAGGATAGTACAGCAGATAAGGCACTAGCCCTGCATACAGCTGACCTGGGTTCAATACATGACATTGTGTATAGACCCCATGCTCAGGAGTGATTCCTGAGCACATAGCCAGAAATAAGCTCTGGACACAACCAGATGTGATCCACCCAAATTAAGAATAGAACTTCCATACAACTCAGTGATTCTCCTCATGAGCATCTACTACAAGACATTAAAACATTAATCCACAAATATATATATGCACCCCTACGTTCATTGTAACTTTATGCAAGATAGTGAAGATCTTTCAAAAATACCCAATCACACAGTAAAAAATAAATGATGGAGTTGGAGCAATACTACAGTGGATAAAGCACTTGCCTGGCATGTGGCCAACCTGGATTGATGCTCAGCACGGCATATAGTCTCCTTATCCTACAGTAGTGATCCCTGAGCACAGAGCCATGAGTAAGCTCTGAGCACTCCTGACTGGGCCCAAAAGGCTAAATCAATTAAAAAATGGATAATAACTTTGTGGTCTAAGAACATAACGGAATACTGATCAGCTGAAAGTAAAGATGAAGTTCTAAAGCTGGATGAACTAAATCCTAAAGCAGCCTGGATGACCTGAGTTGGAAGATATCATGCTAAGAGATATAAAACAGAAGGTAAAAAGACAATCACCATTTTATCATCTTAAAATGTGGACTACAAGAAGCAAAGGAATGGGCAAGCAGTTCCTAATGGAAGCAAGTTTTGAGGTAATGCCAACAGAAAAAACAGCATCTCTGGCATCCAAGAAGGGGTGTCTAGATAATCCACTGCATCAGATATGTCACTTGCCTTGAATACAACCAACGTTGGTTTTATGCCTGGAACCATGTATGATTTCCTGAGTTCTGCCAAGAATGATTCCTGAGCTCAGAGTGAAGAATAAGCTCTGAACATCTTAGAGTGTGGTCCAAAAATAAAAAAAGAAAACAAATAAAATTAAATACAAAAATCTTAAAATAGTCATGACACTGGTTTTTGTTTAAAATAAATGTTTCTGGGCCAGAGAGATAGTACAGTGGGCAGAGTGTTTGTTTTGCCTGTGGCCAACCCGGGTTCGATCCCCAGCATCCTATATGGTCCCATAAGCACCGCCAGGAGTAATTTCTAAGTGCAGAGCTAGGAGTAATGTTACCTGAACATAGCTGGGTATGACCCAAAAAGCAATAAATAAATAAATAAATAAATAAATAAAATAAGTGAAATAAAATAAAATAAACATTTCTATTTTAAAATTGGAGAAAGAAGTCATTGCCAAGACCACAGAAATTGAGAATTGGACTTTATTAGGAAGCATATCATTACAGTGAAGTTGGGGGAAAAACAAGACAGGAATGGGGAGACTGGAACAATTGTGTTGGGAAGCTAATATTCTGGTGGAGGATATGATGACAGTGTGTCTTGTGCACAATATTATCAATATTTAAAATCAGAGTGCCTAAATATGGTTTTTAAAAAATGTCAAATTTCTAATAAGTTCTAATAAGATTCTAATAAAACCTTTGCAATTTATAATGTCTTTGTTAGCTAAATGCAAATTTTCATTATTTAGATAAGTTTATTTTAATAAAATAATTTCTATTTTATATCTCAACAGTTTCTCCTCTGAACTTCAGAACACAGAAAATTGAATGATTGTTGCTTCGTTCTCTCAAAGATAGTTGAGATCATCTTAGAGGTAGAAAGAAGATTCAGACCAGAGAGATGCTTTGCTTGCAGGAGGCCCAGCTGGTTATCACATGGTCCCTTTGGCACTGCCAGGAATGACCCCAGAGCACAGAGCGAACAGTACCCCTAAGTACCACTGAAAAGAGACGCCAAAATGAAAAACTAAAAAGATTTATTGCATATAGCAGCTCTATCAATCAGTAGGGCTCAAAACCTTACAGGACCCCAAGTGAGAAAGGTAACTTGGATCACAGGCCTCATAAGAAGTTAACAAGAGAGGTCATGTAAAGATAGTTGTTAAACATTTTCTTATAACGAAAAAGCTTGTAATAATTAAAATCATAATGAGTAAGTAAGAATTACATTTTATTAAGGTTCTCAAAGTCTGCAACGAAAAATAGTAAGCTGTATTTTAATGAGCACATGAAGATATTCTAATGTGAATAATCATTTGGACACATTCTGAAAATACTGCCTTAGTTTTAGTATTTACACATCAAAGTTCAAAATATTGTTTCCTTTATCTTCCAAATATCAATGAGTGATTAAATCTCTTAGGGAACAAAGAAGTGAAAATGGGAATTGGGAAGAAGTCAAAATTACAATGAAATTAAATACTCATTGTCAGGGAATCTTAACTATCTCAAGATGTGACTGATTAAGAAAGAGCAAAAACCTGAGAGCTGAGGCCGGTCCCTTCTAAGAAGAGATCAGTGCCTGGCAAGACTTTAACTGGAGAGGGTGTGACTTTGCAGTCCCCTAAACACAGACAGGAGAGGCACACAGGACTAGCAGAAAGCAGCTTGTCAAGACAGTCAAATTTCCTGATTCTTACATTACTCAAACAGTACAAACAACAATGCCAACAGGTTTTATTTACAGCCACTTGGTGAGTCAGTCTTTCTCCACTGTTGTCTAGTCAGTCTTGCTGTGTAAATGTTCTGAGATCTAGGCCTCTCTTTCATTTTCCCATATAACTCTGGAATCAATTAGTTTCAGATCGTGGCATTGACCTTATAATCATGGAAGTATTCTGAGATCTGTGGAAACTCATCTGTGGCTATATTTAACTCTCCTGCTTTATTTTGAAATGAATAATGTCATAACCAGTTGACCTGCAGTTTTAGCTATTAATTTTCACAACAGAAAGCCAATGGATAGCAAAGGTTGCTGAAGAAACAATATCAAATTATAAGCTATGAGCCAGGAATAAAATACATGTAATCATTATTTAAAAAATCTTTTCCTGGGGCTGAAGCGACAGCACAGCAGGTAGGGCATTTGCCTTGCATGCGGCCGACCCGGGTTTGATTCCCAGCATCCCATTTGGTCCCCCGAGCACTGCCAGGAGTAATTCCTGAGTACATGAGCCAACAGTAACCCCTGTGCGTCTGGGGTGTGACCCAAAAAGCAAAAAGCAAAAAAAAATCTTTTCCATCATCCCCCAAAACGATCACCATCTGTGGCTGTATTTGATGTTGGATAACTTTGGGTTGTCTTTGCTCCTCCCTGTAGGGATCTTAAGGTTTATTAAGACATCCCCACAACAGTGCTACTGAGGCACACCCAATTCTATCAGGCACTGATAATTCTATATTGCTTTTCTTTTGCCTTTATGTCATTTGCATGGTTTATTTAACAATTTACTTTTTGTATAAACACAGGAAAACAGTTCATGATATGCTTTGTAACTTGGGAGTTAATTGACTCCAAAATAATATTTGCGCCTGGGCAACCATATTTACTTTACTTAAGCCTCAGTTGCCCTTAGTTTTTATAACTCTAAGAGAAGAGTCCTGACAAGAGAATGGATGGACCCAGGGCATGCTGGAGCTACCCTGGCATTGAAATGGGCCAGGCGAAGTACCAAAATACTTAACTATAAATTAAGAGCACGGTCATGGGCAAACTCTGTCATGACCCAAAAAGAAGTAACTGAATAAGGACCCTGCTGGGGTTAGCCTGGCCTGAGTACTATGGTCTGGAATATATAGAGATATATATTAAGCCAACTTTTAAGCTTAATATATCTCTTACTCTCTTCATACAAAATAACATTGCTAGAAATATTACAAGAAATAAATTTACTATGGCTATTTAAATGGGTTACTAGCTGAGGAAAGGAGAAAGTAATAAACCCTTAGATGGAATCCCACCCTTGAGGGGATCTCCTAGTAATCTGGAGTGCTGAATCCTCAGATGAGATTTTGTCCTTCAGTTAATCTCCTGAAGGAGAGGCTTTACCTCTCTTTGTTGTTATGATAATGTTCAAGACCGCCTTTGTATATCTCTATCCTTTGTGATTTCTATATAACTATGCTGAAAGGGGTGGGCGTCTACGGGATCGTTTGACGTCCCGTGGAATCCAGTCAGTAATGGCCCTAGTCCAGCGGTCATCTTTAAATCTCATTACGGATCCAGCCCATCTGATTTTTGATGCCTTGGCAAATGAGACAGCGTCCCTGATTCTTGAGCATTGACGGAGATCAGAACTCCAGATTCTATCTCTCATTTGAGTGAAGCGGGATATTCCAAGCACAGCTCTTTCGATTCCTCTTTGGGAGACCCGAATAGCATTCTCATCCTGTTCGCGTTGGGCCCAGGTCACTGAGGCATATGTTAATGCAGGAAGAACAGTGGAATCGAAGAGATGTGCTCGTAGCTGGAGATTCTTTGTCCTCTTAGTTATTTCTACAACGCTCTTGAAGGCATTCCAAGCCGCTCACTTCCTCCTGTGTAACTCAGGTGCCAGGTCATTCATCATGTTGATTTCTTGACCTAGGTATATATAATTTTTGCATTCAGAGATGGTGGTTCCGTTGAGAGCGAATGGAGCGTCAGGAACCAGGCTGTTTCTCACAAACATTGTCTTCGTAAGATTCAGCTGTAGTCCGACCTTTCCACACTCACGGTCAAAGTCGGCCAGCATTTGTGCCGCTTGGCTGATGTTTGGTGTTATTAAAACAATGTCATCAGCAAAGCAGAGGTGGTGTAGTTGCCGACCATCTATCTTCACTCCCATTCCTTCACATTCCAGTCATCGCATGATGTTCTCGAGGGTGGCACTGAAGAGTTTCGGTGAAATGGTATCACCCTGCCGCACCCCTCTCTTGACATCAACGATCACTTCTTTGTAGAATGGTGGACACTATTCCCACTACCCATCCGTCACCACACACCAGGACACTTTCCGGACCCGCGGGATGTCAAAAGATCACTTGGACGCCCACCTACAAGATGGTCAGACTTCTTCATCAAGACCCTGAATGATCGGTTTGAGGCTCTGCATGTTCCTAGAACAAACAGATGCCATTGGGCTACGCTAGCATGCAACAGGGATGAATGGAGACGTTACTGGCACCCGCTCGAGTAAATCGATGAATAACGGGAGATCAAGTGAAGCTGAAAGGGGTATAGGGGAAGGAGATGTTGAAGACATTGAAGAGTAGACACTGGGGAATGAGATGGTGAGGACTAGATGCAGAAGACTAGATGCTGAAGACTAGACATTGAGGATGAGAAGGTCAATGAGGAGACATTGAAGACGAGGAGAACTGAGACATTGGAAACTTTGGGAGAACTAAGTGATGACAATGACTGGAGGAAGAGGGACTTTGAGGCTATGAGGTGACTAGGATAATGGAACTCTGATGACTGAGACTCTGACCAAATCTATGTCTACAATTGCAATGTGAAGAGAGAGAACAGAAATCTCTGGGAAGGAGAGAAAATAAACTGGCCATCCCTGGGACCCGGTCCCTGTTTCTCTGCTGCCCCACTCCTCGCCTGTCATTTGGCCTGAGGTGGCGTGTCTCAACCACCAAATGCTAAGTCCTGTGCACGTGCCCACTGAACTTTTTTTCCCTTTGAAATTTACAATTTTCAATAGTTTGGCTATGGCATTCTAATATTGGTGATTGATAATACACTTACATTTCCCCCTTTGTTTTGCTTATTACTTAGTAAAGTTTTTCCTCTTTGGTCCTGCTACCTAAAGACAAGATGTCTGATAATATAAGGAATAAGACGGGCTTTTCAAATGAGAGGATGTACAGTGGTTAATCTATGAGTTGTGTTGTATTGCTGAATCATCAAATACAGTTTTGTTTTTAGCATTTAATATAGGGTACTTTTTACTATATAACATAATGTTTAATATAAAATGCTTTTCTTTTTGGGGGTGTTGGAGGGCAAACTTGGCAGTGTTCAGAGATTATTACTGGCTCTGTGCTTAGAGATTACTTCTGGTGGTGCTCAGGGAACCATATGGGGTGCTAGGATCAAACCCATATGGGTTGCTTATAAGGCAAGTGCCCTATCCATTGTGCTATCCTCCCACCCCCAAATATTACTCTTTTCACTCTGCAAACCAATGTTTTTTTTTTCATATTAAGAGCACCAAACCAGGTGTCAGAGATAATGTATAGGGGTGAAAGCACAAGTCTTGCATTGAGAAAACCCGATTTGATACCTGCCAGCACCTTGACCCCAGAACATCCCCAGGTATGGGCCTGAAAGTCCCTGAAGACCAATTTCAGGGTGACCTAGGTCATCCCTAACACCACAGGGTCTAAGCAGCATACCCTCAGGTCACTTATTGAACCAGTGGCCCATTTGTCCAAGAATCATAGGAGAACCCCAAGATTTCAAGCATAACTATTGAGGACCACCCAAAAGAACACCAAACCTTAAAACATTTTACATTTTTTTCTTACCTCTGGTGTCAAGAAAATTAAATGTACAGTCTTTTCCAACTCACTGTCGAAAGTCTTAAGATTCACATCTCTGTGAGCTTATGTTGCATCTTTTTTTAAAAGTTATTATTTCCTGAACAGAAACTTCCTCCAAAAAGAAATACAAATGACCAAAATGCATGTAAAAAAGTCTTATATCACTAACATGAGGAAAATGCAAATTAAAACAATAAAATAAACCTTACACTCATCAAAAAGAATGCAGAACTAGGAATTGAGCTGCTATATATGCCCCAGCAATTCCACTACTGGGAATATATCCCAAGAATACAAAGACACAATGCAGAAAAGACATCCACACTCCTATATTCATTGACAGTAGCCAAAATCTGAAAACAACCCAAGTACCCAATAACATCTGATTGGATAAAGAAAATATGACACAAAAGATTACTACTTTATTCATAAGAAAAGATTATGCAATTCTCTGACAGTTGAATGGATCTGGAGAGTATAATGCTGAGTGAAATGAATCAGAAGGAGAGGAACAGACACCCGACGATCTCACTCATATGCAGGATATAAACAAACACAGTAGTGGAATAGTTGTTTCCCAGTGATAACATAAACAAACAGCAGAACTGTTCTTTAGTAGAAGCCTTGCCACTGCCAGGGAGAGGCAGTAAGTCATGGCAATAAGTCTACAACAATGAGAGAGGGAAGGCCTGGGTATGGAGGAAAACTAGGAACACTGGTGGAAAGAAGCTGTAACCGGTGGAAGGATTGGTATTGGGACATTGTAAATGTGAAACTCAATCATGAATAGCTTTCCTACTTTTGTAATTCATGATGATTTAATTAACAAATTAAATTAAAACTTCTTCTTTAACAGAGCCAGAGAATAATATAACAGGTAGGGTTCTTGTCTTGCATGTGATGAACCTGGATTCAATACTGAGCACCCCAAGTTCTGCTGGGAGAGATTCCTAATCATTGCCCTAGGAGTAAGCACTGAGCATCACCAGATGCAACCCAAACCCTCCAAAAATTAATTTAAAAATTACATTTATCCTTTCTCTCTTTTTTGTCATTCATTGTGAGTCTTTTATGGTATATGCATTTATGCAAGCCAGCTCTTAAAAGGTGTAAATAATGATAAATAATAAAGGTAGAAGTAATCTCCCTATCACCTAGAGGTTAAGAGAATTGAGATAGGAGAGGAAATATGACCTACAATATAGTTGAGTTGTGCATTATAAAGGAAAATGAAGATTGGCTATTGTAAAGGCAGCTTAAAAGTTATTTCCTGTACAGAAGGAACCAATCTTTCAACATCTTTTTTTATTGTTCCTTCACTAAGATAATGGAGTGCAGAGATCTTACTCTTTGTATATCTTGCTACTAATGACTTTGATCTCTTGTGTTTCGTAAAAGTATTATAATAATCAAAGTAATTGCCATTAAGTAAAATTGAATTTATTTTTTATTCAAGTGGTAACATGGATAATGCACTGTATATTGTTTTACATGGAGTGAGTTAGAGTTTCACAAGAATTAGGCACTGGATCAGAACTAAAAGTATAGTTAGAAGTCAAATGGGATTTGAATACTACCTATTGGTGTCACCTTGAACATTTGTTTTGCTTCAATTCCTTTATCTCTGCAACATAGGTACTATAACATCTATCTATTTGTGTACTTGAGAGATTAGAATTAAGATGAAGGCATTAGAGAACACAGTGCAGAATATTTTTTCATTCTTTTAGCGTATTCTTACATTGATAGTGGCTCTCTTAAAAATTTTAAGTTTTTTAGAGCATTAAATCCTATAGCTTTAACAAAACTACAGTTGAAGGGCATAAGTAATAAATGCCATCAAAGTGTTATGAGAAGATGGGAGCAGAGGGAGAAATAATCAAAGTCAGAATTCAATTTCAGAGCCAGGTTGAAGAAAGGCCTCTAGTGATATAAACAAAGAGCTAACGTGTAACGTGTTTTACAATACGCAGTAAAGGAACTTTAAGACTTGGGGTTGATGGACAAATTGGAACAGACTGTACAACTTTCAAAATAAAATGAAAGCGCTATTGAGAAGAAATAATGATGGCCCTTCTTCTGCAAAGGAATCCATCTGTGAAAAGTAATATACTCCTTATGTGCCTTCAATTAGGATCTGAAACTACATTATAGCTTTTTTTCATAACTACCATTCACTGTACTGCTTTGCAAGCTCGGACGTTAGCTTGCGGTTGCCTGAGGCATGCGCCAAACCACGCTGGCGAATTAGCTCAAGAGTTTTCGAAGATAGGCGACTTTTTGTGGCTATCTCTCTCTTGGCGTTCCTCGCACATTCATGGAGGTGCTGAACCAGTTGATCGTATTCCTCGTCAATGTTGTCAACAATGGCATCTTCCCATGTTGCCGCAATAGTACCAAAGAGTTCCCAGTTGGTGGTCATTCTGGGAGTTCTCTTTTTGAACTTTGCAGCCCTTTCTCCCCGCTCTGTGAAGAAGAATTTTGCACGAAGGAGACGGTGGTCCGATCCCGTTCGAAATTTTGGGACAACAGCGACATCAGTCAGGCAAAACCGTCGATTGAATATGATGTGGTCTATTTCGTTGTGGAATCGTCCACCAGGAGACTCCCATGTCCATCGTTTAGATTCTGCCTTCTGGAACTGTGAGTTACCATGGATGGTCTTGGTCGACATGATGAACTCTGACAGTCTCTCACCCTGTTCGTTCCATTCTAGGCCATGGGTCCCGATGTGAAGTTCTTCAGCTGATCTTCTCGGTCCTATCTTGGCATTAAAATCACCCACAATGATCTTGTAGAAGGTGTGGTCTTCTTTATAGAACTTCTCTAGCTCCATGTAGAACTTCTCGATTTCTCTTTCATCATAATGAGATGTTGGTGCGTAGACAACGAAGATAGAAACTGCAGGCAGTGAGCCACATCTATTCAAATGTAAACATCCGATTCGGGTTGTTAGGCATTCGAATGAATCAATGCTCTTGGCCAAGTTTGTGTTGACAAGGACACCGACGCCTCCAACACCTCTTTTATCGCATGTTCCGAGGAACAATTCTTCTCCAGTGTCGAAAACGGCATGGTGAGATTCGTGCCTTCTTGTCTCGGTCAGACCAATGATGTCGTACTTGATCATTCGCGCTTGTACCATCAGGTCCTCGATGGATGCATCTGATGCTAGCGTACGTGCATTGAAAGTACAGACGATCATTTTTGTCTTCCTTCGTTGTGGCAGCCTAGGTCGGCCTTGAGATTTTGTCGGCCTCTCCTTTCTCATCCTTCTCAGTGCTGCCATGTCGGTGAAGCCTTCAGGGTCAGGTGAATGAGACCAGTTGTAGTTACTGGTTTTGGCATATCGAATACACAGCGGATAGCTTGCCAGGCTCTTCCGTGCGGGCGGAATACTCTCGGTAGCTTGCCAGTCTTTCCGAGAGGGATAGAGGCTTTTGGGGTGACCTCTAATCACCCTTGTAGGTGTTACCATATTTGAACCCTATCAAATATGGTACGACAATTCCAGAAGATGGGTATTTAGTGTCTTATGATGCGGGTCCGGAAAGCGTCCTGGAGTGTGGCAACGGCTGGGTAGTGGAAGTTGTGTCGAGAGTGGAAGTCTGCCAGTGGGGTATTTATCTGGGTAGGGTGGGTCTCCTGTGCACAATTCGATCCCTGGGTGGTTGATGGAAGCAGACAGGGCAGGGTAGGGTGGGGCTCCTGATTAGAATCCCTTTGTCACCTGTGGTGGTGGGAGCAAGCAGAGAAGCTCTGTCCCTGGGTCCGCCGAGCCTGGAGTCCAAGGTCTCAGAGAGTTCCGCTTAGATGCAGAGATGCGATCAAGGAAGACCTCAAAGAGAGAAGAGCAGAAGTACTGGTAGATGCGGCAGAAGCCGGGAAAAGTATTCGTAACGCCCGCCTGTCCTTCGCCAACTATAAGAGCAAGATGACTGCCCTCCGACGTCCTGATGGATCCATCACATCCTCCAGAACGGCAATGGAGAAGATTATCCATGACTTCTACTCAAATCTCTTCGATAGCCATGTCCACTTGCCAACATACCAAATTCCACAGGATGGGTATGTTGTTCCCAACGTTCTCCCCTCCGAAATCCGACACACCATGTCGTTGGTAAAGAAGCAAACAGCGCCCGGCCCAGACAAGGTCAGACCTGAACACCTGAAGAACCTGCCGTCAGTACTCATCAATACACTGGCTCGGCTCTTCACTCGCTACCTGTCTGAATGCAAGGTTCCGTCCCAATGGAAAACCAGCAGGACCGTACTACTGTTCAAGAAGGGAGACATCCATGACATTGGCAACTATCGCCCGATCTGCCTATTGTCTGTCATCTACAAGTTGTTCACTCGAGTCATCCTGAATAGGATTGGCAGAACATTAGATGAAGGACAACCATGCGAGCAAGCAGGGTTCCGCAAAGGATTCAGCACCATCGACCATATCCACACGATAACCAAGCTCATTGAGGTTTCTCGGGAGTTCAAGATGCCGCTCTGCTTAACGTTCATTGATTTAAAGAAGGCCTTTGATTCTGTTGAGACGGAAGCGGTCATTGAAGCCCTAGCCAATCAGGGCATTCAAGCCCAATACATCAGGATCCTCCGTGAGCTCTATTGTGGATTCACTACCAGGATCTCACCATTCTACAAAGAAGTGATCGTTGATGTCAAGAGAGGGGTGCGGCAGGGTGATACCATTTCACCGAAACTCTTCAGTGCCACCCTCGAGAACATCATGCGACGACTGGAATGGGAAGGAATGGGAGTGAAGATAGATGGTCGGCAATTACACCACCTCCGCTTTGCTGATGACATTGTTTTAATAACACCAAACATCAGCCAAGCGGCACAAATGCTGGCCGACTTTGACCGTGAGTGTGGAAAGGTAGGACTACAGCTGAATCTTACGAAGACAATGTTTATGAGAAACAGCCTTGTTCCTGACGCCCCATTCGCTCTCAATGGAACGACCATCTCCGAATGCAACAGCTATGTCTACCTAGGTCGAGAGGTCAACATGACAAATGACCTGGCACCCGAGCTGCGCAGGAGGAAGAGAGCGACTTGGAACGCCTTCAAGAACGTCGAAGAAATAGCTAAGAAGACGAAGAACCTCCGGCTCCGGGTACATCTCTTTGATTCCACTGTTCTTCCTGCATTAACATATGCCTCAGAGACCTGGGCCCTACACAAACAAGATGAGAACGCTATTCAGGTCTCCCAAAGAAGAATAGAAAGAGCTATGCTTGGAATATCACGTTTCACTCAAATGAGAGAACGAATCCGGAGTTCTGACATCCGTCGACGATCAAGGATCAGGGACCCTGTCTCATTTGCCAAGGTGTCGAAAATCAGATGGGCTGGTCACGTAATGAGATTTAAAGACAACCGTTGTACTAGAGCTGTTACTGATTGGATTCCACGGGATGTCAAAAGACCGCGTGGCCGCCCACCTACCAGATGGTCAGACTTCTTCGCCAAGATCATGAACGATTGGTTTGAGGCCCTTCATGTTCCCGGAGCGAACAGATGCCATTGGGCTACACTAGCACGCGACAGGGACAAATGGATACGTTACTGGTGCCCGCTCGAGCAAATCGATGACTAACGGGAAGTTAAGTGATTAAGTGATTAAGTGACCATTCACTGTGGAATTAATTGTGAAATTAATATGTTCTAGCATCTCTTAGACACATAATGACCCTACAAGGTAAGAATTATTCTCATTTTCCAGAGCAGCAGATGAGGCTTAGTAAGTTGAAATACTTTGATTAAAGTCACTCAACAATGGTGGACACGGAGATAGTTACGACTACAAAGTTCCTGTTCCGAACCCTGTGAGCCTTCCCTTGCATCCTTTACCTCTGCACATAATTGCATCTCGATAGGTATTTTTGATGATTAGGTCCAAAAATGTCTGTTTGTTTTTGTAAGGAATGCACATCTCATAAACAATTTCAAATCAGTTATTTGAGAGAGGTATAAGTTACTTTAAATGAACAAGATTGAAGGCATTATTACCTGGTAGAACAAGATGACAAACAACCCGAACAAGGTCTCACGAAAAGAATTGTTGCTCCTCAAAATAAGGATTAACAAAGACCACAATAGATTTTTTTCTTCTGACTATAACTCATGACAGTTTTTGAACTGATATGAAGTCTCTGCCAAACTGGAAACACACACCTATACTACTTTTACTAATACAAAGTCCTTACATTTGATGAAACTATGAGAAAACCACCAATAGACACAGAATATTTTCTCCAAGTAATAATCTTCTGATTTTTGCTATTCTCAATATTTGGTACATTAGAGCTCAATATTTGGTGCTTAGAACTTCAAACTTAATCTGGCTTATGTAACAAATAATGACTAAGTTGCGATGAAAAATTGAAAATAACTCAAGGTTATCATTATGCTATAAAAGTAGTATCAGTGTAATTGACAAAGTGCAGTATCCAAGTAACCAACTGCAGAAAACCAGATAATGACTCCATGTACATGAAATAATCATCAGTGTACGATACCAGAAAGAAATATCCAAAAGACCAGATAGAATTTATTAGTGTCACTTATCCTATGTTTTTGGCTCTCCAGGATCTTCCAAATGCTGAATAGTCCTCTGCTTCCTAATCCTTATGCTGCTGTGCAGGACTATGTGAGCTGCGATGATGAATAATACAGATGTACAAATCAAGTCCATTTTATTTTATTTTATTTTATTTTATTTTTTAAATAAAGGCAGATTGTCATGTGCAGCACCTCATTTGGGTGTGTCTGGAATCTTAGAAGCTTGATTACCCAATGTTCTCTACAAAGGAACCTTGGAGCTTGTTTGGAGATTCAAGCAGGGGAGCATAGGTACTCTTATACCCTCCACTGAAGAACTGTCAGTCTCCATTCCCAGAAGGTCATCCCCGTCCACTGAGCATGCTGATTCTTGAGGGACACATGGAAAGGTGAGGAGGAACAGGACACTGGCCAGTCAGATAAGCCCAATCAACACTGGCAATCAATGGGGTGACAGATGTCACAGCCAGATCACCCTCATATCCAAAGTGAGTCCATTTTAGACCAGACATTTGTGCTCTTTTTCCCTCTATCTTACTGACTGGAAGATCTTGAGATTTTGGTTGCTCAATTGACTTTAGTTTGGAACATGATCCACTAAACCTACAAACGGACATTTCCTGTTGCATGAGGGAGTTTCTTAATAATGTTCATCAACTTCAGTAGCTGTGAATCACTAGGGTTTTCAGTTATGACTCAGGCATAGCCTTAACGATTCAGAAGTTGTGAGTCATTAAAGTCTGTGGTTATGATTTTTGGCACAGTCCAGTAAAAGTAACATGTGAGCCACATATGTAATTTTAAGTTTCCTAGTAGCAGCATTTAAAAATACAAAAAAAAAAAAAAAAAGAAAACAGGTAAAATTTATCACATCAAACTTCAACTGCTTAAGAGCCACATATGGCTTGCTATTGCTATATCTGACAGAGCAGACTTTGATTACTATGGTGATACAGGCAATATACAGGAGCTAATTAATCACTAAGACTTCCTCAATAAACATATCTTACCACAATTCCTTAGACATAGGAGAGATGGTGAATTTCAGCTTGTTTCACATGACTATGTGCTATTGTAATATGTCTTCTCTAGTAGTGAGAAGTATAAAACAAAGAAAATATAGAATATTAAGAATACAAATTCAGTTTAACTATCCTTTGATGTATTTGAAAATATAAGAGTGAAAAACTCTGCTGAACCTTGAAATATACAGAGCTGGGCCTCAAGAGACTAAGTAAAATATGAATATTTTAATGTATGAAAGATACATCTATAAAATATGATATCAAACATCTACTAATATAGGGTCTTAGAGATGAAACAATATGTATTCAACAGGGGAGGATTTTAAGTATATCTAAGTAAGAGTGAAAGAAATACAATAAAGGATTAAAAGGTTTGGATTTTTATGATTACAAGTGACATCTGGCATCCATGCTTTGGTGAATTCATGAGTTAAGGGACCAAATTAAAGAAAATTCTAAAGAAATCCAGTGAAGTAAAAAACTGAAGCAATGAATGAAAGAAAACTAGCAGTAAGAATAGAAATGCACTTCTATAAAAGAGCTCCATTTTAGTTGAAGAGCCCAGGGAAACTTAAGAAGAGAAAACAGCCATTTGTGGGTCTGTGCGAATCTAATAATGAAATTCTGGTTTTACAAGGAGATGAATGGCGTGAGTGAAAAAAGACCAGAGGACTTAGGCAAGGATCAAATATACTCTATCTGGAGGCTTAAAGGAATAAAATGTAAGGTAGAGCTTCAGATTGGCTGCCAATCAAAGGTGAAATCTTTGATCTGTTGAGAATTAGATGTTTAAATAATTGGTTACCTTGACTATGAATGAAAGGAAGCATGATATTTATATGGTGTTGGAAATTTAGCTGGAATAAAGGAAAGGCATATTTAAATTACTAATAATGTGATTTCTATCAAAATGTGTATAAAATTTTATGCAACTAAAATGAGTATAATTTTAGGAAAAAAATAATCAAAATCAAGTCTAGTATATGAACTAGAAAAAAATTTAGGCTTAATTGACATCTTAAAACTTTTTCATTGAGGTACTGTGAGTTAATGATGATTTCCTGTGTACATAATTCCAATACCACACCCAACACCAATATACCCACCTTTATTTACTTAAAATTCAGGGGCTGGAGAGATAGGTGTAGCACTTGTTTTGCAGGAGGCCAATCATGTGGTCCCCCTAGCACTGCCAGGAATGATGCTTGAGTACAGAGCCAGCAGTGAGCCCCAAGCACAGCTCGGTTTGGCCCCAAAACAGAAATAAAACAAAACAAAATTCAGTACCATTGTGCTTTAAAACATCTTAGGGAAAATCAGTTACATGGGGGCAGAGAGATAATACAGCAGGTGAGGTGCATGCCTTGCATGACTTGACATAGGTCACATCTCTAGCAGCCCAGATATTCTCTCAAGTCCTTCTAGGAGAGATCCCTTAGCCCAGAGCACGGAGCTCCACTGGGATCATCCAAAAACAAAATAAATATCATAACAAAAAATCTAAAAAAAAGTATAAACTTAACATGGGCTATCTTATTATATATTATTTTTTATGTTTTGATTTGATGATATATTTGCTTATGCTATTTTTTCTAGGTTTATAGAAAACTGAAGAGTTCTTGAAAACTCAAGGTCTGTGACCACTATAATCCTTTTCTATATTATCACCGTTTTCAAGGATACAACTGACATCAGGGTATTTGATAAAAATAACAATAGAAATAAAAGTTAGCAAACGTAAAATAAAGCAAGTCCATGTACATGTATATATATATTCCTAAATAAAAAAGATATTGAAGCATTTGAGATTAGAGAATATTGATCATCTCATGTAATTTCTCTAATCATTAACAGTATGTAGTAGAGGTGAAGAGCAGACTAGATTACTAGATTCTTTTTTACATAAAAAAATCTTAGAAGACATAGATTTTGAAAGGTACAAAAAAGAGAACTTGGTTATGTCAACTATAGTCAAGTTCAATACAATCAAAAATACTTGAAGAAACAATATTTTAAATAATATCAAGCAATGAAAAGGATTTCAACAAATCCAAAGAATATTTTAAATATAATTATACACTAAGTAACTGACAAAAGAAAAGTGATGAAGTGTAAAGAAATAGTCTACAAAGTAATTATTTAGACTCTATCTTCAGAATTAAAACAGAAGAGCAGGCATTTGCCTAGAATCAAATCAGATTTTGAGAAGAAAGGTGAGAAATTAAAGAACAAGCAGATTAACACGAAGTGACAATTGACTCAATAATATTTTCTTTGCTGATAAAAGAAGCTCTAAGGCAAAAACAGTCAATGAAGAAAAGGCAATAAATATTCTTCATCTATTCACATGTTTTAATATCAAAAAGTTAATCCTACTATACAACTTCACAAATAGCTTTTATATGTGAGGGCATGAGCTACTAATGGCCAGAGAGTATATTTCTCTCAGGTGAGTCTGTCTTCTGTTTATCACTAAGCCATTTCTAGTGCTTATCTGAGATGAAAAGATATTAAACTAATCATCATGCCTGTTCTTTCTTTTCTAACTCAGGAACTAGTTGAGAATAAGGGCCGGGCTTTAGGCAGGGACAGAGTGAGACTGAATGGCACTGAGTAGAACAGATCTGGGCTATAATTGTTCCATTTCTCACACTTACCAACAAGTTTCTCCATCTCTGTGACATCTGTTTTCCTACTCTGTGAAACTTTTGCAATAAGACCAACTTCATAAGACTATTGTGAAAAACACAATAGCAGTGCAGGTAAAGCACCAAGTGCATCCTAGCATGTAAAAAAATGCTCAATACATTAACTTTATTAAGAAGATCTCAGTTCACTCTTGCTGTCAATAGAAACTCTGTGACTCAGTTTCTGATGATATAAAACTAATATTGTTTGGAGGATTCAAACAAACAATAAAATATAAAAGTTCTCAGTAGTAATTCCGAAGAAAGTAAAAGCAATAACTACCACAAAATAATTAGAGTTATTATTGTTGCTATTACAATTCTTATTAAGTTCCAGCATTCCTAAGTAAGAATTAGTTGTTTCTAAAAATAGGAAGTTCTAACAAACAAGCGGCATTTGTTCTTTTGTTCATGTGCTTGATTTGGGTGACACCCAATGATGCTCAAGAGCTTCTTCCTAACTTTGTATTCAGGTATCATTTTTGGAGGGGCTCAGAAGACTATATGGGGAATGAATCTGGGCCTGCTTCATGCAACACAAGTGCCCTACTCACTATAAAATCATTCTGGCCAAAGAATCCATTTTTTGATGCGAAGAGATATAACTAGCCGGTCAAAAAGGGACCAAGAATTCTGACTTGAAAAGTCTGAGCAAAGAAAAAGATGCCATTTGAACTATAAAAGAGGTGTTATAGTTTATGGTTTTGAGACAGAAAGGTAATTGAGTCTCCCAGGCAGTAGTGGAAGGGTCAGAGTTCTAGTCCCTAATGGAAATGTTAGTTCCCTATGATTATCTGCGGCATCACAGAGGTCCCATGTGGAATGGTCATTCATTGGACTGCCCCATCACACTTAGGACTGCCTGAGTTATTTAGGTTTGTGGGTCTATGCTCCATGCTTCTGTTCTCTCAGTCTGCTCTAGAACCAGATAAGTGTATATACTAATCCTAGCTGCTATTACCAGCTTCATGTCTTGAGCACTTTTTACAGAATATGTGGCAATGTTTTACTTATGAAATTCCTATGTCACAGAATGATTCTGAGGTCATGGACAGTATTTACACAAAGCTTGGCATTCACTCAACAGGTGGTTATTCAAAGACTAGTCCCTAAGTCTTTCTTTTTCTCAATCCACCAAAATATGCTTATTAATGCCTCGCTCTTTACACAGTGTAATGATTATCACTCTTCTATGTTAAATTTCCATCATGCCCTAGAACCTCATTGCCTCTTGAACATATTGACTTCAAAAATGCCTGATTACCCTGGTACTCCTATCATCGTCTTTCTTTCCTGCTCTAAGAATAGAGAATGATATTATCCAAAAAAGGTAGGTTATACATAAAATGCATGCTAATTTCCCTTTTTATCTTCATGTTGAGTATTTCCAGGTGTAAATTTAGTTTCACAGAAGGATTTTTAGGGCATTTGCCTTGCACGCAGCCAACCCGGTCGGCCCAGGTTCAATTTCTCTGTCCCCCTTGGAGAGCCTGGCAAGCCACCGAGAGTATCTTGCCCGCAAGGCAAAGCCTGGCAAGATACCCGTGACGTATTTGATATGCCAAAGACAGTAATAAGAAGTCTCACAATGGAGACGTTACTGGGCCCACTCAAGCAAATCAAAGAACAATTGGAGGACAGTGCAGTACAGTATAGTGCATTTATTTTACATTTTTAAAATTTTATTATGGGATTGGTAACATAGTGTTATAGTTTGTTTTGAGAGACAAATTCAAAGCAAAAATACCTACAGACAAACAAATGACATGCGTGTTCAATGGAGAACATGGGCTTGAAGACCAAACCAAAAGAGCTGTTACACTTTTAGATGCAAAGAATAGCCTAAAAGGCAACTGTACAAAAGATGTGATAAGCATACATCAAAAACTATTAGTAACTAATTGAAAAATTAGAAAAGGACACGAGGAAATAAAAACCATTTCATGTTTATGTGTTGGAAAAATTAATGTTGTCAAAATGGTTATTCTATCCAAAGCACTAGACAGATTTAGCGTAGTTCCCATCAAAACACTGATGCTACTTTTTAAGGACTTTCAATAAATGTTACTAAACTTTACATAAAATTCCCTAAATAGATGGGGCTGGAGCAATAGCACAGCGTGTAGGGCATTTGTCTTTCATTTGTCTTTTGATTCTCAGCATCCCACCTGGTCCCCCAAGCACTGCCAGGAGTAATTTCTGAGTGCAGAGCCAGGAAGAAACCCCTGTGCATCGCTGGGTGTGACCCAAAATGCAAAAAATAAAATAAAATAATAATAAATAATTTCCTAAACAAAAACAACAATTCTGAGAAAAAAAAACAAATGTCAGTATTACAATCCCTGATTCAAAATCAACTATACAGCTATAATAATCAAAACTGAGTGGTATTAGACTAAAAGCAAGGTGTCGAAGCAACAGAATAAGATCAATGGCTGATATTATGAACAGCATATAACAAAGTAGCTGGTTGCATGAAGTGGAATAAGGAAAACCTCTTTAACTCTGCTGGGAAAACTGGGTAGTAGCATGCAAATGAACAAACACAAATAGAAATTGGACCCTTGTCTCACACGATATACAAAAGTTAAATTGAAGTATGTTAAAAACCTCAAAATTGGATCAGAGCCCATAAAATACACAGAAGAAAATATAGATGGAAATCTCAGGGATGTGATTTCAGAGTCATCTTAAAAGATTTGATTCCACTGGTAAAGAAAACAGAAATGAAAATTAGCAGAGAGATATGTCAAACTAAAGGTTTTTTGCATGGTAAAAGAAACTCAGGCTAAAACAAAAATATGCCCTCGGAATAGGAAAAACTATTGTGAACTATCCAGGAGAAAAAAGGCTACTATGCAATAAATTAAAAAGTATACTTTCTTTTTCATTTTTATTAAAAGCACTTTGATTTGCAATACTGTTTTGATATGGTGTTACATGCAGACACTGCTCCAGCATCTCTTCCCTCCACCATTGTCTCCATTTCTGTTCCCTGCCTGAAACATCTCCTCTTGGCCCCACCCGCCATGGCAATGATATATTTTGACACAAGTTGGCTCTTCTTTCTGTGTATGGATGACCAGAAACCAGTTCTTTGTTTTGCTTCTAGGAAAATGCTTCCTTTTTGCTCCAAGAATATCCACCTTAGGCTGTCATAATCCAGTACATAAAGTCACCATAATGTCCAATTTCCCAACCCCTGCTTTGGGGATCCACTATCTCCTGTGACAGAAATAACTGAGGCTGGGATTAGCTCGAGAACATGAGTGCATGACCAGCACATGAGCCCTGATTTTTATTCCCAGCACCATATGGCTCAAAAAGCACCTAAACATAGGTCTGCACAACTAAGCCATGTATCACTAGTGTGACCCCAAGTGTCATTGGGTGCTACGTAAGAAGCCAAAATTATTTTTTTCTACTAAATTTATTAGAATATCTTCTTATTTATTTATCTATTATTAGTGAGACACCATTAGCTACAGTTGTAGACTTACAAACTTTTGTGCTTGGGTTTAAGTTATACAACGATCGTGTACCCATCCCTCCACCAGTGCTCATTCTCCACCACCAATGAACTCAGTAGCCCTTCTACCCTGCACCCTAACCCCTCCACCCCACCCCACCTCTGTGGCTGGGCATTCCCATTTGCTCTCTCTTTCTTTCAGGGTGTTGCGATATGCAATAGAGGTATGGAGTGGCCATCGTGTTCAGTCTATAGTCTATTTTTAGCACGCACCTCGCATCATCCCGAGCGAATCCCCCAAACATCCTCTACTTGGTTTTCTCTTCTCTATCTGAACTGCCTTTCTCCCAGCATGTGCTACTAGCTACCAAGTCGTGGAGCAGACCTTCTGGTACTTATCTCAACTATTCTTGGATGTTCATCTTCCATTCTGTTACTTCATATTCCCCCAGATCAGTGCAGTCTTTCGATGTCCATCCCTCTCTGACTTACTTAGCATGATACTTTCCATGTAGAACCACTTGTATGCAAATTTCATGACTTCATCTTTTCTAACAGGTGCATAGTATTCCATTGTGTAGATGTACCAAAGTTTCTTTAATCAGTCATCTGTTCTCGGGTACTTGGGTTTTTTCCAGATTTTGGCTATTGTGAACAGTGCAGCAATGAACATAAAAGTGCAGATGTCACTTCGACTATATTTTTTTGCCTTTCAGGGATATATTCTCAGGAGTGGGTCAAATGGGAGCTCAATTTCTAATTTTTTGAGAATCATCCAACTGTTTTCCAAAAGGGCTGAACCAGTCGGCATTCCCACCAGCAGTGAAGGAGAGTCCCTTTTCTCCCCATATCCGGGACAACACTGGTTGCTTTTGTTCTTTTGGATGTGGGCCAGTCCCTGCGGTTAAAGATGATATCTCATTGTTATTTTGATCTGCATCTCCCTGATGGTTAGTGATGTAGAACATTTTCTCATGCGACTTTTAGCCATTTGGATTTCTTCTTTGACAAAGTTTCTGTTCATGTCATCACCCTATTTTTTGATGGGATTGGATGTTTTCTTCTTGTGGATTTCAACTAGTGCTTTGTATATCCTTGATATCAACCTCGTATTGGAGGGGTCACTTGATCACTTGATATCCTGTTACTCATTGATTTGTTCAAGCAGGCACCAGTAATGTCTCCATTCATCCCTGTTGCATGCTAGTGTAGTCGAATGGCATCTGCTCATTCTAGGAACATGAAGGGCCTCAAACCGATTTTTCAGGGTCTTGACGAAGATGTCTGACCATCTCGTAGGTGGGCGTCCATGCAATCTTTTGACGTCCCATGGAATCCAGTCAGTAATGGCTCTAGTCCAGCCGTCATCTCTAAATCTCATTACATGTCCACGCCATCTGATTTTCTATGCCTTCGCATTATTTTTCATTCATTTCATTCATCATCCTGTTAATCGTCGATTGCCTCGAGCAGGCCCCAGTAACGTCTCTTTCATCCTAGCCCTGAGATTATATTCAAGGCTTTTTAGGAGAATGAGACCCATCATTGTTACTGGTATTTGGCATATTTGGTGCGCCACGGGGAGTTTGCCAGACTCTGCCCTGTGGGCAGGCTATATTCGATAGCCTGCAACTTTGTCCAGAGTAGGAATGAGATAATGAGATATCATAAAAAGATGTTCTGATAAGATGTTCCGGGAGCTGCATTTCCGGCGCCAGGGGGCCAGGTGGTGGGTGTGATCCCCGCCTACTGGAATTTGGAGGATCTGGGTGGAGGATGCTCGACTCCAATTCGAGTAGGCTTGGAGATCTCGGCCCCAGAACCCGCGTGGCTTTGTCCCTCTGCCAGTACCTTCATGTGTGCGGAGAGTGGTCTCAGCATGGTGGTGGCTGGTCCTGGAGGTCTTCGGCTGCCGGAGCCCTGGTCGGGGTGGGGAGGAAAGCTCAACCCGCTCCCCTCCAAGGGACCCTGGCGAGGAACAGCCAGGCGCAGGGGCAGGAGACTGACTGCACTGGTCTCGTCCGGGAGCTGCATTTTGTAGTCTCTGAGTCTTGGCCGCTGATGGGATTACACGGCGCCAGGGGGCCAGGTGGTGGGTGTGACCCCCACCTACTGGAATTTGGAGGATCTGGGTGGAGGATGCTCGACTCCAATTCGAGTAGGCTTGGAGATCTCGGCCCCGGAACCCGCGTGGCTTTGTCCCTCTGCCAGTACCTTCATGTGTGCGGAGAGTGGTCTCAGCATGGTGGTGGCTGGTCCTGGAGGTCTTCGGCTGCCGGAGCCCTGGTCGGGGTGGGGAGGAAAGCTCAACCCGCTCCCCTCCAAGGGACCCCGGCGAGGAACAGCCAGGCGCAGGGGCAGGAGACTGACTGCACTGGTCTCGTCCGGGAGCTGCATTTTGTAGTCTCTGAGTCTTGGCCGCTGATGGGATTTTATAGTTATATATTTATATTTGTCCAGTAAATACAGTAAATTGGAGTGGTATTGGGTGAGTATCCTTTCCCATTCTGTAGATTGTCTTTGTATCTTTTGCAGTGCAGAAGCTTCTTAGTTTAGTATAGTCCCATTCAATTATCTTTTTGATAATCCATTTTGATCTGACTTTTGTGCATGGTGTTAATTCGAGGGCTAAGCCCATCTCTTTGCCTATAGTTATCCAGTTATGCCAGCATCATTTGTTAAAGAGGCTTTCCTTGCCCCACTTTACATTTCTTTCTTCCTTATCAAAGATTAGATGTTCATACATTTAGGGTTGTGTGTAGGGATATTCCACCCTGTTCCATTGGTCTGCGGCTCTGCCTTTGTTCCAGTACCATGATGTTTTAATTACCACTTTGTAGTAGTTTGTGGTTGGAAAGGGTGATGCCTCCCATCATCTTTTTCCCAAGAATTGCTTTAGCTGTTCATGGGTGTTTGTTGTTCCAAATGAATTTTAGGAGTGCTTGATCCATTTCTTTGAAGACTTTCATGGATATCATTATAGGGATTGCATTGAATTTGTATAGTGCCTTGGGGATAATTGTCACTTTGACAATTTTGATTCTTCCTATCCATGAGCAGCAGATATGTTTCCATTTCCTCATGTCCTCTTTTACTTTGTGGAGTAGCATTTTGTAGTTTTTTTGTGGAGGTCCTTTCCCTCCTTAGTTAGGCTGATTCCGAGGTACTTGATTTTGTGCAGCACAATTGTGAACGGGATTGATTTTTTCATGTATCTTTCCTATGTCTCATTATTTGCATATAGGAAGGCCATGGATATTGGGGCATATGATTTTATAGCCTGCGACTTTTCTATACAAGTCTATTGTTTCTAGGAGTTTCTTGGTAGAAGCTTTAGGATTCTCTAGATATAGTATCATATCATCTGCGAATAGTGAGAGCTTGATTTCTTTCTTTCCTATCTGGTTGCCCTTAATATCTTTTTCTTGCCTAACTGCTATTGCAAGTACTTCCAGTACAATATTGAACAGAAGTGGTGAGAGTGGGCATCCTTGTTTTGTCCCTGATCTTAGAGGGAAGACCCTTAGTTTTTTCTCCATTGAGGATAATGCTTGCCATAGGTTTGTCGTAGATGGTTTTGTCTATCTTGAGGAGAGTTCCTTCTAAGCCCATTTTGGTGAGCATTGTCATCAAAAATGGGTGTTGGATTTTGTGAAATGCTTTCTCTGCATCTATTGATAGGATCATATGTTTTTTATCTTTAATTTTTGCTGATATGGTGGATTATGTTGATTGAATTCCGAATGTTAAACCATCCTTGCATCCCCAGGATTAATTCTACTTGGTCACAGTGTATGATCTTTTTGATGAGTTGTTGGATTCCATTAGGCAATATTTTGTTGAGGATCTTCACATCCATTTCATCAGAGATATTGCCTGTAAGTTTCTTTGTTAGTGATATCTTTGTTTTCTTTTGGTATTAAGGAGATATGTGACTCATAGAAACTGTTTCCAAGGTTCCTGTTTTTTTCAATTTCCTGGAAAAGCTTGAGGAAAACTGGCAGCAGGTCTTTAATTTGCTAGTAAATTCATCTGGGCCTGGGCTTTTGTTTTTGGGAAGACTTTTGTTTACAGTTTCGATTTTCTTGATATTAATGGGTCTATTCAGGTATTCCAAAAGTGTTCTTAGGTCAGTCTTGGAAGATTGTAGGAATCCAGGAATTTATCCATTTCTTCTAGATTCTCTTGTTTCATGCCATACAGACTTTCAAAGTAGTCTCTGATGACCTTTTGAATTTCATTGGTTTCTGTTGTGATGTCCCCGTTTTCATTTCTGATTTGGTTTATTAGGGTTTTCTCTCTTTCTTTGTGAGTCTTGCTAGTTGTTTAACAATCTTGTTCATTTTCTCAAAGAACCAGCTCTTGGATTCATTGACCTTTTGGATTTGGGGGGGGGGGGTTCCATGTCATTAATTTCTGCTCTAAGTTCTATTATTTCATTCCTTTGGCCGGGTTTGGGTTCCTTTTGTTGGTATTTTCTAAGATCTTGAACTTTGAAGTCAAGTTGTCCATGTAGGCCCTTTCTTTCTTCTTGAGAAATGCTAGCAATGCTATAAATTTTCCTCTTAGCACGTCTTTAGCTGCATCCAATAGGTTCTGGTAGCTCGTGTCTTTATTCTCATTTGTTTTCAGGTATCTTTTGATTTCTTCCTTGACTTCCTTCCTCAACCACTCATTGTTCAACATTGAGTTGTTTAATTTCCAGGTGTTTGATTTGGTTCTCCGTGTCTGTGTTGATTCATTTCTATTTTCAGTGCATCATGGTCTGAAAAGATAATTGATACAATTTCTATCTTCCTAATTCTTCTGAGGTATGTTTTGTGACCCAGCACGTGTTCTATTTTAGAAAAAGCTCTGTGTGCACTGAAAAAGAAGATGTATTCTTTCTTTTGGGGGTGCAAAGCCCTGTATATCCCTCTCTCTTCTATTTCTTCCTTCAAAACCAGTGTTTCCTTGCTGAGTTTTGTTCTTGTTGTTCTATACAGAGGTGATAAGGTGATGTTCAAGTCTCCGACTACTATTGTATTGCTAGCAGTATCCTCCTTAAAATCTGCTAGCAATTGTTTTAAGTATTTACCTGGTCCCTCATTAGGTGCCTATACATTTAAGAGTGTGATTTCTTCCTCTGTACATATTCCTTGATAGATAGAAAATAGTCTTCGTTGTCTCTTCTAATCTTTTTCTATGATTATTTCTCCTGAAATCTATGTTGTCAGATACTAGTATGGCCCCCCTGGCTTTTGTGAGGGAGTTGTTTGCTTCCAGTATTGTTTTCCATCCTTCAACTTTGAGTCTGTGTTTGCTCTGACTGTTCGGATGAGTTTTTTGTAGTAAGCAGAATGTTGGTTTCAGTTTCTGGATCCATTTTGCCACTCCATGTCTCTGGATTGGTGCATTTAGACCATTATTATTGACAAAGATTATTGTCATGGGGTTTTATGCCATCTTTCTGTAAGGGTTTATTGTGCTTATGGATGCTTTTCTTCTTGAATTGCTGGAGTAAAGTCTTTCTTTTAGGTTTGGTTTTGAGTCTATGAAGTTCCTGAGCTGTTGTTTATCTATAAAATGGTGTATTATTCCATCGAGTTTGAGTGAGAGTATAGCTGGATAAAGTATTCTTGGTGAGGCATTTATTTCATTGAGTATTTTCACTATACCCCACCATTGTCTTGAGGCTTGGAGGGTTTCCTCTGATAAGTCTGCTGTAAATCTAAGGGGTGCTCCTTTCTATGTGATTTCCTTCTTTGACCTTGCTGCTTGCTGTATTGTATCTCTGTTCACAGCATCCATCATTCTAACTATGATATGCCTTGGAGTGTTTTTATTAGGGTCTCTTTTAGCTGGCACCCTTCTGGCTCCTTGGATCTGGATGTCTGCATTCTTTTACTCTGGGAACTTTTCAGCAATGATTTCTTTCACTGTGACTTTTTCATTGGGGTTGCCTCCCTGTCCTTCTGGTACTCCGATGATTCTAATGTTGCTCCTCTTGGCTTCATCCCCTAGGTCTCTGATTCGCATTAGAGTTATTTTGAGGTCTTTTCCCATGGTTTATTGTGGCCTGTATGGTTTCTGCTGCTCATCTTCAAGCTCACCAATCCTGTCGTCAGCTGTAGTCATTCTATGTTGAGGGTACCTACTGAGTTTTTAATTTCATCTACCGAATTCTTTATTTGTGACAGTTCTTTTTGCAGCTTTTTTATTTCTGCTCTCATTTCTTCCTGTCTTTTCTTGAATATCCGATCCATTGTTTCTTTTATTTCTTCCTTTAATTTTCTGGATGTCTCCTCCATTGATTCTTTGAGTTCCTTGAACATCCTCAGCATTTTATGTCGGAATTCTTTATTGGAGAGATTGTATTTGTTGGTAACCCCTGTTGAGGATTCGGGACTCTTTTCTTCTTCCTCTCCTCGTAGTGGATATTTGCGCTATTTACTCATGCTGTTGTGGTTGTATAGAGGTGAAACCTTCAAGTTCACTAGCACTGTTCCCTCTTATTGTGGGAATGGATTCTGAATAAGGTCATTCGATGGTGGTCAGCCCCCTCCTCTTCGAGAATATGTCCTTCCTCTCAGACATGATTCTATGGCTTATGATAAGCATCTAGTGAAGCTTTGAAGGAGGTGCTCTTTTATATTGGGCTTGTACCGCTTCTTGCGTACACTGGTTAATTGTTGGAATTGGAGTATGCTGGTGGATTGTTGTCGTATTGTGTTTGAGGCAGCCAGGACCTTTTCCACAGAGTTAGGTGATGAAGGTTGGGATATGAGTTGAGAGTGCTGGCAGTGGGAAATACAACTGCAGCCCCGTACATGGCTGCCAGCCACACAGAAGGCTACATCCTCTTTTGAGGAGGCAACACCGCATACAGTGGAGGCCACACCCCCAACTGGTCCAGATGCTAGTCCACCAACCCGTTGTGAGGGCCAACGGCTAGTTGGGCTAGTGCTTATGGCGGAAATGAAGGCAGGTGCCCCCCCAGAAGCCAAAATTAAAAGAAATTGTAAAATGTATAATATCCAGGCCAGAGCAATAGCATAGCAGGTAGGGCGTTTGCCTTGCACGTAGCTGACCTTGGTTTGATTCCTCTGTCCCTCTCAGAGAGACTGGCAAGCTACTGAGAGTATTGCACCTGCAGGGCAAAGCCTGGCAAGCTACCCATGATGTATTCAATATGCCCAAACAGTAACAACAAATCTCACAATGAAGACGTTTCTGGTTCCCAGTCGAGCAAATCAATTAGCAACGGGAGGATAGTGACAGTGATAATATCCTATCCATCACTTTTGCTTCAGAATGATACACATTACCTGACCTATAGCAGTTAAAATATTTATCTAACTAGATTACCACTCCTTTTTGCTTCTGTGAAACAACCAATGCAAATAATAAATTTTCACACATGTGCATTTGCATCTCAATATAATTCATGCAGCCCAAGCACAAACAGAATTAAATAGCATATTCAAAAGACTACAAAGGGCGAGACAGATCAAAAGCTAAGTTCATGCTTTGCCTACAGGATACGTGAGTTCAGTCACTTGAGCACTCACAAGAGCAAATTACTGAGAGCACTGCCTATGTATTTCCTCCACAAAAATTAAAATTATAAAGAAGTACAAAATTTACAGAGAATAATCCCAGAAAAGCGAAGAAATCCTACCATTCACAGACAAAATAACAATAATAATAAATAATATAATACACTACAATAATATAATATGCTAAAAGAAACAAAAAAATCTTTTTCTGTGTACAGCAACATGAAACATTAAAGGATACTAGATTTTACATGAATCAAATAAAAATAAAAATGGAAAAATTAAAAAATCCATGGGCTGGAGCGATAGCACAGCGGGTAGGGCGTTCACCTTACAAGCGGCCAACATGGCCGACCCGAGTTCGATTCCTCCGCCCCTCTCGGAGAGCCCGGCAAGCTACCAAGAGTATTCGATATGCCAGACACAGTAACAACAAAGTCTCCAATGGAGACGTTACTGGGCCCGCTCGAGCAAATCGACGATCAACGGGAGGGCCTTTACCTTTTACCTAAAAAATCCATTAAAATTCAAACTTTAAAAATTTATTCTTCGTGATAGTTATTCATTTCTAATATTTACTTATCAATATCGGGCTGGAGCAATAGCACAGCGGTATGATGTTTGCCTTGCATGCAGCTGATCCGGGTTCGATTTCTCTATCCCCCTCGGGGAGCCCAGCAAGATACCCAGAGTATCCCGCCAGCATGGCAGAGCCTGGCAAGATCCCCGTGGCATATTCGATATGCCAACAACAGCAACAACAAGTCTCACAATGGAGACGTTACTGGTGCCCACTCAAGCAAATCGATGAACAGGAGGACAGTGCTACAGTGCTACAGTGCTTATTGGTATAATGAGATACACTTGCTCGAAGTGAAAAATTAATATTAAAAGCTCATATTCAGAGTTTACATTAGAAACATCTATTCATGTCAGAAAAAAACACATTGACAGCTAATTTATTTTATTTAATCAAAGGTAGGAGGCACTATTCAATAATACCGAACAAGAAAAATTAATGAAAATTGGGAAAAAAGGAATGAACATATAATCTAACATTTGCCTACTAATGAGCAATTTATTAGTCACTGTCACTGCCTCTGTCTTCCCGTTGTTCATCGATTTGCTCTAGCAGGCACCAGTAACATCTCACAACAAATTGTGCGACGTGTTGTTACTGTTTTTGGCATATTGAATACCTAACGGGTAGCTTGCCAGGCTTTGTCATGCGGGTGACCTACTCTTGGTAGCTTGCCGGGCTCTCCAAGAGGGGCAGAGGAATTGAACCCAGGTCGGCCGCGTGCAAGGGAAACACCCTCTCCAGAGCAATAGTAAATTAGTAAAATAGTAGGCCTATGGTAATAGTGAAACAGTAATAAACATAATTATTTTATCTGGGAATTTTTAAGAAAAAATAATGACAGAATAAAATTAATATTTAGAAATCAGTACTTTTTATATTAAACAACATATAGACTGAAATATAAAAATCCATTTAACGGAAATAAAATAATAAATATCTAAATATAAATTAAGAATTCCATAAGTTCTAGAAAAAATACTTTTAATCTCAAGAGGGAGAAAGAAAATCAAAACAAATAAAAACCATGTTCATCTCAAGAAAATACAAAATCATTAGGCTGCTAATATCTTTAAATTAATTGTTGCATTGATATGCTCTAACAAGTTTTTTCAGCAAATTTTCAAAGTGTACCACTCTAAAGAAATGGGTTAAGAAATATCTGCTAGCTGAAGAGGTAGTACAGCGGGTAGGGCGTTTGTCTTGCATGCAGCTGACCTGGGTTTAAGTCCCAGCATCCCTTATGGTCCCCCCAAGCACCGCCAAGGGTGATTTCTGAGTGCAGAGCCAGGAGTAACCTCCGTGCATCGCCGGGTGTGACCCAAAAGGCCAAAAAAAAACTTTAAAAAAAGGAATATCTGCCAGTTATTTAAAATAGAGCAATAAAAATTAAAATATCAGAATATCAAAATGTAAGGATATAATTAAAATATTGTCATTTATTCCAGTACAAAAATAAAAAGATAATAATCAAATCACATCAAAATCCTTTAAATAAATCAAAATTGATAATGTAGCAATTATCAGTGTCAAATATGAGAATGACATTTCAAGTCAGTGAAGAAAAATATGTATCATAATGGTAGTATTAGGACAATCTGGGAAACCAACAAAATGCTGGACATAGTATTATAATTTATAAAGAAAATGAAGCTCTTCTAATAATAAATTTTAGATCTATGAAGTATTTACAGAAAAAACAGAGAAAATTTGAATTCTATTGTAGAATGAGAAATGACTTTCCAAATTATACAAATTTAAGATGTAAAAGAAAATTTGATGGATTTTATCACATAAAGTGAAAAAAATTCACTGGAAGTAAAAAAAAACTCCTAAAACAAAATCAGAATACAAAAAAATGAATGAGGAAAGTATTTTTCTTTTTTCTATTTTTGGGAATTTCTGAGGCTAAACATGGCGTGTTCCAGGGCTGCTCAGGGTGTGTTCTCAAGCATCAAGAGGTATCATGCAGAGCTTTCTAAGCTGTCTCTTCTTCCCCGAGGGAAATATTTACAACTCATATCACATACTATTTATAGAAGTGTATCATAAATATATATACATATGCATTATGCAATTATAACTATTTATGTACAACTATAATAGTTATAGTTCTAAATAAGTATGTATTATATAAATATAAATATAAAACATATTATATTTATATAATATTGTATATATAATATTGAAATAATTTGTACCAAGATCCATAGTCTAATAGAAAAATTAGTAAAGCATACAGATTGTTTATCGAAAAGGAAAAAATCGACAACATAAAGCACTTAAAGATAATACAGAATGCAGCATCAAACTAATATTAGCATAAGATTAAATTAAAATGAGACATTTTAACTCATTCAGTACATAAAAATAGACATTGAAGTCAAAGCCTATGAAGTGAGCTGAAGAGTCAGGTGCTGAGAGCATGACCATTTAACTTCCACTGACGGGACCTTAGTAAGACTTTTCAAGATAAAAAATCCACACACATTTAAATATAACATTTCTAACTTTAAGTATATAATTTCATGTATGCAGCATAAGATGTGTATAGACTATACCAAGGTACTGTTTGTTATTACAGAATTCAGAGTAACATCTAATTGTCTCGAGGTAGAGCAGATGAAATAAAGCAAGACACATCCATATAATGAAACTCCATTTGGTATAGAAAGGAAAAGGCAAAGTTATGTTCCTGATTAGGCGATAGGCAATAATGAAGTCGCTAAACTGAAGGAGCACCGTACACAACAGAAAAGCTGTTGACCCTTCTCCAGTTTCTATAAAATATATATTTTAATTGCACACAACTAAGCATGTAAATGTTTCTAAACATACAGACTGCATATGCACTGTAGCACTGTCCTCCCATTGTTCATTGATTTGATCGAGCGGGCACCGATAACATCTCACAACAAATTGTGAGACTTGATGTTACTGTTTTTGGCATATCAAATACATCATGAGTAGCTTGCCAGGGTTTCCCGTGCAAAAACACACTGAAGAAATGACATATGCACTTGTATGTTCATTGCAGCACTATTCACAATAACCAGAATCTGGAAATAACCCAAGTGCCTGAGAACAGACAACTGGTCAAAGAAACTCTGGCACATCTACACAATGGAATACTATACAGATTTTAGGCTTTGCTGTGCAGGCGAGATACTCTCAGTAGCTTGCTGGGCTCTCTTAGAGGGGCGGAGGAATTGAAACTGGGCCAGGAAGGGATTTAAAAACAAATCAACAAATAAAACGAACCAGAGAGATATAGTACAGCAGGTGAGTTTCTTGCCCTGCATGTAGCTGACTTGGGTTTGATCCCAGGCATCCCATAAGGCAGCTAAGCAATGCCAGAGTGAACCCTGAGCACAGTCCAGGGATAATCCCTGAACATTGCTGTGTGGGGGCCAGAAACAAAAATAAAAGAAAGCGACACCTGATTGTTGTGGTTGTTTTCCGGGTGAAAGAATAACTGGGAAGGAACAGGTCAGAAAAATAGACCTGCAGATAAGGCATTTGCTTTGCACACAGCCAAGGGGTGATACTTGAGCTATCAGGAGTAAACTCTGGGCTCTGTGGTGTTGGAATACACACACACACACACACACACACACACACACACACACACACATCAACAATTGAGAAACATATGAAGAATGTAATACAGAAGATGATTAACTATTCACTAAACCGGTGTTAGTTCTGATTTGGGTTACTTAGCTCATGAAATTAAAATGAAGTGTTAGCTTCTTATTTATTTATTTATTTATTTATTTATTTATTTTTGCTTTTTGGGTCACACCTGGCGATGCACAGGGGTTAGTCCTGGTTCTGCACTCAGGAATCACCCTTCACGGTGCTCAGGGGACCATATGGGATGCTGGGAATAGAACCTGGGTTGGCCGCGTGCAAGGCAAACGCCCTACCTGCTGTGCTATTGCTCCAGCCCCCTGAAGTGTCAGTTGAAATACTTAAATTTAAAGATCTCTCTTCACTCAGTACTTCTGTTCCCAGCTCTTTCCCGAGAATCACTCCCCTGCTGCACTCCTCCCTCCCAGTATCTTCAAAAGTAACCTCTCCCTCATCACTATAAAAGAATAATTCTGTACAAAATTCATGTGCAGAAATCAGTACCTTCAGCATAAGTATTAAAAGCCTTTCTAGGATGAGCAGGAGATAGTATAGTGGGCAGAAGTTAGGTTCGATCCCTGACACTCCATACAGTTCTCCAAGCCTGTGTAAGCCCTAAGTACGACAGGGTGTGGCCACCAAGCCAAGTCAATAAAATGTTTTTTTTTTTTTAAGCCTTTCCAGGAATAACTTCAAAAATAAAAATAAACAGGATCACTGCAATTATTAGTATTTTTTCTTTTCTCATTGTCCCACTAAAAAATAGTTAAGCTACCTATTATAAGTCAAACACTTAGATTCTAGAGACACAATAAAGAAAAAAAAAACAATATCTGTGCTTTAGTGGAACCTTTGGCCTAATAGAGAAGACAACTAATCAAGGAGTAATGAAAGAGTATTGTGAATCTTGTAATCCAGAATATATAAGGCAGTATGAGGACACTTATAAATTAGCATACCATGAATGCCTAAAATGAATTCCAGGGAAAGCAACATTTAATCTACTAACAAGGAAAACTGAGTATGTGTGGGCTGGAGTAATGGTCCAGTAGGGAGGGTATCTGCCCTGCATGCAGCCAACCCTGGATCCATCCTTGGCATCCCATATGATCCCCTGAGCACTACCAGGAGTAATTCCTGAGTGCAGAGCCAGGAGTAACCCCTCACCATCGCCTGGTGTGACCCAAGAAGCCAAAAACATTTGAGTATGTCTAAATAAAAGTTGAAATTTAAGTCATGAAAGTGAATATACTTGCTCTAGGTAAATCTGCAATGTAGAAGCGCCTTTTTAAGGTGATGTCATCAAAGAGTACCATGATCTTTGGGATACAAGAGAATATTGTATTGAAACAGAGAAGGCGAGAAAGAAAAGGAGGGAGAAATGTGACGTGGAGCAAGAAAAGCCTCTTCAACAAGTGGTGCTGGGAAAACTGGACAGTTAGAAGCAAAAAAGCAATCAAATTTTTAAGACTCAAATCTATAGGTTCATGGAGGAAAACGTAAGCAGAACTCTCCATGATATTGAAGCTAAAGACATCATTAAACATACAACACCACTGACCAAGCAAGGAAGCTAGGATTACAAATGAGACTACATTAAGCTAATAAGCTTCTGTACCTCAAAAGAAAAGGTGACCAAGATATAGAGACAGCTCACACAATGGAAAAAATTATTTACCCATCAGATAGGGGGTAAAGTTACAGTATATATGCAGTACTGGTAGAACTTTGTAAGAAAAAAACCCTACAGGCCCATCAAAAAATAGGGAGAAGAAATGAACAGAAACTTTTTCAAGAAGAAATACAAATTGCCAAAAGGCACGGGAAAAATTGATCTACATCACTAATCATCAGGGAGATGCAAATTAAAACAAAAATGAGATATCACCTTACACCACAGAGACTGGAACCCATCAAAAAGAATAAGAACAATCAGTGCTGGTGCAGGAAGAAAGGGACTATCATTCATTGTGGGTGGGAACGCCAACTGTTGCAGTCTTTGGGGAAAACAATATGGGCATTCTTCAAAAAACTAGAAATTGAGCTTCCACATTACCCACAATACCAATTATGGAAATATACTCCCAGGGTGCAAAAACACACAGAAGAAATGACATCTGCACTTGTATGTTCACTGCAGCACTATTCACAATAACCAGAATCTGGAAACAAACCGAGTGCCTGAGAACAGACAACTGGTTAAAGAAACTCTGGTACATCTACACAATGGAATACTACACAGATTTTAGGGGAAAAAATAAGTAATAAATTCTGCTTATAAATGGATGAACATGGAGAGTGTCATGCTGACTGAAATAAGACAGAAGGAGATGGGCAGACATAGAATGACTGCACTCATTTGTGGAATATAAATAAGAATTGTATGAGACTAACACCCAAGGACAGTAGAAATATGGGTCAGGAGGACTGGTCCATGTTGCAAGTGGGCTTCAAGGGCTGGGGAAAAGTAGAACTGGGATAGAGAAAGGACCATTAAAACAATGATAGCTGGAAGGGACATCTCTGGACAGGAGATGTGTGCTAGAAGTGGGCAAAGGACCAAACATGACGGCCTCTCAGTATCTGTACTGCAAAGCATAATGCCCAAAAAGGAAAGAGAGAGAGGCAGTTGGGGAGAAAGAAAGACAGAGACAGAGAGAGACAGAGAATACAATTACCTCCCATATAGGCAGGCTGTGGAGGGCAGAGGAGTGTCAGAAAGGACAGGGGGATATTGGTGATGAGAAATATACACTGGCAGAGGAATGGGTGTTGGAACATTGTATGACTGAAATTGGATCACGAAAGCTTTGTAACTGCATATCATTACCGATTAAATTAAAATTTTTAATTAAAAAAGGAAAAAGAATGAAACCATTGCTGAATGACAGGATGGGCATTCTTCAAAAGGAATAAAACAGCTGAAAAGAAGTTAGTCGAGTATATGAATTCAATAGAGTTTAAGGAACAAATAGATAAGGACTAAATACTAGTTCACTGGATTTGCATTAAGCAATATCACACATGTCTTTAAAATACTTATCAAATCTTCTTGATTAGTATTGAAATTGTTGATAAGTTTATCCTTTCTTTCTCTGATGAAAATTTTATTTTCTTAAATAAAAGTTAAAAGTAGTTAAAAGTCTATTTTAGCTGCGTATTACCATCTCATTATTTTGCTTTAGCATCACAAGCTCACAACCTAAAAAAAATTCACAAGGAATCAGAAGCAAAACATATAATGATAAAAGGTCAGCACTGAAAGACATCATCTTTGCTTCACAATTCTGTCACTGTCACTGTCCACTGTTCATTGATTTGCTCAAACGGGTCCAGTAACATTACAATATGAAAAAAATGATTTGCTAGAAACTGATAGAAGTTCAAGGAGAAATATAATTCACTATAATTATTTACATCATATAAAAAATATCTCCCAGGAATGGATAGATATGACAGCAAATTGATAAATATATAGTTATACAAAATAGTAGCATCAATCAGTGGGATATAATTAACAAATGCTGTCTATTTAATCTGATTGCCAGCAATTTACATATTTTCCTTAAGGTAACATGGAATATTAACAAGATAGACAGAATTCTATGTCTTAAAAATGCCATTAACAGATTTTACCTCTTAAAAAAATTATATATTTCTTCAGATCACAATGAAAGTAAATTTAAAATTAAGTTGGAAAATCTAAAACAAGTTGAAGAATTAAATGAGACCATTTGATAACGCATCGATTAAAGAAACAAATTAAAAGAAATTTAGATATATTATGACATAAATAAAAAATAAAATATAACTTTTCTAACACTGGAATCCAGCAAAGCAGATCTTGGCAGTGCATTTGTAGTACTGCATATTCATATTCAAAAAGAAGAAAGATGTAAAATTAATCATTTCATCTTTAGCTTTAAACACAAGAGAAAGAGTACATTATTTTAAGGAAGAAAAAGAATTAAAAAGTTAATGGAAAACCAACAGAAAAAATCAACAAAATCAAAGCCAATTATTTTCAAAGACAAGATTGTGAAAAGCTTCTAGTTGGGCCAACTAGAAGAATAAGGGAGAGAGGAAGTATATATTACTATATAATAAAAGAAACAGCTGATATCATTATAATTCACATGAATTCCTTTTGCTATACAATGACACAGCAGGAACTCTCATTTATGGACCATAGAAATTGAAGGTAAGTAACTTTTTATAAAAGACATAATATGAACAAGTCAATTTTCACAAATTTGGCAACCTTGGTGAATTTCTTAAAAGACGCAATTACTTAAATTTCTTTCCTGCAAGACACAATCTAAACAAACTTACAAAAAATGAAGCCGCATAGAAATAGGCACATACATATTAAAGAAATGGAATCAATAATTACTTTTTATAAAGTAAATGCCTGGAATAGAAAGTCTTCACTGGTGACTTCTACAAAGACATTCTCTATAATCTCTTTCAAAAGAAAGAAGAGGGATAAAATATTTTCTAACTCCTGCTGTGGTGACAGAACTACTTTAAAGCCAAAATCAGACAAAATTTTACCAGGAAACAAAATAGCAGACTAATGATGGGCAGGCATTGATGGAAGATCCTCAATAAAATAACAATAACATGTAATGCAACAATGAAAAATAAATGTACATCACAATCTATTGGATTTATAACAGGTATGCAAGTCTGGATCAATATTTGATAATCAGGACTGGAGATATAATACAGTGGTATGGTGCTTGCCTTGCATGTAGCTGACCCAAGTTCAAGCCCTAGCACTATCTATGGTCCCTGGAACCCACCAGGAGTGATCCCTGAGCACAAAGACAGGAGTAAGCCCTAAACACTGCTTGTTGTGATACCACAAAAATAAAGTCTGATAATCAATTTGATGTCAATAGGGGAGAAACATCACATAATTACATAAATGGTTGTAGAAAACACACTTGACAAAATCTGACACACATTCATGAGAAAAAAAACATTAAACTATAAAAGGGGAACTTCCACAATTTGATGTAATATCTATACAAAATAACCTACAACTTAGGGATGTGGCGGTTATGCTGTTTTGGATCACACTGTGGTGCTCAGGACTAACACCTTTACTCATGCATCTGTGCTCACTGAAGTACTTCTGGAAGTACTCCAGTGACCATATGCAGTGCAAAGGATAGAACCCAAATCAATGTGAAAGGCAAGGTCCTACCTGCTATACTATCTCTCCAGGCTCCTAGTTAATACCATTCTCAAAGCTGGGAAAATTGTAATTTTCCTGTTAATCTCTAAGACAAATCAGAGATGTTCCCTTTCATCACTCTGTTCCCAAACAATTAAAGAGTGCAGAAGAAATATTTCCTAAATACATGAACACAATGTATAAGAAAGAATCAAACTTGATCCCCAACTTAAAGACAGACAAAATAAACCTCCAATGGATAAATGATTTTTGTCACCAATACAAAGTCTATTTTTCTCTGTCCAGAAACATGCGGCAAAGTGAGGTTCCAAGTTTACTTCTGAGCACTATACAGTCCTTCAAGTACCACAGGTGTAACCCTGGTGAGCCCTGAGCACCTGTGAGAATTGTCCAATACAGAATCGGGCAAAGCATTGTCATGAGGTGTTGGAGAGATAGTACAGTTAGTAAGACACTTGCAATGCAGAAGGCCAACCTGAGATCAATGACATTAGATTCCAGGTACCACATATGGTCCCCTAACACTGCCAGGAGTGATCCCCTGAGCACCGCCATGTGTGACTTACCCCCACCCCCCAAATAAAGCACTACCATGAGTGCTCCAAATACACACACACCCACATAGAAGTGCTCTGAATAAGCCCTATTTTTTGAGTCAGTCATTTTCCTAAGTCACTATCATTATCACTGTCCTCCCTATTTGCTTGAGTGGGCCCAGTAAGGTCTCCATTGCGAAACTTGTTGTTGCTGTGTTTAGCATATCAAATACGTCATGGGTAGCTTGCCAGGCTTTTCCGTGCGGGCTACATACTGTCGGTAGCTTGCCGGGCTCTTCGAGAGGGGCAGAGGAATCGAACTCGGCTCAGCCAGGCCCGTCGTGCACAAGGCAAATGCCCTACCGCTATGCTATCACTCCATAGAAAAGAAGAAGAAATAGTTAAATTCAAATACTTAGGCATATATCTATCAAAATATGTTTAGGATTTCTATTAGAAAAATACAAATGAATGGAAGATATCAAAAAATAAAACAAAAAGAGAAATAGGCTATATTCTATACTATGAATAGCAAAACTCAATAATGTGAAGATGTCAGGTCTTCCAAAATTGATCTGTAAATTAAAAACAATTTCAGTAAAATTAACTAAGATATTAGCAAACTAATTATAAAATTTATAATGAGAATCAAAAGACCCATAATAACCAACATACTTTGCAGGAGAAGAAATTGGAATCCTGATATTTACTATAAAACCATGAAATTTAAGAGAGTGTGGTGTTGGTGAAAAAAACAAAAACAGTTTAATGGAATAGAATATGAAATCAATAAAAAGAGATGCAAACATAGTCAACTAATCTTTTTGATAAAGAAGCAAAAGCAATATAATAGGATATCAGGGACTCAGATTCCTTGTTTATGGGAATGCACAATGCCCCAGAGCCTTTCCAGGTGAGTTGGACAGTTTCCTACAAGATTAAGCATACTCTTTAAAAAGAAAATGCATTGAATCACTGTGAATTACGAGTCTACAAAGATAGTTATGATTGTGTTTCAGGCATATATCATTCCAAGAACAATCCCATCACCAGTGCCCGCTACCCTCAACAAAGTGCCCAGTTCTCCTCTCCCTACCTCAGAAGCAGGTACTTCCCGAGCTCCCACACCCCCCTACTCACCTTGTCCCACCACCCTAGCCCTAGGGGCAAGCTTTCTACAGAAAACCAGTTCTGCTCTTTGTTTCCACTGAACTAAGGCATTTGATATTCTGGTAAAATGAATATTGATTATTTTAAGATTACTAGTTGAGGAGAGATTTGTAAAACTATTCTATACCGCCCTCTCCCCTCTGGAAAGAAAGATGGCGGCCGCATGGGAGCCTTGTGGAGAGAAGGTATGAGCTGGGGGTGATGGGGCGACTAAAACCTCATGGGCAGGGGGGCGTTCCGGCCCATTCCTCACGCTCTACCGAGGTCACCAGTTGCCCCCCACGAGCGGCTCTCCAGCACGGCCACGACTCCAGAGCACAGAAACTAATCTCTTAATTATCTGACTTTCAGTAGAAATACTTCCAGGGTTAATAAGTAAAACAGTAGAAATCCAAAACCGCACAACAACATTTAATTCTTGAACCCAGCTGTAGAAAGCAAATCATTGCACAATGCTTTTTCAGCATGCCTGATTGGGGGGGGAGGTAAACTCTAAATAATAATGGTGCATCTTTTATCGAAACAATGAATCTAGTCAAAGTAGATAGAGTATTAACTAGAATTCATCTGCCTCACAGGCATTGGGAGGGGTGGGAGGTGGGATTTTATTGGGGTTCTTCGTGGTAAAAAATAAGTATTGGTAAAGGGAAATGTGTTTGATATTTACAAGACTGAGACCTAAACCTGAAAGCTTTGTAACTTTTCCCACAGTGAGTCAATAAATAATAAATAAAAAAAACAAAAAATAAATTAATAAATAAAACTATTCTATATAAAAGCATACTATTATATATTAGAGAGTAACGACTACTATTGTTCATAATCTCATCCCTTCCCCTATTATCAATATCCAGAATTTCAATGGGACATTTGTTATAATTGGTCAAACTACACTGACATATCACTGTTACCTCAAATACATACTATATGTATGTATATGTGCATTTGTAATCTTGATGACATAAATTTTTGTGTTATCTAAATTAAAATTTATATTATTTTAATATATAAATTAAAACAGATTTATAAAATGCATTTCATTTATTTTTTATAAGAAATGTAAGATTTTCCATGGGAAGTTTATATCACCCATAGGAGAGAGATCATCCTGAGTTTGCTCCTCTGCCTCTGATTTTACTCAACATAACATTCTCCAGATAAACATATTATTTTTCAATTTTTAATAGTGAGACATCATGAGGTACAGTTGCAGACTTACACATTTTTGTGCTTGGGTTTCAATTATACAAGGATCAAATACCGATCCCTCCACCAGTGCCCATTTCCCACCACCACAGATCCCAGTATCCCTCCCAGCCCCTATTCCCCCCATCCCACCCTGCCTCTGTGGCAGGGCATTCCCTTTTGTTCTCTCTCTCCTTGGGTGTTGTGGTTTGCAAAAGAGGCATTGAGTGGCAATCATGTTCAGTCTATAGTCTACTCTCAGCACGCCCCTCCCATCCTCTTAAGGACACGATCTAGGAATACCTCCTCTATAAAATATTCAAAAAGTCCAAAGTTTATGAAGTCCTGCACATGAATACAAATTTATTCATGCATGCCAAAACTTAGAAGCAACCAAGATATTATTTAATAGGTGAAAGAATAAACTGACCCATCCAATGAGAAATGAGTTATCAGGTCTTTACAAAATGAGGAGAGCCTTGAATTCATACAATTGAGTGAGAGAGAGCGATATTTTAGAAAAGACTACATATTATATGATTGCAATAATGTGACACTTAATTTTTTTAAAGACACTGGTTTTAAAAGATTATCGTTGCCTTTGGTTTAGGTTGGTAAAAGCAGTGAAAAGAGATGAATAGGCAGAGCACAGAGGTCTGAGTTAATGAAACTACTGCACCTACATGGCACAAAAGTAGTGGATGCAAGTCATATAACTTTGTCAAGTGCAGAAATTTACGAATAAACTAAGCATACGATGTATTTGGGGTAGCAATGATATATTGGTGTAGGCTCATCAATTATAACAAAGGTCCCATTGAGATACTAGATATTGATAATAGGCCAGGAAATGAGGGTTAGAAAAAAATGGTAGTTTTTCCCTCTTCAACATCTAATTAATATGCTTTTATATATATATGAAATGCTTTTTAGAAATCTCTCATCAACTAATAGTCTTGAAATAATATTCATTTTGTCAGAATCTTAAGTTTCTACTCTACTTCCAAAGTGCACACAAAGTACACTTGTATACGTTAGAATTTGTGGTTGGATTTAAAATACTTTAGTATGGATAAAAACAGATGTTTGCTCTCATAAATTTCTGATATTCTCTCTTATATCAAGGAGTAGTATCAAAGACCATTTAATGTTTTTGCTGTGGGTTCTTTCCACATTCATTTTCAGACAGGACAGAGCATACATCTTACATATGATTTGTGAAAAGAAAATCTCCCCATGCTCTCTCTAGGGCCCTCTCATCTCCTGCCAGGCCAGTGAACAAGATGAGTTTCTTTTTATAACGACAAGGCAAAGAGATAATTCATCAACTGGAGAGAGAGCACAAACAATCCTTTATTCAGCAGAATGACAAAAGGTTATTTAGCTTCTGGCATATACTACAGTTCTTGCAAGAACCAGGCCCAGGAGCCAATATGATAATTAATAAATTTCTAACATCTGGGCAGTAAAACAATTTTTATGAATGTTAAACAATGCCAATGCCAAATTAAAGCCTCCCATTCTCATATTTATCTATCTGAACCTTTCACTGCCAAGCCAAATTTGCCTGTGTTCTGGCTATAAAATGGAGATAGTGATGACATAGTAGGAAGATATTACACAATTTGGGAAATCCATATTACTAAGTGTCATTTAATCATATGGACAGTGGTGATATCACTCTCTGAGTCTAATGGAGAGTAACCCTTGCCAAGAGAAGCATATCGAGATAAATGACAGATGAGTGATAGCGATCATTACACTGAATAAAGAATATCCGCTTAAATAATTAATGTGAGTATCTCTCATTTTCCTATTATCGCCTTTTTTCTATTTTCCTTATAAAAACAAGCAATTGGAAATGTTGTTATTGCTTGCGTAGTTTGATAAAGGAAATTTTTTCATTTAAAAAAGCCTTCAGTAACTGAAAAGCAGAGAGTTTTTAAGTCCTAAAATCAGTCTCACCAGATTGTACATCTCAAGTCTCTATCTCTGTTATTTCCCACAACACTACTCAATTTAAAATTATGACTGTGCTAGGAAAAAGATAATACATAATATTAGAATTTTTACAGAGAAATAAATGTAGTAAAATCTCACACACATTTTATGAAGTGATATAAACTATAATTTCTATGTAGCGTATATTGCACCTTATGAAGGAGTCATAAGTGCAAATTGAAAAGCACAATCTGGAATATAGTTTGTTAAATTAAAATATTTAATGATATTTAAATATTTAAAATATTTAGCAAAAGAGGGAATTTTGTTGGGTGCATGAAGTGTCCCTTCACTGTGCAATTAATCTTTCTGTATATGAGAAAAGTCTCTTCTTCATTTTAGATGGCATCCATCATAATATATGTATATAGATATATGCATGTATACACAAAAGTTATAGAGATAGATTATTCAGAAATTATTGATTCTGAAGATCAACTGTAATAAACTTGCAGTTGTCTGAGATTATTATAAAAATCAACAGAAAATATTGTTCTCTGGAGAAAGCAGAGCTCAGGGGATGCATCGATTTACAAGAACACCTTCATACAATAATAAAGTGTACTATACAAGTTATAGTAAGATCACATTTTGGATGTTTCACCACAAACATATGTACCTAATAGGGATAGAGGATCTGAAGAGCTCACAGCACAAAGTTCTGGAGCAATAAGGCTGACATAAGGTACCCTATTCAGTGAAATCTCTTAGTCGTGATAAAAATTTATAAACATTGAGTTGAATCATTAATCCATTCATTTAATTTAATACAAAAATTTAGGTTGAGCCATTTCATGTCATTAGTACACAATCACTTCGAACTTTACACAAACATCAAATTATATGGTTCAATCTGTTATTGTGTCTTTAATATGCATATAATCTGTCATAAGAAACATAAAGAGTGTTCTTTCCCTTCTCAAAGACACTTAGAATTGGTGGAGAAATAAATATAACATACAAAACTCCCACTAATTTAAGGATTGATAGTACTGCAGGTAGGGCATTCGCCTTGCATGCGGCCGACCCAGGTTGATTCCTCGATCCTTCTCAGAGAGCTGGGCAAGCTACCGAAAGTATCCTGCCTGCAAAGCAGAGCCTGGCAAGCTCCCCATGGCATATCCGACATACCAAAAACAGTAACAAGTCTCACAATAGAGACAGTACTGGTGCCCACTCAAGAAAATCGATAAGCAATGGGAGGACAGTGCTACACTGCAAGTTAAGGAGAGGAAGAACGATTCCATACTTGTACAAGTTTGTTCTTTATTTTCTGAGTTTAGCCCCAATTTATCATTTTGTGCATAATTTTCTCAAACTGAAGGAAATTAATATTTTGATCAAACACAGCAATTAATAGAAGGGAACAGAGGCGCTTATTAAAGTCCTCCCTTCACAAAGAGGAACCAGCTTTGGTAACTGAAAATGGATATGCAGAAGCTTTAGACAAATATTGTGAAGCTTAGCTTTTTTTCTCTGCTTGATTTCAAAATATATTCCTGATAAATCCATAAAACAAAAATCCTAAAATTCTTCTAGAAAACTACATTCTCTGCTAAAAATGATATTTTCTTAAGCCAATCAAAATCTTTTAAATTTATTCTAAGAAAAATAAAATAGCTATTATAGTTAATTATTCAGTTTTGTCCCAAAATAGTAAAAACAGTGAATAGGCAATTATGGGGTGCCTATCTGTGTCCAGCAATATGAAACTTACAGTTTTTGTTAACTATGTCAATTGCATCTGTTAAATACAGGCATTGCAGTAAAAGCTATACTTATTTGAATTAATTATCTAGTTTTAACTCAAATGTTAGTGATTCCCAGAACTCCTCTGATAAAGCCACATCTATCTTCTCTAACTTGACTACATATTGGTCCCTGAGAAACTCAAACGTAATATAGATGTTTCATACTCATAGTTCTGAGCCTGGCAAGCTATCCTTGGCATATTCGATATGCCAAAACCAGTAACAATAACGGGTGTCATTCCCCTGACCCCGAAAGAGCCTCCAATACAGCAGCATTGGGAAAGATGAGTAAGGAGAAGATGATAAAATCTCAGGGCTGGGACAAATGGAGACTCTACTGGCGCCCACTCGAGTAACTGGATAAACAATAGGATGACCGTTAGGATGACCGTGATACAGACAGTGATACTCTTAGTTCACTTGTCAGAATATTCATATTTTAATCTATTTTTCACTCTATCAAGTTGAGAACAAAAAACAATCTAGTAACTACCCAAAACTATTATTGAATGCTAATTTCAGCAACCACAAAAACCACCTCTTAGCCAAGAGTATGCTTATAAAATACAGACTTATTCCTCTCCACACCAAGTTCACTGCCCTCCTCTCATTCTTATCCATAGCTCATTTCCTGGCTCTCAATAGGTTAGTAGACAATGCTCATGTCATACTTATTTCTGTAATTCCGTGAAACAACAATTTTTCCATATTCTGAATAAAAATGTGTTTATTAAATAAAATTCTGAGACATTAATGAAGTAGCAAACAGCAAACAACAAATACTAGCAAATCCCATTCTCTCCCATACCTACATACACACACACAAAAAAGAAACAAACTTTCTCCTATACAGAGAAGTATAAAATAAACCCTAGGAACAAAGGAAGACAAAAATAAGGCTGTATTCAACATAGCAACCCTAGAAGCTGCTTAATTCTGCTTTATGGATCTATCCTTTAAGGAATTTTCCTTGCTACATCGCTCCATATGTAAACTCCCATTAGCCTAATGTGATTCCTATCAGATCTATTCCTCTAGCTAAAAATTCTCTTCTGTGTACTGAAGCATATTTCCATGTGCTTATCTGCTTCACATCATGGATCATTTGAACACTGAAGTTAAATATTTCTCACAGCTCTTTGAAATAAAGCCCACCCTTCTAAAATTAACACGCCGGTGAAGAGCACAGCAATACAGTAGGTAAATAAATGTAAAGAAAAGAGACATTATGTACTAATATTTTAACTTTAAAACTGCAACTTGTCAGTTTTACATTTTCATGTGAGATATATAATTTCAGATGTTCACAAGTTTTTCTGAAGTTTTTAAAGCTACCGTTACATAGTTATGCTGTTAATTGGGTTTTATTAGCAAGCTTTTTGCTGGTAAAAAGCAAAATGCAAAAAAATCCACAAAGAAACTGTTTTGAGTAATTTCAAATAATAATACTAAAATTTAACAACTAAAATTATAAAGATATAAGCATTCAAGAAAAAGAGAAAAGAAGCGGAGCTACAAGATGCAATAAACACTCTCTCAAGAGTGATTTGTTAGTCACTGAAAGTAAACGAAAAAACACTAGACAAGTCATTTCATATAGGAAAAAGCATAGTGTACTCAGTTGTTCCAGGACAGAATTTTACAAGATGGTAATTCTGTCACTACCATTTCTTAGGAATCAATTATATACCTCTCAAGTTACATATATGTCTACAATTTTATTCAATTAATAAGGTGGCATTAACAACCTATGTGACAAAAGAGCAAAGTGATTCATGGTTAATGGTCATGTTCACAAATTACATGCTGAGCAGAAAAGCTTGAAATCAATTCCAGATGTTTCACTTCAAAGTCAATGTCCTTCCCTTTACCAACATTTCCTCTCATCATTGGTAATCTAAAAATGTCAGAAAAGGGGCTATGGTGTTGCCAGCAGGTCAACCTGTACCTGTGGGGCGAGTGCATCAGCAGCCTGATGATGCTTTCAGACTTCCTGATACCCCAAAATAGCCGCTGGGGCTTTGGCCAAACCTCAACAACTTGGGGTCAAGTTTAGCAAGAAATTAAACGCCAAACGTTTGATATGTGGGAGCCACACTCACAGACCAACTCCGACTCAGCCATATAAGCTCATTTATTGGGTTTATTTCAGAGACCCATAAATCTCAAAGAGATCAAAAGCCACGGTTAGGGCTGTCAGCACAGCATGACCTGCAGGACTTATGCCAATAATTTATTTCTCTGGAAAAGATGGAAACAAGAGCCATGATCCAGAGACACATCAAAGAATCTCGGAACCAAACAGCTCATTGCACAGATGCCTCCAGACTTTAAGCTAGGCCGACTTCACCCGGGTGCCTCAGACAGGGGTAGGCATCATCCTTCCACCAGCCCCCTAAAAACACCAGTGCCACCAACTTCTAAAACCCAATGAGAAGAGCAGGTACGAGGGTTCAGGGATGGCAAACTCCAGGCCTTAAGGGATAGGGGATGGACTGTTCCCTCTCACTCTTTCGTCCTCATGGGACCCCAGAGGTCACACCCACAAACTGCCTCTGGCTTCTACTTAAGCTTTTTAATGGCCATGATCCAGAGACACTAAAGAATCTCCAAACCTAGCAGCTCACTGCAGTGATTTCTCAGACCCTAATCACACTGTCTTCCCACTGTTCATTGATTTTGCTCAAGCGGGCCCAGTAATGTCTCCATTTTGAGACTTCTTGTTTGCTGTGTTTGGCATATTGAATACGTCACAGGTAGCTTGCCAGGCTTGCCATGTGGGCGAAATACTCTTGGTAGCTTGCCGGGTTCTCTGAGAGGGGCAGAGGAATCGAACCCGGCTTGGCCGGGCTGGCTGCATGCAAGGCAAATGTCCTACCACTGTGCTCTCGCTCCAGCCCCCAGACCCTAATCATCTAAAATTTTAGAATTCTTGGATCATGCGGCTGCAATCGCGGCCATGTGACATCTTATGGTATTCATAACAAGCAATACAAAAGTGGTGGAGACTGTTTGCCTTAGAGGCAGGGAAAGGAGTCAGATGGGGGGGGGAGATACTGGGGACCTTGGTGATGGAAGATGTGCACTGGTGGAGGGTTGGGTAATCGATCATTGTATGACTGAAAATCAAACAGGAAAGCTTTGTAACTGTATCTCATGGGGACTTAAAAAATAATAATTTTTAAAAATAAATAAAAATGTCAGGAAAGTGGATCAGAATTAAGAGAGTGCACTATTCATAGCAACAGTTAAAGTAATATTTTAGAATGTGGACAAAAATATATCTATTACATTTGTGAAAGGAAGGAAGGAATATTTTTAAGAACAATTTCTTAAGGGAGTACCAAATAAAGGGTGTTGGGAGTATCCTCCCAGGATGGGAGATGTGTGCTGAGAGTAGACTTTAGACCGAACATGATTGCCACTCAATGCCTCTTTTGCAAACCACAACACTCAAAAGCAGAAAGAGAACAAGGGGGAATGCCCTGCCACAGAGGCAGGGTGGGATGGGGTTGACGGGGGTGGGGTGGGGTGGGAGGGATATTGGAATCAGTGGTGGTGGAGAATGGGCACTGGTGGAGGGATGGGTATTCGATCATTGTATAACTGAAACCCAAGCACAAACATTTTTAAATCTACAACTGTACCTTATGGTGTCTCACTAATAAAAATTTTAAAAAAAGAACAATTTCATGGGCAGAAGAGCTAGCATATGCCTAGCGGGGGCAAGGTGCAAGGCTGATTTGGTACCACATGGTCCAAAGCAACACCAGGCTGCACACCTCACTGCCCACCTGTCCTAAAAGGGACAAGACCTGTCCCTACTCCTGGTTAAAAATTCATCCATACCAATCAAAGAATAAACTTTGCTTCTTAAAGAAATAAACTTTGTTTACTTACATAATTCCCTAGAAAATTCACTAAAACCACATTCTCACATTCCCTTAAATGCAGTTTGTTTAGGGGTTTGGAGACCCTGTTGACACTGCTGTATTATCTTCTCTTTTGTTACCCCTTATCAAACTATTGTGATTCACAGTACTGCCATAAGTAATTTCATATTTACCTCATTTCAACACCACACCTACCACTTTTCTCTACGACAGTCCCAAAGTCCCCTCCCATTACACCTCCTCCCATACAAAAAGGAAATGAACCATACAAAAGGAAAATTCACTTAAAAATACAGTTTAAAAAGAAGAGTAATTACCCTTTACTATTTTTAATTGAATACACTCAATTGTCCCTTATAACTACAAAGAATTCCTTGGCCAACTTGCCTGCTTTCTCAGTTTAACAAAATTAGGGTCTTTCTTCCTACCTTCTTCCATTAATGGAGATGGAACAGAACTGAGTAAACCTAAAATTAATTCTTTCTCATCAGCAGCAAATATACACCAAGATGCACCAATGTATTCCCTACATTCATTATAAAAAGTAAGGAAGGCCAGGGGGTTCCTAACAGCCATTCTTGGTCAAACTACACATTGATTCAATACAAGGACCCAAGGATCTAGTGCTGGTCTGTCCTGTGCTGCTGGGGATTCCTGAAACACCCCTGCATGCTAGGGGACTTTGGAGCCACAACCAATAGGACCAGAGGACTCCCGGGTGACCCTTGATGGATTATGTGATAGCTAGCAATCTAATCAGGTGTGTGCTAGTCATATACCCTATCTATTGTTATATCCTCCTTCCCAGAAGTAAAACTTTCTTGTTCAAAAGAATTACTTCCCTGACAACAAATGTGAGATGACCAAGTTTATGAACCAGACTCTATATCAGAGTTTAAGTTTCAGTATGAACTGAGTACTTTGGGTATAAATGAAGACAGGGATGGGAAACTATGCTCTTCATAGCACAGAAGTTGGAATAGAGTTGAAAATCCAAGATTTGAGAATGAATATGAATGTAAAACCTGTGACACTTCTTTCTTCCTTATTTTTTGACCCATCTTGTGAAGACTAGTATCCCCTTTGTAAAGAGTATTTCTAAATGAAGGCCAAAGAAAATAACACAGTAGAAGAAAAAAAATGTTGTATAATGCAACATTTTTTATTTTTATGGTATGGAGCCCTTGAAAACCTGGTGCAACCTAAGATATTATTTGATAACATATTTTAAATTCAATAAAAATACATATATTTCGTGATTTGAGTGATAGTACAGTTGGGAGGGTGTTTGCCTTGTATGCAACCAACATGGATTCAATCCCTGGCACCCCATATACTCACTTGAGCCCACAAAGAGTGATTCTTTTTTTTTTTGCTTTTTGGGTCACTTTTGGGTATGCACAGGGGTTACTTCTGGTTCATGCACTCAGGATCTGCTTCTGGGACCATATGAAATGCTGGGCCCCGAACCCAGTCGTTCACGTGCAAGGCAAACATCTTACCTGCATACTATTGCTCCAGCTCCAAGAGTGATTCTTGAGCTCAGGAGAAAGCCCGAATTACTACTCAGTCTGTGCCTTCCCAAAAAAGAATATGTATTTCAAATAAACTAATGATGTAACTGTCAGTAATTTGAATAAATTAAAAGTGCACTGTGCCTATCAGAAGAGTTAACAAGATTTAACAGTTACCATTATTCCATAATAGAGATGACTTAAAATTTTATTCTGAAACTTTTAACTCTTAAATAGGGCTGAGAAGATTTTAGTTATTATTGGCAATGGAGTCACAATTCAACCTAGTATTAATTTGCATTGCCTGAATTCAAAAGAAGTGCTACAATTCAGCAGAGGATGACAAATTTGTCTATAAATGCTTATAATTATTTAAAAAAGCAGTTTAACACCAGAGTTTCAGAAAATTTTATTCATTCTTATTTTGTTGAAATGTGAGATCTACAGAGTCTGACAAGGAACTAGACATTCTTAGCTATAAAAACAGTAGTAGTAGGCTTTCATATGTTGATACCCAAGTCATTACAAGCTACTGTCTCTAATAAGCATGTTTAAAAAAAAGTTGAAAAGATTTTTATCTTTTGCCAAAGCAAAAGGTGATAAACATTTTTTGTTCGTTTCATTGTTTCATTTGTATTTTGTTTTGGAGTTATACCCAATCGTGCCCTGGGCTTATTCCTGGCTCTCTGCTCAAAGAACATAACCATGTTAGGGAACCAGCTGGGAGTAGCCTCGTGCCAGGCTACCCCTCTATACTATCTCTCCAGCCAGAAAAGCATTTTGGTGGTAAAAGTTAGAGCTAATGTAGTTACAGTTCAAAAGTTATTAGGATCAATAGCTAACATATCATCATTTTTGTTTTATTTCCATCTTTATTCATAAACATTAATTGTCTACTGCGTACTGGCAGTTTTTGAGATGCCTACAGCCAGGACTATGGAGGTATTATAGCAACTAAGGCACTTACCTAGCATGCAGCTGACCCAGGTCCTATCCTGACACTGTTCCCCAAGAACCACCAGCAGTGATCTCTGGACGCAGAGTCAATAATGAGCCCTGAGCACAGCTGAGTGTGACCCTTTCCCCCCAAAAAAGAAATGCCTATTTTTGATTTTATTACAAAATCAAAATAAGACAAATAATTATTTGTCTATTTGATAATTCATTTGCTCGAGCGGGCCCAGTAACGTCTCCATTGGAGATTTTGTTGTTACTGTGTTTGGCATATCAAATATATCACGGGTGGCTTGCCAGGTTCTGCCGTGTGGGTGCGATACTCTCGGTAGCTTGCCGGGCTCTCCGAGAGGGGCGGAGGAATCGAGCTCGGGTTGGCCATGTTGGCTGCGTGCAAGGCAAACACCCTACCGCTGTGCTATGATAATTCATTTAAATATATACACCTGAAACTGCTTTCATAGTCCAGTTACATTGTTGGTTATTGTGCCAGAGAGAGCAGTATACATAGATATTTAGCCCATTGGATATCTATTATGTCAGGAGAGTAGTCATTTATTCCAACTGCCAATAAGAATTCATTAGAAGAGCATCCTCAATGGAGAGCAAAAGCTTCTAAAGAGTTGGCATTCTTGCTAAGCTTTGAAGAATATGTACAATTCAGTAGGTGAAAGAAGATAAGAGAGCACTCAAGATGCACAGCTCTTTCGAGATGGAAAAAATGGAATGTGACAAAGTCAGGGGACAGAAAGTAGCTCGATACGTTGAAAACAAATAGAAGGACAATGCCAAAGAAAACAAATTTGGAAGAGTGTCAGGTATTACATTCTGTCGCATCACGGTCAATAGAAAACATCTGTGCCCTATTCGTTTTAGGAAACCAATGCACAATTTTAGATAATTCGGTAACATTATGGATCAATGCTCTTAAAAGATTATTATAGTTACATTGTGAGAGATATATTAGATTCAAGGAGCTCAGATAATAACAACCTGACAAGAGATGAGCTAGTGGAAACTGGAAATAATAACTTAATCACTTAATCACTTAATCACTTAATCCCCGTTATTCATCGATTTATTCGAGCAGGTGCCAGTAACGTCTCCATTCATGCCGGTTGCGTGCTAGCGTAGCCCAATGGTATCTGTTCGTTTTAGGAACATGTAGAGCCTCAAACCGATCATTTAGGGTCTTGACGAAGAAGTCTGACCATCTTATAGGTGGGCGTCCACGTGATCTTTTGATGTCTCGTGGAATCCAATCAGTAATGGCTCTAGTCCAGCGGTTGTCTGTAAACCTCATTACGTGTCCAGCCCATCTGATTTTTGATGTCTTGGCAAATGAGACAGCGTCCCTGATTCTTGAGCGTTGACGAAGATCAGAACTCCGGATTCTATCTCTCATTTGAGTGAATCGTGATATTCCAAGCATAGTTCTTTTGATTCCTCTTTGAGAGACCTGAATAGCGTTCTCATCCCTTTTTCGTATGGTCCAGGTCTCTGAGGCATATGTTAATGCAGGAAGAATAGTGGAATCAAAGAGATGTGCTTGTAGCTGGAGGTTCTTTGTCCTTTTAGTTATTTCTTCAATGCTCTTGAAGGCATACCAAGCCGCTCTCTTCCTCCCGCGCAACTCAGGTGCCAGGTCATTCATCATGTTGATTTCTCGACCTAGGTATATATAACTGTTGCATTCGGAGATGGTGGTTCCATTGAGAGCGAATGGAGCGTCAGGAACAAGGCTGTTTCTCATAAACATTGTCTTCGTAAGATTCAGCTGTAGTCCGACCTTTCCACATTCACAGTCAAAGTCGTTCAGCATTTGTGTCGCTTGGTTGATGTTTGGTGTTATTAGAACGATGTCATCAGCAAAGCGGAGGTGGTGTAGTTGCCGACCATCTATCTTCACTCCCATGTTTTCCCATTCCAATCCTATTGCGGATTCACTACCAATATCTCACCATTCTACAAAGAAGTAATCATCCATATCAAGAGAGGGGTTTGGCAGGGTGATACCATTTCACCAAAACTCTTCAGTGCCACCCTCGAGAACATCATGCGACGACTGGAATGGGAAATAATAACATTCAAAGAAATTTCAGAAATTTTAAGGTACAACTTGATAAAAAGTATAAAAATATGTAGATATCCATAATTTCAGATATAGTTGAGTAAGACAGAACACAATAGGATATAAAGAGTGGGTGTATGTGTGTGAAGGGGGTATTCTGTAGAACTACAGACTTGTTAAAAATGAGACATAAACTATTCAACTGAAGATAACATGCTGACTCTTGGGAAATCAGGAATGCATTCTCAACTGAGGCCTTGACTAAATGTGTATGCCTAGATGTGTATAACTAGATGTGTACATACACCCATTGGGAATAATATAACGTGTGTGTTTGTGAATATATCTGTGTGTGCATGATTGCATTTTTGAGGAACTCTGGAAATATTCATGTTTAATTAAGAGAATAAGCTAAATGTGCAGGACATTCTTAAAGAAAACAAATAGTGACAAGAAGAAAAGAAGGACCATTTATATCTGATGAATTACATTTTAATGAAGAGCTGATATTAACATATTTATTATTGTTTGGATGAAGAATGGGATGCATAGATATCTTGGGTGTAAAATAGTCTTCCTTCACCTTGGAATGTTAATGAAAATAGAACATTGTAGATAATTGAAAATGATGACTCTGGATAAAAACTGAGTGTTGAAAGTAGGTGAAGGAACAAACATGATAACTCCTCAGTATCTGTATGGCAAACTATAATGCTCATAATGAGAGAGAAAGAAATGGACAGACAGACAGAGACACAGATAGAGACAGAAGAGTGAGGTATCTACCATAGAAGCAGGCTTGGGTGCTGAGGGAAAATGGTGTCATTGGTGGTGGGAATTGTGGAGGGATAGGTTTTGAATATTTGGATGATGGAAACCCAATCGTGAACAGTTTTGTAACTGTGTATCTCATAGTAACTCAATAAAAATAAATAATAATAAAGTTTAAAATAAAAGAAATAGACCATTGTAGAAAGTGAATCTAAAGTCAAGAGATTCTAAAAAGCCTCATACGGTTAGAACATTTGACATGTAGGACATGCGTTTTGTAAATTCTACTAATATCCTTTTATTATATTTTGATAATTAAATCTAATTAAAAGTATGAAATAAATTTGATGGTAGGAAAAAGTATCAGTAATTCTTGAAAATGTTGAAGCAGACTTGAACTATCAGATCAAGAATTTTGAAATATATACCAGATATTTTTTCATGAGTTCACAAAATGCTTTCTAAATTTGTGTGTTAAGTCAACTACTCAGATAAGAACATACATGGATTATACTCTAACAAGATACGCCTGTTTCCTGTAAGCTTCGAATGAAAACTCTAAAGTGAAGTAAAAGCTGAGCCTTGTCATATATTTTTTGAGAACCTGGGTTTTTCCCAAGATGATGGCTATTATAAACAGTGCAACAATGAACAAAATGGACAAATGTCTATTTAAAATAGTATTTTGGGGCCCTTGGATAGACGTCAAAGAATGAAAGCCTTGAGTTGAATGGAAATGCAATCCCTAGATATTCAAGAAGTGTCCATACTGTTTTCCAAAGAAGTTCAACCAAATGATATTTCCACCAACAGTTGATGAGGGTTCCTCTTCTCCCACACCTACACCAGTACTGGTTGGTTTTTGCTCTTTTTTTTTTTTAATGTGTGACAATTGCACTAGTGTGAAGTCATATCTCAGTTTTGTTGCATTCCCTGATGTTAAATAAATTTCTTCACATTTCTGAGGAAACAGTGAAATACATACATAATAGAATACTACTCAACTATAAGAAAAGTTGAAATCATGTGGTTTTCTATTTTGTGGATAGAACTAGAGAGTATCATGTTGAATGCAATCGATCAGAAGGAGAAAAACAGATGCAGAATACCTCTCATAGGTGGAACTATAAAGACATACAGTAAGGGATAAATAAATAGCCAAAGGCAACACATTTGTTCCACATTACTGAATCACCTTCAGGAACTTAGGAAGGATTATGGAAAACTGGTGGAGTGGAATTGGAAACTCTTATGGTGAATGGACGGAATATCATATGCACAAAATTCTGTCATTAACAATATTGTAAATCGTGTTGCAAAACAAATACATAACATAAAAATATGTTAATTGTTGGAAAGTAATATATTTTTTCATTTTCATTTCATTTCATCATCCTGTTATTCGTCGATTGCCTCGAGCAGGCCCCAGTAACGTCTCTTTCATCCTAGCCCTGAGATTATATTCAAGGCTCTTTAGGAGAGTGAGACCCATCATTGTTACTGGTATTTGGCATATTTGGTATGCCACGGGGAGTTTGCCAGAGTCTGCCCTGTGGGCAGGCTATATTCAATAGCCTGCAAGTTTGTCCAAAGTAGGAAGGAGACAATAAGATGTCATAAAAAAAAAAGTTCTGATAAGATGTCAGCGGCCAATATATTGCCAGCGGCCAATATATTTTTAAATCAATAAAAATTGGGAGGAAGATGAGCCCATGGTAGCGCAGTAAAAGCGAGAAATTGCAAGAACATTATGGTTGTCAAGAGCGTCTGGAAAGAGGAATCACTGGTAACCAATGTTGACTACATTTCTTATCATCGAAATTAATCAGGAATTTATGAGACATATGGATCATTGCAGACTTCCTAATTATCACATTTCTGATGTTTCAATTTTCCTACTTTTCTGTTACCCTATTCAGTGACCAAAAGAAACAAGGAATTTTTAATGGAAGATAATAAGTAAAGGTGAAAGGAACCTCATCCAGGGTTCCCTTTTAGATATAAACTTCTATTTCCTCAAGAAGGAAAGGATAAAAATGAAAATTATCAAGTATCAGCTCTTCAGAATTGTTCCCCATAGCATCTTTGGAAATGGTATTCAGTTTTTCTAGATAATTGGTGGCAGGTAAACCAACAAGTTAATAAACTATCCCCAGGTGGCCTCAAAAAGATAATGTGATTCCTACAAAGTGACAAGTATTCCCAGAGAATGGAAGACAGTAGGAATGTCCAATTCTAAAAAAAAAAAAAAAATTATACCAAATTTATCAACTATCTTAAAATGTAAATGAAAACCAATGGCTTAATTCAAAATGCAGAATCTTTTACAAATGATTTTATATATAGCATATTTTTAGAATTGTCCTCATGGGCAAATTTGCTTTTATAAATTATCGAATGACAAGAATAAGTCTCTGCACATTATCTCATTCTTTTCAGTGTTTGGCTTAAAGCCCAGGAGAGGGTCACGCCTTTATAATGATGGAAAACGCAAGTATAAAACAGCTACAGGGTTAGAAAGTGCTGCTGAGTATTGAAAACTGAGGTTTCTACTTTGCACACAGTAGGCTCCATATATTGCCATGCTACTTAACAGAATTATGATCAATTTGTGTCTTCTTCAACCAACATTCTAGGTATTCAAAATGGTGGATGAAATTTAATAAATTTATTAAAGAATAAATTTATTATTTATTAGAATCTCAGCTAATAAATTTCATCAGATTAATTATTATTATTATTCTCAGATTAATTATTCAGTACCCTTAAATGATAACTTCCTCATTTATAAAGTAGGATTAGTAATATGTTCGGATGGATTATGCATATCTACATACACATACTCATATTTTTTCCAATTTTAATTGTGAGGTAAGGAAAATACTCTTCATAAAGCTTTCTCAGTTGCAAACATGTGATCATAGATTATTCATAAATATAATGTAATACAGATGTAAGTCACTTTAAATATAGCATATAATATATTGATATATTGCCATATATAATTAAGTTTATATAACTGCAACTAATTCAAATATAAGCAAACTATAGGATTGGGAAGTACACTTTTAGCTTTTTTATACTGCAAATGGGATCACTGCTTTCTATCACAGTTTTAATATGAAACCCTTCGTTAAGATCATGTACATACTGGCAAGGGAGAAGGTGTCGATAAAATTTAAAGATATGTCCTATTTGCTATTTCTCTTTCCAGCTGTTCTACACTTCATATTTACATGCTAATCCAAATTATTCATACCTTTTACACAGTGCGCTGATTTAACAAAATTAATTCTAAAAATATTAACATATTTCCATATTAACACATATTTTTCAAAACACACAAATTAACTTGAAACATATGTACTTATAAATAAAACATTTGCTAGAATAACATATAGATTTTTATGAGAAATAGAACTGTGGCAGTTTCAAAGTAACAGTTCATATTTTCTGGAAGCATTTATTGAGTACATAGCTTGACACGGCACAAACCTCAAATCAGCTTAATCTGTGTCATCTAAGAGTTCACACATGAATAGAAGTATTGCATTTCACTGAAATTACTCCTCTAGGGCCGTAGATTTATTTATAAGCTTTAGAGACTTCTGAAGCATAAGATTCCTCTTCCTAAGTCTTGAAGAAATTTGTCAAGAACTAGAGTTTAATACTGATAGCCAAAACATTAATAATCACTTCTGATTACTGAACAGAACAGAAATCCAATGCTTCAAAATGCAGTTTGAGTGTCATCTAAATGAACTATTAACTACTAGAAATATTTAAACTTGCAAAATTAAACATGCGAGTTCATTACAGTAGAGCTTAAAATATGAAACCTTAAGTGTGTAGCAATACAACCTAAAAGTCTAGGTCATCACAGATATTTATAAATCAAGAATGAGTGAGAGCATATAATAGCATGAACCTATGAACTGAGGGATACAAAAAACATCTTCAGTTTAAAGAAGTTTAGTGTTCTAGGTATATGAGAATCCTAGATAAAAAATAATTTAAAAGTCTTCCAATTAATGTTCTTTAAATGATTGTTCAGCATTTATTTAATGAACCAGGGATAAGCCAACTTTCTTTAACTGAAAATTTTATATCTACTCCCTACATTACAAGAATTTCTTACATGCACTGAAATTAAAAAAATGATAATTTTGGATTACCTGCCACATTACATTTCCCCTTTCTTTTAATATATGAAATCTGTCTAAATACCATTATTTATAACCTAAGTGGTACACAGTAAACAGAACTACTGTAGTATGATAGAATAAGAAGTAAGAAGGAGGTAGTAAAAGTCTTTTAAATTTACACATTAAATTGGGGTTTTTGTTTTGCTTATTTGCTATTTTGGTAAGCTCTTATAAAAATATGTTTTATTCCTTTGTTTTTTTTACTGGATTCGTGTTGTGGGGGTCATGGACCACAGCTAGCTATGGTGACCTACTTTTGGCTCTGTGCTAAGGGGATCATTCTGGTGGGGCTCAGAAGATCATTTGTGGTGTCCGGGATTGAACCTGGTCAGCCATGTGCAAAGTAAATGTCCGACCTGCTGGGCTTTTGGTGTGGGTCCTCACAATTTCTTAAACGAAGCACCACACTGGTGGTGTTAAAGAGGCAGACGATGCTGGGGATTAAATTCAGGACCTCACATGTGCTATATGTGCTCTATATCTCTCTTGCCCCCAAAGGAATTATTTCTGAAAGCTGTGGAAATTTGAAATCTGAAGCCAATTTCACATTGACAATTTTAAAATATCATATTGAAAAAAATAAAACGGAGGATGTTAACTTGAAAAATAGAGAGTCATTAGCAAAATGTTCAGAAACAGTCGATAGTATTTTATAGTGTTACCACATACCAAGCTTTCTGCTTGATTTGGGGTAAGCAAAACAAAAATACATGGTTCCAGTTCTTTCAAAGTTCATAGTATAGCAAGGAACAGAGATAAAGAATAGATGAAATACTATTTATTACCTATGCTTAGTGTTGTTAGAAAAGATCCATATCAAGGAGACTCATCCCTTGTTAAGGAGTTTAAGTCTGCTTTGCAAATGAAGCTACTTAAAGGAGTGATCTTAAAAATACTACTTCTACACTACTACTACTAATAATAATAAAATAATGATCCTATCTGGATAAAACTCTCTGTTGAAAGTAGGAAAAGGAGCAAACATTATTATAACCTCTCAGTACTGGAATTGTGTGACTGATACTCAACCATGAGCAGCTTTGTAACTGTGTATCTCACAGTGGTTCAGTTAAAAATAAATAAACACATGAATACATAAATAAAATGAAGGAGTACTCCTTTAGAAGAAGTTTAGGAAAACTGGCATTGACTACCCTACTGATGGGAATGTAAAGCAGGTCAAATTTGAAAAGAAGCTATTAACTTATTAGCCAGAGCTAATTCCTTATGAAACATACCTTTCTTCTGACAAGCAAAGAAATGTTTATTATTAAAGTTATCACAAACATCGATAAGTATTATACACAGAGATATTATCTGAAGAATTTATTTTCTAAATATAATAAAATAGAATGCACTGTGGTCAAATAAGATAGTTATAAGCATCAAAGGTGCTTATAAGCACCTAAAGCAATAAAGATCAGTTAAACTCTTTGGGATTTGAATATCTTTTTCTTAATGAAATCATTCATGTTATAACCAAATTTAAATTGAGTCTCAATTTTGAAACTATTAAAATTTCTAACTGGTAGTTATCAAGATCTTTTCAAATGTGAGGAATGATTAACAGACAGATTTTATAATTTACAAGTCATATGTCTGTTAAATGACTGTATTTGGCTATTTACATTAAAAAGGATGTCATGAAATAAATGTATGTGTCTCTATGAAGTGTCTAAGTTAACTTAGAAAATGGTATTCTTGGTTTACTCGATCACTATAGAAGATTAGAAGAGGATATAAATAAGACTTTTTGAAGAAAACATTGATAGAGTGAGAATAAAAATTATTTGTCTGGAGATAAGGTACCATGGTTAATTATGAAGAATAGTTACCTCAACCTGCATCATAACTTTTTTTCTTCCATTTTAAAGATAACTACTCTTTACCAAAGAGACTAAATAATTGAATGGTAATAGCTACCAAAATAAAAGTCTAATAGTAGAGTAAAACCGTTTAGGGCATCAAAATCTCAGACTTGGATTAAGAAAAAAATTAATAATTAAAAGATTAATAATAATTAAAAGATTAATAATCTAGTTAAATAAGAAGTCATATTTCTTTAAATGTTAATCTAATTAAGCATGCATGCTCTTTAAACATATGAATAATAATAATTAGTCAGGCAAAGGTAAAGTCAGGCAAATCTATATTTTATAAACTCTCATTAAGAAAAAATCTATTATTTTTCTCCATCAGTCACATTTATGTTCATATTCCAAACTCACAACCAAAGCATCTTTGTCAATTGTGATGAGTTTGCATCATAAGCACTACATATTAATGTGTCCTTGAAGAATTCATAGTTTTTTATTGCTCTTGAGATTAATATATCTCAGATCTTTGATGTTTGAATGGAAATACTTTCTTAATAACTATCACCAAATTGGTTACAATGTTCTTTGAAATAAAGAAAAACAAAATAAAATTTAAAAATTCTTTTATGATTGTCTCATTCATGTAGTTAACATAACTGCTGAATGGCTTGCAGAAGGTAAAAATTTGAGCTAAATAAGAAGAAAATAATAAAAATGTATGATTTTACAGAGGTTGGTGATTTAGTTCCGACATCAGATTTTTCATGAAAAATAGCTAAAGCTCAAAAATGTGTAAAACAAAAAAATAGAGTAAAATTGAGTATAATTATAAACTACCAAGTACAACTCAATTCAGTATATGCTGTTTATCACAAGATACTGGGACTGATAATAATGGTGACACTGAAATATAAGAGTCTAATTTTTACATAAGTAAAGACAGGAACTCAATACATCTTTGAACTGTAGATTCCCAGGTAACACAAACAAAACACAAGCATGTAGTAAATTACTGGCTGGAGAACCATAAGGTACTTAAAAATATTGTCTTGATTCTCAAAATGGTTAAGAAATACTGAAACTCATTAAGAAAAAAAATTTTTTAAAGCATAGGTATAAAAATATAAGTAGAAAGATTGCAACAATTAATTTTTTAAAAAATAAGGGTATTAGAAACAAGTGTAGATTATAGAGTGATTAATCTCTAAAATAATTGTCAACCATTGTGAACTTCAAAAGGTAGAAGGAAGCTGTTTACCTTGCATCCAGAATATGAGTAAATCTATGCAAATAACAAAACACCTACACGAAAATAACCAAGCACCAGAAAGATAATAAATGCCATAAGATTAAATGCTGGTCAATCAACTGGAGAAAATTATGCAATGAAGCAAAAGACAATGAACAAAAGAGAAATACAGAAAATAAGTAGAACTGAAACAACACCCAAATAATAATACCAATATATTTCAGAAAGCAGGTCAGGATCATTTTGTTCAAATAAAAAGATAACACATGATGAATAGGACAAATATTTCAACAGTCACCATTCAGAGACAAAATGGTATTTGATTGATCTTATCATTCACAAAACCTTAATTGCCTAGTTAGGTTAAGTAATAGAAAACATATCAATTATCTAACTACCTTTTTTGAAAAAAAATTGAATCGTCATAAGGTACACAGTTACAAAGCTGTTCATGATAAGGTTTCAGTCATACAATGTTCCAACACCCACCCCTCTACCAGTGTACATCTCCTACCAACAATGTTCCCAGTATCCATCCCACCCCTACCACCCCCCGCCTCCTTCTATGGCAGGCATTTTTCTTTTTCCACTACCACCCTCACCCCCCTCCCCTCTGGGGCATTATATCTTGCAATACAGATACTTAGAGACCATCATGTTTGTTCCTTTGCCTGCGTTCAGCACACAGGTCCCATACAGAGCAACTGCTCCCAACCATAATTGCTTCTGTGGTCCTTTGTCTATCCCAACTGTCCTCTCCGCCAGCACTTGAGGTAGGCTTCTAAACATGGATTAATATTCCTCACCCGTTTTTCTACTCTCCTTGGGTATCAGTCTCACACTATGTTTGTTTTTTTATATATCCCGAAAATGAGTGAAATCATTCTGTCTGTCCATCTCCTGCTGACTAATTTCACTGAGCATGATAATCTCCATGTCCATCCATCTATAACCTAATTTCATGACTTCATTTTTCCCAACAGCTGCATAATATTCAATTGTGTAGATGTACTACAGTTCCTTTAACTAAATCGTCTGTTCTAGGGCACATGGGTTGTTTTCAGATTCTGGCTATTGTGTAAAGTGCTGCAATGAACACAGAAGTGCAGATGTCATTTCTGTTGTGTGTCTTTACATCCCCAGATGTGGTATTGCTGGGTCATATGGAAGTTCAAATTCTATAGCGCTAATCATCAGAGACAAGGAAATTAAAAAAAAATCCAGAGAAGACTGCACTCATTTGTGGAGTATAAAACAACATAAACATGAGGCTGACACCTAAGGATACACAGGACAGATAGATTCCTCCATAGCTGGAAGCCTGCCTCATGAGCAAAGGGGAGAAGGCAGCTGGAAAGAGAAGGGATCACTAAGAAAAAGATGGCTGGAGGAATCGGTCGGGATGGGAGATGTGTCTAGAAAGTAGCTAAAGGGCCAAACATGATAACCTCTCAGGGTCTGTATTTCAAACCATAATGTCCAAAAGTAGAGAAACTATGGGGGATCATGTCTGCCATGGAGACATGGAGAGGGTGGGAAAGGGGAGGTTAAAAAAAAAACAAGATATAACATCTTACATCACAGAGACTGGCACACATCTAAAAGAACAACAATCAGTACTGGTATAGATCTGTGGAGAAAGGGACTCTCATTCACTGATGGTGGAAATGCTGACTGGCCCAGCCTTTTTGAAAAATGATCTGGGCATTCCTCAAATAACTGTCTACTTTCATCAATATTTTAAAGAGTTAAACTTAAGAATAACTGAAATCTCAGTTTTTACTTTACATCAGCAACTTCTGCTAACAATGCTAGAGTTAGTTTAATGTATAGTGTTGTTTATTCAAAGTATCGTATAATGCCTGTGACAATAAATTATATTATGATGGTATTGATTAATCATCAAATCAGAGAAAGAATTGTTAATACATTAATCTATTAGTAAATCTTTGAAATAAAGGTACAAATTCAGTTTGTATACCAGATAAAATAAAAGTTTGGTCAGTAATAGGGTGTCAGTATTAAACTCTCGCCATTTCTCACTGCATAAGTATAAAATAAACTATGACTTCTTCATACAGCAAGTAGGGCATTTGCCCTGCACATGGCCAACCCAGCTTCAATTACAGCATCCCATCTGGTCCCTTGACAACCATCAGGAGTGATTCCTGTGCACAGAGCCAGAATTACATAGAGTTTTGGAATCTATATCTCTTACTGTGTTTGCTCAAATAACTGCAAGTATTAATAAGAAGTAAATTTAATTGTTTAATATGCACAGCTAAAGGGAAAAACAGAAGCAATATTAGATGTACCTGAGTGACAGAGCATCTCCTTGAGTTAATCCCCCTAAAAGAATTGCCTCCACCGAATGCTTTACCTTTGTAAATGATCAATCACACCTAGTGCAGTCCTATACATCAAACCCCTTCAGATGTTCTTGAAGTATGCTAACAGCTCTGCATTAAATGGCTCATTTTGAACATCAGTCTGTGGTGGACCATCTCTCTGTTTCTCTGATGAGGAGACCTGGGGAGGTGTTTCTCAGCCACCAAGCGCATGCATCACTCACCCAAATTTTGAGCTCACACATGCTTAATATAAACATATCTATAAACACGGATAACTATCAGCTATAATAAAAGATGACATCTGAATTTTAAATTTTGAATTTTGCAACAACATGGGCAGAACTGGAAGAGGTTATGCCAAGTAAGATTAGGCACAAGGAAAAAGCAAATACAAGATTATCTCTGTCGTATGTGTGAGACATAAACCAAACAAGGGAACAGAATAAATCAAATTAAAACAAATTGCTGAACTCTGACCACAGAACTTGATTGCAGAGAAAGCTTTTAGTGAGAGAGATCAAAAGTGAAATGGAGGAGAGAGAGAGAGAGAGAGAGAGAGAGAGAGAGAGAGAGAGAGAGAGAACAAAAGGGCCTGCCATAGAGGCAGGCTGAGAGCTGAGGGGTCATGGGAGGAACCTGGTGGCCTGGTGACAGTAGTTCCTGGAAATGTACACTAATGGGAGGATGGGTTTTGGAATATTATATGTCTGAAAGCTTTGTAAAGATCTATCTCAAAGTGATTCCATGAAAAAAGTAAAATTTAAAAACAAAGAAAAAAAAGTTGAATGGGGTTCCATTGTGGAAGAACAATATCGTTTGCTACTTCAATGCTAGTATAGTATTATGTCAGTAAAAGCATATAGAATAAACAAAGTGAATAATAAAATGCAAAGCAATTCTGGCATTATATGAGACAGATATATAAAAATTGTGTAAGGATTATGTGAGAAAATACTAAAATCCTGTAATTATTACTGGACTTGCGGCAAAAATAAAACCATAGAGTTCAAATGAAAAAGAAATCACCAGCAGGAGCACCTTGCTGGTGGTTATCAAATTGCATCCCCATAACAGAGTGAATGGGGTGGAGGGTCTGAGCTGGGTTCGATTCCTCCGCCCCTCTTGGAGAGCCTGGCAAGCTACCTAGAGTATCTCACCCGCACAGCAAAGCCTGGAAAGCTACCCGTGGCGTATTCGATATGCCAAACACAGTAACAAGTCTCACGATGGAGATGTTACTGGGCCTGCTTGAGCAAATTGATGAACAACGGGAGGACAGTGCTTCAACAGAGTGAGTATCATAGTAAATTTCTAGGTCGACAGTAATAGAGACTCCTACAGCTGCCGTTTGGGTGAGTGCTTCCTAGCGATATAGAATACTGGATCTCTCTTTTCTTCTTAGTAACAAGCAGAACCTGGGAATGTTCCTGATGTGTGACCTCCGTCTCATCAACCAAATTGCAAAGCTAATGTAGAACTGAGAGACACTTCTAAAGCCAGATGGAGCAGGCCTCTCCCAGTTCACATCTGTCAACTACTATGCACAAGTACCCCTAGAACCAGATAGCACCCGGTTCGCAGGTTCCCTGACACACTCAAGCCCACTCAAGCCCATGTGACCACAAAGGGCCTTGCAAGGGACTGGTAACCTTCAGCTGCAATTCAGGTGCTCGCAGTCTCTATGCGCAGGTACCTGTGGGGCACTCACTGTAGGAGAACACTGTTTTGTCCTTCTTGCATAGCCTCAGGTAGTTTAGGTTTATTGGGTTGCTCCCATACCAGTGCTCCCATTCCTCTGTGTTTATTTGTAACTTCTTTCTTTGTGCTCTGTTGACTTGTAAATATTTTTTTTCTTTTCTCCTAAGTCCTTGGCATAGTTTATTCAGAGCAATGTCCTTTTTGTATGGACACAAGAAGATGGTATATGCTATGCTTTTGTAATGTGACTCTCAGTGATATTTCCCTCCTGGGCATCTGTTCTCTTGCCTAAGCCTCAGCTGCCTTTACTTCTTAGCACCGCACTCCCCCAAAGCAGGGTCCCAACGAGGGACTGGATGAAACCAGGGCAAGCAGTAAGCTATGTGCTACCCTGGCATCAAGATGGGCCTGGCCAAAGCGCCATTATGCTTAACTATAAGTTAAGAGCTTGGTCATCGACAAATGCTGACAAATGATCCAAACATAACTAGATTTGGACCCTGCTAGGGTTAAGAAAGATTAATCTGGCCTGAGTGCTGTAGTCTGAGTCTGTGACAAGATGTTCCCAGGAGAGCTGCCCTACAAGCTGCAATGTGATCTCTTACTGTGTCCATACAAAACAGCTAGTATTGATATATTGATAGTTATTGGACTGAGGAAAAGAGAAAAACACCTTAGGAGGTATTTTGCCTGGGGCAGTCAGGAAGGGCTTTAGACTACCTATTAGGTGGGCCCTTGGGAGGGCTTTCTTACGTTGTTTTTGCTCCCTGACTGGGAGCAAAGTCAGCCCAGACTGCAGGGGAGTTGGAGAGGCCAGAGAGCTGGGGAGAGGGAGGAGAGAGCAGGGTGGCAAGATGGACCCTGGAGAGGATAGCAAGGTGGAATATGTGCTTGAGAGAACCTGGGCCCTCCATAATACAAATTTCTTCTATGGGATAAATTTCCTTGTAATAAACTGCTACTAAGATCAACCGGCCTGGCCCTCGTCTCTTCCTTCGTCTGCCCTCGGCCAACAGCCAACCTGATCCAGGCCACACACAGAGGCTCAAGAGCACCGAACATGGGCGGTGAGATGGAACTGTCCAGAGAGCCCATGAACACACAGCCTTCAGCGTGCACAGTTTTTTACAATTTACAATCTGATAACCTAAAATACCTAGAGGTCTGTTCAAACTTGGCCCTGAATGGCTTCTGCGATTGGCCCTAGCAAATGGAGGTCACTTGTGACTGTGATCTCATGGTTGCCGTCTAGATATAGTCAAATTACACACATGCATCCAAGGAATGGCAATCTTGAGCTCTAGACTTGTTTGATGAAAAAGTGTCCCTGGCAAACTTAAACACCTGTTTTCCAACAATATACATGAAAATTTGATGCACAAGTGCTATTAGGCACCAGCAATTCTTAGCATTGTGTTTAAATCCAGATCCACTCACATTTGGACCTACAGATCTTTCAAAACGCTCACAACCTTGCTTTGGAATATGCTACCCAGATATGTTTTGTGTCGGCAGAGTTGTTGTCAGGTTGTGGTGAAAGCAATTACCCCAGTGGCTACACAGATCTCCTTTATAAAAAACTGCTCTCAGGAACTCTTAACTATTACCCCAGATGGCTATGAAGGCAATTCAACAGATGTTGCTGTGCAACTGGATAGAATCAGTTAACCCTTGGTTGTCATCCAGGACTGCTTGATTGACTTGTAGCGGTTTCAGGATACTCGACAAATTCTCAATTGTTGTCCAAACGCACAAACTCTGAGCCACAGTCACTGATTTTAATTTGCAATTGTGAACTCTGATAACTTCCTGGGCCTTCTCCAACACAGAGCCTCACATCTAGAATTCATAACCTCAGGCAGAAGAAACAGGTTATTTGCCCGTATCAATAGATAAGACAAAATCCCGGGTAGAATCAATGCACATCAGAGCTTTCTGAAATCCCTGGTGGAAATTTCAAAACAGCAACTGTAATGACAATCTCTGAAATGAGAATATCAATGGGAGAGAATGTCAATAAGGATAAAAAATATGAAGAGAAATCCACACATAAATCTTTGAGTTAAATAATATAGAGTTGAACTAAAAGAAAAAAACACAGCAGAAGTGCTCAAAATTAGGATGACAGATGAAAAATGGTATCAACGAGCAGAATAAGTTACAAAATTATCAAATGAATAGAAAAAATTGAAATTTTTAATGAAGAGATTTAAGGGATGACATTGAGAGGACAATATTTACATCTAAGAGTTTCAGAAGAGAGAAAGGGTAGAATTCTGACTTGAAGAAATAGTAGCTCAGAAACTCCTCTAATTAGGGAATGTGATAGATACCCTCAATTTGCTAAAGGCCATACACAGCAAAAAGAACCTAGCATCATGATAAACTCACTTGTGATAAATCGAAACTATTTATCTTTGATCAGACAAAAATAAAGATGGTCACTCTCACCACTACTATTCCATATAGTATATGAAGTCCTAGCCACAGCAACTAGGCAAGAAAAAGAAATTTAATTGGAGATAATTCACTTTTGGAAAATAAATTAAACTATAATTTTTTGCAGATTACTTGGTATCATACCTATAAAACCCTAAACATTACTCCAATTTTTTTTCCAAAATACAACAAACTAATCTAGTAAGGAGACAGGCTACAAAAAAAATATAAAAGAATGTGTTGTATATCTATACACAAAATAAGAGAGATAACAAGAAAAAAATCCCATTAACAACTGCATTAAAAAGAATCAAGTACCTACGAATCAACAAAGAAAATATAGTAAAATTTTAAGTCACTATTAAACAAATAAAATAAGATACAAGCAAATGGAAAAGTATCCCACGTTTCCATGTTCATTGATTGAAATAATTAACAATGTTAAAATTGCCATGTTGGGACCAAAGAGATAGCACTGCAGGTCGAACATTTGCCTTACATCTGACAGACTCAGGTTTGATCCCCAGCATCCCATATGGTGATTCCTGAGTGCAGAGCCAGTAGTAACATCTGAGCACTGCCAGGTGTGACCCAAAAAGGCAAAAATAAATAATCACTGCAACCCAAATAAATAAATAATAATAATAAAATAACCATCACTAAAGAATTTTGGAGAATCAACACAATCCCCATCGAAATTTCAATAGGAATCTTTAAGTAAATAGAAAAACATTACTAAAATTTGTATAAAGTCACAATTCTCCCCTGCACACACCACCCCCTACATCAAATATGATCTAAAGGAAGATGAAGATGGCAGGCATTATAATATACTGATTATATACTATAAATCTATAGTAATCAACATAGTGGCATTGGATTGAAAAGCAGACACTCAGAGAAGCAGAATAGAATTGAAAGTCCAGATACAAACCTTCAGATATTTGGACAGTTAATTTATAATGCAAAAACCCAACACACAAAATAGATCAAGCAATGTCTCTACCAAAATAATAAAAAAAAACCTTGGGAAAATTAGAGAGGCACATGCATAAAAATAAAATTGAACACTATCTCCCAGCATGTAAATAACTTAACTCAAAATGGATTAAAGACTTAAATGTTAGACCCAAATCCAATGAACACATAAATTGAAGCATAGGCCAAATAATCTAGTACGTTGGTTTCAAATGGCTTAATTGAGGATCAGATTCAATTGGCAAGGAAAACAAAATCAAAAATAAATAAATGGAACTACATCAAAACAAAAAGTTCTACGTTGTGGAAAAAATACTGTCCTACTGATATCATACTGGATGAGACAAAATATTCACATGTCATACATCAAACAAGAGTTAATATATGAAATACATGTAAAGCATTCACAGCTCAGCAGCAATAAAAATAACCATATCTAGAAATGGGGTTAAAAGAACAGACACTTCTCTAAAGAAGACATCCAGTCAGTAAGCACATGAAAATGTGCTATTATCACTGATTCTGAGGTAAATAAAAATAAGGAGGCATAATCTCAAACCAGTGAGAATGGCCTATATTAAAACATACAAATAGAAAATACATTGCTGCCAGGCATGTGGAGAAAATTACTCACTGTAAGTGGGGAAATGAACTGACTCAACTCTAGGGATGAAAGCATGGAGATTTCTAAAAATATTAAAAATATAACTGCCATATGATCCACTACTGCCACTTTTTATGTATTTAAACACAAAATTCAGAAACATTAATTTGAAATAATATATGCTTACTCACTATCCATCACTTGGAATACTGTTTACCAGAGCCATGGTCTGGAACAACCCAAGATCCCAATGATATATGGGTGAATAAAGAAGATACATAAATAAATATATAGGTAAATAACTAGCTAGCTAGCTAGATAGATAGACAGACAGACAGACAGATATATTCAAGTATAACAAAAGGCTAAATCTTGCCTTCGCTACAACATACCTAGAACTAGGGGGAGTTATAGTAAGTAAAGCTGTATCAGAAATATCAGAAATTTAACTTCTAGCACTGTAGCACTGTCCTCCCATTGTTCATCGATTTGCTCGAGTGGGCCCAGTAACGTCTCCATTGTGAGACTTGTTGTTACTGTGTTGTTTAGTGCCCAGGATTTACTCCTGGCTCTGTGTTCAGAAATTATTCCTGATAGGGCTCAGGGGACCAAACAAGATGTCAGGGATCAAAACCAAGTCCTGTAAGGCAAGTGCCCAGATCTAACCGCTGTACTATCTCTCCAATCCCACAGTCACACTCTTAGAGGCAAAATTATTAGTCAAAAATAAATTCCCATTTAGTCATCTGATATTTAACAAACATGTAAAACTGATTAAATGAGAAAAGGAAAATCTTTTCAACAAATGATGCTGGAATGTCTGGTTTACTCTAATGACAAGAAAATGAGTTCTTATTTCATTGCATACAAAAAATCATTGAAACATATATAAACATCAAATCTACATAAAAAATCTATTCAAGAAGCACAGAATATGTGCATAATCTGGGGGTAGTGAAAAGTGTTTTGAATTGAGAAAAAAAAGCAAGTCAAAGAGCAAAAGAATGATATATGCACCAAACCCCATCCATACGCACACAACTAATACTAAATGCTGGCCAAATATTTCAACTGAAAAAAACACACGTGAGGAAAGGCCAGAGAAATAGAACAGGGGCAAGGCACTTCCTTGATTGCAGCCAACCCTGGTTCAATGCCTAGAGTTAAATATGGTCCCCAAAACTACTAAGAATGATCTCTAAGCAGAGAGAGAGAGGAGTGATCACTGAGCACAGTTGAGGCCCCCAAACAAAACAAGACAACAAAGGGACCAAATAGAAATCTTGTTACAGGATGTTTTATAGAACAATAAAGTGTTCTATCAAAAGGTAGTGATTGCTGTGTCTAGACAACGACCATATAAACTTTATTGTTGAAAATTTAACTTTATAAAATTGAAAAAGAATAATTATAAAACAGAAATAAACATTTTTTATAAGTATTTTAAATTTAGACATTTTAAATCTGAGTTTTATAAATTTAAAAACATGTCAAAAATCAAAATATAAATCTCCAGAAAATATTGTTTTATAAATGCTGTTTTATATAAATCCTATTTTTATAATATTGAATTAATACATCCATTCACTATACACATTCTAAATCCTATTCTGTTTGTATTTATTTCTTTGAGTAGTGGTTAAATATCTAAATTTTTGTGCTTCACTACCTGAGTCTTTATTCTATTTATTTTTTAAGTGAAGCAAAACAGTCTCATACTTTCGCTTACAAAAATTTATTTTGAGTGGAAAATGCATGCATGAGTATTAATTCCATTTTTCCACTTACTGGTCTCATGCATTAGATAAAATAACTAACCTCACTGTGCTTCAATTTTTTCATCTGTAAAATATGAATAATAAGAATACTATTTTCATACTGTTGTTGTAATCATTGAGGTTATGCATGTAAAGTAATTGTAATTTTGTCTAGCACATGTAAATACTGAACAATGTAAGCTATTATAATTGTATCGCATGCATACGTTGCTTCAGGTATATCACCAACTCCACATGTTTGCAACAAAATGCACACTGTAGTTGTTGAATAAGTGAGCACCATTTTTATTAACAGGTTCAACTGATGAAGAGAAACTGCTGTTTGTTTTTAGATGTTAAAATGACACTTGATAACTTCTTGCACCAAGGAGCACATAAAAATGAATCCCTTTACTACTTAAGCAAAATATGATAATATATCCAGAAAGCAGAAACCATGGTTCATACCTAGTAAACACGCCTAAATTGAATTCACAGACAAGTGACTCAAAAACTGTGTGACCAATGGCATGAGATTTCATGTTGCTGAACTTCAGTTTCTTCATTTGTAAAATGAAGTATATAATACCCATGGGCATATATTTGAGAATAATTTTTAATTTTACTATATATAAAAGCTTAGTAGAATTCAGTATATAACATAACCTAAGAAAGAGGAGTTCTAATTTTTTTTTACTACTTGAGAAATATGTATTGTCATATAAAAACATTTCTATAGGATCACTGGCAATGATCAACAGCTAGAAAAAAATTATAGGACTTAGAAAGCTTCTTCTGAACTTTCTTCAATATAGTCAAAGCCATCTACCACGAGCCCACAGCAAGTGTCATTCTCAATGGGGAAAAACTAAAAGCCTTCCCTCTAAGATCAGGCACAAGACAAAGTTGCCCACTTTTGCCACTCCTGCTCAATATAGTACTGGAAGTCCTGGCCATAGCAGTTAGGAAGAGAAAGGTATCAAGGGAATACAAATAGGAAAGGAAGAGGTCAAACTGTCACTATTTGCAGACGATATGATACTATACTTTGAAAACCCTAACGATTATACAGAAAAGCTCCTAGAAACAATAGGTTGGTTTAGTAAAGTGGCAGGCTACAAAATCAACACCCAAAAGTCCATGGTTTTCTTATATACAAATAACGAAAGAGAAGAAAGAGACATTAAAAAAACAATCCCGTTCACAATAGTACCGCAGAAAATCAAGTACCTCGGAATCAGCTTAACCAAAGAGGTGAAGAACCTATACAAGGAAAGTCACAAAACACTACTTCAAGAAATAAAAGAGGACACTAAGAAATGGAGACACATCCCCTACTCATGGATAGGGAGGATTAACATTATCAAAATGGCAATACTGCCCAAAGCACTATAGAAATTCAATGTGGTCTCTATCAGGATACCCATGACATATTTCAAAAAAAATAGACTAAACTGAAATTCATAAGGAAGAATAAACCCACAAGAATAGCTAAAACAATCCTTGGAAAAAAGAATATGGGTGTCATCACCCTCCCCAACTTTAAACTGTACTACAAAGCAGTAGTAATTAAGACAGCATTGTACTGGGCTAGAAACAGACCTGCAGACCAATGGAACAGAGTTGAATATTCTGTTACAGACCCCCAAAGATATGACCACTTAATCTTTGACAAAGGAGCAAGAAATGTGAAGTGGAACAAGGAAAGCCTCTTCAACAAGTGGTGCTGGGAAAACTGGATAGCTACCTGCGAAAAAATGAACTCTGACCTTTGTCTAATGCCAGGCACAAAAGTCAGATCAAAGTTGATTAAAGACCTCAATATCAGACATTAATCCATAAGGTACAGAGAGGAAAATGTAGGCAGAACTCTCCACTATATTGAAGCTAAAAACATCCTTAAGAATGAAACAGCACTGACAATGCAACTGGAAGCAAACATAAACAAATGGGACTACATCAAACTAAGAAGCTTCGGCACTTCCAAAGAAACAGTGACCAAAATACAGAAAGAGCCCACAGAATGGGAATACCCATCTGATAAGGGATTAATATCCAGGATATACAAGACACTAGTAGAATTGTACTAGAAAAAAATCTCCAACCCCATCAAAAAAGGGGGAGAAGAAATGAACAGAAGTTTCCTCAAAAAAGAAATACAAATGGCCAAAAGGCACATGAAAAAATGCTCCACATCGCTAGCCATCAGGGAGATGCAAATCAAAGCAACAATGAGATATCATCTCACATCACAGAGACTGGCACACATTCAAAAGAACAAAATCAACCAGTGCTGGCATGGATGTGGGGAAAAAGGGACACTCTTTCACTGTTGGTGGGAATGCCCACTAGTCCAGCCTTTCTGGAAAACAATATGGACAGTCCTTCAAAAACTAGAAATTGAGCTTCCATAGGACCCCGCAATACCACTTCTGGGAATATATCTCGAGGATGTAAAAAAGCACTGTAGAAATGACATCTGTACCTGTATGTTCATTGCAGCACTGTTCACAATAGCCAAAATCTGGAAACAACCCAAGTGCCCTAGAACAGATGACTGGTTAAAGAAACTTTGGTACATCTACACAATGGAATACTATGCAGTTGTCAGGAGAGATGAAGTCATGAATTTTGCTTATATATGGATAGACATGGAGAGTATCATGCTAAGTGAAATGAGTCAGAAAGAGAGAGACAGACATAGAAGGACTGCACTCATTTGTGGAGTATAAAACAACATAACATGAGGCTGACACCTAAGGACAGTAGATACACGGGACAGATAGATTGCTCCATAGCTGGAAGCCTGCCTCATGAGCAAAGGGGAGAAGGCAGCTGGAATAGAGAAGAGATCACTAAGAAAAAGATGGCTGGAGGAATCAGTCGGGATGGGAGATGTGTGCAGAAAGTAGATAAAGGACCAAACACGATAACCTCTCAGTGTCTGTACTGCAAAACATAATGCCCAAAAGTAGAGAGAGATTATGGGGAATCATGTCTGCCATGGAGGCAGGGGGAGGGTGGGGAAGGGGGGGTGGTATGCCAGGGATATTGGTAGTGGGGAATGTGCACTGGTGGAGGGATGGGTGTTTGATCATTGTGTGATCGAAACCCAAACATGAAAGCTTATAACTATCTCTCAGTGATTCAGTAAAATTAATTTTAAAAAAAGAAAGGAACTCTTTCTACTCGTAAATGGAACTCATATTTATTATGTTGAAATTTTATTTTTTCCAAATTTTAAGGCCATAGCAGACCATAATAGTACACAATTAAATATCCAAGTATAGATTACATTATTTGTATTTTTGGTAAGTTATATTCATAAAACAAACCACAAAAGTTGAATAAGTAATTGACGAAAGAATTATGAAATTACTAAAACTCTGCTGAGAAATGTATAAGGAAAATGCCTAAAACTCTGAATTTTTAATTAATATTGTTTGAATAGTTTACTGCTTTGAAACAATTATTTTCTCCTTAAGTATTTTATTTGCCTTTCCAGTAACGTGAGATACTCTCCGTAGCTCGCCACTCCTCTCAGAGCTACGGAGAGTATCTCACCCGCATGGCAAAGCCTGGCAAGCTACCTGTGGCATATTCAATATGCCAAAAACAGTAACAACAAGCCTCGCAATTTGTTTTGATACGTTACTGGTGCCTGCTCGAGCAAATTCACAAACAATGGGAGGACAGTGCTACAGTGCTATTTTGAGCATATTTTTGAATATGGAAGTCCAAACATTTTACTACCAGTAGCAAATTTGGAAACATACCATTTGTGTTGCCTAGTTCCTCAGTACCTATAAATTAATTTAGTCAGCCATCATGTTCTTTAAAAATTTAGCATAAATATTTTTCTCAAAGATTACCTGTTTTTATATGCTCTTTGATGTTCTTTCAACTTAGTATTCTTTCCTATTTGGGTTCTGATATAGTGAACTGTTGTATTTGGATTGAAATTTTACTTATATGACAAAAAGTATCATTCCTTGTTAATTATATTTCTTTTCTTGAGGGCATGGGGGCTTGGGGCCTCATTCAACAGTCTCAGGGTTAATCCTGGCTCATATTTAGGAATTAACTCTTTATGGGCTTGAGGTACAATATGAATTGTAAGTTAATAAACCAGGGTATCAACACCCAAATTCGAAACATAGCAAGTGCAATATCCAGTATACTAACTCTCCTGCACTGTTTCTTATATAATTATGATTAATGCATTACTACTATATGTTAATATCTATAATTTAACAATTTTATTATACTGAAATGATATATTTAAATTGAAATATTGCTGGAATACATTGAAATCTGCATAAATATCTAAGGGAATACTTTTGCATAACTTTCACCTTATTTCAGCATTAATACATTGCCTTCTGTTTAATATAGTGTATATATCTACTAAACCTCTCATATTCACTTACTCTCTTGTAAAGGGGCATATTTGAGTCAACACTGAAGACAAGGGAGGATGGACAGAACCTTTCATCTCTTCAATTGGACGCCTCAGGAAAAACGGTCAGAGTGATGGGGAGATAGCAGCATCATTATTTTGGAACTTTGTAGGCCAAGGTGTCTTGGGAGATTTTCAAGCTCTTCACTAAATGATCTGTTAAATCTCTTTCTCTTATCACAATTTTTAAAAAGTAAATTTGTACACATAGGAAAATCTCAATAGTATTATCTTAGTTTTATTTGCAGATGTTATCTTCCTGCATGGTGCAATAAAAACATCTATTTTTTCAGGTTCCTGTATGCCATTAACAACATTACATGATATTTGTTTAACTGATAAACTATGAAACTGATTTTTGAAATACGGGACTAGATTAATGACATTAAATAGATTGATTTTGTGAATCTTTCTATTATTGCCAACAATAATTTTCTACATACTCTGTAATTATAGCACCATATAATTATAATCTTCATGAAATTTTATTTTACCTCAAAAGTTCAGAAAGATGATTTTACATATTTAATGGCAGTCTTTTGCCCCCGCGCCTGGGTGTCCCTCGCCGGGACCCCTTGGAGGGGAGCTGGTCGAGCTTTCCTCCCCGCCCCGACCGGGGCTCCGGCAGCCGAAGACCTCCAGGACCAGCCACCACCATGCTGAGACCACTCTCCGCACACATGAAGGTACTGGCAGAGGGACAAAGCCACGCGGGTTCCGGGCCGAGACCTCCAAGCCTACTCGAATTGGAGTCGAGCATCTTCCACCCAGATCCTCCAAATTCCAGTAGGCGGGGGTCACACCCACCACCTGGCCCCCTGGCGCCGTGTAATCCCATCAGTGGCCAAGACTCAGAGACTATAAAATCCAGATCCCGGACATCTTATCAGAACTTTTCTTTATGACATCTTATTATCTCATTCCTACTTTGGACAAACTTGCAGGCTATCGAATGTAGCCTGCCCACAGGGCAGAGTCTGGCAAACTCCCCGTGGCCTACCAAATATGCCAAATACCAGTAACATTGATGGGTCTCATTCTCCTAAAGAGCCGTGAATATAATCTCAGGGCTAGGATGAAAGAGACGTTACTGGGGCCTGCTCGAGGCAATCGACGATTAACAGGATGATGAAATGAAAATGAATGAATGGAAAAAAAGCGTGCTATGACCCTATTAAGTACAATGTTCTGACTGGAAACTAGATTCTCAAGGAATTTTACCTGCAAATCTATAAAATCATTAATTTTAAGTATATAATATGTCTTTTAGAGTTGAAATTGTAAACAATATTAGAAAAATGAGCTCAATATAAAGGTATTTTACACCATGAATATCCAGGTAACAAATGACCTGCAGAAACATTTATGAGAGGATAGAAGTTTAAAAATAGAGATAGGAGAGTAAAGTAGCTTATTTCTTATCTAATTTTTACCATTTATTATATGATATATAATTCATTCAAATTCTGAGAGACATACACAGCAATTAAAGATGTATTAATTTATTTATATATGTACATATATTTGCACATATATGATCTTTATTCATTTAACAGATTACATCCCTATGATACAGTGCTATCCATAAATATTAAGGACTTTTGTCCACTACTGTTTTAAGTGTGCAACAAATTAGTACATAATAAACCAAATGAGTAAGTTATTAATGCTACATAATAGTTTATTTTTTTAATTTTGGGGTCACACCCGGCGATGCACAGGGGTTATTCCTGGCTCTGCTCTCAGGAATTACTCCTGGCGGTGCTCGGGGGACCCTATGGGATTCTTGGAATCAAATCCGGGTTGGCCAAGTGCAAGGCAAACGCCCTTCCCGCTGTGTTATTGCTCCAGCCCCATGCATAATAGTTTAATTTGCAGTGTTATTGCCTTCATCTTTTCTGCATTGGTATATATATATATGCATATATATGTGTGTGCATATACATATGAACATATATATGTATTTACTTTATATTCATCAAATTAATACTTTAAAATAGGAACTACCAAAAAATAAAATAAAATAAAATAGGAGCTACCCTATTTATACTGTTCTATAGTTGCTATTAGTCCATAGCAATTATTTTCAATGCTGGAAAAACAAAATTCCATATACAAAACTCCTTTAAAACAGCCCATATTAAATTAAGAGTTCAGTTATCGTATTATTTTCAGCATGGATTCTGAAACCAGGATGCATAGTATGTATAAATGCCAACTTTCTATACCTCAAATTCCCCATCTAAATAATCAAACTGCTGCTGCTATATTGATAATAATAACCATACCACATACCTCAGGGATATTTTTGAAGATCTAAATGAATTGATACATGCAAAGTGTTTAGAAGAGAATCATATAATAACATAAAACATAAAAGTTTGTGCACACAGATACAAATAAAAATATGCTGTGCTCATAAAATGCTAATTATTTAATATCCAATGGTTTTATTTTATTTCTGCTGAAATGAATTAATGAACTAAACAGTTTGGAGTTGGCTTCAGTCTAATTTTAAAGATCCATATAGTTACAAAATTCAAGTAACATTTTATTGAAAGAGCTCAGAGATCTAGATAAGTGATTGACTATTTAAATGAAATAATTAAAAAGCAACAACTATCACCTAGACAAATTATCTAGATATTTCTTATTGATAAATTGGATAATTTGCTACATTTACTACCAACTTAATCAGACTAAATCCTGTTGATATCCTTGATTGGGCAATTATATAATGAGATAAGAAAAAATAAGTGCTATAAATCTGTCGTGGTCCCTATCCAGAACTCATGAGTAAAACCTTGGACCCGTTTCTCTTCTTTGTTTTATTCAATTCCAAGTGCATACGTGCAAAGCATCATGAATACAGCAGACTCCTTTTTTAAATTTCAAAACGGAAGATAATGGTGTTGGAATGGTTTATGCATAATCGTGCCATTATCAATATTGTAAATCACAATGCCTACCATCACAATTAATTTTTAAAATCTGAAAAATATCAACTTTAATTTATTTTGCATTTTCTCTTTACTGAAGATTAGTCATTAATTTTTTTCTCTTTCTTTTTTTTTTTTTCCTGGTTTATGGGCCATACTCGTCAATGCTCAGGGATTACTCCTGTCTCTGTCCTTAGGAGTCACTACTGGCATGGCCCAGGGGACCATATAGGGTTCCAGAGATTAAATCCAGGTGGACCAAGTACAAGGCATACTCCTTACCCATTGTACTATCTCTCTGGAGCCCTCGTCATTAATTTCAAATAAAATGTATTCTCTCCATAAAGTCTATTGTGCATCTGTTTCCAATATCAGTTTAATGTCATTCTAAAAATTCACAGTGCACTAACTCGTTTGTGTCAACTCTAGAACTCACTTAATTTTTCACATCATTTGTATAAATAAAAATTAGCATAATAGAGGCTCAGAGATGAGAGTTTTATAAACTCACAGAAATAATATGCTTCTATATAGAACTCTGATATACTCCAGTCCCTCTGAAACAAATCTAGTATCTTTCCAACTGTCTTACGTAAGAAACATCTTCCAACTTGTTCATCACTGGATAGATCCAGGGCAGCTTCCTTTCTAGTTGGCCTCAATGACAGTTACAAATTCCTGTCATCATTTGCAACTGCTTTAACTGGCACAAACCCTTCTCACTTTAAAAAGCTTTCTTTCTACTTCCTTCTCAAAAGAAATAACAAAAATAAAAATAGATTGTGTGACCTTAAATCATTTCAAATTATGCCAAATTTTCTATTTTGTTGAGGGCAGCTGCTTTCCTTCTCCTGAGTCTAAAAGTTTTAATGATTTTTTGCGATACTCATCACAACCCCTATGGTCTTACTTGAGTTGTCAACCCTGGTACCCCTTAATTCCACATTCCAACCCCTGTAACCCGTACTTTTATGTGATCTGGGAAAGTCATGCGGTCAGAAAAGATCAAGCAGAGAAAATCACTAAATTGATACCACTACTGGGAGCAGAAAAGTCTTTCCATTTCCCTTATGGTTACTAAATTGGAAAAAGTAGAATCTAGACCTCTTTGTAACCACCAAATTAGTGACACAAAGAAAATCTGTGACCAAAGTTGAACAAGCACAGTGAAGGATCCAATTTGAGGTGATGATTTTAATCCTTTTTGCTCACATCTTTGGGCATCAATTCCACACCAGCCTACTCAATTATGAGAATAAGCAGATTATTTTTTCTTTTCTTTAGTTTTGGCTAATGATTTTGAATTAGAATTACATTTCAGTTCCAATGTCCTCTTTCCTTTTCCTCTTTTACTTCTTTATTTTCTTATTTTCTTCTTCTCGTACTTACCCAAGGTTAATACAGATCTGCCTGTATTATGGAATTTATTCCTTCCATCTTATTGGGACATTCACCTCAACCAAACCATTGCATCGATATTTTTCTATGTATTTCCATTTTTTATTTTAAAATTTTATAATAAAATGGAAAAATTATAAAAATGTGCAGTTATTTTCACATAACTTATTGGAATATACATCTTCAATGACATAGGTTTTATCTTTTTAAGATTCTTGAAAGTAGATAATGGACCAAACATGATAACCTCTCAGTATCTGCACTGCAAACCATAATGCCCAAAAGTAGAGAGAGATTATGGGGAATCATGTCTGCCATGGAGGCAGGGGGAGGGTGGGAAATGGGGGAGTATACCAGGGATATTGGTGGTAGGGAATGTGCACTGGTAGAGGGATGGGTGTTTGATCACTGTGTGATTGTAACCCAAACATTAAAGCTTGTATCATGGTGATTCAATAAAATTTGAAAAAAAATATTCTTAAAAATAAAGATTTTTCTTTCCTTTCATCAACTGATTTTAACCATGATTACTTGCTGAAATAATTTTTACAATAGTAAAATTAGCATATTATTTTCAAATTTTAATTTTTATTGTTTGGTCCTTCTTTATCAGGTTTTTCTTCAACTCCTGACACTGTTGTTTACTGACCTCCTTGAAATGCACTCTTCCACTGAACTCGGTATTTCCATTCTCTTTGATGATGCTTTTTTTTATTGTTCACTCTTATTTCCCCTAAGGGAAAGTTTCCTTTCCATGTCTATCCGCTCAAATTTATCATTACTTAGGATTGTCTTGACATCTCTCTTTCTATTGTTTAAAACTACCACTTGCATGTAAAATACACTCATGTTAATGTTTCTAAAAAAAAAAATTCTCTCCAGAATTCTAAAAAATGATTGGCTGTGAATTCTCAGCCTACATTTTTGTCATGCAGATATTTTAACCTCAACAAATCTAAACATGAATTTGTCACACTCACCCCTAACATGTACTTCCTCTCTTTATGGTCTCAGTCTATCAACAAACATTCAGTTGCTCCCCTCAAGAACTCTGACTCAGATAACACCTTAGATCCCTCTATATTTCTCTAACCAACTTAGAATCGTCTTATAATCAAAGCATGAATTCTCTACTCTGCAAACAAATGAAACTATAAATCACAACTCTAATTTTTCTTCACTTCAAAAAAGGCAAATATTCTTTATCTAATAACCTCACAGAACTAACTTTCTGTCCTTACTTATTTCTTCAGTCTCATCTCCACCACCACCACTACTAATTATACTGTTTCCCAAATACTCCATATTCTTATGCTTCCAATGTTCTGTTATTCTGTTTGTTCTTCCTAGATCCTCTGCCCCTATAGAAGTGTTTCACATAATTTAACGTCTAACAGATACAATATGAAACTTAAACTTCTCTCCTACATACAGGTTAATGCAAGAATCACTATTTTACAGAGATAGTTACAAAATTTTTACTTGTTCCTAGACCCCACCTAAAATTTGTCCTCAGTTTTTATCACTGTTCTCCTCTTTGGAAGACAGTTTCTGCTCGAATGCATGCTACTGGTCAAAAAGAGACATTAATCTGCTTCTGAATTGAAATATTCCTTCCAGTTACATTGGGCTTTTATTCTTCTTGGCCTTCTCGTTAGGTAATTCTCCAGCTTATCTCACTCTACTCTCAAGTAATCAATATTTATTAGACACTGGAGGCAGAGAACTAAAGTCATAAAATATCATAATTCCGTGTCGACTTCACTAATTTTCCAGAGAAGAAAATAACTCTCTTCCTTCTTTTCAACCCATTAACTGGATTGAATGTCAATTCTTTGAAGGATGGTGCTTGCTTAGTTTAATAAAAAAAAATTCGGTTAACTGACTTCTAACATTTAACAGTTCATCTCTTTTAGGAACTGTTTCAGATTCAAAGACTAAAGTGTTTATATAATTCATAAAATTTTATAAATCTCGCTAAGAGTGAGGTGCTTAGTCAAAAATATGAAGCACATACTTGAAAAATAATTAGTAATAATTGTTGATCATTAAGTAAATCAATCATTAATTAGTGCATGCTACAAATATTTGTTGAACTCGACCATATTAGTCACTGTGTGAATGAAGATCTGAAGATTCAATGATTGATAAGCAGAAGAAACGGCTCATGTAAGTTCTTTAGATATGTAACCAGACACGAAAGCAAAAATTAGCATGGTTACATGAAATTTTCTTCTGATTAATTTATTCATATTTCTAAATCTTGTGGGAAACTTGTAAATAAAAATAATTTCAAATTTCATGAGAGATTTGAGTAATTTAAGTAATGAACATATTTAAGCATATTAATGATATATGTACATGTATACTTGCAGAGATTAAGGCTATCTCACATAGGAATGACTTTTAAAAAGAAAATGATTTAGGGAAACATTAAGGCCTTGTATACAAGTAACTTTTATAGATAGAAGAGATTTATAGATTGAATAGATGTATAGACAGATGGAGAGATAGATGCATAAATAGAATTTACTGCAAAACTAGTCATTGCAGTGACATTACTTTTGCAATGTTAGTTTTCACAAGTTTTAGTAATTACAGAGGTAATGACATTTTTATTTTGTTTTGTTTTGTGGGGCCTACACTCAGGGATGCTCAAGGGTTCCTCCTGGCTCTGCACTCAGGAATTACTCCTAGTGATGCTCAGGAGGCCATATGGGATGCAGGAATCAAACCCAACTCAGCTGTGTGCAAGACAAGTGTCCTACCTGCTGATTATCTATCCAACCCCAGAGAGGGGATGACTTTAAAGTGTAGATTCGTAAAAATCAAGTGTCAGTGCTTCCCATTTCCATGAACATTTATTATCCAGGTTGGATTTTTAATTTAACAACTTTGATTCTGCAGATAAGGTAATATGAAAACTGTTTTTATATTGCATATGTTATCACAAACATATAAACCTTTATGTATAATATCCACCATTTTATGTGTAATATGCATATTTTATACTAAACAAACCTAAGAAAACTGTGACAATCAGTTGTACAATCCACATCAAAAAATTTCCATAAATATAATGTTATAAAATTATTTTCAAGCTTTTCTGTTTGTTCCCATAATCAATTCAAACATTTCATTTAAATACTTTAAATTTGTATGTGAGAATATTTAGCCAGATCATCCATACTTGTATTGATGTAATTTTGTTAAAGGTTGAATTATTTTTAAATAAAGCAATATTCCTAGAATATGCAATTTTTTCTAAGGTGTAATTTTTTGAGTTATCTGTTAAATTTAATGCTCCTTTATTTTTTTGGCTGTTTTCAAGTAGAAGAGGCAAAGTTCCTTTATATGTATTTAAGATTGCACCTAATGCTACTTGGCAAAAAAGAAAGATTAAACTTCAAAGAGTGCCAACAAAGAAGTATGGGTGAAGAAGAAAAATTGCATGAAATACCATAAACTTCACCAAAAAATCTACAGTGGGTTTAAAAATCATATTTCACTTCCAGTTAGCTCAGGTGAATTTCAGGCAAACAGGAGCACTTTTTCTAACGCTCCTGAAAACAACTGTGTAAGGGAAAGGCAACGTTGAGCAAAATTACTGCAGAGATCAACAGTCTCAGTTTTCTGAGATAGGGAATCTGCCACCTTATTAAAGATGGAGTTGCGTTACTAGCCTGCTGGCATCCCAGCAGCTGTAGAACACACAGCAGGCTTGTTCTCCTGACCAGTAAGAAGATGCTAAGAAGCTGACAAGAATACGCTATGAAAAACTGAAAAACAATGTATGCTTTAAAGTAGACTAAGAGATTCTGCTGAGTACAAAAATAAATAAATTATTTTATCAGATGACATTCCCACATATAGAAAAACCCCTGGAAAAATGAGAATCTGAAGATGAGAGAGTCATAATTTTCTGGAAGAGACAATTTTGTATTATTATCTGAGATATGGAGATTCAGATTCCTTATGTAGCAGTTATTTAACTAAAACTCAATATTTACAACTTTTATCCAAAATTACAGATCTATTTTTCAAAATAAAAGTAGAGAAAGTTGGATTCATTCTAGACCCTTATTAAAATCAGGTCTTAACAGCATTTCAATGTTCATTATCTACAGTGGAAAATAAAGTCCTTGCTTTTAATCCAATGGTCAAAATTGCAACTGAACAAAGAAAATAACATGTTTTTAAGCTGTGTTTCATTATTCTAGAATGGTCTTATATGAACTGAGAAGATTCTAAACTTAAAGTAGTTATCAATACGGTATTTTTAATATTATGTTACATAGTCTGGGCTTAAATTCACAAACATTTAAACATTTAGATTTTATATCGGAAATTTTAATAGAAGGAAGTATAATGGAACTTCATGGACAATTTTGGGAAAAAATTTAATTAATTTACAAACCAGTACTGTTTAAATATTCATGATTCTAGCAAGGGGAGGTGAAAACAACTTGCTCTTTTATTTTGATCAAAGCTCAGAATTAAACCAAAAATGCCTTACACTGTAAGAGATATTTTTATGTTGGTGACTGAAAATACTGAGAACAAGATAATATAGGCACAGTAATTAAATTCCCCAGGAAGTTGTGTCCTCATAACATCATGTGTTCACATTCCAGGTAAGAACAGTTTTTCATTAGTAATAATAAAAGTAAAAAATATTAATTTTCAGATAAAATGTTAAATAGAGAATGATTTTAATAATTGCAGGCGGTTGATATTAATAAATTTTTCCAACCAAAGAGAAGTGTTGATATTGGGAGTTCCTCAAGGTCAAGTCAAATACATTATACTAAATGAAACTATTAGCTATTAAATATAATTCCCAGCTTCAAAGTTTACTCTAAAAATATCTTTTCTGGGCATGGAACATGATTTACTTTATAAATCATATTTAAACTTTCTATATAGGTCAGTACTTAAGAATTTTAAACGAGATAATCCACAAAAGACATTATAAATAACAATTAAATAAATGGAAGGTTAATGAAGATAGTTCTTGTAGGAAAATGAAAGAGAAAAGAAATAAAATTTTGTACTTAAATTTTTAATAAAAGTAACATACTGTCTCTATGTTTAGAGACTGAGAATAATGTGCTTTTTATTTGGGCTGGAATTACTTTTTTAAAGAACTGCACGTTATCTAACAATCCAAACTATCCTAACTATCTCCACAGTTCATCTAAATATTTAACATATGGTGAGTTTTTTTTATTAACGTCCAAACACTTCACTATTGATAATCAGACTTGAATTTCTGGAAACTGAAATTCATTGCCTTCTGTCTTAGAATGTCAACACTGCTAAAATTTGCAAACCTGCCTTCTTCAGCAAAGTTCAGGTTCGTGATCTCTGAGCAATCATAAGCCTATCTGTTTGGATAGGAGCTTTTCTAGTGCACAGGAATATCAAGTATCATTGATGCAAGTTAGAAACATTAAATACATTGACTATTAGCCCTTAAAATCTGAAAAGTAGCTTGAAATATAATATGCCTAAAACTCAACTATCAAAAACATTGTAAATCACTGTTCTTTAAATAAAAATGTACTTTAAAAATTTTTGAAAAGTAGCATCAAAAACAATGTCACTGGAAGTTCAGTAAAAAAACAAACTAGCATACATAGAAATTATGACTTTAACAAATTTCTAGTATACATTATTAATAGTTAATGATGTGCTTCAACATATATTCGTTGGACTCCTAAACCTCACTACATCAGAATGCAACCCTATTTGGAAATAGCACCTTAGGCATTTAGCTAGCAAATTAAATACATATGAGAGCAGTAAGGATCCTAATCCAATATGGAGTATGTCTTAATAAACAGAGACGATTCAGACACAAACGGAAAGTGACTATCCTGGGAACATGAAGGCAATGCCTACGGTGATCCAACTCTCACGATCACGATCACGACCATCCTGTTGTTCGTCGATTGCCTCGAGCAGGCCCCAGTAATGTCTCCTTCATCCTATCCCTGAGATTCTTTAAAAAGTGCCATATTCAAGGCTCTTTCAGGGTTATTAGAATGAGATCATCATTGTTACTGGTATTTGGCATATTGGGTACACCACGGGGAGTTTGCCAGACTCTGCCATGTGGGCAGGTTACATTCGGCAGCCTGCCAGGTTGTCCAAAGTAAGAATGAGATAATAAGATGCTGCAGGGCCGCATTTGTGGCCGCACGCTTCTGGGAGCTGGGTTTTATAGGCTCTAAACTCTAAACCAAGGTAACACCCAGCAAACCACTAGACACTTGGAAGAGAGTTCTTGAACTGATTCTTTCATTCTGCCCTCAGAAAGAATCAACCTAATGATATCTTGTCTTTTATGCACTTACATTCTGAAAAGCAATATATAAAACAATCATCGGAGGCCCAGTAGGAGAACAAAATCACATACTTTTAAACACTACTTCTAATAAACATTACTTAAATTCTCTAAACTCTGTTGCTAAAGTTGTAGCCCTCAATGCCTCAGAATGGTGAGCTTTTAGAATTGTAGGAAAATAAACTTCTTTTCAATATGTCACCCAGATTTTTCTATCTTGTTATTGCAAACTAATACAGCCTTAATGAAATTTGACCACAGTAGCTATATCTGGTTCTGAAGTGCTATCGGTTTATTGTGAATTGTTATCCTCAGAGATGGGCTTCTTTTCAATCTGTCTCCTTCACATTTCAGCCATTTTCGTTGCACTAGTCATTTCCTAGAAATTTTCTTTATATTTTCTTGAAGCTAACCTACAATAAAATAAGTATCCCTGAATGTGATGCCACAGCGGTAGGGTTTTTGTCTTGTGTGCAGCTGGTCTGGCCAAGCCAGTTTCGATTCCTCTGCCCCTCTCAGGGAGTCCAGCAAGCAGCTACCCGTGACATATTCAATATGCCAAACACAGTAGCAACAAGTCTCAAAAATGGAGACATTACTGGACCCACTCGAGCAAATCGATGAACAACGGGAGGACAGTGACAGTGACAGTGAAAGTGATGTCTCCCATCAAAAACTGGCTGAAAAGACAGAGCTTTCCTTGTTGGTTTCTATTTTGTTTTGTATTATGTAATCAACTTATCTTTCATTTGATTTTTCTTCCAGGAAAAAAACACCAAAATATCAATTTACTCATTTGTAGATTAAATAGAAAGTTATATGTACTCACAGATTATGTAAGCACTTATAAGTTAAAACATGTCATTGCAAATTTCTTTTATAGTGTATCATTTTGACATTTGTGGTCATCTACTCTATTTAATAGAAGGTGTTTCTATAGAATTAGAGGCATTTATCATTCAAGATAGATTCTCTAAAAGTCTAGAATACACATGTAAAAATGAATAAACAAGAGTTTTCCATTAAAAAATTCATAATCTGCCATAGAGAATCATTATATAAAAACCTATCCAAAATACAATAACCCTTATCTCACAAAAAAAAAATCGAACTTCACATGTTAGTTGCTTACTGTCTTCTGCTGGTTGTTCTAAACATTCTGAAGTATTACCTTATTCAATTTTATAAAAGCTTCAGGAGGTAGGTAATATTAATATATCCATGTTACAGATACTACACTGTTACAGATACTACACAGGACAGCAAGTAGGGTGTTAGCCTTGCACGCGGCCGACTTGGCCAACCAGAGTTCAATTCCTCCACCCCTCTCGGAGAGCCCAGCAAGCTACCGGGAATATCTCTCCCACACAGCAAAGCCTGGCAAGCTACCCTTGACGTATCCAATCTGCCAAACACAGTACAAGTCTCACAATGTTACTGGGCCTGCTCAAGCAAATCGATGAACAACGGGAGGACAGTGACAGTGACAGTGACTTGCTACAGTTAAGCAGACTGCACCAAGACAAGAAAACTGATCATATTCAAAGGGCTCAACTACATATAGTCATGCTTTTAGTGCCTCTGTTACAGGTATGTACATTTTGGGGAAGGTCAGCAAAACCATCATAAAACATGTATTTAAGCTAAGCGATTCATTAGTTTGACAAGAAAATATAGAGATGGATTTATTTAGAGCTATGAGTCCCCAGAATACTGGCATAGACTATCAGAAGCAGTTCAGTATAGCTGGAACTGGTAGGCTAACACAGGGAGTAAAGATTTGAGCAGAAACTGAAGGTGGAGATGGAGTGTGAAACATGATGAAGATCCTGAAAGCAAGAGTGCAGATTGGTTCTTGAAGAAAATGGAGTCTTCGTTAGGTCGTGAGCATATGAGAAAAAAAAAATCAAGTCTGTGTTTTAGATGCAACTCTAGTGCCTTGTGAAAGAGGTCATATCATATCCACTAAGGATGAATGAATCCAGATCACAACAGATGATCAAGAATCGCCCTCAAAATGATTCAGAAACTACTCAATCACACATATATTGCCATGGGTACCAAAACTGCACCAATAAATATAATATATATCTTGATGAATAAAGACACTGTCACTGTCCTCCCAATGTCCATCAATTTTGCTCAAGCGGGCCCAGTAACATTGTGGGACTTGTTACTGTGTCCGGCATACTGAATATGTCACAGGTAGCTAAAGGAATGAAATGTTAGCAATAGTTTAACCTGGGTAAACTATTGATGAGAGACCTTTGCATCATTTTTATTTTGCAACATTCCATAAGTGAGTGCCACCTTCAAACATACTTTTTCAAAAACATGCAGTTTATATTGACCCAGGAAACAGAGAAAAGGCAAGAACTAAATTATGGATCAGGATAGATACACCGGAGTGATGAAAAAGTTTAAAAGCTTGACTGAGGTGGTAGACGCAAAATGCTGCTAAGATACAAACACCACCAACTTCGTTGCTTGAAAAAAAATTTTATTTTGAAGATAAGTACCTATATTTTGAGGACTTACTTCTGCTTCAGACATGCTACATACAATCCAAACAATCTATGAATATTCTCATAAATTTTCAAAGGTTACAAATAGATGTGCAACAAGTAAGAAAAACTTTGGAAATAATTAATAATTGTCCAACTAAAGATGCAAGTTACAGAAACACACTCCTTTTTCTAGGACGCAACTACCAGTGTAAGTGGGTCAAGAACTAACTGACAATCAAGGAGGAACTATTTTTTTTTTCAAATAATGTCATTCTACTTTTTTTTTTTAATTTTATTAGTGAGACACCCTGAGGTACAGTTGTAGGCTTACAAATTTTGTGCTTGGGTTTCCATTATACAATGATCAAATACCCATCCCTCCACCAGTGCCCATTCTCCACCCCCACCAATCCCAGTATCCCTCCCATCCCTCCCATCCCCCATCCCACTCTGCCTCTGTGGCAGGGCATTCCCCTCTGAGGAGGAACTATTTTTATATGGTGAACTTGCAGTGAAAAACTTAGTGTGAAAATAACAAGTCGTTCTAGTTATTTTCATCTCTAGTTTTCTGGAGGGCTTCGGGCCATACCTATCGGTGCTCAGGGACTACTGACAGCTCCGTATTCTGGAGTTGCTATCAGCAGTGCTCCCAGGGCCATGCAGTGCTGGGGACTGAACCTAGGGTGAGCATGCATTCCTGTCCATGGAGCTTTTTTTCTAGATCACCATTGCTCTCTTTTAAGACACAACTTTAGTAACTACTTTTTTTGTGTATTTGTTTGGAAGTCATGCCAGGTGACTTTCAGGACTTATGCTTGGATCTGTGCTCAGAGATCACACCAGGCAACACTTAGGGGGCCATATGCAGTGCTGGGGATAGAACCCGTGTCTAAAGCATGGCAAGTGTTTTACTTCCTGTCTTCTCTCTGCCTGCCCTATTTTAACTTGAGTGATAATTTTAAAGGAACATCTATTTTTCTATTAATGATAAATTATTATCAAGTATAGACTAACAACTGCTAAAAAAACATCAGATAATTGACAATTAAGCTCTTTTGCAAAACAGAGTCAGAAAGTTGGTCCACAGAACTGAATGTTGGCAGGAGGGGAGGTAGTTGACGAAAAGGAAATAAAGGCCTTTGGTGGAAGTGAGCAAACTCTGGTGATGTGTGTGGTGCTAGAATGTTGTACCACAAAACCATCATTAATAGCATTGTAAATCGCAATGCCTCAACATAGAAAAAAATTTTAATTAAGCCTTCAAAAAACAGTGGATTATTCAGGATAGTGATATTTAAAATTTTATAACAAACAAACATTATGCTGGGGTCAAACATACACCACAAAATATTTCTATAATAAAGGCATGCATTTAACAGCAGTAAAATCAGATGTGTTTCTTTTTACTTCACCTTAGTCATTCACTAAATCAGAAGTCTTTCATTACAAGAACACATAGGAAGTTTCCCTATTACACATGATTTTTCAATTCATGTGCGAAGTAATGGAACAAATTTTATTTCAAGTTTTTACGCCATAATAGGAAACTGCTTTGAATCAACTACTTTCTATAGATGCAAAAACGGTAGAGTGATTATAATTAGCTAAAGTATATTTTTTGTTTGAAAGTTGCTAAGAAAACGATCTTTTTTTAAGTCCTGTTACATACAAACACACACAAAAAAAGTAGCGGTGGTGTTGTTAACAAGCATTATTGTGCTAATCACAATGTATATATAAATATGTGTGTGTCAAACAATTTTCATCAAATCAATCAACACACGTACACTTATATAATGTTATGTAGTAATTATATTTGAATAAGCTGGAAAACAAGGGAGGAGAAATAAAGAATTCTCAAGTCCAAAATGATTGTGAAATCAATCTGAAAGATTCTGAATGAATCAATCATACTTCACATTAGCCAACACTAAAATAATAATTATAAATTAATATTGTGCTAACAACTTTAATTATAAAGCTACTTACTAAATAGTGATAGGAAATATTCAATACAATTTTCCTTACATAATTTAATGCATTTTGCTTATACATACCATGAGGACTGAGTATTTACAACACACATCACTGAAATCAAAGTTGACAATATCTGCTGATGGAAGGAACACAGAGATGGGCAGTGTAATCATTTCTTATGGAAGTATTTTCAATTTTCTGAAGTCATGTTTGACTGATCGGCACTAAATGTGATATACTGTACTAAAAGTTTAAAGCAATAGACTTTTTGTTTTGGTTTATTTTTGAGGTCACACACAGTGGTGCTCAGGGCTTACTTCTGGCTCACTGGTGATTCCTGGTGGGGTCAGAAGAGTATATGAGGTACTAGGGATCAAATCTAGCTCAGTGACATGCAAAACAAGCATCTTACCCACTGTACTACCACTCAAGCTCATGAAGCAATATTTTTTGACCAGTTAATTTCATTTCCAGAATTTATTACTAGAAGTTACATAGTTACATAAATGATATATTTGTAACACACTATAATTATGAAAAATGAAACAACCTAAATAACTACTGATATATTTACATACATATAAACACATACCAGATATAGACTTCTAAACTAATTCTAAGATCTCCACTTGATAAAATATTATAGAGTCATTAAAATCATGTTTTTCATGAATGGTGTATGAAAATACGCACAAATTTAGTCATGCAACATATGTTATATGTAACATACTTTACTGAAATCTGAACAAAAATAAGATCACAATTAAACCACATATTATCACTAAATAATATTAGAAATGCCCATAATTTCACCTTTATATGTCTCTTTTAATGTTATGTAATCAGCATGCATTTTAACATATTTTAACAAATATGCCAGGCTTCACAAACTAGAGCATTGGGGTTAACGTATTATTCCATAGGTATTCAATAAAAATAAAGAAATCAAAGAAATGAAACATTTCCATAAACTTGTTTACATTTTTAATGCTCTTATTTCAATCCAAGTTTGTTTAATAGAAAAATTCATGTATGTGAACAGCTCATTCCTTTATGATGTTAATAAGAGAGGTATTATTACAACTTTATAAAAGTTGTGTATCATCTCTAAGTTTATTTTTTAAATTTTGGTTTTCCAACGTAAATTTAAGTGGTTTCACATATAAATTTCTATACATGACTTAACATGACTAAGGTTGATTACTTTGCTATCTTTCACTTTTCTTGTTTTTTTCTTCTACCAAAAGTGCATAACTATAAACTCCTTTTTTTTATAATGACTATGAAGATTATCCCATATTAAAAATAAACCATGAAATGGAAGCAATATGGTCTTATACGCTGAATAAAAACAGAACCTGTAACAACCAGTAATGCTGGATGAAGCTCATTCAGGCTGAAAAGGTTTCTGTTATCTTTGCCAACTTTCTGTCAGAGGTATCTCAAAACTAGAAATTGAGCATTGTGCAAATATTCATATCAAAATTATACAGGACAGTACTTGAGGGCATTTTATTACTCCCTCTGCTACTCCCCAGTGGACCAGTTCATTAGTACAGCACTTCATAGGTATAACATGATTCTTTTAATGGTGCTAAATGAACACAGGGCCATGCGTTTATCAAGCAGCTGTTAGAAATGCCATGCTGGAGCGATAGCACAGTGGGTAGGGTGTTTGCCTTGCATGCAGCTGACCCCAGTTTGATTCCCAGCATCCCATATTGTCCCCTGAGCACCGCCAGGAGTGATTCTTGAGTGCAGAGCCATGAGTAACCCCTGTGCATCACCAGGTATGACTCTACAGCCAAAAAAAAAAAAAAATCCCAGGCTTCAGAAACTAGAGCTTTGGGGTTAAATTATTATTCCATAGGTATTCAATAAATATAGGCTTTATGTGTTTACTAGACCAGAAGATTAAGACAATGATGATAAAATGTTTATTGAAATCATTCATAATGATCCTAAATTCACTTCAGCATTCTCCATTCAAGAACAATATCTAATTACTTTCGTTTCTCCATTCACCATTGTTGATTTTCCATTTGTTCTCTAAGTCATCATTTTATTTCTATCTTCATATTTACTGACATAGGATCTAGTTTCCACATCAACAACCTACACGCCACAAATGACTTCCATACTAACACGGGAGATATTATTTTCTTATCTTTATTCTGCCTCTTCTAGAACACTTTTACTGTTGATATCATTATTTTAAAGTCTTTTCTTTTTCATTGACTTAAATTGATTTACAATATTATGAACTTTCAAAGATTTAGCTTCCTACTAAACTCTATTTGTTACGTCTCTGTAATTGTCACCACCACAGCACCAGAGCTTCACTGTATTGTCCCAAAACCAGAAAAAAAAAAAACACAAAAAAAAACTCTTGTTCAATCTTCTTATCTTTCTCCACTTTCCTCTAGTAATAAGCTTAAGCTTAGTTTTAACAGAATTTAGGGGTTAGTTTTGTTGGGATTTTTTTTTTTGTCATTTTTCTTTAGTTATTTATATTGTGCATCTCAGTAAAATCATTGGGTAACTGTCTCTTACTTTCTTGCTTTACTTAGCATCATCACCTTATGAGGTTTCCATGGAGTGATAGCATATTGGGTAGGGCATTCGCCTTGCAGGCAACCAACATGGCCAACCCAAGTTCGATTCCTCCAACCCTCTCGGAGAGCCCGGCAAGCTACCAAGAGCAGCTACCTGTAACGTATTCAATACGCCAAACACAGTAATAACAAGTCTCAAAATGGAGACGTTACTGGGCCTTCTTGAGCATATTGATGAACAACGGGAAGGCAGGAACTGTGATCTAAAAATCATGATTTTATTTTTATAAGTATCATTCTGAAATGGATTACTTAGTACTATTCTTTCTTTCCTGAAACTTCTTTCTCAACAGACCTTGGGAAAATGTGTATATTTGAATTGTTTGTTCTACCTATTTTTCTTGGCCATTTTTTTGAAGCCTTTTCACTATCCTTCCGTCAAAAAGAGAATTTATACAATGCTGAGCATTTATTTCCTTAAGTTTATTTCTTTGTGATTTTCTTTCTCTTCATTTTCCACCATTAATCCAATATGTTCATCTCTATAAATTCTAGATGCTTCTTTCCCTAAGATCAGTCAGATATTTCTGCCTATTTGACATTTTAACTTGAAACTCTAGCCACTACATCAAGTTCACTAAATTTATGATCTATCTTAAAAATTCCCTTCCACAGGTCTTCTGATGATTTTAAATGTGTGGTTGTGTCCTCTTCTCCCTGCTTTTCCAGTATGTCTAATCTTCCAGGGTCCCGCCCAGTACAGCGTTTATGTAAGGTTGATACAAGATGAGTCAGTTGTCCTGCAAAAGCTCCTTCTTCCAAAGAAGTTCTCAGGAACAAATAAAATTGATTTTTTTCACCCTGAACCTTATGACTTTAATGCCGGCTCAGTTTGGAAAAGCCAGAACCCTCTGATGTGTCAGTTTCCTGAGCTACAGGACGTCGCTCCCTGCAAGTATGGCAGCTGGCCAGTTCATTGAACAAAGCTTAATTATTCACTGATAACTTGGAAAATCTTAATTCCTCTGTGCAGAAATGACTAAGCATATTATCAGCCAAAGGAATTATGAAAGGTTTTCAGATAAGGTTAAGGGTAAGGTGAATTAATAAAGAATTAAGCTTCAAAAGCTTACCTTAAGTAGAAGTTGAATAGATTGTGTTCATTCTTTAAAACCTATTGATTTGCAAAACCAATATCCCACTGTCTACAGGAGGCAATCCAGAGCAGAAAACAATTTAGGAAAAAAATCTAAACCTAGTCATTTGAAGATAACCTTTACCATTAAGGCATTCTGAAAAAAAAAAAAAAGGGCTGTTCGCTATCTACACTACAATCATTGTGTTTATTATTAACTCCTTGTTTATTGGCCTGTGACTGATATCTCAGAAGGTATTTTTTAAAATAACAATAATATTAAAATTTTTCATATTAAATAGCTGAAAATACCAGGGATTTGGTATCAAACAGTAGTATGCCTCTACCACTTAGTTTCTGAAAAAATCTTGCTAGATTCCTTAACTTCTCTAAAATATTTTCCACATCTTTAGAACTAAAACAGAAAAACCAATTTACGAGATTATGTACAGATTGAAGATGAGCTATCTAGCATGCTTCTTTGAATATTTATTACAAAAACTTAAAGAAACTGTACAATATTTAGTACTGTAGCACTGTAGCACTGTCCTCCCATTGTTCATCGATTTGCTTGAGCAGGAACCAGTAACATCTCCATTGTGAGACTTGTTGTTGCTGTGTCTGGCATATCGAATACCTATACCTCACCGGGAGTTTGCCAGGCTTTGCCATGCGGGCAAGATACTCTCGGCCGCTTGCCGGACATTCTGAGAGGGGCAAAGGAATTGAACCCGGCTCGGCGGGCCGCATGCAAGGCAAACGCCCTACCACTGTGCTATCGCTCCAGTCATGTTTAAATATCAATAATGAATTCATTGGATATTAGCTATAATCAATATATTTTATATAAAATGATGTAACTCGAAAGTAAACTACTCAGTGAGATTGACAGCGTTTGACACTTTTACGGGTTTCATTAACACTGGACTACATAGTAAACAGCTGAATTACCCTAACTAATTCTACACCGGTTGTTTGCTTGACATGTCAGAAGAAAACCAGGTCACAAACAGATACGTAGCTGAAAGACATAAGGAAACCTAAGGAACTCTTGGATCACACTTTTAAAACTTCTTAAAGACAGGACAGCTTCACAGAGGAAGAAGCAAAAATGAATTAAGTGATTATGAAGAGATGGAAGTAATAATAGTAAAAAGATACAAGTTGACAGAAAAACCACAAGACATTTTTCTGGGAAGTGATTGTTCTGTGGTTAAGGCTGAAAAGAACAAATGAATATTTTCCATTTCACAAGAGGATTAGGTCAGTAGGCTTGATCTACTTACTATAAAGAAGTGAATAAAACTGGAAATAAACTAGGTATTCAAAATATCAGGGAAAATGTGGGCTTTTCAGAATTCTAATGGGAATAAGAATAGTTTAACTTTTCATATAGATTGGTCTTTAAATTTAGAATAATGTCCTGCTAAAATTTTTAATCAAAGTAGTCCTCATTAACAGTGTTAAATATATAAAAAAGAGTTAATAATACAAAGATTGATAGATACAGGTAGATACAGGGCTCACCTGTGTTAGATCCCTAGTATTAAATGTAGTCCCCCATCCCCACCAGGAGTGTTCCCTGATCACAGGGCCAAGAGTTATCCTGAGCACTGCCAGGTATGGCCCCCCCCCCAAAAAAAAAAAAAAGAACAAAGAATCTTTTCTTGGATTTGAAATTCTAATTTATGAACACAGAATAGAAATGTAAAAAAAACTAATAGCAATTATTTAAAGGGAAAGAGGGAACTAAAATGGCAATCTAAGAATAAAACACTGCAGGGCTGGAGCAACAGCACAGGGGGTAGGGTGTTTGCCTTTCACACGGCCAACCCGGTTTCGATTCCCAGCATCCCATATGGTCTCCCAAGCACCGTCAGGAGTAATTCCTGAGTGCATGAGCCAGAAGTAACCCCTGTGCAATGCCAGGTTTTACCCAAAAAGCAAATAAAATAAATAAATAAATAAAATAACCACTGCATTAAAACATTAAAATGATTTTTAGGTTTGGGGGCACTTTGGGGGGCTCAAGGGATCACATTGGATGCAAAGGACTGAACCTGCGTCAGCCTTCAGCATGGTAAATTCTCTGCCTATACTGTCTCTCAGCCTCTCCACACAAATATGTTGTAATTTTTTGTTTGTTTGTCTGGTTTGGGGGGGTCACACCCAGCAATACCAGGCTCAGGGACTGTACCAGATGCCATATTGGATGCCATACTGGATCACCAAACAATGCTAGCACAATAATAGGAGTTTGTTGCCTTCAAATCTGGTAGTGCAATAAGAAGTCACTTTAGAGAATGAGTTTGTTTGGTTTTAGTTTTTGAATCACACCCAACTGTGCTCAGAGGTGCTCTCAGGTGCCCTGAGTCCTGGAGTTGCTCTGGGAAGCCTTCATGGTGGGTGGGCCAGCCTCATTCTTTAATCCTGGTGCTTTCTGACTTGCCATGAGCAAAGTCACCTTGGAAGCTGAATTATCTGAGAGGGGCACTGGCTGTGGGAAACACAAAACCTGAAGAGAGGTGAACTAAGCCTGGAGGCAGGATTTGGTGAGAGGGATTTAAAGGTGACCTTCCAGTGAAATGCAAAAGCAAGAAAATGCATGTAAAAGGAGAACCTGCAGGGCAAGGGTCAGATTTAAGCATCATTGAAAATAAATTACTATAAACAATAAAAGGTAAAGAGATGACAGGAAAAGGAAAGGCAACGTGGAAAAATTGGGAAGAAAGAGGACTTCTGATTACTAAAACAGGTAAAACTAAAACAGAGGTGAGAACTAGGAATGCCATTGATAAGTGCTTGTTTTCAATGGAAATGAAAATACTTAAAGATCATATTTCAAAGTTTCTGTAATGATTTGCATTTATTTATTTTGAATTTCCTATAATTTAATATATGTAATGTTTATTTTATATATGTTATATGTTGTAATATTATACATTTTATTAGTTAAAGGCTTTATATCAACATTATTCAAAATCAAACTGGTGGATCACTGCCATCTGACAAGCTGTTACCTGTCTGCTGATACAGAAACGAGACAGGTTCAGGAGCTGAAAAGATAGAACAGTGGGCAGGGTCCTTGCACTGTACGCAATCAACTGAACTCAAACCCTGGCTCCCTATATGGTCTCCCAAACCCCACCAGGAGGGATTCCCTGAGCACAGAGCCAGGAAAAGCTCTGAGTACTACCAGGTGTGGCTTAAAAACCAAAAAGAAATCAAAGTAAGTTTTGAGGAAAAGTTTCTGGTAAATTAACAGTATAATTTACTGAATCTAAGGATTGATTTTTCAATTGGTTTTTCATTTAATTTTTCCTAAGAAAATGCCATTTCCAAAAAAGCAAGATAGTCTAGGAAGTAAAATATATATGCACTATCTGATTTATTTCTCATATCTATCCCATGAAACGCTATTCCTTTTGGGGGGAGTGGGCGGAAAAGTTGGGGACAGAAAGGCAGGCAGCTGGACCACTTCTGGCTTTCTCACGGCTCAGTTCTGGCTCTGTGCTCAAGGTACTATAAAGTGGAGCTTTGATCAAACCCAATACAAGGTAAGCAGTTTACCAACTACACTACCTCTCCAGCCATGAAATACTCTCCTGACGCCCATTTTGCAGGTGAAGGATTGAGGCATTTAGCAAAATCATAGAACAGTTAAGTGGTAGGAAATTTAACTTAGGTAGGTAAAATTTTGAAATACGGGAAAGATGAACAAGGGCAGAATATATATATATATATGTATAGATAGATAGATAGATAGATAGATAGATAGATAGATAGATATAAACATATATATAAAATTCTGTAGAGTATTGCAGTTTTCTGAGTATAAAAGAAAACACCACAAGAGAAACGAATCATTTCTTTTGTGAATGTCTTGCACATGGATTGAGAAATATTTGGACTAAATCACAAGGGTTTACAGGACAATGCTAAAACCGACTTGAAATTAGAAGAACTGTATTCACATTGCCTTGCCAGTTACTATTATGAGATTCCTCAGAGAGGTATTACAGGTTTTTTGTGTGGCATGGTACTAAACGGTAGGGGCTAAAGACACCAACGTTCTAATTGTGTGAAATTCAGTAAATTAACCACCTAAGCTTTAGTTATAAATCTATCTATAGTCATAATAAAAGAAACTTTCCCATTTTAGAAATAAAATGATATGACCCATGTAAAATTCAGCACGATACTGACTAAAGCAAGAAAAAAAATCAGAAATAAATGAGAGAATGTGTGCGTGGCACGTGGGGCAGGGGGATGGCGGGGGTAAATGTTCCCAGGAGCCTAAAGTTTCCCAGGAGGATTAGATAACCATATGGCTGGTGAGAGTGTAAAATTCCCCAAGTACGCACTAAAAGCTCTAACTGAATTTGGTACTTTACCACCCTTTTAATTCAGAATCAAGGATTTCAGCCATGCATAGACAGTTCAATCTGTTTGATTGATTTCCTTACATCAAAGCTCATATAGGTGTTAATTGCTTGGAGTTGACTGGGAGATGTATCTGACTTGCTCATAATGGACCTCCCTGGCACTCAATAATTCCTAGAGTAAACTCCTGTCTATCCTTTCCTCGGTTCTTTTTCCTCTCTGATTCATCTTTATGAGGGATGCTGTCTAGATGTGTCTGGGGAAACAGCCCAAGTCCCTATAACCCAAACCCTGAACAGTTTGTCACAGAATAGACAGAACGATGCTCGGGTATCAAGGGAGAATTCCCCAGGAAGCGCTTAACACTGTGGCAACGTCAGTTACCTGCGACATAGGTCTATACCCCTACAAGCAGTTTATACCTGAAAACCTCTTGAACTGTCATAAAAACACACAAGACTTAATTCTAACCAAATTAAACCTCCTTTAACTTTCTTAGATCCAGATTACATCTGATGCAGGGATATAGAAATTTTATAAGTAGTTCATGACTAATTTCTGACAAACATTACCAATGTGGATAATCGAAACAGAATTTGACCTACTGATTGCTTCTTCTACCATTATTGATTCCCAGAAAAATGTAACAGAATGCATCTTGAGTTCTTGAACCCTAGGTCATAGTATCCAACTTCTTGATTGTTCAATCTGTGATGCCAGTGTTTGGGATCAGGGAACGAGGGTCTAAGTACCGGGATGTGTCTCAATAGCACAGCACAAAGAAAGACACATAAGGAGAAAAAGAGAGGCACTTTCTTTTAAATTTTTTGCTTTTTAAAAATAAATCTATCCATGCCTGTTCTCTTTAGTTAAAGCACAAATCCCCACAAGACTTAGAATTTTCTGGAGGCCAGGCTAGATGTTTTAGTTATAAAACATATTGGTTCCTTCAATTTAATATTAGTTGTTTCTTTGTTTTGGGGTGCTCTCTGATCTTAGGAGATTTTCATGAATAAGTAGAAATATCTATAATATGCTGTTACGTGTCCAAAGAGTAATGAGATCACATAAAAATTCCTACATAATTAAAAAATATGTGTATTCCTACTCAGAAATTTATAATCAACATTTATTACCACAGTGCCTAGCTGACATAAGTAGTTCTCCGAATATGTGTTAATTAATATGTTAATTAATAAGCATTGATTTTTTAAAAATAACTGTTTAGGGAATTTAAGAATTCTCAGAGCAAAATATAATTTTGCACTGCCTACTTTTATCCACATATGCAAGGAAATAATTGCTTCTCATAATATTTTTATTTTAAATAACAGCTAAAAAAATCCCATTAACCCCAGATAACAGCTTTATAAATAACGTCCCTGATTATAATTTCTTCTTAAATAAACTAAAAATATGTATGTGATACATATAAAAAGTGCCATTATAGTGTTTAACTCCAAATTATTTAAGACTTGCCTCTCACTCCAAACTATTATAAGGGCTCTCTTGAAACAGATCTATGCATGGCTTATTATTATAGCACAAAATTATCATAAATACAGTTATGGTAATAGTTTTATTTTTCTTCTTTAACTGCAATCAGATATTAATTAACTACAGATTATTACAGATAGTAGAGAAATGTAAGCACAGAAAAGTCTTCTATAATTCTTGATGATCTTTACATTCAAAAAGAAATTAAGTAATAGCTCATTGATCTAGAAGACACATATTTGTCAACCTGTGCCTACTATAACAAACTCAAGAACCAGAAAATTAGCATGTTAGTCTTCTGATTAGCCAGATAAATGTCATAGAGTTTGTGCATTAGTAACAGGAGTTTTGTCAGTTATTCTTTCCAAGACCATTTGCTGAGATATTTACACACACACACACACACACACACACACACACACACAAACACACTTACTCTCACACAAATACAAATCCTTGATATATAATTTGTATCATATTCAGCAGAGTTGCAATAGGAAATGTTGGATATGTGACAAAAGACTCACTGAAATTGATTCATCAACTCATTAAAAATATTTTAATAAAATCTTGTAAACAATAAGTTGCATATTAAAAATAAAAATGGCAGGGGTGGGGACTGGAGCAATCATCTGTTAGGCACTTAGCATTGCATGCAGCCAACCCAAGTTTGATACCCAGCACCCATGTCGTCCCAGAGCCCCACCTGGAGTGATCCCTGAGTACAGTGCTGGGAGTAAGCCTGAGCACAATCAGGTGTGACCCAAATACTCAACCCCAGTAGAAGACTGAAAATAAAATGGTTGGGTCAGGAGCATGGCTCAGTGGCAATACACATCCAAGCACCATCTCTATCTCTACAGAAATATACAATGGACATGAGACCATCTCTACTATAGAGGTAACTCCATGAGACCAAGGATTCCACATCTATACATATAATGCCTAATTTACATATTGTTAAGCATACAACAATCAAAGAAAAAATCTAAACATGAATTCTAGCAAAAATGTTGAGACATTATGTGACAGTTTTCATTTTCTAAGTTAAAAGATGGGTCTTATCTTCACAGTGAATGGGACAGCTAGATCAAATGTCTGGTCAAAGTACAGAGGCACTAAATATTCTTACTTCCCACTATAGAAGACTAAGAAAGGGGGCATAGAATTGTGAGGTGGTGCTAAGGATTCCACTGACGTTTGTCACCGTAAATTTCAAGTACCCTAAACCTTCCCTGTTTTCTGATTTCCTCAGAGTACTCAGTTGCCCTGATCCAAGCATAAAGAAAACAGGGCCTGCTAGAGCCAATCAAGACGGAGGAAGAAGACTTCTGACCTAAATAAAGCACAAGAACACCAAAGATGAACGATCTGAAGCAATTTGGTGTGGAAGAAAGCTGTCCAACATAATTCAGCAGGTTCAAAATTCATCTGTTATTAGTGCAGAGGGTAGCAACTCGGTTCTGCATGTGGAGGGCAACAAACTCAAAACGGGACTCAGTGATATTACTAGCTGAGTGATTCACTGACAGTTACTTCACTTAGCATATCTTGCATTTATTTATATAATGTGTAGCATATATTTCTTCCTTGAAACACTGCTTTGAGCCTTGGAATTAAGTTTTAATTAACCTGGAAATATCCTACAGAGGGAACAGATCATTCTCCTGTAGTATCCAATAAAATAATAGGCACTAATTGACAGGGAACTATGAAGTTTTCTCACACTTTCTTTTTTAAATATTTACTGGCATTTGGCTGTTCTGCAGCAGCAACAAATCAAAACATCCAAGAAAATATTTTTTTATAATTTTAAAGAATTATAAAATCTAATACTAATGTAGCTCTATATAAATTAATTACCTCAGAGGTATCCTACAGGCTATAGTTGTAAACAGTCAGTCTTTGAGGCCAGAAGGCATAACATTTTAAAAACATATAATATGGTTATCTAAAAAATGTAGTTCTTTTGATCATTACCCATTTTCTTCAAATTGAAGAAAGCAAGTAAAGAATACATATTCTGGATCGGTGAGGGTGTGATTTTACTTTTAGAAAAAAAATTGTAAGGATCAAAGGCAAGGCAATTGTTAAAGATCAAAATCCACAGATTATTCTGAGAGGAACAGTGATGATATATAGATCATAAATCAACTATGCAAAAGTTACCTTGTCACCAGGGGAGAAGAGAATGGCAGAAGCAACAAGAGAATAAATGTACACCAGACCAGCATGAAATTATATCAGTGGCTCATTTAATTCCAGCAGAAGGCCAAGTTTTATCTACCATTTAATGGCTAGGAGAGCCTAGCCATTCTGATGGTGGCATTACCTGACCTTCTGACATACAGACAAGTAAGCACAGAAAACTCCCATGTGTTTCATAGAGGTTTATGACATAATGCCATATATGGAATATTTTTATAATAATCCTAACAGAGCAGACACTGAGCCTTTTGAAAGTATTATTAGTCATAATTTTAAGAATAATGCTATGGTTTTAAGTTTGCATAGTCTTAGAATTGATGCTGACAATATTTTCAAATGATGTCCAATATGTTCTTATTTTTCAAATTTTGTCTATCCTGATTTTCTTCAAATTAAAGTTGCACCCATAAGACATCACTAAAAAATAAAAGGAACATTAATGAATAGCGAATTACCAAAGTGTAAGTACAGTTTTGTGTAGGTTGTTATCCAAGAAAGTATGTTCACTGGTCAGTTAAGTGAGTAGTTACTTACAGAATGATATGATGTCAAAAAATAAATATAAGTAGGTTTAAATGATCAATTCCAAATTATCTTACCTTGACAGAATTTGATCACTTCTAGTTCTCTATAAAATTGCAATTTTCAGTGCTTAATGGCTACGGTTTTCATTGCACAATCTAAAGAGCCTTTCTACTGAGAAAATACAAGAAAATTGTTCTCTTGAAAAAAAAAAGCTCGAGTTTCACAATAATGTATATGATTTTTTTCTGAAAGCAATAAAATTAGTATATTTCCAGTAAAGTAGATAAATTCAGGAATTAATATCAAAACATTAAGGCTGCAAGTTAATTCAAAAGACCTGTGATGAGCAAGCAAATGTCTAGTGGCTCTTTTTACACATAAAAAGTCTGACATAATGTGTAGACCAAATCTATTGAGAGTGAAAACTCAAATATGTTCTGCTACTCCTCCCCTCCTCATTAAGTGTCTTTAAAATTAAGAAATAATTTTTCTTCAAAAATATCAAGGCAAAATAAACAATAAATTTTAAGTTTAAATCAGCTATCAAAAATAAAACACATTTTCAATATTTATTTATATACATCTCCAATTTTCCCTTTCATGAATAAATATATTATCAAGAAGAAATAGAAATCTAGCCTTCAATTTGTCTTTTGTTTTTTATTTAAAACATATGGACAATTTCTCCCTAGAAATATTAGTGACGCTAGTGCCTTATCACATAAATCAGCTTCAAATCAATCTGTCATTTATTATATAGTGCTTATGCTGAGTCATAGAGTTACATTATGTTTCATTTACAACACTGGCGATTGATAACTAAGGTATGTATGTAATGGATGGATGTACATAGTTCATTCTGTTGACCTTAGTTAAGTCATCAAACCTCTTTTACTATGTAACTTTGTTCATAATTTAAAATCATACATTATTATATGGGCTGCAATGATAGCACAGCAGGTAGGGCATTTGCCTTGTATGCAGCCAATCTGGGTCCGATTCCTCTGTCCCTCTCAGAGAGCCCAGCAAGGTACCAAGAGTATTCCGCCCTCATAGCAGAGCCTGGCAAGCTCCCTGTGGCATATTCAATATGCCAAACACAGTAACAACAAGTCTCACAATGGGGACGTTAATGGTGCCTGCTCGAACATCGATTTGATGAACAATGGCAGACAGTGCTACATTACTATATAAAATTTAGAGAATTTATATAACAATAATTATAGTCTATGATATTGACTTCTGATTTTTTTTATTTTTATAATAATTATAGTAGACATCTACATTATATTTATAGTCTTATAAGATATATATGATATATATATCTTATTGTAGTTATTTGACCAAGTCATAATTAATCAGACAAAATCAATTTTTTTAACGTAGGAGTACTGCTATTTATTCAGCCACTGATTAGGCTGATTGAATTGGTCATGAACTCCACCTTACTTTTTTTTTTTACATGTTTTTATAATTTTATTTATTGAATCACCATGAGAGAAGTTACAAAGCTTTCAGGTTTAAGTCTCGGTCATACAATGAAACACCCATACCTTCACCAGTACCCATTCTCCACCACCAAAAACCCCAGTACGCCCCCATCCCACACCCTCCCCCTACATGTGGGGCATATGATTTCCACATTACTCACTCCAGACTTTGATTACATTCAATAATTTGACACCAGACCCGCCATTATTATTTGGAATTTTACCCCAACACTCAGATCTGCCGAAATGGCAACAGTAGACAATTTGTTTTCTATTGCTGGTTATGAATAACATATGATGTCGTGTGGCCGCTACTGCAGCCATGCGACATCATAAGCGATTTTGAAATTCTGAAATTTTAACAATTAAATCTGGAGGGATTTCTGCCAAAACCTGCTAGGTTTCGAGATTTGTTCCTGAGTCTCTGGGATCATGGCTGTTAAGCAGCTTGATCAGGAGCCAGAGAGGCCGTTTGTGGGCGGCGACTGGGATCTCCTTGGGATGGAGAGGAAAGGGCCGGCTCCACCCCCATTCCGTGAGGCCCCGCGTGTCTCGTCACTTGGGGCCCAAACCTCATCGTCCAATGGCATCTGGCGGATGGCGGCCACCGAGCTGCCAAGGAGGAGCAGGTGGAGGGACAGCACCCTTTCCCCTCTCGGATGGCCCAGCAACAGTAACCTACTGCGGGGTCTGGACGCATTTCTGCCAAAAGCCATTGGGTTTCAAGATTTGTTTCTGATTCTCTGGGATCATGGCCATTAAGCAGTTCGATCAGGAACCAGAGAGGCCATGACTCCAATTATATAACTGAGCTGGAGGTGGTTTGTGGGTGTGTCTCCCACATATCTAACTTTTGGCTGTTTACTTTCTTGGTAATCTTTGCCCCAAGTTTTTGGGGTTTGGCCAAAGGCACAGCAGCAATTTTGGGGTATCTGGAAGTCTGAAGGCGCCATCAGGCTGCTGATGCACTCATCTCACAGGTATAGATTGACTTGCTGGCAGTACCATACCCCCCAAAATTTTAAAAATATTTATAAATACTACTAACAACCGTCAAGTTACTAATAGCCTTAAGTTCAGGAACTCTATGTTGTCTCCCATAATACTTATTATGAAATCTTGCAAAGCTTTGATTAATAGAATGACTACAAAGTCTTCCCAAAAGGTTGTGATATTTTTTAAAGTCAATATAATGTGAAAATAACATTTTGTCATTGCTTTGAGTTTAACTGATTCATTAATTTTTGAAAATATATAAGAAAGCTGAATTGAAATGTAAGCCCATTAACACCTGTATTCATCCATATGTAGGCATCTGTGATATTGCAAAAATTATTCTGTAGAAGTGTATCTTTTCTTGGACAATATTACACACGTGTGATGTCATTTTCAATGTTATTTTTAATTTGATACTAGAAAATGTTATCAGCCGAAATGATAGTGCGGTGGGTAGGACACGCTTGCCTTGCGTGCATCTAGCCAGGGTTTGATCTCTGGCACCCTCCCCTCTATGATGCCCTGGAGCCCTATCAGGGGTGATCCCTGAGTGCAGAGACAGGACTAAGCCCTGAGCACCTTCAGGTGTGACCCAAATGTGAAAAAAGAAAAAGTGATCTACTTCATGAAACAGTGCCTAAATCTAGTTGGCCCTACAATAATAATAATTAGAAAGAATTAAATGAAAACTATGATTAGTACTTCAAAGGGAAACATTTTAAATGCAAATGTAATAGTCCAATACTGTTGTCATATTCAAAATCCCTTCTAGTTATTTTTTTTTTGGGGAGTCACAGGCAAAATGCATAGGGGTTACTCCTGGTCTACACTCAGGAATTACTCCTGGCGGTGCTTGGGGAACTGCATGGGATGCTGGGAATCGAACTCAGGTCAGCCGCATGCAAGGCAAATGCACTAACCGCTGTGCTATCACTCCAGCCCCTCTGGTTATTTATATAATTATTATTCTAATATCTAATGGTTTTTAAAATCAAGAATAAGTCAACAATGTATTGAACATTAATTGTTGTGTAGGGGAATCTGTGTAACAGAATGAATCTCCCGAGTTTTGGCATTTTCCCCAACACACGTCAATTTCCCTAAATTTATGTTAATTGCTGTTTACACAAATTTTTAATCATGATATTTGAGTTGAAATGGTTAATATGCACCTCAACTTTCCATTCTTGCAGTTTGCTTCAAAATACTAAACTTAGATTAATGCAGCAGGCATTCAGGCATTTACATCAATGAGTAGCCTGGAGGATTAATAGATTTAACGTACACTTAATATACATTATTTTACAGGTGCATGGAGAGTGCTTTGAACAGTATGAAATAAACTTAAGCTTCTCCAAATAGGTGGAACCAGCACAATTTCCCTTATGTGCTCTATCCCGGGACACATATTTCATGGGAATAGAAGCATAAAGCATTTACTCACCCTCAAGGTAATTCTATACACTTTCTACATATTTCTTCTTTAATTCCCAGTCATCCCTCAGATTAAATTTCACAAGTTCTTAACCATTTCTTGAATTAATCTTAAGAGTCAACAATGAGTCTCCACAGGTTAGTAAATTCATTTTCCAGGCTTTAAACTAGTGCTTCCTATACCAGTATGGGAAAACTCAAGACGCAGCTGTGCTGTGGTGGTAGACATCGTCCTTGTGCAAATAAAGTTTGTTCCTAAGTATTAAACAGACTTCTTGAAATTCCTTTGTTTTCAGGAGTTCTTAGACCTGCAATATGGGATGTGCATTGCTAATATCCAAGGGAGAGATTTAATGAACGTTATTTTCTAAGTATCTTTGACCAAGGAAACCTCAGAAAACTGAGAATCTTCGAACTAAAAAAAAAATGTGTTTCTACCAAATGCAATTTGGGGACGGTTGGAACTTTTCCCCAGCTACATCTATTTTTGAAGAGCTTCAGAAAAGAGACTTCTAAATAAGTACAATGCAGAAATAAAGTTTTCAAATTATTTTTTTCTCTTACTCATATGTACCATGTTGGAGCGAAAGCACAGTGGGTAGGGAGTTTTCCTTGCACACAGCCGACCTGGCCTAGCCAGGTTCGATTCCTCTGCCCCTCTCAGAGAGCCCCGCAAGCTACCGAAAGTATCTTGCCTGCACAGCAAAGCCTGACAAGCTACCCATGACGTATTTGATATGCCAAACATAGTAACAAGTGTCACAATGGAGACGTTACTGGGCCTGCTCGAGCAAATCGATGAACAATGGGAGGACAGTGACAGTGACACTGACTCAGATGTACCACGGTTTCCTCTTTTGCTTGCATTCAAGAATGAAATCTTGAATCTTAATCAATACCAATTAACTCCAGAGGACAACTGTATCCTCATCTTAAGCAAGCAAGTTTAGTTCTATACACTTTCTTCTGATGTCCCATTTGTAAACTCTTCATTAATTCGAATGCACCCTAATTTACTTTTTTACAGACTTCTTTTGTGACTTTCTTTAAAACTGTAACCCATAGTTGATTTCAAAATAGTGTCAAAGGAAAATGTCGGGTTGGCAGGGCAGTTGGAGGAGCAGGGAGCTGGGGGTTTGTTTTGTTTGGGGGCCACACCCAGTGGTGCCTAGGGCTTACTCCTTACTTCCTTACTCTGTACTCAAGGATCATTTCTAGTGATTTTGGGTGTTCAGGGAACCCTAAAGTTGCCTGGAATCAAACCTGGGCCAGTAGCATCTAAGGCAAGCACCCTGTCTACTATAGTGCATATCCAGTCCAGGAAAATCTTGAACTCACCTTCTTCCAAGGAAACACTGAATTTATAGCTATCCTAGAATAATTCCCACCCACCCCCGCCAAAAAAAATTTATGTTCTAACATCTAAATGATAACAATTTTTTGGAAGAAAAATCACAATAAATCAAGTCAAAATGGTTGAGATACCATCTCATTGTTGTACCCAGCCATGATGGGGTGAGTCATGAGGAAACTCAAACCCTGGGGTGAAGGGTTTAAATTCCACAGGGGGGGGGGGGTAGTTTGAAGACTACAGGTAAAAACACACCCTCCACACATCTGGCTTTGAAAACCATGGGAGCTAAATTCAGGAGACATACAAGCCTACCGCCATAGGCTACACCATATACAAGGCCTACTACCTACCATGGGATCCCAATCCAGGAGACCTACAAAGACTGAGAAAAAGTTCTTGAAAAGGCTGGAAAACTTGATCTGAGCTGACCCATTGAGGGGCCTACTTTTCTGGGTGACAGGATTATTGGCTAATTGTTTAGCAATAGCCAGAAAGTCCAGCATTTCATTTAATATACTATCTAGACCCTCTCTGATGACAGAGGCTGGTAAACACTGTCTGTGCACTCTCCCTCTGCCCATGCTCCAGCGGTGATTCTCAAAGTGGGTGGGGTCAGTAGCCTCAGCGCAATTGGGAGTCAGGGAGTGGGACACCACTTTCTGTTTATTCCCTTAAAGACAGATTTCCAGACAGGACACAATCAGTTATTTTTCTGGAAAGGTAGCGTGAGGTGGTAGGTCAATTATATTTGAGAACCTCTAATTTAAGGACAACTTTTGCCAGTATCTGGTGCCCCCCCTTTTTCATAGGGGCAGACCCCAGCGACACTGGAGGGTAGGGTAACTGGTGCCATAGCAACAGTGTGTTCAGTCCAATGGTGCCAATTATGTGGTTCAGTGATCAGGCCCATGGTATGGATGGTATGGAGGCCACCAGAGATATACATGACAGCTTGGGGGAGAGGAGGAGTAGAGTTACGAGTTGGGGAGGGGGCTGCAAAGCATGGTGGTACCTATGGTACTAAGGAGTCATTTCAAGGATTCACACAGATTTGGCATGTGGTCTTTGAACCATATACCCAGCCCTGGTGCCCTCATTTTTATGTTTATGGCTCTTCATTTTCTTCACTTTTGCTAACCCAGAAGATACCACTGCTTTGGCACTATGTCCATGGCAGAGGGGATTTGTGTTTCTGAGTTCACAACACTTCTTAGTGGCTAAAACAACCCCATCCAAATGTTTCTATGAGAGAGGACTAGGACCAAGAAGGTAATTTCGGGACAAGGTAAAGACACAAATAAGCTTCAATTCCCAGCACTGCATGACCTCCTGAGCACTGCTGAGTGAACTCTGTTGGCTCAGTGCTAATGGACTTAACAATACCATATCTTCGGTTGGCACAGTGAACCAATGGCCTGATAAGCCAAATATAACAAATATATTTGGTAGGTGGATGTGGCTGTCAAAGAGATCCGAGTAGAAGTCATGGATTATCTCCGTTGCCCTTCTGGAAGATGTGATATATCCATCAGGACATCGGAGGGCAGTCATCTTGGTATTGTAGTTGGCAAACACAGGTGGGCGTTGCCAACGCTTTTCCCGGCTTCTGCCGCATCGGCCATCATTGCTGCTCTTCTCTCTTTGAGGTCTTCCCTTATTGCTTCTCTATACTGCTTTGCAAGCTTGGAAGTTTGCTTGTGGTTGCCTGAGTCACACTCCCAGCCATTTTGGCAAATGAACTTAAGAGTTTTCAAAGACAGGCGTTTTTTTGTGGCTTTCTCTCTCTTGGTATTCCTCGCACAATCATGGAGGTGCTGAACCAGTTGATCGTATTTTTAGTCAATGTTATCAACGACAGCATCTTCCCATGTTGCCACAGTAGTGCCAAAGAGCTCCCAGTTGGTGGTCGTTCTAGGAGTTTTCTTCTTAAACTTTGCAGCCCTTTCTTCCTACTCCGTGAAGTAGAATTTTGCATGAAGGAGACAGTGGTCTGATCCCATTTGGAATTTTGAGACAACAGCGACATCAGTCATGCAAAACTGTCGATTATGTTGTGGTCAATTTTGTTGTGGAACTGTTCACCAGGAGACTCCTATGTCTAATGTTTAGATTCTGCCTCCTGGAACTGTGAGTTGCCATGGATGGTCTAGGTCAACTCAGATAGGCTCTCACCCTGTTTGTTACATTCTAGGCCATGGGTCCCGATGTGGAGTTCTTCAGCTGATCTTCTCAGTCCTATCTTGGCATTAAAATCACCAACAATAATCTTGTAGAAGGTGTGGTCTTCTTTATGGAACTTCTCCAGTTCCATGTAGAACTTCTCAATTTCTTCTTTATCCTAACTGGATGTTGGTGTGTAGACAACGAATATAGAAACTGCCGTCAGTGAGGCACCTCTATTCAAGTGTAATAGTCCAATTCGGGTTGTTAGGCATTGAATGAATCAATGCTCATGGCCAAGTTCATGTTGACAAGGACACCGACACCATTGTCACCTCTTTTGTCGCATATTCTGAGGAACAGTTCTTCTCCAGTGTTGAAAATGGCATGATGTGGTTGATGCCTTCTCTTCTCGGTCAGACCAATGATGCCAGACTTGATCTTTCACGCTTGCACCATCAGGTCCTCGTTGGATGCATCCGATGCCAGTGTACGTGCATTGAAAGTACAAACAGTCATTTTAGTCCTTCTTTGTTTTGGCAGCTTAGTTTAGTCGATTTCTGGACACATCAAAAGACACTTAAGTCACATCTTCCAAGATTACTGCATCATATTTGATGGGGTTCAAATATGGTTTGAACCATGGGATCATCTTCAAGGGCGATTAGAGGCCGCCCTAAAAGCCTCTATTCCTCTCGGGGAGCCCAGCAAGCTACCGAGAATATTCTGCCCGCATGGCAGAGCCTGGCAAGCTACCCGTGGCATATTTGACATGCCCAAAACAGTTGTACAATGGGTCTCATTCCCCTAAACGTGAAAGAGGTCCAAAAACAAAAAAAAGGAGAGTTATTTATCCTGAAATTCATCTTAGCACAGATCTAGGGTTTTGCTGAGATGATTCAAGATTGAGGCAGGCAGACCTCATCTTGGCCCTCTCCCTCTGCTTTATCTCGTGAGTATTTCCTGGAAGCATAGAACTCCCAATTTTGAGACTGGTGTCCAGGTCACTGCCCTAAGTGGTCAGGAACACCCAAAATAACCTATGCTTTGGGTCCCACAGGACTGCATAGTGTTGCAAACCTTAAAAGCTGATGCCTGAAGGTCTGGCTTCCAATTAGTCTAAATGTAGGTAGTGACAGAGATCTTCCCCTTTGGCTCACTGACAGCCTGAGAACATCCTCTACTGGGAGCCACTAAAAATAAAATAGCAGAGGAGCTGGTTACAGTAACTGAGAAAGCAGGAGCAGAGCAGCAGTAGGTAGCAATAGTCAAGCTATTTCAAATATAAGTACATTCTAGACAGAGCCTGTCTTTAAAAAATCATTCTTTAATTTTTCCATCTTATTTCTATATCCATGACTTTGACAAATGGGTTGTGCAGTACATACCGTGCTATTACATATTATGTCAGTCATGTAAAAATCAGAATCCAAATCAAGAGATTTTAATAAAGAACTCAGAAATATGTGAGCAGGAAAAGGAGCCAAAAATGAATGTTGAAAAAAGTGGTGAACAGCAGAAGAAGAAAGTTACTTCCTGGTCCAAGACAAGAGGAGGAAAACTTGCAATGCACTACAGCACAGTTAGAGTTACAAGCATGAAAAAGGGGTCATTCATCTCATTTATCCCTACTAAGGATGTAATAACTGTTAGAAACAATGCCCCAGAGAAGGAAAAAATGGAGAAAAAAACTACCAAACTCTCTCATACGACTGTCCATTTTCCTGCCATTGATTTGCTTCTACTGGATTTAAACAGAAAACTTATGGACTGAAAACCCTGGAAGACTATAACTTATCAAGATTAAGGTAAACATCGCAGGGTAGAGAAGGGCAGTGTGCTGTATCATTTATCATCAGGGAAACGCAAATAAAAACAACAATGAGGTGTCACTTTGAACAACTGAGACTGGCACACCTCCTGAGAGATAGAGAAGAAGAAAAGGCAAGTGCCATAAGAGGCTTATAGAAGCCAGAAGAAGTTAAGCCTAGGTTTCGGTACCATAATTTCTGGAATTAAGCACAGATACCTGGAATTGAGTCATGATTTCTCCGAAGTGAAGTAGCCCTGGCGAGGTCAGCTAAGGGTTACCAATCAAATGCAGGTAGGGAAGCTCTCCCTATTATGACCCTTATGTAACTCTTATGCAACCCTTAGGTAGCTCTGACTTGTAACCAATCAGCTAAGTACAAGTAGTGGAAAGTCCCTCAGACTGCGGCCAAAAAGCTGGTCCGCAGAAAGTCCCTGTTATATAATGTTATGGCATAAAATTCCTTCACTTTTGAGACTCAGGGTCACTCATTCCTCGAAGACTGTCACTGTATCAGTGAGCCGGATGAGGGCCCTAGCTTGATCTAGCCAGGCTGGCCAATAAAGACCCTTTATTTATTGCATCACAACTTGTCTTCATTTGATTTCTCTGGGGAAATTTCAACTGGTATAACACTAGCAAAGGACAGAAGTAACTGGTATTGGAGTGTATGTGGAAAAAAGGGCACCCTCATTCACAGCTGGTGGGTTTCTTCATTAATTGAGCCTCACTGCTGGGTTAGTCCTTTTGAAAGCAATACGGATGGACACTTCTTCAAAAACTAAGAATCAATTTTCTATATAACTTAGCATGTGGTATCTATCCCAAGGGTCCAAAAACTCTATACAGAAAAGACATGTGCTCTCCTATATTCATTATAGCACTATTCACAATAAACAAACTGTGGAAACAAACCAAGTTTTCAAGAACAGAAAACTACATATAGGAACTATACATACACAGTGGAATACCACTCAGCTTTAGAAAAAGATAACTTAATGAAATTTCCTGCTACAGGAATGGAGATGTAGAGTATCATCCTGAGTGAAGTTAGTCAGAATGAGAGGTACAGCTATCCTCTCATAAGTGGTCTATAAATAAAGTAGGGTTTGGGGCTGGAGTGATAGCACAGCAGGTAGTGCATTTGCCATGCATTCAGCTGACCTGGGTTCAATTTTCAGCACCCCATATGGTCCCCTGAGCACTGCCAGGAGTAATTCCTGAGTGCATGAGCCAGGAGTAACCCCTTAGCATCGTTGGGTGTGACCCAAAAAAGAAAAAAAAAGAGAAAGTGTGGTTATAACAAATGCCCCAAAGAAACTGGAACTTAGAACTGATCTTTAGAAGGAAGCTGAGAACAGGGAGGAAAGGGGAGAGGGAAGAAAAGACAGGGTGAGGGACAAAGGTGAAAGGAAGTAGACATTCTGGTGGAGGATCTGGAGCTGGAATAAGTCATGCATGAAACCTTATCATTAGTAGTATTACAAGCCATGATGACTAAAATAAAAAGACAAAGGTTCAATACTATCAACTCCCAGCTTCCCATTCGCTTCACAAAAGAGAAAGAAATAGAATAACAGAGAGAAAGAAAGAAGTACAATGATAGAAAGGACGAAGCCAGGAAGTTAGTCAAAGGTATAGAGTGCAAGCCCAATTAATGGGCTCCCTTAACAGTCCCCAGGCCCCTTAACTCCCTAAGGGATGCCAAAATAAAACACAAAAGCAACTGTAAGACTGGGGATCATTATTGAACTATGCCTAGAAATCAACGCTCCTGGCAACAGCTATCACTGTCTTCCCCATTTGGCTTCCCTAGTCCACAGAGTCCCCAGATTATGGGAGAAGGATCAAGAGTGGTAGGACATTCAGTTATAGCAATGTGTTCTTGAATTCCTATGTGTGCTCTGCATTATTTGTCCAAGAATGAGAGTCACTAGCCAGAACAAATAACAAAATGTGTGATGAATAGCATTCTTCTGTTTGTTCCTAATTACTCTGAAATGACTTGAATATTGAGAAATATACTATTCATTCTTTGCAGATTTTAACAGAAACAATAAAAAAGAGCTGTTTTGCTTTTAATTGTGGTCAGTTGAAGCTGATTTCTTCATTTTTGAATTTTTACTTGCCTTAGGTCAAGGGTGAACACCTAGTGGTGCTCAGGGACTTCCCTGGGAATGTTGCTTGTATCATTTCTGCAGTGCTCACAGAAATTAAAGTGCTGGGATCAAACCTTGGTTTCTCACATGCAGGGAGTGCACACTAGTCGAAGCTTTTAGCCTTTTCCCATATCTGATTTCTAAAGCTCTTAGCAAAACACATTTGTCTGATGCACAACGTATTTGAGAAGTTGATTCAAAAATGGAGTTTTGGACATGCTTCAAATAAGAATACAGTCATAACAGAGACTGTGTTATTTGATTCTGTCCTTCTTAGAGTCTATGTTGGCTCAATTCTGGTTCTAGTTACAAAGATCAGAGACTTGGTTTGGTACTGGTGTTTCTATCTGACCCAAAAGTTATTTTGCTTCCTCATAATATCCTTCCATTGTTAAATGATCTTCGCTTTCTTCATAGAATGAATCTGCTCAGCATATTCTACACTAAATGTTTCCATTCCGAACTATCTTTTATTCAACCAAAGTTAAAAGTATCACAAAATCATATTCAGTTAACTAAGAAAGGTTTTTCTATATATGTATTTTTCCAAAGGACTAAACTTAAAACATCATGACTTACATATTAAAGTAAAAATAACTTTAAAAGGAAAAGAAACTTTTAAAAATAAAATTAATTTTTCTATGGCATATGATGAGGACTAAAATAGGAAGAATGTGAAAAATAGTGGTTATACTTGACACAGTAAAGCACTATATATATATATATATATATATATATTATATATATATGTCAGTTTGTGAAAACTAAAATGTACATGATATGTAGGAAAGTATTAAAATTATCCAACAAGAACATCAACAGAACAAAAGAGTTATGTCATGGCTAGCATTGAGAATCAGGAAACAGAACTGCTGTTTTCCACTGGAGCGTTTGTTTTACTTTTCTAACACTTCAGTGGTTGAAAGGAAATCAAACTGGGAGAACTTACTGCCACTCCAGTGAGCCCTGGGGGATTTGTCACAAATTTGGAATCTGTGTGACCCAAGCTTCAAAGTTCTGCTCCTCAGTAATGATAGAAAGCTAAAGGACCAGCAGAGAAAGTAGAGCATTAGCTATGCAGAAGTGAGCATCAAGATATTTTAAACTGTTTTAGGGAACTTCAAGCTACCTTTTACAATTCGGTTGCTGCCCGTGTTTCCTACTGCATCTAGAACCTAACCTGTTTTATTCTGCTCTTTCCTAGGCCCATTTTTGCTTGCCTGTAATCTATTCTATTCTTTCCTGGGTGCATTTTTACTACCAGTATATACTCTAAGAACTAAACTGTTTTTGCCCAGAGGACTACCCTGACGTTGGGCTATAGTTCGTTGGATGTTTTCCCACAAACTATAATTTCAAAGTCAGTGTAATCTTAGAGATTATTCAGTATGTTACTAGTTGATTCCTAAATATTTTTGAAAGGCATAAACAATTTCGTTTTGTAATTTTGCATATTTCATATTAATACACATTTTGCATATTTTGTATTAATATAGACCAGAAATAAAATTCATACTAGTACACTTTCTAGACAATGCTATTTAAATAACTTTCCACAAACCCTAAAGAAAGAATCTAATTCAAAAACTAATTTGCTTTATTTCACAAACTAATTTCACTGCAAATAATTTCTATTTAAGAAAACTTCCATTACGCATAAAATAATATAAAAATGTTATAGGAAAACTGAAATGAAACACATATGAGAAAGTTACAAAAGCATTACTACTTGAAGATAGAATTATGTTTTCTAAATTGAAAAATGATTAAATCTATATAGGAGATCTCAAGAGCTAGGCTATAAATTACTTAACACATACATTAAAGCTTTCCTACATACCAACACATAGAGTAAAAATAGAAAAAATAAAAGTGTACAATTCAAAAGGGAATGTACAGTGCTGAGGAATCCAACAAGGAAGTTAGCACAGTATATTTTTGGTTGCGAGTTTTGCCTTCTCTTTCCCTACTAAACAATTATGTCAAGGTATCAATATTATGAAGGCTTTCAAGGGAGAGAGTATGAATTCATGATAACCCAGAACAAAACGTCCAGAAGCAGGGCAATGTGGGTTTTACAGAGAGATGTATCCTAGTGTGTGGAGACCAAGGATTAGCAGGCTGAGGGAAGCACAGAGAACTGAGCCCAGATATCAACTAGTAGAGCCCTAAGGGAGTTCAGGGGGTGTTTAAGCAGAGAAGCAGCCCCTGGAAGACTAGCACTGCCCCAGAGGGGTGAGGGAGGCATCCACACATACCTATGGGGAGTGGCAGCAGTGGGAAACTATAGAACTCCAAGGGACTTGATCAAATAGTCACTACCTTCTAGAACACATATTTCTTACTAATAGAGAAGAAAACTGCCAAAAATGAAAATGGTGGATACTAGAATGATTTCTATTTGCAAACAGAATCAGAGGATTGATTAGAATTCGAATTATTAAATATAAAAACATTTTCAATAGAAAGCTATAGAAATGCCCATGTTACTATGATACTCTCCCCCAATTCTAAATACTGAGAGAGCCAGGAGGGAGTGACCTTTCAATAGTAAGGAGCACTCATATCTAGGTCCTTAGATATCGTTTTCCTTCAGGAGGACACTGTCATTCCTAGAAAACAATATGAGAAAAACTGAAAGACTATTGCTTTTAAATTATAGTACTGGGGCTGGAGCTATAGCACAGTGGGTGGGGCATTTGCCTATCACACGGTCGACCCAGGTTCAATACCCAGCATTCTATGTGGTTCTCCGAGTACTGCCAGGAGTAATTCCTGAGTGTAGACCAGGAGTAACCCCTGTGCATTTTGGATGTGAACCCCCCCCCCAAATAAACAAAACAAAACAAAATGAACTAGAAGGGATTTTGAATACGACACACCCGGAGATACACAGGGGTTACTCCTGACTTATGCACTCAGGAATTGCTCCTGGCAGTACTCGGAGATTGCAGAGCCAGGAGGAACTCCTAAGCAACATTGGGTGTGACCCAAAAAAGCAAATAAATAAATAAATTTATCATACAGAAGGCATGATCCATGAAAGAAATCATTGATAAGCTTGACTTGATGAGTTCTATTATACACAAAGATTCTCCACAGAACATCCCATTTGTGAAGTTCAAACTAAACTAACAAGATATAAAAAAAAAAACACCATTCAAAGTACCTGGAAATATCAGACACTGGGATGTATGTAATATAAAAAGAATTCCCATCCTTGCTAATTTGGAATGCCAAATGGTGGCCAACTTTGACAATAGTTTGGCATTTCCTTATTGAACTAACCACATCTGTACCATACACTCCACCAATGATACCACTTGACATTTACCCCAAAGAGTTAAAAAATTAACATAAAAACTACATATGCGGGGCTGGAGCAATAGCACAGCCAGTAGGGCATTTGTCTTGAATGTGGCCGACCCGGGTTCGATTTCCAGCATCTTATATGGTCCACTGAGCACCACCAGGAGTAGTTCCTGAGTGCATGAGCCAAAAGTAAGCCCTGTGCAATGCCAGCTGTGACCTAAAAAGAAAAAAAAAACTACATATGGATATTTATAGAAGCTTATTCATGGCAGTTAAATCATGAAAGTAACCAAGATGTTCTTCAGTCAATGAATAAATAAATCCTGAGATATGCAGACAAAAAAATTTACCTACCAAGTTGTATTTAAAAAAAATTAAAAAATTATCAATGCATATTAAATAAGAAAGTCAATCTGAAAATTTTGCATTTTTTAGGCCTTCATCCATATGCATCTGAAAAGGCACATTTATGTCAGCAAATTTATCAGAAGGAGGGATGAATATGCTGAACATAAGAATTTTAGGAAAGTTAAATAATTTGGTAGGATACTATAATAGCTACCAAGAGTATCTCACCGGCACAGCAAAGCCTGGCAAGCTACCAGTGACATATTCGATATGCCAAACACAGTAACAACAAGTCTCACAATGGAGATGTTACTGGGCCCACTCGAGCAAATCAATGAACAATGGGAGGACAGTGCTACAGTGCTACTGTAATAATTAATATCTGTCACTATACATTAGTCAATATCCACAAAATGCATACCCCTAAGAATGAACCCTAGGGAACAGAAAAGATAGTGCTGTGTAGAAGTCATTTGCCTTGCACAGAGATGACCTGGATTCAATCCCTCACATCCCATATGGTCCCCAAGCTACACTGGTAGTGATTCCTGGACACAGAGCCAGGATTAAAACCTAAGCACTGCTGGTATTCCCGCCCCCCCCCCCCCAAAAAGGATTGAACCCTAATGTAAACTATAAACTTTGAGTTAGAATGATAATGATGAATGCCCTTCTGAGCAGAGGTCTATATACAAGAGTATATGGAATATCTACAGATGATGAAATACTATTAAATACTGAAAAAAAAATATCCAAAGTTACACAAAAGTGCTACTCAAATATCACTAGATAAAAATACAATGAAATATACTAAAGCATACCACACATATATATTATGTTTTACATGCTAAATTTATATGGTATGTGGTTTAGAGTACCATGATTAAAAGGAGATTTCCTATATATTCCAAACTACTTTTTCTTTTTATTTATCTATTTTTTCTCTTTTAAAATTTTTTAAAATTTTTCTATCTTCGTTGTCTACGCACCAACATCTCATTATGATGAAAGAGAAATCGAGAAGTTCTACATGGAGCTAGAGAAGTTCTATAAAGAAGACCACACCTTCTACAAGATCATTGTGGGTGATTTTAATGCCAAGATAGGACCGAGAAGATCAGCTGAAGAACTTCACATCGGGACCCATGGCCTAGAATGGAACGAACAGGGTGAGAGACTGTCTGAGTTCATCATGTCGACCAAGACCATTCATGGTAACTCACAGTTCCAGAAGGCAGAATCTAAACGATGGACATGGGAGTCTCCCGGTGGACGATTCCACAACGAAATAGACCACATCATATTCAATCGACGGTTTTGCCTGACTGATGTCGCTGTTGTCCCAAAATTTCGAACGGGATCAGACCACCGTCTCCTTCGTGCAAAATTATACTTCACAGAGCGGGGAGAAAGGGCTGCAAAGTTCAAAAAGAGAACTCCCAGAATGACCACCAACTGGGAACTCTTTGGTACTATTGCGGCAACATGGGAAGATGCCATTGTTGACAACATTGACGAGGAATACGATCAACTGGTTCAGCACCTCCATGAATGTGCGAGGAACGCCAAGAGAGAGATAGCCACAAAAAGTCGCCTATCTTCGAAAACTCTTGAGCTAATTCGCCAGCGTGGTTTGGCGCATGCCTCAGGCAACCGCAAGCTAACGTCCGAGCTCGCAAAGCAGTGCAGAGATGCGATCAAGGAAGACCTCAAAGAGAGAAGAGCAGAAGTACTGGTAGATGCGGCAGAAGCCGGGAAAAGTATTCGTAACGCCCGCCTGTCCTTCGCCAACTATAAGACCAAGATGACTGCCCTCCGACGTCCTGATGGATCCATCACATCCTCCAGAACAGCAATGGAGAAGATTATCCATGACTTCTACTCAAATCTCTTCGATAGCCATATCCACTTGCCGACATACCAAATTCCACAGGATGGGTATGTCGTTCCTAACGTTCTCCCTTCCGAAATCCGACACGCCATTTCGTTGGTAAAGAAGCAAACAGCACCCGGCCCAGACAAGGTCAGACCTGAACACCTGAAGAACCTGCCGTCAGTACTCATCAATACACTGGCTCGGCTCTTCACTCGCTACCTGTCTGAATGCAAGGTTCCGTCCCAATGGAAAACCAGCAGGACCGTACTACTGTTCAAGAAGGGAGACATCCATGACATTGGCAACTATCGCCCGATCTGCCTATTGTCTGTCATCTACAAGCTGTTCACTCGAGTCATCCTGAATAGGATTGGCAGAACACTAGATGAAGGACAACCATGCGAGCAAGCAGGGTTCCGCAAAGGATTCAGCACCATCGACCATATCCACACGGTAACCAAGCTCATTGAGGTTTCTCGGGAGTTCAAGATGCCGCTCTGCTTAACGTTCATTGATTTAAAGAAGGCCTTTGATTCTGTTGAGACGGAAGCGGTCATTGAAGCCCTAGCCAATCAGGGCATTCAAGCCCAATACATCAGGATCCTCCGTGAGCTGTATTGCGGATTCACTACCAGGATCTCACCATTCTACAAAGAAGTGATCGTTGATGTCAAGAGAGGGGTGCGGCAGGGTGATACCATTTCACCGAAACTCTTCAGTGCCACCCTCGAGAACATCATGCGACGACTAGAATGGGAAGGAATGGGAGTGAAGATAGATGGTCGGCAACTACACCACCTCTGCTTTGCTGATGACATTGTTTTAATAACACCAAACATCAGCCAAGCGGCACAAATGCTGGCCGACTTTGACCGTGAGTGTGGAAAGGTAGGACTACAGCTGAATCTTACGAAGACAATGTTTATGAGAAACAGCCTTGTTCCTGACGCCCCATTCGCTCTCAATGGAACGACCATCTCCGAATGCAACAGCTTTGTGTACCTAGGTCGAGAGGTCAACATGACAAATGACCTGGCACCCGAGCTGCGCAGGAGGAAGAGAGCGGCTTGGAACGCCTTCAAGAACGTCAAAGAAATAGCTAAGAGGACGAAGAACCTCCGGCTCCGGGCACATCTCTTTGATTCCACTGTTCTTCCTGCATTAACATATGCCTCTGAGACCTGGGCCCTACGCAAACAAGATGAGAACGCAATTCAGGTCTCCCAAAGAAGAATAGAAAGAGCTATGCTTGGAATATCACGTTTCACTCAAATGAGAGAACGAATCCGGAGTTCTGACATCCGTCGACGATCACGGATCAGGGACGCTGTCTCATATGCCAAGGTGTCGAAAATCAGATGGGCTGGTCACGTAATGAGATTTAAAGACGACCGTTGGACTAGAGCTGTTACTGATTGGATTCCACGGGATGTCAAGAGACAGCGTGGCCGCCCACCTACCAGATGGTCAGACTTCTTTGTCAAGATCATGAATGATCGGTTTGAGGCCCTCCATGTTCCCGGAGCGAAGAGATGCCATTGGGCTACACTAGCACGCGACAGGGACAAATGGAGACGTTACTGGCGCCCGCTCGAGCAAATCGACGACTAACGGGAAGTTAAGTGAATTTTCACTTAAGTGAAAATTTTTTATTTTATTTTTTATTTATTTATTTTTTATTTTTATTAGTGAGACATCATGAGGTACAGTTGTAGACTTACAAATTTTTGTGCTTGGGTTTCAATCATACTATGATTGAATACCCATCCCTTCATTTAGTGAAGTTAAATAAAGGGTAAATGGCAAATAACAGACAGAAATTCTTGAAGAAAAGGTTGGAGAAAGTAGAAGAACTTAGAATATATCATTGTCCCACAAAGCAAGATATAGTTCCATCCATCATAAAACACCATGAAAAATAACAAGATCTTCCCTGAAGTCTGACCACTGTTTTAAACATGGTGTAATTTGAACATAAAAAAAAGTTAAGGTAAAAACTTATTTCAACCCATTAAATAAAATTGTATATAGTATATTTATTCTGATAGAACTAATTAAAATTTGACAGAAAATGGGGGATATTTACATGGTATTAAGGTATTATCTTTGAAATAATTATTTTAATGGGAGAAACAATCATTTCATAATAAAGATTAAAATGCATCACTTTAATCAGGCACCATAAGTTAGTTATACTTCAAAAAGAGGAGCATTGCATCACTTCATAATATTATTCCTTTGGATGTGTACAAATCACTGAACTCTCTTGCTGGCCTCCAAAGTAAGAAAACTATTAAGGTACCCAAAAATTGAACAACTGAGAAATTCAGTATAATATCTTTAAAACTGCCAGTTATTGTTCGAAAACCTCATATTTTTTAATTTACAGTTCTGTGTAACATAAGAGTAAGTATTTGAAATAATAATTGCATTTAATATACATTTGTGAGTGAATTTGAGTCCATAGTAAGATAAAGTAGAATTCCCTTTTTTTTTTTTTGGTTCTTCAGCCACACCCAGCGGTGCCCAGGGATTACGCCTAACAATGCTTGGGAGATCATATGGGAAACTAGGGATTAAACCAGGGTCAGAGTAGAAGAAAAATGCTCTACTCACTGAACAATCTCTGCAGTCCCTGATTTACTAATTTTTTAAAATATAACTATGGTCTACACGAAACAAGAAATTCTTGTGAAATTTAAATAATCAAGTATAATAGAAAAACATTGTTTCTAAATGTAATAGATTATTTAGAAATTAATTTCATTTTAATTTTTTTATTTTATTGTAGGAGTATTGCTATTTATTCAGTCATTGATTAGGCTGATTAAATTGAGCATGAACTCCACTCAAGAAGCGTTTTAAAGCAAGAGAAAGAAAAAGAAGAAGCCATAAGCCATGCTTGGGTGGTGCAGGGGGTGATCAGGGTGGGGATGGGGGTGGGCTGGAGGGAATCTGAGGACATTGGTGATAGGAAATGTACACTGATGACAGGACCAGTGATGGAACATTGTATGACTGAAACCCAATCATGAACAATTTTGTGTGTATCTCACAGTGATTCAATTTAAAAAAAAAAAGAAAGAAAGAGCGTCACGCCTAATCGAGGCCATGAGTTGCCCCCCATGAGCGGCTCTCCAGCACAGCCATGGCACCAGACGCACATGGACGTAATCCAGAGCCCAGCAGCTTGCCGCAGAAATGTGAATGGACTATGCGTTAAACTCTGGTGACATGCCCCCCGCCCCCGAAGGGAAAGGGTGTCTGTCTCTTCCGCAACCCCCCCAGCCCCCGGCAGCAAGGTGGTCACCACCTCAGAGTTTATTGGAAAGCCATGTATGAGCTGGTGGTGATGGGGCAACTGCAGCCTCTTGAGATGGGGGGCGAAACCAGCTTGTCCTTCACGCCCAACTGAGGCTATGCGTTGCCCCCCACAAGCGGCTCTCCAGCACGGCCATGGCACCAGACGCACAGAAACCTATCTCGTAATTATCCGGCTCTTGGCAGAAATCCCTCCAGACTTAATTAATAAAATATCAGAAATCCAAAATCATAGGGTCTTCATAACCAGCAATAGAAAACAAATTATTTCACAGTGCCTTTTCAGCAGTTCTAATTGTTGGGGGGAAATTCCAAACAATAATAGTGCATCTTTTGTCGAAATAATGAATGTATTCAAAGTAGAGAGAGGGTTAAGTAGAAATCATCTGCCTCACAGGCATCAGGAGGGGTGGGAGGGGGGTATAGTGGGGTTCTTGGTGGTGAAAAATAAGTACTGGTGAGGGGAGGGTTGTTTGATCATTGTACGACCGAGACTTAAACCTGAAAGCTTTGTAACTTTTCTCATGGTGATTCAATAAATAAATTTTAAAAATAAAGAAAAGAAAGAAAAAGAAGTATGTTATGATTAGGGGAGATAACTCAGAGCTGAAGAGCTTGCTTTGCCTGCTGGAGGCCTGCATCCTACTAGCAGCATCATACAATCTCCCACACAACAGTGGGCAGTAGGAGTGAACCCAGGCACAGGCCAGGAAGAGCCCTGAGCACTGCTGCATGTGACTTCCAAACCAAACCAATACCTAACCAATCCTCCAAACATATTTTAAATACAGTTAATTACTAAACTTTTAAATGGCTGTCTGCATCTTTATTCTTACAATAGAAACAGATATTTTTAAGTATCATAAAAATATTTTAAATTTATTTCTATTGCCATGAACCTCTTCAATACGATAGGATATTTAAACTCAGTGACACCAAAGTACTCCTTTATATGCAAAATCGCAGAGATTATCAGATGACATTGAAGAAAATGTTTGAAAGTAATACCTAATTTAAAAAATGGAAAGCCATTTTTTTTTTTTGCTTTTTGTGTCACAGCTGCCGATGCACAGGGGTTACTCCTGGCTCTTCACTCGGGAATTACTCCTGGTGGTACTCGGGGGACCATACGAGTTGCTGGGAATTGAACCCAGGTCAGCTGCGTGCAAGGCAAATGCCCTTCCTGCTGTGCTATTGCTCCAGCCCCGGAAGGCCATTTTTTATAAACAAACCAATAACATAGAGGACTAATTCAAAGCAATGAATCTTCAATGTCCTAAATTTCACTCACAAAAAACCTTAAACTTCGTAGTAGGAGCATATCTTGATATTACTAAACACAAGAATTTAATTAACACAGACAGGAGAAATGTTATAGTTCAATTCTGCTAACAAAAGAAAAGAAATATTCTTATATGTAAAAAACACAATATCTTCCTATAGGAGTTCAAAAATAAACACTTGAATTTTTTATATTTTATCGAAAGCCATTACAGTCACTTCAAATATATAATTTAAAGTGATGTAATCTTCATGCTTGAACCATGCCAGTATTCATTTGATCATAATAAATTCTAAAGCATACAATTATTATTTCTAGCCACATATCTCCTAACCTCTCACTTACAGTCTTATTTCTACATGTTCCAGGATGACAGGAAAATAAGGAATAAACACACTGTTTTGCACGTAGAGTTTTACTTGATTTTACTAAGCAAAGTTACAAAATTATACCTTACAGGGTATGTGGTGTGATCAAAGCAATTATTTTATGACTAAGTAAGTCTTTTAGAAGTTGGGAAAGTAAAAAGGATGTGAGTTTTGTATTTTTTAAGGGAAAAAGAAAAAAGAATCCATAGAGCAAAATTAATGAGAAAGAAGATGCTTTTACTGCCTTGTTTTATCTTTGCACCTTCGATCCTGGCTCTCAAAATTCAGTTGTTGTTGAAGAAGAGAATAGCATCAATCCGATGAGGTGTTAAGTACTCTGTGTACACTGTTTCACTTAGTTATCCCATGCTAGGAGAGAGACACTGACATTTCCATTTTATAGATGAAGAGATGAGGTTGTAGAAATAAGGAGCCTATATAAGGCTGATAAATTTGGGGATGGAAGTTCTATTTTGGGGATTTATCTTTGCTTATTCCCTTGATGGCATCTTATGATTTAAATGCCACCTATAAATCCGTGTATATTTTATTAACCTATATGTATGTCAAGGTTGGATCTCTACCAAGATTCTGGATTCCTTTGTTCAATATTCCTTACTTGGATTCCTCAAAGACAGCCAAATTTAGCCTGTACAAAACTGAAATTGTGATATTCTTCTCTCAAAACCTGAAAACCTACTCACTCTTAGAATCTTCCCTTTCACAAATGAGGAGTATGTCCTTATTCTGCTTTCTCATCACGATCACAATCATGATCATCCTGTTGTTCATCGATTGCCTTGAGCAGGCACCAGTAACGTCTCCTTCGTCCTAGCCCTGAGATTTTAAAAAGTGTCATATTCAAGGCTCTTTCAGGGTTAGGAGAATGAGCCCCATCTTTGTTACTGGTATTTGGCATATTGGGTACGCCACGGGGAATTTGCCAGACTCTGCCGTGTGGGCAGGTTATGTTTGGTAGCCTGCCAGGTTGTCCAAAGCAAGAATGAGATAATAAGATGTCACGCAGCCGCCAATACCGGGAGCTGTTTTCTCATGGGGAAAAAAAAAGCAACTTTGTAGTAATCACTGGACTCAATTTTTTTCTTGGACTTCTAGCAAATGTATTGTCAAAGCATTTCCAGACCACATTTTGCTACCTCCACATCATCATCCTAGTCAGAGTAATATTAGCAGTGTCAATCTCCAGCATTAAAATAGTGTTGAAACCTGCCTTGGCCACTAAAAATCTTGCTTTCCTTGAACATTACCAATCCAGGGAACAGAGAGATAGTACAGTCAGCAAGGACACTTGTCTACCTGGCACATGGTCAACCCTAGTTCAATCCCTGGCATTCCCTATTGTCCCCTGGGCACCAACAGGAGTCCTAAGAACAGAGCCAAGAGTAAGCCCTAGCACACAGTTGGGCATGACCCAAAACCAAACAAACAAAAAGCGATTATCAATCCAATTGCCACTTTTTTTTTTGGTTTTTTATTCACACCCAGCTATGCTCAAGGGTTACTCCTGACTCTGCACTCAGGAAATACAACTGGCAGTGCTCCGGTATGCCAGGAATTGAATGTACATGGTAACACCCTCTGACTGCACTGTTGTTCTGGACTCCATAATTATCTTTTGAAATGTTAAATTCTATCACTCTTCTGAGCATGATTTCTCAATGTGTTCATGTTAATCACAATAAAAGTTGAAGTCCTTACAAGAACCGACAACAAAGTCTTAGATGGCCTGCACTATCATGCTTCCTTGTAGAATTTCATCTCCTGGAACTCTCTCCCTCTTTCCTAACTTGTCCTCACAGTGTCCTTAATGATACACCTCAGTATGTCCCCACTGGAGGAATAGTGTGTTGATCGTTTCTTGCACCTTGAGAGTTCTTCTCCCAGATATACATCTGACTTGCTCCTTTACATCTACATGAGTTTTCCAACTATCTTCTTCTAAGTGACATTTATTCTGATAATTCTTTTTGATGTGACATGATGATTGCCCTACCAGACATTCTCCACAAATCATTCTGAGTTATTATCTTGACATGAAACGTATCATCTTCAAATACTTAATATAAATTATTTCTTCATCTTTGTTTACAGTCTATTTTCCCTAAAGGTGATTGAGAACTCCATGAACATAGAGACTTCTATCTACTCACTGTTGTAGCCCAAGAAACATGATTGGGGATAATATCATAGAATTTAATCACTCTTGACATTTTAGTCAATTTCACTATGAACTCTATTTCATAATTCTTCTCTTATCTCTCACTGAGGAGGATTTTGCCCTCAGTTTAAGTACTTCTGGACTGACTACCACAAATTCTATGATTAGCTGATTGGTCAGTTTCTAGTCTCTAGACATAAAAATGTCATGTGCTGTGCCTGGGAATATGGTTTAGTGGCAGAGCATTTTCTTTGTAGGCATAAGGTCACAAACACTGGCATTAATGAGTGAAATCCCAATTATTGCTGGTGTGAGCCCCAGAACCACAGTATGTACACAACACCAATAAGCAGTTTCATCAAATACATGCCAAATATATGCCAGTATTTCAACCAAATGTCTGAATCTCAGACATTTCATTATTGACAACAATAGCAAAGGGAATAGAAGGAGGAAAACATATGATTTGCCTTAATCATTCTGAATCAAAACATGAAAATATTTTATTCTCTATCAAATTCTTATCAGACAAATTTCTTCCAGAAATTCTGAAATTAGTATCTAAATTTTGTAGCTTATATTTCTGTCAGGGAAAAAGAATGGATTGCCAAAGGAACAGAATCAGCAAGAGGAAAATAGTGAAGGATGAAAAAATATGAAGAAAAAACACATATATAGTAGCATTAAAGATTAATGCAAAAACAAAGCAAAGTATTATTTTTACAAAAGAACATGAACAAAGATATATGCCTATTACATGAAAACTTAAAGCTTTCAAGATCTGGAGCATAAAACATATCTCTGTAGAGGAAAATAAGAAGAAGAATAATGGAGAAAGAGCAGAAGTCATCTGAAATATCTGACATATCAAGCTTCTGGAAAAGGTAAAACAAACTTTCTGGGAAAGCAAGTCAATATCTGTCCAGGAAAAGCTGACTTAAGAATGAAAAGCAATGAACCTTTATTGAGCTTATCTTACATCAACATATTGGGCACTTAGCAACATAGTGATGCTCAAAGAGGTTAGTTAATTTAACTGAAATCATGAAATGGCCAGACGTACAGATTGGATTAGAAGTCAATTCTTATTCTAAAGCTCACCCATCCAATTCAGAAAGCACAAACTTTTCCTATGTTATAGGTCACAGCAAAAGTTTTTGGAGCAAGACCACCAACAAAACTTAGTTTTCAACAAGGACTGTCATAATCTGTTACTTACATGTCCAGTAAAAAAAAAGACATTCCTTTGTTTTGATGTTTGGTTGCAGGAGCCCAATAACCAATAAGCTCCTCTAAGACTGTGGATCTGAGTTCCCTTCTCTGTCACAACATAAATAACTACCCTGAGAGTGTTTATTATCCCATCCACGAAAACCTACCAGCAGAAGCTCAGAAGCCTCCCAGCAACATAGCAACAAACTACAGGGAGGCATCCAAGTAGTTCATCAATTTCAAACATTTACTAAGAACCCAAGAGAACTAAACTTTCAATCTGCTCGATAAGACTAACACTGAACAAAAAGCCACTAGTCTTCTTGTTAGGGGACTTGTCCATTTGATTGGGCAGATATAACAAAATACCACAGACCACAAGGCCATAAACAACATAAATTTACCTCTCCCAGTCTGCCAGCTGACAGCGTGAGATACAGGCTGCCAGACTGGTTCAATGAGGCATCTCTTCCAGGTCACAGACTTTTCTTGTATTTTCATGTGCCAGAAGAGGCTAGAGAGCTCTCTGGAGCCTCTTTTGTAGAGGCTAATCCCATTTTTGCGTGTGCCAATCATGACTGAACCACCACACCACCCAACTTCTAAATACCATCACATTGGACACTGGTCTCAGGAGATGAGAAGGTGAGATGCAAACTTTCGGACCATATTCATTTCCTTTTTGTCACATCTAGAAACTGAGGAAAAGAGTTGAGAATAGGATGCAAAATAATGAGGAACATTAGAGTACAAGCCTGGGCATGGAGCAATGCAGGGAGGGATCCAGTGTCAACAACACTCCCAGTGCTAGGACAGCCAAGGGGATAGAGAAGTTTGAAGCATGTAATACCAAAAAAATGAAGAATTAACTGCCAGAACTTAGCTGAGCCCACATAATAGTACCTCAATTGTTCTAGTGCCAACCCACCTGCTAAGGTATATATTTATAGATAACCCAACACAGATCCACTGATAACTGGAGAATAATAAAATTAGAACTAGCATATTGCTTTCCTAAATTCAATGCTACTTTACTTTAGGTGCCTTCAGAAAGGAGAATTAAAAACAACTAAGGAGAGATTCAATTAATACTATATTGAGAAAGAATTACATCAGCTGGGAATTAAGATACAACAATAACTATCAAAGTACTAAGTAAACTTTCACATTCATTAGGCAGTAAGAAATTTGTCAGCAAACTTTCCTTACAGTTGATTATGGTGCAATCAATCCAGAAGTAATCCCTGAGCACTGTCAAGTATGATAAACTCCCCCTCCCCTCCTAACCAAGAAACAAAACCCAGTAAATGGCACAATAATAAAAGCATATTATGACACAAAATATATAAGCCATATTTATAATACTTCTTGAAAGAATTTTTTTTGCTCTTTGGGTCACACCCTGCGATGCTAAGGGGTTACTCCTGGCTCTGCACTCAGGAATCATTCCTGGCGGTGCTCGGGGAACCATATGGGATTCTGGGAATCGAACGCGGGTCGGCCGCGTGGAAGGTAAACACCCTGCCCACTCTGCTATTGCTCCAGCCCAATTTTTCTACATTGGTAAAAAAATAAAAGCAAAGTGATGAGAAGGATGTGGATTAGATTAACTAAAAAAGTAGCTAAGGAAAATAAGAAGAAAAGAGGTCAGAGTAGGAAACGAGAGACAATGAAAAGGAAAAACTGCTTTGCACTTCTCTTTTGTAAGCCATCTGTACACTCCTAGACTTTGTTTCCTTGTTTTAGCAAATAGGGTTGGCACCACCAAATGGAAAAGGCATGTTCTCAGGATGCCTTTCATTAGCCATATAGGTGTGCACATTCAGCATGATATTCGTTCACCTCCTTCATCCGTGACCAACAGGTGCTTACTGCAGAATGCAGAAATCCACAAATCAGATAGATGAACAGATAGAGCCTAATAATACAATGGCAAACACTGGATTGGTGAATTCCCCATGTGGGAAAAAACAGTTCCTGTCTATTATTGTTATTATAATCATCATTATTATTGTTGCTTTTTGGATCACACCCAGCATAGCTCAGGGATTACTCCTGGGTCTGCACTCAGGAATCACTCCTGGTGGTGCTTCGGGGACCATATGGGATGCTGGGGCTCAAACCCAGACCAGCCGCATGCAAGGCAAACGCCCTACCTGCTGTACTATCGCTCCGGCCCTTAGTTTCTATCTATTGACAGCTATAAAATACAGATTTCAAAATACATATTTGGATACTGATCATGTAAAAATAAAGTCCTTGGGATTTGAGAGTCCTTTCTGTAAAGTTCATGGGTTCATTATTTCCAAGATAAATAAACTCAGTTTAGTCAGCAATCACCACACTAAGAAAAGCTAATATTTATTTATTTCTTTAATTATGTACCATGATGCATGATGCATGATGCATCAGGCTCCTTTGCTCTGCACTGCTCCAAAGGAAGAGCTAACTTTTAAAATAGGGAAACTGAGGCAGAGAGAAAGCTGAAATTCATTAGAAGCCCCTCTGACTGTAATTTTTGTGCATAAATCACTCTATTTTGACTCCGCCATAGGATGCTGCCTTTGTTTTTGCTAGGTGACAGAGCATGCTGTACTCATATCAACTCATAATGATTTTTAATGTGTTCTTGCAGATTCTGACTCAGTTAATTCTGACAACTATTTTGTGAAACAGACAGGAATCGGTTGTTATCCCGGATTTCCAAGTAGAAGTATTGAGAATCATACAGACCCATGAGTTTCCACTAATCGTGACAAACAACTAATGCAAACAATACATGAAATAGTTAGAACTTCCATGTACGTCATCCAACTTCAAGAGTACTGCACTCTCCCTGGTGTCAAGTTCTTTTCATTCCTGCTTCTAGGAACAAGCAGATTTGTCTTTATACTGCTCAATGACTTGCTGATGATTGAAAAAGAAGAAAGGATCAGAGAAAGAGATATAATGCCTGTCAGTTGCCTTAAATGATGACTCCCTCAGACCCCCTTGCCACCTCGTTAGATTTAAGTAGCAATTCCTATATAATAGAGTGCTGTAAATTTGTCTATTTTGCTTTTGACAAAGGAGGTTTTTACTGAAAAAACTGCTTGAAGGTCCAAACTTTAACCATATACCACTGAGTTACTGTAATTATTTGGAGGAATGTTAAATCTAAGTATTTGAAATCCCCCTTTAAGTCACAATTAACTTGAAAAACAAACAGGGATTTCAAGATAGACCAAATGTTCAGATTTCATTGGATAAACCTTAAACCAAGGAGGGAAAGAAAGAAAGAAAGAAAAGGTTTTTGCTCACTCTAGTTTCCTTTTTCAATGTCCCTTATCTCCTTCTACATCTTATGGTGTGTGCTAACTTTGATTAACTTTGATTTTGGCTTGCTTGTTTGTTTATCTGCAAGGAGGATATAGAAAAGCTTCTCAGAGGAGCTTTTCTATGTAAAATGCCTGAGAGCCTTACCACTGCTATCTCAGGTACCTTTCCTGTGTCACGCTTGCTGCTTCCTAGTATTTGAAGCTCTCAGTCTTCTGAACATCCACACCTTTCCTGTGGTCAGCTCCAAAATATCTATTGTTTGTTGCTTTTGCAATTTTAACATCAAAAAAAATTTTTTGAAGAGCTGTGATACACAGTTACAAAGTTGTTCATGACTGAACATACAACGTTCCAACACCCATCCCTTCACCAGCGTACATTTCCCATCACCAATGCTCCCACTTTCCCTTCCACCAACCACACACCAGCCTGCCTAGATCTATGGCAGGCACATTTGTTATTTCTCCTTGCCTCTGTCCCTCTCTGTCTCTGTATGTCTCTCTGTCTCTGTGTCTGTGTCTGTGTCTCTGTGTCTCTGTCTTTCTGTCTGTCTGTCTGTCTGTCTGTCTCTCTCTCTCTCAATCCCTCCCTCCCTCTCTTTCCTTTTGGGGCATTATGGTTTGCAATACAGGTACTAAAAGGTCATCATGTTAATCCCTTTACTTACTTTCAACACTCAGCTCTTGAGTGCTGTTTTCCAGCTATCATTGTCACACTGGTTCCTTCTCTATCCTAACTGCCCTTCACACCCTACCTCCCCATTTACTTGTAGCAAGTTTCCAACCACAAACTTGTCCTCCTGGCCATTATTTCTACTCTCCTTGAGTATTAGTCTCATACTACAGTATTTTGTATCCACAAACGAGTGTGATGATTTTGTCTGTCCCCCTCTCCTGATTCATTTCACTCCGCATATTACTCTCCATGCCCATCCACTTATAACCGAATTTCATGACTTCGTTTTATGTGTTGACTGCATTAGTGCAATAATGCTGCTATCCTAATCCTCCTTCCTTGCTATCTCCGAAGATAAATGCATGCAGGTACTTTTTTATTAAAGGCTTCCAGCTAATTACAAAAGGGAAACAGAGAAGACAATGTTATAGTGAGATAGTGGTAACAGATGCTGAGGTTCTTGTCATTTGATCTCCCATTCCTTGTTTTCAATTTTGACAGCTTGAGGACAAGAACTTGAGTACCAGTGCCCACTATAGCGGTAGCACTAAACAAGAAGAGTACAACACACAGTGTGATTCTCCTTTCCTATGGAAAGCTCCTTGTTTACTCAGGGATGGAAAACTGAAACTCCCAACAACACTCTGTTACACAAAGCATCATGACAATTCTGAGATTACGAAGAAAGAACCACTGAAGTCTATTGTTATCTGGATGCTTGAAGATTGTTCCTTCTGCAATCCAATAGAAATATAACCACTTAATCATCGGAGGATGAGGGACTGGATCATCAACTCACCCTGCCCAACTTTTTGTGTAAAACCAAGAAAAGTACTGTTATAACCTGAATGTTTGTGTCCTCTACCAAATTTATGCTGAAACCTAACCCCAAGGGGATGGGTTTTGGAAGTTGAACTTTTCGTCGGTCATTTAGTCATGAATGTAATTCATTAGTGAATGAGATTAGTGGTTAGTGCCCTTACATGGGAGTCCTCCAAGAGCTCAATTCCATTTCTACCATATGAAGCCACACTGGAAGAGAGCTGTCTGAGCTGTCCATGAACCAGAAATTAGACCCTCAACAGACACATAATCTACTAGTGCCAGGATCCTGGTTTTTCTTAGACTCAAGAAGCACGGAAATATGGAATAAAATTCTGATATTTATTTATCTTTTCATTCTATCAGCCTAAACAGTTTAAGACAACCCCATCTAATAGATACTCATCTCCTACCATCTTATCAATATTCAAACATCCCCTTTCTATTAAGTCCATGATACAGTTACTATTTTGCTGAAAGACATAGCTCAGGGACCACAATGGGCGAGGATGACCATTTCAGGTCCCATATGTCTCTTGTCTATAATGTTCACATACTGTCTCCAGACATTTCACATCTGATTCAACTGAAGTTGAGATGCTTTGGGTAAAATACTATGCACGGCTCTTATGAGACTTGAGCAACGGCCTATCCCCCCTCAACGACCAACAAATTTTTTCCCCTTACACTCTTTTCAGGGAGAATATTTTTTTCCCCACTTTTTGGTCAGGGAGGTAGACAGAACACTTGCATCTCTAGGTCCAGGATGCCATAACTTCCTGAGATATTTAGAAGAAATTTTCCCAGAAGAAACGTTAATCGATGACTGCATATTCCTGTTAGTAAAATAGGATCTGGATCTTTTCCTCAGTAAGATCCATCTTTCTAGAATGAGTTGCACTATTTCAAAAACTAAAGTAAGTGGTGGACTGAGAGATAAGACAAAATTAAGTTGCTTGCCTTGTACACCGCTGACCCTGGCTAGATCCCAGTGTTACAGCGAGAGCTGAGGTGAGGAGCCCCAAGTCGCTTTATCTCCCTGCATGGAACAGGTAGCCAATGAGAATGTAGAATGGGATGGTGGGGCGTGGGATTTGCCTACACATGAAAGGAGGCCCCAAGCGCCAGCCTCTCCCTGGACCTACTCGCTCTACCCTACCCTCAGGTCAGGTAGGGCTGAATGTGTCTGGACAGGACCTGGTACAGGAGGGCATCCCAGGATCAGATAGGGAAGTTGTTCAGGGAAGGCGAGTAGACTGCCTGGAACGGGACGGGGAAGTCAGTCACCGGACGGGGCAGCAGCAGGGACAAGACCTGGTCATCGTTCACGTTTAAAAAAGTGGCCTTGGACATCGGTGGAGGAATCTGGAATCAGCTATCTTTTCTGAACAATAAACTAACTTATACAAATCTCTCATACAATTCTCAAGAATCCACCAACAAAGGACATCTGCTTTGGTGCTAACGCCAGGAATCCATCTCCTGAATACTGCTAGGAGTAACCGCTGAGTACACACAAGTAAATTTCAAGCACCGTCTCATATATCCTAGAAGCCAAAATAAAATAATATAATTAAGTAAAATGAACGAGTGTGAGATAAAAAAAAGTCAATAAAATAAATAGTGGGTGCTACTTTAACTTAAAAGTAAATTTCTGTACATATGTAAAGTTCCATAGGTAGACATTAATCATTCATAGCACATGGTCCAATAACCCTTCATCAACCATGTCCCTTACAAATGAATTCATCTTCATTGTCATTTTCTCTTTTCCATCTTTAGCACAAGCTACAAATTACTGAGCACTTTCTTCAAAAGTGACTATTACAAAGAACCTAAAACAGCATTTGTCAGCATGATGCACCACAGATTCTACTACAATCAGATTAATACAAGTGCGCTGAGATGATTATTTTATTGTATTCTATCTTCTGAGTGTGTGTCATAGGATTTACAGGAGGCTGTAAATATAGTGGAGCTGTATTATGGACTAAAAAAAAACATTTTGCTGAAGACCTCTAGCAATTATATCTTTCCATTATTTTTATTTTGGGGGTTATAGCTGGTGGCAACAAACAAGAGATAGAAATCTCTTCTTTAAGAATAAGTCATTATAATCAATATATTTTCCCAGAAATACTATGTCAGAGTAGAAATTAAGAGAGTATCCTCAGGACTATTGCTTCTGTTTTTCTGTGGGTGTACTGATATTCTTTTCCCTTCCAGGGTATTCAAAAACACAGTTATCTGATGTCTGTAAAACAACTCAAGTTGTCTTACAACAAAATCACTAGAGGGGCTGGAGTCATAGCACAGTGGGTAGGAAGTTTGCCTTGCATGCGGCTGACCCGGGTTCAATTCCCAGCATCCCATATAGTCCCCTGAGCACCACCAGGAGTAATTCCTGAGTGCAGAGCCAAGAGTAACTCTTGTGCATCGCCAGGTGTGACCCAAAAAGCAGAAAAAAAATCACTAGAACAAATATGTAGGCACTTCATTTCTGTGTGTGAGAGAGAAAGAGAGAGAGAGAGAGAGAGAGATTCAGAAAGAATTAGAGTTTGAGCATTATCATTCCGTCCTGTGCATCTCAAAACTTAATGTTCTTTATTTTTGTTTTTGGTCTTATCGTTTACATTAGAAAAACAGTGAACCAGCAACATAACTTTCAAACATAGAAACTTGCCAATAGTATTCCGCAAAAGGACAATGGCAGGATCAGAGAAAAAAAATTCTCTTGCTCTAAATACAATTTTACATTTTGAAATATTTACTCTCTGGATTGCAGCCAGGCAATTACCATTTGCAAATATTTCAAGTGGGGGAAATGAAGTGCTTGCTACTAGTCCCAATAATTTGGAACTGCAACGAACAGATTTTATATATCGTCATTTTTTCTGCTATTCTTTATCAGAAAATCTTAGTGTTTCTGCATCTCAAGCCTTGTTTTCAGTATTGCTGATGCTTGAGACAAAACTGTGTAAGTGGCTCCCTCTGGTGCTGCTCTGAGTCTTGGTTTTCTTATGCACAAACAGATGTAAACCCGATTAGCTGGGAGCTTCGAGCTGCAGCCCTCAGGGCTAGCATTACTAGAAATGCCTCTTGGGACACAATTCCACTTGGAACAGAATTAGATGAAGGGTGACATCCTTTATGAGGTGAAAATAGAAATAATCACTCCCGTGGTATTTTTCTTCACTTCATCTACGGCAAAGGGAATTCAAAAGGGTAAAGTCATGTTCACTAAACCCTGGCCAAAGTCTCCATTATTGTTTCTGTCCATGATAATGCCCCCCCAAAACTACTTAAGTCCTTCTAATGGGCCTCCACAGGGCCATCAATCACCAGCCCCAGACTCCAAATTGACCCATAACCTTCAGAGCAGTATTTAGAACAAAAGTGGGGTCATAAAGTGCCCCAAGTAGCTACTGAAGGCTCTGGCACAGTGTCTCTGAAGAACAGTAAGGATGAAACTGGCAGAGTCGTGCTCTGTGCTGTCATCCACATTTGTCTCCGATGACTGCTCTTTCAACAGAAGTTCCACCCAGACAGCCAAGACTGGAAATCTAGGCTTCTGGGTCATTCGCCGCAGTGGAAAGACGGTGATTAGTCTAAGGCAATCTAGGCTCGCCCAGGTTAATCTCGTCTTCCATTCTTCCGGAGAGGCAGCACACCCTCCCCAGAACACTTCTCTAAAGCACAACATAGCTTCCACCAGCAGCTAGAATGCTAATGCATTATCACTCCGTACACTGAGAAAACAACTGACCATATGTAGCCTCTGCCAGCGGAGCTGTAACTGTGAAGAACAATGGCTCTGAGTCAACAACAGAATTAAACTACTCCCTCTTGTGAAGCTCTTCTGAATATTTTAAGTGTTGCCTTGAAAGTGTGGGATTATGTGCAAGCATAAACATTAGCCTAATGCAATTTTTGGTACGGAAGATGCCAGAGTTTAGGAAATCAGAATTGAAATGCAGAAAATAACTTTGGGATAGATTTATTTTTTTTCATGTGTGATTAAAACATGATTGAAGAGGCATACTTTATGTATAATTAAAGTTGCTTTGTAATTAAGAGATTTAAGCATGTATAGAAAATGATACAGCTTAGTTGAGAGATTTTACAAAGGCGCCTATTAAACACTCACTCCCAAGCAAGCCTATGACTCAAATGTTTTCACATTCTGATGCCGACAGAGTCCTTGAATTGTTTTAAAGCTGCCAATTTCACCATTTCTAAATGCTTTATCTTTCCTTCCATGTGTTAGTAAAATAAAAACAGCTTATTCTCCTTGCATCGGGCAAAGCAGGAATACGGAGGATTCTATATCTTAATTTCAAAGACTCCAAGGGAAACAGCAGGATTACAGACTCTTTGAAACAGTGCTTGCCCTATCTTTGACTTTTTCACTGTGCCTACCATCACCTCTGAGCTAATAAATAAAACATGTATGCTAAATGAGGACTTTTGAGGAAGTAGAGACTGGTTTTGTGTATAGTCTAGAAAATTATCACAGTAATCAGGACACTTTTGACATCATGTGGCAGACAAGAGTACCACACAATACATAATTTAATCATACAATAGCCCTATGCAGTTGATTCTATCAACCTTATTGGACAGATACATGAACAATCAAAAAAAGCTTAAGACTACAGAACCACACATTTTACACTTTCTTAGGAATGGTATGATTTAGGGCATCAGAGTGAGGCAGAAAAGTCTGTTTTTTTTTCTTGTTGCAAGGAATGGGGGCCACACCCGGCTGTGCTCAAAACATATTCCTGACTCTGTGCTTAGGAGTGACTCTTGGAGGTACTCAGAGGATCATATGGGATCCCAGGATCAAACTGACTGAGTCACATATTATACAAGGCAAACATCATATCTACTATACTACCTATCAGCCCACAAGTCAGCTTATTCATGTTTAGTTTTTAGTATATTTCTCATAATTCAGTTTCTCAATCCCCATGTTCTCCAAAGTTCTTCACTTATCTTACTCTATAGTCCAAAAGAATCCTTCTAGGAAGCACCTGGCACAAACCAGGCTTCATCTCAGAGCTGGCAATGATCCTGCCAGAATATTCCTTACTTTTTATTTTTTTAATGTATTAACCCTTTGTAAAATGTGTCATGAGCAAATATTTTCTCCAAGTCTGTAGGATGTCTTTTCAATCTGGTCATTTCTTCTTTTGTAGTGCAGAAGTTTCTTTTTTCTTTTTTCTTTTTGAGTCACACTCAGCGATGCATTGGGGTCACCCTTGGCTCTAAATTCGGCTCTAAATTACCCCTGGCAGTGCTCAGGGGACCATATGGGGTGCTGGGAATTGAACCTGGATCTGCTGCATGCAAAGCAAACACCCTACCCGCTGTATTATTGCTCCAGCCCTTGTAGTGAAGTAGTTTCTTGATTTTCTATAGTCCCAATTGCTTATCTTTGCTTCCCCTTGCTTGTCCAAGGGCATTGACTTACTGAAGATGCATCTACAGACAGTGTCATGAAGGGGTCTATGTTTTCCTCAATATGATTTATGGATTCATGTCTTATGTTGAGATATTTAATCCATTTTGAATCGACTTTTATATATAAAGCACTTGGAAAAACTTAATGACAAAATAATATCATCAATAAAGAGGGAGAAGGGCTGGACACATCCTCAGAGAAGACATACAGATTGCCAATAGGTGTATGAAAAGAGCTCCTGATTACTTATTCTCAGGCAAATTCAAATCAAAACAATGAGACACCACCTCACATCAGTGATACTGGCACACATTGGAAAGAATAGAAACAGCCATTATTGCTGTGGATTAATGTGGGGGAAAGGAACCCTCATCCACTGTTGGTGGACTGTTGTTTAGTTCAATATATAAGGGAAAACGTACGGAGACTTCTATTAAAAAATATTAGCTGAGCTTTCATTTGACCCAGCAATTCCACTACTTGGCATTTAACCCAAGAGACTGAAATTCATTTTATGAAAAGGCATTCATTCCTCCATGTTAAATGCAGCACTATTTTACAGTAGCCAAGATCTGGAAACAACCCACGTACCCAAGAACAGATGATGAGAGAAATTGTGGAATATATACACAATAGAATACTACTCAACTATAAGAAAAGAAGAAATCATGTAATTTGCTGTCACGTAGAATGGAAGTAGAGGATATTATGCCTTAACATGTCAGTCGGAATAAGAAGTTGGAAGGAGAGGTACAGATACAGAAATAATCTCCCCCGTATGTGTAATAAAAAGAAACATAGTAAGGGAATAACAAATGGCCAGTGGAAAGATATCCTGAGACACAGCCTACATTAACTCAGTCTACAAAGAGGGTCAGGTGTGAAAGACAGGGTAGGAGGGACCCTTTGGTCACTGATGGAAGAACACCGAAACTCAGGTGGTGGAAACAGTGTTGGAACACTAGATGCAGGAAACAACTATTCACCTAAAATTTTCAATTAAAGCATATAGATGAAGAGAAAATACAGAAGCTAGACATATATACATATTTGCATTAATGCATAATCACATATATATTATAATTTTGCAAACAAACTTAGTCAGAGAATCGAAGGACGTTGCATACAGAAACATGCTACTTATATGCTCTCTTCCTACCAGACCTCTAGTTTCAGTGATCGGATTTGTTTTTTCTCATCGTATCTGCAGTGTACAACAAGGCCCCATGGGAAGTGGTTCTTAGAAGTCTCATGCTTCTTTGGAGTTTTAGAGAAGATGGGTGAAGGAATGAAATTCAAAATGGAACATGGTTCCTAGTATATCCTGACTAGCAGAGTGGCAATGCACCAATTTGTGAGAAATTATGACCATACTTATGGCGTTCTGTAGAAAACACGCTCACACTCTTCTGACTGATTCCCTGTTCCCTAGGTGCTGGTTATCCTCATCACTGACTCCAGAAATGAGCTACTGCCTTTTTACAGTGAGTGGATTCAAAGCGAGTCAGAGGGGAGAAGTTGATTTCGTGTGCAATTTAGTAGATGTAGAGAAATATATTGCACAGGATATTGCTCTCTTAGGCTGAAAATGTCACAATTTCTTTTTTTCAGTGATGATCACTATCATCACTTGGGATTGAACTGCTGGTTAGCACCAACTCGAGTCTCTGTGCCCAGTAAACTGTGTACATTGATTATAAACACCCTGTGATCAGCAGATCTAAAAGGACAGATTGGAGTATTATAGTGAAAGGAAGTATGGATCAGAAAGATATGTTTGTGGATGCAAAGTGTTCCCAGTACTTCCTGGCAAGAGGGTGTGAATGTTAGAAGACAACATCCTGGCAGGTTATGTTAAGAAAAAACTTCTTGTTTGGTGACAATCATATGACTTCCAACTGATTTTTATCAACCAGTTTTTGAATACATATATATGCTCAAGAAAGTTTTATTTTCCATTTTAAATGACGAGATCATTTTTCTTGGGCCTGTTTGTCTTAGAATAAATCCAGAATTGATATTTCTCATCTGCAGAGGTCCCAAGCCAAACTAACTGCACACAAATGACTTGTATGTTTTCAGACACATCTCTTTCCAAAAATAGTATATCTCAGTGTTTTGTTTTTATTTAACTTTGGAAGAGCAACCAATTATCTGTACTATATGTTTTACTCATAAATTTTATTACTTTAATTTTAGCAGCACTTGAATCCCTTTTTACCCCTCTATTCATATCCAAAGTCCATTAAGTAACACCTTCTTCACTAAACTTCCTTAAAATATATAACACCCTTCTTTATATATCCTGCATATTATTACTTACATGTATAAGCACAAATATATATCCTATGTGATACTTTAGTATGTATTACTGTTCTGTATGGAAAACTGATGCATAAAAACATTACATGAAGATTGGGACATTCAGGTTTAAGTTCTATCCTTGAATAAAGCTTATGCCACTTATCTTGGCCCCCATTTTGTCAAATACAAACTGAGTAGTTAGATCTAAAATTGTCTCTTTAAGAAAGGTTATGGGGGATGAAGCAATAGTACAGCGTGTAAGATGTTTGCCTTGGACACAGCTAACCTGGATTCAATCCCTAACATGCTGTTTGGCTCCCAGAACCCTGCCAGAAGTAATCCATGAGTGCAAAGCCAGGAGTAAACCTTGAGCACTATCAGGTGAAAACCCCAAACAAAAACAAATAAAATGTGTTTTCCCCACTTATTCATGAAATTAAAGTGATCGCAACATGACTACAATCTCAGCACCCAACTTAATAGTCTGAGTTAAATGACGTGCTATCTTAGTATAAAATAATATGTCGTCTTACAAAAAAAAAAAACAAACTTGTGCCTTTCTATTTTTCTTATAAACAGTGATTTAGGATTAAAATAATTTAACACTTTGAAAATAACTATAGTGGGTTGCCCCCCCCAAGTGGCTCTTTGGCACAACATGGCCCCAGAGTCACAGGTTCCTAATTTAGAACGCAGCAGCTTTTGGCAGAAATGTGAATGGACTATGCCTTAAGCTATGGCACTGTGCCCCCCACCATCCCAGGAGGAAAGGGTGTCTGTCTTTTCCACCTTCCCCTCCCCAGGTGGCATGGCGGACGCACCTCAAAGCTTATGGGGCAGCCAGGTATAAGCCCTGGTGACAGGGCAACTGCGGCCTCATGGGATGGGGGGATAGAACCAGCATGTCCTTCCCGCCCCGCCAAGACCATGAGTTGCCCCCGACGAGTGGCTCTCCAGCAGGGCCATGAGCCCAGAGGCACACAAACCAATCTCGGAACTATGCAGCTTTCGGCAGAAATCCCTCCAGATTTAATTAGTAAAATATCAGAAATCCAAAATTGCGCAGGCGCGACACCATATGGTCTTCATAAATAACAATAGAAAACAAATTATTTCACGATGCCTTTTCAGCAAGTCTAATTGTTGGGGTAAAATTCCAAATAATAATGGTGTATCTTTTGTCGAAATAATGAATGTAATCAAAGAGAGAGAGTTAAGTGGAAATCATCTGCCTCACGGGCATAGGGAAGGTTGGGATGGGGGGTATATTGGGGTTCTTGGTGGTGGAAAATATGCTGGTGAAGGGATGGATGTTTGGTGTTGGATGCTGCATGTTTGATCATTGTATGACTGAGACTTACACCTGAAAGCTTTGTAACTCTTCTCACGGTGATTCAAAAAATAAATTAATATATGTAGTGGTATTGTATATATCTTGCATATTTTCATATCTCAATTCTATTACAAGGGCACCAGAAGAATATTAAAAATAAAAAGAGCTAAGAAGGGTTTTCTTCAACCTCTACAAATCTACTCAATTTTATGGCAAATGGGTAGGTGAGAGGCGACACAGTGTTTTCTTTGTGGTGACTACAGCTACAACGAGAGAGAGGAGAGTGGCACACTCTGGAGAGCTTGTTATTCATCAGGAAGTAAGTACTGCACTTTTTGAACACTTAAGAGCAGTAGCAATTTTCAAATACAATACCGGGAAGAAATACTGTTGTCTGTAGAACTGCACAGTAAGAATTGTCAAGATACATCCACAAATAGTAGCATCTGACTGACTGATCCGACGAAAGACTCCTTGTCTTTTGATTCAGTTTTGAAAATAAGTGATATGGGGTTAAGTAAAAAAAAAAATTCAAAAAGGAAACTCCCTTTTTACCTGCCACTGTTATGCATATTTTTACTCAGAATTCTCTAGAAGTAGAACATTTATATATAGTGATAGCTAATTCCTGGTGTGAATTTTCTTTATTCTTTTTGGAAAATGCGTTTTCTTCTTGCTTCTTCCCATTTTTGCATAATTCACCTGGCTTTGATTCAATCAGCAATCTTTTTGATGCAGAATGTTTGAGAAGGGTCCTAAATCGTCCGCTATTCTGTTGGAACTTTTGCATTGCTTACAATATTTTTTAAGGACAAATAAGATATGCACATGTAAATCTTCAAAGAATTATAAAATCTGAAAGCTATACAAATATATCTTAAGCTTACAGTTTTAAGTATCTCTATTATATATTTATATGCAACCAGCTCAAATATTTATTATTGTGAGACTTCTTTATACTGATGCTCTTTACCAAAACAGTTCTGAGGCAAAAAATACATTTAATTTGAATTAGTCCAACTTAGTACTTTAAATATGAAAACCAAGGCTTAGAGAAAAAAATTAATTTCACAGGATGTAAGAGGTAGTTATAAGAGGTGTTTTGGTTTTGGTTTTTGTGAGGGAAGGGGCAGGGGTGGTTTAAATTCAGCCTTGCTCAGGACTTCCTCCCTATTCTTACCCCTAGAGGGGAACAGAGGAACATATGGGATGCCAGGGATCAAATCTGGGTCAAACATACGCAAGGTAAGTACCCTACTCACTGCACTAGAGAATAAAAAGGGAGAAAATTTTGTCTCAATCATATTCTCTAAAAGTCATATAGTAAGAGATTATTTAAATATTTCATCTAAACATTTGAAGATTAGTGTAGAAAACTATCATTATTGCATATTTTTTTAAAAATTAAGAACAAATATACAATTAAAATTGACACACTTCAATGAGTCTTATTTTTGTTAACATCTCTAAAATTAGTATATATTTTGTAAAATTCCTTATAGTCAAGTAGGAGTAAACTCATGTTTGTCATTAACTTTGTGAAAATAGGTTTGATTTATCTTGCATGACCAAAAAACCATTATTCCTGATATTTAATACAACTTCAGGACTAAACACAGGATCAAATTGCTATTTGAGAAGTTGCCATTGTCATGGTCTTATAGGAAGATTAGCAAAACACTTGCATTAAAACTTTGGGAAAGTATCAGCCATGTTGAATGCTGTTCTGAAGATAATCACAGAGCACTTTTAAGAAGCACTACATCACACACAATATCATGCAGAAAAACATACAACAGAGAAATCAAAAGAGAGTATGAATTCAAAAAAAGGATTTGAATTCTTTAGTATATTTAATAATAGACTTTTTTCCTCCTGTGTAATATTGGCACAGCAGAAATATCTACTGACATATAAAAGGAATTCATAAGAGTAGAAATTCTATGTTAGAAAAGCATTACATGATGATGTAATGATCTAATACTTCTTTCTTTTTTATTTTCTGTTTGGTTTGGGGGCTCATACTAAGTAGTACTCAGAGAGGACTCCCTATATATTGCTCTGGGGTACCACGGAATTCAGGCTTTGGCATGCATAATTTGCAGACTAGTCTGAAGAAACACCTCACTATCCTTTTTTTCTTAAACTGTACATAAATAAGGAGGATCCTATAATGCAGGTTTTCTAAGCTTTGATAATTATAGTGTGCTGAATGTAATTAAATATTGGTTAGAATGGACTGGTTGAAGCATGAGATATTGTCAAGATCTGCAGCAAAGAAAATCAAATGGTTGATTCAAAAGCATACTACCCCAGTGGTGGTCTTTTGATACTCCATAACCACTAACATGAGGATCTACTTAAGATCCATTTCACTAAGTTTCCACTTTCATCTTAAACTCCTATTAAAAGAAAAAGGAGAAGCATCTGCTGCTGACCTTAAACACAGACGGAGTTGCTAATTATCATTTTAAGTTTTGATTCAAAAGTCAGTTTCCTTGGAGGCAAGAAGGCTGGGTCAAAGGTAGCGAGAGTGTGGTGTGAAGAGCTCCAGGCTCAGAGCCTGAGAGAAAGGCGTGGTAAGGGGGAAAGATCAAACGCTGAAATACATTAGAACTCTGAAGGCAGGCCAACGAGTTAGTCAAGGCCCATTACAAAGTTTGCAACACGTTGTATCTTCTATGTTAAGTCACTTTTACCTTATCAGGGAGAAAGATAACAGGCAATAATTGGGCGATTGAAATTATATGGATAGAGTGGGAAAAATTATTGAAGAACAATTGGTACTACATCTCTGAGTTAATACGTATGATGAGTTCAACCTATTTTTACTTTCTCTGTCTACCCTAAGTTTCCCACATGTTTACAAATTATGTCTCTACATTGCAATGATTCAAGCACTAATGGCATCTTCTTTTCCTGAAATTCTAACGCATATGATGATGCAAGCATTATTCAGCAGCTTGTTGTACACTAGATTGTCTGATTTCCAAATTTATATTCAGGCAGAAAAATGACATTGGTGGCAATGGTTAATGATACTCCATTTCAACTGTAAACAAAATTGGCATTGACCTAACCATGAAATCAGAAAAAAATAATGAAACAAAACATTTTGTTGTTATAAATAAGATGCTGACATTCAAACACAGAAATATTCACTAGCATGGGAGAGAAAAATTTAGTTCCTCTTTGATCTCTACAAGCAAAAACATCCCCAAATGAGAAATTTTAATTGTACATAACTGACAGCAAGTCTCTCCTCAAGAAAGTAATTGCAAAGGGATTCATTTCTCGCATTATTCCTCAATTTGACGGTAAGATTGTATAAAAAACATAGGTAATATGTTTGGAAAGGAGGACATGTAACAGTTGAACTAGGATAATTGAAAAGGTAAGGATTGATGATGCACACGTAATAACCCAGGCTTTGTATGTCTGTTTTTTTGTTTGTTTTGGAGTCATACTCAGCTGTGTTCAGGACTGAATCAAGGCTCTGCACTCAGGGATCACTCCTGGTAGGCATGGGAGACCATATAGGATTCTGGGAATCAAGCCTGCATCAACCACCTGCAAAGTAAGTGCCTTACCTGCTATACTATCTCTCCACTCCTAGAGTTTGTAATTCTTCTACCCAGGGTTCACTTCTGCATTTTATGATTCTCTAGATAGTATTAAAAACTTTTAGGAACATGATGAGAGCCATCATTCTACATCAAAAGCATATAGCTTTATATATGTATATACATATATGTGTGTGTGTATGTGTGTATCATATATATGGTTCATCCCTATGGATTTAAATGTCATGCTTAACATACACTATCTTTTGTATATGTGTGAATGATTGTGCGTATGAGTATTTAATTTAGACATTGGCAAAATTATAGGAAATTTGAGGACGTGGCATGATACTTACAAGACGCTCTCTTAGGTGCCATCACTTTTTAACTACTGCCCCTTCACACAAGTATCAATATCTCTGACGTTATTTTGTTTGTGTTTGATTTTGGGGTCATACCTAGAAGGTTCTGCTCAGGGGTCACCAGTAGAGGTATTCAGCAGAACAAACAGAACCAGGGATCAAAGCAGGGATCAAACTCGTGCATGCAAAGGATGCACTCAGCCCTTTATATAGTCTTTTAGGCTCAGGAACTTTGATTTAAACACTGCCATGCCTACTGAAAAAGCTTAAATCTCTTCTATGCTTAAGAGAAGGATCATAATTGATGAAGATAATCACACAAGGACCAGAGAAATAGCTCAAAGAACAAGCTTAGCATGTAGGATGCCTTGGTTCAATACCTGGCACCACATGGTCGTCAAAGCAATGCTGGCAGTAGCCCCTGAGTGGAGGGCCACAAAGGCCAGGGATGGGTCCTGAGCACTATCAGGTATGGCTACAAAACAACAAAAAAAAACATGCACTGCATTATCTCTCTGTTAGAGCAATTAGTTCTGAAGTGCAAAGTAGTGTCATTCTTTCAGATAGTTGCATATAAAGGAGTATTTGATGATAACTTCAAGAAAGTGTTTCCTTCTTGATAAAATGAAATATTTTCATAAAATGATGATCGCTTCTCTTTTGCTTTTGTGTAGAACTCCTTGTGTAGGTGGTTTGCTATGCTATGTGGCAGCCATATTGTTTATCATGTTTCCAAGAGATGGAGTCAAGAGAATTATATTAAGCGTTCCAGAACCCTGACATCGTTGAACTGCTGATTTAGTCAACCTAGGGCCAGCATACCTTCACAGTCTCTGTAGGAAGAGACAAAGAAAGTTTTCACTGTGTAACTTGGAATGAAATATTCTGGAACTTAAAAAAATATTAATAGGCAACACATTCAACACATTTTATACTGCTATATTTTGAATAAATTTTACATTCATAAATACAAGAAGAAGGAAAATAATATAATCAATGAGATAAGATCATTGACCATATCTGTAATATTCATCTATATAAAAGAATTAGAATTCTTCCTTACAGAATTCTTCCTTACATCGGTATCTGAAAGTACTTTCCTACCACACTGAAATAAATAATTGAGCAACATAATTTAAAGTTATTATTATTTGTGATAACACTTATGTTCAAGAAATTTATTTAATTTAATGCTATCACTGGAGCACTGGAGCACTGTCCTAGTATGGGCTTATCATTCTAAATAAAAGCATCTGGAAGGAGTAGTAAAATAGATCTAAATCTTATTTAGTATGCCAAACACAGTAACAAGTCTCAAAAAGTGGAGATGTTACTGGGTCAATATGCCAAATACAGTAACAACAAGTCTCAAAATGGAGACGTTACTGGGCCCACTTGAGCAAATCAATAAACAATGGGAGGACAATGATAGTGACAGAATAATGATTATTATTATATTACTGATTATTATATTATTGAAACTTATCTAATTTGTAAGTATAAAAGAGCAAGGGGCCTTCATTACGCCCAGTTATTTCCAAGTAAAATATCTATCTTCCAGAGTTTAAAAACTTCACAGCACTTTCATAGTTTCTTATCAATATTTAGCATGTGAAAATTACATGAAAAAAACTTAGTTCTGTGATTTTTTATTTTTTGTTAACTGTCACTTATTTGAAGTATTGAAATAAATTTTATATACTCATTTATTCTTTCATAAAAGCATATGCTTCTAGTTTCTAACCACTAATTCCCCTTTATTTTTACACAGATTATGATTGTCTGCATAGTAGGGAAATACGACATGAAAAGTAAATTTCTTAACCACTTAACCATTCAGAAGTAGACATCTGACAGTTCTGGCTATGATATAAAAACGAAAATCTAAGTCAAGAATGTCCACAACACAAACAACAACAAAAAGATAATGTGCCCAAAGTGAAGTCTTCTATGGCCCTCTTTGACTTCTTCCTTTTCTTTTTTAAGATCACATAAAGGGTTCTGCACCATTTGTTAACCAAGAAAACAAAGGCAAAAACAAAAACGCTAACAGCTCCCCATCTGCTAAGGGGCTGAGAATCAAGAAATGTCCTTCCTTCTGATTCCAGAGCAAATATTGTCAACCCAGGATGGTTTTACTCCAAGGACTTTGCTGATCAGCAAAGTTCAGAAACAGTCTTGACTGTCATAAAGCAGTTGGTAGGTGGGGTGTGCAACCAACCCTTAGCAGGGATAGGGACACTGGTAAATATCTTATAATATATAAATTATCCCCAACACCCTCACACAACAAAAATAAAGACTATTCTGACCCCAAATGACAACAATGTCAAAGTTGAGACTCTTGAGATAGATTCCCCTTTTTTTCTTATCTCTCCTTTTTTGAGCTTTCCACTTGAAAGTGGAAATGATGCTGAAGGTACAGAAACAATATCCTGACCAGTAAAGAAAAAAACAGAGATAATAAATGAAAGTCTGATTTCTTAATTAATGTTAAAGCAATCTGTTGTCTACTGATTTCTTCTTATGTGAGCTGTGACCACATTTTTATTTCATTTTTAGCCAGATTATCTGTAACCTTATAACCAAGTGTGTATGCAGTTACCCTTCATTTGTGATATATTTCCCGACAAGACACTAAGCGTTTCTTAATAAAATGATAAATCAAGTGTGATTTCTGACCTCTGGGACTTCCTGTCCATTGGGGGGACAGCTGCAAACGTGAAAAGAGGGACTTCTCCTTTTGAAAATCCTGGTTTGATAATGGAAGTGAGAATGTAGCAAGGAAGCAGTTGGGTAGAGAAAAGAGCATTCTAAGGACAGAAAAGGTTCTGGAGTCATCCAACTGGGGGTGTGGGTGGGAGTGGGGACAGTAAATCTGGAAGGTCAACATAATATACACACAAGTCTAGAGGCCAGTGGATAAAAGAGTTGAGTCTAGTGAATGGAAGAGTCAAGGAGCTCCAGGTAGGTGGGGCTTTCACCTAAGAGGGAAGTTGGAATCCATTTGGGATAAGAATAAAATTCCTCAGCATTCAGACCATGAGCATCCAAATCATTAGGAACAACTGATTCTTATTCATAAGCATTCCCTTACACAGGCCCATGCTTTAAAATAATGACCATAAAATGAAAAATAACCTTAATGGTTGTGGATGATGTCATTTACAAATGAATTTAAAATAAGTCGAGAATCCTATTTCCTACTTACAATCCAAGAAGAGATAAACTGACATCAAACCAAAACTGTGGCAGAAGTGTGTAGTGTTAGACTGCTCTGATTTCAAATCTTACCCTTAATTCAAATTGTGTCTTTACAAAAATTACAAATTAGTATCTGTTGGGTAAGTCATACTTCCTTCGTGTAAAAATTAAAAGCATTCTAGAAATAAAACTATCATCATGGCTGGTTTAAAAAAGTTTAAAAATTTTGCTACAAAACATGGGACCCCAAAAAGTAAATAAATTAATTAATTAATTAATTTTTAAAAAGCATGGAACCCAGTAGCTACATGTTTATTCATATTGCCTCACAGTTGTGCTAATAATGTTAAAGTTTATGTCCATTATTTTTTCAAAACTCAGAAAGCTTAGTTTTTCATCTATATTCTCTAACTATATCCACATACGTAGTCTGTGAAAAATCTACCAAAGTAAAGGAAATTTGACGAAAGTCATAGATTCTGTCATTGGATAACCATATGGAAGTCATAAAGATATGAAGATTCCACATTGCAAGAGACTTTAGAGACTGATTCAGGGGATTCATCCAGCCAGGCAAAGAGTCATCGAGCTTTCAAACACTCTACCTGCAGCAAATATATTTCTCATCCTGAGTTAATTTATAGTCCACTTCTCATTTGAAAACAACAGCAACACTTGTACTACTAGAAAATATGCAAAGCAACTATAAGAAAAAAATTTGCAGGGTGAAACCCCACCGCAGGAACAAAGAAAAAACTGATAAAAAAAGTTGTTTTGGGGGTAGAAGGCAGAAAAGTTGAGAGGAGAGAAGCTAAAGAGGGCTTTTCTTCCCTGCAGGAACTCTAATAGAGTCCTGTGAAAGACTGGCGCCCTCAATTTCTGCTTCAGTTAAGAGGATTGGAAAGACGAACCACAGAATAGCAGGCTTACAGAAAACAGTTGCTTCTTTTAATCAAACCGTGTAATCAGAAGGCCTGAGTAATGATTAACTTCTGCTTTCTCCGTGAATCACTCAATCACTCAGCGGTACAGGTAAACTTTGATTCATTCTGTGCCAAGGGCACAATAAACTTAATCTTTCTGTACTTGACACTTAACATTTTAAATACATGCATGGGCTTGCTTCTGAGCACAGTTGAAGAAGCTGGTGGTCTGCTACGTTGTGACGGCAGGCTGACCGAAATGCTGAGACACTGCTATAGGTTTTACACTCAGACAGATGCACTCACCCTTTCCTTAGTGGGATTTTTATACCGACGATCCTAGGCATACTTGGGCACAGTTAATTTTTGATAACTACAATATGACTCATTTATCATTTATCATTTTTTTCCTGCACAGCATGAGACTCCAAGTGAAAACAGTTTCAGTGCAAGGAGGAAAAAAAAAGAGAAGGTACTAAGTGTCTATGAAAAGGCAAAGTAATAAGCCCAGGGTTAGTTATCTTCAATCCACGTTCCCTAAGTCCTGCAGGTATCCCCACGAAGAAGGTAACATCTCGGTGGAAGACGCTAACTGCTCTTGATGTGGAAGCATCCCAAGTGAACCGCACATGAAATATCACTTTCCTCCACTTTGTCTCACCAAACCACCTCCTCTTGGAACACATCATTTCCATTCAAAAATCTTAAACGAAACCATCTCCCACTACCCTGGCGGGGGGGACTTGGCTTTTAGGCTCACAGAGCCGGGAGCTGGGACAGCCAGCAGCCAGTGGAAGCTGTTGGAAATGTTGGGGCCACCTTCTTTCTCTTCCCCAGGGAGCTGATTGCCCGATAAGGCACAAGCGATTAGCTGCTCATCGCGGGGGACCCGGGGAGAGACCCCTGAAGTTAAAGCACGCCCATCTGCCGAGCACTGGGCACTGGAAAAGCAACTTTCTCATCCCCCCTGAGCAACCAAGAGGCAGCCAGACACCCGCAGCAGCCCGCGGGCCCCGGGCGCTCGGCCGGGCGGGCACGCGTGGGCTCGGGGAGGCGGCCGTGGTCCCTGCAGTCGCCGGGAGACCCTCCCCGCTAGCTCGCTCGCTCCTGCTCTTGCTCGGCCTTTGGGTACCTCTGGTCTCTGTGGTCCCTGGGCACAGACTAGGGTGCAAAGCTGCAGTGACAGCGGCGCCGCTCCAAGGCGTCGGAGGCGACTGCACCCGGCCGGCCGCCTCAGTCTCCCGGCCTCTGCGCCCGGGACTCCGGTTCGCCTGGGCCCCGCGCTTTGGGGGTCTCCGGAGCTGCAGATGCGACGCCCCCCAGAGTGGGGTGGGGGGATGCGCTGGCAGGGTCAGGACGCCGCGGGGAGGCGGGGAAGGCCGGCGCAGGTGGGGGGCGCAGAAGCGGGAGTCCCCCAGCACAGAGAAGGATGCTCGAGGCTCGAGGATGCTCCGGAGCGCACGCGAAAAGAAAAGGGCACCGCGGGGACCAGGAGTGGAAAAGAGCCGAGGGCACCCGCCGGGGCCACTGAGCAAAAACAAGCAAAAAAAAAAAAAAAAAAAACCCAAACCGAGGGATGTCCAGTGTCCAGGAGGAAGGGGGTGGGCGGCAGAGCAGGGAAAATGCGGACAAGTTCCCACCTCTCTCCCCCAAAGGTCGAGTCCGTCCACGCGGCCCCTCCGCCGGGAGTTCAGCGTGGAGTGGGGGGCGGCGAGGAGGAGGGTCGGGTGGGCGTGAAGTGTGAGGTTCCTGCTCCCCTCTCTGCCCTCCCCGGCGTGTTGGAACTCGGGCCAGAAGGACCCCCGCCCCCGCCCCCACGCGCGCCTCCGTCTCGTCCCCCGCACCCACCCACGGCCAAATGAAATGCATTGACTTCTGAGGAAACGGCGGCTGAATTTCCTCCAAGGCGGCGGCGGACTCCTCCTCGGGCGGCAGCGGGTGGCTTTTTTTTTTTTAAAGGGGGGAAAAGGAAAAGCATCGCGGAGGCTCCACGACCGACCCCTCCTCCCTCCCCGCCGCCCCCCGGAGCTTAAAGAAACCACCCAGTTCACTAAAGTTCAGTATTGGTTCGTGGCTTTTATTTTCATCAAAGGTGAAAGGTGGGGGCAGCAGCGGAAGATGCTTTTATTTTTTTTACAGCGTTTGCGATAGCATCATTTATCAATAATAATAATAATAATAATAATAATAATAAAGATTTCCTAGAACAGTTCAAAGGGGATTGCAAAACTGTGAGTCGACTGGAGGGTGAGGAGCAGAGAGAGAGAGAAAGAGAGACAGACAGAGACAGGAAGAGAGAGACACACACAGAGAGAGAGAAAGAGACAGAGAGAGAAACAGAGGCAGAGAAGCAGACAAGAGACAGAGAGAAGCATCCAAACTCCGGACCAGACGACGAGGACACCTCCAGCAAGCCCAGCCCAGCCCAGCCCAACCCAGCGCAACCCGCGCCACCCCAAGGGACTCGGGGCCCGGGAAGGGGGACCGGCTGGGAGGGAAGAGCCAGAGCCCGGCCAGGGTGGGCCAAGGTGGGAAGGAGAGGGCGAGACAGGCAGAGGGAAGTTCTCGGGGTACCCAGAGGAACCGGAGCTGGGCGGAGGACGCAGGAGGAGCTCCCTTACCTTTTTCTCTCTAAGCCCCGATTGCACCTGATCTGCAACCATAAATACTTGGCGATGCTTAGTGTGCAGCCAGACGATGGCCGAATGTTAAACAATTCTTCGCGCTCCCTCCCCTTTTCCGAAAACAGGCTCAAAAGAAGGTGAATTCTGTCCTCCGCATCCATCGGCTCCAAACCATGCCGCTTCGCCTCGCCGGGGAGAGACACGAACACCAGGCGCTGGGGCACGCAGATAGATGGATTTATCTCGTACGCGGCGGCCGGTATCGAAACAGATAGACGTTGGCTGCATATAAATCCAAGAAGAACAAGAAGAAGAAGAAGGGGGGAAAAAGCACCACAGATGCCTTTCAAAGCGGGAGGGGAAAAGGGAAGAGAAAAAAAAACTTGGCAAGCCCAACGTATCCAAAGATTCCGTGCCCGGTGCCACCTGCTTTGGAGAAGGCAGAAATCCCGAGGAGGAGATGAAGAGAGAAGAAGAAGAAAAAAAAAATTTTTTTTTTTTTTTGCAAAATTAAATAAAATCAAATGCCCGAAACAACACACACTTGAAACTGGAAGACGCCTAAGGCGCGTGGAAATGGAGAGGAAGAGGAGATCTCCTGGGGAGGGGGGTGTAGAGATCCGTCAGCTAAGTGAGCAATCGCCTCCGAAAATCACTGGCGGGGAGGTGGCTGCAGATGCGTCCCCTGCTCGGGTCCCCGCCGCCGCCGCCGCCGCTGCTACCTGTAGACACGCGCACACACACGCACACACACACACACACAGAGACACACACACGCGCGCGCAGACAAACGCGCGCACACACGGCCCAAACCCTCGCCGCGCGCCCGCCCGCCGGCCCCCGCGCCGCGGCGGCGTCGCTGGCGCCGGACTCGGAATCCAGCTGGATCTCACCACCGCCGGGGGTCCTGCCTTCCCGGAACCCCTGATCCCCTCCCCGAACCCCTCCCTGGCCCCCTGCCCGCCCCCGGCCCCGGAGCCGAGCCGCGAGCCCGGCGGGTACCAGACGGCGCGCGGGGCGCGCGGGGCGCGCGGGGCGCGCGGGGCGCGGGGCGCGGGGCGCGAGGCGCGGTCCCTCCCCGGACAAGTTCCGCCCTCCTCCCGCTGCCCTCCTGGGATGCTCGCCCGGGCCTCCGGGGCCCGCAGCGCCCCGCAGCGCCCCGCAGCGCCCGCCGCCGCACCAGGGGTTAAGGGCCCCGGGCGTCACGCGTGACGTTCGCCCCACGCTCGGGAGAGCGTGGGAGTGAGGGCTCGGGCAACGCCGGCCGCCCCGGGGCGCGCGCGCGGGGCCTCGGACGCGACGAGTTTCTTCTCGGAGGATGCTCGGATGCTCCGGCGTCCCCCTGCTCCTTCTCCAGACCCCTCTCGGGCTGGCTGATCCTGGAGCGCAGAGTGGGGATGAGAAGGGTCTTCTCCTCTGCCTCTCCAGGGCACCCCCCCTCCCCGCGAGCGATCTTTCGGAGATCTTTGGCCACCCGACTCTCCCCAATCCCCCACCACTACCCCTGATTTTCTGTTTCCACCAGCTCGTGGCCGAGCCAGCTTCCCGATGGCAGCGTCCCCCGTTTGGTGGGAGGACTTGAAACGCAATGCCACGGGCCTCCCGGGCTCTTTACCTGGACTGGGTCCACAGCTTCTTTCTGAGGTTGTTTCGGTGACTTTGTTTAGTCGTCATCGGTTCTTTTTTTTTTTTTTTTTTTTTTTTTTGATCAGTGATGGGTGACTAACACGTTGTTGACACCTACCCTTCCTTCTCCTACCAGGCCTCCTGTGTACATTCTGAAATGCAAGTAAGTTGGAGAACAGGGCCCTTCCCAAAGAACCATTGAATCAACTGCATGGAACAATCAGAACGGAACTCCCCCCCCCCCAATTTTAGGAAAATGAACACAAAATCTGAGAAAAATTCATGGCATTTGGTCTGACAACGTGTTTTCTCTTTCTATCTAGGAGTTCATGTTTCCCAAGTGCCTGCACGCATTTATCCCTGAGATTGCACTGAAAGACACATTAACTTTAAAGTAAAATTCAGAATGAAGTTAACCTGATGTATCACACTCTTTAATGACCAGTAAGAAACCTAAGATTCCAGCAAATGTGATCTGATTTTTAAAAACAATCTTAGATATGACACTTTCTTTTTCTGTACAAAAGAAATTCAGTACCACACTTTACTGATTCTTTGATTGCCTCGAGCAGGCCCCAGTAATGTCTCCTTCATCCTAGCCCTGAGATTATATTCAAGGCTCTTTAGGAGAATGAGACCCATCATTGTTACTGGTATTTGACATATTTGGTACGCCATGGGGAGTTTGCCAGACTCTGCTCTGTGGGCAGGCTACATTCGATAGCCTGCAAGTTTGTCTAAAGTAGGAATGAGATAATAAGATGTCATAAAAAGATGTCCTGATAAGATGTTGCGGCCGCGCGGTTCCGGAGGCTGAATTTTATAATCTCTGAGTCTTGGCCGTTGATGGGATTACACGGCGCCAGGGGGCCAGGTGGTGGGTGTGACCCCCGCCTACTGGAATTTGGAGGATCTGGGTGGAGGATGCTCGACTCCAATTTGAGTAGGCTTGGAGATCTCGGCCCCGGAACCCGCGTGGCTTTGTCTCTCTGCCAGTACCTTCATGTGTGCGGAGAGTGGTCTCAGCATGGTGGTGGCTGGTCCCACTTTACTGATGTGGTCTTAAAATTCAGTCTTTCATTATGCTTCCTTTCCAGAGTAATATTTAGGCAATTGCTGACAAATAGTAGATTTCAAATTGCCTTCACAATGAATGTGAAGTTTCATTCTATGAAAATACCATCTTATTGTTGAAGACAAGTCTACCTTGACCTTTGTTAATATCATTTGAAACTATTCTGACACTGTTAGATTTCTCTGGAATTTTCCAGGAAATATGACAAGTGTCCGATCCAACATAGATCAAAGTGCCTAAATTGAAGCCTTTTGACTTTTTAGAAACCACCCAGTTAGAGTGCCATAAGATATGTTTATGAAAACTGAAGAATCAACTTTTAAAAAAAGATATAAGGTAATTCAATGAAGTCAACTATAATGTGCAGTAAAGTTTGGTACATTCTCTTGTATCCCAAATATTTGGGTACCCCTTTTCAACTGTTTTGACTCTGGTTAGTATCAGAACCTTGCAGCTAAGATTTTCATGTTTAATATTATTTAGAGAATCAAGTTAAGTTTTGTGAACCGGAGCTCATGCCTTGCATGCCACAGCTCTGGTTCAATCCCTGTGCTATCTGGTCTCCAGCAGAAAGCAACATTTATTGCTATTGTTTTTCGTGCCTTTATCCCTATGTTTTATCAATTATATGCTATTATCTAATTTTTTAGTAGTTTTTATTAAAAAAAGCAGGAATTTAACACAATAGTCTTCACACAAACAGCATATACCACAGTTTGTAAATGGAAGCAAATGAGATAAGCTTTATTTGCAACTTCCCTTCCATGTCACAAGCCACATTCCCCAGGGAAATAAACTGGTATCTTACCATTTGATTCCAAAAGTAATTAGAAATCAAGACATTTTGCTTTTTATCTTCTGCTTTCTTTGGTTTAGAGTTCAAAGCTGGGCTTCTGAAATCTATTATCTGAGTTTGAATCCTGGATCTTAACTTAATCTTTAATAAAAAAAAATCACTCATTATTGTGCTAGTTATTATTGTCTGGTACATGCTACTTAATCTTCCTAAGTCTCGAATTTAATCTTTGAAAAATAAAGATAATAGTACTATGTGCATTACTGCAATATTATGAGACTTATCCAAGATAACACAGTTGACATGAGTGTAATTTTTCAATGTTTATTATATTTTTTTCATTTTTTATATGCACGGTAGAGCCTGACAAGCTACCTGGGGTGTATCCGATATGTCAAAAACAGTAACAATAACAGGTCTCATCCTCCTGACCCTGAAAGAGCCTCCAATATTGCAGCGTTGGGAAAGACAAGTAAGGAGAGGCTCCTAAAATCTCAAGGCTGGGAGGAATGAAGATGTTACTGGTGTCCACTGGAGTAAATCAATGAACAAGGGCATGGCAGTGATACAGTGATACAGTGATATTATATTTTTTCATGTGTAGTAAGTTTTTCTTTATGAATCAAACACTATATTTTATATACACATAATTATATACACATAGTTTGGGGCTTAGTGTTAAAGCACAATAATAAAATTTCATTTCATACTGGAGCGATAGCACAGCGGGTAGGGTGTTTGCCTTGCACGCAGCCAACATGGCCGACCCGAGTTCGATTCCTCCGCCCCTCTCGGAGAGCCCGGCAAGCTACCGAGAGTATTCGATATGCCAGACACAGTAACAACAAAGTCTCCAATGGAGACGTTACTGGACCCGCTCGAGCAAATCGATGATCAACGGGAGGGTCTTTACTTTACTTTACTTTTACATGGTATTATCTATAACATGAAAGTCATTAATGATTTCATTGTTATTTCTAAGCCCTCACTATCTTCTCTGTATTATGGTGCTGTAACTGTCTCCTTATAACTAATTTTAGAGTAAAGGATCATATTAAAAGTGTATAATGAGATAGCTAACATTAAATACATAAAAGGGTGATGAAGACTTCAATAAAATGTGGGAAATTAGATTCAATTTACACTACAAATCACATGCATTCTAGATTGTGACGTTAACGGTGCTTGAGTTTACTGCCTTTTACCATCTCAAGCACTATTTAGAATAAATACTGGAACTCTCTGTAATGTCAAAAACAAATAAAACAACCATGTGAAATTCGCCAAATTACGTCTGTTAGAGTGTAGATTTGGGAGGAGATCTTAATATAGCACACAAGTACAGTATTACCATTTTCAGATAATACTGGCTCAAAAAAGCCAAACCTTTGAAAAGTAGGGAGAAAAACCTCAAGAGGCAAAACATTCTTTTCACAGGGACCTGAGGATAATACAGAAGTTAGGATGCATACCGAGCAAGCACCAACCTGATTTGATCCCAGGGGTAACCTCATGCCTAGCACAACCGGGATGGCCTGAAATGATCCAGGGCTTGCACTGCAAGACCTTAACAGCACTACATCCTCTGGGCCTTAGCACTGAACCCACATTCAACTTGTTGAACCCCCACACTCCCTCTTTGGCTGAGTATCACTGTGAGTGAGCGTTGTTGGGTGGCTAAAACGATTTTTTTCTTTCCACTGTATCACTGTCATCCCACTTACTGTCGATTTACTCGAGCTGGCTCCAGTAACGTCTCTATTCCTCCCAGCCTTGAGATTTTAGCAGCCTCTTCTTACTCGTCTTTTCCCAACAATTGGAGGCTCTTTCAGGGTCAGGGGAATGAGATCTATTGTCATTACTGTATTTGGAATATCAAGTACGCCCTGGGGAGCTTGCCAGTCTCTGCCCATGCAGGCGAGATACTCTCAGTAGCTTGTCCGGGGTCTCCAAGAGGCATATATTTATATATTTTTCACTATGATTTGTTGCCTACTGTCTGAACCCCATCAGATATGGTGGACTGATCACAATCACGATCATTCTGTTGTTCGTCGATTTCCTCGAGCAGGCACCAGTAACATCTCCTTCATCCTAACCCTGAGATTTTCTTAAAAAGTGCTATATTCAAGGCTCTTTCAGGGTTAGGAGAATGATATCCGTCATTGTTACTGGTATTTGGCATATTGGGTACGTCAGGGAAAGTTTGCCAGACTCTGCCGTGTCTGGACACTTTGGACATGGTGTAGTAATTGTGGAAAATGGGTAGGAAGGCCACGTGTCCGGAAAGTGGCCTGGAGACTGGTGGTGGTTGGGTAGTGGAGGTTTACTGCTGGGACTGGATCCCTTGGGGTGGGGAGGACTCTCACCTGCCTCATAGCCTGATGCAGAGTCCAGTTGCATGGTTCTGGGAGCTTCCTTTCATACTCCCGTCTGGGAGGAGCATCTTAAGTTCTGGAGGGTGGCCAATGAGGAGATTACCTGGTGCTGGCAGGGTGTGTCTTCTGGGTGTGACCCCCTGAGTCACTGGGGACTGGAGGAAACAGACAGAGGGTCTCTTTTCCAGGGTCCCATTGAGTCCAGAGTCCAAGGTCACTAATTTCCGCATTAACTGGGTTTCACGGAACTTCATTCATGCTCGGCCTGAGTGTCTGGAAAGCGGCCTGGAGCATGGCAGTGGTTGGGTAGTGGAGGTCAGCTGATATGAACACAAAACTTGAGCAACTTGCCCAGGTGGAAGGCCTGGTCAGAGTCCAAGAGGTTCTTGTTTGCATGGTGCTGGCAACCTCACCTGTGCACGTAATCTTCTTTGGTAGAGTGTAGCCCAGACCCTTGTCCTGAGCTTCTGTCATTGGCCCACTGGAAGTTGCGCTCTGTTCCCCAAACCCCAGCCACCATGGTCTGTGAACTGACCCTCCTTGGGTGCCCCCACTCTTAAAGACACAGCCCCTGCTTGGTTCTTCTGCTCACTCTCCTGGCCTGAGACCTTTGTCTGGGAACATTCTACGTGTTCCGTCCTGCTTCTGAATTTTGCCCTTGGTGATCCATTTCTCAGACCTGTGTAATGACAAACCCATCGTTGTCTCTTTAGCTGTTTCTGACTCCTTCAAAACAAGTTTTGTTGATTTGCCCTTGGTTGACAATCCTATAAGATGTCAGGAGTACAGCCTCCCACCAGGCGCATCTTGGATTCGCATTGTGATTCTGTCTGGGATTTCTTCCTCCTTAAGATTGTCTCTGGCCTTCTGCTCGCTTCATCTTTTCCCAGCTGCTTCTCCAGCCCTCTCGCTTGGCACTGTTCAAAGCCAGACTGGGCAGAGTCAAGAGAAAGGCCAGTCTGGCTGGCCCCCACCCCTCCCCTCCTGTCTGCTCCCTACCGTGGTACAAGCACACAGATCCCCTTTATTGAAGTCGAGATCTGTCTGGACCAGACGAAAGGCAAAATGCCCCGGGGAGGGCGTGAGGGAACCAGGACTGGGAGTGTCCCCTCAAGTTTGACCACCTGCTTTATTGCCAGGCTAGTCAGTCGTGAAGGGGCTGGTCCATCTCCCTGTTTCTGCTCTGCCTCAGCCCCTCCTCTGCCTGGCGCTGGGCTGCAGGAGTCAGGAGCCTGAGATCTGGCAAGCCAGCTACAATCCTGGCCGCCCGTCTCCTCTCGGGGCCTTGCCAGTGCGTGCTACCCTACTTTTAGGTCATCAATTTCTTTCTGAAGCACATCTTCCATCCTAGCACTGGAAGAGGGTCACTGCCTCCACTCTTCCCGTCTGCGGACCCTCTGCTGATGTGCTGCCCCAGGACGCGCACGTTTGTGGAGATTTCTCTGCCTCTTAACTCTGTCTTCCCCTTGGTAAGTGCACAGATTTACCAGGACTTGTGACGGCCCTCCTGGAGAGAGGATGCTCTCTCAGGGATGCTCAGAAAGGACCAGCCTTTGGCTCTGCCACTCACCTGCCAATATTTTGCTCGATCTGCAATGGACCGTTCGATGTTGTGGAGATAGGGTCAGGGTAGCTATTTCAGCTATTTTTCTTTCCACAAAAATTAAAATTAAAATACTGGTTAAAAAGAAGACTAGACTTAAAGATAAACATATCGTATTTTTGAATGCTTCAAAACAATATATGAACTCAATTTGCTTTTACTAAATGAAGTAGACATTAAGTGGGAATATTTCTCCCAGTCTAGTGTCCACTGTCCTCCCACTGTTCATCAATTTGCTCCAGCGGGCCCAGTAACGTCTCCATTTTGAGACTTGTTGATACTGTGTTTGTTATATCGAATACGTCACGGGGAGCTTGCCAGGCTTTGCCGTGCTGGCGAGATACTCTCAGTAGCTTGCCGGACTCTCTGAGAGGGGCGAAGGAATCAAACCCAGCTCAGTTGGGCTGGATGCGTGCAAGGCAAATGCCCTACCACTGTGCTATTGCTCCAGCCTGTTTCTCCCAGGAAATATATACATATATGTATATATATACAACCATATATATTTAAGTGACATAGTCTCCTAAAGAAAATGCAAGGCTATCGCTCATAGTTGTTTTTCTTTAATCATCATGAGGTACATAACAAGCTTTGATGATTGAATTTTATTCATACAATGATAAAACACCCATCCCTCCACCAGTGTACATTTCCCACCACCAATGTCCCGAGTATCTCTCTGGCCACTCCCACCCCGGCCCACTCACTGCCTTTATGGCGCACTTTCCTTTTTACTCTCTCCCTGCTTTTGGGCATTATGGCTTGCAATACAGATACTGAGAGACCATCATGTTTGATCCTTTGTCTACTTTCAGCACATATCACCCTCTCAAGTGATCCCTCCAACCATCATTGACTTAGGGTCCCTTCTCTATCCCAGCTGCCTTTGCCCCTAGCACATGAGGCAGTTTTCCAACCATGGAGCAATCCTTCTAACTCTTGTCTCTACTGTCCTTGGGTGTCAATCTCCTACTATGTTACACGGAATATACTATATTCCACAAATGAATGCAATCTGTCATTCTATGTCTGTCCCTCTGTTTCTGACTCATTTTACTGAGCATGACACTCTCCATGTCCATCTACTTATAAGCAAGTTTCATGACTTTATCTTTCCTAACAGCTGCATAGTATTCCATTGTGTAGATGTACCATTTTTTCTTTAACCAATTATCTGTTTTCAGGCAGTCAGATTATTTCAAGATTCTGGCTATTGTGAACAGAGCTGCAATGAACGTACAAGTGCAGTTGTAATTTCTTCTCTGCTTTTTTGTACCTCTGGATATCAGAAGTGGTGTTGCTGGGTCATATGGAAGCTCAATATCTAGTCATATTGTTTTCCAAAATGACTGTACGAGTTGCATTCCCACCAACAATGAATGAAAGTATCTCTCTTTCTGCATGTGCACCAGCACTGGTTGTTCTTGCTCATTTCGATGTATGCCAGTCTCTGTTGTATAAGATGATATTTCATTCTTTTGATTTGCATCTCCTGATGATTAGTGATGTGGACCATTTTTTTCATGTGCCTTTTAGCCATTTGTATTTCTTTTTTTGCGAAACTTTCTATTCATTCCTTCTCCATGTTTTTATGGGGTTGGAGGTTTTTTCTTGTAAAGCTCTACCAGTGTCATAGATCCTCTATATTAACCCCTTATCTGATGGGTATTGGGTAAATAATCTCAAAGTCTCACAGCAGGAGATTAACACTTTTTTTTCTTTTCTAAGAATCATAGGAAGAGAAACAGGTAATAAAATGTTATGCTTAGATGAAAATTTTTCTCTGATCTTACTCATAAATTGTAGGTACTTTACTTAAAGTTGGATGAACATATAAATAATATGTTGAAGAACTTTATAGGGTCAATGAAAATTCACATTTTACCTTTGAAAGAAATAATAGAAAGAACCAAATAATCTATTTTGTTATAGTATTGCCACGTGAACCGCCTACCACAATTTATTGGCAATATTATATTATGATCTAAAAATATACAGAGATAAGACGTATACAGAAAAGTTCCCGGCATTGTCTGCTACTATATACTATCCATTTTGGCCAAAACCCATCTGTCCATCTGTCTTCAGTTCTAGACAAGGCAGCTCTTTTTGATGACCACAGAATGGTCATCTTTGTATTTTTATCCAAGTTAAACTACTTTACAGGTATCTTAATAAAACTTAAATAGAAATTATGTTAAGTATAGACTTTTTTCCCTAAGACTCAACTCAATTTCAAGATTTTTTCTCAGTTTTCTCTCCTCAATCTCTATTTTTTTTTCAAAAAAATATATAACACTAGTCCCAAGGGCATTTCTTAGAATTTCTTCTAAAAACTACCAAAAACCAAGATGTTTTTCAAGATAATCTCAGCCAGAAATAGTTTACTTTATTTAAATGTAACTAAGCTAGACTTTCACAATGCAACTGCACAGATCTATTTTATGTTACCATTATTTATTTACCATATCCTTATCTTTTACTTTCCTTGTTAGTCTCCCAAATAATCGGCCCAGAAGGACCTTTGCTTTCACCATTTCTTCTGTCTGATTGCATTTCTTCTGGCGTCAATTCTTCAATCATAGGGAACTTTGCCGCATGTGCCTCTTTAAGGCATTCATGTTACACCTTCAAAAGATGTCTTCATTAACTACTTTTGCAATCTCCTCCTCATGCGCTCTGTCCCCTAACTTCTTATAGCTTTTTCAAAATTATCTCTTTTTTCTTTTTGAGTTCTTATAATAAATTTATTTGTCTTTTCATCAGAAAGCGAGTGACATGAAATCAAAAGACTGTTTTTTTAACCACTATATGTTAAACACCTAGAATTATTCATTGCATTACTCTACAATCAAATAAATGAATGAATGAATGAATGCATATAGTAACATTTGATTAACCTAATAGCAATATACGGGGCATGATTGCAGACTATCTTTTGCTCAGCCAATAGTTAAATATAAGGGCACAAGAATTTGCTCAGATTTCTTCTAGACTTTCAAAAACTATGTCTTACTTCAAATACATTAAAGCCATAATTATAGGATCTGGGCCTAATTTTTAAAAGATGTTTAGGATGGGCATATATTAGCCACAAATGGATTCATAAAACTATGATATCACATTTCCATAGAAGCTCTGTTCATTTAAGAACCAATATTTTATCACATATGACAAAGATTCTATATAAGTTCATTTCCCAAAGTTTTACTCTTTCTTTTGCTGAAATCTGCATGAAGCAAAAATTTTTAAATAAAGATTTACTATTTTAACAGTGTTAACATATTTTTCTTTCTCTAAAAATTATCTTTATTACTACCATTATCACAGTTATTTTTTTTCCCACCTGACCATAGTCAGAAATTACTCCTGGCTCTGTGCTCAGAGATCACTCATGACAGGAATGGGAGAACATGCACTAGAATAGAACTGGGATCACCCACACTCAAGGCAAGTGTCTTTTCCCCTATACCATCTCTCTGGCCATTAAAAATTATTATATTATAATAATATTAGCATCGGAGATATTCAGGAGAGCTGTAACAAATTAGTTTGTAATTAAACTGGATCACGTATTAGATTACTTCTATGTCAGTCAATGGAAATTGGAATTGAACCTTAGGATCTGTAAAGGGCTCTCAGAAAGGAAGAAATGTATCATATTTGCCTATTTAAAAAGTCTTTCTGAGGGATAGACATAGAAAGATTGCATTTATCTGGGGAACATAAAGTAACAAAATAGGAAACTAACACCCAAGAATGGCCGAGATTAGTACCAGGAATTTTGCTCCATGGCTTGGTGGCCAGCCACACATGCTAGGGGAAAAGGCAGCTCAGATAGAGAAGGGAGCACCAAATAAAGGATGTTGGGAGGATCCTCTCGGGATTGGAGATGCATGCTGAAAGTTAACTATAGACCAAACATGACTGCCACTCAATGTTTCTTTTGCAAACCACAACACCCAAAAGAGAGAGAGAACAAAAGGGGATGCCCTGCCACTGAGGCAGGGGGAGATGGGGGATGGGAGGGATACTGGGATCCGTGGTGGTGGGAAATGGGCACTGGTGGAGGAATGGGTGCTTGATCATTGTATAATTGAAACCCAAGCACAAAAATGTGTAAGTCTACAACTGTACCTCATGATGTCTCACTATTAAAAATTTTTTTAATGAAAAAAGTCTTTCTGTAGCACTGTGGAGTAAATTGTGAAAGGAAAGTAAACTATAATCAGGAAAGTCATTTGTGAACTATTACAGTAGTACACAAAAGCGATGAGGTTCTCTGAATTTCGTAGAGCTACAAACAGAAATCAAAAGTAATGCATTAGTACAAGAAACACTTAGAGAATAATTGACTATAGAATGTGAAAGCAAATTTTAAAAGATACTTGAGTTTTGACCTTGAAACTGTATGAATGGCAATGTCAATCATGTTTGAAGGGGTAGCAGTTTAAACTTGAAACTATGTCCTCTGACTCCTCATTTAATTAACTTACCACTGTCACACGCTACCCTTATGATGGTAGCAGAAATAAAAAGGTATGATAATATGATTTTTTTTTAAGATTAGCTGGTTCAAGTTTGCATTTAATGTGAATTTATGAGAAACCTATTTGAGCTAGAGAGCATTGACAAATATCTAAAATTTAGGCATTTTATAGTGTTAAGCTTACATTTGGTAGACTGGGAACACCTGTAAAAATGATTAGAGGCTGTCCCAAAAGTCTCCGTCTGTCTCAGGGAGCCAGTAAGCTACTGAGAGTATCCCACCCGCACAGCAGAGCCTGGGAAACTCCCTATGGCGTATTCGATACGCCAAAAACAGTAAAAATGACGGATCTCATTACCCTGACCCTGAAAGAGTCCCCAATATGCCATTGGGCTACACTATCACGCTACAGGGATGAATGGAGACGTTACTGGTGCCAGCTCGAGCAACTCGATGAACAACGGAATGACAACTGATCAAGTGATGGTGTTAATTAAGATAACATCATAAGTTACTATTTTTTATGTTAATAAATATCTTAAATTTCAGCAAACCTGAGTAGAAAGAGACAGAGTTGAGGACAAGGGAGAGGAAAAGGGGGAGAGAGGGAGGGAATTAAAAAGGGTGGGAAGGGAGAGAGGAAGAAATCCAAGCTGCTGTAGGGAAAAAAATGTCAACTAAGGATTGGATTTCTTTTTAGTCGTATAGTGTCAATCTGACTCAAATATGAGCCTAACACATAAGGGAAAAGATAAAGAGTTAACATATTGAATGAATTCATCTTCCAGACGGACGCTAGTATTTTAAAGAGCTATGAAAATTAGCTGCTAATAATGACTAAACAAATCTTCTTTGTCTGACCTTCTCGATGATAACGATAAGCTTTGGACATAATATCAAATAAACGCAGCCACAGAGGCACCTCAGAGTAAACAGAAGCCCGCAGCAGGGAGACTCCTGTAGGGAATCCATACACAGAGAAGGGAGTTTTATGACTGAGTATTTTTGTTTGCAGCCCTTTGCCTGGAGCCAGGTGTAGCTGTGAGGTAGGAAAAACAATTATTTACCTTTTTTTAAAAAAAGATGAAACCATGATTTGCTGCTATCTAGATAGATCTGGATAGCAGCATGCTGGGCTGAGTGAAATTAGTATGGAGGTGAAGGTGCGCGACAAACACAGAGTGATCTCTCTCGTATGTGAGACATAAAGAAATATATAGTGGGTAGGGCATTTGCTTTGCATATGTCCCACCCGGGTTCCATTACAGGCATGTCGTGTGGTTCACTGAGCAATGATAGGGGAAATTTCTGAGTGTAGAGCTGGGAGGAAACTCTGAGCATCGCTGGGTGTGGCCCAAAAAAACAAAGAAACAAGAAGAAACATAAGAAAAGAATAACAAATCCCCAAAGCCAACAGAAACTTAGAATTGGTCTTCAGTAGGAAGCTTACCTGGGGATTATTAGGAGGGATGCACACAGTGAAACAAAGGTGGAGGAATGTCTACATGGGTGGTGGGTACGTAATGGTTCATGCAAGACATCCTGCCATACCGAGAGTATCTCGCCCGCAGGGCAGAGCCTGGCAAGCTCCCCGTGACGTATTCGAATGCCAAACACAGTAACAACAAGGTCACCAATGGAGACGTTACTGGGCCCGCTCGAGCAAATCGATGATCAACGGGAGGGACTTTACCTTCACCTTATCCTGCCATAAAGAGTTCTGTAAACCACCGTGCTTAAAATAAAACTTTAGAAATAGTCAAAATTAAAAATATGCTTGTAGTGAATAAAAACAAAACTAGGAAATTCAAATGGAGATAATATAAATGATATAGAGAGGAAATTCAAGACTTGAAAAATTCTATATGTAAAATGTTTTAAAAACACTGGATAAGCTTTAAATTAAAATTATCACTATAACTGAATAGATATTACCCACTAAAAATAGATATTATCTAGTGAAAATAATAGAGAAAATATAATACAAAAATAAAAATCAGTTCTGGGAGAAAACAACAAATGGGGAGCAAAATATTTCAAGAATAAACAGTAGCCAGAGCTTGCATATATTGGTGGTGGTGTGCAAAATGGTGTGTTTTCTTTGGAAAGTCATTTAACAGTTTCCTAACTATATATATGTGCTTGTTGTAGAACCCAAATTTCTATTCATAGATATTTACCATAAGAACTGGATATATAGATTTATAAGAAGATTTTTAGGAATTTTTCATGGAAACAATTTTTCTTAATAGTCCTCTTGCCCCACACCTGCTTTACTGGAAACACACTAACCAATCAAGACTTGGTGAATGAATGAACACATTATGTTACATCTATATTTTGCTGGTCCCTATACATTGCATTCATAATACCTAGTAACCAAAACAGCACAAAAATCTCAAAAATATTTTATGACTTGAAGGAAGTTCAACATAAAGAATTGCTCACTTCATAATTCCATTGATGTGAAATTCTTTAAATTATTAATTTCTCAAAAAGTAAGAGACCAGCAAGTCACTAGTCACCATTGGTTAGCCAATCAATGGTGAAAGGCTCACTAGTACCTTTTGAGATGGATGAAAATGTTCTGTAGTTTAATCATAGTGGTAGTTCTGAGCCTATATATAATAGTCAGAATTCACCAAACTCTAAACTTAGACAAACTTTGTTTAATGAAAACTAGTACCAAATAGAATAAAATTAAAAAATTAAAAATGGTATGTGATTGAAAAGCTAGTTTGATATTTTATGTAAGACTTGCAAACTAATAAACCTAAACAACTAAGTATGGTTGGCAATAGAAAAAAAATATAAAAAATATGCAACCAAAATATGCCTTAGGAAGCTTAATCTGACAGGGAATTTATGATGTTTTGAATATAGGATAGACTGTATGATAGATAGAATGTATGACAGGTTAGAAGACAAAGTGAATAAGAGAGACAGAGACAGACAGACAGAGAGACAGAGAGAGACAGAGAGCATTGAGAGACACACATGTGGGGGGGGAGAGAGAAAGAGAGAGATAGAGAGAGATAAAGGAGAGAGAGAGAATGAAGGAGAGAGGGATGGGGTGGGAAACTGGGGACATTGGAGAGAGGAAAAGTACACTGGGGAAGGGATGGGTATTGGAACATTTTATGACTGAAACTCAGTCATGAACACCTTTGTAACTGCATATCTCATGATGATTCAAAAAAAAAACATTTAAGAAGAAGGAAAAAAACTGCATAATAGCAACAGGGAATCAAAATGAAAGGGATATCTGAAACATTTTTTTCGTGAATCACCATGAGGTACAGTTACAGATTTACATATTTTAGTGCTTGTGTTTTAGTCATAAACTGCTGAGTACTCATCCCTCCACCAGTGCCCACCTGCCACCACCGATGATCCCAGCATCCTACCAACTCTGCCCCCCATCCCACCCCCCCACACCGCCTCTGTGGCAGGGCATTCCCTTTTGTTCTCTCTCTACCGTTGGGTGTTGTGGTTTGCAATAGAGGTATTGAGTGGCCATCGTGTTCAATTTATAGTCTATTTTCAGCATGTGTCTTCCATCCTACATGGGTCCTCCAACCACACTTACTTGGTGTTCCCTTCTCTATGTGAGCTGCCCTTTCCCCCAGCATGTGAGGCCAGCTTCCAAACCATGGAGCAAAATTCCTGGTATCTGAAACATTTAAAATAAAATCTTGCAGTGTTCTTCATTTAACAAAAGAAAAAGTTAGAAATACTACAAGTGAACATAAAATTATGAAAGTATTCATTTGAAATATTTTATGGAGCATTTCCGCATTTATAAAGTGTGAGAAATTACATATTTTAATTCTTATAATGCTACCCCACATTGAACAGATTGAACACTTAGTGCCAGTTGGTTATCTTTCTTAATTCTCACAACTAAACTATGAGGTAGGTTTATTAGTACCATTTCATAAATGAGGAAATTGAAGCGTAATTTTTAACTACCGCTGTGAGCGATAGCACAGCGGGTAGGGCTTTTACCTTGCACGCAGCCAACATGGCCAACCCGAGTTCGATTAATCCGCCCCTCTCGGAGAGCCCGGCAAGCTACCGAGAGTATTCGATATGCCAGACAGAGTAACAACAAAGTCTCCAATGGAGACGTTACTGGGCCTGCTCGAGCAAATTGATGATCAATGGGAGGGCCTTTACTTTACTTTACTTAACTAATTTTTAACTGGATTATTCAAAATTTTTAGCTCAAGAGTTTTCGAAGATAGGCGATTTTTTGTGGCTATCTCTCTCTTGGCGTTCCTCGCACATTCATGGAGGTGCTGAACCAGTTGATCGTATTCCTTGTCAATGTTGTCAACAATGACATCTTCCCATGTTGCCGCAATAGTACCAAAGAGTTCCCAGTTGGTGGTCATTCTGGGAGTTCTCTTTTTGAACTTTGCAGCCCTTTCTCCCCGCTCTGTGAAGTAGAATTTTGCATGAAGGAGACGGTGGTCCGAACCCATATGAAATTTTGGGAAAACATCGATATCAGTCAGGCAAAACAGTCGATTGAATATAATGTGGTCTATTTCGTTGTGGAATCGTCCACCAGGAGACTCCCATGTCCATCGTTTAGATTCTGCCTTCTGGAACTGTGAGTTACCATGAATGGTCTTGTTCGACATGATGAACTCAGACAGTCTCTCACCCTGTTCGTTCCATTCTAGGCCATGGGTCCCGATCTGAAGTTCTTCAGCTGATCTTCTCGGTCCTATCTTGACATTAAAATCACCCACAATGATCTTGTAGAAGGTGTGGTCTTCTTTATAGAACTTCTCTAGCTCCATGTAGAACTTCTCGATTTCTCTTTCATCATAATGAGATGTTGGTGCGTAGACAACGAAGATAGAAACTGCAGGCAGTGAGCCACATCTATTCAAATGTAAACGTCTGATTCAGGTTGTTAGGCATTCGAATGAATCAATGCTCTTGGCCAAGTTTGTGGTGACAAGGACACTGACGCCTCCAACACCTCTTTTACCGCATGTTCCGAGGAACAATTCTTCTCCAGTGTCAAAAACGGCATGGTGAGATTCGTGCCTTCTTGTCTCGGTCAGACCAATGATGTTGTACTTGATCATTCGAGCTTGTACCATCAGGTCCTCGATGGATGCATCTGATGCTAGCGTACGTGCATTGAAAGTACAGACGATCATTTTTGTCTTCCTTCATTGTGGCAGCCTAGGTCGGCCTTGAGATTTTGTCAGCCTCTCCTTTCTCATCCTTCTCAGTGCTGCCATGTTGGTGAAGCCCTCAGGGTCAGGTGAATGAGACCAGTTGTAGTTACTGGTTTTGGCATATCGAATACTCAACGGATAGCTTGCCAGGCTCTTCCGTGCGGGCGGAATACTCTCGGTAGCTTGCCAGTCTTTCGAGAGGGATAGAGGCTTTTGGGGCGAGCTCTAATCACCCTTGTAGGTGTTACCATATTTGAACCCTGTCAAATACGGTACAACATTTCCGGAAGATGGGTATTTAATGTCTTACGATGTGGCTTTGCGGCCGCGCGGGTCCAGAAAGCGTCCGGGAGTGTGGCGACGGCTGGGTAGTTGGAGTAGTGTCCACCATTCTACAAAGAAGTGGTCGTTGATGTCAAGAGAGGGGTGCGGCAGGGTGATACCATTTCGCCGAAACTCTTCAGTGCCACCCTCGAGAACATCATGCGACGACTAGAATGGGAAGGAATGGGAGTGAAGATAGATGGTCGGCAACTACACCACCTCCTCTTTGCTGATGACATTGTTTTAATAACACCAAACATCAGCCAAGCGGCACAAATGCTGGCCGACTTTGACCGTGAGTGTGGAAAGGTAGGACTACAGCTGAATCTTACGAAGACAATGTTTATGAGAAACAGCCTCGTTCCTGACGCCCCATTCGCTCTCAATGGAACGACCATCTCCGAATGCAACAGCTATGTGTACCTAGGTCAAGAGGTCAACATGACAAGTGACCTGGCACCCGAGCTGCGCAGGAGGAAGAGAGAGGCTTGGAACGCCTTCAAGAACGTCGAAGAAATAGCTAAGAGGATGAAGAACCTCCGGCTCCGGGCACATCTCTTTGATTCCACTGTTCTTCCTACATTAACATATGCCTCAGAGACCTGGGCCCTACGCAAACAAGATGAGAACGCTATTCAGGTCTCCAAAGAAGAATAGAAAGAGCTATGCTTGGAATATCACATTTCACTCAATTGAGAGAAAGAACTCGGAGTTCTGACATCCATAGACGATCAAGAATCAGGGACGCTATCTCATTTGCCAAGGTGTCGAAAATCAGATGGGCTGGTCACGTAATAAGATTTAAAGACGACCGCTGGACTAGAGCTGTTACAGACTGGATTCCACGGGATGTCAAAAGACCACGTGGCCGCCCACCTACCAGATGGTCAGACTTCTTCGTCAAGATCATGAACGATCGGTTTGAGGCCCTTCATGTTCCCGGAGCGAACAGATGCCATTGGGCTACACTAGCACGAGACAGGGACAAATGGAGACGTTACTGGCACCCGCTCGAGCAAATCGACGACTAACGGGAAGTTAAGTTTATTCAAAATTATAAACTGATATGGTAAAACCAGATTCAAATTTATGTCAGGCACAACTGTCATTTTCCTTAGTCCTGGAATAAGTTGAAGGAATAATCAATATCATTACGTTGGAATAAAACATAAAAAATACAAGCTGAAAAAAAGTTGTGGATCCTAGTAACATTTTTTCCTCTCAAATGTTTGAATAAAAAAAGGGGGGGGGAAGCCCATTGGATTTGAAAACACCAATCACATAGCTAGAAATCTGATATAACTTTGATTACCTAATTTCTTCCCAAATCTTATAAGAACTTCCATTTCCATAGTATAAACACAGACTATCTTTCAATATCATCCACTCTCCTTGGAATACAAAATCACAAATCACAAATCATCCTGTTAATCGTCGATTGCCTCAAGCAGGCCCCAGTATTGTCTCCTTCATCCTGGCCCTGAGGTTATATTCAAGTCTCTTTAGGAGAATGAGACCCATCATTGCTACTGGTATTTGGCATATTGGGTACACCACGGGGAGTTTGCCAGACTCTGCCTTGTGGGCAGGCTACATTAGGTATCCTGCCAGTTTGTTAAAGTATGAATGAGATGTCATAAGAAGATGTCGCGTGGCCGCATTTGCGGTTCCGGGAGCTGGTTTTTATAGTCTCAGAGTCTTGGCCGCTGATGGGATTACACGGCGCCAGGGGGCCAGTTGGTGGGTGTGACCCCCGCCTACTGGAATTTGGAGGATCTGGGTGGAGGATGCTCGACTCCAATCCGAGTAGGCTTGGTGATCTAGGCCCCGGAACCCACGTGGCTTTGTCCCTCTGCCGGTACCTTCAGGTGTGCGGAGAGTGGTCTCAGCATGGTGGTGGCTGGTCCTGGAGGTCTTCGGCTGCCGGGGCCCTTAGAATACAACTCACAAAAATGCAATTCAAGTTCAGTTAAGTAAAACAAGCAAACTCTCCCAAACACACAGCATTGTCTGTTGGGTTCTGTACTGAGAAATTCAGGAGGCATTGATATTTGCCATGACTGTATTCAGAGGCTTAACTAAGAACACTGAAGTTTTGCTCTTTTCTTTCTCTTCATTTCTTGGTTTATCTCAGCTTTATTTTCAGGCAGATTCTCTTAAAGTTTGGAGAAGGATGTCTGTCAGTACCTCCAGGTATGACCTTTTTATAGGATATCCCCAGGGAAATTATTCTAGTAACTCCAGAAAAGAAATCCTATAGAAGTTTTCCTATGATTTTATTTGGAACTTGATCCTTCCTATAAATGGGGTTGGAATTCATTTGCTTTTCCAATCCAGGACACATAATATAGCCTACACCAGATAAGGGAAACCCCAAGGGAAAGACATACAGTAGAATTGCATGTAGAAAAAGCTAGCATGGGTGACCAGAAGAATCAAGGTAAAACGCTTTCTGCAAAATGTTGAACATTCAAAAAGCAGTTTGCTACATTTTGCTGTATCCTTCTCTCCTGTTAGCTCCTTCCAAATCCTCATACATAGTAAAAATAGATTAGATGTTACATAGCAACACTGTTATTCTGCCTGTATATCTCTTGACTTTGATTATGCCACAATGGATTCCTTTTCAAAGTCTTCATAATGAAGCAAAGTTCTAGAATCTAACATATTGTATATATTAGGTGTTAATGAATGTTCATTGAGGAGAATTGTTAATGTAATTCATTAGACATTCAGGAGACACCAAGTTACATAGGGCAAAGTAACTACCCTCAAAGAGCTTATAATTCAAAGGTTAGAGGAAATTCAGTAATAAATATGAAGCAACACAATGCAAGTGAGTAAAAGAGTCATGGGAATTCAGAGAAAGTTTCAAAGACATTTAGTGTAAGGGGAATGGAATTCATAAAATACTTTGGTGTGAAATATTTGATATGGTTATATAACAAAATAAAATTTCATATCTATATGTTTAATGAGTAGATGAATAAATGAATGATATAATATAAATGAACAAGTGGATAAAGTTCAGATATGTAATGATCAAAAAAGCTCAGAAATGTTAGGATCCAAAAGGGAAAAAGAATAGGCTTTTAATATAAAACAATCACATAATCAAGAAAACAAGAAAAAATCATTTAGAGATTATTGAAAAAGTAATGAAAAATATATATTATTTAGAGCGCATTTAAAGATGAGAAATATGAAGTGGGATATATTAAGTGAACTAAGAAAATGTGTAGATCTAAAAATTAGGTCCATGAATAGTCAGAATGAGATTCAGGAAATACGTAGTTTTAAAGAAAATTATTTTAGGAATAAAAATATTAAGGAGATAATGAAATAAATCAAACTGAAATGCTATAGAGACTGCCTTTCTTATAATCTCTCTAATGTTCTGGTGACAAATATTAGTTTAGATTGGATTTCTCTATTTATATATATGGCTGTGTTTTATTTTAAATGAGTTCAATTATAATTTATGGACTACATTAAAGTAACAAAATACTTCCTCATAAAATATCGAGTGCCTATTTTTTAATAATTACTTCAGCTGAAAGTATAAAAGTGTTCTTCCAGTCATTTATATATAAATAGAGGTGTTAAGTGTCCCTTACAGTATTAGGAGATCAATATAAATATTTAATGCAAAGGAAACAAGAGAGGATTCAAGTATCTTAGAATTCAAGTTGGAGATAATTGCCCTCTCACATTTCTTTATCATTTGTCTGTTTCAGAGAAATAAAAGTACCATGTTTGATATCTACAATTATAATTTTTAAGTGCATGAATCAGATTGTAAGTCTGAAGTAGCAAGATCATATTTATTCTAGTGCTCTAGAAAAAATTCTTAAAAGAGCCCAATATTTGTGATGTAATTATGAAAAGAAATCTTTTAAGTTTTGCCTTAAACTCATACTCATATGCTAAGATTTCAGTTCATTTAGATCTAAAACATTTTGATCAATGTTAACAGAAGGTAACATAAAGCCTAGAGAAAATGAAACTTTTCTTACAAACATTGCATGTATTGGAAGAAAGCAGGCAAAATGTGACTCTGAAGTTGAACTCAGCCCCTAGAGCTTAAACCATCAGCATCCCTGGTTCTAAGGCTTGTAAACATGGATTGAAATGATAGCAGGTCCTCTCCTATATGCTGGCTTTCTGACTTTACAGATGTCAACTATAGCTCTTGAAAGTCCTCAGTTTATATATTCTTATGAGACAGTTCCTTAACACACACACACATACACACATACATAATATCACATACATGTGTATACACTGACATATACAGAAACACAAATATTGGATTAAAAAATTTATACAACATCTATTTACTATCAGAATAACTGTTTCCTTTCCAAGTTTATACTTGGCCACTGGGCCAGTGTGAAACCCAATAGGAAACTGTTTTATTTTTTTTTTAAATCAATCCTTGCTATTCATATTTTGACGTTTCATTTTTATTTCTTCCTTTTGACTTTGTCCCATGTTGTTTTCCTTCTCAATACATCTAATAGGGCTCTCTAGAATCCTACTTCTGAGGTGAACATGTGTTATCTATAAACTTGTCATTTAATGTTTTCTCAAATTTCCTACACAAAACCAAGTGGGGCATAGCTTCACCAAAGACCTGTCAAGTATTACCTGTTCAGAGTCTTATGCCCTGGTTCTATTGTTTCAAAGTGCAGAGTGTAATTTAGCAATGTATTGGCTCACAGATATGCTCTTTTTTAATTTTTTTGGGGGGGTCACACCTGGCGATGCACAGAGATTACTCTTGACTCTGCACTCAGGAGTTACTCCTGACGGTGCTCCAGGGACCATATGGGATGCTGTGAATCGAACCCCAGTCGGCCGTGTGCAAAGCAAAAGCCCTACCTGCTGTACTATCGCCCCAGTCCTGTTCTTTTTTTTCTTGAGTGCAAAATCTCCCTTCATTTAAAATATCATATTTTGTACTAGTCTTCTTTGCCATTCTTTGACCTTCTGGTCATTTCCCTCTTTTATTGAACATTTGATCAAATGACTCATAGTTTTACTTTCCTTAAAAACCCTGTGATCATCATAATAAACTTACACTTTTTTATGAAGAACTTGTAAGATTGTTAAAATTGTTTGGCATAGAACAATAATACTATCAGATACCAATGACTTTATGGAATTTTGAGGACATCATACATAAAATAAGAATGCATCCTTTTTCTCTTTAAGTCTGACCATTAAAAATGCTCTAGAGAGTGCCATAAATCTACCACCAAATTAAACTGCAGCTCACTTAGAAAGGAATAAGCTGTGTTAAGGTGACCCAGGTGCAAAAAATATAAAAAAAAAAAGAAATGAAAAGATTAGTGTAGTAACCAAACACACATAAAAACTGTAAAAGGGCCATACAGAGTATTTGAAAAGTTGTTAGTGTGTAAGTGTGTATAAAAAACTACAGGCAAAAATATTGTGGATGCGCACTTCTTTGGGGGATGCTTTACCAGAGATCCCAGGAAAATAGTTTTGCCTCAGACCATTAGAATTTTCTTCCTCATCATCCAGTGCTGCCATCTGCTGACCTATTCTGCATTCCACACTCTTATGTCCTGCATTAGAACAGAACTGAGCTTATTATTTTATCACCGTGGCTTCTCACACTCCCTGAACACGGTTACCTTACGTGCAGAATCTTTGAAAGCTACATCGGTAGTAATCCTATAACTGGTAGTGCTTCTTCATTGTCGGCACGGTTCTGGATGAGGATGGGATCTTTTTCCAAAAGCTTTGAAAAAGGCCAGTGATGGCCACATACTGTCCAGAAATGGTGTGTCATCTCTGCATGCAGTTCTGGGCATTCTGTGACTCTTTCACCCATCTGAACTCTGCTGAAGCTGTGAGTCTACAGCTTACCAACCTTTCTGGCAGGAGGAGGGCGGTTTGGTTCATTTCTCTTCAGCAAATATTTATTGGAGCTTCTAGACTGAGTCCTGCCTCACAAAGACTTTCTCTCTACACAGACAACATGGAATCCAGATTATTTGACTGCAAGATATGGCTTCCAGCCTCCTGTTTGCCAGGTTTCACCACTTCCTGTGCTCCCTTCCTATTGTCTATGGGTAAAAATGATTTCTGTGGAAAGAGAGACTACAAACTCCTACGGTCATTTTTAAAGTCTTAAAGACTAGAATCTAATTTCCTGAGTTAAGAGATTTTTTTTTAAATGCCAAGTATCCTTTCAACAAAATCACATAGTTTAGTCAATATGTGCTAATCAAACCCATTTTACTCTTCCAGTGAGTTCTGGGTAAACCTTCACATTTGTTCACAGAAAATCATTAACTGAGAGCACGGGTAATTTTCAAACAAGGACTGGTCTCTCTTCACCTTGTCGTGCTTTCAGATCCACTATAAAAAAAGCCGTGGATTGCTGCTGGAAAGTCAGACACCACTGACTTTAGTCCACAGGAATTAAGGAAAAAGTGGGTGAGATCCTTCTGGGTGTGGGTCTCTTACCCGCCAGTGGCACAAGGGTAGCTATTAGGCTACACTGTTGGATGACCACACACTGACAATTTGTCCCTGACACTTAGGAGCCTGAGACTCTGGAGCTAAGGAACTTGGACTTGAGTCAGACATTAACTTTTTTTTCTTTTAATAAGGTAAACTTTTAATTCCCAGAAATCACATAGTAAAATGAGAAATAGAGTTTAATCTTCATTTTTAAATGTTTTACCTACTATATTAAAGGAGAGTTATGGGACACAGTAGAAATAACAGTTTATTCTTTCCCATGATCAGTTTTAGAACTCAGAAACAAAATATATTTAGGAAAACTGACAAGAAACAAATTTTGTGACTCCTCTTTAGTCTTTCTGCTATTCTTTTTATCTTTTTTTACTTTTATTTATTTATTTTTTTATTAGTGAAACACCACGAGGTACAGTTATAGACTTGCAAATTTTTGTGCTTGGGTTTCAGTTATACAATGATCAAGTACAGGTCAAAAGAGAGAGCGTGGCCCCAAGTCAAAGGTAATAACCTTCAAATGACCACCGGGTTGTTTTCATCAGAGAAAAAAACTTCTCTGATGAAACAGAGAATATATAGAAAACAAACCAATTTCATCTGTACACACCAGATGCATGGGTGTAGGTATATCCAGGGCAGAGTCATGCCTAATGAATTTGGGGCTAGAGAGTTTATTGGATAATAAATGGAAAAAACAACAGATTTCTGAGCCGTTGGGTTACTCTGGGTGATGCTACAGTGGTACAGTCATATTGGGATTACAGTTTCACTCATCTGATACTGTTAGAGGGCAGTTGTTATGGAAATCAAGCAGTATGCAGATTCCTCAAAGCAGTAAGACTAGAGCTCCCATTTGATCCCACTGCCTGGCATCTACTCCCCAAACACAAAAACATTCATTTCAAATAAAAATTTATGCAGACCTATGTTTATTACAGCATTTAGTACAACAGAGAGGATAGAGAAACAACCCGTGTCCAATGACAGGTGAAGGGATCAGGAAATTGTGGTACATATACACAATGGAATATTGTGCCGCAGTAGGAAAAGATGAAATCTTGAAGTTTGCTGCCATGTGCATGGAACGGGGGGAAATGTTAAGCAAAATAAGTTAGAGGGGAAAAGATCAAATAGTAAGTCTGTGGTCTAGACTAAATAAGGGAATAGTTAGTACCGAATAATGAGAAATCCTTGGCTTAGTATTCGATATGCCAAACACAGCAACAACAAAAGTCTCCAATGGAGACGTTACTGGGCCTGCTCGAGCAAATCAATGAACAACGAGAGGACAGTGACAGTGACAGTGACAGGATTACAAAATTCAAATTCTCAAGAAGCTGAAGGTAAGGTGGTGGCAGGGGTTGGTGGATGAAGAGGTGAGCTAGAGGCGGCATTATGACGGGGTCAGAGGGTCTTGGGCACTTTTGTGTTGTAGAGTACAGTAAATCTGTACAGAAGTTCAATAATTGCTAACACTGTTGTAACTATGCTACCTAAACTCTAATTTTTAAAAATACAAGTATCTTTATAGTTGCATTAAGAATCTTTAAGGTTCGGAGCTGGAGCGAGAGCATAGCGGGTAGGGCATTTGCCTTGCATGCGGTTGACCCAGGTTCGAATCCCAGCATCCCATATGGTCCCCTGAGCACCGCTAGGAGTAACTCCTGAGTACAGAGCCAGGAGTAACCTCTGAGCATCGCTGGGTGTGATGCAAAAAAAAGAATCTTTAAGGTTCTATGAATGCTTATGAGAGCAATGTGAAGAATAAAGAATATCTGTATTCCGTTACACACATTTCAGTGGTTACTAATAGTTAAATAGTAAGAGCTACCATTCAATAATTACTAAAGTACTGTATGCTTATATATCATTTAATCCTAAAAATGAGATCAGTATTTTTATGTAGATTTGTTGTTATTTTTGATCATGTAGCTCATGACTCCTAAGGAAGTCATGCAATGGGAACGTTTTGGAACTCAGAATGAAATCGTTTCTCTGTGAGGGTCGCTTTCTTCTGTTCACTGCAGGCATGATCACTGCCTGTTTTTGCAGTTAGCAGTTCAAGTGTGTGTACAGATTTTCTTTCCTTAATTTCCTTTCTGCTTCATCTAAAAATCAGGTCATTCTTTATGTTTCAGTTGTTTTTCTGTGTAATTATCATAGTATTAATTATCTGAGATACATAACTTAGTGCTGCTTGTGTGTAGATTGATTTATGAAGAAGAGGAACTTACTAAAATATGTTTCTTGTGACCAGAGAAAAAAATATTTACAAGAAGATTACTTCATTTACTTTTATTCTTTGTCTAGGCAGAAAGTTCCACATTAGTATCTTTATTTGTATCTTACCAGCTATCCCATTTTATTAAAATGATATAAACTGCTCTATCAAAATGTAAGCTTCACAAGAGAAAAGTAGTGTTTTTTTAAAAAAATTTGCACAAGCAGTCTTGAAATAATAAATATTTAAGAAAGTCTATTAAGAAACAAAATCTCTGTGCACATCTATACCATACTTCCACCATGCATATGTGTATACAAACTTATCTGTACAGACTTTACCCCTTATTTTACAATACACAGGAACAATAATGTCTATTTGATAGGCTTGCTGGGATGTAATGTACAAAAAGCATGTGGTGCTATTACAAATACATAAAGGGTGGATATTATAATAATAGGAGACAATAGATTGGTCATTTATTTATTAGTTCTCAGAATGCTTACCATCTGTGCAAAAATGTAAGAGCTTCTTCTTTTTTAAAAAATTTTTATTAGTGAAACACCATGAGGTACAGTTGTAGACTTACAAATTTCTGTGCTTGAGTTTCGATTATACAATGATCAAGTACCCATCCCTCCACCAGTGCCCATTCTCCACCACCACTAATCCCAGTGTCCCTCCCACCTCCCATTCCCTCCATCCCACTCTGCCTCTGTGGCAGGGCATTCCCTTTTGTTCTAAGAGCTTCTTCTTATATAGCAATGGACAACATACAGTCTGTCACTGACCTTATAGAACTTGGAATGTAATATTTATTAAGAAAAATTACATAAATTAAAAATAATGTATGTGTGAAAGAGAAAATGTAATGGTATAAAACTGTTCAGAGTTACAGAAACCTTTTTGAGTAAGCCAAACATGCTCTTTTCTTTCTTGGTGAATTAGGGCGTGACACTATGTCTCAAAGAGGAGAAAATAAATATTCGGAGAATTGAAATAAGAGTTGCAGGGAGTGGAAAGAGATCTGACATAGTAGAGTTCTCAGGAATTAACAATGAATCACTTTATCATAAATATTAATTCAGAGTGAGAAAAAAATTATATTGCATAGTTTTCTCAAGCAGGATTCAAGATACCAGAAAAGGAGAAGTTGTTTAGGTTTCATTTAGTTTTTCAGATTGACAAGGTAAGTGACAAGGGATTACAGGGTATTGGAAAAGGGTGATTAAAATCATGGACCATGAACTCAATCTACACTGCTCAGAGATGGAATTGGCAATAGAAGTTGACTGACAGGATGATTGTCAAGAGCCCCATTGTCTGGGAATCCTGATGAATCCAGAAAGCTTATAATGGAAGTAGATGAGCTGATAATTTGAAGGTAGGAAGTTGTCATTGGAGGGTAAGATGTTTAAATTGATGATTTCACAAATGGAGCAGTTAGAGAAAATATAAATCAATATTGAGACCAGGGAAGTGGGTGGATGAGTTGGAGAATGTCAGGGAGGATCCGGAGGCCTGGAAGCTGGCACACCAAAGTGACTTGCACAGTGAACCTTACCACAGTCATTAAAGAGTGAGAAGGAATGATCAGAAGGTTAATGAAGGCAATGGAGGAGAGAGAACGTAAAACAGTGCAGGAATAGGAAGTTGGGTGGCAGGGCCAAGGATCAGAAGTCAGGAAACAGGTAATGGGAGAAAGGAGGACACCGCTACCACTAAGATTAGTGGGTTATGAAAGAATAAACACTTTACAAGTCAAGGTTACTTCAGACTCATCTTTCACTCATGGCATAGACAATTTTCAGCTGGGAAACGAAGTTCTGAGGAAATATTCTAAGAAAAGTTTCAGAACCTAAGCAGTTTGATGATGAAGTCCTAGAGGCTTAGGATGAAGAGGAAAAGAAAGAAAACTTAAGTCAGAAAGTACATACCTTTTTGCAATTTTCTGTTTAAAAAGAGTAGGTGACAGATGCTTGGACTAAGCAAAAAAAATTAAATCTGGACTTGTAATTTCATCCAATCACTCACCTATGTAACAGTATACTTCAATTTAAATGAATTCAACTGCAAACCCAACAAAAGATCTAAAGATCAGATTTAGGTCTGTCATTTCTTTAAAATTTTGTCTTCTCTTTAGTTATTTAACAAATATTTATCAAATAACCAGAGCCATTACACTAAAGCAGGAGTGATCCTGCTTATCATTTATGAATAGCCAGAAGACAGAGGAAAGAGATAAGTCAAAAGGTCAGTATTTCTCAGACTTTAATGTGCTTTTATGAATTATCTGGAGATCTTGTTAAGATGCAGAAATAGGTTTTATAAATCTGGCATGATGCCTAGATTCTGTATTTCTAACATGCCTTCAGCTGATGAAGATGCCACAGGTTCATGGGTGAAGTCGTTTGACTCCCAGGTAGAATAAGAAAGTAATTAAATTAAGGATAATGCTATTGTGACATGGCATAAAAGACTCACCTGAGGGTTGTAGACATGGATTTAACATGTTAGGGCTATGTATTTTCATCAAACACATTCAGATACAGCATGAGGTTGCCAAATAGTTTAATTGGCCTTGATGAAGTGAGATAAACCACTGGAATTAATCAGATATAGAACAAAGTGCTACCATTGATCAGGTATTAATACAGGTAACACGATGACTGACTGGTAGAAATTCAGCAATCCCTTGCGGCTCTTCAAAGATGACAGAACAATGACTTTGCCATGGTTACTTAACAAATGATTTCATCTTTTGCTATTTCAATGGTCTATGTGGTTAGTTGGTTTTAGGGAGAGACAATACCTTTCAAGACGACTTATACTGAAGTGCTAATGATATCAAAAACTTTGCAGTACTCATGGACAAATCTTAATGACTCACCCACACAGACATACAAATTTGCTATGCTATTAGGAAATGGATATTTGAGCTTTTGGATTATCTAATCACTGTAGCACTGTAGCACTGTCCTCCTGTTATTCATCAATTTGCTTTAGTGGGCATCAGTAACGTCTCACAACAAATTGTGAAACTTGTTGTTACTGTTTTTGCCATATTGAATATGTCATGGGATATAGCGATAGCACAGCAGTAGGGCGTTTGCCTTGTTCATGGCCAGCCAGCCTAGCCGGGTTCGATTCTTCTGCCCCTCTCGGAGAGCCCGGCAAGCTACCGAGAGTATCTTGCCCACATGGCAGAGCCTGGCAAGCTACCTGTGAAGTATTTTATATGCCAAACACAGTAACAACACGTCTCACAATGGAGATGTTACTAGGCCTGCTTGATCAAATTGATGAACAACGGGAGAACAATGATACAAAAAAAATGAATATGTCATGCGTAGCTTGCCAGGCTTTGCCATGTGGGCAACATACTCTCTGTAGCTTGCCGGGATCTCCAAGAGAGGCAGAGGAATCAAACCCGGGTTGGCCATGTTGGTAAGGCAAATGCCTTACCCGCTGTGCTACTGCTCCAGTCCATCTAATCACATTGCCTTATTTAAAAACATTTAAGTAATATAGGTAAAGGTAAAGGTAAAGACCCTCCCATTGATCATCGATTTGCTCGAGCAGGCCCAGTAATGTCTCCATTGAAGACTTTGTTGTTACTGTGTTTGGCATATCGAATACGTCACGGGGAGCTTGCCAGGCTCTGCCGTGCGGGTGAGATACTCTCGGTAGCTTGCCGGGCTCTCCGAGAGGGGCGGAGGAATCAAACTCGGGTCGGCCATGTTGGCTGTGTGCAAGGCAAACGCCCTACCGCTGTGCTATCGCTCCAGCCCTAAGTAATATAACATTATATAGATTTCAAGTACACAGAATTATAGATCAACATCTATGTATACATTGTGTTTGCCACCATAAATCTAGTTTTACATAGTAAAGGAGTATCACATAACCCCAAAGCAACTAGCTTAAGAAATAATGTACAAAGCAGAGCAAGATGTTGCGGTTGGGGATGGAAGTGTCAATGCCTCTCTTGCAAAACACAGGACCCAAAAGAAGAGAGAGAGAACACGGGGGAATGCCCTGCCACAGAGGCAGGGTGGGATGGGGGAGGACGGGGGGTGGGAGGGATGCTGGGACCCATGGTGGTGGAGGATGGGCGCTGGTGGAGGGATGGGTACTTGATCATTGTATAACTGAAACCCAAGCACAAAAATTTGTAAGTCTCCAACTGTACCTCATGGTGTTTAACTAATAAAAAAATTTAAAAAACAAGAATGGAGTGGGAGTGGAGGTGATAGTGGTGATGAGGGAGGATCTGTGGACAGTGCTGGAAGGAAACTGACACTGTGGGTGATGTGTGGTGTTGGAATATTGAATGCATGAAACCCACCATTGATAGCACCGTAAAATTATAAAGTATGTTACCAAAATAGTCTAGCTTCCATCTACCAACATACTTCTATTTATTTTTTTATTGTTGCTTTGCGCACCATGGTTTGAATATCTGTTGTCCACTGTCTTCGCTTGTTCATTAATGCGGAATCTGTGCAGATAAATTCATCACCCACTCTTTATAACATTATCCATCTTACATAAAATTTATGATGATCTAAAATAAAACTCTAAATGTTGAATTATGATCTATTACAGAACTTTTTTCCTCCTTCGCATTACATCTTATTTTGCTTCTGTTCCACCTTGAGTTCTGTCTCTAAATTATAGACTGATCTTGACCTCTGACTCTAGCATTTATTTCTGGCATTATTTATCTGCAGCATTTATACGTTTTCTATTGCAGAGTCACTGCATTTATTAAGTTTGTCTCTCTCACCTATGATGTTTTTAATTAGGATTCTCAGTATCAGTTACTAACCCTTCAGTTTCTCCCCTTATTTGTTCCAGCATCAGTAAGAGAAAAGACACTATTAATTTCTATTGTTTTTTTCATCCTCTCTCTCCTCTCTGATCTTTTCTTTTGCTTTTACATTTTGCATGCTACAGTTTTAAAAATAGTTTTATCTAGACTTTATTCTTATTTCTTGATCTTGAATCAACTACAACATGAGCTGTAACCTTGGAGTCTTCTTTTTTTTTATTCCCATGCAGACTAGTTCATCTGTTTATTTCAAGTTGCTACGGAAAATCTCTATGTTAAAAAGGAAACGGGCAGAGGTGATGCAGTGTGAACATGTTTTCTCCAGTTGTCTTCAGATTTGGACCAAAGCCGAAGGTTTTAGGATGCCTGGTCTCCAGATAGTCAAGCTTTACTGTAATAAGCAAATTGTACATAGAGATTAACACTAATAGCTACAACGGGAAATAACATTAACTCTGCAATTAAGACAAAAACCTTATATACACAAGGAAACGGAAGGTTTTTTTTTAATGGACTCATAACACTTTTTAGAGATGGATAGCAGTGAGGTATCTCTCAGACAAATCCTGACATAAAATTTTTTAGAGTAAATGCTTATGTTATCCTTCTTTGACTTGGAGGCCTTTTACTTCAAACTTCATTGGAATGTAAGAGATGAGATCTTCATTATTCACTTTAGCCTTTTGATATTTTTTTGAGCCATTAACATGGCTCTTTTTCGTTTCCGCAATATTTAGCTCACATTCTTATTACTCTGCTTCTTATTCAAGGAATGTTTGTAGATACAAAGATAAGATTCAAGAAAAAAAAAACATCGAAACTTTAAGTTATTTGTCACTGTCACTGACACTGTCCTCCCATTGTTCATTATCGATTTGCTCGAGCGGGCACCAGTAACAAGTCTCTCCATTGTGAGACTTGTTACTGTTTTTGGCATAGCGAATATGTCACGATTAGCTTGCCAGGCTCTTGTCGTGAGGGCACAATACTCTCGGTAGCTTGCCGGGCTTAAATGACACTTAATTTCAGGAGATGGGTCCTACCCCTTAAGTAGTTGTAGTATATTATGAATAAAAATTACCTATATAGAAAAGACATTTTAACTTAATTTCTTCACAACTTTGTGGGTTAGACAGGATGGAAATTACAGTTGTCAAATTTAGAGTCAAACTTGGTTTAAATTCTCACTTAATCACTTAATCACTTAATCCCCGTTATTCATCGATTTATTCCAGAGGGTGCCAGTAACGTCTCCATTCATCCCGGTTGCGTGCTAGCGTAGCCCAATGGTATCTGTTCGTTCTAGGAACATGCAGAGCCTCAAACCGATCATTTAGGGTCTTGACGAAGAAGTCTGACCATCTTATAGGTGGGCGTCCACGTGATCTTTTGATGTCTCGTGGAATCCAATCAGTAATGGCTCTAGTCCAGCGGTTGTCTGTAAACCTCATTACGTGTCCAGCCCATCTGATTTTTGATGTCTTGGCAAATGAGACAGCATCCCTGATTCTTGAGCGTTGACGAAGATCAGAACTTCGGATTCTATCTCTCATTTGAGTGAATTGTGATATTCCAAGCATAGTTCTTTCGATTCCTCTTTGAGAGACCCGAATAGTGTTCTCATCCTGTTTTCGTAGGGTCCAGGTCTCTGAGGCATATGTTAATGCAGGAAGAATAGTGGAATCAAAGAGATGTGCTCGTAGCTGGAGGTTCTTTGTCCTTTTAGTTATTTCTTCAATGCTCTTGAAGGCATTCCAAGCCGCTCTCTTCCTCCTGCGCAACTCAGGTGCCAGGTCATTCATCATGTTGATTTCTCGACCTAGGTATATATAACTGTTGCATTCGGAGATGGTGGTTCCGTTGAGAGCGAATGGAGCGTCAGGAACAAGGCTGTTTCTCATAAACATTGTCTTCGTAAGATTCAGCTGTAGTCCGACCTTTCCATTAAATTCTCATTTACCATAAATTAGGCAAGTTATTGACTATTTCAGTTCTCCTATCTTTAAAATGAGGATAATATATATCCTGTCTCATAAATTGTGTTGAGAATTAAATGAGTAATTATGTAGCCCATTGTAAACTAAGAAGTCTTTGGTTTTATTCTGATTATGAAAAGAGCAAATAAGGAGGGTTACTAGACCCAATTTAAACGAGTTCATACCTGCAGCATCAAATTCCATAAAGGGCTCATTCCCCTTGGGGTTCCAGCTGAGATTTCAAGCTGTTACCCGTTTTTTGATCCAAGAGCAAGCTGTTATTTGTCTTCTGGCTACCAACTGGAAGTTTTTACGAGCCTTCCACTCCTATTGTGCTCCCTGGACATGCCTCAGACTTCAGGTGTCAGTCATGAGCCCAGATTTCTCTGATGATGATTAGAGGTATTTAGACTCCCACCTCAAGTTCAAATACTTTGTTAAAGAAACTCGTTTAATTAAAAAAACCATTTATTCACTAGATCACCCATTTTGTCAGTCAAATAGCGAGACAGAACGCTGTATGGGGATAAAGTGAAAGGATCAAGCAACCATTGATCGCCAAAAGGCAACATTCTCCCCTAAGCCTCCACATGTTTAGCGACCCACAAACGCCATAAAATTCTATCATTTAGGAATTGTAGAAACAATTAGTGAAATTACTGATTATTGGCAATTGAACCTAATTTCTCCCTTCCTAGGAAATCAGGGGCTTGTCAATGAAAGGCCAGGCCCTACTCACAAGTCCTTCCTAAAGTTACCGTTGTTAACATAACAAAGACCATCATTGTCACTTTTAGCATTTAAATTCCTAGCCTTTGTTGTGAGCCAGAAACTATAGGTGAAGAACAAATCTGATTATTCAGGTGACCAAAACCACATTTCTTATGATTCACAGTAGGGCAGGAAGTGACTTGGGAAGTATGAGCATTATGACCAAGATCAATGAGTTTCTTCAGTGATTTATACATTATTAGTGTCTAGGATTTATTTATTTTTATTTAGTGGTTTGTCATCTTTCTTGAACTCATTGATATTTTAATTTTACACCCTCAAGACTGATATAATAAACACTCTGGGCTATGGCCCATATTGTTGAATTCTATGAAGCCACTTGTCTTCTGATTCCTCGGAGCCGAAGGATTTCTGTTAACATTCACAAACTAGGAATAAATTGTATATCTTACTCACTTGTTTGCCTTTCACCTTAGATTTTGAGATGCCATGTGTCAAGATCAGACTTACTGACTCTGGATCTTTTTATTTGGTGATATGAGTCTAGAGTAGAGAGTGTGGCAGTCAGTGGCATGCAGGACAGATATTTAGAAAATTTGACCCAGTACTAGTTGAAAGGAACACAGCTGAAACCAACCAAGAGGGACATTATGCTTCTGAAAAATCTCAAGGAAAATTATTGTCAGCCATGGTGGTTGTTGTTGGATAGGACTCTAAAAAGAAGGGCAAAAATATTCAACCAGTTAGTGTAAAAGTTGAAGATAGAGTGACTCTCAGAATATGGAAGTACCAAAGTGGTTCTAGATAACAAGGATACTTTCATTTATAGAGATGGTGACATTCTTGCAACGTATACAGTTTGGTCGGAGAGGCGGTACAGTAGGTAGGGTACTTGCCTTGTGCACACCCCACCAGAATTCGATTCCTGGCATCAAATATGGGCCCTCAAGTCTTGCCAGGGTGATCCTTGAAAAAAGAGCCTGCATTACAGAAATCTGACCAAGAGTCAGATACAGGCACTAGAGAGATTAGAGGGACAGTCAAGTCTTTTTAAGCTTTAAAATGGTAAAGTTGGCCCAGTTACTAACACAGTTCACACAGAGCTTATATAGGTTAAACAAAGGGTACACTGATTCTAGGGAGCAATTTTCTCGTTGAAAACATACACAATGTCTGCTAATATATGTATTGCTTGGCACAATTAGTAATTAGTATATTATGCTTTAAATTCCACAGAGACATTTATTGTTTCTGTTGCCCTGTCCCATTCCTGCTTAAACAACCAAATCTGTCTGGCTCTTCTGCTCTGTCCTAATTATAAATTTATGATTTATGGCCTATTTTATATTTTCTCAGCATCCAGAATGGATTACTTCGAGGGCCTACCTCTGCTTCTACGCCAAATTTTTCTGCTACACCAGGAGTAAACCCTGAGCACAGCTAGGTGTGGTCCCAGTAGAAACAAACAAACCAAAAAGGAAAAAAAAACACAAAGAAGGGAAGTGTGTAGATTGAAATATAAGTTACTATTGAAATGGCATCCCATGACACTGCACAATCCACCGAAGTTCTGAAATCTTTCATCATGTAAATAATCCCCATCTCTCTTTTATAAAAAAAAAACTAATGCTTTGATTGACATAAACACTTTTAAGTAAAATATATATTTATATAAATAAAATAAAAAATCAGACTTGTTTATATTTGTGGTGTTGTTGGTGGAGGATTGCAGCCCAGGGAGGTGAGGAAGGGTCAGAGAAGGGGTTAGAGTGATAGTACAGCCCTCCCGTTGATCGTCGATTTGCTCGAGCGGGCCCAGTAACGTCTCCATTGGAGACTTTGTTGTTACTGTGTCTGGCATACCGAATACTCTCGGTAGCTTGCCGGGCTCTCCGAGAGGGGCGGAGGAATCGAACTCGGGTCGGCCATGTTGGCCGTTTGTAAGGCGAACGCCCTACCGCTGTGCTATTGCTCCAGGTAGGTAGTACAGCAGGTAGGGCAAATTTCTTGTACACAGATTCAAAGCTGGGATTCGATCTCAGACATCCCTTTCGATTCCCCAAGCCCTCCAGGAGAGATCCACGAGCTCAGAGCCAGGAATAAGTAAAGTCCTGGGCACTGCCAGGTGTGGCCAAAAAGGAAAGGATTGGGTGAGAGTTACTCCCCATCTCCACACTCCATATGCTTTCAAGCTCTTGTCTTCATGTGGCTGCAAAGAATTTGCAGAAATGAACAATAGTGTGATAAAAATAATTTTTTTAATTTATATATTTTTAATAGTGAGACATCATGAGGTACAGTTGCAGACTTACACATTTTTGTGCTTGGGTTTCAATTATACAATGATCAAACACCCATCCCTCCACCAGTGCGCATTTCCCACCACCACGGATCCCAGTATCCCTCCCACCCCCAACCCCCATCCCACCCTGCCTCTGTGGCAGGGCATTTCCCTCTCTCTCCTTTTGAGTGCCATGGTCGGCAAAAGAGGCATTGAGTGGCAATCATGTTTGGTCTATAGTCTACTTTCAGCATGCTTCAGGATATACAAAATACTGGTTCAACTCCACAAAAAGAAAACATTCAACCCCATCAAAAAATGGGGAGATGAAATGAACAGAAACTTTGACAAAGAAAAAATCCGAATGGCTAAAAGACACATGAGGAAATGTTCCACATCATTAATCATCAGGGAGATGCAGATCAAAACCACAATGAGATATCACTTCACACCACAGAAACTGGCCCATATCCACAAGAACAAAAGCAACCAGTGCTGACGCAGATGTGGTGAGAAAGGGACACTCCTTCACTGTTGGTGGGAATGCCGACTGGTTCAGCCCTTTTGGAAAACAGTATGGGTGATTCTCAAAAAACTAGAAATTGAGCTCCCATTTGACCCAGCAATACCACTCCTGGGAATATATCCCAGAGAGGCAAAAAAATATAGCTGAAGTGACACCTGCAATTGTCTGTTTATTGCAGCACTCTTTACAATAGCCAGAATCTGGAAAATACCTGAGTGCCCGAGAACAGATGACTGGTTAAAGAAACTTTGGTACATTTACACAATGGAGTACTATGTAGCTGTTAGAAAAGAGGAAGTCATGAAATTTACATACAAGTGGTACTACATGGAAAGTATCATGTTAAGTGAAATGACTCAGAAAGAAAGGGATAGACATAGAAAGATTGCATTCATCTGGGGAACATAAAGTAACAAAATAGGAGACTAACACCCAAGAATGGCAGAGATTAGTACCAGGAATTTTACTCAATGACCCGGAGGACAACCACACATGTTAGGGGAAAAGGGAGCTCAGAAAGAGAAGGGAACACTAAATAAAGGGTGTTGGGAGGATCCGCCCAGGATGGGATAAAAATAATTTTTAAAAGAAACATGACAGAAGAGAGGGAGTGATGTGAAAAGTCCATGAAGTAAAATAAAGGAATAGCACACCTGAAGTTGTGATGGAGGTGATTCCAGAATAAGAAGGTGAGTTTGCTTGCCTTTGCAAAGTTAATGTCATATTTTCAAACTGCCCTAGCTCAGGGATTTCTATGTAGATAGAAGTCTCCAGCATTGTCGAGGGAAAAAAGACTGAACTTTTGGCAGTCTTTCAGTCTTTTGACCCTGCTATAGTTTCTCCTCTCCTGATGATGTCCACTCTTCTCTGAACTGGGCTAAAGTCATTCAAACTTACCGGGTCTCAGTTCCTGCATAGGCACAGACAATGCATAGCTTTGGGGAGGGCAAAAGGGTTGGCAACAGAGAAACTTTCATTTTGGGTTTTATTTCTTCCTGAAACTTATTGCCAAACAACCTCTACCTGCTACCTAGTTAAGTGCCATGATTGGGTAGGAATGTTTTATTTGTGGGTTTGTGTGTGTGTGAGAGAGAGAGAGAGAGACAGAGAGAGAGAGACAGAGAGAGAGACAGAGAGAGAGACAGAGAGAGTGAGACAGAAAGAGAGAGACAGAGAAAGAGACAGAGAGAGAGAGAGTGAGGCAAGATAGTTTTTTTTTTTATTTTGGGGTCACACCTGGCGATACACAGGGGTTACTCCTGGCTCTGCACTCAGGAGTTACTCCTGGCAGTGCTCAAGGGACCATATGGGATGCTGGGAATTGAACCTGAGTCGGCCGCGTGCAAGGCAAACGCCCTACCCGCTGTGCTATCTCTCCAGCCCCAGGCAAGATAGTTTTTATTGAAACTTGCTTAGAAAGATGTGAGGGGAGAAAGAGAAGTACCAGAGAGAGAACATAGGTTTCTCCACAGTGGAAATAAGCAAGCAAAGAGACATAGACACAAACAAGGAAGATGTATGTTCAAGGGAGAACACAGGCTGGAAGAGCAAGCCAAGAATGTTCTCTATGTATTAAAATAGAATTTGCTGCCATCCTGCAGGCAGAGTCTATATCTGTCAGGCACCTGCTCTGCACCAGGCCCCAAGGTTTTGCAATTCAGTGGGCCAGAAGTAGTAGTGAGGAAATGCAGGTAGGTCAGACATGCATTTATTATAGCCCCGATGGTGTGTTCAAGTGGGGATGACGTTATATAGGGGTATGAGCAGAGCTGATATAGGACCAGGGGACATAGATGCCCCCCACCTCTACTCCAGCGCATTACCATTACAGGCAGTTACATAAGCAATTATAATAAGCAAAACTTGTACATGGTTTGGGACTGGAGCGATAGCACAGTGGTAGGGTGTTTGCCTTGTGCACAGCCAACCCAGCTGAGCTGGGTTTGATTCCTCGGCCCCTCTCGGAGAGCCCGGCAAGCTACCAAGAGTATCTTGCCCACATGGCAAAGCCTGGCAAGGTATCCGTGACGTATTCAATATGCCAAACATAGTAACAACAAGTCTCATGATGGAGATGTTACTGGGCCTGCTAGAGCAAATCGATGAATAACGGGAGGACCGTGACCGTGCACATGGTTTGAAGTCAGGTGTCTTTGGAAGGAAGGCCCAACAGTGAGTAGTACAACTATGCCTATATAATTTAAACTATCTTATTTATATCTGCAGTGCCAGTGTAATGCCGACCTCACAATAGGCACACTCCATTATTGTTGGCTGAACCAAACTAAATAAATCTAAAATTCCAAGGTATAAGTTTTAGAGCTTTTTTTTTATGTTTTCTCAGTAAATGGTCACTGGCATAATAGGTCACAAAAATAAGCTTTGTTAAACTCTCTCCTCGTAGGGGGCTAGAGCGATAGCACAGTGGGTGGGTTGTTTGCCTTGCACATGGCTGACCCTGGTTTGATTTCCAGCATCCCATATGGTCCCCCATGCACTTCCACAAGTAATACCTGAGTGCAGAGCCAGGAGTAACCCCTGTGCATTGCCGGGTGTGACCCAAAAACCCCCACTTATCCCCAAAAAACTGTTTCTCCTAAATAAAATAAAAAACATATTTCAGATGAACATGGGCTGGTGCGATAGCACAGTGTGTAGGGCATTTGTCTTGTACATGGCTGACCCAGTTGGCCCAGGTTCAATTCCTCCGTCCCTCTCAGAGAGCCAGGCAAGCTACCCAGAATATCTCGCCCGCATGACAAAGCCTGGCAAGCTACCCGTGACATATCCGATATGCCAAACACAGTAACAAGTCTCACAATGGAGACATTACTGGGCCCGCTCAAGCAAATCGATGAGCAACGGGAAACAGTGACAGATGTACATGCTTTTATTAAAACATTAAAAAGACAAATATAAACTATGATATTTTATGCTTAGGAATAAAGTATTTCTTACTATTTCTCTATAATAATAAAATGGTGTTTATACATTAAAGGCTTTCTACCACACTTAAAGAAGGGATTAATGAAGTGACATTTTATAAACTTTAAGGGAAAACATGCTGGAAAATAAGCAACCTGGAGCAAACTGTCCTTGTTTCACATGTTCTGTATACAAAGATGTGCTGTTTTAAAGAGACAAGTAACACAGAGAGAGGGCATAGGTCATTTCTTAAGTTGTATTCTCTTTCACATCCTACTTTTAATTGCTTTGAGAACTCCTACCCCCAAAGTATTTTAGTTCAGTTTTGTTTCATAATACAAAGTTGAGGTTTACCAGTTGAGGTTATGGAACCCATTAATTTTTTGCGCACCATCTGGTATAGAACTAAAATCACCCTGTTCAGAAATTGAACAGATTTATGATTCCCAGTAATCATCAGCTTTAATACAAGTCTCTGCACGGACCACCATTCATGAATCAAGCTCAAGTACTCATAATTTCTTGAACTCATGAAGAAAGACTTTGAAAGAGTTTAAACAGGATCTGTGAAGATAGTACAGCAGGAAGGGTGCTTGCCAGGCATGTAACCCTGACTCATCCTTGGTACCCCATATGGCCCCTTGAGTCCCACGAGGAGTGATCTTTGAGTGCAGAGCTAGAAAAAAGCCCTGAGAACTACCAGACATAGCCCCCAACAACAAAAACAAAAAAAGACAAATAAAAGAGGTTAATCAATATTAAAACTCAGCTGTATGGTTGTCATGTGCCATTTACAGAACTGTTACATTCAAGTAACTCCCCAAACTCACATGAGATATGGATGTAAAATTCAAATCAGTGCCTGAATTCATCCTTCTTTAGACTATGATGACTTTGGATCCATTTCATTGTGAAGTGTAAAACACTCAAGATAGGGAAAAACAATTTATAAAGTCATTTGAGTTTTATCCTCATATTCAGTTCCTTTATTTTGCCTACTTGAAATAAGAAATGAAAATGGAATCAAGAACCAGTGATTGGGGTTAATAGCAACTCAAATATTGTTAATATTTTGAAATTAATCTGGATCATTCAGGTGACCCAATGTAATTACAAAGAAAGAACAGTCAGAGAATCAAAAGCAGACAGCTGAATGAAGCACCCCTAAACCAAGGAACCCGAGCGGTTTCCAGAAGCTTCACTGTACAATAGCAAACTTCCTTTTAATGACTACAGAAGGAATGCAGCACTTCTGACATCTTGATTTTGGTCATGTAAGTCTCGTTTAAGACTTTTGACATCTCCATGTGTAAAATAATAAATCTGTGTTATTTTAAGTTACTAAATTCGTGGTGGTAGTAGTAATATCAAGATTAAGATTAGAAAAGTAAGTAACACGGATACTATGATTTAATACCCATTTATTTACTGAAAACATAAAACTAGGTTTGTGGGTCCTGAGAAACTGTAGGACAGTTCAGGTAAAATGAAAATTCTGGAGTGATCACATTGATATAATAGCCACAAAGGGCAGTGAAAAAAAATCAAAGTTCGCAATGGATTACTGAAGACATGAAGGACACGCAGGCCTTAAATACTGTTTCAAAAGGCATGTGTGAGAAGAAAAAGGGGAACATCAAACTTTAAAATTCTCCCATCTAACAGGTCAGACTCATAGTACAGAGACAGCATGGGAGATAAGGCTCTTGCCCTGAATGCAATCACCCCACTTGGAAGTCCAGCAGTGCATATGATCTTTCTGGACCACCTGGGGTCACTGCTAAGCACAGAACCAGTAACAGACCCTGAACACCACCAGTCACAGCCCACCTTTACATAAGCCCCAATATCTCCTAATTATGTTTCTCTTGGCAGAAGTCTTATATAAATATTTATGAGGGAAAATGACTACCAATTACTTTTTTTTGCATTATAATGATAACACTAATATTTTATATGTACCATTTGATTACTGAAATCAATTAGTTCAGTCTTAGTTTGACTCAAACATGCACTCCAACTTTATTCTAAAATTACGACTTCCTTGTTTGGCACAGTATCAAAATAAGCATATAATAGAGCAAAAGTGTATAAAAGTATACAATTAGGGATTGTTGGTTCAAAAGTATCAGGAAAAGGGATACAAAAGATTTTGCACTTAAGAAAATGTATTTGCGTGACTACCCAGATCTGGGCCCATACCTCTTTTTGTTTGATTTTGGGCCACGTCTGGTGGTGCTTAAGGCTTACCAATCTGAAAGGATCACTCCAGGCAGGGTACAAAGGTCACACGAGGTGCCAGGATTGGACTTGGGTTGGCTGTGTGCAAGGCAAGCACCATACCCACTGTACTATTTTTCTGTCCCTGCGTCTATGTCTTTTGTTGGTGACATTTTTCAGCTGTTAACATGTTGAGCTTTATTTTCCCTTTACTTATGTAAAGCACTGTGTGCTTCCAAGTATATTTGTGAGTCCCTGAATTTGTAAAAACTTGGACTTACATTCCAGCTTCCCTGTCTACTAATAACTGACTTACCTACTATTGGAGCTAGCAAGATTTAGTTTGATTGTATATAAAATAGTGATGATAAATAGCATACGCTCGGGGTTGGAAAAATAATACAGTGACTAGGGTGCTTGCCTTGCATGCAGCCACCCTGGGTTTGATTCTTGGCACATATAAGGTCCCTGAAACCCCACAAGAGTGATCCATGAGTGCAGAGTAGTGATTTATTCTTTATACACACATAATTTAATAATAAGGAAATGAATATGACTCAAGGCAACAGAGTCTGAAAACAAGCCTACAGAGCTGAGTTTACCAGGAAGGAAACGGTGATGAAAGACAGGTTGAGGGGAGACATTCTGGTGGAGCATGCAGTGTTAGTACATTGTATCCATGAAACCCTATCACTGACAATATTGGAAATCATTGTGCCTAGGATGAAAGTAATTAATTAATAAATCAATAGTATGATATTTTGAGCCTGGCAAGCTCCCCGTGGCATATTCGATATGCCAAAAATGCTAACAACAAGTCTCACAATGAAAAAGTTACTGGTGCCTGCTTGAGCAAATCTATGAACAACGGGAGGACAGTGCTACAGTGCTATGATATTTTAAACAATTATATAAAATACTCAACAGAGTAAATAAAGTTCAATTAACAGTTATATTAGCTTCATTATTAACAATATCATTTGTCAGGGTACAGGGAAAAAGCTTCCACTCCCGGATTCTTTTGGTATTTTTGGGGGGGTTCTTTTGGTTTGGGGGTCACACCCAGCCGTGCTTAAGGTTTACTTTTGGCTCTGTTCACAGGTATCGCTGCTGGAAGTGCTCAGAGGACCATGTGCGGTCCTATAGACCAAACCTGGGTTAGCCACCTGTAAAGCGAACACCCTACCCACTGAACCATCACTCTGGCATCACCCCCCCCGGATTCTTTTCTAATTGTGGAAAAAATCAAAATAACATCACATATGTTAGCATGAGAAAAATCAACTTAATAATATCTATGTGGGTTATATAGGCGCTGATAAAATGGAGGGATAGATAGATCATAGAAATCCCAGGTAAGAAGATTTGGGACAACAAGTAGAGTGAAGGTAGACTTTATTTGACAAAGAAGGGACCACCCCACTTTTGCCTCTGAAAGTAGAGATGAATTATTCAGAGATAGTATGTCACCGTTAAACTTACACCTATAAGATAGCTCTCAAACTATCTTCTTATAAAAAGGCAGAGCAGGGATTTGTTCTTTAAATAAAATGTCAGAGGAATAAGACAAGGACAAGAACTTCCTTTCAGCATCTAGGGTATTCACTGTTATTTGCATTTTAAATGGTAATTCAATTCCGGAAACCCACAAAAACTTGATTGTAACTTGATTTCCAAACCAATGTCATAAATATTAGAAGAGGCCTGCTCTTGAAAGGAGCTTATCTACCTCTTTAGGGAAGACTAATCCTAATATACATATCAAGAGACCTTAATCACCAACAGCTATTCACCATATTCTATTAACAAATTGCCAATTTGTTTGGTATGTCTATAATGCATTTTATCAAAGGAACTCAAGTGATGTTGAAAGTTATATCAAATTCTCTCAGTCATTTCTTGCCCTTAATCTAATTACCTGGCTGAGTACAAAATGAAACAAAACCACAAAAAATATTTAAAGTGATCTCAATGTTCTTTTCTTTGAAAAACTGCTGGGTTCTTTCTGAAGTTCGAACATATTTAATCTCTAGTATTTTATCATAGTGTTTTTGCAGCATATATGCCTCACGAGTAATCCACTACAAACGCTTGTTTCCTACTGGGTCTATATTTTAAAATTATTTTCATACTGTTAAGACTATGATAGTATTTATAGGTTGATTTCCCCAGTTAAACTATTCACTCTTGAAAGATGATGCTGGTTTTTCATGTTTTGAATTAGCGTGCATGTGTTAGGTCTTCTAAAATGACATGATTGATATTCAGAGACCTATCTTCACCTAATTCCTGGACAGTTTATCTATGAGTTGTGCACTCTGAATGAGACTAGCAATCGAATGCACTTTTTGTCTGATTTTCCAAATAAAGGGTCTATTGGGAACTAAGGGTGGTAGTTCATAGCACTGGGACCTATGTGTTGCATTCATATACAGGCAGCCTGGGCTCCTTCTAAACACAAACCCTAAGCACTTAGCACCAGCAAGTGTGTTGTGAGGTTCAAAGAAAAAAATTAGAAAAGAAATAGGTTCTATAAGATACATAAGAATTGTAAGAAATTTCTTATTTAGATTAAGTACTCAGCCTGGGCTGAGTACTTATTTAGTACTATAAAACATAACACTTATTATGTCACATGTAGAAATTACCTATTTATTTGTTTATTTATTTTGTATTTGGACTACACCTGGCTGTGTTCAGGGCTTACTCTTGACTCTGTGCTCAGGGATCACTCCTGATGGTGTCGTGGACTATGTGTTGTGCTGGAGATCAGTCTGGGGTTGGCCACATGCAAGGCAAGTGTACTAAGCCCCTGTACTATTCCTTAGGCCCGAACTACAGATTTAAAGGAAGTAAACTAACCAGTAATTCTGATTTTGTCTTATCTATGTATTACTTGTGTTGAGATGGCAGACAATAATTTATTCATTCCAACTGAACAAAGTAAATTAATAGATTTCCCAGCACAGACTCCATTTTATACCTGTTCTAAAGTTCTTTAAAATCTCAATCACTCCCAACCTTTCAGTCCAGATTTAACTCACCTGTTTGATTCATCAAATCTTGGTCACTTGAGTACAACTTTTGTCTCTAATCTATTTTCAATTTGCAATTTTTTGAGGGTTGGTTTGGGTCACATCTAGTTGTGCTCAGGGCTTACTCCTGGCTTTATACTCAAGATCACTCCTGTAGGGTTTAAGGGACTAATTGCATTGCCAGGGTTTCAACCCAGGTTGATTAAGAGCAAGGCAATCACCTTAGCTGCTATGCTATCCTTTGATCTCTAATTCCGTTTTAATAAATAACCCAATGAAAAACCAAATACATCTTTTAATAACTGTACCATATACTTGTTGCCTTAGTTTTCCAATAAAATGAGTCACATATGTAAATTTATAAATATTACAAAGAAAAATCAATATAGATTTATTGTCTAATATCAAGTAGAATACATTGTCATAAACTAACTTATCTTTACGTGGATTTGCGAAAAGCACATTTACTAAAATATGTTTCTAATGTAGTTATCATTGAGCAATGGGATTATTTTATTTAACAATCTGACCTATAAATTTGTTTTTGAGGCCCAGCAAGCATGCAACAAACTTGCTAACGAGAAAAAAAATAGAAAGTGAAATTTACGTAAATATCTTCATTTTAATGCAGAACAAGAAAGAAACTATGGTTGCTAAGGGCAAAATACATAAAACTGCACGTGGCTGAATGCATAATAGACCTCCACAATGCCAGCTATTTAAATAACAACTTTGAAAACATATTAAAAAGCAGCAGAAGTGAAAAATTGTTTTCTTCCTTTGAAAACCACCTAGACCACACTTTTCTTATAAAAACAGAAGAGGATGTGCCGCCAACGAAAATGAACGCTTTGTTTCTTTTGCATATGGGCTCTGAATTGATGTATAAAATATTTTGGGAAACAAAGCATAAGAGAGTCAAAATTACCATGTTGATTTTGCTCTCAAAAACAGTTTTCTTTTTATGTAGGCTGCCAAGCCTATCATACTTTTGGCAGATACAAGGCAACGTCTTTTGAATCAGTATCATGAAGCTGGTAAACCCCGCTAACAGCTACCGTTACCTGGCAATGCGTGTCAGAGATTTTTATTGTTGCTATTACTCAGAGGAGTGAACTGACATTTAGACGTTTCATATAACAGACCTGGCAACTTTCTCCCTACAAACAAAATATTTTAAAGATATTTAAAAGATGATTCAGGAGGACAGAGGACCCTGGCGCGGAATCAAAATATCTTATTTTGCAAAGGTAACATGACACACATTTTTTTTTTGTAAGGGACCAGATAATAAATGGTCTGATGTGGGTGAGATAAAGTCTTCCCTCTCCTTTTCACCTTTCTCTCTTCATTCTTCTCTCCCTCATATGTACCCATGAGCACGTGCTAACATCCTTTAAATTTTATAAACATTTTGACTTGTGGGCAGGGTTTGTTGTCATTTGCTTATGCTTAAATTCTGCCAACAAATGTTTTTAAGCAATGTGGTCACTACTCCCCTAGAACAGAATCTGCTAGCAGAAATAAATGAAAAAAAAATCAGTCATGCCACTTGTGCATGGTGTCAAAATGTAGAGAACTTTATATTTAACTCAGGATTTCAGGGTAAGACAATCTGTGGTAAAATGATAATAAGAGGAGGTAGAAGATTAGCAGGAGATAAGCCAAAGAATAAATAAGCAAATGAACTTTTTGAGCACAATGACATTTTCTAAACATAGACGTGTTTGACAGGATCTAATTTCAAGAATTGAAATTTGGTCAGTGAACTAAATGTCCTCTAACCAGAATCAAAGATAGATCATCCTTTACAAGTCACATAAAGGGATTTAATTTTATAGGCAAAGGACAACATTAAAGTATTTTAATAAAAATGTGAGGGACCAGAGGGATAGTAAGTACAGTGGGTAGAACATTTGCCTTGTCTCTGACTTGAGTTTATTCTCCCACATTACATACGGTCCCCTGAGTCCTGCCAGAAGGAGCGATCACTTCGCAGAGCCAAGTGCAAGCCCAGAGCACCACCAGGTAAATTCTCAAAAGAAAGTAAAAGAAAAAACAGCTAATACAATATATAAAATAAAAGACAAGACGTGAAGTGAAAAATCTGGAGTTTTTACAGATTGCCTTGCATGAAAAAGTAAGATTGAATTGGAGAAATTCGAACAAGATGGTAGACACTATTTCAAAAGTTTCCTGAAGCCCATATTTGGTTTTGAAATTTGTGCTTAACTTAGTTCTTAAGCAATAAAAATGTAAAATAAGGAGTATCTTTCATATTATTACATACAATTACAAAAACGAAGCAACACTAAAATGACTTCCAAGAAGAGATGAATGTATTCACTATATTAATTACACAGTGAAATATATAAAATATTGACAGCTGATGTGATGAAAAATTGACTTACCGTTCTGTCGTTAACATTTTCACAAGGAGAAGTTAAAAATGGAAAAAGTCTGTTGCAAAAAGTTTCAAAAAGGAACTGTCTAGTGAAGGCAGATCCCCAATGATCGAAGTGATCCTGACTGCACAATCTGTTATCAGCTCAGAATGGGGAATCACCTTCAAGAATGGGGAATCACCTCCCCCTAAAGACTTACATCTTACTGCGTGCTTGGGGGAGGAGGAGGCAGTCATCTCTTCCCTGGCACGTGCTACACCTGTGTGTGTTCGAATACACTCCCCTTGCTTTTGACTTTGATAAATTCGTTTACATGATGCACATATGGCACTAGTAATGTGATAGACCAGAAATGTTTGAAGAAGTGCTAAAGTGTGCCCTTTCTCACACGCTGTAACTGCAAATTATGTTTCAACATCCATGGAATAAAGTATTGGATTACATCCCTTGGCTTCGCTATACCAGGCTTGTTACTAGGTAGCTTTGGGAATTTTATTATCCATTTAATTTTTTGAGTTTCTGTTTTCTCTTCTGTGACATAAGTTGTTCAATGTGTGATCTTTAAGTTTCACAATTCTAAAATGTTATTTTTTAATGAATTGCAATAGAAAGACTAGAAACAAGTCATATGCTATATGTTTTCTTAGTGGCAGTCAGGAGTTATTAGAGCATCACAAAATCAGAGTAATGTTCCTGGAATTACTGATTACGTCACAAAAAGCTTAAGATCACAAAAATAACAGAGTTCTAAGGATTCTCTGAGTACATTTCATCTAATCTCTACTACGGTACAATATTATCAATGTATCCTCAAAAGAAAACCTCTCTTCTGGATCATCTCCTTTGACAGAGAATTCATTCATGTAAGACATCTATACACCTACTTGCCCTGATATCAATGCCTATGAACCAATTTGAGACATTCATCTCATGACAGTTTCGTATAGTGATGTAAAAATAATTAAAGTTTCGTCTTCCTTTCCCCAAATTACAGATTCCCATTTACCTTGCTATTTTCCTTTTGTAAGTGTGCGCGTGCGCACACACACACACACACACACACACACTCACACTCACACTCACACCCACACTCATACTACAGATTCTCCACAGAAGATATATAGCAAATACTATGCACCAGTAAATATGCAAGTGCAAATGCACACAAGCACACACACTCACTCACACACACACGCATACACTATAAATTCTTCTCAGGAGATAGAAATCTGCACCACTAAATATCATACTAGGGTCATATAGTACTCATTTGAAGGAACAATCTTCTATTAATTTGTGCATATCAACGCCTAGGCAGTTAAGAAAGCAGGGTTCACTTTTTTAAAAAATTGTAATTTCTAAACTGTGCTAGGTGATAGAACAGGAATAAGCATTTCTTTCTTTTTTTTTTTCAGATGAAAGGAATCCTTTAAACATGTGCATTTGTCTTAAAGAAGATTTGTAAATAGCATGCACTTATCTTCACAGAGACAGTACCATTTTGAAATGCCAAGCAACCTTTTTCATTTTTTTATTTTTTGAGTACACTTTTGCAGCCTTTATTCCTGAAAACATTTTAGTAACTGTGACTAAATAAAAGGCCTGCAGCTCAATGCTCTCTCTTTCCCTAACAGAAAATGTTGAAAAGTGGACTCATCATTCAGTATGAGAGAGGTGCCAAATGAAAGAAAGAACCAGTTAAGGAGGAGAAAAGGTAGCGTCTGGGCAAGTTGCCTAAAGGGACATGGGTTAACCATCGAATTGGAATTGAAAATGTGAATCATTTTCTCTTCATTTTTTTTACCTGATTTGAACAATGGAGACAGTCTTTGAACTTGTGTTACTTGTTTCATGTTCTTTTATCAGGGTAGGAAAAGGCAACATGAGAGCAGAAGTTGAGTCAAAAATACGGTACGTTGATCCCAAAACCTCTACTTGTAGCATCTTTGTGAATATGCTTAGTCAGTTTGACTTCAGTTTTCTCATTTAAAGATTAGATATTAATATATTAGTTCATCGATTCCCTCGAGCAGGCCCCAGTAACATCTCCTTTGTCCTAGCCCTGAGATTTTTTTAAAAAGTGCCATTTTAAAGGCTCTTTCAGGCTTAGGAGAATGAGACCCATCATTGTTACTGGTATTTGGCATATTGGGTACGCCACAGGGAGTTTGCCAGACTCTGCCGTGTGGGGAGGTTACATTTGGTAGCCTGCCTTTTTGTCCAAAGTAAGAATGAGATAATAAGATGTCCCGCTTCCTGGAGCTGGGTTTTATAGTCTCTGGGTCTTGGTCGCTGATGGGATTACACGGTGCCAGGGGGCCAGTTGGTGGGTGTGACCCCTGTCTACTGGAAGTGCTAAACATATTAGTGCTAAACATAAATATATCAGTGCTAAACAAAATTATAAATGATACCTATGCAACTTCTACAAAGACATTCCTTAATTCTTTAGTATATTTCTTCATACATCTGAAATTATTATTCAAATAATTGATGATTTTAAACTTGACTGTATATATTGAGGAATTACCAGAGTTTAAAAAAAAAAAGACTAAGCTCTCATTTTTTTTTGTTTTGAGGTGGCGACCCTTGATGTTGATCAGGGCTTATTCCTAGTTCTGCACTCAAGGATCATTCCTGGTGGTACTTGGAGTACCCTATGGGATGTCAAGGTTGAACACGGGTCAGCTATGTGCAAGGCAACACTCTACCTTTGATATTATCCATCCATCCTTAAGTGCTCAGCCTTTATATTTGTAAACTTCTCCTTTAAGTACTATGGATGGCCAAAATAGTGGGATATTTAAAATTACATTTGTAAAGGAAAGCTCATCTACATGTAGACATTTCTGTAGTTTCACAACTATAGAGATAACAGGAAGGTTGAGTGTTTTGAGTAAATGTATGGAGTCTCTATTGCATAAAGAAAATGAGGCCAGAGCACATATTCAACTAACTTTTTGGGCAAAATAAAAGCAAGATTGGAAATTTATACACTGAAGATATTCTATTTTCCTCTACAAATCCTCTTCACTAGGAGAATTTAAGTCCTTTTCATTTAGATAACTAGAATTTCATTCCTTTTGCATCAGATTTTTCCAATCCTATTTATCGAAGAAACTATTTTTCCTCTTGTGTATTTTGATGTCCTTATGAAAGATTTATTGATTGAATGTGTAGAGGCTTCCATTGTCTTAATTTTATTCCACTAGCCTACTTTTCTGTTTTTATGCCAGTAAAATACTGTTTTGAATCCTGTAACTTTGATCTAGTTTGAAATCAAAGTGTGATTCTTCCAGCTTTCTACTTTTTGCTAGTTTTGATACTAAGGCTTTTGTTTGTTTGTCTGTTTCCCTACATTTTACAGTACTATTTTCCTATTTTTATGAAATGACCTTGGCATTTTGGTAGAGGTTGTGTTAAAACTGAGATTTTTTTGGTGTAATATTGATACTTTAGCAAATATTAATCATTCATGATCATACCCTATTTGTTTCTTTATCAATCTCTTTCATCACTGAAGTCTAAAGTATAGATTTTACCATGCAAATCATTTACTTCCTTTTCTTTTCTTTTTTTTTTTTTGGTGGACCACAGTCATGGTGCTCAGAGTTTACTTCTGGCATTCTTTGTTTTTTAAGTTTCTATTTAGGCACTGTGATTTATAAAGTAGTCAACAATGGAATTTTACACATGCAATGTTCCACCTCCAATTCCACCCACCAGAACAGCGAATCGCCTTTAATTTCCCCACATTCTCTCTCTTCCTCCACATCTCCCAGCATGCCCCTTTAAGAGACACCTATTTAACCATTGGATTTGGGTCCTGTGCTTTTAGTTCTGTTAATTCTAAAGGTTTAGATAAACACAAATTCCTCCATCAATGGGTCCAAGGTCCCTGATTCATCTTTACATTGCATTACCTCGGGACCACCTTCTCTTTTTCTCCCTTCCACTTACCTTCTTCTCTTATCTCTCATCTCTGAATACCTTACAGTCCTGTCATGTGATTCTATATAGCACAGACGAGAGTACCTTCAGTATTTGTCTTATTTCTGACTCACTTCGCTTAGCATGAGACACCCAAGTTCCATCCAACTTGCATGATTTTATTATTCTTGGTGTTGCACTACATTCTCTTGTGTATATATACTGCAGCTTCATTACTCACTCATTTATCCTTGGATATTTTCTATTATGTTGTGTTCAATTACTATTGCAAATGAGATTATTTTCTATTTTTTCATATAGCTTGTTTTATTGTACATAAATTCAATAATTTTTGATTACGTCTTTTTCTATCCTGCATCTCTCGTTGATTGCATTAGGTATAATTATTATTTGGTGAAGTTGGAATTCTATGGGCTTTAATTCTAAATGGAAAAACGGAGAAAATGTTAGTTTTATTTCTGTCCATTTGGGAGTATCTGAAATTCTTTCCTTCACCTTATTTCTCCAGCTAGAAATTTGAGTATCATGTGATAGAGGTGTTGAGTCCAACAACACAGAAGTATCCTGTGTTGTTTCTCATCTTCGGGGAAAAGCTTTCAAACTCTTACCATTAATATGATGTTACCACTGGACTTGTCATATCCAACCTTAATCATATTGAATTACAAATATTTTATGATGTTTTATTGATTTTATCGTGAAAATAAATTAAATATTGCTAAGTGCATTTCTTACATTTATTAAGACGATTCTATGATTTTGCTCATATTTGTTAATAAGGCACTTCACATTTATTGATCTGATATATTGAGGATCACTTTCATCCCAGGAATAGATAAATCTCACTTGCACATGCTGTATGACCCTTGTAAAATGCTGCTGAATTTTGGTTTGTGTTTCTTTTTTATGTAATGATTCTTATACGCCTCTCAGAGAGCCCGGCAAGCTACCGAGAGTATCTAGCCCGCACGGCAAAGCCTGGCAAGCTACCCGTGACATATTCAATATGCCAAACACAGTAACAGCAAGTCTCACAATGGAGACATTACTGGGCCTGCTCAAGCAAATCGATAAACAATGGGAGGACAGTGCTACAGTGCTAATTCTTATACAAGAGTATGATTTGCTATTGTTTTGTTGAAGACGTTGTCATCTATATTCAAAGATATTGACCTGTGTTTTTTTTTTCCTTCTAATGTTGTTTGTTTGGGGGCCACCACTTGTGACCTTCAGAGGTTACTCCTGGCTACTTAAGAATGACTCTTGGTGGTCCTCAGGGGACCAAATGAGAAGCAGGGGATCATACCTATGTTGGCAGTATGCAAGGTATGTGTCCTACTTGCTGAGGCCCTACTGTTTTTATTTGGCTTGGGTATTAGGTTAGTGCTGACCTCGGTCACCACTTGGCGGAAAGCTGGCTGATCACAGAACAAGGAAGGACAAGAAGAGTTGTGGTCAGTTCATAGTGGGTGGGGCTATTTCCAGAACCATAACTGGGAATCCTGGTCTCTGCGGCTGCCATCGGGCACATATCGGTTTTGTCATTCGTCCTTTGATTATGGGCTCCTCCTGGGTTTTGCAACCCCTTCAGAGGTTACTCCTGCCTACTTAAGAATGACTCTTGGTGGTCCTCATGGAACCAAATGGGAAGCAGGGAATCATATCTATGTTGGCGGTATGATCCTAAAGTTTGCAAAAGTATATTTGAATATAATAGGGAACAGTTTTGATTTTGTCATTTTGCTGACTTTACTCTCAGCAATTATTTCTTAAACACAACATAAATTGCATGGACTGAAAATTAAAAACTAAACATCATGAAACATCACAAACAAGTATTTTACAATGTGTATCAAATCATCATTTGAATATTTAAGCATATTGTAATTTTTCAGCAATAAGTAAAGCTGGGGAAAATGGTAAGAAAACAGTCTACTGATGAAAAAAATATACTTAAACTGATGAATAAATCATCTGCCAAAAAAAAAATCATCTACTCTTTTGTGGTGGGTCTGCCATAAGCAAACTAAACAAAACAAAGGCTTTGTTTTATTTTACAAAAGAAGATATAAGATGGTTATGTGCATGACAATATTTTTAGTTCATTAATTTTCTGGGTAATACAAATGAAAAGCAATGAAATATCATGTTATACTCAGCGGACTGGTTGAGATTAAGAGACAGAAAAGGGAAGGGCTGGGCAGAAAGTACTGAAGTTAAAAGGTTTGCCTGGCATGTGGCCGCCTTCTGCTCTATTCCTAGAATCACAGGTGCCCGTGGAGAGAGCTGTGAGTAGGGTCTAAGCACCAAGTATGACCCAAGCCCCTTAAATGTCCATGAAACGAAGGATGATAATATATGTGTCGATGGCCAAGCAGCTGGAATTAAATAATCTCGTATTCTTTAATGTTGTTAGTGTAAAGTTCAATTCTTACTTTTTTTAGGTTTTGTTTTGTTTGGTTTGGTTTGGTTTCTGCATCACACATGACAGTGCTAAGGTCTTACTTCTGGCTCTGCAATCAGGGATCACTTCTGTCAGGGTTCAAAGGACTATAAGAGGTGCTGGAAGAGCTGGAGCAATGCTACCGCAGGTAGGGCATTTGCCTTGCACGGGGCTGATCCAGGTTTGAGTTTAATCCTCGGCATCCCATATGGTTCCCCGAGCAACCCCAGGAGTGATTCCTGAGTGCAGAGCCAGGAGTAACCCCTGAGTCTCACTGGGTGTCACCCAAAAAGCAAAAGGAAAAACAAACAAACAAAAAACCAGAGAGAGGTGCTGGAGATTGAAACTGCGTGGGTCTGCCACAAGCAAACTAAGGGCATGACTCACTATACTATCTCTTTATTCCTAAAAATGTTTTAATTTAGTGTGCTATTTAGAACTTTCTTATGAAGCATTGTAGCACTGTCCTCCCATTGTTTATTGATTTGCTTGAGTGGGCACCAGTAACTTCTCCATTTGTGAGACTTATTGCTGTTTTCAGCACATCAAATATGTCACAGGGAGCTTTCCAGGCTCTGCTTTACGAGCGGGATACTCTCAGTAGCTTGCCGAGTTCTTCGAGAGGGGTGGAGGAATCGGACCCGGGTCAGTCGTGTGCAAGGCAAACACGCTACCTGCCGTGCTATCGCTCCAGTCCACTAAAGTGAAGACCTCCTGTATATGTGGAAAGACTGAGTAACTCACCATCTTGTCTTCCGTGCCACCTTTCAGCACTAATCTTAGGTAGAAGACTATCTTAAAAATAAAGTTAGTTATTAACTTTCCCACAAATACCGGCACAGACTTGAGATATGCCTTTTCCACTAGTTAGGTTGCCCTCAAGAAATATTCATCTCCATTAAGAGAGATATTTAGGCCATCTTTACAGCACACAGCCACAGAGAAGAAAGGCCGCGGGTGGGGGGGGGGGTGGTCCACAGCTCCGGAGAATGCTCCAGGTGCCAAAGAGAGCTGAGATCACCAGGAACTTCCAGATGGGGTAGGTGCCGCATCACGCTTCCTCCAGATGGAACCCCGGTGACCATGAGCCTCTACAAGCATAGCTCGGTTATGCAGGAACCAGGACTTTTACTACAAACCCTGCGGCCGCCTAAGTGGCCGTGCGACATCTCCTTATATATAAAGTGATCAATGGAAAGTAAATTATCCAACGTTTCTCCCTGAAAATCAGGCTTAACTCTTTTGCAAACAACATCACCTAATAGGAAAGAGAGAACAAAAGGGAATGCCCTGCCTCAGAGGCATGGTGGGATGGGGGGGATGGGGGATAGGATGGTTCCTGGGATCATGGTAGTAGGAAATGGTTACTGATGGAGTGATGGGTATTCAAAATAAATAAATAAAAAAAGAGAGATATTCATCTTTACATGTAAAAATACCTCTTCAAAGGGAATGTCTATTCATTCTTTGGGGTATCTTCCCTTAAAGTTAACTTGGTGCCAAAGACATATGTTCTGGTTACAGAATTTTATGTAGTTTTGTTTGGTTTTGGTTTGAAGGGCCATGCCCAGTGGTGTTCAGGGCTTACTTCTGGTTCTTTGCTCATGGATCACTCCTGGAGGTGCTTAGGGCACGATAGACACTGCCAGTAATTGAACCCAGGTCAGACACATGTAAAGTAGCGTTTACTCGCTGTAATAGATTTTTACTCTTCTATGCCACCAGATTAAAAAGAAAACTTTGAAAGACAATGAGATCTTGTCATTACATACAATAAATGAGAACTAGGATAAACAGAAAAAGGCTGAACAGACTGTGACTCTGGGATTTAGAAATATGCCACAGGCGTTTCATGAGAAAGCTTATGACATGCAGAAATGTAATAAAGATCCCAGAATTCACTTCCCTGATGAGTTCTAATTTCAATTATTACATTACTCTAGCTTTAGCGTTCTGTGTTGATAGAAGAATCTTGAGAAAGTGAAAGAAAAAGAGAGGTTCCTTTCTCATACTTTTTCATGCAGTGAATTCTCAAACATATTTAGTTTTCATAGTTATTTTAAGGAAAATATTTTCCCTTCTCCTGTCATTTTGCAGCATAGTTAATCACTATGTAGTATGCAGATGCATATGTTAATTTAACCATTTACATAATTTATAATATACTTCCCATTAAAAAAAACCTCTGGATTTGACTAAACACACCTTGTGTGACTTCAGAGCGTTATTTAACTATTTTGCATCTTCGTATTATTTTCTAGCAGATTTTCTCAGCCTAATATCAGGGTGGAAAAAAAATCATAAGCAGCTCCTAAGAAGGATAACTTTATGTCAGTCACAATGTGTGTTTGGGTCAAAACAGAATAAACCATCTATCATGAGATGTGACACAATGTGTTTGGGTCGAAACAGGATGAAACATCTATCTAAACATCTTTTCTACATTTTTTCAGTGAAAACATTGATCATTTTAGTTCATTTTTTAATTTTAGTTATTTAGTTTTTATTTTTAGTTCTATAACTGTAATAACTAAACATAGGTTGTAATTATAAGGAATCTATAGATATATTTACCTACACATATATATATGTATACATTTACTTTTTAAGTTGCCATAGCTATTTGAAATAGCAGATAATTTTGTACTTACTGTTATATTTCTTGTATTTGGCAAAGTTATAGTAGGTAAGGAGCAAAAAAGATATGAGAAATACCACTTACCAGGTAAAGGTATAGATAAAGGGATAGATATGATCACCTTTCAGAATCTGTATGGCAAAACATAATGCCTAAAATAAGAGAGAAAAGAAAGAGAGAGAGAAGACAGGTGTCTGCTATAGAGGCAGGCTGAGATGGGGGATAGCTTGAAGGGTTGGGAGGAAAACTGGGGACACTGGTGCTAGAAAATGACACTGGTTGAAGGGATGGGTGTTGGAGTACTGCATGACTTAAATGTAAACATGAACAATTTTGTAATGCTCTGTCTCATGGTGATTAAAAAAATTAAAATAAATAAATAAAAATAAAAGATCATGGTACTGAAAACAAAATAATTGATCTTTACACAGAATATTATTTTGTTGAGTTAAAAATAATTCAACTAAAACACTGGTTCAAAGTGTTTTAGTTTCAGAAACTTCTCTGCTTCAGTTTTATAAGCCCAAAATAAATATCTATTCACAGTTTATAATGATATTGACGACAATAACTATTGTATGTAGAACTGAACTAATACAGCGAACAGTGAACTGATCAAGCATTCTGACATCTTAGTTTTTTGTACCAAACAAAGCTGTGTAGCTAAACTCCCTTAAGGACACTCGTACTCTTATTTCTCTACTACTAAAAAATCCTTGGCCCTACTTAAGCATTTCTATGGGCATAGTGTGCTAGGAATAACTTATTATATAACATCTAAACTTTACACCTATTGATGCGATGAATTATCAGTATTTTCTTTATTTTACTGGATATTTAATGAAACAAACATAGAAAGGTAAAACAAACACGTGAAGGTGAAATGAAAAAAACAGTTTGACTTCAAGTATCTTGTTCCTAATTACCGTATCAAAACACCCCTCAATCAAACATACTGTTTGTGATTTAGATTTGAAAAATGGGTAAGGAAAAGGGGTATAGGCTATGAGAAGTCCATTTTGCTGATGCAGATGATAGCAGACAGTTTGCCTTTTCAAACATTTGCCTTGCCTTGCAGTAGTAGTTTTCATATAGAAGTGTTCTTATTATGTAGTCTCATAGTTGTTCTAGAAACTCTCTGTCATTTGCTTTTGTAGCTCTCTCATTCATTTAGCTAACCACCTAATAACAAGCCATTTTTGTGCTACAATTTTAGTTTCTATCAAATAATAATAATTAGAGCTAGCAGAGGAAACAGGTACCAGAAGTTGAAAAGGAAGCAAAAGCAAGATATACCATATCTTGTCACAGAAAATTCTATGGAGCTGCTAGCAACAACAGTAAGACTTAATTTTACAAATTGCCTCAAACAGGCCTCCTTCTCCATTGAAGCTAAACAGTATATAAGAATAAAAATGTAGGAAAATATATGAAATAATTTTTAAGATTGAGAACATTAGACAATGAATGCAACACTCTTTGACAAAGTCAAAATAAAGGACGTACTCTCTTTACAATTGTTCCCGTTTGCCGACTTGAAGCAATTTCTAAACTCTTTTCTGTGTAAAGGAATTCAGTCAGTACCTGGTAGACTTGAGAAGGTACCGTTGAGAGTCCAGTGTGACCATGTGACCTGCGCAGACGACTAGAGAAGAGAGAGGTGACCTAACAGAAATCACCAGTGATCTCCAGAGCCTCACAGTCACTGCCAGTATTCAGCTATTAACCAGAGCATGACTGAGAAAACCAATAGTTAATTAGAAAAGAGCAAACAAAAATTAAACTTTATGTAGTTCTATATTTTATGGTTTTTGTTATCTTTGCCACTGGATTCAACTTGGTGGATTTTAGACATTCTTGTCAAAATGTTATCTAATTTGCAACTAACAGGCACAGATGTAGACATCTGTGAGGTCTTTTGAAAGGTATCCTGCCTTTCTTTACAACTTGGTGGATTTTAGACATTCTTGTCAAATCTCAAGGTCTTGAAGTCACTTTGAATTCCTCTGTGAATGGTGTAAGATATTATTCCAATTTCATTGTTATCATGTAGCACTGTAGCACTGTCCTCCCGTTGTTTATTGATTTGTTCGAGCAGACACCAGTAAGTCTCCATTGTGAGACTTATTATTACTGTTTTTGACATATCGGATATGCCACGGGGAGCTTGCCAGGCTCTGCCATGGGGGCGGGATACTCTTGGTAGCTTGCCGGGCTCTCCGAGAGAGATGAAGGAATCGAACCTGGGTCGACTGCGTGCAAGGCAAACACCCCACTCCCTGTGCTATCGCTTCAGCCCTATAATAATAGTAATAATAACAATGATAATAATAATACTTCCTGGGTGTAATAAAATCACTTTCTGCTGGAGTATATAGATTATTAAAAATCTTTACAACTGCACACAAAAGTATGAATATTGTTTTAATCATTAAAATGTAATTAACAAAATAAGGTGATATGAAGTACTTTATAAAATTGTCATGTTTGCTCAGATTGACAATCAAAACCCACGATATGGGAAAAATATGATAAATTTACAGCATTCTAGTGATGCCCAAACCTGCTAAACCATGCACAAACCACTTCATTCTATATCTGGCAAAGAAGTGTCATTTGAGAAGATGTAACTAATACCTTTTTGTAAGATGGTTTTAAAATGGCTTGGAGAGGTGACAATTGACCAGATTGAATGACACAATCTTCATGAGAAAATTCTACTTATTTTTCTTTATATTCTTGGTTAGAAAGGATAGAGTTATGTGTATAATTCTTTTCAAAGGCGAGGAAATTACTTGTTAAATTTGAGATTTATGGAAAGAGGAGTGTTATGGACTGAATCATGAGTGCTCTCCCCCTAAGAAAATGTGTGTTGAAATCCTATCCCTAATACTTCAAAATGTATCTAATTTGCAAGTAAGATTCATAGGAGGAATTAATTGCTATATGAAGCCAAATTGAAGTGGGGTTTGGATTTATTGGCTTTAGGACCACCACAATCCAGTATGAGAAGGCGTGTGGGGAACCACAGGGAGGACACCTCATCACTAACAGGCAGAGATGGAGGTCATGCAAGATGCAGAATCTCAGGAAATAATGGGCAGCATCAGAAGTCAATGGTGAATTCCTCTGTGAATGGAACAGACGGATTCTTCTTAGAATGAGTAGACATGGTAGCATGGTCTGGCAAAGCACCTTATTTTGCCTTCTAGTTTCCAAAACTGTGAGAAAATTAATTTTTATTGTATTAATATAAATAATAATAACGTGGGCTGGAGCAATAGCACAGCGGTAGGACGTTTGCCTTGTGTGCAGCCAGCCGGGCTGAGCCAGTTTCCATTCCTCCGCCCCTCTCGTGAGACCGACAAGCTATTGAGAGTGTCTTGCCTACACGACAAAGCCTGGCAAGCTACCCGTGACATACCCAATATGCCAAACTCAGTAACGACAAGTATCACGATAGAGAAGTTACTGGGCCCACTCGAGCAAACCGATGAACAACAAGACGACAGTACAGACAGTGCAGACAGAATAATAACTTAAAATAAACAATGTTACATAGTAATATAGGACTGAGAATAGTCCTTTTGAACATCCAGGTAAGAAAGTGTAGCAATTTACAGATACTGCATGGTGGACAGAAGGTACTCAGAATAATTTTGCTTCAGTAATTGTAATAACTAGCTAGTCTTGATTGAAAAGAGTTTTAGTTCAGTTTAATAAATCTGAAAAGCAAAACCTTAAACTACTTCCAAATTATTTCCAAATGAGTTAATTGTACTCAAGAAAAGTTAAGACTGTTCAAACAGCTGGCGCAATAACACAGTGGGTAGGATGTTCGAGTCCCAGCATCCCATATGGTCCCCTAAGCACCGATAGGTGTAATTCCTGAGTGCAGAGCCAGGAGTAACCCCTTTGCATCGACAGGTGTGTCCCAAAAAGAAAAAAACAAAAGGGTGTTCAAACATTAAAGACACAAATAACTAAAAAGAGATCTTTTCATGGAGAGGGTCTCAATATTGTTATAATTTCCAAATCAATTTGCATATTTAATGCACTTCCTTTAAAAAAATCAATGGCATTCATATAAACTCAAAAAGTTCTAAATTTTATGTAGCAACCATTAGCTGCAGTACTTATACATTTTTTTTACCATAGCACAGCCCCAAATCAACTATGACAATGTAGTTTGCAGACAGGATTTGTTAGATACAAGAAGTAGAGGTGCCAGGCACACTACCAAATAGCACCAGGGATTAAACTTGTAGCTGCAAGCTTGCAAGATTAAGTGTTAAGTGTTTTAGCCACTTTGTTATCACCCAGACCTTTTCCATTCTGTCTTGAGCAAGATGAACAACATGGGAGATATTTTATTCCTTTCTGAAGCCAACTATGTTATCAAGCTGTAGAATGTTTTAAGAAATGTAGTATGGTACTGACATTAAAACAGGCAACAGACCAATGGAAAAGAATCAAGACTTCACACAGAATCTCACACACAGATAGTCACACATAATATTTGACAAGGAAGCTAAAAACAAACAAAAAAAGGTCTTTTAGTTAATTAGTTTATTTATTTATTCAGGAACACCTCCCAAGCAGAACTCCAGAGACCTGGTGGGGCCATTCCTCATGATATTCAGTCAATTGTGTTGGACAATTGAGTTCTAGAGTATTTCATGTGACACTTTATGGATCCTGTGGAATTAGGGATCACAAGGGTCACTCTCACAGGGCTCAAAGGCTCATGAAGTGACAGGTATTAAACTCAGGGCCTCATAATTGCATGGCATGTGCTCCACCAGTGAACCATATCTCTGACTCCTTACTAGTCTTTTTAATAAATAGTTTTAGTAAAACTGGATTGTCACATGAAAAATAATAAATCTTAGATTATTCACAAAATTTACTTGAATTAGGAACGCAAATGTAAGAAAGATTGCAAAAGTCCTAGAGAAAACAGAAAGAAGCATCTTTGACATTATTCTTTGTAACTGTTCTTTTTAATCTCAAGTCAAAAGCACACGCAAAATAAACAAAATAAAAAAAAGTGAGACTATACCAAATAAAAATGCATGTGAATACCACAAGACATAATCAAGAAAATGAAAAGGCAACTCATAAACAAAAGAAGGTATTTGAAAAATTATGTATCTGATTAAGCCCAAGTATATAAAGTACACATACAACTCAAAAGCAAAAATAATCTGATAAAGGATTTTAATAGATATTTTTTCCCCCAAAGACTTACCAAATGTCAAAGAATACACAAAAAGTGTACATCATCCCTAATCACTTGAAAAACATAAATCAAATCACAATGAGAGAATACCTAACATCATTTGTTAGGATATGTTTATTTTATTTTATTTTTTAAAAAAGTGAATGCCTGGGGGCAGAGGGATAGTACAGTAAGTAGGGCTTTGTTTTGCCCTAAGCTGAACTGGATTTAACCCTTGTTACCGTATATGATCCCCAAAGTCCCACTAGAAGTAATCCCTGAGCTCACAGCCAGGAGGAATTCCTGAGCATCTATGGGTGTGACTCCAAAACCAAAATAAATGAACTTAAAAAATCAGACGACATCATTGATAGATGTAAGAAAAATAAATACATGTTGATTCTTGAGAGGAATATGAATCGGTACAGCCAGTATGAAGAACCGCCTCCCCCCATGGTAAAAAAATAAAGAAGTCTCACACAAATGAATAGGGTGGAATCAGTATCTCAATATCTCAACAACATACCTGCAAATAATTGTTCATGCAGTTCATAGTTGCCAAGATATAGAAAAAAACTAGTTGTCAAAAATGAATAGATGTAAAACATATGGCACCCCCCACCTCACTTCCCCACCCTCCCACACACAACTACACAGAAGAGTAGTTTCAGACATATAAAAGGAAATCCTGTGGAAAGAGAGATAATATGGGTTGAAAGAAATTTCCTTGTATGAAGCTAACTGATTCAGTTGCTGGCACCAAATATGGTCCCTTAAGCACCTCCAAGAGTGATCCCTGAGCATAGCATAGAAACTGGAATAATCCCTGAGCACTGCCAGGTGTGGGCATAAGGAAGGAAGGGAGGAAGGGAGGGAGGGAGGGAGGGAGGGAGGGAGGGAGGGAGGAAGGAAGGAAATTATTCTGCATTTGTCCCTCTTCTCTTCTTCTGAGCACAATAACCTCTACATGATCCAGTAGCAGTTGACAACAGAATTACAGATATCTACAGCTCTGTAGATATCTGTAAATGTAGATGTCTGTCTGTCTGTCTGTCTATATCACTCTGTTTACCCACTCACATTTTCTAGGGCACTTGGGCTAGTCACACATCATCTTGGCTATTGTCTATAGAGCTGCTATAAACATAGGAGAGAAAATAACTTATTGAAATAGCATTTTCTTGGGGGGGGCAGGAGGGGAAGTCTTGGGGAAGATGCCAAGAAATAAATCATATGGGAGCTAAACTGTTTTTTGAGAAGTCACCATCCTGTTTTCTATAGAGGTTGAACCAAAAGATATTCTCATCAACAAAAGAATTCTCACATCCTCACCAACACTGGTAGTTTCTACTCTTTTTATGTGTGCCAATCTCTGACATGAGGCGATACCTCACTGTTACTTTGACTTGCATTTTCCTGGTGATAAGCAAATCTTATCACTTTTTCACATTTTAAAATAAAAATTGTTTCAAAATAAAATAGCTTAAACAGAATAATAATGTATTGATTACTTTTCAAAATATATAACTGTAATTATGGTTTGGAGAAACATAAAAAGTATTATTTTAAGATTTTAATACTAAATATGTGTTATCAGTTAAGGTAGGCTATGATAGATTAAATATGTATATATAATAAACCTTAAAAATGTATGTACACACAAATTGAATTATAGCTGATGATATTCCAGAGAAAATAAAACATAATCATAAAATAGCATGCAAATTAATCTATGAAAAGATAGAAAACTAAAACAGAGGGAATAAGAAACAGATGGGAACAATAGAAAACAAATAGCAAATAAAAGATTTAAACCTATCAGCATCAATCAAGCCTGAAGGCACTTAAGATAAATGGTCTAAATACTCAAAAATGAGCATTTGTCAGACTGAATATAAAGCAACTCTCTACTATAAGTCTCAAGCAAGAAATATGCTCTAAACATAAAACATAGTTTAAAATTTTAAGTGATGGAAATTTAGCAAGAATGCCCCATGCTTACATCAATAAAAAAAGTTTGGTGTAGCAATATCTAAATCAAAGTGTATTTCAAACAAAGAGGTGGCAGAGGTCATTTCATAATAATGAAGATTAAAATTCTTCAACAAAAAGTCTTTGTGTTAAGTGTTTATATTTTGTTATCATAGTTGATACTTTCTTCTACTAAACTGAAAATGCCCTGAAGATAAAGTAATCTTCATAAATTAATTGTCTTTAAAAAATATTTCCCAAATACTGATTACATATGTAAAACTGAGATTAGTGGAAATGATTCACGACTGACTAATAAAATTGACAAAAAATTGATACCAATTACTTAACACTGCAGACACAATGCTTTTTGCATATTTCTAAACATTCTATTATTTGCCGCAATTGATTCATTATTTAATACAAAATTATGAGTTTGCTCATGAGCCTCTGGTCATAATTAAACGAAACCATCTAATTTTAATTATCTCTGAATTTAACACCATAATAAAATACCAATATGTTAGGAAGTGATAAACTATCAATATGCTCATATAGAATACATCACAATTAGTTCAGAGCCATGCATAGATTGTACTAGCTGGGAAAAGCTGTCATATTTACAGATAGTTAGACATTTCCTCTGGTTTCTACTCCAAAAATTTGTGCCCCAATAAAAATAGCTATGAGTGTACAAAGACAGGAAAAGCATTAACAAGACACAAGCACCAGGTCCTGGATCATTTGAATAGAAACACATTTCAACCATATGTTAACGATATTTAAAAGTGAGTGAGTCTTAATAGGGTCATGGTTAAGAATTGAGTAAGTTTGATAATATGGTTGCTGATTGACATATGTTCTTAGGAGGTAATGCCGCTGTGGAGGAAGTTTCTTGTCCAGATATAGAGAAGCCAAGAAATACAGAGTATTTTAAAATGAAGCACTGTAGCACTGTCTTCCCGTTGTTCATGGATTTGCTCGAGTGGGCCCAGTAACATCTCCATTGTGAGACTTGTTGTTACTGTGTTTGGCATATGGTATAAGTCACGGGGAGCTTGCCAGGCTTTGCCATGCGGGTGAGATACTCTCAGTAGCTTGCTGGGCTCTCCGAGAGGGCCGGAGGAATCGAACTTGGGTTGGCCAGGTCAGCCAACTGCGTGCAAAGCAAATGCCCTACCCGTTGTGCTATTGCTACATTCTAACATATTTTAAAATAAAATATGTTAGAAAAAGATTTGTGCTGTGTTGATAATGAAAAATTGATAGGACTTTTATTGTTGATTGTCCCTTAAGAGTATCTGAATAATATGCAGGACTGCCTCTTTGAATTGGATGAATTAGAATTATTTCTGCTTTTAGGGTCTTATTTAAATTTTTATTTTTGCACTTAAGGAACACAATTTTATTAACATTTTTGTATTTTTTAAATTTTTTTCAAGGGTGGAATGGGAGTTGGATCACTCCTGGCTGTGCTTAAGGCTTACCCTTGACTTTGCACTCAGGGATCATTCTTTTCAGGCTCAGGGAACCATATGGGATGCTGGGGATCAAATCTGAGTTAGCTTCATGCAAAGGAAGTGCTTTACATGCTGTGGTATTTCTCTGGCCACTAATTTTATTGACATTCTAAAATAAGTAACACCATTTGTTACACTGCCCTCAGGTCATAGGAGGCTATGTTCTGCAAAAGTTCTTTGTATAGCTAAAAGAATATTGCCTAATAATCCAAACTGAGTGCAGGAGCAATATGCCATAAATTAAAACAACTTAAAAAAACATAACCTTGTTTCTAAATTTAAGGTACTTATACCTTAAACACTGCAGCCATCATTTTTGCCTGTATTTATAATTAGTGTGACACATTGCTGATTCTAAAAAGTAATCTAACATAATAACTAAGGCAAAACACATATTGTTTTTTAGCTAATCAAAGGAATTTTGAAATAGCTCAAATTTCCACACCAGACAACTCAATCATGAAAGAAAACACAGACACATGTACTTTTTGGTTACCCGGTAATAGTTTTAAACAGTTTAAGATTATTAGATGGTTGATTAAAAAAGATGCAGATGGTTAATAAATTGATAGATCAGAAGACAATAGTTATTTAATAATTAATACCACTACATAAAATATTCTGGGCTGGAGCAATAGCACATCGGGCAGGGTGTTTGCCTTGCATGCAGCTGACCCAGGTTTGATTCCTCCACCCCTCGCGGAGAGCCTGGCAAGCTACCGAGTGTATCCCAACCTCATGACAGAGCCTGGCAAGCTCCCTGTGGCGTATTCAATACATGAAAAACAGTAACAAGTCTCACAATGGAGACATTCCTGGTGTCCGCTTGAGCAAATCGATGAACAATGGGAGGACACTGCTACAGTGCCATAGTAGAGTTTAACTTGCTGTTATTGACACACAAAGTAACTGCACTCCTCCACCATCACAGTGCTCAGAGAGAGCCCTCCACTCCTGTGCTGATGTCACCTCTGTTGCAATTGGTATTGCTGTAGGTATGCCTCTATGCATAGCTGCAATCCTCATTTTCCCTCAGCCCTCACTCTTTCTCCCCCCCCACCATTGTTGATAAATTTTGTGATCCAAGGTCAAACAACTTTTACCACTAATTGTGTGCTGTTTCTTAATAGATTTCTTCCATTTCCCCCACTTCCCTCCTATTCTGTTTCTTTGCTGTTACACTGTTCTGTTCCTGGTGAACTTTCTGGTGATGCTCCAACTGCTTCTTGTTATCCTTTGCTCACTCATTTTGCTGTTGGCATGACTCTATGCACAGGCCCTCAAACTCTGAGTCCTTCTGCGGTTTGCTTTTTGGATTGATTATATGAAAGATAGAGTTGTCTATCTGTCATTGGGTGAATCCCATCATTCCCATTTGAAGAGACGAGTTTCCAAGCTGTATCATCAGAAGGAAAATTGGTACAAAAGAAAAAAAACCCTTTCTGCAACATGGTTTTATTGGTTTCAACCCTTCTGAAACCAATAGGTTTCATGATAAGGAACCTCTCATTTATCAAGGACTCCAAATGAAATCAGTGCTCTGCACAATTGAACCTATATAAGACACTTTTAATTCTTTTTACTTTCTAAGTAAATATATTTATATCCCTCCACACATCGGTAGAAGACACAAACTTTTCCAATCCTGATGGTTTATGCTACCACTAGTTTATTATACAAGGACAAGTATACAGGGGTGATGACATTTTTGATAAAATTTAAAAGACGCTACTCGCAAAACAACTAATTCACAAGCTGCATTTAACAAAAACAAAAATAATTTTGCTGTGCAAAAATTATATCAAGGAAATGACAAGGAAAGCAACGGATTAGAGAAAATGGGCAAAAGACATGGATGATAAATTTCTGTATCCAAGATACATAGATCCTTTGAATCTCATCAGTAATTAAACTCAATTAAAAAATAGTTCAAGGACCTTAATATACACCTCATCAATGACGATATCCACAATGCAAATAAGTATATAAACAAGCTCCACACTACATATTATTCAGAAAATGTATATTTAAAAATAGAAACTATGACTACATATACACTTCAATAGTCAAAATGGAGATCACTAACACGCATTTGTATACCAGTTCCAGAGTATGTATAGTACCAAGAATGAACCTTTATGTAAATTATGGACTTGGATGATAACAGTTGTCTAATATTGGTTAATCAACAGTAAGAAACTAACCACACTGGTATACAAATGATAAATTTCTAGAGGTAGATGTTGATAATTGAAGATAATTAAACACAGACTAGGCAAAATGGGAAGTTTTTTTGTATTATAGACAGCTTTGCACTGAACATAGAACTTGATCACTTGATCACTTGACATCACATTACTCACGAATTTGCTCGAGCAGGCACCAGTAAAGTCTCCATCCATCCCTGTCACATGCTTATGTAGCCCAATGGCATCTGCTCACTCCAGGAACACGAAGAGTCTCAAACAGATCATTCAGGATCGTGAGGAAGAAGTCTGACCATCTTCTAGGTGGGCGGCCACGTGATCTTTCAACATCCCATGGAATCCAGTAGGTAATGGCTCTAGTCCAGTGGTCGTCTGCAAATCGCATTACATGTACAACCCATCTGATTTTTGATGCCTTGGCAAAAAGACAGCATCCCTGATTCTCGATCATCGATGGAGGTAAGAACTCCAGATTCTTTCTCTCACTTGAGTGAAGCATGATACTCCAAGCATAGCTCTTTCATTCTCTATGGAAGATCTGAATAGCATTCTTATCCTGTTTGTTTAGGGTCCAGGTCTCTGAGGTGTATGATAATGCAGGAAGAACAGTGGAATCGAAGAGATGAGCCCAGAGCCAGTAGTTCTTCATCCTCTTAGCTATTTCTTCAATGCTCTTGAAGGTGTTCCAAGCTGCTCTCTTCCTCCTGTGCAATTCAGGTGCCAGTTCATTCGTCATGTTGACTTCTCGACCTAGGCACACATAACTGTTGCTTCCGGAGATGTTTATTCCACTGAAAGCTAATGGAGGGTCAGGAACGAGACCATTTCTCATAAACACTGTCTTCATGAGATTCAGCTGTAGTCCAACCTTTCCACACTCACAGTCGAAGTCAGCTAGCATTTGTGCTGCTTGGCTAATGCTTGATGCTATTAGAATGATGTCATCAGCGAAGCAGAGGTGGAGTAGTTGCTGACCATCTATCTTCACTCCCATTCCTTCCCATTCCAGTCATCACATGACGTTCTCGAGAGTGGCACTGAAGAGTTTCAGTGAAATGGTATCATCCTGCTGAACCCCTCTCTTGACATAAATGATCACTTCCTTGTAGAATGGTGAGATCCTGGTAGCATATTTGTACTACAGCTCATAGAGGATACTGATGTATTGAGTTTGAATGCCCTGTTTGACTAGGGCTTCGATGACCACTTCAGTCTCAAAGGAATCAAAGGGCTTCTTTAAATCAATGAATGTTAGACAGAGCAGCATCTTGAACTCCCGAGAAAACTCAATGAACTTGGTCACCATGTAGATATAGTCGATCACGTGGACTCTTTTTCAGAACCTGGCTTGCTCACATAGTTGTCCTTCATCTAGAGTTCTGCCAATCCTCTTCAGGATGACTCGAATGAACAGTCTGTAGATGACAGACAATAGGCAGATTGGGCGATAGTTGTTAATGTTGTGGATGTCTCCCTTCTTGTACAGTAGAATGGTCCTGCTGGTTTTCCACTGGGACAGAACCTTGCATTCAGACAGGTAGCATGTGAAGAGCCGAGCCAGTGTATTGATGAGTACTGATGGGAGGTTCTTCAGGTTTTCAGATCTGACCTTGCCTGGGCCAGGCTCTGTTCGCTTTTTACTAATGAAATGGCGTGTTGGATTTCAGAAGGGAGAATATTGGGAACGACATATCATCCTGCAGAGTTTGGGGTGTGGTCAGGTGGACTTGGCTATCAAACAGATCTGAGTAGAAGTCATGGATAATCTTCTCCATTACCCTTCTGACTCCAGACTCAACGGGACCCAGAAACAGAGATCCTCTGCCAGCTTCCACCAATCTCTGATGACCCAGGGATCACTCCCAGAAGCTCCACCCTACCAGTACCAGATAAATTCCTCATCAGCAGACCTCCACTACTTCCACTACCTCCATTACCCAGCTGCTGCCATACTACAGGCTGCTTTCCAACACATCATAAGACACTTAATTCCTATCTTCGAAGATTACTTCACCATATTTGATGGGTTTCAAATATGGTTTGAACTATGGGAACACCTGCAAGGGTGATTAGAGGCCACCCTAAAAGGTTCTATTTCTCTCAGAGAGTCTAGAAAGGTACCGATAGTATCCTGCCCACAAGGCAGAGCCTGGCAAGCTATCTATGGCACATTAGATATGTCAAAAACAGTAAATACAATGGATCTCATTTCCCTGACCCTGAAAGAGCCATAAATATGGCAGCGTTAAGAAGGAGAGGAAGGAGAGGCTGATAAAATCTCAAGGCCGAACTAGGCTGCCAAAACGAACAAGGACTAAAATGACTGTCTGTACTTTCAATGCATGTATGCTGGCATCGGATGCATCCATCAAGGACCTGATGATGCAAGCACAAAAGATCAAGTACGACATCATTGGTTTGACTGAGACGAGAAGGCATCAACTACATCATGCCATTTTTGACACTGGAGAAGAACTGTTCCTCAAAACATGCGACAAAAGAGGCGTTGGTGATTTCGGTGTCCTTGTCAACACAAACTTGGCCATGACCACTGATTCATTTGAATGCCTAACAACCTGAATCGAACGATTACACTTGAACTTAAACTACTTGAAGAAAATTAAAGTTTATTTTAAAAATATAGTAACACTTCTTTTTCCAATCATAATGAAATAATATGCATGAATTGAACTTCCTACTGAAAAGAATTAGAAAACTGAACTAAATATATCAAATACAAAATGAAAGAAATAAGCCCTACAACTGTTTTGCTTGTTATAGAGGTACAATTAGGACTGTAATGGAAGGAGAACAGTAAGAAGCAGGGCATGGTGATCTCACTGATTGAGGTTTTAAAAAAAAAATCAGTCGCAATGATATAACATAAATAGACAGTTTGAAAGGCAATGTCCCAGAGTTGAATAAAATTCAAATAATGAGCTTTCTGGTCTCCTTTACTTAATAGCTAATTACAAACTTAGACTTGCATAAGCCAAAATTTTGAAGGAAGGCAGAACAGACAACAAAAATCAAGGTGCTTTTTGGCTGTTTAATATTACAGCGGGTAGTGGTACCCGAAACCCCGCCAGGAGTGATCCCTGAGCACAGAGACTTGGAGCAAGTGCTGAGCACTGTCAAACATAACCTCTCCCATCAAACAAAGAAGCAAAAAAAAAAATCCACCGAAAAAGAAATTGAGATGGTTTAAATTTCAAAATCTCCAGACCCCACTCAGGGAAAAGTTATTTTTAACCCTCTAGATTGGGTTCTCCTTGAAGACCTCAGAGAAACACAAGTCATTGAATTTAATTGCTTCTAGGGTACACGCAACAGTATTTACTTGCAATATTTTATTTTATGTATTTATTTTTGTGTTTTGGGGGGAACACACCTGGCAGTTTTCAGAGGTTAGTACTGGTTCTGCACTCAGGACTCACTCCTGGCAGACTTGGGGCACCATATGGGATGCCAAGGATCAAACGTGAGTTGGCTGTGCATGCAAGGCAAGCATCCTACCCACTGTGTTATTGCTCTGGCCCCTACTTAAAATATTTTAAGGCTGGAGGTCAAAAGGATCAAATTGATCCCCCAAATTAAATTAACTGATAAAAAGCACAACAATCTTTAAAGCAAAATTAAAAAATCCAAGTGCTCAGCAATATTAAATCGTAATATCCAACTGCCACTCAAAAATGAGTCAATATTTAAAAATTTTAATTGATTGACAAAACATTGTGTATGTTATTAGAAACTAAGATTAAAAAACAATTTTATCTGCATACTAATGGATACATACAAAATTCTAAACCTAAAATATAACATCAAAAAACAATATTTCATCAAGCTTATATATCAGAAAGGGATATCAGATTACTGACCTCAATTTAATAAGTGAAAGGTATAAATTTTTAATGCAAAGAGTTAAATATATATATATATATATGCCCGTACATATGCATGTATGGGCATATATATGTATATAGGGTCAGGGAATTTATTTACATCTGTGATGTTAGGAGTGATATAGCTAAGAATCCAAACCACAGCCTCAGAAACACTGAAATCGCGAGACCAAAACTTTAATAATCAAATTCCAAAGATGTCTGACAAGGTGCCAGGCCAGGGCTGGGTGGGTGGGGGGTCTCTAGGAAATGGAACCTGGTAATATTGGCAAAAGGAAGTTGATACTGGTGGCAGGATTGGGAATGGAAATTCGTATTTCAAAATCTCAACTAACAATAATTTTATAATTCATGGTGCTTTAATAAAATAAAATTTTGAAAAAAAACACTACAAATTGCTGATGGAATTAAATTTCTAAATAACTTTATTTTTAAATCACATAGAAGGGATTACTATATGTAATAGATATGAAGATAAAAATGGAAGAGTCCTGAAAGTCAATAAACAATCCAGACACATATCTCAAACACTGCACAGAGAATATGGTCAGGTATTTTTTCAAAGAATAGGAACAAATCAGAGCAAATACATGGAAAAATGCTCAGCATCAATAATTACTAGAGATATTAAAAACTATGAGATTAGACCTCACACCATTAGGATAAACACTATGCAAACAACAATAAAAGCAACAAAATGCATTGTCATGGATATAGAGAAAAGAAAGGGAACCCTCTTACTGTTAAGGAGATGTAAAATAATAGACACTGTGGCAAACAGTATGGAAGTACCTCAAAAATGTAATTTACCTGTGGTGTAGAAATTTTTCTTTTGGGGACATATCATTTGATCACTTGACATCCTGATAATCATCAATTTGCTTGAGAGGGCATCAATAATGCCTCCATTCATCCCTGTCACATGCTAGTGTAGCCCAATGACATCTGCTCACTCCAGGTACACAAAGAGCCTCAAACCAATCATTCAGGGTCTTGATGAAGAAGTCTGACCATCTCATAGGTGGGCAGCCACAAGCTCTTTTGACGTCCTGTGAAATTCAGTCGGTAACAGCTCTAGTCCAGTGGTCATCTCCAAATCACATTACATGTTGAACCTATCTGATTTTCGATGCCTTGGTAAATGAGACAGTGTCAGTGATTCTTGACCATCGACGGAGGTTGGAACTCCAGATTTCTTCTCTCACTTGAGTGAAGCGTGATACTCCAAGCATAGCTCTTTCATTCCTCTTTGGGTTAACGTTCTGATCCTGTTTTCATAGGGCCCAGATCTCTGAGGCATATGTTAATGCAGGAAGAACAATGGAGTCGAAGAGATGTGCCCAGACCCAGAGGTTCTTCGTTCTCTTAGCTATTTCTTCAACCCTCTTGAAGGCGTTCCAAGCCACTCTCTTCCTCCTGCCCAACTCAGGTGCCAGGTAGTTTGTCATGTTGAGTTTTCGACCTAGTTATACATAACTGCTGCAATTCGGAGACATTCTTTTCGTTAGGAGTGAATGAAACATCAGGAACGAGTCTGTTTCTCATGAACATTGTCTTCGTGAGATTCAGCTGAAGTCCAACCTTTCTACAATCACGGTCAAAGTCAGCCAGCATTTGTGCTGCTTGGTTAATGTTTGGTGTTATTAGAACAATCATGAACAACTTCATTAGCGAAGTGGCAGTGGTGTAGTTGTCGACTGTCTCTTTACTCCCATTCCTTCCCATTACAGTTGTCGCATGACGTTTTCGAGGGTGTCACTGAAGAGTTTCGGTGAAATAGTATCACCCTGCCAAACCCCTCTCTTGACATTGATGATCACTTCTTTGCATATACCCAGATCTCTGAGGCATATGTTAATGCAGGAAGAACAGTGGAGTCGAAGAGATGTGGAGTGAGATCCTGGTAGTGAATCTGTAATACAGCTCACAGAGGATCCTGATGTATTGAGTTTGAACACCCTCTTTGGCTAGGGCTTTGATGACCACTTCAGCCTCAACAGAATCAAAGGCCTTCTTTAAATTAATCAACGTTAGACAGAGAGGAATCTTGAACTCCCGAGAAACCTCAATGAGCTTGGTTATCGTGTGAATATCGTCAATTGTGCTGAATCCTTTTTGGAACCAGGCTTGCTCGCATAGTTGTCCTTTATGTAGGGTTCTACCAATCCTATTCAGGATGACTCGAGTGAACAGTTCGTAGACAACAGAAAACAGGCAGATTGGGTGATAGTTGTCAATGTCATGGATGTCTCCCTTCTTGTACAGTAGAATGGTCTTGCTGGTTTTCCACTGGGATGAGATCTTGCATTCGGACAGGTAGCATGTGAAGAGCCGAGTCAGTGTATTGATCAATGAGTACTGATGGCATGTTCTTCAGGTATTCAGGTCTGACCTTGTGTGGTCCAGGTGCTGATTGCTTCCTTACTGATGAAATGGCGTGTCAGATTTCGGAAGGGAGAGTTTTGGGATCGACATATCCATCCTGTGGAATTTGGTGTGTGGTCAGGTGGAAGTGGCTATCGAAGAGATCCGAGTAGAAGTTATGGAAATCTTCTCCATTGCCTTTCTGGAATATGTGGGGATATATAAAAACAAAATTTCAGGAGATCTAATTTTACATGCATGCTCATAGCAGTATTATTAATATCTAAAACATGAAAGAAACCTGTGTCCATGGAAGTAAACAGCTGGTTAAGCAAAATTGAGTATATATACATTCAATAAATATTTTAGCTGTCAGATGAAATTGAGACACATCATGTTTTACCTTTGATCACAAGACGTTAAGTGAAATTAACCAGTCACAAAATGAAAAAATATTGTAGAATTCCAATAACACGAACTACTTAGGGTTATCAAAATCATAGTGACAGACAGTAGAATTTGAATTTGTGATTGTAAGGAAATCATGTGCAGGTGGTGGATCAAGTGGAAAAAATGATTTTATTTCATGGTTGAGATTCAGTTTTGCAAAATAAGGATTCTGGAGATGGAGGGTGATTATGATTTTCTATGATACAAACGTAATTAATGCTACTGATTGATAACACCTAAAGTGATTAAGGTATAGAGTTTTACATCAGTGTATTTTTATAATAAAAAATGGGAAAAATTACTCAGTGTAGTTCACCAAATGAGCAGTCTGAATAAGAAAATTATACAATCATCTGAATAAATGTGAAAAAACACATTAGGCAGAATTCAACATAATTTTTCTCATAAAACTCTCAGCAAACCAGGAATAAAAGGAGTTTGGTTTAATTAGTTAAAGAGTATCTACCAAAAGTTCTATAAGAAAATCATTTTAAAAAAAATTTATTGAATCACCGTGAGATTATTACAAGCTTTCATGTTTGGGTTACAATCACAGAATGATCAAACATCCATCCCTCCACCAGTGCACATTCCCCACCACCAATATCCCCAGTATACCCCCCCCTTTCCCACCCTCCATCTGCTTCTATGGCAGACATGATTCCCCATAATCTCTCTCTATTTTTGGGCGTTCTGGTTTGCAATACAGACCCTGAGAGGTTATCATGTTTGTTCCCTTATCTACTTTCTGCACACATCTCCCATCCCAACCGATTCCTCCAGCCATGTTTTTCTTAATGATCCCTTCTCTATTCCAGCTGCCTTCTCCCCTTTGCTCTTGAGGCAGCCTTCCAGTTATGGAGCAATTTATCTGTCCCGTGTATCTACTGTCCTTAGGTGTCAGCCTCATGTTAAAGAACATCATTTGTAACAATAAAACTTCAATACTTTCTTGCTAAGATTAAGAAATAGCAAAAGCAAGGAAGTCTATAGTCACCATTCATATTCAGCTTTGTACTAGACATCATGGTGCAAGACCTTTAGAAAAAATTAAATGAATAAAGTACAGCTAAAATTATTAGTGTAAAAGTAAGCAATAAAATGTTTCATCTAAAATATGTTAAAGAGAGAGAACAGAGGGGAATGTCCTGCCACAGAGGCAGGGTGGGATGGGAGGGGATGGAGGGGGAGGAAGGATACTGGGATCCATGGTGGTGGGAAATGGGCACTGGTGGAGGGATGGGTGTTTGATCATTGTGTAGTTGAAACCCAAGCACAAAATATGTAAGTCTACAACTGTACCTCATGGTCTGTCACTAATAAAAATTTTTAAAAAATTTCAAAAAAAGAAATGAGAGAGAGGAAAAAAACATGTTAAAAAATTTCTTTGGAAACTTTTAAGATTTACTCTCTTACCATTATTCAAGTGTAGTTTCATTACCTATAATCATTTTAGTGTACATTACTCCCCTAGGTATTATCTATTTTACAATTAGGAAGTACTTTGTGTGTGTTTGTGCTTTTATCCATTTTGTTTGGGCGATTTCAATTGTGCTCAAGGATTTCTTCCTGGCTTTACACTCAGGAGTCACTTCTGGTGGGACTGAGGGTGACATTTGCAGTGCTAGGATCAAACATATTTGGCTGTGGCAAGTGTGCATCTTATTTACTCAATTATCTCTCTGGCTTCTAGAATTTGCATCTTTTGATAACAGTCCACAATTATCTCTGACAGTAACCAATGAGTTTGGTTTATTTTCATGACTGAATATGAACATGTTAGATCACATACATCATTTCAATTTCTCTACTTATTTCACTCAAGATAATGCCCTTAACTCCATCTGTTTAGTGACAGGATTCTCTTCTTTTGGTGAATAACATTTCATTTTTATGACTTTTTATTAAATGGGCACTTGTGATTTCACAGCACTGTCCAGAAAAGCATACACAAACCTGATCTCTAAAGCTCGGATGCTTGGAACTTTCCAGGGTCACCCAAAATCTGGTACATGAATCACTCCGGGGGTCTGTGAGTTAGAGCATTTCATTGAGTCCCAGCTTTGCTCAAACTTATCTCTACAGACCTTGCCAAATACCAACAACCTCATTCCATTTGATGCTACTTTGATCCACTTAGGTTTGATATTAAAGTTGTTACAAGTGGTACAAATGCAAAGCCCCTAATAATCTCACAAGTGAGCTCAGTACTATAAATTATCTTGGACATTCATGACCTCAAACCCCCAATTAATCCTTACATCTACTTGATTTTAAAATTAGAGATTACAGAGATGTTATGGAAACTAGTAAATCTCAACCCTGGGTTGCCAATCAGGCCCACTTCACCTCATTGCTATAGATGTAGCAGGTCCTTGTGGCCAGAATGCCAAGCCCATATGAGTCAGAGCCACTGGAAAGCTCATAGATGCCCAGAGCTGCTCAAACACAGACCCTTGCCTCTAAGTCTTACTTGGAATCAGGCATAAGGAAGAAACTGAGGGTTTCACCTGCATTAATATATAAGTACAAAAGCCCCAAAAATAAAATACTACGTAAGAGCTTTCTAAATTCCTTGAAGACTTAATGCACCAATTCCAATATCCTCCCTGAAGTTAAGAAAATGATAGTAGGTAATTTAACAAGCCAGAATAAATATGAGAAATTTTAAGAAAAATTAAGAAAATTTAAAAATAAAATAAATATCACTGAGCTAAAGAAAATAATAACTGAACTTAAAACTAAAAGAGAGGGATTCAAAAGGAAAATAACAGAAGCTGAAGACTGAATCGATGAGCTTGAAGATCACAGAGAAAAACCATCAAAAGAAAAATAACAGAGTTTTATAAAATGATGATAATATAGATATTCATGGAATAGCATCAACCAAGAACAACATTTTCATGATAAGAGTTGCAAGAGAAGTAATAGAGAGAAAATAGAATTCTTATTTGAAGAAATGGTAATCCAGTTATTTCCCAAAATGAAAAAGCGGGCATACAGTGGCACAGAAAGTAGAAAGAGTTAGCAAGACAAAGGCTGGAGTGATAGCACAGTGGATAGGGTGTTTGCCTTGCACGTGGCCAACCCTGGTTTGATTCCTCTGTCCCTCTCAGAGAGCCCAGCAAGCTAGTGAGAGTATCTCGCCTGTACGGAAGAGCCTGGCAAGCTACCCATGGCATATTTGATTTGCCAAAAGCAGTAACAAGAAGTCTCACAATGGAGATGTTACTGGTGCCCGCTTGAGCAAATCGATGAACAACAGGATGATGATGCAACAGTGCTACAGTGCATTATGATTAACATGGTAGCAATGAAAGATAGAGAAAAAAAATAGAATCAGCAGGAGAAAGGAAAGGACTCGTAGTAGTTTTCTCAATTGGAAGTCTATAGACAAAAAGGTATGTGTGTGAGATATTTGAAATATTGAATATAAAATACACACAACCAAGTGTTTTCTATCAAGTTAGACAAAAGTTTTTTAGGAAGCAATTAACTTACTTCAATGGTCAATATCTGACTCTGTGACAAATTGTTAGAGTCACATATAAAAGGAAAAGATATCCCAATTAAAAGTAAATAGTTTCTGGAAAATATATAAACTGGGGAAAATGAGGATGATGCCAAAATCCCTTAGCATGGACCAGAAATACAGCCTTGCTTTAAATTTAGAATGGATCAAAGTTTAGAACTCTAGATGTAGTTTTCATGAAACCCTCAAAAAATATTTAAGAGGTTGAAGTAATAGTACAGTGTGTAGGATATTTGCCTTGCATGCATCCGATCCATGTTCAATCCTTGTTTTCCCATATAGTCTTCCGAGCCTGCCCAGAATAATTTCTGAGTGCAGAACCAGTAGTAACCCTTGAGCACCACTGTTTATGGTCCCCAAACAATACAAAAGAAAAAAGAAAAAAGAAAAAAATACTTATATGAAACAAACAGAAAGAAGGAAATAATATTTGACCACTACAAAACAGGCAGATATCAAAGTACCAGGGGAGGAAATAAGAGAACAAAGAACCAAAATCATAGAAAACAATAAATTTTTACACAATAATTACACCAAGAATCAATAGCCTGAACTCACCAATCTAAAGCAAGATGTTACCAGCTGGATGAGAAAAAAAAAAAAACAAACAAACTTCTATTTATAGGTGGCATGCATGAACCTAACTCATTAACCCTTATTCAAAGTAAAAGATCTAAAAATTATCAAATGATAGCCTATAGAAGACAAGGTGTTCATTGACAAACTATTTCATATTATAAGAGATAGGGATGAGTATTACGTCAGTACTAAGAAATTAAATATGTAAAGAAATAACATCCAATAACACACACATGCACAAAATGAAAGGGAAGCAAATGTGTAGAGCCAAGATCTGAAGCGACTCCAAAACCCAGTGGCAGATGGAAGGTAAAGATGTTGAATAACTGTTCCACATACATAATGGAACATTATTTAGGCATAAGAAAAGCTATAGGAGACATAACGTGGGGGTTACTGTGCTTTCTTTGCACCCAAATGACCACTGTTTAATCCCCCCACCACAAATGCTCCCCAAGAATCACCATAAGTGATTCCTGAACATGGAGACAGGTGTAATATCTGAGCACTGCCAAAGGTATGCACAAAAACAAACAAAAACAACTATAAAAATAAAACAAGAAAAGCTGAAAAACGTGTGTTTTGCTGCTAAATAAAGATATAGGATAGTGTCAGGCTAAACTAAGTTATCATAAGTAGAAAGACAAATGTTGACAGCCTCACTCACATGTAGAGTAACATGTGTATAAGAAAACAAAGCAAAGGATTAGATAGTGTTCAGTGGAAAAAAACCAACATTGATCATAGAATTGAGTGATCAATAGGGGAGGAGAGAAAAAGCTGAATGTTCCAATGGACTTTGACGTATATATAAAACACTGATTGGTTGGCATAATGTAGTAACATTGTACCTCTAAAACTTATAAACTTTGGTAAACCAATAAAAAGTAAATTTAAAAGAAAAGTTACAAACAAAACTAAAATCAGAATCAAATATTTATGTCGAATTTTTTTTTGCTATGACTTCAAAATTTATTAGAAATACATATAGATGTACAAAATACTTATTTTTTAGCAAAATTTGTCTGAGGGAATTATTCATTCTTTCATGTAATATTTTTGCAAACTCATTTCATAAATATTTATTAAACACATGTTATTGTCCCAACCCTTCTTCTCTGAGCTTGGTGAATCAGATACTCAGGCTTCTGAAGGCTTTCACATCCTTTGGGCACTCCTCAACTTGGCACAGAGTTTAACTCCACAGGACTCAACGTTTCACATGCAGAAAACAAGTAATCAACGAGGCTTCAGTTCTCAGCTCTGCATATCCTTTAGGGAACTATCTGGGTTATTTTGAGAACAGATAACTGCAAACTCACATAGACTTTTCTGCATGACTTACTTTCATTCTAACAGAATCTACCATTTTTCTGATATTTCTTCAATACTAAACCTTGTGTTATGATCTCTATGGCTCTCCTTATGATGGGCATAGGATAAATATATTTATGAACCAGTATAATTACAGGTAACAACCTATCTGGGCTGTCTCAGTCTTGTCCATAGAAATGCTTGCATTGACACATGATGAAGTCTTATGAACCGAGCTGTTATTGAGGGTTCAATAACAAGAGATGGACATTTTTAAAAAGTGTTCTATTTTCTTTAAAATGTTGGTTGAAGACATTAACTACCATTTGTGCTCAACATCCGCACAGTAGATTTCCTGCAGAATTAAGAGAAATAATTTTTCTCTCTAGATAAATTTTTATGTTTCTATAACAAAAGGAGTAGCACTGTAGCACTGTCCTCCCATTTTTCATTGATTTGCTTGAGCGGGCCCAGTAACGTCTCCATTGTGAGACTTGTAACTGTGTTTGGCATATTGAATATGTCACGGGTAGCTTTGCTGTGCAGACAAGACACTCTCGGTAGCTTGCCAGGCCCTCCGAGAAGGGCAGAGATTCGAACTCAGCTCGGCTGGGCTGGCCACGAGCAAGACAAACTCCCTACCCCTGTGCTATCTCTCCAGCCCTAACAAAAGGAGTATAGTAGTGAAATTAAAACAACATTTTTGGTAGACTTACATCTGAGAACTAGTTTCAATTTTGTTGACAAGAGAAATTACATATTAAAGTCTTGGGTTCCTCATTTCTAAAAACTGACCCTGGATTTTAAAAGCATGGTATATCATAAGTAATTCAATAAGATGATCTATGAAAACGTTATAATATTATATATAAGAATATTAATTTAGACTTATCTTTTATGATTTATGTGATAAATACATATAGCCCATCTTTTCTCTATTGTCCTAATGTGAAGGTCTAACTTTTCTACCAACAATAACTATAATTTGCTCATTTTTAAAATGCTCTTTATTATGTATTGCCTAACATCAAATTTACTGAATATAAGACAATTCTGAAGTTGCCTTATATATTTTTAAAATTATGGATATAAAACATCCAAAGATTAGAAAACATTCAAAATATTACTTTTGAATAAAAATAAAATTAAATTAAAATTAAATTTCAAATAAATGAAATATAATATTGTATTCAGCAAATGTGATACAGAAATAAGGAAATCTAAGAGTTCCATTCTGCATACTATGTGCTGTATTTAAGGTACACACACATAGCTTCAAGTTGACATATGCAAACACAAACACAGATGAGATATATAAATGTAAATATATGGTTTACACATATTAAAATATATCTTTATAATTTGCATCTATGGTATACATAAATATTTCTATTAAATATGTAAGTTATTTGAAAGGTACTCCTTAACAAAGTTTCAACTATTTTCAAGTTAAAATTAAAATAACTTTTCACTAAGAAGGATATTTTTATATGAATGGAAGAGAAAAACACACTAAGTTAAAGTGTAAAGAGCCAGAGTATTTTTCTTTTCCTTTTTCTTGAGAGATATTTAATATACAAATGTAATAGTAACTTCATATGTGAAGTTACATCATATATGCTGCAAGTGTGTATATGCACAAATGAACTCTGCTTGTATTTATAATAGATCCTACATATATTACACATTGTCATATATATACATTTAACTAAATTTTGTTTGTTACAGGCAGATATTTTTGTTTCTATATGTAAGCAAACCAGAGATTATTGCTAGCTCTGAGCTCTCACGTGTCATTCCTGGCAGGGATCATATGTGGTGCTAGGATTGAACTCAGGTTGACAATGTACAAAGCAAGAGTGCTACTCATGATACTGTCATTCCAGTCCTCCAAAATTCAGAATGAATTTGAGTTTATACATAAAAGATTCGAAAGAAAACAATTTTTAGAAAAATAATAAAAGGAACACTAGAAAAATTATCAGTGTCATACTGATTAAGAATTAATGGTCTAAGGCTGATTGCTTCTTTGGCACCTAATTAACCCTGGCACTGCAAATGATCGGTCCTCCTAGTACAACCAGGAGTGAACCCTGAGCACAGTTAATAGTAAACACTGAAAAACTTGATCGCTTGACATCCCCATTACTCATCGATTTGCTCGCGCAGGCACCAGTAACATCTATGTTCATCCCTGCCACATGCTAGTGTAGCCCAATGGTGTTTTCTCATTCTAGAAACACGAAGAGCCTCAAACCAATCATTCAGGATCTTGACAAAGTCATGATATATGAAAACTGATGTTTCATATATCAGTTTCATACAGCATCCTGATGTATTGAGTTTGAATGCCCTGTTTGGCTAGGGCTTCCATGACCACTTCTTCTTGAAGAAGTCTGACTATCTCATAGGTGGGGCGGCCACACAATCTTTGGACGTCCAGTTGAATCCAATCAATAATGGCTCTGGTCCAGTGGTTGTCTCCAAATCGTATTACGTGGCCAGCCCATCTGATTTTCGACAACTTGGCAAACGAGAGAGCATCCCTGATTCTCGATCGTCGATGGAGGTTCGAACTCCAGATTCTTTCTCTCACTTGAGTGAAGCATGATACTCCAAGCATAGCTCTTTTGATTTGTTTTTGGGAGACCTGAATAGCATTTTTATCCTGTTTTCCTAGAGTCCAGGTCTGTGAGGCATATATTAATGTGGGAAGAACAGTAGAATCGAAGAGATGATCCCAGAGCCGGAGGTTCTTCGTCCTTTTAGCTATTTCTTTGATGCTCTTGAAGGCATTCCAAGCCGCTCTCTTCCTCCTGCGCATCTCAGATCCCAGGTCATTCGTCATGTTGACTTCTTGACCTAGGTACACATAACTGTTGCATTCAGAGATGTTCGTCCCATTGACAGCAAATGGAACGTCAGAAATGAGACCATTTCTCATAAACATTGTCTTCGTGAGATTCACCTGTACTCCAATCTTTTTACACTCACAGTCAAAGTCGGCCAGCATTTGTGCCACTTGACTAATATTTGGTGTTATTAGAATGGTGTCATCAGTGAAGCACAGGTGGTGTAGTTGCCAACCATCTAACTTCACTCCCATTCCTTCCCATTCCAGTCACTGCATGATGATCTGGAGGGTGGCACTGAAGAGTTTTGGTGAAATAGTATCACCTTGCCAAACCCCTCTCTTGACATGGATGATCACTTCCTTGTACAATGGTGAGATTCTGGTAGTGTATCCGTAATACAGCTCACAGAGCATCCTGATGTATTGAGTTTGAATGCCCTGTTTGGCTAGGGCTTCCATGACCACTTCAGTCTCAACAGAATCAAAGGGCTTCTTTAAATCAATGAATGTTAAACAGAGCGGCATCTTGAACTCCACAGAAACGTCAATGAGTTTGGTTATAGTGTGGATATGGTCAATCATGCTGAATTCTTTTCGCAACCTGGCTTGCTCACGTGGTTGTCCTTCATCTAGTGTTCTGAAAATCCTATTCAGGATGACTTGAGTGAACACCTTGAAGACAACAGACAACAGGCAGGTCAGGTGATATTGCTAATGTTGTGGATGTCTCCCTTCTTGTAAATTAGAATGGTCCTGCTGGTTTTCCATTGGGACGGAAACTTGCAACCAGGTAGTGTGTGAAGAGCCGAGCCAGTGTATTGATGAGTACTGACGGCAAGTTCTTCAGGTATTCTGGTCTGCTCTTGTCTGGGCTGGGCCAGGTGCTGTTCGCTTCTTTACTGACAAAATGGCGTGTCGGATTTCAGAAGGGAGAGTGTTGGGAATGACATATCCATCCTATGGAGTTTGGTATGTGGTCACGTGGATGTGGCTATTGAAGAGATCTGAGTAGAAGTCATGTATAATCTTCTCCATTGCCCTTCTGGAATATGTGCTAGATCTATCAGAATATTGGAGGGCAGTCATCTTGGTCTTGGACAAGTTGGCGGAGGACAGGCAGGCATTGCGAATGCTTTTCCTGGCTTCTGCCACACCTGTCATCACTGCTGATCTTCTCTTTTTGAAGTCTTCTTTGATTGCTTCTCTGTACTGCTTTGTGAGCTCAGACATTCACTTGTGGTTGCCTGAGGCTTGGACCAAGCCACGTTGGCAAATGAGCTTGAGAGTTTTCGAAAGCAGGCGTCTTTTTTGTGGCTATCTCTCTCTCGGTCTTCCCTGCACAATCATAGAGGAGCTGAACCAGTCGATTGTATTTCTCATCAATGTTGTCAATGATGGGATCTTCCCATGTTGCCACAATAGTGCCAAAGAGCTACCAGTTGGTGGTCCTTCTGGGAGTTCTCTTCATAAACTTTGTAGCCCTTTCTTCCTGCTCTGTTAAGTAGAATTTTGCAGGAAGGAAACTGGTCCGATCCCATCTGGAGTTTTGGGACAACAGTGACATCAGTCAGGCAAAACCATTGATTCAATATGGTGTGGTCAATTTCATTGTGGAACCGTCCATCAGGAGACTCCCATGTCTGATGTTTAGATTTGGCCTTCTGGAATTGTGAGTTACCATGGATGGTCTTAGTCAACATGATGAACTCAGACAGTCTCTCACCCTGTTTTTTCCATTCAAGACCACAGGTCCCAAAGTGGAGTTCTTCAGCTGATCTTCTCGGTCCTATCTTGGCATTAAAATCACCGACAATGATCTTGTAGAAGGTGTGGTCTTCTTTATAGAACTTCTCCAGCTCCATGTAGAATTTCTCAATTTCTCCTTCATCATAATTGGATGTTGGTACGTAGACAACGAAGACAGAAACTACCAGCAGTGAGACACATCTATTCAGTGTAATTGCCCCGATTCAGGTTGTTAGGCATTCACATGAATCATTGCTTATGGCCAAGTTTGTGTTGACAAGGATATCAACACCACTGATGCCTCTTTTGTCACGTATTCCGAGGAATAGGTCTTCTCAGACCAATAAGTCGTACTTAATCTTTTGCACTTGTACCATCATGTTCTCAATGGATGCATCCGATGTCAGCGTACGCACATTGAAAGTTTGGACAGTCATTTTTTTCCTTCTTCGTTTTGGCAGCCTAGTTCGGCTTTGAGATTTTATCAGCCTCTCTTTCCTCATCCTTCTTAACGCTGTCGTACTGGTGACTCTTTCAGGGTCAGGAGAACAAGACTCATTGTATTTACAGTTTTGCATATCAACTCTTCCATGGATAGCTTTCCAGGTTCTGCCGTGCTGGCAGGATATTCTCTGTAGCTTGCCAGTCTCTCTCAGAGGGATAGAGGCTTTTAGGACGGACTCTAATCGCCCTTGCAGGTGTTTCCATGCTTCAAACCATATTTGAACCTTATCAAATATGTTGCTTTAATCTTGTACTAAGCGTCTTTTCTTGCATCATGCAGCTGTGAAGCGGCTACACATTCTGAAAAGCATCCTGGAGTGTGGTGGTGGCTGGGTAGTGGAGGTAGTGGAGGTAATGGAGTCTGCTGATGAGGTGTTTATCTGGTACCGGTAGGGTGGGTCTTCTGTGTGTAATCCCTGGGTCACTTGAGGTTGGTGGAAGCAGACAGGGCACGGTAGGGTGAAGCTCTGGTTTTAATCCCTAGGTCGCCGGAGATTGGTGGGAGCAGGCAGAGGATCTCTGTTCCCTTGTCATTGAACGTGGAGTCTAAGGTCACAGAGTTCCGCTTCCCTGGTTCTATGGGGCTTCACTCGTTTGTGAGTCTCGGTCCAGAAAGCATCCTGGAGCGTGGTGGCCGCTGGGTAGTGGAGGTAGTGGAAAAAAACTCCCATTTTTTCCAAATTTACAGTTTTAGTTTTTTTTCAGAACAATGTCCAAAGTAAAAGTAGATATTAAAAAAAAAGATTTGATATAGAAAGCATGATAGACTTATAAACATTTTTCCAAAATATAGATTAAATATCCAACAGCAATTCTTATCACCCACTGAGAAATTAGAATCCCCATGTGAAAAGATTATGAATAATTGTATTAACAGTCATTCTTTACACATGAAAGGTGATATCGCTTTGTGGTTTTATTGCATAACTCTCTGATATATTGCCATGGATGTTTTTCCATACTTATTGGTCATTATTTGAAAAGTGGTCAATTTTGTTCCTGTATCATACACATGAAGACAATAGAAAAGTATTGACAAGTGAAAAGTGTTTCAATTCTTATGAAAGCATTTTGAAAGTTATTGTCTCTCTCCCTTGGATTGATGTTGTTCATCATGAATCTTTCTAGTTTTACCCACATTGTGGGAAATTTCATAAATTTTTATCTTTTATTATAGCAGGGTAGTATTTTTCAGTGAAGACATACAGACAGCTGACTGGTACAAGAACAAGTCCTCATTATCACTTATCATCAGGGAAATGCTAACCCAAATGACAATGAGATAGCATCTCACACCAGTGAAATTCATCAAGAAGAATACATGGATGGATCTGGAGAATATCATGCTGAGTGAAATGAGTCAGAGAGAGAAAGACAGACGCAGAATGACTGCATTCATATGCAAGATATAATAAAAACATGGTAGGAAAATTACTAATGTCCAAAGATAATAGAAACGAAGAGCAGAACTGATCCTTAGTAGGAGTCTTGTCATTGTGGGGGGAACATGGGGTGAGTTCAGGGAAGGGACTACTCCTACAAAGATAGAGGAAAGGGTCACTCTCCACGAGGACTGGGTACTGAAAGGAGGGAAAGTGACACGCATGATACCCTTTCAGTAAAAGATATATATCACAGTGCCTGAAAGGAAAAAAGAAAAAATAACTGACCACCACAGAAGCAGACTGAGGTGGAAGGAGGGAAACTGGAGACACAGGTGGAGAGAAATGGACTCTGGTAAAAATATTGGTGTTGGAATATTGAATGCCTTAAAATAAGTCGTGAATAACTTTGTAATTCACAATGTAGCACTGTAGCACTGTCCTCCCGTTGTTCATCGATTTGCTCAAGCCGGCCCAGTAACGTCTCCATCGTGAGATTTGTTGTTACTGTTTTTGGCATATCGAGTACGCCACGGGAAGCTCGCCAGGCTCTGCCGTGTGGGCAGGATACTCTCAGTAGCTTGCCGGGCTCCCTGAGGGGGCGGAGGAATTGAACCAGGGTCTCCTAGGTTGACTGTGTGCAAGGCAAACTCCCTCCTGCTTGACTAGAAGAGTAGAAATGATTAGTGCAGTGGGGGAGGTGGGGGAAGGAAACTTCATCCACTTTTGGTGGGTATGTCATCTGGTTCAGCCTCAATAGAAAACAGTATGTAAACTTCTGAAAATATATAACTGAGCTTCCACATGACCCAGAAATTCATCTTTATGGAATCTACCCTCCTCAAGGGCCAAAAACCCCTATCTCAAAAATACATTTGCACTCCCCATTCTCTTTTAACCAATGTTGTTTCTCATCTTTTGGATAATAGGTACCTCACAAATGTGAGGAGCACATTATTTCCTTTCATATTAATTAATCATTCAATTAAATAATACTATGCAGCTACAATTCTCAATGTTAGCACTGTCTGCACTGTCCTCCATTGTTAATGGATTTGCTCAAATGGGCACCAGTAACATCTCCATTGTGAGACTTCTTGTTACTGTTTTTGGCATATCGAATATGTCATGGGCAGCTTGCCAGGCTTTGCCGTACAGGCAGGATACTCTCTGTAAATTGCCGGGCTCTCCAAGAGGGGTGGAGGAATCAAACCCCCGTGTGCTGCGTGCAAGGCAAATGCCTTACCCACTGTGCTATCGCTCCAGCCCAATTCTCAATGATAGGAACCCATTTTTAAATGTATACGTGGGAGATTTATACTAAAGTCCTGACATAGAATTGCTTGTCTATCTGCTTGAAACACTTCCTAGTCTTTTTTTTAAGTTTTTAAATTTTTTATTTTGTTATTATTATTATTATTATTGCTTTTTGAGTCACACCCGGCGATGCACAGGGGTTTCTCATGGCTCTGCACTCAGGAGTTACTCCTGGCAGTGCTCAGGGGACCATGCAGGATGCTGGGAATCGAACTCCGGACGGCCGCGTGCCAGGCAAATGCCCTACCCGCTGTGCTCTCTCTCCAGTCCCAACACTTCCTAGTCTTAACCCAATCAATTTCTTTCAAACCCTTATTCCTAGACAGTGAAATTTGCTTTCTTTTAGATATTTGACATTTCCCATTATATATGAATGAAGTCATGCAGTAAATACTTTTTACATGTGGCATTATTTTTATCAGCATATTTGAGTTGTATCTATGTACTTGTGCTTATCAGTAGTTTTTTTTTAAGATAGGTACATTAAGAAAATAATTTTTATCCACTTGCCTATTGATGGGCATTTATGACAGCTTCAGGTTTCAGCTACTATGAATAATTCTGATGTTAGTATTCACATACCACTTTTATTCCTGGTAATGGTCCTTCTATGAAATCTGTCTTGGAACAATTAATTTCTTATGATTACTATTTTTGCAGTGCTACAGTGCTACTCTTTTATTCATATGTACTTACACCATAATGTTTGTTTACTCTTTTATCTATTTCTTTCTTGTAATGGTTATGGGGTTGGGCCACATTCTGTTGTGCCAGGACTTTCTCCGAGCTCTGTGCTTTGGGTGGACTTCAGGCAGTGCTCGAGAAATCACATGCAGTGCCAAGCATTGGACAGGATCAGCCACTTGCAAGTCAAGCATCTCTTTAGCCCTTCTCATTTCACTTTTGATCTACTTCTTTGTATAATAAATGAATTTCTCATAAGCTACTGTGTTTTTTTTTTGTGGGGATTTTTTTGTTGTTGTTTTTTGGTTTGGTTTGGGGGCCACACTAAACTGCTGTTAGGGCTTACTCCTGGATCTGTGCTCAGGGATCACTCCTGGAGGGGTTTATGTAGAGTTCTGGGAATTGAACCTGTGTTATCAGCATGCAAGGCAAGCACCTTATCTGCTCTACTATTTCTCTGGCTCCAAAGCTATTTTGATCAGCTTGCTAATCTCTGTCTTTTACTTGATGTGTTGAAACTATTGATATTTATTGCTGCATGTACACACTACAATGTCATCATTAGGGTTGGTTTTATTTCTCTCATTACTATGAATTATGCATATATCTTACATTTTCCCTACATGTCCACACGCATAGTTATATATTTTTTCTTCAAATTTCTTTTTTCTCTTAAAAACTATTTAGTCATCTTGATTTACAATATCATTAATAATAATGTTTCAGGAATAGGGCCGCCCACCAGCGTGTCAAGCCTCCATCCACCAAGGTCTATAATCGGTCCCCTTTTGCCTGCTCCCATCAACCCTTAGCTCATTCAGTTCAAAGGCCACATAGAAGGATCTCTTGTCACTGACAATTTTTTCTCTTCCTTACTATATTTATTTACACTCCACACATGAAAGATAATTTGGGTTTTATTTTTCTTCCTTTGGTGTGATCCCCAAACTGAAACCAAAACCAAAAATTCTCTTTGACTCACTTCACTCAGGGTAGCAATTTCCATTCACAGAACATTTGTTTTTATAGCTGAGTCATATTTCACTGTGTTATCAAACTACACTTTATCCACTTGGTTCCTCTTGGGTACCTGTACTGTTTCCAGATCTTGTCAATTGTGACTGTAACTGCAGTAAGTGGGAGTGCAAATGTCCTTAAGGATATATTCAAATATCCTGCAAATTAATGTGCTCATGATTGTGAGATAGAACCAAATAGTACAGTCCTGGCTCGTACGGAAGATAACATTTTTGTTTCAGTTTTGGGGGCCACACCCAACAATGCTCAGGAGTTCCTTCTATCTCTGCCACCAGGAATTACTTCTGGTAATGCTCAGGGGAATATATGGGATATTGAGGATGCAAGGCAAATTCCTTCCCACTATATTGATCCATTCCCCTGGAAGGTAATTTTAAAAGCGCAGTACATAAATTTTTTCCTTAGCGGTTGAACTATATAACATTCTCACTAATGTTGACATGAATGACTGAATCTATTAGCTTTCTGCTTATTTTCTATTTTTTCTAAATGTTATTTACTTCTCTTTTTCACTTGCCTTCTTTTGTACTGTGTGTTTTTTAACGTTCTATTACATTTCTAATGATGGCAATTTCTTCACTATCTTATTAATTTCTTAGTTTTGTTGAGGATTTATAAATTCATCACAATCTTCCTTTGAATAGTATTGTGACATGTCACATATCAAAAACTTATAATTACATTTTACTGTGTTTTGTTCTTGTCCTTTATTGTCCTTTCTCTAATGTTTTCATAAATTATGTTTTAGTTTTATTTAATTAGCTTTTATGAAACAAAAATGAGACAAGTTATTTCCACGCCTTTATGTAATTCATGTTTCCTTCTTATTTTACAAAGAATTTTATCTTTAACATTTCTTGTAGTGTGTACATGCAGCAATAAATAACCAGCTATTTCTTTCCTGAAAATAATTTTAATTTATCCTTTTCTAAAATGGATAAATTAAAATTATCCTTTATCCTTTTCTATATTTTCCTTGGATGTAAAATTCCAGAGATCTCTTATATTTTATAATGTTATTTTTTTGGTTTCTGAGTTCTCCAATTTCTGAAGAGATTTGTGTAGTTATTTTAATCTTCTGCTCTGTGTATTTGGTTTTCTAATTTTACTTGACTGTTCTTAGCTATTTTCTTTATTATTAATGATTATCAACTTATTTATTCTGGTGCATAATTACATATGTACATTCACTGAATATTATTGGATCATGTTTAATATCTTTTAATTATATCTCATTATTTTCCATCCATATACTTATGTTACTTGTGTATAGTGAGTTTTTTTTTTGTGCATAGTGAGATTTTAGCATGCAGCAGGGACAAATAGAGATGTTGCTGGCGCCCGCTCAAGCAAATCGATGAGCAATGGGATGACAAGTGACAAGTGAGATTTTATTTCTTTTCTCTCTTAAGTCATTAATAATTTTATATTTTCATATTGCACTGGCTGTGACATTTTGTGTAATGTTAAAAAGAAGTGTAAGAAGAAAATACTTGTCTTGTTTATATAGAGGAAAAACATGACAGTATCTTAAAGAAAAATATTTCATTGTTAACCATTAAGTATTTTGTTAGCTTTAAGTTTTATGCATGCTTTTGATAGTTTGCAATGTATCTTTCTGTTTCTAGTTTCCAAAAAAACTATAATCATGAAGAGATGTTATATTTTGTTACATGAAATTTTTGTAGCAGCGGAAATGATCATGTAACATATCCGATAATATAAATTGAATTAATTGATTTTCCACAGTTGAATCTTCCTTATTTTTTTCAAACAACACTCATTGAGCCTGACATGATTCCTCCAAAGAAAAACTTATTTGATTCTGTTCATTGGCTTGGGAGTACCATAATGTGATACAGATATTAGTGTCAGATATTAAATCCAGGACTTCACAGAAGCAAGGCAAGTGCTTGACCACTGGGCTACATTTCTGGCCCCAGTTGCAGATTTTCATATTAATCGCTCAGAATAGAGTTTTCTGTGACAAAATATAGACATTTATTATGAACTGTTTAATTTCAAAATCCAGACTTGTCTGAATTGTCCCTTAGCTACTAGTTTTTACTTAAACTTTTGTTTTCACTTTGATCTGGAGTCAGGATAATTTTTTCCCTTTCTTACTTCATTGGTGAATTAGATTTTGCAGTCTACTCTTTCAATAAGGATAAAAGTCATTAAAATCTTACCTAAAGACCTAGTTCCAATTCTCACATTACATGGAACCAGGGATTTGAATCTTTTATATCTGCATAGTAATAACTATGCAAATATTGTATTTTAGAAGTTGTGAAATAATTCTGTTTTACAACTCCAGGATCACTTTATTTTTCTGGATTTCATTCATTGTGTGTGTCTGTGTTTCTTCTTTAATTTGTTAAGTCCTTAGCTTTTTATTGCCTTTATTTTATTTGTTTTAAATTGGGGGATTTTTGAGAATAGTTTTATGTAATCCAAAATGGGATCTTTGTAATGTCAAGTTCACACACAAAATATTAATTTATCATTCAAGTTTAAGATTTCATGTGTTGCTATATTGTTATCGTCTTGTCTGGACTTTTCTGTTTTTGATTGTTTTAAAAATGAACAATTCATTAAAAGTTCAGAGATATGTGGCAAAAGATCATTCATATAGCAGTACCAAGGTAGAAGGAGAATATGAGTTCATGCTTAGCACAGAAAGATTGCGTGATCACATCAAATGTGTGTGGTTCTTATATTAAAGAATAAATGACTAATATTTATTATATTTTAGATATAATATAATGTACACACATAATGTACATAAATAATATAATGAACAAATATATTGCACAAAATGCAAGAAAAGCTTTGACTCAAACAATATGCTGAAGAGTTTGAGAGAAATCCTGAGAGGCTTCTAAAACCTCACGATATTTCTTTTTTGTCTTGAAATGCCCACTGGTGCTCGGAAACTCTTCCGAATCTGACCTTTCTCCACCTCTTTATTTCTTTGAGACGTGTTGTTTTCTATCTCATGTCATTTCCTCAGGGTTCTGTTGTGTGCTAATGAGTTTTAATAAGATGGAAATGCATGTGTTTGGGTAGCAAATGATTTACCAGGGAAATATACTGCCTTAACCTAATTAAAATGCTTGTCTCCACAATGCCCTCAAGGGGCAATGCTATTGGTGAGATTCTCAGACATTGTGTCAGCCTCATGGGGATTCATTCTCCTTGTTCGGGAATTTGGCATACTTTGAATTTTACCACCACTGAATAGAAGATCAAATCACGATTCTAGCCTATACCTGAAACACTGATTCATAAATAACACTTTTGTAAAAGTAAAAAACAGTTTAACACACACTATGGAATTTGTGTATATGAAGTGTACATAAATTATTATTCATATTTTATCAAGTGGGGAAAAAACTGTTATAAACATTTGCAATTGTACCTGACAATTTCAAGTTTTTAGTTAGACTTTTAATTAAGAAATTCCCTTTTAAAAGATGGCCTGCCAGTATCTGTATTGAAAACCTTAATGCCCCAAAGTAGAGAGAGCATATGGGGGAAATTGTCTGCCAGGGAGCCAGTAGGAGGGTGAGAAAGGGGGTTATATTGGGGTGTTTGGTGGTGGGGAATGGGCACTGGTGGAGGGATGGGCATTTGATCATTGAATGTTTGTAACTCAAACATGAAAGCTTGTCACTGTATTTCAAGGTGATTCAATAGAAAACAATTTTTAAAAATTAAAAAAAGAAAGAAAAGCATGGTGAAGTAAAAACTAAGTTGTCTTACTGTGGTAATCCTTTGCTATTGTTCCACATATTATAAATCATAAGCTGCTACACAATTTGAAGATATTATGAAGTACACTGAAACCCAAAACAATTATCAATAGCCACTGGACATTCCATTCAAAAAAGACTATAAAGTTTATAGAATCATAAAGTCATAGAGCTTGATGAAATTGAATAGCAAGAGATCAACAAAATAATAATTACATGATATATACTGTTCTATGAAGTTTAAATTATTCTATCTTTGCAAAAACACAATAAGTATTACCAATTAAATTATCACTTCACTTAATCACTTAATCCCCGTTATTCATCAATTTATTCGAGCAGGTGCCAGTAACGTCTCCATTCATCCTGGTGCATAGACAACAAAGATAGAAACTGCCGGTAGTGAGCCACATTTATTCAAGTGTAATCGTCCAATTCGGGTTGTTAGGCATTCAAATGAATCAATGCTTGTGACTAAGTTTGTGTTGACAAGGATACCGACACCACCGACGCCTCTTTTATCACATGTTCCAAGGAACAGTTCTTCTTCAGTGTCGAAAATAGCATGATGGGATTGATGTCTTCTCGTTTCGGTCAGACCAATGATGTCGTACTTGATCTTTCGTGCTTGTACCATAAGGTCTTCAATGGATGCAGCAGATGCCAGCGTACGAGCATTAAAAGTACAGACAATCATTTTTGTTTTTCTGCGTTTTGGCAGCCCATGTCTGCCTTGGTGTTTTATCAGCTTCTCCTTCCATATCCTTCTCGACTCTGCATAATCAGGGTTAGGGAAATGAGATCCATTTATTACTGGATTTGGCATATCAATTTGGTCTATTTGGCATAGAAATTTGAAATAATATAATATCAAAATCAGAACTCTTTAGCAGGATTCATTATCAATTTATGTTTTAAAAAAAACTCCTTGAAACTCCCTGCAGCCACATCCTTGGGAGCCTGGGGACCCCATTCTTCTGCCTAGAATGTTGGAGCCACCCATTGGAAAGTTATTGATCCCAACTCATGTCAGTCTGTCCTTTAAATGAAAACTGCACTGGGGGAAAGGGTCACGTGGCATTCCTACTTCCAATCTTAAATTTCAGTTAACAATTCAATAACTAGCTGACAATTTTTAGGACACACTCCCAACAACATTCCAGGGTAAAGAAAAAATAACCTGAAAAACAGATATTATATTAGTAGCTTTCAGGTATAAACAACTAAACAGATCAGTTCTCAAAATATGGGAATCCAAACCCCTACCATTAACCAACAAAACTTGAAGACCAACAGGGAATACAAACCCCTACTATTAACACCCACAAAATTAACACCCACAAAACTTGAAGATCAATGAGGAAACTAGGAAATTCAGCTGTAGTTGCAGAGAGGGACAAAAAGTCATGGGATTTCACAAGTCAAAGAACCCATAAACCTCATCAATGAAGAGATAAAATCAACTCTCATTGCAATTGCAAAAGAAATTAAGGATGCACTGGCAACGAAATTAATCAATCACTAAATGAGAAATTCAACCAACTCAAAGAGGAACTTTTGTGGGAAGAGTGATATATAGCAGGTAGGGCATTTGCCTTGCATGTAGCCTACCCAGGTTCGATCCTGGCACTCCATATGATTCCATGAGTACCACTAGGAGTTATTCCTTAGTACAGAGCCAGTAATAACCCCTGAGCATTGTGGGGTGTGCCACAAAAACAAAGAAAGCAAAGAAGAAATTTTTCAGAGGATGAGAGATTTCATACGAATGGACTTGAAGGAGCTAAAGAACACACTAGTAAGCCTTAGTAGCAGAATCTCACAGGCGGAAAGCCATATAGATGAACTTCAAGACAAAACACAAGCAAGAATCCATAAGAAGGAAAAAGAAGACCAGACAAACTAAAGAATGGAAGAAATGTAAGGCACTTAATGAGCAAAGACAAGAAGAATAATCTTAGAATTATAAGAAAAGCAGAAGATGAGGAAAAAGGGAAAGGGCAAGAACTAGTGGTGGAATAAATAAAGCTGAGAACTGCCCCACTCTCTGCGGGGAGGCAGCTGCAAAGATTTAAGAGGCCAACGAGCACCAAGCAAAATAGACTCAAAATAGAAAACTCCCAAAATACATAGTAATCAAAATGGCAAAAACCAAAGAGTAGCTGTACTTTTAAGTAGTAAGAGAGAAGAAAACCTTAAATATACGGGAAATAGCAGAAAGATCACCAGAGATCTCACAAGTAAGAGGAATTGAATAATAATACATTCAATTGCTCACAGAAAGAAATTTTCAACTTGGAATCCACCACTCTAAAGCTCCCATTTAGATAGGAGAGGGATTAAAAACAATTTCAGACAAACATGACCTGACACATTTGTGATCACCAAATAGACCCTGAAAGAACTACTGAAAGGCCACTTACACAAACAAAACAGCAAATTTTGAAGCAAAAATGCTACACAATAAAATAGCCACACAGCCCTTTATATCAATAAGATTCCAAGATGTCAGTGGATTAAACTCCCCCATCAAAAGACAGAGTGGTGGGATGAACCAGCAAATCCATACATTTGCTGCTTAGAGAAAACACATTTGAAATTGTTGAATAGACACAAAATGGGTATAAAATGATAGAAAAATAATTATGCATGCCAATGGGTAACATAATTAAGCAAAAAGCTGCTGCATCAATACTTATATCAGGTCAAATAGAATTCATTCATTCTAAAGAAAATAATTAGAGAGAGTGATGGACATTACTTATTGGTTAAAGGAAAAATATGTCAAGAAGTACAAATTTTAACATATACACACCAAATGAAGTATCATTAAAGTTTAGAAGGCTTTTGCTTATAAATCTAAAGAAATATGGTTAGAACAATAAATAGTGAGGGACTTTCCCCAATAGATAGATCAACTAGACAGAATATAAGTAAAGGCATAACAGCACTAAATGAAAAACTAGAAAATCCATAATCAGTGGGTCAAGTACACTTTCTTTTCTAGTGCACATGAAGCATTTTCCAGTTTAGTTGATATATATTAGGGAATTAAATGAATTTATATAAATTCACAAACATAAAAGTCACAGCATGCATGCAATGCCACAGAGATAGATACTAATTATAAAAAGATGTGAAGAAACTTTTGTTAACTAAACAACACACAACTAAATAACATCTGGATTAAAAAGGAAATCAATGAAGAGGTAAAGCAACATTCCTTGAAACTAATGACATTAAAGAAACGAGTTATCAAAATCTGTAAGACACAGGAAAAGTCTTACTGAGATGGGAAACTCATAGGAATACAAACCTACATTGGGAAAGAAGAAAAAGATAAAATTAAACACCTAAATATACACCTAAAACATTAGGAGGAACAGCAACAAATGCATCCAAAGACCAGCAGACGGAAGAAATAATAAAAACCTGAGCTGAAATTAGCAATATAGAAGCCAAGAAAGCAATACAAAAAAAGTCAATGAAACCAGAAGATGATTATTCAAGAGAGATAAAGTTTTGACTAAATTCATGAGGAAAAGAAGAAAACATGCTCAAATAAATTGTAACAGAAATGAAAGGGGAGAAATTCAACAGAAGTCTCAGAAATCTAAGACATCATAAGATCTTAGTATGAACAGCTCTACTTTGTTAATGTGGAGAACCTAGAAGAAATGAACAGATTTTTAGAAATATGTAATTTCCCAAAGCTGAATTAAAAGGAAATAAAATCCAAAAATAAAGGCCAATCACAAGCAAGACAATTGAACAGGTAATTAAGAATCTTCCCCAAAACAAAAGTCCTGGTACAGATGGATTTACTGGTGAGTTTTACCAAAAGCATCAGAGGAGACTTACTGTCATTGATCCATAAGCTTTTCCAAAATATTGAAGAAACAGAAATCCTTCCTAATACCTTCTACAAAGCTAACATTATGCAGATACCTAAAAGTGTTTAGAGACATTTCTTAAAAAAATAGAACACTTCAGACCAATCTCGTTGATGAACTTAAATATAGACCTTCAACAAAAACTTAGCAAACTGAATCCACAACATATCAAAAATGCCATACACCACAATCAAGTAGGCTTTATCTCTGGAATGCAAGGATGGTTCAATATATGCTAACCATTTACCATAATACACCACATCAGTAAAAGGAAAGATAAAATCATATGATCATATCAATCCAAGCATAGTAAACTTGACAAAAGTCAATATCTATTCATTATAAACACCGTCAACAAAATAGGAATGTCAGAGACCTTCTTCATTATAGTATAAGCCATTTACAACAAACCCACAGCAGATACTATTGTTAATGGAGAAAAAGTCAAAGCATTCCCACTGAGATTAGGTAAAAGGCAAGGATGTCCACTGTCTCCACTCATTCAATACTGTATAGGGTGAAGGAAAGAGAAGAGAAAGGGGGTGGTGCGATGAAGATAGATGAGAAACAGAGAATATGGGTCAATGTGCATCAGTGATATTAAGTAATAATATCATATAATATAATAATAATAATTTGCTTGAGTAACATCTCCATTGGAGACTTTGTTGTTACTGTGTTTGGCATATCGGATACATCACGGGTAGCTTGCCAGGCTCTGCCATGCGGGCAAGATACTCTCGATAGCTTGCCAGGCTCTCCGAGAGGGGCGGAGGAATCAAACTCGGGTTGGCCATGTTGGCTGCATGCAAGTCTGTGCTATCACTAAATAATTATAAGAAGTTTTATTGGATCACTGTGAGATACAGTTACAAATGCACATGATTATGTTTCAGTCACACATTGCTCAAGCACCCATCCCTCCACCAGTGTACATTTTCCACCACCCCATGCAAGGCAAGTGCTCTGTCACTGTACCAACACTCTGGCCCCTCAAAGAAATTTTGATTTAATAAAGATGGAAGCCTTATGCTCTCTGTCCTTATACTATAAAGATTGTAATATAAAAAGCGTAGTATTGGAGCTGACACTTGGACTATTGGAAGGAATTGAGTGAGATCCTAGAAATGCACTATCCAATACAAGCAAGATAGTTTACGACAAAAGAGCTAAGGGCACACAGAATGGAAAAAGGTAAGTCTCCTCAGCAAATATTATTGATAAAACTGGATAGTCACATGCTAAGGAACAAAATTGGACCACTATTTTGCACTATGTACAAAAAATTACATCAAGATTTGTGATTTGACTTGAATAGTAAAATACACACCAACTGTGTATACAGATCTGAATTTGATCCAGATGTCTTCCCAAGCATCATCAAATGAGGCACTGGTAGCTTTTGAACACAAATGGCTGTGGCTCCTAGTTTAATAAAAGGTAAGCCAAAGTACTTAAGATGAAAGACTTAAATATTAGACATAACTCCGTAAAACACAGCAAAAGAAATATGCAAAATATGCCATGATACTGTTTTCATCCTTGTCTTTGTTGGCTCCACTTCATCTGTAAGGGAAACAAAAAAAAATAAACAAATGCAAATACATTAAGTTGAAAGACTTCTATGCCATGATAATAATCATTACTAAATTTAAAAGACATATATTAAATATGAGGAAATATTTGCAAATCACACTTGTCAGGAAGATCTAATACTATAGATCTATATATATGTATATATATACATATATATATATATATATATATATATATATATATGTACCTGTCCTCCCCTTGTTCATTGATTTTCTTGAGCAGGCCCAGTAATGTCTCCATTGTGAGACTTTGTTGTTACTGTATTTGGCATATCGAATACGTCATGGGTAGCTTTCCAGGCTCTGCTGTGCGGGTTAGATACTCTCGGTAGCTTGCCAGGCTCTGCTGTGCGGGTTAGATACTCTCGGTAGCTTGCCGGGCTCTCCAAGAGGGGCGGAGGAATCGAACTCGAGTCAGCCAGGTTGGCTGCATGCAAGGCAAATGCCCTACCACTGTGCTATTGCTCCAGGCTAGATAGATAGATAGATAGATAGATAGATAGATAGATAGATAGATAGAGATAGAGATATATCTTTCTTATATATATATATCTTATATATATATCTTTCAAAAATCAACAACAAAGAACACAACAAAAAATGGGGAAAAGAGCTAATTTAATACTTTTCCAAACATATACAAATGGACAAAAATACAAAAAAAAATGCCTGTCATTACTGATTGTTATGAAACTGCATATCAAAATGATAATGAGGTAGCACCTCACACCAATGAGAATGTTCCCTATCGACAAAAGTCAGGGATTCCAAGGGTTTTTAAGTTGTGGAGAAAAAGCCATCATTTACTGCTAGTAAGAATGTAAACTGGTTTGGCCTCTATGGAAAACAGCAGGGGCATTTCTCAAAATATTGAAAATAAAACTACCTTATGATACAGAAATTCTACTCCTCTGCCATTTATCAAAATAAAATAAAATCACTATTTCAAATATATATGCATATATATGTACGCAGGCACCTATTTTATTTAAAGCCTATTTTATTGGAAGTAACTGACGTATTCAACAAGTGATTAGTGAATACAGTTACGGTCATAAATACACAATGTGTACTACTCAGCTATTAAAAAAGAAAATATTTCACATTTTTCTATGTGGTTACAATGGGAGTAAGAAATCATGTCGCAAGATTTAAGAAGTGGATGATTCATTCATATATATTATTTAAAAAAAATAAGCAAAGCAAACAATAATGTCCCATAAATCTGACCCAGAATTGAAGTTACAAAAGTAGGGAGTAGGCTGAAATTTCACTGAATTATAAGGAAGGATTATTGACATTTTTATGATGGACATTGTATACTAGCAATGTAGCCTTAGATCATATAAATATTTGTACTCTTGGGACTGGACTGATAGCACAGCGAGTAGGGCATTTGCCTTGCACGCAGCTGACCGGGGTTCGATTCCCAGCATCCCATATGGTCCCCTGAGCACCACCAGGAGAAATTCCTGAGTGCATCAACCAAGAGTAACCCCAGTGAATTGCTGGGTGTGACTCAAAAATATATATATTCTTTTAAACCATTGTTATCTCCGTTTAAAAAAAAATAAAGAATCCACTGGGAAGAGAAGTGAAATTGAGACTCTTTGACTAGACAGTCAAATTTGATTGTTAGCTTAAATATATTTGAGAATACAAAATTGAGGTCCTGATGTTTACCTAAATGAAACTATTTGAACGATTCTCTCAATTTTGTGTTCCTCAAATATATAATGCATAATCAAAGATTATAATATTTCAGAACTAAGAAAGTTTTCAAAACTAAATCATCATGCACTAGATCTATAAACTGCTGAAAAATTTTGGTTGCCTAATATCTGTTTATTTGATTTAGGATTTTACAGGGAAGTTCTGGTTTAAGACGGCTTGAATCTCATTTGGGCTTACATGGGTTCCTACAGCTAGCAGGATTTACTGGGTTTGGGGAGAATCAGATTATCTGGTAATGGACTAGCTGTTGACTAGAACAATAAGCATTGGGGCAAGTGGCTGGTATGTCTTTATTCTCCAGTAGGTGCATTTGGGCTTATTTTCATGTCACAGTTCAAATACAATAAGAATGGACACTCCTATAGGTGTAAAAACTATTCAGATCTGCTTGTATTAGGTCTGCTATTGTCCCACTGGCCCAAGTGAAAAATAAACTTGGAGTGGATATGGAAGTAAAGAACCAAGACCATAGATAGAGGGCGAACATTGAATCAATTGGAGATCATCTCTTATCAGTCCTTCCCAGAAACAACTTAGTCCTACCTCACTGTTTGCAAATTGAAGGAAATTAAGACCCTGGGAGGTCAAGTTATCACAGGGAGTCCACATAGCTAATTGCTACATTACCCTGAACCAAAAATAGTCTGAGGATTGTGGACTACATAAGAATCAATTTTATTTGCACAGTATCTCTTCCACGCACTGAGATTTATTTTGAATAATTTTATACTACTCTCCTAGTTGAATTTGTTTGAATTGAAAATGTAAACACATAAACTTGTTATGAGTCAAGACTGCTGTCTTTGTCTAACATGCTTATATGAATATGCAGATATTTTAAGGAACATAAGAGTTTTATTCTTAAAAATACTAAAACTGATATTTCTCTTGAGATATTTTGTTTGCAGAAATTATCCTAAATCATTTTTTCTTTTAAATCCCCTGAGCTATGAAAGACATACAAGGAATATGGATACATCAATTTAGAGAATATAACAATAAAGTGTTTCCTTAATTTTTGTGCTTTAGTACTGTCAGTTGATCGCTTTGTCATCCCTGTTGACACTAAACTTATTGCCAATGTTTGGTTTATTCTGATATTAATGGCAGTGCTTATACTTTCACTGAACATTTGTAATTGTCATGCATAAGCTGGTTGATCATGCTAAAAGGAACCTAGATCAACTACAAAAAGTATTACTAGACAGTTAATGGTAATCAATCATGAAATGGGAGACTTGAAGAATGAAATATCTTAGAAATAAAGACATTTTTATTATTTTGAGGATCATCTAAAACAGAGCTTCCTAAACTTCTTCACCTACTGAGCCCTTTTCAGGAAAAAAGAAAAATCTAATCAGCACCCCTTGGAAATCTTTGTTTCGAAAACATTCAGTGAGTTGCCCAGGTATCTACATCCTGTCTTTTCAGCACACCACAGGAAATGGTCCCCAAAATTAGTGCTAAGACACATTAATATGCTCTAATTAACTTCATTTATTTTATGGCATTTTCCTGATCATAATAGAAGAGCATTTCAGTGTGCTAAATTAGCCACAGCAAAGTACCTTACACTGGATCACTTAAAAACCTGAAATTAAGTCTATCACTATGAAGGAATCTGGAATCCATGATCAAGGTGTTAGCAAGTCACTCAGTTTCCGGATTTTGCCTCCCAACAATCTCAGTGAGTCTTTACGTGGTCTTCCCTCTAAGCACAAATGCTGTGATATTGCTTTCTCTTTTCATATTCCTACTGGAATAGGATTTTGCTCTTATCACCTCATTTAAACTGAATGGTCTTTTAAAATAATCTGTAGAGTTGTGGCACACCTGGCTGTGCTCAGAGCTTATTCTTGGCTCTGTTCTCAGTGATCATTTCTGTAAGTGTTCAGTGGGGACCCTACGGGTGCTAGGGTTTGAACCTAGATTTACCATTACAAAGCCTTTGCCTTACTCACTGTACTATTTCTCCAACCCTAACTTGTGTTTTTAGAAGCCCTATATCAAAACACAATAACGCAGAAAATGAGACCTTCAACCGATAAATTCTAGAGACACACAGTTCAGTCCATGAGAGAAATTATAATAAAAACATGAAGGGTCAAGAAAGACAGCATGGAGGTTAAGGTTCTCACAGGAAGCCAAACAGAGATTCTGGTTTAAAATAGTTTTCAAGATTTTATTAATTACATTTTATTTCTCCTTTATATATTATTATATATTATATATCATTATATATTATATATTATTAAAGGTAAAGGTAAAGGCCCTCCCGTTGATCGTCGATTTGCTCGAGCGGGCCCAGTAACGTCTCCATTGGAGACTTTGTTGTTACTGTGTCTGGCAAATCGAATACTCTCGGTAGCTTGCCAGGCTCTCTGAGAGGGGCGGAGGAATCGAACTCGGGTCGGCCATGTTGGCCGCGTGTAAGGCGAACGCCCTACCCGCTGTGCTATCGCTCCAGCCCAAGAAAGGTAAAGGGCCTCCCGTTGTTCGTCGATTTGCTCGAGCGAGCCCAGTAACGTCTCCATTGGAGACTTTGTTGTTACTGTGTCTGGCATATCGAATAAGTCACGGGGAGCTTGCCAGGCTCTGCCGTGTGGGCGAGATACTCTCGGTAGCTTGCCGGGCTCTCCGAGAGGGGCGGAGGAATCGAACTCGGGTCGGCCATAGCACAGCGGGTAGGGCGTTTGCCTTGCACGCAGCCAACATGGCCGACCCGAGTTCGATTCCTCCGCCCCTCTCGGAGAGCCCGGCAAGCTACCAAGAGTATTCGATATGCCAGACACAGTAACAACAAAGTCTCCAATGGAGACGTTACTGGGCCCGCTCGAGCAAATCGATGATCAACGGGAGGGCCTTTACCTTTTATATATTATTATATGTTATATATTATTATGTATTCTATGGAAATGCAAATATTTCCATATTCATTTGCTTCATATTTGCATACAGATTTTCAATTCAATATTTAATCTTTTGTGTTATCTTTTAAATAACTGAGTATGGACTTAATTGATTTCTTCTTTTTATTAATATAAATTGAATCTAGGCATTCAGACAATCTAAAATATGAAAAATATATTTTCTATCTTTCCTTATTAAGAGATATCAAATCTCACAATCATCTATAATGATTTCTTATGTTTCTATCTCTCATTTATTTAACAAATATTAGAGTAAATATTTTGACTTTTATGGAGGCTTGTGTTTTTTTATGTTATTTTGAGGTAGTAGTGTTCTTATATTAATGAAATAGCAGAGGTATTAAGCAAACTATTCAATCTCACATAGTTTCCATTAACTTCACCATCTATAGTACAGGTAAGTAAGTCAAACCCAGTTATGCAAATATCATTAAAATATACATCATCTATTGAATATTTAGATCTACAGGTGGAAAATATACTTTAATTTGTCTACTATCAATGCTATTATATAGCACTGTAGCACTGTCCTCCTGTTGTTCATCGATTTGCTTGAGCAGGCCCAGTAATGTCTCCATTGTGAGACTTCTTGTTGCTGTATATCTAAATTATTCTAGATAATCCACATTAGCCTAAATATTTATATTATTTATTTATGTTTATAGTGTAATTTATTTAGATATGGAGAAAAGGAGAAGAAGAGATTGGAGATGATTACAGATATATTCATATTTAACTTTCAATTCATTAACTATTTTCCATAAAATTATTATAAATAAGAGAAGAATCAGAGTCATTTGAGTTATCAGAACTATACAGTGATTTATTTATCTGTGGATAATTGGTAGTGATCACTACTTGTTCAAGACACAATTACTATGTTTCAGTTATGGTGATGAGAAATTCCAAATAGCAGTAATTTTACCTACATATTCATGAACTTTTCTCTCACACAAAAAAGTATTAAATACAGAGAATTAGGGTGTAGTAACAAGCATCAGAGACTCAGGCAGCTAGATTTTCACTTCATTTTATGTAGTCTTGATCTCTAGTCCAAGATGAAGTGATCTACAAGCCAGGAAGAATGATAGTGGATAGAACTGGGAAGAAGAGGGTAAAGGAATTATCTGCACTATTCCTTAAAAGAGGTTTAAAATGCTGCAACATATTTTTTCTTTCAACTCAATAGAATTGGAACTGACAAACAAGCTGCTATCAGTGACAATGCACAGTTGCTATAAAGACTAGAAAATAAACTCTATTCTGGGCAATCACGCGCCCAGCCAAGAATTATTACACTCTGGAAGAGAAGGAGGACAGCTAGAGGGACAATTGGCAATCACTACCACTGTCCATCTTTTTTGCACTCCAATATATTTGCACATTGTTTTCACTACACAGAGAACAAGTCACTCCCTCCACATGAAAAATGAACTCCAGATTGATCAAAGCACTACATCCAGTTCAAAGTCCATATTTCTTGATGATGGGTTGTTTTCTTTATGTGGTGGCGGTTTTCCATAGCCCAGTGAATTCAAATTAGAAGGTAAATTATTTGTCTCCACATATTAAGTATACAATGATGTTTGTGCAAGTTATCCTTCCTGGCTCTGGTGCTCATTTGGCCTGTGTGTTCCAGAAGCATATTTTGTCTCCTCCATAATCAGGCTCCATTGCACACACCACTTCTTAGGGGTGAGAACCTACACTGCACAGTTTCCAACAGCTCCCAGCAGCACCCAGCAACAGCACCCTTGTAGGCAGTTTTGCATAGATTTTTCTCCCAATTTCAGGCATCTCCAGTGCCAGAATTTCATAAGGCTGTACATTTAGTTGTACCCTGTGTATGGCCAACAGCTAATCCCTATCACATATACCTCAGGCTAATATAGATTATAGTGGCATGTCTTATGGGGCACTTTTTCATAAACAACTTACCCTGGCATCCTAGGGGATGAAATTCTGGCAACTTCTGGTTGGCAGTTATCTAGAAAGCTCCACTGGGTTTCTGGCAATTTTCAAATGTTATTTTTTTCCAGCATGCTACACTTGTAAGGCTTTGTTCACTTTCCTGTGGTCCAAGACTGTGCCTTTTCCAACGAGGTCAGGAGATGGGGGTGGGTGGGATGGCAGGTCTCTTTTTTGAAAGCTCTTTGTAAGTCTTAGGATATAGGCTAATATTTTTATATTTGTTATCCTTGTGTTCTTAGTACTCATTACTTCTTACTAGTCAATTCCCCATTACTTCAATATTCTATTATGTATAACAATTCTTTATATGATGTTTTCCCTCTTCAAATAATAGTGTCTCCTGTCTCTTATTGGATCTAGACCCTATGATAGGCTAGGAAAGAGAAAATACAAATAAAAGATGCTACCCAGAAAAAGGAAGACAAAATGTGGTACTAGAACAGCATATTTCTTTTTTTTTCTTTTTGGGTCACACCCAGCGACACACAGGCATTACTCCCGGCTCTGCATTCAGGAATTACCCCTAGCAATGCTCAGGGGACCATATGGGATGCTGGGAATCGAACCTGGGTCGGCAGTGTGCAAGGCAAATGTCCTACCCACTGTGCTGTTACTCCAGCCCTTTAGAACAACATATTTCTCAAGTCATATTGAATAGAACTATGAAGGCTGTCTTCTCTGTCAATGAAAGGATTTCCTTGACCAGCTTTCGTAGCAGGTATTCTTTTTCAACAAAACGGTCTTGTCATTGACCTCCTTGTCTCCTGGTAGTGTTTTCTTTTCCTACTTCTTATTTTTCCATCCTCATCTAATTTAAGGTTAATGTTATATAGCACGTGAATTGACTTTCAGATACATTTTGACTTGGTACATTGGTTCCTATTAGTATATAGCTCAAATCTAGATTTGCCCTGGGAAATTAAAAAAATGACTGCATTTTCAGACCCGGTTTTCATTATCCATCACTAACTAATGGACACTTCATGGTGTTAAGAACTCGTGATTTTTTTTGAAGCAGCAGTATATGTGAGGCTTTTCTGTTCTTGGGTCCCAAATCATGCTTTCCCCCAAGATGTGTAAAAGAGGCATAGTAATTATTTCCAATTAAAGAAATAGTTCATGGGATCCTAGGAGTTAGAGAACACATATTTACCATGTATAAGGCTGTGTGCTAAATCCCTGCTCAACCAGGTCACTCCAGGCCAGAGATATTCACTAAACTCCATAACTATGATTGTCTTTGTATCACAAAAATTTAATCAAATTAATATTCTCTCTTAATAATGTTTTATAACCATTATTTTGGGACTATCAAAATGAAATAGAAAACTAGAAGATACTTTGACAATTTACAACACCATGCATTTTATGAATCTTGAGTGAAGAGAGGAAGACTCTCAGAGAAAGAGAGTCGAGTATAAAAATCAGAGAATTTACGGATTCAGAAAAATAATACAGTGGGCTATGAGCTTACCTTCCTTGCAATTGACTAGAGTTTAATCCCTGGCACCACATATTAGTCCCTTGAACACTGCCAGGAGTGATCTCTGAGCTAGGAGTTGCCGGAATGCACCATTGGGTATACTCTCCACCACAAAAAAAAAGAGAAATCTGAAAGTTTAGTTCACTTATTAATCCAAGGTTATCTTGCTAAAGACTGCAATCATGTTCTCTAGTTTAAAACCATTTATATCCACGATGTAGGTCATATAAACAACATAGAAACCTAAGATGAGTCACTTCAACATTTTAATATGTGCACTGCCTGATATAACTGAGTTTTACAGAAACTGGTAACACTTTGACAGTGTGTATTTTTAAGTTTTTTTTTCAAAAGTCTCAAAGCACTTTTCATTTTAAACTGAAAGCTTATAAAAAAATAGTTAGAAATGTGAAGCAGTGGGAAGCAGAGATCAATTTAGGAGTAATTATTTCAATTATTTCTAATAAAATCATTTTGTATTAAGTGAAAATAGTCTTAAGTTTTATACATTCATTGAGGATTAAGAGTGGCAGGCTCAAGTCTTTATCTTTTCATAAAAAAAGTACTATTGTTCTTCATTGAGTTAATAGACTTGTAGGTTTTATTTTGAGATAAAAGAAAGTATATAATTGCTAAGACTATGAAGAGGGACAGCTTAATGCATTTTTCTTAAGTGAAGGCACAGTGGAATTATAAAAATTCAAAACATAGTTGAGGAATACCTTCCAATGGTCATACAGTTTGCATGTGACTCCAATCCAATAATTTTAATCCTGTTATAATACTCTCTACTTTCACTTATTTGGGTATGATCCTTAAATTTTCAGTAGTTAATAACAATGTTTATAGAGCAAATTTTCAATTTTCATCTCCAAAATTGTTAAGCTTTGTCAACTCGGGTAATTCAGTCAATCTTTTAATTCCCATATATCGCGATCACGATCACCCTGTTGTTCGTCGATTGCCTCAAGCAGGCACCAGTAACGTCTCTTCTTCCTAGCCCTGAGATTTTAAAAGAGCCATTTCAATGCTCTTTCAGGGTTAGGAGAATGAGACCCAACATTGTTACTGGTATTTGGCATATTGAGTACGACACAGGAAGTTTGCCAGACTCTGCCGTGCGGGCAGGATACTTGTGGTAGCCTGCCAGTTTCTCCAAAGAAAAAATGAGATAAGATGTTGCGCGGCCGCTTTTGTGACCATGTGCTTCCGGGAGCTGGGTTTTATAGTCTGTGCAGCTTGGCCGTTGATGGGACCAACCTGGCGCTGGCGGCAGCTGGTGGGTGTGACGCCTACCTAGTGGAAGATGAGGAGGGTCTGGGTGGAGAAGGCCCAGTCCCAATCCGAGTAGGCTTGGAGACCTCAGCCCCGGGACCCACATGCCTGGGTTCCTCTGCCAGTTCTTTCATGCATGAGGCCCATCCAGACCTGTGGAGAGTGGTCCCAGCATGGCCGTGGCTGGCTCTGGAGGTCCTCCGCTACTGGGGCTCTGCTCGGGGCGGGGGGGAGGGGGAGAGAAACTCAACCCTCCCCCCTCCAAGGGGCCCCTGTGAGGACAGCCAGGCTGTGTGTGTGTGTGTGTGTGTGTGTGTGTATGATATAGCATGAAATTAAATTGATTCTGTTGAGATGGAAGCGGTCATGGAAGCCCTAGCCAATCAGGGCGTACAAACTCAATACATCAGGATCCTTCGTGAGCTCTATTGCGGATTCACTACCAAGATCTCACCATTCTACAAAGAAGTGATCATCCATATCAAGAGAGGGGTTCGGCAGGGTGATACCATTTCACCAAAACTCTTCAGTGCCACCCTCGAGAACATCATGCGACGACTAGAATGGGAAAACATGGGAGTGAAGATAGATGGTCGGCAACTACACCACCTCCGCTTTGCTGATGACATCGTTCTAATAACACCAAACATCAGCCAAGCGGCACAAATGCTTGCGGACTTTGACCGTGAGTGTGGAAAGGTCGGACTACAGCTGAATCTTACGAAGACAATGTTTATGAGAAACAGCCTTGTTCCTGACGCTCCATTCGCTCTCAACGGAACCACCATCTCCGAATGCAACAGTTATATATACTTAGGTCGAGAAATCAACATGATGAATGACCTGGCACCTGAGTTACACAGGAGGAAGAGAGCGGCTTGGAAGGCCTTCAAGAGCATTGAAGAAATAACTAAAAGGACAAAGAACCTCCAGCTACGAGCACATCTCTTTGATTCCACTATTCTTCCTGCATTAACATATGCCTCAGAGACCTGGACCCTACGAAAACAGGATGAGAACACTATTCGGGTCTCTCAAAGAGGAATCGAAAGAACTATGCTTGGAATATCACGATTCACTCAAATGAGAGATAGAATCCGGAGTTCTGATCTTTGTCAACGCTCAAGAATCAGGGACGCTGTCTCATTTGCCAAGACATCAAAAATCAGATGGGCTGGACATGTAATGAGGTTTACAGACAACCGCTGGACTAGAGCCATTACTGATTGGATTCCACGAGACATCAAAAGATCACGTGGACGCCCACCTATAAGATGGTCAGACTTCTTCGTCAAGACCCTAAATGATCGGTTTGAGGCTCTACATGTTCCTAAAACGAACAGATACCATTGGGCTACGCTAGCACACAACCGGGATGAATGGAGACGTTACTGGCACCTGCTCGAATAAATCGATGAATAACGGGGATTAAGTGATTAAGTGATTAAGTGATTATTTCTATCTTTCCTTTTGTTGATTTTCTGTATTACATTAATTCATCCCATGTTGAACATTCCTTGAAGACCTAGAATAAACCCCATGGGTTATGATGTGAATATCATATATATATATGATATATAATATATTCATATATAATATATGATATATGCTATATAATATAATATATCATATATTGTATATGATATATAATATGATATTTAATATATTCTTGAATTCTGTTTCTTAAGGATTTTTGAAGATCTTTGAAAATAAGTTTATTAGGGATAAGGTTTCCTTGGTTTTAAATGTCCATTATTGTGGTATAAAAATAATATTGACATGACAAAAACTGCTTAGAAAAAATTATGATTCCTCAATTTTTTGGGAACAGTTTGAAAATAATAGGTAATAGTTGGTCTTTAGAGACTTGGTTGCACTTACTAGTGAAAATACCTGAACCTTGGCTTTTGTATTGGTAGGCAAAAGGTGCTAAGAAGAAGTTATTATCTTCAAGGAGTTCTGATCATCAAGCAGGAGTGCATGATTCTGATACCATTATCAATTCCAATGGACAGCAATTGCAGCTCTGAATTTGTGTGAACCTGAACAATCACAGTGAATTTGTGGTCACATGTGTACTAAGAAACTACAACACTGAGGTTAAGTGGGCCTGGATAATGAATCAGGATTCATAGTTATTACACTCAGCTGCTTATCTTGTGTTGGAATTGAGTAGACTTGGACAACAACTGTGGCTTGAGGTTCTGAGTGCCCAGTAATAGTTGAAGCATTAAACCTGCACAACAGAACATCGGGCAACAATTTTAGTACCCAAATCAAGTAGCATCCTGGTATAAGGATATGAGTGTTCGGGATACTTCTGTACCCCGAAACAAGTTTAGATGGATGAGCAGTGCCCAGGATTTGATTTTGTGAGTTCTTGGGGATATATGTGGGCCATATCCAAACAAGCCTACTTGAAAACTAGGGTTCAACATCGCCACTGTTAGGGTATATCTATGCACTAAGTTTGAGCACCTCAGGGTACACAATCACACAGGTTAATAGTGGAATCTCTATAGTAAGTTTGAACAATGCTTGGGATGCCTTGAGATAAGAATATAATTTTTTCTGAAGTTCTAGGGACATACCTAAATGGTAAACACTTCCTTTATACCAATGTGTGCGCACACACACATATGTTTACACACACACATACAAAGATGCCTTTAAAAAATCTGAGTTTCTAGAGGAACCTGTGCATCAAGCCCTTGTGTGCATCAGAGACTAGCAGTTGAAGCTTGTGAGTGCTCAAAGAAATTTGGGGGCTAGCATTTGAGTGAATCAAGAAGGAAGCCAGTGGTGCAGCTTCACTAGTACAAGCAGCTGGAACCAGTTGTGCACCAAGAGTGCACTAAGTCTAGAAGATAACCTCTATTAGGTCAATGCTGGGGTGCACCAGACCAAGAGTGTTATGAGTGGCACCTGGCGGGGAGGGGAAAGGTTGTTCATCCCTTGAGTTCTTGGACTGTCCCACTTTAGTCATATAGGCCTGGCCATGGCTGGGGAGACTGGGGGATGGAACACAAGATACTAGTACCTCAGCAAAAGATCAGGACTTCCAGGCTGAAAGGATCACAGCAAATCATGCAGTTCCCTGTGTTAAGTGGGAAGTCCTCAAAGTGCTTTGTGGCTGAGGGGTGCTGTTTACTTGCTAGCATCTAGATGTGGAGTGGAAGAGGCAGGTCTTTTGGCCTGCTGAGTTTAAACTAGCATCTCTCAATGTCAGGTGGCATGAGAGGGTGAAATTTCCCTCAGGAATTTGCCTTCAGGACCTGTCACTAAAGAAGAGAGTTGCAATATCTTGTCCATAGACAGGTAACTAGAGGCCAGGAAAATGGCATCTACTCTTCCTATACACCCTAGAATCCAAAATGGCAACCACCAGTAAAGTTACAGGTTATCACAAAGATTATACCTGCCAGAACGCCTCTCTATATCCTCTAGTTTCTCGCCCACTATTCAAATGTTTAAGTTTTTAAATATTTTTTGTTTGCTTTTTTGTGTGTGTTTTTTGATTAGGGTTTGCTATATCCAACATTGTTCAGTACTTAATTCTTGCTTCTGCACTAAGAGATCTCTTCTGGTGGAATTTGGAAAACCATATGAAGCACCAGAGGCGAAATCCAGGTCTGGCACATGCAAAGCAAACACCCTAACCTCTAGAGTATCTCTCTGAACCCTAAAATCGTAAGTCTGAGGTACTAGGTAACGGGTGTATTCTATCCCTGTTTCCCAGGCAAATTCCAAGTGTAGCAATTTTTTTTTTTTGCTTTTTGGGTAACACCTGGCAAAGCAAAGGGGTTTCTCCTGGCTCTACACTCAGGAATTATCCCTGACAGTGCTCAGGGAACCATATGGGAAGATGGAAATCAAACCTGGTTTGGCCACGTCCAAGGCAAACGCCCTGGCCGCTGTGCTATCGCTCCAGCTCCTGTAACAATTTTTCTTGGTTGTAGCTTTGTTGCTTAGTAGTTGAGTTTCTTTCTGGACAAGGGCAACCCTCTTACTCCAATTTGCCCCCATGTTTGTTAGGATTGCTGATACAGTCTGTCATTCAGTAATTTTGCCCCATACATATTCTTTTCCAGTCCATATCATTGTACCCTTCTCAATGAAATTCTAAAAGCATGCTTTTTTTAAAAAGTTCATAAATATAGTTAGTAAATTTTACGTTAACCTTTTAATTATACTTCCATAAAAGTGATATTGAGGTAATGATATTTTAATTGATATTTTGGCTAGCAATTTATATCATCATTAGTATAAAGACTACTTAGCAAGAGCCATGGAAATAGGAAGATCAATAAAATAAGTTCAGTGACCTCAGAAGTTTTCCTGTGCCATAGCTAGAATTGTGTGCCCATAGAACTTCCCCCTCAAGTTAGGCCCCCAAATTATCCAATATCCCTGGGAACCTGGGATCCGTTCCCAAGGTACATAGACCTTCAGTGCAGTGCTCTGGATCATTGGTGATCGAAGGTCACCAGGACCAACTCAGAGGTTCCTAGGGTGCTTCGGAGACATTAGAGCTCCCACCTGGTGATACTAGGTGGAGTATGCAGTGCCAGGAATCAAACTCAGGGCCTTCCACATGGAAGGTGTGTACTTCACCACCTATGTCACCACCACAGTCCAATTTCATATCATTAAAACTACTTTTTACATAGATTGATACAGGTATGGTAGAGTATGGAACATTTAGAGCATAATACTATACAAATGTAGAATATTAATGTAGAGAAAGTAGTAGAAGTACTTTTTTTTCTGATAACAAAATATAAAAATCTTTCAAATGAATCTTGAAATTTGTATATTTATCTGCCGCCTTGTCTTAAGGCATACATTCACTGAATAAAATGTCAGGCCCTACACTATTCAAATCTCTTCTATTCTGAGGCAATATAGTTCATTGTTGTAAGTTTAATATGCCTATGATGCAATAGTCATATGATTGATGTGTTGACAAAACAAAGCACTGTTTTATTTAAATAATGTTGTCATTAGTTGTTATTGCCTGATTAGAATAATATATACATTCATATGAATGACTGATATGTATTCTATTTTTGTTCCAGTTGCTCTTGATTTTATTGGCAAGAGCAAGAACTTAACATGAATTATATTGCATTATATTTAACAGTTCTTCAATCTCTGAGTCAATATAGCCAATATTATAGAAAACTTCAGTTGCAGAAGTATCTGACAAATACTGAGATAAAAAAATCATCAAAAACTTCCTTTCACTTGATATTCCTGCCAACTTTATAGTCACCGGCACTGTCACTGTCCTCCCGTTGTTCATCAGTTTGTTCGAGCGGGCCCAGTAACGTCTCCATCATGAGACTTGCTGTTACTACTGTGTTTGTCATAATGAATACATCAGTGGTAACTTGCCAGGCTTTGCCGTGAGGGCGAGATACTCTCGGTAGCTTGCTGGGCTCTCTGAGAGGGTCGAAGGAATCGAACTCGGGTTGGGCATGTTGGCTGTTTGCAAGGCAAACACCCCACCCTACCCCCATCACTGCAGCCCAACCTTAAAGTATTACATTTATTTGATTGTACAGATAAAGATCTGTTTCATGCCTCCACGCCTGGCTGTCCTCACTGGGGCCCCTTGGAGGAGGGTGGGTTGAGTTTCCCTCCCCACCCTGAGTAGAGCCCCGGCAGCTGAAGACCTCCTGTTCCAGCCACAGCCATGCTTAAGACCACTCTCCATACATTTGGAGAAGCCTCATACATGAAGGAACCGGTAGAGGAACTCAGGTGTACAGGACTCAGGGCTGATATCTCCAAGCCTGCTCAGATTGGGACTGGGCCTCCTCCACCCAGATCCCCATCTTTCAGTATGTAAGTGTGACACCCACCAACTGCCCCTGGCGTCATGTAATCCCATCAATGGCCAAGACCCAGAGACTATAAAACTTTGCTCCCGGACATCTTATTATCTAATTTTTACTCTGGAGAACCTGGTCAACTACCAAAAGTATACTGCCCACATGACAGAGTCTAGCAAACTCCCTGTGGTGTATTCAATATGCCCAAAACCAGTAAAAATGATAGGGCTCATTCTCCTGACCCTGAAAGAGCCTTGGATGTGGTACTTTCTAAAATCTCAGGGCTAGAACAAAAGAGACATTACTGGTGCCTGCTCAAGGAAATCGATGAACAACAGGGTGAAAATGATACAGTGATACAGATAAAGATCAAGTCATCATATGTTAATGTGATAATCTTTTCCTTAGTTTAGAAATCTAATAGCATAAATAAAAGTGTATAAGATTTAAAGATCTCTTTACTAAAAAAGAGCAAATGCTAATTAAAAGAAACCACATACTAGTTATGAATCCAGAATAAAAAAGACCTACGACTAAAACTTCAAATGTTATATTTATCTCATAATAGTCACTATTTTTAGGGCTGTCTTTAAATGAATTTTAAAGCACAGAAAGTAAAAAAAATGAAGGTTCCTCAAAATTTGCACTTGATAGAAATGTCAAAGAAGCTATAATTTTAGTCCAAACTAGGCATATATGGCTAGCTAAAGGTCCTCTTTCAAATGCATAGCACTTTTTATTTGTATTCTAGTGACCTCATTTTAGCTCTTTTTTTAAAGTTTCCTATTCCACCAGAGAGGATCAAAACATAAAATATAAAAGTTGAAAAAAGCACAACCAAATATTAAGGGAATTATTTTGTGTGTTCTTCCAACCCTAACTATGAACACAATGACTTGTAAAGTAACTACACGAAATTGGTTAAGATTATTTGATAGTCATAAATTGCCTGGTGAATAGGTATCTGTGGAGAAATTTTGTTTGAGCACCTAACAAGTAGAAGATAAAGAGCTGTAAGTTATAAAAAGGTTACAGTTTTAGTAAATAATAAACCCAATGGGAGCAGACATATTTTGGACTTTTTTCTAATAGAATCAGCACAGTGACAGCTCCTTTCCACATGGTTCTGAACAATTTTGATCAAAGAGAAATGCCAATTTTATAAAATATGAATGAATATGAATGACAAGTGTAGAATTACAAAGATAACAACAGAATCAAAACTGTAGTCAACTATTCCAGAATGACCTAAAGAAGAAAAACTCTATCTGTGAGGTGACAAGTTCATGATCAAAATGTGCAAACACTTGAAGGTAAGAAAGCTATATTTGTTTAATTATGAGCCTATAAGATTGCCAGGAACTGATTTTTATTCAATAAGAACTCTTTATTAGGTCAGAATGCCCAAAGAAAGAGTAGATTACTTTAAAAGCCAGTATGTTCCCTTTCACTGGAGTATTGATTTAGACCATGCAGATATTTAGCTAAAACTTGTAGATTTAGTAATATGAGTAAATTAGATACATAATACTTTCCAGGCAATCCTAAGGGGCCTTGATGAGAGGGTGCTCAAATAAACAGCTAGCAAATTTTACATTCATTAGTTGTTAAAATGAGAAGTGTGTGCATCCATTAAGAGTCCATTCAGCACCACTATAAACATTTTAATGTCATAAACTGTGTAGGCACTTTTCCCAAAATTAAAGAGGTTTAAAAGACAAAGATAAGTTTACCTGACTGAGAATGTCACATTTTCTAATCTGAGACCTATTTCTTAAGGAACTTAAGTATTTAAATGTGATATGAGGAAAAAAAAACAGCAGACAAAAACTGAAATTTACATAGGGCATTAGGTTATAGTTCCAAGAAATACATGTAAAATTAAAGCAAAGCTCATGTAAGAGAAGAAAAAAGACATAACTATTTTAAATGGGAAAGAAAAATATTCAAAGAAGAATATTGTTCTCTTAGTCCTTTTGAATGAGCCTCGGTGCTCATAATATACGATGCTCTCACATTTTCCTAACTTCAAATTACTTACTTGAGTATATTTTCAAGCGAACCTTCTCCAAACTATTGCCTCTTTCCTGAACTAAAGGTGGATTTAATCTCTGACCTGCAGTCTCTGAGGCTACTTAGTCTCTACTTTTCACTTGCTTTACTTTTATGTCAACCATTTTAGATTCCAAAGAGATGGGAATTTTGACGCTTCTTATCAATATATTCCAGAAGGAGGATGCAATTGCTGCATGCAATTTTAAAATATTTAAGAGGAATAGAATTCAATAAAAAAACTTATTTCCAGTCTTATTTCTCATAGATGTCCATGTTACAGTGCAGAAAATCAATTTTGAATAATCTTGGTCTCTTTGTGAAAGCTTCTTAAAAATCGTCCGAAGATGGTACAAATTTACTGGTCCCCAAGGAACCATTCATAAAATGCATACCAAAATCCCATTCTCTTGAATATGAGTCTAAGACCTATATTACAACATTTACTGAAGATTAAATTTCTCTTGCTAAGATTTCACCATGTTTTACATTCAATAATCATTGCAATGCTATTACACTCAAGTGCTCAAATATGCCAGTAGTTCTATATATAGACTCAATTTGTGTTTTGTTGGATCAATAAACGTAAGTGCAAATCAGAACAGTGTATGTGGAGCTTAAATAATTAATATTTGATTCTGATCAGAAAGACCCTAAAAACACAGAATCATTAGAATTTGATATTTCTGAGACTAAAGTGCTCAACCTATATAATTTGAAATGCAAAAGATAAGAGTCATTCTACCACATTCCTGACTGAGTGTTTGTCAATATGCTGAAGCAAAGTTCATTGGGGATATATTTTGAAGCCAATGAACACTGACACACTCATCAGGTAGAATTCGGCTCACATAGAAAACAGTGATTTTTTTTAGGTACTCGAACTGAGAGTATCTAAATAGACTGTTGACTGTTAACAACTATCAACAATATTTAATGGTAGAGATAATCTTTCCTGTTCTTGACATACATAACCCTAGTGTGTAGATCAAACACTTGACAAAGAACTTGTGTATTTATGAAGAAAGTGTTTGTTTGTTTTTTGCTGTAGCAACCTCCTGATATATTGTTGGGAATGTATCTTCTACAATACGTCTGAAATTTGAAATGTTTCCCCAACACTTTAAATCATACATGTCATAAATAATATAGTTAAAGAAAGAATTTATGAACACACATGTTGATATATTTTGTTCTTATATGATTCCCCCAGAAATGAATGTCCCTACAGTGAAGGAAAGAAATCAAGGGGAAAGAAGGGAACAGAAAGAAATAGTGAACAGGCATCAAGGCATCAGTTATACTGGTGATGTGGGTGAGCAGTCTAGCCATATATCCAAAACACAGACTCAACAACACTGAAACCATGAGCTTTAAGCTGAAACCACTGTAACGTTGTAATGTGCCTGTCAACTGGCATGTGAAGGATGGGGTATGGGTGTGGGGTGTGTAGGGAATAAGAGAAACTGGTGGAGGGAAGTTGACACTGGTGGTGGGATTGGTGTTGGAATATTATATACTCAATACGCAACTATCAACAGTTTTGTATATCACAGTTTCTTAAAAATTATTTAAAAAGGAATGCCCCTGAAATACAATGATTGACCCTTTAAAGACACACTTCCAGTTAATTTCTTCTGTGCAGCATTCTCATAGTTTCAAGCAAAATATAAGAATTTACTACTTGAGGTGGATTTTTTTTTTCTAGAGTGTGGGGTGACTCCCAAATAGTGCTTAAGGGTCATAGATGATCAATCACTCAATGTAAGAGTTCAATGATGAGGTGCAAACTAGGTCTTACAGTGGTTATCCAGGACAGGGGTTATCCAGGACAGGCCAGTGGTGTTCAGAGTTCTCCAGGGCCACACCCGGTAGCTTTTGTATATAGTGATGCTCGGAGAACTATGCAGTACTGAAGATTGAATTGGTATTGACTGTATTTATGGCCTGCACCTTAACACCTGCACCAGGTTTCTTACCCTGAAAAATACTTTTATTTGTTATATAAGGTTATTTATAAAAATGACTAGAAAAATACCATGTAATTTATTATAATCGATAAAACTAGGAAAACTAAGAAAAATATATTAGCATCATATTGTTGAAAAATATTCCATTTTCTGTAATCTAAATCCTCCAAATATTTATTAAAGAGTATTAAAAATTTCATTCAGAGCAGGCATCCATGTCATCTATAGGTACACTTAATAAACAGTTAATCTCTTATGTTTAAACTAGTAACTTTCTGTTTCCTTGTTAAGTCTTATTCTATTTGTTTTGGCAAAGTATTCTATTCTCCTAGGATAAATTTAAAACTTTCTAGTGTTCAGAAAATTTATGAGTTCCTTCCATATTTTTTGTCCAAACACTGTTGACAGCAATGACTGACACATGTCCAAGACACAATGGTTTTACACTCAATAGATACCTTTTCCAGGGCAAAGATTTGGTTTTTGGGTAGAATGACAGCACAATTTTATTCTATTCATTCACTGAACAAATGTGGCTATTCAACATAATTTATTGATTATTACAAAAATGATAAAGGAAACTATTACAAACTAGAGGAAAAGTATATAAATGAAGATCCCATATTCAAGAAACTTTGTGTTCAGAAGGGATTTCGATCATTTGTAACAATCAGATCTAATGCTTTGAACATCTCATCAACATCATTTAATGTCAAAACACAAAATAGCAAGCAAGGGCCACTAATTTGAAGACTGTGGAGTGCAGCCAAAAATTTTGATATTGGAAGTCAACTAATGTTTGATTCAATAAACTCTGCGACCTCAGTGGGTGTGGCCGATACACATTTGAGTAGCCGTTGTATAAGGAAATGAAGTGGAGCCTAGATTAAAATATTTTTAACACACAGGCAGCTTGGAATATGTGAGGTACATATGAAAGGTACATTTGGAGGAGAATGATTAAACCACAGAAGAGAAAGAGAATGCAGTTTGCAAAGATTTTAACTAGTGACTCCTATTAGAACCAATAAGTGCATCTATACAGTATTGATGCATTGAAAAAAGAAAAACAGACTTTTGAGTCATGTTCACAGATAGAGCAGCTATTTCTTATATCTTCAAAAGCAAAGACATTAAAAAAAACTTTTTAACTGAAACCCAAGCACAAAAATTTGTAAGTCTATAACTGTACCTCATGGTATTTCACTAATAAAAAAATAAATAAATTAAAAAGACTTCTATTTGTACCTGCCACACTTGAAAACATAAATTTATGATCATTACTAAAAAGAAAAAGAAGACAAAATAGAACAATTGTTTCTGTGTCTGAATCTAGGTTACCACAATCCTGTAAATGCATTAATATGGAAAATAGGTTGTTTATAATTTAAAAGTATTTTTTATTTTTAGCTGTTTTCATCAGTGATTGTTTCAATTTATCAGCAAGCAATCACTGAATTAACATAACAGAACCCACCCACAGAGAAGTTTACTTTTAACCAAATGGGTTGGCCACATGCAAATCGTGTACTAACCTCTGTGTTATCTCTCTGGCCCCTGTAATTTCTTTCATCATAGGAATTTACTTTGATCTGAAATAGTTGCTCTGGCATCGCTTTCCTGAGATAATTGCAAACTTGTTTATAGATCTAAGGTTGAATCTTGGTGATAGTAAATAAAAAGAATCTATGTAGATAACAGACCTTTTAGTTGATTAAAAGTTAGAGGTTTGTTAGACTTTATAATCCTAGAGAATGCCCAAGCAGTTTTACTTTTAGTTATATCCCAAACATATTCATACACATGTTCACTGAAAGACGTGCATAGACTGTTCAATAGCTGTAGTATTCATAAGAGATTCCAAACTAGAAACCACCCAAAGGATCAACATTAATCTGGATAAATCCTAATATGTTCAAATGAAAGAACACAGTTTAACAGGAAGGACAAGTGGGATACAGTGATATGTATTACCATCTAAGACATAAAAGCAAAAGAAACCCAACTATTTGGTTCCATCAGAATCCTTGTTATTCTTGGGAAGTTGGATTGTATGTGTGTAACGGAGGGTTGTACAGATTATAGGAAAGCGGAAAGTTCTTACGGAGTTAATAGCTTTTTGTTGAGTAATTGAACAAGTTGATAAGTTTCAAAGATTTATCAGGTCCTTATCTGTGCACATTTCTTCATGTTTAATAGAAGTTAAAATATTGTGTGGGAAACATTTAGTACTTGATTTCAGCATATTCTCTGATGTGTACCCATGGTCTTTTCAAGCCAATGAGAAGCCATGAAGTCAAAGAGAATACTCTCTGAAAGATTTTTTTTGAAAGATTTTTGATCAAAATAAGTTTTAGGATATTACTCATTTCTGAAAAAGTACCAGAAAAAACACATTGTTTAGAGATTTTATTAAAATACATGCAATTTAAATGTTAATATTTTAAGCATAACCTAATGCTAGGGGGAAAATGCTCTATTTACTATTTGTTTCCAATATGTAAATTAAAATTTACATAAATATATTATAATGTTTTGCTTTTAAAACATTAAATTAGTATAAGGAAACGCTTTTATATCTCCAGTGCTAATTTAAATTCAATATTACCATCTGCCCTTCACTCATTTCTGGACTTAATAAACAAATATACTGCCACCTACTGGTGACTGCAGCTGTAGGCAGATGGTCCATGAAGCTTTTAAGAAGATAAATATTGTAAATTATGTATCTTTAAAATGCATATACTTTGACATAAAAATCTATGTATTATCCAAGGGGTGGGACAAGGACTGAGATAGTGGTGGAGGAATCTTGTCATTCTGGGGTAAGCATGTTGTAGCAAATGTAAAACAATGCAAATTGCAGAATAATATTAATGCTATAGTAAGAAAAGTAATTTTTTAAAAAATCGCATTTTAAAATTATTTTACTTATGAAAGATCAATTTTGTAAGTTTATTGATAACTCTCCATATTTTTCCCGATAGGGGTTGAACCACATAACATTCCCACCAGCAGTGGATGAGAGTTCCCTTTTCACCACATTCCCGCCAACAGAGATTTTTCCCATTATGTCTGGTACGTGCCATTCTCACTGATGTGAGATGGCACACAATTTTCACCTTGATTTGGATTCCCCGCATAATAAGTGATGGTGAGCATTTTTCTATGTGCCTGTTGGACATCCATTGGTCTTCTTCAGAGAAGTCCCTCTTCATTTCCTTCCCCCATCAAAAAAATCCTTTTTGTTTGCTGATGTTTGTGAGTACTTTATATATTCGGGATACCAACCCCTTATCTTATGTGCTGACTGCAAATATATTCTTCCACTCCGTTATCTGTCTTTTAGTTTTACCCAGTTTGTGTGTTTGTTTGTTTTTTGCCAAGCAGAAGCTCTTTAATTTGATGTAGTCCCACTAGTTTATTTTTGGTTCTATTGCCTTATAAAAATAAGTGGCATTTTATCATTGAAGACTCCTTTAAGTTCCAGATATTGGAGCAGTCTGCCTATATTTTCCTCAGTGTGTTTTATAGAGTCTGGCCTGATCTCCACTTTGAATTGATTTTTGTGTAAGGTTGAGCTATCAACCCAGCTTTAATATTTTCATGTGCTTGTCTAGTTTTGCCGGCACCATTTGTTGAAGAAGCCGTGTTTGTTTCATTTCATACTCTCAGCACCTTTCTCAAAAATTAGCCCACCATATATATGGGGGGTTATCATTGGATATTCTATTCTGACCCGTTGGTCAGAGAATCTGTCCTTATTCCAATACTATGCTGTTTTGATTACTACATATCTGTAAAGAATGAAAAAAACAGGCAATTTGTTGTGGCATGGGTGAAACTGGAGAATACCGTTTTAAATGAAGTAAGCCAGAAGAAGGAGGATGAATTCATAATGATACAACTTATATTTGGTATTTAGAGTAACTAGATGAGGAAGTGCCATAGTTTAAAATGGGGAGGACAGCTAGATCACCCCCGGCTCCAGAATACAGGGAGGAGAAATAAAGAAAAGGGATAAAGGGGAAGCAGAGAAGAGATCAATGAAAACCCATGGGGACCAGGGTTAAGTGGATTCAGGTACATCCGTGGTGTTAAGGAGTAATAGAGCTAAATGTACAAACCACAGAGACAACAACCCTGAAATCAGGAGAATCAAACTTTCACAGCCAAACTTAAAAGGTGCCTGTCAAGAGGACAGGCTGAGAATGAGGCTGGAGGTGGGGAGGGGGGTGCCTAGGAGAGGGACGCTGGGAACTCTGGTGGAGGAAAGTTGACACTGGTGGCCAGATCAGTGAATGAAACAGCATACTTCAAAACCCAGCTACGATAACTTTAAGTGTATTTCAAAACCCAGCTACGATAACTTTATAACTCACAGTGCCTCAGTAAGATTAAATTTGGAAAAATTATAAATAAATAGAGAAGAGTTAAGTGGAAATCATCTTCCTCACAGGCATTAGGAGGGGTGGGAGGGGGGTATATTGGAAAGCTTAGGAACTTTTCCCACAGCGATTCAATAAATACATATAAGCAGAAAAAAATAAATAAAAATATGAAAATGGATAAATAAAATTGGTACTTTTGAAAATTTTCTTAAAGTCTAATGTTACTTTACACCTTTTAGTTCTGATTTGCACAATTTGAATAGCACCTGTTTATCTATCCATCTATCTGTTCTGTCTCTTGACCCACCCTGAGCTCTCTAACAGTATGTGGCCTATAGGTAGTGAGATAACTAAATCCTCATTTAGAAAGTGTATTTTTCTGCTATTAGTGTTTGCACTATAAAAAAAAATCAATTTTGGGTGGGATGGGGGGTGGGGGGGATACTGGGATCCGTGGTGGTGGGAAATGGGCACTGGTGGAGGGATGGGTATTTGAACATTGCATAATTGAAACCCAAGCACAAAAATTTGTAAGTCTACAACTGTACCTCATGGTGTCTCACCAATAAAAATTTTTTTAAAAAAGGAAAAAATCAATTTTAAAAGGTTCAGTGGTAATTGAGGGTATGTGATCTTTGTTTTTACGTTAGATAAAATCTTCATCTTATTTAAACATTTTACTTCTGTACTTGAGGAAGTCCTTTTATTCATAACAGTATAAAAATAAAAGCATATATTTTTAGTGAATAAATGCACTCAGTTTTCTTTGAGACCATCTTACTCTCTAAAAACTTTGTATGTTTTTTTAGTAGGTGCTGAGATTTCAGTTTGCAAATGAGTACACTATTTGCCATAATGTCCTTGAATATTGAATATGTCAAATGTACTTTTAGTTCTATCAATTCTCTCTAAAGCCAGAGCTTCAAAGATATCTTTGTTAGGTCTGAAAGCAGTAAGCATAAACTTTGCATCTGGTTCAGGTCTCAATAGGGCTTCTCCTTTTATTATCTGTCCCCCTTCATCTAGTAGGGGAAGCATTCTGCTGGTGGAAAAACTTCCTCCGAAAGAATAATTCTGGATATAGTCTCAAAGGAAAGAAACGTCTTGTTTTCCATCATTGAATTTCATGTGATAACATATATTTATGGGTAATTGACTTTCTGTGCTCCATGATTGCTTTGTCCTTTATCTGTTTCCCACTCTGGGTGACGCGCCAAGGAAGTGACCTATTTATCCGCTTCCCTCATTCGCCTCTCTCTTCGGGTCCCCTTGTTAGGAGCCAATGATAAGGGTGGGACAGAAAAGTGAGTAAGAGGCCACTTCTACAGTCAGGAAGCTTACAATTTAGGGGTTGGAGCGATAGCACAGTGGGTAGGGCATTTGCTTTGCATGCGGCCAACCCTGGTTCAATTCCCAGCATCCCATATGGTCCCCCAAACACTGCCAGGAGCAATTCCTGAGTGCATGAGCGAGGGGTAATCCCTGTGCATAGGTAGGTGTGACCCTAAAAGAAAAAAAGAAAAAAGCTTACAATTTAATGGTCAGAAGTGCTTTTTATGAGAGTCAGGGAATCTACAGAAGAAGGCCACAATCATTGATCAGATGAACATTATCTTCCTTCGATTGATAGGGTTAATTATGAGAGATATCAGTATCTTTCATATGCAGTGTTCAAATACATGGTTGTCCTATTTTTCAAATTTCATACGGGTTCCAATTTGTTATTTAAAAATTAAATGGCTGTGCCCTCTCTGTAATGTGTGCTTGAATCGTAATTTTTCCATCTACTAATCATCTTGCGGGATAAGGAAATCACAAGTCAGAGAGCAGAGGGAGACTGCATTTGAGGGGGCAGAGGGCTCTTCAAGAGCTTCTGAAATCACACTTGTAGGCACTGCATGTCAGTCAGACAGTCTACAGCTCGAAATAATGTTAACAATGTAAATTAATTTTCCTGAATATCAGATCTAGCTTCACATTAATGCAGAATACATATGTAGAAATGCTATTACTTCAACTGCAAATTAATTTATAAAAGTGGTACAGAATGTTAAATGACTTTACAGAAGAAAAGTATATGTATATATTTTTTTAATTCTCGGCAGGGTATTTTAGGTCTGTACTCAAGTTGTTGCTGAGATACCATGATTTCCTGGTGATTTATAAAAGCAGAAGAAAAAAAAACCTTTAGACATTATTAGTATTGTGTGAATGTTATCTTAAGGGTTTTTATTGTAGTGTTTGGTATCATATGATCACTTGGCATCCCGTTACTCATCGATTTGCTTGAGAGGGTACCAGTAATGTCTCCATTCATCCCTGTTGTGTGCTAGTGTAGCCCAATGGCGTCTGCTCATTCTAGGATCACAAAACAGCCTCAAACCGATCGTTCAGGGTCTTTAGGAAGAAGTCTGACCATCTCATAGGTGGGTGGCCACGGAATCTTTTGATGTCCTGTGGAATCCAGTCAGCAATGGCTCTCATCCAGCAGTTGTCTCCAAATCTCGTTACGGGTCCAGTCCATATGATTTTTGATGCCTTGACAAACAAAACAACATTCCTGATTCTCTATTGTCGATGGAGGTCAGAACTTCGGATTCTTTCTCTCATTTGAGTGAAGCATGATACTACAAGCATAGCTCTTTCAATTCCTCTTTGGGAGACACAAATATCATTCTCATCCTGTTTTCATAGGGCCCAGGTCTCTGAGGCATAGGTTAATGTAGGAAGAACAGTGGAATCAAAGAGTTGTGTCCAGAGCCAGAGGTTCTTTGTCCTCTTAGCTATTTCTTCAATGCTCTTGAAGGCATCCCAAGCCGCTATCTTTCCCCTGTGCAACTCAGGTGCCAGGTCATTTGTCATGTTGACTTCTCGACCTAGGTACACATAACTGTTGCATTCGGAGATGTTCATCCAGTTGAGAGTGAATGGAATGTCAGGAAAAAAGCCGTTTCTTATAAACATTATCTTTGTGAGATTTAGCTGTAGTCCGAACTTTCCACACTTGCAGTTGAAGTCGGCCAGCATTTGTGCCGTTTGGCTAATGTTTGGTGTTATAAGAAAGATATCATCAGCAAAGCGGAGGTGGTGTAGTTGCCGACCATCTATCTTCACTCCCATTTCTTCCCATTCCAATCATTGCATGATGTTCTCGAGGGTGGCATTGAAGAGTTTCGGTGAAATGGTATCACCCTACTGACCCCCTCTCTTGATGCCAGTGATCACCTCCCTGTAGAATGGTGAGATCCTGGTAGTGAATCTACAGTACAGCTTATGGAAGTTCCTGATGTATTGAGTTTGAACGCCCTGTTTGGCTAGGACCTTGATGACTGACCGCTTCAGCATCAACAGAATCAGAGGCCTTCTTTAAATCAATGAATGTTAGACAGAGCAGCATCTTGAACTCTCCAGAAACCTCAATAAACATGGCTATCATGTGTATATGGTCAATTATGCTGAATCCTTCTTGGAAACCAGCTTGCTTGCATGGTTGCCCTATTCAGGATGACTCGAATGAACAGCTTGTAGATGACAAACAACAGGAAGATTAATCTCCCATTTTGTATCCCTAACGTTATCTCCATAAAACCCCCAAACTTTTTTGGTTCTGACAGAGTAATGGTTCTAAAATGAAAATCTGATTCTGTTACTTCTCCACTGAAAAGCTCCCTTTACTTTTCATGGTTTTTACATATTGGGAGATATGAGGTGGAGAAAGTGGAATCAATAAGTTATTAATATGCCAATTATTTTGGCAATTAATTATAAAATACAATTGACATTTAAAAAATATTTTTCAATTTTAGGATAGCTTTAAATGGCCAGAGGACAGCAAACTCGATCAGTTCCTTTGGTCTTTCACTCCCTAACTAATTGGGAAATTATGAAAGATAGGTTTGCCCCTCTCTGGTATACTTATTTATTTATTTGCTTTGATTTTTGGATCACAACTGGAAATGTTCAGGGATTACTCCTGTCTCTGTAGTCAGAAATTACTCCTGGTGCTACTCGGAGATCATATGGACTGATGTGTACAAGGCTTGGGATCTACCAGTTGTACTACTGTGCGTGTGCATTTAATAACAAAAAACCATTTACTAAGAGTTAATGACCAGTCTACTGAGAGCATATTTTGGATATCAAACCTCTTAGGAAGAAAAGCGTGGTACCATAATTAATAGAATACCCTCACCATGCTAGCCGAGAAGATTGTCTCTATAACTCATAATTAATATTTTGAGGGTCACACCTGGAAGTGTTCACTGTTTACTCCTGGCTCTTTGTTTAGGGTTCACTATTAGAGGAGAACAAGGGATTATATAAAATGCTGGGGATTGAACCTGAGTCAGCAGTATGTAAAGTAAATGCCCTACCCTATCTTTCCACTCCCTACTACTCTATTATGTGTCCTTCACTATTGATTTAAGTAGTTAAAATAGTGTGATAAATTGGAAATGGAATTACCACTGAAAATATATGATAAAAGTCCTCTTTCAATATGCTTGTGAGTCTTTTATCTTTCAGACTTGATTTTATGACAAGATGGTACAAAGAATATATAACTGCCCAATAATGTATTTTAAAAAGACTTCAGTTAGATGACCTTTTCTAGCTTACATGAAGGCAACATATTAATAGAAAACAATAATTTTAGGCACTTAAATCAAACTCAATCACCATTATGTTCATGTCACAATTATTTCTAGCAAGCAAATCACCTACCATTTAGTCACATTCTTATGTATAAAGAATGAATCAGAAGAGAAAGCTATTAAGGAGTCTATCATATTTAAAACAGTATACAAAAATATCAAGTATCTAGGAATCAACTTAACCAAAGACATGGGAGATCTATACCATGATAACTTCATATCACTTAAGAAAGAGATAAAATAAGGTCTTAGGAGGTGGAAAATCTCCCATGTTCATGAATTGAAAGAACCAATATCATTAAAATGACTATCCTACCTGAGCTATTATATAGATTCATTGTAATTCCCATTCAAATTCAGATAAGATTCTTCCAGGATACATTACTTTATCCAATATACATAACCAAAAAAATACACAGAAAAAATAAGAATTGGGAAGGATTTCATTACCTAATTTGGAACTGTATAATAGAGCTATAATTATCAAGACCATGGCACTAGAATAAAGATAGACCTTTTGATCAATGGATCAGAATCGAATAACCTATAACAAAACCTCATATTCATGGACAGTTGATATTTGATAAAGGAGTTGAGAACATGTAATGGAGTAAAAATATTTATTAGGCAGTTACTTATTTATTTATTTTTTGCTTTTTGGGTCACACCCCACCATGCACAGGGGTTACTCCTGGTTCATGCACTCAGGAATTACTATGCTCTGGGGACCATATGGGATGCTGGGAATCGAACCTGGGTTGGCCGCGTGCAAAGCAAATGGCCTACCCGTTGTACTATTGCTCCAGTTCTCGGGCAGTTAATTTTTTTTTGGGGGGGGGCAGTTAATTTTTGATAAAGGAGCTGAGAATATGAATGGAGTAAAGATTGCTTCTTCAAACAATGGTGCTGGGAAAATGAGATAATTAAAAGTAAGAGGGACTGGAGCGATAGCACAGCGGTAGAGTGTTTGCCTTACATGCAGTCGGTGTGGCTGACCCAGGTTCAATTCCTCCACGCCTCTTGGAGAGCCCAGCAAGCTACCGAGAGTACCTCTCCCGCATGGCAAAGCCTGGCAAGCTCCCCGTGATGTATTCATTATGTCAAAACACAGTATTCGATATCCCAAATGTGACCTATTCAATATGTCAAACACGCATTCGATATGCCATACACAGTAACAACAAGTCTCACAATGGAGACGTTACTGGGCTCGCTCGAGCAAATCGATGAGCAACGGGGGGACTGTGCTAAAAGTAAGAAATTAGAGCTGGATCTATGTCTTACACCTCAAACAAAAGTAAATTCAAAATGGATCAAAGAACTTGAGATCTGACCAGAAACTATAAAGTCCATTGAGGAAAATACAGAGAACACTGCAAAATTTGGGATTCAAAGATCACAGATCACAGATCATCCTGTTATTCGTCGATTGCCTCGAGCAGACCCCAGTAACGTCTCCTTCATCCTAGTCCTGAGATTATATTCAAGGCTCTTTATGAGAATGAGACCCATCATTGTTACTGGTATTTGGCATATTGGGTACGCCACGGGGAGTTTGCCAGACTCTGCCGTGTGGGCAGGCTACATTCGGTAGCCTGCCAGTTTGTCAAAGTAGGAATGAGATGTCATAATAAGATGTCGGCCGCGCAGTTCTGGGAGCTGGTTTTTATAGTCTCAGAGTCTTGGCCGCTGATGGGATCACATGGCGCCAGGGGGCCAGTTGGTGGGTGTGACCCCCGCCTACTGGAATTTGGAGGATCTGGGTGGAGGATGCTCGACTCCAATCCGAGTAGGCTTGGAGATCTCGGCCCCGGAACCCACGTGGCTTTGTCCCTCTGCCGGTACCTTCAGGTGTGCGGAGAGTGGTCTCAGCATGGTGGTGGCTGGTCCTGGAGGTCTTCGGCTGCCGGGGCCCTGGCCAGGGAATCAAAGATACCTTCAATAATCTGATACCATGGGCAAAGGCAGCACAAGAAAAGTAAATGGGAATACTTAAAGAAATTCTGCATTGCGAAAGAAACATGAACTGGAACTAAAAAGCAGCGAACAGAATGGGAAAAAAATATTTGTATTCCACACATCAGGTAAAGGTTTGATATCCAGGATATATAAAGTACTCACATAAATCAACAACAACAAATAATTTTTAAAAACCCTATCAGAAATGGGGAAAGAAAATGAATAGACATCTCTCTGAGGGAGACAGGCATATGGGCACTAGGCAAATGAAGAAATGCTTAGCATCACTTATCATCAGAGAAATCCAAATCACGGGGAGAATGAGATAACATCTCAGACGAGTGAGAATGACACATATCAAAAATAGTAGGAACAATCTATGTTGGTGGGACTGTGGTGATAAAGAAACTCATCTACTGCTGATGGGAATGTTGTTTGGTACAGCCCCTGTGGAAAATAGTATGGAGTGTTCTCAATAAACTTAGAATTGAACTACCATATGGCCAAGCAATTCCAATTTGGGGCATCTATCCCTAGGACATAAAAATACTCTTTCAAAAGAACATATGCACATTATTCATAGCTGCGATCAGTATAATGGCTAAGATATGGAATCAACGTACATGAATGAATTAGGATGATGTGGTGTTTATACACAATGAAATATTATACAGCTGGAAGGAATGAAGAAATCATGCAATTTGCTGCAACCTGGTTATAACTAGAAGATATCACCTGAGTGATGTAACCAAAAGAAGAAAGGAAAGCTCTGGATGACCTCATCTATCTGTGGTATATAAAATACAGGAAAAGAACATCAATTCTAGTAAAAGGTGTGGGGAGCTACGTCACCCTTGTTCCCGATGTTTAGAGAGGAGAAAGACAGAGAAGGAAAGAAATCAAGGAGGGAAGAAGAGAACGAGAAGTAACAGATGTACAGGCACTAGGGCACCGGTTCTATCAATGATAATGAGTGAGTGAAATATCCATATACCTAAAACACAGACTCAACAAAACTGAAAGTACGAGATCTAAGTTGAAACTACTAAAACTTTGTAATGTGCCTTTCAAGTTGACTGGCCAGGATGGGTTGGGATTTTGGGTGGGGAGAAAATATGGAAACATTGGTGGAGACTATTGGTGGGATTGTGTTGAAATATCATATGCTTAAAACTTAACTATTAATAATTTTGTAAGTCTTAGTTCTTTAATAAAAGAAAAAAATTCTGATTTATTTTTACCACCATATCAGTTACCAATTAATAATTGGTAATAGTAATTACCCCTGAGTAATAGTACAATGGATAGGATGTTTACCTTGCATGCAACCAATCTGGGTTCGATCCCAAAACTGCCGTATAATCCCTTGAGTATGTCAAGAGTGATGCCTGATGCAGACCTAGGAGTAAGCCCTGATGACCACCAGTTGTGGCCCCAAAATGAGTAAACCAAAAAATTCTATCAGTCTAGCCTCTAAAAACTATTTGTCCATCCCCAACTGCTATTCTATCACTCTCCATCAGGAGAATAAAATTATGAAAACACCCACATTTTGCTTTTCCTCAATTTAGGGGGTATTGGTGAAAATCAATAATTCACTATTTTGATCCTCTAGCTGTATACTGTATACATTGGTAAGGATTTCAGTAAGTTTCCATGTTCCATGTTCTACTCCAGGATTCTTCCCCGCCCCCCCCCCCCCCGAGGGTCTGCTTTTGAAGTCATTCCAAAAATTTATACCCTTTTATTTATTTGACTGAGCTGGAGCAATAGCAGGGCTGGAGCGATAGCACAGTGGGTAGCGCATTTGCCTTGCACGGGGCCAACACGGCCGAGCCAGGTTCGATTCCTCCGCCCCTCTCGGAGAGCCCGGCAAGCTACCGAGAGTATCTCGCCCGCATGGCAGAGCCTGGCAAGCTCCCCGTGACGTATTCGATATGCCAGACACAGTAACAACAAAGTCTCCAATGGAGACATTACTGGGCCCGCTCAAGCTCGAGCATTTATTTATTTATTTATTATTTTTTGCTTTTGCTTTATAGACCACACTCAGCAATACTAAGGGTTTACTCCAGGTTCTATGCTCAGGAATCACAACTTTCCGTGCACTGAGAAACATAAGGTAAGCTGGGGATTGAACCAGTTTGGCTGTATAGAAGGCACATTCCTTACCCACTGTACTGTCACTCTGACTCCTATCCTCATTTATTTATTTGTTTAAAATTTCTTCTATTGTAAAGTTTTAGATAAGAAGAGAAAAATTATGAAGCAATTTCAACCCACACTTATTTTATAAAGAAAACAATACTTGCATGTCCTTTTACCCCCAATGGACTATATGCACTAGGCAGGTGGGGGTAAGATTTTGTTTTAGCTAACTTAGGATATATGGCAGAGAGACTGAAATACAATGGTAAGCACATAATATATGTTGGTTGATTATGTTTTGGGAAAACTACATAAAATTTAAAATATACAATCACTGTATCACTGTCATCCCATTGATCATCTAATTACTTGAGCAAGCACTAGTAATGTCTCTTTTTCTCCCAACCCTGAGATTTTAGCAACTTCTTCTTACTTGCCTTTTCCAAACAATTGGAGTCTCTTCCAGGGTCAGGGAAATGAGACCTATTGTTGTTACTGTATTTGGCATCTCAAATGCGCCATGGGGAGCTTGCTGGGCTCTGCTTGTGCTGGTGGGATCCTCTCAGTAGCTTGCCGGGAGTCATAAATGATTAGGAAATATCTTATAATGGTCCAGAAAGTGGCCTGGAGTGTGGCGGTGGTTGGGCAGTGGAGGTCGGGTGATGGGGCTTGGTCCCTTGTAGTGGGGAGGGCTCTCACCCACCCCACAGCCTGGTGCCGAGTCCAGTGGCATGGTTCTGGGAGCCTCCTTTCGTACTCCAGTCTGGGTTCTTGAGTTCTGGAGATTATCCTTGAGTTCTTGAGATTATCTGGTGCTTGCAGGGTGTGGCTTATCGGTGTGATCCGTGAGTCACCAGAGCCTGGGGGAAGCAGGCAGAGTTCCGGGTCATGTTGAGTCCAGAGTACAAGGTCACAAAGTTCCACATTATCTGGATTCTGTGGGACTTCATTCTTGCGTGAGGCTTGGCCTGAGCATCCAGAAAGTGGCCTGGAGTGTGGCGGTGGTTGGGCAGTGGAGATCGGCTGCTGGGGAAAATATACAAATAAAAAGTTAATCGAAATCTGGGCTCTGGATTCAAGGTCTGTGAGTTTCATTTGTTTTTCAATTTAATTTAATTTTTGAGTTTGAGCACACTTGTTTGTGCTCCAGGATTGCTCTTTTGATTCTTTGTTCAAGGGTTCCTCCTTGGCAGTGCTTGGGAGACAATCTCTGGTGCCAGGGCTTGGACATAGTTCAGCAGCATGCAAGGCAAGTGCTTTGGATTCTCTTCTCAGTGCCAAAGGTCAATGAGTTTTAACATCAAGTACACATAACATGATTCTACGCATATTTCAATTGTTTTCTGAGCGCATCTCCATATTTACTTGGTATTATTAAACATTTATTTTCTCTTTTTTTTTCTTTTTACAAGTTAATATTTTTTTTTTGTTACTACCAGGATGCACAAGATGAGTTTCTGTTTACAATATTTCAGACTTTCCTCCACCAATATCTTTAAGGTTCCCTTCCAGCCACCAACCTTCCACGTTAATTAGAAGGGATTGAGTTGTTGTAGTTTGGATATCAAGGTTTTAGTGCTGGTGCTTCTGTAGTTTAGAAGATATACCACACCTCAACACCATGGATGTATCAATGTCCCTGATCTCTGGCGTTGTGACCTCCCAACCACTTCTTACTCTCCCTCTTGATTTGTTTCTTTCCCTATCTTTGTCAGTTTCATAATCTAGGGCCAAGGGTATCCCCTCTTTGCCTCTTTGAATTTCCTCCTGCTATTTTATACATGGTATGTTAAAAGGACACGTGGCCTCCCACCGAGATGGTCAGATTTCTTTGTCAAAATCCTGAACAAACAGTTTGAGGCTCTTTGTGTTCCTAGATCGAACAGATGCCATTGGGCTACACAAGCACGCGACAGGAACAAATGAAGACATTACTGGCACCCGCTTGAGCAAATCGAAGATCAACAGGATGACAAGTGATACAAATGATTTTATATACTACAGACAAGTAAGATAATCTAGTTATTGTTTAAGTAACATTGTTATAATGGTGTTATAATAGTGGTAATGTTCATGGTAGCACTATATCACTGTCCTCCTGTTATTTATTGATTTGCTTGAGTGGGCACCAGTAACGTCTCCATCGTGAGACTTGTTACTGTTTTTTGTCATATCGAATATGACACAGGGAGCTTGCCAGGATCTGTCGTGCAGATAGTATACTCTTGGTAGCTTGCTGGGCTCTGAGAGACGGCGGAGGAATTGAACCTGTGTCAACTGTGTGCAAGGCAAATGCCCTAGCCCCTGTGCTATTCCTCCAGTGATATATGGTATTGATGTGCCTCATTAGCACCAAAGTTCCCAAGACCTTCACTACTGTCCCTATCTAGTCTAATCTTCATTAATCTACCCCCGTTTCTTTCTCCAGTCTTTCTTTTTTCTTCAGGATAATGGGATTCAAGAAGATGCGCTTATTTATCTAGAATTCTTTCCCTTACTTTCTTGGTAATCCCTTTATTCTTCCCAAAAGGATTGCTTAGAATTCACAACACAAGCAGCCACTTCGCAACAAAACACCTGCGGTACCTGAAGATTGTAAAAATAGACAACCTTTTAATTTTTGTAAAGCAGTTTTTCCTGACAAGGTAAAAAAAGGGGGGTTTGCTTTCATTCCGCGCCATGGTGTCCCCTTGTAAAGCATTACTCATCGTCATAGGATGTTCCACGGTGAATAAATAAATTCTTTGTTCTTTCCCTAAGTACTTTCACTATAAAAAAGTTGGGTTTCAGGTTTCATTAATGTTTGCAGATGGCATGAGTCTAAATGAGTCACACTCACCCCTAATAGAGCAGCTTGCAATGTCTCTACCTTTTGTTCTTTCTTGACTAACTCGCTAGGTTTATAATCATCCCAGTGCCTCCCACTATTCTTTCAGTTTGGGAGTAAATTAATTAGTATTTTTTTATTTATATTTTCAGTCAATGCTGACATTTATAATGCTCCATGGTAGCTTTTCAAGGTATTTTCCTCTTGCCCTGTATTCAAAATCTTTTAACTAGGGAGTCTCATTGCAGTTCAGTTAGATGTATAAACATAAGGTCTTTTGAAAAGTGAAAAAGGATGACAAAAAATCAGTGGTAAGAATTTCCTAATGTTTTCAAACTTACAAAGGATATATTCTTCCCATTACAGGCTGTGGAAATTGGTTACCAGGACACAAGACAGTTTAAAAGAATCATCTATTGGATCACAATAATGGGCACAAATCAATGGAGAGATATAACTGATAAATAAATCTACATTTCCAAAAGTCTTTTTTCCCCCTAAAAGTCTTTTTAAAATTATTTAAAATAATACCATATTCAGGACTGGGAGAAAGCTTAAAGAACTAGAGCACTTGCTTTGTATGTCAGCAAATCGGATTTGATCCTCTGTGTCCTTGAACTAAGTTCAGAGTAGCTGCTGAGACCAGTGCGTGTGTCCTCCGCCAAAATAACACTATTCAATAGGTAAAAATAAAGAATTAAAACAGTGAAATGAAATAAAATAAAAGTCAAAAGATAGGATTTGTAATAAGCTGATAGAAGCCTGGCAAAGATGTCAATATTTGAATTCCCTGAACCTATGAACACAGCACTACCTTCACAGGCAAGTAAGATTTTTGTCAATGTGATTCAGCTAAGGATTTTGAAATGAAGATATTTTTGTAGATTATTCCACCATGTCCAATTAAACTAAAGGGGTCTTTTTTTGCAGAGAGAATGTGAAAGAAAAAAATTAGATCTAATGAGGTTAGAGTGATGAGTTAAAGGCTGGTAGCGTCTAGATGCTATCTGAGGCATCTAGAATAAATTGTTCTGAATCTCCTGTAGGATATGGTGCTACGAACAATTTGAATTTAGGACTTCCAGAACTATAACCTAGTAAGTTACTGTGCTTAATCAATAAGTTTGTGGTAATTTTAACTAATTAAGCGTTTTAAATATCTTCTGTAAGGGCCTGGAAATGTCCTTATTTCTAGCTTTTAGAAATAAGCTGCAGAATGTCTAAAAGATAAAGTCAAGGTGGAATGCTTTTATGGTTATTTTATTCAAATATATGATGTAACTATTGCTCATCAACATATTTATAACAAGATTTTGAAGGTAATCAAGTTTTAGAACTGATTTATAAAGTTCTCTGTGTTGAGACAAATGACAGTGAAATTCTCCAGAGCCCTCTGCAACACAAATTAATTTTGTCGGATATTTTTTCAACAACACCTCTGATGTAATTACTTATTATTGGCATTATGAAATAAAGCCCTCAGATTGTGAAAGTGGAGATGTTATTTGAAATGTTAGTCTCTGTGATCAAGATATTTGCTACATCAAGGAAAACCTACAAATTCCCAGAGAGTTTTCACACCTGAAAATTAAACTGCTTTGTTTTGCAAATATGTGCTATGCAAATTACAAAATCAATCTAAATAGAGGCCTCTTAACAAAGGATTTTCCAAAATGATTAAAGATTCCCTACAGAGGTCAGTTTCTCAAATGTTCCTCAAGACAGATGTATACATGGAAAGTCTACAGCGAGACTAACTGTTGAACAAATGCCATCCTATGGAATGTATCTTGAAATATCTGACTTACATGGGATAATAGTCTAGACAACATCATATTGTTTATATATTTTTTTTTTTAATTTTTGGAGGAGCCACACCCAGCAGTGCTTCGTAGTTATAGCAGTACATCAGGCATTTTTATGGACCACATCCCGGACTCCCATGGGCAATTATCTGCTCTATCACTTGACTCTTATCCCTAGCCACTGACATTGATGCTTTAACAGATGTCTCTGTAATTCTTAAAAGAATGTGTCTCTATTTCTTAAAAGAATATTGATTTAATATTTTAGTGTTCTTTACGTTAACATCGCAGTTGATTTTATGGATTCTGGAGCCAGCCTGGTCTGGATTGAATTCCAGTTTTACTACCTTTGACACGAGAGCAATTATTTAGTCACTCTATCAGGAAAATAGAACAATTATGACCTACTTAATTCATTTGTTTTGAGAATTAAATACTTTAAATTGCTCAAGATATCTATTATCTTAGAATGAAGCTTTGTATCAGAAAACTCTTTTAGCCATTACTATTAAAATCAGGAATATAAAATAACTATAAATTAATCTCATATATGGGCTGGAGCGATAGCACAGCGGGTAGGGCATTCGCCTTACAAGCGGCCAACATGGCCAACCCGAGTTCGATTCCTCCGCCCCTCTCAGAGAGCCCGGCAAGCTACGGAGAGTATCTGATATGCCAGACACAGTAACAACAAAGTCTCCAATGGAGACGTTACTGGGCCCGCTCGAGCAAATCGACGATCAACGGGAGGGCCTTTACCTTTACCTTAATCTCACATATCATATGCAGTTACTATTATGTAGTGATCGAATATTTATTATAAGCTTGTACAATCTATATAATAAATTTTCTGTATAATTTAGTATCAAATGAATCTCCCTTAAGCCTACATGATATGTTATATATTAATGCCACAGTTGATTTTATGGACTCAAGAGTTTACCATATTTTAAATATTCAACATATGTAAGTTTAACATTAAAATGTGCAGGATATAGATCAACATAAGCTATGAAGAAGTATATAATATTTCCTGAAAAGCAGGATTCAATGTAAAGATAATTATGAGTTCAAAAACCTTAAGATTGCCCTTTTTCAGGATCAAGAAATGTGAAGTGGAGTAAGAAAAGCCTTTTTAACAAATGGTACTGGCAAAACTGGATGACTTCATGAAAAAACATGGGCTCAGATCTCTGCCTAACACCATGTACAAAAGTAAGATCAAGATGGATTAAAGACCTCAACATCATATCAGAATCCATAAGGTACATTGAAGACAAAGTTGGCAAAACCCTCCATGACATTGTAGCTAATGGTGTCTTCAAAGATGTCACACACTGGCTAAGCAAGTGAAAACACAGATAGACAAATGGGACTATCTTAAACTAAGAAGCTTCTGCACCTCAAAAGAAACAGTGACCAAAATTCAAAGACAGCCCACAGAATGGGAAAGGATATTCGCCAAATACACATCCGACAAGGGGCTGATATCAAGGATATACAAAGTACTGGTTGAACTCCACAAGAAGAAAACATCCAACTCCATCAAAAAGTGGGGCAAAGAAATGAACAGAGACTTTCTCAAAGAAGAAATCCAAATGGTTAAAAGAGACATGAGAAAATGCTCTACATCATTAATCATCAGGGAGATGCAGATCAAAACAACAATGAGATATCATTTCACACCATAGAGACAGGCCCACATCCACAAGAACAAAAGCAACCTGTGCTGGTGCGGATGTGTCAAGAAAGGGACCCTCCTTCACTGTTGGTGGGAATGTCAATTGGTTCAGCCCTTTTGGAAAACAGTATGGATGATTCTCAAAAAATTAGAAATTGAGCTCCCATTTGACCCAGCAATACCACTCCTGGGAGGCAAAAATACCACTCCCAGAGAGGCAAAAAAGTATAGTCGAAGTGACATCTGCAATTGTTTGTTCATTGCAGCACTCTTTACAATAGCCAGAAACTGGAAGAAACCTGAATGCCCGAGAACAGATGACTGGTTAAAGAAACATTGTTACGTCTACACAACTGGAGTACTATGTAGCTGTTAGAAAAGATGAAGTCATGAAATTTACATACAAGTGGTACTACATGGAAAGTATCATGTTAAGTGAAATGAGTCAGAAAGAGAGGGATAGATATAGAAAGATTGCATTCATCTGGGAAACATAAAGTAACAAAATAGAAGACTAACACCCAAGAATAGCCAAGATAAGTACCAGGAGTATACTCCATGGCTTTGAGGACAGCCACACACTATAGGGGAAAAGGCAGCTCAGATAGAGAAGGGAGCACCAGATAAAGGGTGTTGGGAGGTTCCTCTCAGGATGGGAAAAGCTTGATGAGAGTAGACTATAGTCTGAACAAGATTGCCACTCAATGTTTCTTTTGCAAACCACAGCACTCAAAAGGAGAGAGATAACAAAAGGGAATGCCCTGCCACAGAGGCAGGGTGGGATGGGGGGTATGGGGGGTGGGAGGGATACTGGGATTGGTGGGGGTGGAGAATGGGCACTGGTGGAGGGATGGTTATTCGATCATTGTATAACTGAAACCCAAGCACAATAATTTGTAAGTCTACAACTGTACCTCATGGTGTTTCACTAATAAAAATTTAAGGAAAAAAAGATTGCCCTTTTTCATATCACTGTATCACAGTCATTCTGTTGTTCATCAATTTACCCGAGTGGGTGCCAATAACATCTCCATTCATCCCGACCCTGAAATTTTAACAGCCTCTCCTTACTCGTCTTTACCAATGCTGCCCTATTGGAGACATTTTCAGGGACAGGGGAATGAGACCCATTATTGTTACTGTTTTTGGCGTATCGAATATGCCATGGGTAGTTTGCCAGGCTCTGCCATGACTTTTTCTTATAATAAGGAAATTATAAAAAGAAATAAGAAAAACATTGGTAAAGAAATTATGGAGTATATAGAATGAGATAGAAATTAAAATTTTATTATACGTATAGGGCCAGTCAATTGGATATTTTAGTTGTTTTGATGCGTATTTATATATTTTTAGTAAAGAAAATTTATCTCAGAAAGTGTGAAAGAAATAAGAGTACTTCCCCCCTCCTAGGTGAGACCCCAAGTTGCTGCCCACTAACAGCTCCTCTGCTCCTGAATGGCCATGATCCCAGAGGCACACAAACCAATCTCGGAACCCAGCGGCTACTGGCAGAAATGCTTCTGGACTGTGAACTAAGCTACTGCCCTGTGCCAGCCCAGAAGGGGAAAGGTGTTTTTCCCTCTGCCTTTCCCCTCTCAGTGGCAGCATGATACCGCCATCTTCCAGAGCCTATTGGACAGAGAGGTATGAGCTTGCAGTGACAGGGCATGAGGGGCCTCTCAGGATGGGGGGGTGGAACCGGCTCTTTCCCCGACTGGTCGAGACTCTGAGTTGCCACCCATGAACTGCTCCTACGCTCTTGAAAGGCCATTGTCCCAGAGGTACACAAACCAATCTTGGAACCCAGTGGCTTCTGACAGAAATTCCTCTGGACTTAATTACTAAAATACCAGAAATTTAAAATCTCATGGCCGCTATTGTGGCCGTGTGACATCAAATGTTTTTCATTATCAGCAATAGAAAACAAATTAGCTAATGATGCCTTTTTGGCTGGTCTGATTGTTGGGGAAAATTCCTTATAATAATAGTGTGTGTTCTGTCAAAAAATTGAATGTAGTCAAAGTAAAGAGAGAGTAAAGTGGAAATCATCTGCCACGCTGGCAGGGGGAGGGGTGGGATGGGGGGGTATACTGGGGTTCTTGGTGATGGAAAATGTGCACCGGTGAAGGGATGGGTATTTGATCATTGTATGACGAGACTTAAACCTGAAAGCTTTGTAACTGTTTTCACGGTGATTCAATTTAAAATAGAAAGAGTAGAAGGTTGTTCATGAAAGTAAAACAAAGAAAGTATACATTGGAAGTTGTACTGTGGGTGACACCAGAATGGAAAATGCCCAGTTGATTATTTATAGCAGAACTTATAGCAATGGGGAAGGAAGAAATTTTTCTTTCCTTTCTATAGCTTTTATTTTCTTTTGGTCATCAAAGAAAACTTAGTTCAAAAGCCAACTTTCCATCTGTATTCACCAGCATAGGCTACAATGTGTTCAACAAAAACATTATGTTCAAATGCACGCATAAACTCAATATAATGAATCTCTCACAGATGATCTTTTCTATGATAGTGGACCTAAGTTTGTAACTAAGATGCAAAGAAAAGTCTGGGTTGAAATGAAACTTGGAATAGTTTTCTTTCTTTTATTAATTTGATTTTAGCAGCCTGTCTGTTTTCACCATCCATCATTTGAAGGCATTTAGCCTTCATCTTGGTCACAATGAATTTACATAATCTTTTAGATAGAATGTTTCATATTTTACTCCTTTTGATTTGTGCTAAACCAAAACAATCCAGAGCTGAAGTCATAGTACAGCAGGCAGGGTATTTGTCTTACATTCAGGCAACCCAAGTTCGATCCTCAGCATCCATACGGTCCCCCAAGAGCGACCAGAAGTGATTCCTGAGTGCAGAAACAGGAGTAACCCCGGAGCACTACCAGGTATTGTTCAGAAACAAAAATCAGAAGAGTCCACTGATGTTCCATGGATCTACTGATTTCCTTTCCATGCTTGGAATGCAAAAGCTTCTACATGAGGACCCAGAGCTCTGAGTTCTCGTATAAGACTGTAATCATTTTTTTTTCTGAGGGATTATATTTCCCATCTCTCTGCAACCAGGCAGAGAAAAACACAAAAAATTTGTAGAAGAGTGTGACAGAAACTTTTGTTTCCTATAAATTATCTCCTCTCTCTTATAGTGATGGGCTGGAGCGATAGCACAGCGGGTAGGACATTTGCTTTGCACACGGCCGACCCAAGTTCGATTCCTTGTCCATCTCTGAGAGCCTGGCAAGCTACCAAGAGTATCCTGCCTGCATGGCAGAGCCTGGCGAGCTCCTGTGGTGTATTTGATCTACCAAAAACAGTAACAACAAGTCGATGAGATGTTACTGATGCAAATCGGAGGACAGTGCTACAGTGCTCTTGTTGTGATAGAACCATTGAAACTTAATTGACTTAGAACCATTGGTACTTTACTGACTTGTGCATACCTAAAAAATACATCACCAGCTTCTTCATAGTTAACTGTTACTGTGTTTTCTTAGCACTAATGGCAAGTAAGACTTAATTTTTGCAACCTTTTGGTACTATACTTTAAAAAGGAGTTGTTTTCCCTCCACTCTTTCTTCTGCCTTGCAGTGCATGGTAATGGTGAGAGTGAGTCATCTATAATAATGTAGACAAAGAAAATACAGCAAAGTTCCTCCTCTTTGCTGGAGAAACTTCCAGCAAAGAACTGAGTGTCTTGATGATCTCAATATTAGACAGATAATTTCTGTGGGGTAGTGCCCTCCTCTAGTCTCAGAGAAATAAATTGCTTAAACTAGAACTATCTTACTTGGACTAGTATATTCCTGAGAATCCTCTAAAAGCTTAATCTGTACTCCAACTTAAGAAAATTGGCAGCTAGAAGCAGATTCCTTCAACATAAAACCTTAAGATACATAGAAATTGATTTATTTCTAGGTAAATATGCAAAGGGAAAAATTGTAGACTATAAGTTGATATCACTTGTTATGGCAAGACAAAATAATTGGTCAAATGTTATTTTTAGTAACTCATAAGATGCCAAATGTAGAAAAAGCAATAAAAACAAGTAAAATACTGATCAAAGTGTTAACATTTAGCAAGGAACTCTAGAAAGCTAAATTGAAGCCAGAATTACTCAGCTGACAAGAGGTAGAAGAGAGTAGTTCTACTAAGATACTTGTACTACCTAAGTTTGTTAATTTTTTTCTTTAAATTTTATAGAATCACTGTGAGATAGTTAAAAGCTTTCGTGTTTGGGGTACAATTACACAATGATCAAACACCCATCCCTCCACTAGTGCACATTCCCCACCACCAATATCCCCGGTATACCACCCCTTTCCCACCCTCTCTCTGCCTCCATTGCAGACAATATGCCCCAGACTCTCTCTCTACTTTGGGGCATTATGGTTTGCAATAGAGATACTGAGAGGTTATCATGTTTGGTTCATTATCTACTTTCAGCACACATCTACCCTCCTGACCAGTTCCCCCAGCCATCATTTTCTTAGTGATCCCTTCTCTCTCTTTTGTTTTTAAAAAAGTTTTATTTATTGAATCACCGTGAGAACAGTCACAAAGCCTTTCAGTTTAAGTCTCAGTTGGTCACACAATGATCAAACACCCGTCCCTTCACCAGTGCACATTTTCCCAACCCCACCCCCTGCCTGTGTGGCAGATTTCCACTTTAGTCTCTCTCTCTCTCTACGTGGATCACATTAAATATTATGACAGAAGACCCAACATTATTATTTGGAATTTTCCCCAACATTCTGACCTGCCAAAAAGTCATCATTAGGTAATTTGTCTTCTATTGCTGCTTATGAAGAGAATATGATGTCATGTGACCACAATAGTGGCCACAAGATTTTGGATTTCTGATATTTTAGTAATAAGTCTAGAAGGATTATTGCCAAAAGCCCCTGGGTTCTGAGATTGGTTGGTGTGCCTCTGGGATCATGGTCGTTCAGGAACCAGAGGAAGTGTTTGTGGGTGGCAACCCCAGGGCCTTGTCAGGGCGGGTAGCAGGGCCAATTCCACGCCTCTCCCCCATCTCACGAGGCCCCGTGTGCCTCATCAATGCAGTCTCATACTTGGCTGTCCATTAGCTCTAAAATATGAAGGCCACCATGCCACTGCTGCAAGGGGGGACAGGCGGAGGGACAAACACCGTTCTCCTCCCAGGGCAGCATGGCATCATAGTTATATGCACAGTACAGATACATTTCAGTTGGGCATTATATTTTGCTCAAATTTTCCCACCGCCATTCAACCCTTCCTTCCAGGGACAGACATTAGATCATTTACTTTCCGTTGCTCACTTTGAATGTCAGGAAATATCATGTGGCCGCATAAGAAGCCATGCGGTTCAGAAGAACAGTCCTGGTGCCTGCATACCGGAGCCATGCTTGTAGAAGCTCATGGTTGCCAGGATTCCATCTGGAGAAGGCGGGAAGACAGCACCTACCCCATCTGGAGAAGATGAAGTTTGTTAAATTTGAGAGTTCTAATATCTTGAGGTCTCATTGACTTGAGGAAACAAATTGTTTTTGAAAGCAGACATTTGTTATTTTAGATAGTAAAGCACAGTCAATTGAAAAAAATTATATCATCTTATTCTGCTTTTATATTCATATATATTTTTTTTGTTTCGAACTTTTTAAAGTGGCTACCATTAAAGTGAGTCTAGGAGGAAATAAGGGATCTGACTACAAAGATTGCCAAATAAGTGAAGATTGGAAGACTTAAATATCAATGTCCACAATGGAAAATTATGTAGCTGAAGAAAAGATGAATTTACGTGGTTTGCTTCAATGTGAATGGAGCTGAGTATTAATTTAAATAAAATAAGTCAGAAGGAGAAGGACAAATAAATGATGATATCACTCATCTGTTATATAGAAAGAGACAAGAGAATAGTATCAAAGACAAAACCTTGGTCTTTAATTACTTAACTAATTAATATATAGAGGAGGGAATTGGAGGTGAATAAAGATTGGGCTAGAGCTGACAAGGGTAGTGGTGGAGAGTCTTGGACACTTTAGTGGTGGTGGGTTTAGCAATTTATATTTATATTAAAGTTCACATTGCACATGTGTAATATAAACTTTAACACTATTGTAACCATGTCATTCCCTATAATAAAATAAAAATTGATTTCAAAAAAGTATCTACATCCATAGCATGTGGAATGTACTAGTACTTATATGGATCAGAATAGAAAAAATAAGTTATTAAGGAATTGTGCTTTCAAAGAAATGAGAGATTGACCTACAAATGTATGTGGTTTTTTGGATATCTTCTATAAAAAGTAAAGCAAATATTTACTCTCCTAAACTTCACCAGCAAGATGTGATCATATATTCGAAGTTCCTGCTTTATAGATTAACGAGAGAAATACACTTCTAAATTCCATATGAGCTACTATTTCTATTTCTACTAGCCTTAAAAGATCTATAACTGAAATATTAGACATGTGTAGAGTTATGGATCCACTACCACTCTCAGTGCACAATTAGAACTCACTAATAAAACTGCCTGGGCAAGAGATGTCTTTTTAATTTTAATTTTTATATATTTTATAATTAAAATTTTTGAGTTTCTTTTTGTACCTTTTATTTATTTAATTTTTTTACATTTCCCTTTATTTCAAGACTTTTCATAATTTGTTTTTGTAGTGTTGATACAATAAACCTTTAATATTTTAACATTCCTGTCATGTTAAAGTTAGCATCTATTTGTAGTCTCTTTAGTCCTGTAAGCTAAATATACTCACAACTTTTAGTAGTTTGCACAAATTTGTAACTCATTTTGAACAGCTAGATTATTGTGACTCTGCTGTATTTAAATCTTGATAAATATGGAGATACTGATATTTATGTTTTAGTAGAAAGATTATGCTCAAGTTCCTCCACTACTTATGGTTTCAATATCAGCTTAATTTTAAAATCATCCTAGTGCCATTTGGGTCTATCCTATGTTCATATCAACTAGTTGTAGTGCAGGACTTGGACAATATTCTAATCACTAGATCATTGTCAAAGACTTATTAGAATATAATCACTAGAATCATATTGGCATATTTATTAGAATAAGATCTCATTTAAAGAATGGGCTGGAGCGATAGCACAGCGGGTAGGGCGCTTGCCTTTCACACAGCCAACATGGTCGACCTGGGTTCGAAATTCAGCATCCCATATGGTCCCCCGAGCACCGCCAGGAGTAGTTCCTGAGTGCAGAGCCAGGAGTAACCCCTGAGCATCTCCGGTTGTGACCCAAAAAGCAAAAAAAAAAATAAATAAAAAAATAATAAAGAAGGTAGATTTCCAAATGTCTGAGTGTTTTTTTTTTTCAGAAAAGGAGGAATAGGGCCAATAAGTTAGGAAATTCTGATTTAGAAGACACAAACACAAAATAAAATATGGTCACTGTCTTCAGTAGGGAAACCATCATATATACTCTCCCCAAAATTAATTATATTGAGGAAATTTACTGTTTAAACAACCGTGAGGATCCTGAGGATAGTACAGTGGTAGGGTGCTTGTCTTGCACATGGCCCTGGGGCTCACCTTGGTTAGATTCCCTTGTTCCACATGATGCCCTGAGCTCCACCAAGAGTAATTCCTGAGCTAGAGCCAGAAGTAATGACCACACTGCTGGGTATGGTTCTAAAACAAAACAAAAATGGAACAAAATAACCATGAGCCTGATTTAAATCCCACCCTATTCAAGAATGTTTCAAACTGCATCTTGAAGGGATTATGAGTTTTGTCCCTGCCTATAGGGAAACAGAGAAGGAAAATTAATGACAATGAAACAGCCCTCTTAGATTAAAAACACTGTATAAGCAACATTGTCTTTACTACCTCTTTAGTATATTTGGAAGGGGGTGGGGTGTGTGTGTGGGGGGGGTACTGGCACAAAATAAAAAAAAACAACCATTTGAAACGACACAAAACCTCTTGGCTTACTAGTATTTTAGAAGCTTGGTTTCTGTAGATGTCGTGGTGTTCTGTTTGGAATACAGCCCCAAACGATCACATTCCATTATAATTAACTGGGCTGCTTGTGACTATCACTGAAAGGGTGATTTTGAGATGGAAATTTTGGAGGATTCACATCCACTGCTAGTGAATACACAACATTTGGTATAAAAGAATTGTAATTAAACTTCTGTCATCCTCTCCTACAGAGAACATTGAATTAGAGTCAAAATTGGTTTCTATTATGTTTAAGTCTATCAGAGGCACTGGGGGAAGATCATTAAGACACTGGAGCAAAGTGAAATCTGTAGGCAATGTTCTTTTTCTTTTTTTTTCCCCCATGAAGTGTGGGTGAATTCAAAGCTGTCCCTGGGATAGGCAGCAAGGGCAGCCTTCTGGAGGCAGGCAAACGTAATCTACCATGAAGTAACCCTGACACTAGAGGTGAGACTGCATCATTTGGGTCAGAGAGTTTGCCACAAACTGCTCAGCTCTCTCTGTGGAAGAGTCTATGTAAAATCAAGGAAAATAAGAGCTGTGTTAGAATACAAACTTGAATACCTACTACCACCCTCCCTTCACACTCAGATTCAGATTTGGTTATCCAAGTCAGACATGTCCTTACAGCAAGTCTCCTCTAGCATAGAGAGATGTTTCAGTGGACTGACCATTGCCTTTGCTTACAAGAAGCCCAGACTTGATCCCCTGAACTGGCATCATGGAAAAACTCCCAAGCACAGAGCTGGGAGTAGCCCCTGAGCAAAAACCGGTGTAGCCCAAAAATCCATTAAAAATGCCCCTTGCCTTAATCACACTGAAACAGAGTTTCTTGCAGGGAGAGGAATTAAACTAACTGACTGGTATTGAATTGAGATGAAAGAGCTAGAAATCTTCCTATAATTATGATTCATTCTTATCAAATACCATCTGTGAAGCAAAAGGACCAGTTTGACTTCCAAACACAATGTTCATTCTGTCCCTTCATGACTTCTGTTAGTCTCCATGATTCATGATGATTATTTCAGCATGACATATTCTGCATACATTGACTATACCAGTTTACAAGTGGAGGAGATCATAATCTAGAAGTCAGTATGTAAATAAGCAAACAGATAGTAGATAGATAATAGATGCATTTATATATAAAGTTACGTATATACATGCATACATGCCAAGACACAATAAACATTTATATTCTATTAAGCATCAATAACACCTTAATCTTTTGATCCTCCTGTCCACAAATAAAAATTTTTGCATCTAATTTAATTTAGCTCTGTATTTTCTCATTTTCTTAAAAATCTTCTCAATTCACTGATTACCATTTACTTTTATTTTTATTCAAGAGAAATGTTTAACATATTCATAAAACACACATATATAAGTAATAACTAGTGACTGTTGTCCTCAAATAGTGTCATGGAGGATAAACACACAAATAACAGTAACTATGTGAAGAGGGTTATGGAAATGTTTTACAGAAAGAAGTGCAAACAAAAGGAGGAAGGACGAACCCAGACTTAGCAAAGGTGAATGTGATTGGAAAGAAGAGAAAACACAAATGTCCTTAAGGACAAACTTTGTCCTTCAATGAGGGGAAAGAGGAGAAACTGTGAACTAAGGGAACTTACTGCTTTGGTAAGTGATTTCAAGTCTCGAATCCTTAGTTTCTTTACCCATAAATACTGAATAATGTTTAGCCAATACACACCAACATGTCTAAACAATATGTCACAGACACACACACGCACATGTGTGCATGAATGTGTGTCTAGCATGCATTTTAATTGATAGCTACTGAATTCCCTCATCGGTCTTATCATGTGGGGGTAGAAGACCAATTAGCACCATCTATATAATCAGTAGCCCAAAAATATAAATTTAAGTTCTAAGGTATGCTTGGATAACTTTATTGCTTGAATCGTGTTGCTTTAGAAAAGGCATAAAACAGAAAAATAAGGAAGAAGAAAATTAACATTTGTTGAATTTAGGTATTCTAATATACTTTTAAAAAATAATCTGCATAAAAACACTGAATTGGTGCCAGAGAGGGAGAAAGTACATGGATTAATGCTCTTGCCTTGCACACAGTGAACCCCAACTCTCCCTAGCAGCATATGCACTTCCTTGAACTCCACTGAGTGATCTCTGAGAGCAGTGTGAGGAATAAGAGCTGAACACTGATAGGTGTAGCCCCCAAGCAAACAAAATCAGAAGAAAACATTAAGTTGAAATATCTTTTATCATTTTACACACAGCAAAATTGACTAGAAAGTTAAATATGTTTTCTATGTAAAAAGCCATGTTTTGAAGCCAATCCTTTCTGAGTCAAAGCTCTCTTTCCATCTATCTGTGTGGTAGATACTGTTATGGGAGTACTTTGTCTTCTACTTCTAATCATATCTCACCTGTGTTGGGCCCTTCAACAACCACATCTAAACTTGTTCTGACTCCAAAGAAATGAATAGACAAAGAAAAAGATCAGAAATTGCTGTATTCTAGGAAGCTGAAAATGGTCTTGGGCCTTCTGCAGGAAATACTCTCCTTACTTAAAATCTGATAACTAAGGTTCAATTCTAATCCTCACAACCAACTACATAGAAAATAAAGGGAAAATTCAAGTTTTGATTAATGTTCACAGTCATCTCTTACCATCAGTACTATGCTCTGGGAGATTATGGAGTGTTTGACGCCAGAGGAATATCATTTAGCAAAATGGGAAGAGAGAACTTCAAAGGAGATTTAATATCGGAACTGAACCACAAAGACTGAGTAATATTTCAGGTAAACATAAAAATAGCTACCAAGGTGAGAACACTTGGTTTATGATTGGGAAATATCATTGCATTCAAATTGACTGGATAGTAAGTCTTAGGAAAAATAGCAGTGCCAGCTTCTTTACTGGATATCCTTCAATTCTGTTCATTCACTATATTCCCACTATTTCTACCTTTATTAAGGATCAAATTCTCAAATTATTTTAATTTGTCTCTCTGCTTCCTCTCTTATCCACAGCTGAGCTATCTTCTTATAATATAAAACTGTGAATTTCACCTTCTCACTTACAAATATTTCAGTCTTCCAAAAACCGTTAAATTTTTTAAAGGCAAAAATACATTTCATAACCTATATTCATATATCTAGTATGCAATTCAATCTTACTCTTCATGTGAAGCAGGAAGTTACCATGTTCCAAAACTAGAAGAAAACTTAATCAATAAGAAAGAAATTTGTAAGTAATTAGGATTAGAAGATAGAATTAATTAGCATTGAAATTATTAGAATCAAAATTAAGAGAATATGACTTTAAGACAATTATTACAAATATGGTCAATAATTAAATAGAGAACAAATATAATTTGGAGAAGAACAGAAATATAAAGAACTAAAACTTCTTAGTCTAAAGCTGCAGTGATGCAAATAAAAAATGTACTGTATGGTTATAACACTTAAAAATGGAAAAACAAAGAGCATTTAACTTGAAGTCAAGGAAAGAAAATTGTTCAAAGTTAAGTGGAAAAGGAGGGGGGGAAAGGCTGAAAAAATATATAAACAATATATAAAAATATATAAAATGTCACAATCAATCACAATCACAACCATCCTGTTATTCGTCAATTGACTCGAGCAGGCCTCAGTAAGGTCTCCTTCGTCCTAGCCCTGAGATTTTTTTTTAAAAGTGCCATATTCAAGGCCCTTTCAGAGTTAGGAGAATGAGACCCTTCATTGTTACTGGTATTTGATATATTGGGTACACCACGGGGAGTTTGCCAGACTCTGCCTTGTGGACAGGTTACATTCGGTAGCCTGCCAGTTTGTCCAAAGTAGGAATGAGATGATAAGATGTCGCGTGGCCGCGAATATAAAAATATATAAACAGAGTTTAAGAGGTCTTTGTGAAAGAACTAAATAAGCTAATATATGTGCAATAAAATGTAAATCAGAAAAATATTTTAGAATTTATGATTTAATACTTTCGTATTTGATGAAAACAATCAGTTCTTACTTTAAGAAGTTCAAGGAAACAGACACAGGAAATAAGACTAAATCAACTCAAAACCAATTTGCCTAATTTTTCACCTTTTCTAACTCCTACGTATTCTTGTGTGGCGGAATGCATTCATATCCTGATATAACTTCCAACTCTGTAATTCACTGCACAATGATAAGCTAGTAGTGATAATATTCCCTGAAGGAATTCCTACATTGAGAATGGTAGAAATAACTTAATAACACCTCATATGACAGAAAGAAAATAAACAAATCCATGTAAGCCCTAACTAAATTTCTATACAATTCATCTTTATCTAAACTGATTCCAAAGTGCCAATGTTTATTATAATTCTCCTCAAACAAAAAAGAATGTTGCGATAAAAGAAAAAGCTATGTAGAAAAATATTGTGGTCTTAAGTGATTGTAGTTATTTCATTCTTCTAAATTTTACAAAATTATTTGACCCTTTAATTCATTATTAAGATTCTTCAAAATCTTAGATGGATCCTGATAAGTGAGAGGTCATGATGTTTAAATTTCATTAGCCTCATACTAACGTGTTCGAAGTAGGAGAAAACTGGGGAAGAGAACAGATGATAAATTAATCAAAAATCCATGTCAATTAGAAGTAACCATAGGAAAAACACCTTTCTCCAAAGCACGATAAATAAATCTATTTTAATAAAGAAATTAAAAAATAAATATTTGTGCAAAACACCTGGTGAACTTTTATGTAGAAATATGTATCTTAATCTGAATCGACAAAATTAAATTTTCTATCATTAGCAAAAACTGATTCCTCCAACATTAGGCTAACTTATGTCTAAACTGGAAAATTGTTGTTAAGGAAAAAAGGTAAATGTCATCGTTCCAACATAGAAAGACTGCAGAAATATTTGTTCACATTGATAAATCCAAGAAATTAGAAAAAGAATGGACATCTTGTTTACAAGGGCTAATGATTATGGACTTTAGATTACTGGGGTTGAAATCAGTAATTAATTGTTGGTGGCCAGAAATGATGTTAAGTGTAGGGTTGTAGAGATGGTACAAGGGGTGAGGGTGAAGTGCTTGCTTGCGTGTGTCTGAACAAGGTTCTCCCTGCCACTGTATGTGGCCCCTCGAGTTATACTAGGAGGGATCCCTGAGCACAGAGCCAGGAGTAAGCCCACATACCACCAGCAGTGCCAGCCCCTGAAAAAAAAAATAATTTCAGCTTAATATTTTTCTTGGCTGGAGCGATAGCATAGTGGGTAGGGCATTTGACTTAAACAAGGTCGATCTGGCCTACCCAGGAATGATTCTTCCACTCCACTTGGAGAGCCTGGCAAGCTACTGAGATTATCTCGCCCTAATGGCAAAGCCTGGCAAGCTACCCATGACGTACTCGATATGCCAAACACAGTAACAATAAAGTCTCACAATGGAGACGTTACTGGGCCCACTCGAGCAAATCGATGAGCAATGGGAGGACAGTGCAAATGAGACAGATATGTTGCCAAATAAAAAGCAAAAATATAAATTTTTTATACCGTAAAAGTAGTTTTACCTAAAAGAAATAAAACAAATAGACTTTCTATTAATTCCGTAAACATTTGATCACCATAACCATGCATTCTACCAAATTGTATTGTTAAAGAAAATGTAATTATAAATATAGGACACTATTAATCACCAATAATTTTACTTACTATATTAAAACAATGAGAATTTATAGTATGTGCAAAAATATGTTTGTAAATAAAGAAAATATTCTTAAATTTTTTCTAAATACTGTAAAAAATTTATCTCTGATATTGAAAACAATAAAAATTTATAGTATTCACAACAGAACAAAAATAGCTGAAGGTAGAAATAAAAAGAAAAGTAGCATGTTACTGATATCACACTTTACATTATGAAATCTCTACAATTGCTCTCTGTGTAACTATTTATACATTATGAATTTTTAAATTCACGGTCATGGTTCTCCCATTGTTCATCAATTTGCTCGAGCAGGCCCAGTAATGTCTCCATCGTGAGACTTGTTGTTACTGTGTTTGGCATATAGAATACATCACGGGTAGCTTGCCAGGCTCTGACGTGCAGGTGTGATACTCTCAGTAGCTTGCCGGGCTCTCTGAGAGGGATAGAGGCTTTTAGGGCAGTCTCTAATCGCCTTTGCAGGTGTTCCCATATTCAAATCATATTTGAACCCCATGAAATATAATGCGGTGATAATAAAAATGGATATTAAGTGTCTTATGATGTGTCTGCAGTAAAAGCGGCCACACGGTCCAGAAAGCGGCCTGGAGCATGGCGGCAGCTGGGTAGTGGAGGTAGTGGAAGTCAGCTGATGAGTCTGGCTCCGTCAGGGTGGGTCTTTTGGGTGTGATCCCTGGGTCGCTGGAGATTGGTGGAAGCAGGCAGATGATCTTTGTTTCCGGTTTAGCCTGTAGTTCAAGATCACAAAGTTCCACTTTACCTGGTTCTGTGGGGCTTCACTCATGTGTGAGTCTCTGCCTGAGCAGTCCAGAAAGCGACCTGGAACATGGTGGCAGCAGGGTAATGGATTTCTACATGGAGTTGGAGAAGTTCTATAAAAAAGACAACACCTCCTACAAGATCATTGTTGGTGATTTTAATGCCAAGATAGCACCGAGAAGATCAGCCAAAGAACTCCATATCAGGACCCATGGACTAGAATGAAACAAATAGGGTGAGAGTCTGTCTGAGTTCATCATGTCAACCAAGACCATCCATGGTAACTCACAGTTCCAGAAGGCCGAATCTAAACATTGGACATGGGACTCTCCCGGTGGATGGTTCCACAATGAAATTGACCACATCATATTCAATCAATGATTTTGCCGACTGATGTCTCTGTTGTCCCAAAATTCCAGACTGGATCGGACCACCGTCTCCTTCGTGCAAAATTCTACTTCACGGAGCGGGGAAAAAGGGCTGCAAAGTTAAAGTAGAGAACTCCCAGAATGACCACCAACTGGGAGCTCTTCGGCATTATTGTGACAACATGGGAAGATGCCATTGTTGATGACATTGATGAGGAATACTGGTTCAGCGCCTCCATGATTGTGCGAGGAAAGTTGAGGGAGAGAAAGTCACAAAAAGACACCTGTCTTCAAAAACTCTCCAGATCATTCACCAATGTGGCTGGCTGTGAACCTCATGCAACCACAAGCTAACGTCCAAACACACAAAGCAGTGCAGAGAAACAATAAAGAAAGAGATCAAAGAAAGAAGAGCAGCAGTGCTGGCTGATGTGGTAGAAGCAGGGAAAAGCATTCTCAGTGCCTGCCTGTCCTTCGCCAACTACAAGACCAAGATGATCTGTCACATCTATCTATCACACCCCAGAAGGACAATGGAAAAGATTAACCATGATTACTACTCGATCCTTTTGGTAGCCATGTCCACCTGCTCACATACCAAATTCTGCAGGATGGATATGTCGTTCCCAATGTTCTTTCTTCCGAAATCCGACAGGCCATTTTGTTGGTAAAAAAGTGAACAACACCCATCCCAGATAAGATCAGACCTGAACGCCTGAAGAGTCTGCCATCAGTACTCATCAATACATTACCTCGGATCTTCACACGTGACCTGTCTGAATGCAAGTTTCCATCCCCGTGAAAAATCAGAAGGTTCATTCTCCTGTACAAGAAGGGAGTTATCCACAACATTGGCACCTGTCATCTGATCTGCACGTTATCCATCGTCTACAAGCTGTTCACTCAAGTCATCCTCAATAGAATTGGCAGAACACTAGATGAAGGACAACCATGCGAGCAAGCAGGGTTCCGCAAAGGATTCAGCACACTCGACCATATCCACATGGCAACCAAGTTTATTGAGGTTTCTCGGGAGTTCAAGATGCCGCTCTAACTTTCATCGATTTAAAGAAAGCCTTTGATTCTGTTGAGACTGAAGGGGTCATCAAAGCCTTAGTCAATCAGTGCATTCAAACTCAATACATCAGGATCCTCTGCGAGCTGTATTACGGATTCACCATCAGGATCTCACCATTCTACAAGGAAGTGATCGTCCATGTCAAGAGAGGGGTTTGGCAGGGTGATACCAGTTCAACGAAACTCTTCAGTGCCACCCTCCAGAACGTCATGTGACACCTGGAATGGTAAGGAATGGGAGTGAAGATAGACGGTCGGCAACTACACCACCTCAGCTTAACTGATGACATCATTCTAATAACACCAAACAGTAGCCAAGCAGTACAAATGCTGGCCGACTTTGACTGCCAGTGTGAAAAGGTCAGCCTACAGCTGAATCTCATGAAGACAATGTTGATGAGAAACAGACTCATTCCTGATATTCCATTCACTCTCAAAAAAAATGAACATCTCTGAATGCAGCAGTTTTGTGTACTTAGGTTGACAACGCAACATGAAAAATGACCTGGCACCTGAGTTGCCCAGGAGGAAGTGAGCAGCGTGGAATGCCTGCAAGAGGGTCCAAGAAATAGCTAAGAGGACAGAGAACTTCTGGTTCGGGCACATCTCTTTGATTCCACTGTTCTTCCTGCATTAACATATGCCTCAGAGACCTGGGCCCTACAAAAACAGGATGAGAACACTATTCAGGTCTCCCAAAGAGGAATTGAAAGAGCTATGCTTGGAGTATCACACTTCACTCAAGTGAGAGAAGAAATCTAGAGTACTGACCTCTGTTGACAATCGAGAATCAGGGATGCTGTCTCATTTGCCAAGTCGTCTAAAATCAGATGGGCTGGACACGTAATGTGATTTGGATACAATTGCTAGACCGAGCTGTTATTGACTGGATTCCATGGACGTCAAAGATCACATGGCCGCCCACCTATGAGATGGTCAGACTTCTTCATCAAGGCCCCGAATGAATGGTTTGAGGCTCTTTGTGTTCCAGAAGTGAGAAGATGCCATTGGGCTACATTAACACATGACATGGACGAATGGATACGTTACTGGCACCTGCTCGAGCAAATCAATGAGTAACAGGATGTCAAGTGATCAAATGATCAAGTGATGTTTACCTGTGAAATGAAAATCAGAGTTTCTCATCTTAATTATAAAAGTCAATGCTTGGTCAATACAATAAAGATTGAGTGACAAGGTCTCAATCTTTATGCTTTTAGTGTACAATTGACTGTACTTCATTACTACCGATGTGCCTTGGACTTTCTGCCACTATTCCTGTGTCATTTCCTGCTTGCATCTCCATCCCCTCCTAAGGTCCTTCCTCCCAACAGCTATTTTAACCTCACTTTTATAAGTCAAAATCAATGGTTTGTTATTATTCAAAGTTGTCTATTCTTTTGCTTTGTTGCTTTGTATATCATATAAGAGTATGGGCATGCAGCATTTGTTCTTTCCCTCTACGACTCATTCACCAGTCTTTACCATTCTGTAAATCAAAAGCAAGAATAATAACCTGACCTTGTCCTAGAGCCTAAAACACATTCTGCAGGTGTCTATTGAAAACACACTCATAATTTCCATGGTGATATATCCTCAGGTCAGCTAGACAGACAATAATTTCCATGGTGATATATTCTAGAGTCAACTGAGAAACAAATTTAAACCCTAATATGATAGAATCATAAAGCAACTATAGAAGTATATATAAGAACTTTCTGGAAGCTAAAGTTAATGTTTAACCAAGAAATATTAGGAGCACATCCCAGGTGCGTCATTGTGAGACAGGAAGTTTCTTGGCAATCCCATCTCTACTAGTTATTTGGAAAATCAGAGAATCCATCAAGTTCTACCAATTATTGGAAGTTGCAAAAGAATAATTAGAATAATTAAAAACAAAGTCTAAAAACTGAAGTCCATTAGTGTAGCAGTGTGGAAAGATTTCAGTTACCAATCGTTATTTCACTTACTGTATTTTGTTTTTATTTATTTTTTCTTGTCATCATTAAACATGTATTAAGCTATAAGATTTCTGATAATATCTCAAAATTCTGTGTGTCTTTTTTTTTTTTTGGTCACAACTGGTGATGCACAGAGGCCACTCCTAGGCTCTGCACTCGGGAATTACCCATGGGGACCATATGGGATGCTGGGAATCAAACCTGGGTTGGCCGTGTGCAAGGCAAACTTCCTACCCGCTGTACTATCACTCCAGCCCCTAATATCTTAAAATTCTGACTCAGATTCACTTCCCTTTCAAGTCCACTTAGAAACGGAGCAGTAAAGTCTTGAAACATTTTCTTATTTGTCTTTTCCTGAAGTAAATGCAAAAGGACTTTCCAAAGTGTTTTGTATTCTATGACTTTTGTCTTCTTAGATCAATTTTTATTGCAATTTGCAATGTGTAAACACACAGAATTTCCTATTGTGAGCCTCTAAGTTTTCTCTTTTGTTGTAGACAATGTCTCAGACATGATGCTACAATAAGATTGCTTGTTAAAAATCACTCAGTACTACAACAAAAAATTTCTTGGTTGTTGCTATTTCTATACATTCATTAACTTTAAAGTTAGTATTATAACAAACTCATCTGTCCATTCTGATATGTTTGTGTAAAATGTGAGTAAATGGATTACACACACACACACCATATAAACTGAGAACTGAATATTGCCTACAGTATATGTTCTATTTTATCGATGCAAATATGCATTGTATTTTCTGAATTACAAAAGTATAAAACACGTTAAGAAATACATCTGTTGGGAAATATGGAAGTTTAGCTGACAGAAAAGTCAAAAGAAAAAAAATTGAGTTTAGAAGGAAAAACAGGTCATCTGCTTTACTAAGCATCTGAGCAGACTCCTAGGGACAGAATCTTATGGAATGCACTAATTTGCATGTACTATGTTCAGCAATGAATGGCGATGGAGAAGATATGAAAACTATGACTTATTCTTTTACTGCATCACTGTGAAATGCTCTTTCCTGAAATTTGACTTACATTGTTTTAAGAAGTTATATTCACCCGTTGCTCATAAATATTTAAGGGGTTGTTAAAAAATATAACAAGATATAAAGATTACAAAGAATATTAACTCAAGTGTTTGCCTAGGTTCCAAGGAAAATGTACTAAATATGCTATCTTTAGTTTCTGATGTTACTAATATAGAGGACTATAAAATTTACTCTACCTTTTTCATTATGTCTGATATTTAGAGTTAACTAGAAGTGTCAGTCAGAGTATGGTACAAAGCACAAGTCATCAACTCTTGCTGTGAAGAAACAGGATGAAAATATTTTAACATATAGTATGACTGTTATAATAAAATTGTGTTCACAAATTTATGGATATGATTTTGCTCATTGATTTTTTTATCTAAGAGTTAAGAGTGCTTGGAGACTATATGACGTGTCAGAATGCAAACTGGGTGTGTCCGCATGCAAAATAAGTGATTTAATTTCTGGATTAAGTAAATTACTTTAATCTTTTTCATCCTAGTGATTCCCATCATAACGGATGATGCACTGGATTTAATTTTGCTGTTAACTAAAGTATTCTGCATCTATTAATTTGTTTAATTCCTTCATGGTTTAATATTTTACTTGGTTCTTTCCGTGTAGTAAAATGAAAGCTAAAATGGTTCTCTAATAATGCATGCATACAATATGCATAAATATTTTAGAATAAGTATGATAAACTTATTATGTATTTTCCAGAGTTATTATTGTAATCTACAAAATGTGGCGACATACCAAAGTAGAAATTTATTTCTTGTTCTAATGGACGTTCAAAGCTGATAACATTAGTGGTTGATTTTCCTTTATTCATCTCTGTGTGATCCAGGGACCCCGGATTTTATTATTTGATTCCACAATTCAAAGATACAGCTGTGGATTGGAGACAGAAGTACCGGCGCTATCATGGTTCTTGCCGTAGTTATAGTACTAAGTGTTTATGCTGACCTGGATTTGACCCCCAGCACTTCAGAGTCCCCTGACTAACTCCAGGAGTGACACTTGAGCACGGAACCAAGTAATAGCCTCAGAGCACTACTGGGTATGACCTAACCCCCTTTCCTCAAAATGGAACAAAACAATAAAAGACACAACTGAGCCATCCAGCCAGCAGTCTTAAGAAACGAAATATTGAGAATCACAAATCCTGCACTAGCCTTGCTTGCTCAGCCTGGAGATGTGTATGTGTTCTGTTAGTCACACGGTCACGGTCCTCCCGTTGTTCATCGATTTGCTCCAGCGGGCCCAGTAACGTCTCCATCATGAGACTTGTTGAGACTTGTTGTTACTGTGTTTGGCATATCGAGTACCTGACGGGTAGCTTGCCAGGCTCTGCCTTGCGGGCGAGATACTCTCCGTAGCTTGCCGTGCTCTCCGAGAGGGGTGGAGGAATCGAACTCGGGTTGGCCATGTTGGCTGTGTGCAAGGCAACCGCCCTACCGCTGTGCTATCGCTCCAGCCCCATTAGTCACAAAGATGTAAGAAAGAGAATCTAGAAAGTGGAGCTCAAGGCGGGGAAACTGTCCCATACTAAAACAGGGATTAACAAAATCTAAGAGGTCAGCTGGCACTGTCCAGGACAACTATAAACACAGAATCTGAAAAAAAAGTATATGTTCACAGAATATTGTTTACAATAGTTTGCTGGTGTTTTCTAGAAATATGGATAAGAAATTTCCTGTGAAAATAGAATAAGAATGGATACACTTATCAATTCTATTAATAAAGTAAGATGCATTCAAAAAATGACCATTGCTTATTTTCCACATCCAATTTGTAATAAAATTTGGGTTAAGATATTTGTCCTAGCCCCATAGATTCAAAGTTTAAGGAACCTAGATTTATAATGAATTAATATTCCCATAAGCAGCTGGTGCTCATACCTACAAATGTATAACAATAACTGGCTCTTCCCAACGTCCAAATGCAATTCTCATTAGGCAAAGAAAGTTTTAGACTCTGGAGATGAGCCAAAGAAAAAGAATTAGGCATAGTTAAGCATATTTTCAAGCACAGAAAGCAGTTCAATTTCTTCTTAGGGATTCATAATTATAAAGAGATCATTAGAAGAAGATTTAAAGCAGTATTTCTTCCTTGCCTTGCCTTTGATGCCGCAAAACTATATATCTTTGATGCTTATGCTGCCCTTTATAACCAGTCACTACAATTATTTCTGAGCACTACTACAAAATGAGGGGAGCTGTTAATTCAATTCTTCCTGAACACTGAAAGCAGCACACTTCTTTCTTAAAGTAATTATTAAAAGTGAGATTACCATCAGGGTTGTCTACGAAAAAAGGGAAGAATCTCTTTGAGGAGGTTAATTCACTTAAGATATATTTAGTTTTTCAATCTACCAAGAATGGTTTTGGGACATAGTGCAAGTAATGACACCTGAAACCGATAACCGTAAGTCCTTCCTGCCCTCCCTCACAGAGCTTAGAGTCTAGGATAGAAATAAACAAGAGAATACAATAAACAAGAGCAAATAGTAACACCCCAAACACTAACTCTAAGGATAAAACAGAAAATGAAGCAATGGTCTACTTTAAAATTCTGTAAGCCTGGAGCCTGAACCACAATAATTAAACTTAAAAATTTGCCTGTCGATGAGGTAGGCTGCTGGGTGTGAGAGAAACTGGGGCTGGAAGACCGTGGACAGTGGTGGTGTTGGAAAAAATTGGTGGAATAATTGCATGCTGAGACTATTATGAAAACATTTGTGAACCAAGGCACCTCAATACAAAATGTATTTGAAAATAAGAGTAAATTAAAAATATAATCAGGGGGACTGGAGTGATAGCACAGTGGGTAGGACATTTGCCTTGCACGCAGCTGACCTAGGTTCGATTCCCAGCATCCGATATGCTCCCCTGAGCACTGCCAGGAGTGACTCCTGAGTGCAAAGCCAGGAGTAACCCCTGAGCACTGCCAGATGTGAGCCCCCAAAAGAAAAAAATATGTATATATAATCAGAACTGGAGCGATGATAAAGAGTTTCAGGCTCTTATCTTCTGTGTGACTGACCCAGAAATGATATCAAAACCTGGAGAGATGTATAATGCCCAAAACCCTCAAAAATAAAAGTGACAATTATATAAGAACAATAATCAGAGACTGGGAGATGGTTCAAGCGCCTAATATGTAAAAGATTTAAGGTTCAGTTCCCAGAACAACATACCCCCCGAGCACCACAGGTTGGATTGAGCACTGTAAGCTGGAACCATCAGGCAAAGTATCACCATGAATGATCACCAACAGAACTACTAAGTATGATGCCTATAAAATATAACAGTAAATGGACAATCTGAAAAACATTTAGCTTGAGTCTTTAAGGAAAAAATATTAGGCCCAAGAAGAAGAGAACTCAGGGATGGGGGAGAATGCAGCTGCAAAATATTTTTAAAAAGGTTTAAGCAGGAAAAAACCTGGCATGTTAGAAACTATGTCATGAACTGGAGGGGTTTGATTTGTTGAGCTAAAGGTGTCCTTCCCTTCATCGCTTTGCTCGAGTGGGCCCAGTAACAGCTCCATTTTGAGACTTGTTTTTACTGTGTTTGGCATAATGAATACGTCATGGTTAGCTTGCCAGACTTTGCCATGTGGGCGAGATACTCTAGGTAGCTTGCCGGGCTCTCCGAGAGGGGCAGAGGAATCGAACTCAGCTCAGCTGGGCTGGCTGCACACAAGGAAAACACCCTACCGCTGTGTTATCGCTCCAACCCCAGCTAAAGGTGTAAGGCAAGGAATGAGCAGGATTTTGAAAGGCTAAGAAAAAATACTGAGAAATTTTGATATAAGCCTCCTGGGGAAAAAAAAAACAGCAATTTTAGAAAACAGCCAAGATTTTTGCTTGTGTTTTTGGGCCACACCTGGAAGTACTCAGGGATTATTCCTTTCTCTGTGCTCAGAGATCACTTCTGGTAAGGTCCAGAAGACCAGATGGGATGTTGGGAATCGAACCTATGTTGGCCACATGAAAGGTAAGTACCTTGTCCACTGTACTATATCTCTCTGGGCCTGAACAGCTAATCATTTTAATCTGATTCCATAAAAAATCATTCTGGCTATGGAGTAGTAGGAGGAGGAGTCTTGCAAGGGTCTGGACAAAAGGTCCAAGAAAAGGAAGACAATCATTGACATCCAAGGCACAAGAAAAATAGTATACTGGGTAAGGGAGGTGCTTTCTATGCATGCAGCCATCATGGGTATGATCCCTGGCACGGTATATGGTTATAACCATACACTGTGATGCCATAGTACAAAGCTAGAAGTAAGCCCTGAGAAACTCTGAGTGTGGCCCAAAACCAAAAGAACTAAACCAAAAGTGATGTATAAGAACAGAAATTGAGAGAGCAAAAGTAGCATTAATTTTATTTCTGTTCTATTGAAAATGAGTATAGATTATTTTTTTCTGATACTTGATGATAAACCATTTAAATGAAAACCAAATAGGTGAGAAATTTGAAGAAAAACGTTTGACAAAATATTGTATAAGTCACCCCCCATTTTCCATCCTCAGACCATGGAGAGGTTAAGCTCTAGTGTAGCTCCTAGGATTAGATTTATGACTTTAAACCTGCCTTTGTGCTTCCTAGGTCACAAAGCCATCATTCAGACCCATTCTCTCTGGAGAGCAAAAGCAATGGGATTTCTGGGATTACCCAAAACAGCACAGTGGGTAGGGAGTTTGCCTTGCACACAGCCAACCCTTTATATCACTGTTGGTTCAATTCCTTTGCCACTCTTGGAGAGCCTAGCAAGCAACCGAAGAATATCCCGCCCTCAAGGCACAGCCTAGCAAGCTACCCGAGATATATTCAATATGCACAAAACAGTAAAAACAAGTCTCATAATGGAGACGTTACTGGTGCCTGCACGGGCAAATCCATGAACAATGGGAGGGCAGTGCTACATTGCTACCCAGTACATGCAGCAGTACTAGGAGTTGAACTCATGATCTCCCCCAAGCACTTTAAATCACTGAGTTATTTTCCAAGCTCCTACGTGAATTTCTATTTGCAGATATTCTGCACCATTCTTTTTTTTTTTTCATTCTATATATGGTCCTTGATTTTTTTTCTTTACTGTTATAATTTTTTTCCCTTTATTTTATTTTATTTTATTTTAAAGTTGTAGATTTACAATTTTTTGTGCTTTGGTTTCAATTATACAATGATCAGATACCCATCCCTCCACCAGTGCCCATTTTCCACCACCATGGATAATATCCCTCCCACCCCCATCCCCCCATCCCCCCTGTCTCTGTGGCAGGGCAATCCCCTGTGTTCTCTCTCTCCTTTTGGGTGTTGTGGTCTGCAAAAGAGGCATTGAGTGGCAAACATGTTCAGTCCATAGTCTACTTTCGACATGCATCTCCCCTCCTGGGAGGATCCTCCAAAAGTCCTTTATTTGGTGCTCCCTTCTCTATCTGAACTGCCCTTTCCTCTAGGATACCTGGCTGGCCTCTAAGCTATGGAGTAATCCTCCTGGTCTGCACCATTCTTAAGGAAGTGATCATCCATGTTGAGAGAGGGGTTTGGCAGGGTGATACCATTTCACCGAAACTCCTCAGTGTCACCGTAGAGAACGTCATGCAATGACTGAAATGGGAAGGAATGGGAGTGAAGATAGACAGTTGGCAACTACACCACCTCCACTTCACTGATGACATTGTTCTAATAACAATGGAGAGGTTAAACTCTAGTGTAGCTCCTAGGATTAGATTTATGACTTTAAACCTGCCTTTGTGCTTCCTAGGTCACAAAGCCATCATTCAGACCCATTCTCTATGGAGAGCAAATGCTGGTACAAATGCTGGCGGACTTTGACCGTGAATGTGGAAAGGTCGGACTTCAGCTGAATCTCACAAAGACAATCTTTATGAGAAACGGTCTGGTTCCTGACGTTCCATTCGCTCTCAATGGAATCAACATCTCCAAATGCAACAGTTATGTTTACCTAGGTTAGAAGACAACATGACAAATGACCTGGCACCTGAGTTGTGCAGGAGGAAGAGAGTGGCTGGAAACGCCTTCAAGAGCATCAGAGAAAGAGCTAAGGGGATGAAGAACCTCTGGCTCCGGGTACATCTCTTCGATTCCACTGTTCTTCTGCACTAACATATACCTCAGAGATCTGGGCTCTATAAAAAAAAGGATGAGAATGCTATTCAGGTCTGAGAAAGAGGAGTCTAAAGAGCTATGCCTGGAGTATCACGCTTAACTCAAGTGAGAGAAAGAATCCGGAGTTCCGACCTCCATTGATGGTCAAGAATCAGGGACACTGTCCCATTTGCCAAGGCACCAAAAATCAGATGGACTGGACACGTAATGAGATTTGGAGATTACTGACTGGATTTCACAGGACTTCAAAGGATCGCGTGGCCACTCACTTACAAGATAGTCAGACTTCTTTGTCAAGACCCTGAACGATCGGTTGAGGCTCTTGGTGTTACTGACACCATTGGGCTACACCAGCACGCCTAGCACATGACAGGGATGAATGGAGATGTTACTGGCGCCCACTCGAGCAAAACGATGAGTAACGACAGGATGTCAACTGATCAAGTGATCAAGTGATCAAGGACATTGCTAAATCTGCTGGATCAATAGAACAGCCGGTAGGGCATTTGCCTTGCATGCAGCCAGCCCGGCTGAGCCAGGTTCAACTCCTCCACCCCTCTCGGAGAGCCTGTCAAGCTACTGAGAGTATCTCTCCTGCACGGCAAAGTCTGGCAAGCTCCCCCATGACTCCTAGGATTAGATTTATGACTTTAAACCTGCCTTTGTGCTTCCTAGGTCACAAAGCCATCATTCAGACCCATTCTCTATTTATACATTCGATAGCCCAAAACAGTAACAACAAGCCTCACAATTTGCTGTGAGACATTGCTGGTGCCCACATGAGCAAATCGATGAACAACAGGAGGACAGTGCAGTGCAGTGCAGTTAAATCTCTGTAAAGACATCTTATAAGTGTCTATGTCATACTGTATGTGCATAATATATGCTAGGTATGTCACATTAAGTATGTTAAGGCTTTGGGAACACAGCATACGCAAGATAAATTGAAACAAATAACTGATATGTATTACTCTGTAGAAAGCATATCTCTAAGTAGGATAAAAGTATAAAGTAAGTAAACACATTTTCTTGGAATATACATAAATATCTCACATACCTGCACAATTTAAAGCAGCATATGACATAACAGCCCCAATCCCTGTCCCAAAGCACAAATGAAATAATATATTTTGTATTGTCTATTATGGAAAACAACTGAAAATGCTGCAAAAAGTATTCATAGAGGAGACAGTGTGAAGATTGTTCTATTTTGGCAGGGGCCATTAAGACATCCTTTAGAATATCACTAATATGTTGTTAAAGATTGAGTGATGTGAGCTTTCATATATATTTGAAAATATGTATGTATGCATATATAGATATAGTTCCCTCTATGATTTGTTGCCTACTATTTGAACCCCATCAAATTTGGTGTGGTATTTATGGAGAAAGGGTAGGGAGTGTCTTATGTTTACAGACACGCGGTCCGGGAATATGTTCACAAGTTGGGTTCTGGAGGGTTTTGGCTGCCGGGGCTGAGTCTCTTGGGGTGGGGAGGGCTCTCACCTGCCTGCCTCTGGGGTGCCCCGAGTGAAACAGATTGACATGGAGTCTGGTGGCATAGCTATGGTGGGGTTATGTTACTCCCTTTCAGGACAAAATAACCATGTGATCTGGATGGTTTCCAATGAGGAGATTATCTGGCACCAGCAGGAGATGGCTAACGGGTGTGACCCCTGGGTCTCCTGAGACAGGGATGAGGGTGTGTGTGGGGGGACGGGGGGTGAAACAACATAAAAAGACATAAATAGACATATTATAATCAGAATGATGTGAGTCAAAGATGGAGAAAGAAAACTGAAAACAGCAAAATAAAAAAGGGAACTTCTATACAAAGAAAAGTCCATAAAGTCTACAACTGATTATCAAATAAGATCCTATGAGCTAAAAGAGAATGGTGGGACATAGTTAAAAAAAAACAAACCTCAATGAAATGGACACCTGACCAAGAACAATATTCAGCTAAATTATCATTCTGATACAATGGAACAATATAGAGCTTCAAGGACAGGCAACAGCTCAGGGAATTCATAGCATTGAAACCAGTTTGGCAAAGAGATAAAGAAGCTTCTTTTCAAGACAAGACAAACTTTCAGCACTTTGTTATTGAGTATGGCATTTACTAATGGCATTTATGATTGATGTCTTCTATATTAAGAAATGACTTTTTAGTCCTAGTTTGCTAAGGAATTTTATACATTTTAAATAATGAATTAACATTCCATTTATATTGGATGCTCTGTGTCAATCATATTTTATATTTATATTGTTATTATGATCTTTTACTAATATTTAGATACTTAAGCTATCTATATTTTCTATTATAAAGCAAATACTTTAATACTTTATATTAAAAGTATTAAAGCACTTTAATACTTTTATAGGTCTACTCATATTTCCTTTAAATTTTCTTAATTTGCTTCACTCGCACTTATCACTTAATCACTTCCCGTTAGTCGTCGATTTGCTCGAGCGGGCACCAATAACGTCTCCATTTGTCCATGTCATGTGCTAGTGAAGCCCACTGGCATCTGTTCTCTCCAGGAACATGAAGGAACTCAAACCGATCATTCACGATCTTGACGAAGAAGTATGACCATCTGGTAGGTGGGCGGCCACGCGGTCTTTTGACATCCCGTGGAATCCAGTCGGTAACAGCTCTAGTCCAGTGGTCATCTTTAAATCTCATTACGTGACCAGCCCATCTGATTTTCGACACCTTGGCAAATCTGACAGCGTCCCTGATTCTTGATCATCGACGGATGTCAGAACTCCGGATTCTTTCTCTCATTTGAGTGAAACGTAATATTACAAGCATAGCTCTTTCTATTCTTCTTTGGGAGACCTGAATAGCGTTCTCATCCTGTTTGCGTAGGGCCCAGGTCTCTGAGGCATATGTTAATGCAGGAAGAACAGTGGAATCAAAGAGATGTGCCCGGAGCCGGAGGTTCTTCGTCCTCTTAGCTATTTCTTCGACATTCTTGAAGGCATTCCAAGCTGCTCTCTTCCTCCTGCGCAGCTTGGGTGCCAGATCATTTGTCATGTTGACCTCTCGACCTAGGTACACATAGCTGTTGCATTCGGAGATGGTCGTTCCATTGAGAGCGAACGGGGCGTCAGGAAAGAGGCTGTTTCTCATAAACATTGTCTTCATAAGATTCAGCTGTAGTCCTACCTTTCCACACTCATGGTCAAAGTCGGCCAGTATTTGTGCCGCTTGGCTGATGTTTGGTGTTATTAAAACAATGTCATCAGCAAAGCGGAGGTGGTGTAGTTGCCGACCATCTATCTTCACTCCCATTCCTTCCCATTCCAGTCATCGCATGATGTTCTCTAGCGTGGCACTGAAGAGTTTCGGTGAAATGGTATCATCCTGCCGAACCCCTCTCTTGACCTCGATGATTACTTCTTTGTAGAATGGTGAGATCCTGGTAGTGAATCCACAATACAGCTCATGGAGGATCTTGAGGTATTGGGCTTGAGTGCCCTGACTGGCTAGGGCTTCAATGACCACTTCCGTCTCAACAGAATCAAAGGCCTTCTTTAAATCAATGAACGTTAAACAGAGCGGAATCTTGAACTCCCGAGAAACCTCAATGAGCTTGGTTACCTGGTGGATATGGTCGATGGTGCTGAATCCTTTGCGGAACCCGGCTTGCTCGCATGGTTGTCCTTCATCTAGTGCTCTGCCAATCCTATTTAGGATGACTCGAGTGAACAACTTGTAGATGACAGACAATAGGCAGATCGGGCGATAGTTGCCAATGTCATGGATGTCTCCCTTCTTGAACAGTAGTACGGTCCTGCTGGTTTTCTATTGGGACGGAAACTTGCATTCAGACAGGTAGCGAGTGAAGAGACAAGCCAGTGTATTGATGAGTACTGACAGCAGGTTTTTCAGGTGTTCAGGTCTGACCTTGTCTGGGCCGGGTGCTATTTGTTTCTTTACAGATGAAATGGCGTGTCGGATTTCGGAAGGGAGAACGTTGGGAACGACATATCCATCCTGTGGAATTTGGTATGTCGGCAAGTGGACATGGCTGTTGAAGAGATTTGAGTAGAAGTCAAGGACACTACTTTCACTACCCAGCCGTCGCCACACTTTAGGACGCTTTCCGGACCCGCGCGGCTGCTTTGTGGCCACGCGACATATCAAAAGACACTAAATACTCATCTTCCGGAATTGTCGTACCATATTTGATAGGGTTCAAATATGGTAACACCTACAAGGGTGATTAGAGCTCGCCGCAAAAGCCTCTATCCCTCTCGGAAAGACTGGCAAGCGACCGAGAGTACTCCGCCCGCACGGAAGAGCCTGGAAAGCTATCCGTTGTGTATTCGATATGCCAAAACCAGTAACTACAACTGGTCTCATTCACCTGACCCTGAAGGCTTCACCGACATGGCAGCACTGAGAAGGATGAGAAAGGAGAGGCCGACAAAACCTCAAGGCCGACCTAGGCTGCCAAAACGAAGGAAGACAAAAATGATCGTCTGTACTTTCAATGCACGTACGCTAGCATCAGATGCATCCATCGGGGACCTGATGGTACAAGCGCAAATGATCAAGTACGACATCATTGGTCTGAACCAAGACAAGAAGGCACGAATCTCACCATCCGTTTTCGACACTGGAGAAGAATTGTTCCTCGGAACATGCGATAACAGAGGTGTTGGAGGCGTCAGTGTCCTTGTCAACACAAACTTGGCCAAGAGCATTGATTCATTCGAATGCCTAACAACCCAAATTGGATGTTTACATTTGAATAGATGTGGCTCACTGCCTGCAGTTTCTATCTTCATTGTCTATGCACCAACATCTCATTACGAACAAAGAGAAATTGAGAAGTTCTACATGGAGCTAGAGAAGTTCTATAAAGAAGACCACACCTTCTACAAGATCATTGTGGGTGATTTTAATGCCAAGATAGGACCGAGAAGATCAGCTGAAGAACTTCACATCGGGACCCATGGCCTAGAATGGAACGAACAAGGTGAGAGACTTTCTGAGTTCATCATGTCGACCAAGACCATTCATGGTAACTCACAGTTCTAGAAGGCTGAATCTAAACGATGGACATGGGAGTCTCCCGGTGGACGATTACACAATGAAATAGACCACATCATATTCAATCGATGGTTTTGCTTGACCGATGTCGCTGTTGTCCCAAAATTTCAAACGGGATTGGACCACCATCTCCTTCGTGCAAAATTCTACTTCACAGAGCGGGGAGAAAGGGCTGCAAAGTTCAAAAAGAGAACTCCCAGAATGACCACCAACTGGGAACTCTTTGGTACTATTGCGACAACATGGGAAGATGCCATTGTTGACAACATTGACGAGGAATACGATCGACTGGTTCAGCACCTCCATGAATGTGCGAGGAATGCCAAGAGAGAGATAGCCACAAAAAATCGCCTATCTTCGAAAACTCTTGAGGTAATTCACCAGCGTGGTTTGGCGCATGCCTCAGGAAACCGCAAGCTAATGTCCGAGCTCACAAAGCAGTGCAGAGATGCGATCAAAGAAGACCTCAAAGAGAGAAGAGCAGAAGTACTGGTAGATGCGGCAGAAGCCGGGAAAAGTATGCGTAACGCCCGCCTGTCCTTCGCCAACTACAAGACCAAGATGACTGCCCTCCGACGTCCTGATGGATCCATCACATCCTCCAGAACGGCAATGGAGAAGATTATCCATGACTTCTTCTACTCGCTCGCACTAAATTGTATATTTGCGGAACATAGTGATTTTTGGTAAAATTTAAAATGTATCAGCGAGAATTATCCATATTATTGATTTATAAAACTTTGTATAAATATAAAAATAGTGTTTTATAGAGAAAATTTTATCAACAGCATTAAAAATGTTGTACAATTTCAGAAGTTTAGTTTGAGGCATTTTGTCTGTGACGATGTCACCACCATCAATGCATTTTAAAAACTGGCAAGAGCATTATTTTTATTTATTTTCAAACTAACAATTTCAAAGAGTGACAATTTGAGGTGAAAATTCATTCAGTATCTCTTAACATAAACAAATCTTTGTTTTCTATTTCATGACAAAAATCAAATCTCAAACTCCCATACTTTAGGAAGCAGTGATATGTAGAATTAATTGGTTTTTGCTTGCCTCACGGATTTTATTCTGATGTTTTATATATATGATAAGAAGTTACTTTTACATCTTAGTTAATAGTATTTAAGTGGAATTTGAACTTAAGAAAAAGTAGTAAAGATATAATTATTTCTGTGTTTTAGAAAATAATATAATGATATAATAACATAATGATTATTCATAACAAACAGAAATTTAGAAAACATTGGTTTATTTTTTTAAAAAAATGTTTTGAGGACTTAGAATAATTCAAAGAGTTTTAAATAAAAATAATGAAGCGATCACAAAAAATATTAGAAAATGTCCAGACCATTGTTGGACTCTTAACCTAACTTTAAAATTGTTAACAAAACCGCAAAAATCAGATTGAAGTAACAATTTTCCAAAGCCATTCATGACTGCATGAATGTCAGCCACCCTCTCAGCAAAGGAATTATTTTTTTAATTAAAATAGCCATCCCCTCTAAAAATTAAAATAAAATAATTGCCCCAAAAGACATCGCCCTCCCGTTGATCGTCGATTTGCTCGAGCGGGCCCAGTAACGTCTCCATTGGAGACTTTGTTGTTACTGTGTCTGGCATATCGAATACTCTCGGTAGCTTGCCGGGCTCTCCGAGAGGGGCGGAGGAATCGAACTCGGGTCGGCCATGTTGGCCGCGTGTAAGGCGAACGCCGCCCTACCCGCTGTGCTATCAATTCTATTTAATTTTCTATGATCTGTTGAAAAAGAGTAAATAATAAACAATGTGTGTATATGATAAAAATAGGCAATTGCTTTGCAGATTTTTCTTTACAGTGAAGAAGAAAGAAATGATTTCAAAATCACTAAATAGAATACCAACACTGAACTGTGGGTGATTAAATATTTATGTGATAGCAGATATTTCATTGACAAGGCAGAAAAGTAAATGTATTTTCTCACGGATATTCAAATTACCAGGATATTATGCAAGAGAAGAATGATTTGAATTTTCTGTGAGATCTTGTTATTTATTAAATAGCTTCACCAGAAGTAAATTTAATTTTATATGTAATAAAACATTTAAATCTTTGTATGACATCTAATACTTGTTTTTGTTTTCTATTATCCTTATTTACACATCTATTTTCTTGAAAATATAACAGATCAGGTTATCACTAAGAAGCCTAACTCTGTTACTTAGTCATTTTATTAGATCATTAATTCTTCCAGTGATCTTCTCGGCAAACATTTCAAGTTACTTTATGCCCAACACAGTGCTTAGCTTGGAGATCAAAGGCAAATCATATTCTTGTTCTCAAATAGATAAAGTATAATGGGAGAGAGACTTGCAAATTCTTCTACTAATGTCTTAGAGACTTTACAAGATGGTTCTTAAAGTTAATTATTTAATGATTTTTCTACTGCATATATATGTTCTTCAACATTGTCCACAAACAACCAAGGAAAACCATGAATGAGGAGGTTTACCAAGAATAGACTAAACTAACTGATTCAAAAACTGAATTCCTTTGCAGGACAGTTATTCCTTGTTATTTTTTCCTTGAAGGAGGGTATCATATAAATCTCTCATGATTCTTGTGCTTTTTTCCCATTTTTACTTCTACTGAATTAATCATGATACTTTTATTATTTTATATCAATTATTTAAGTAACAGATACATTTATTAATTATTTTCATTTACAAAGCTATAGCACAATAGCACTGTCGTCTTGTTCATTGATTTGCTTGAGCGGGCACCAGTAATGTTTCCATTGTGAAACTTGTTGTTACTGTTTTTGGAATATCGAATACGCCACAGGTAGCTTGCAAGGCTCTGCTGTGTGGGCAGGTTACTCTTGGTGGCTTGAGAGGCTCTCTGAGAGGAATAGAAGAATTGAACCTGGACAGACAAGGCAAACGACCTACCTGCTGTGCTATCACTCCAGCCCTATAAGGATATAAAATCAGAGTTGAGTTGGGTGACATATTAACCAAACATTTTGAATTTATCATTGGGTGAGGCTTGTCTTCCATTTTTGGACAGAGTGAGAAAAATTTAATATATAGACATTTGGGTTAAGATATTAAAATGAATGTATTTTCAGTAAATAGAGAACTGACTGATCATGGAGGTATCCGAAACATATTTTTCAGATAACTTAAGTATTTTTCTACCTCAATCTATTTGTTTATACTTAAAAAAATTTTTATTGAATCACCGTGAGATAGTTACAAGCTTTCATTTTGGGTTACAATCACACAATGATCAACACCCATCCCTCCACCAGTGCACATTCCCCAACACCAATATCCCCCGTATACCCCCCTCCCAACCTCCCCCTGCCTCCATGGCAGACAATATTCCCCATACTCTCTCTATACTTTGGGCATTATGGTTTGCAAAACAGACACCGAGAGGCCATCACGTTTGGTCCTTTACTTTCTGCACACATCTCCCATCCCGACTGATTCCTCCAGCCATCTTTTTCTTAGTGATCCCTTCTCTATTCTAGCTGCCTTCTCCCCTTTGCTCATGAGTCAGGCTTCCAGATATGTAGCAATCTACTTGTCATGTGTATCTTCTTTCCATAGGTGTCAGCCTCATGTTATGTTGTTTTATACTCCACAAATGAGAGCAGTCCTTCTATGTCTGTCCCTCACTTTCTGACTCATTTCACTTAGCATGATACTCTCCATGTCTATCCATTTATAAGCAAAGTTCAAGAATTCAACTTTCCTGACCACTGCATAGAATTCCATTGTGTAGATGTACCTAAGTTTATTTAACCAGTCAGAAGTTCTAGGGCATTTGGGTTGTTTCCAGATTTTGGCTATTGTGAACAGTGCTGCGTCGGTGTCCTTGTCAACACAAACTTGGCCATGAGCATTGATTCATTCGAATGCCTAAAAACCTGAATCGGACGTTTACATTTGAATAGATGTGGCTCACTGCCAGCAGTTTCTATATTCGTTGTCTACACACCAACATTTCATTATGATGAAAGAGAAATTGAGAAGTTCTACATGGAGCTAGAGAAGTTCTATAAAGAAGACCACACCTTCTACAAGATCATTGTGGGTGATTTTTATGCCAAGATAGGACCGAGAAGATCAGCTAAAGAACTTCAAATCGGGACCCATGGCCTAGAATGGAATGAACAGGGTGAGAGACTGTCTGAGTTCATCATGTCAACCAAGACCATCCATGGTAACTCACAGTTCCAGAAGGCTGAATCTAAACGTTGGAGATGGGAGTCTCCCAGTGGATGATTCCACAACGAAATAGACCACATCATATTAAATTGACGGTTTTGCCTGACCGATGTCCCAAAATTCCGAACGGGATTGGACCACTGTCTCCTTCGTGCAAAATTCTACTTCACAGAGCGGGGAGAAAGGGCTGCAAAGTTTATAAAGAGAACTCTGAGAACGACCACCAACTGGGAGCTCATTGGCACTATTGCCGCAGCATGGGAAGATGCCATTGTTGACAACATTGAGGAGGAATACAATTGACTGGTTCAGCACCTCCATGATTGTGCAAGGAACACCAAGAGAGAGATAGCCATGAAAAACTGCCTGTCTTCAAAAACTCTTGAGCTAATTCGCCAACGTGGTTTGGCGCATGCCTCAGGCAACCGCAAGCTAACATCCGAGCTTGCAAAGCAGTGCAGAGATGAGATCAAGGAAGACCTCAAAGAAAGAAGAGCAGAAGTGCTGGTAGATGTGGCAGAAACCGGGAAAAGTATGCGTAACGCCCGCCTGTCCTTCGACAACTACAAGACCAAGATGACTGCCCTCCGAAGTCCTGATGGATCCATCACATCCTCCAGAACGGCAATGGAGAAGATTATCCATGACTTCTTCTCAAATCTCTTCGATAGCCATGTCCACTTGCCGACATACCAAATTCCACAGGATGGATGTGTCCTTCCAAATGTTCTCCCTTCTGAAATCCGACATGCGATTTTGTCAGTAAAGAAACGAAGAGCACCCGGCCCAGACAAGGTCAGAGACCTGAACACCTGAAGAACTTGCCGTCAGTATTCATCAGTACACGGCTCGGCTCTTCACAGGCTACCTGTCTGAATGCAAGTTTTCATCCCAATGGAAAACCAGCAGGACCGTACTACTGTTCAAGAAGGGAAACATCCATGACATTAGCAACTATCACCCGATCTGCCTATTGTCTGTGATCTACAAGTTGTTCACTCGAGTCCTCCCAAATAGGATTGGTATAACACTAGATGAAGGACAACCATGCGAGCAAGCCGGGTTCCGCAAAGGATTCAGCACCATCGAACATATCCACACGATAATCAAGCTCATTGAGATTTCTCCGGAGTTCAAGATGCCACTTTGTCTAACGTTCATTGATTTAAAGAAGACCTTTGATTCTGTTGAGACGAAAGCGGTCATTGAAGCCCTAGCCAATCAGGGCGCTCAAGCCCAATACCTCAAGATCCTCCATGAGCTGTATTGTGGATTCACTACCAGGATCTCACCATTCTACAAAGAAGTAATAATCGAGGTCAAGAGAGGGGTTCAGCAGGGTGATACCATTTCACCGAAACTCTTCAGTGCCACCCTGGAGAACATCATGTGACGACTGGAATGGGAAGGAATGGGAGTGAAGATAGATAGTCAGCAACTACACCACCTCTGCTTTGCTGATGACATTGTTTTAATAACACCAAACATCAGCCAAGTTGCACAAATGCTGGCCGATTTTGACCGTAAGTGTGGAAAGGTAGGACTACAGCTGAATCTTATGAAGACAATGTTTATGAGAAACAACCTCGTTCCTGATGCCCCATTCGCTCTCAATGGAATTACCATCTCCGAATGCAACAGCTATGTGTACCTAGGTCGAGACGTCATCATGACAAATGACCTGGCACCTGAGCTGTGCAGGAGGAAGAGAGCTGCTTGGAACACCTTCAAGAGCGTCGAAGAAATAGCTAAGAGGACGAAGAACCTCCGGCTCCGGGCACATCTCTTTGATTCCACTGTTCTTCCTGCATTAACATATGCCTCAGAGACCTGGGCCCTACGCAAACAGGATGAGAACGCTATTCAGGTCTCCCAAAGAAGAATAGAAAGAGCTATGCTTGTAATATCACGTTTCACTCAAATGAGAGAAAGAATCCGGAGTTCTGACAACCGTCGATGATCAAGAATCAGGGATGCTGTCTCATTTGCCAAGGTGTCAAAAATCAGATGGGCTGGTCACGTAATGAGATTTAAAGACGACCGCTGGACTAGAGCTGTTACTGACTGGATTCCACGGGATGTCAAAAGACCGTGTGGCCACCCACCTACCAGATGGTCAGACTTCTTCATCAAGGTCATGAACGATCGGTTTGAGGCTCTTCATATTCCCAGAGCTAGCAGACGCCATTGGGCTTCACTAGCACGTGACATGGACAAATGGAGACGTTATTGGCGCCCGCTCGAGCGAATTGACAATTAATTTAGTGATTTAGTGGGTTGTTTTTAGATTTTGGCTATTGTGAACAGTGCTGCATTGAACATATAGTTACAGATGTCATTTCTACTGTGCTTTTTTGCATCCTAGGGATAGATTCTGAGAAGTTGTATTGTGGGATCATATGGAAGCTCAATTTCTAGTTTTTGAAGGACTGTCCATATTGTTTTCCAGAAAGGCTGGACTAGTGGGCATTCCCACCAACAGTGAAAGAGTGTCCCTTTTCTTCACATCTAAGCCAGCAATCATTGCTTTTGTTCTTTTGAATGTGTGTGTTAGATGACAACTCATTGTTGTTTTGATTTGCATCTCCCTGATGGCTAGCTATGTGGAACAATTTTTCATGTTCCTCTTGACCATTTGTGTTTCTTTTTTTGAAGAGACTTCTGTTCATTTCTTCTCCCCATTTTTGAAGGGGTCGGAGGTTTTATTTCTTGTACAATTCTGCTAGTGTCTTGTATATCCTGGATATTAATCCCTTATCAGATGGGTATTGGGTAAATATTCTTTCCCATTCTGTGGGCTCTTTCTGTATTTTGGTCACTGTTTCTTTGGAAGTGCAGATACTTCTTAGTTTTAAGTAGTCCCATTTGTTTATGTTTGCTTCCACTTGCATGGTCAGTGCTGTTTCATCCTTAAAGATGCTTTTAGCTTTGATGTCGTGGAGAGTTCTGCCTACATTTTCCTCTATGTACCTTATGGATTCATATCTGATATTGAGGTCTTCAATCCACTTTGATCTGACTTTTGTGCCTGGCATTAGATAGAGGTCAGAGTTCATTTTTTTTGCAGGTAGCTATCCAATTTTTCTAGGATCACTTGTTGAAGAGACTTTCCTTGTTCCACTTCACATTTCTTGCTCCTTTGTCAAAGATTAGGTGGTCATATATTTGGGAGTCTGTGGTAGAATATCCAACTCTGTTCCATTGGTCTCCAGGTCTGTTTCTAGCCCAGTACCATGCTGTCTTAATTACTACTGCTTTATACTACATACTGAAGCTGGGGAGAGTGATGTCACCCATCTTCTTTTTTCCCAAGGGTTGCTTTCGCTATTCGACTGCATGATTTCTTAAGTACTGTCTGATGTGGTCCAAAATCTCATTAAATAAATAAATTTAACATTTATACAATTAATTATTATTCAGGACTACAAAATGTACTACCAGGGCACTAAAAATCCTGAGACCATGTGTAGCACATATAGTACCCTGAGTCTGCCAGGTATGATACCTGAGCACAGAGTCAGGTGTAATCTTTGAGCACAGGGCTGGTTATAAGCTCTGAGCACAGTCAGGAGTAAACCAAAGCACACATGCACAAACTAAAAAATCTGAAGAATCTTACATGCATGCTCCCTAAAAAAGACTTATGGAAGGGCAACGTAGTTATATGGCTCTAAATATATGACACCATGGAAAAAGAAAAGCTATGAAAACAGTGAAGGATCAATGATTATAAGAAGTTGGTTGGTAAGAGATGAAAAGGTGGAACATAAAAGATTTTATGGGTAGTAAAACCAAGCCACTCTTCCTGATACTCTAATGGAGGTAGTTGCTATTCCACATTTCTCTAGAACCATAGAATGTACATCAGGACTGAACTCTAATGTAAACTATAAGCATTGAGTGATATGATATATACTTCACCATTTACATGTATAAATGTTCACCTCTGGTGGGGAAATTTGATTATTGGGGAATATATGTATGTGTTTGTTAGTAAACAGAAACTCTATTTTTCTAAACCCAACACTGATTTATAGACTAATGGCTATTTTTGAAATATATCAATAAAGCTTAGCATTCAGCCATAATAAAGTAACAGAACTTAAGCTAGATTTAACTTTCTAGTAGAACAACTAGAAAACTAAGTCAAATACATAAAGATTTATTTTCAGAAAGTGGGTAAAGTACAGGGTTAATTGAAGAAAGAAAGAAAGAAAGAAAGAAAGAAAGAAAGAAAGAAAGAAAATAATGCTCAAGAAGAGCCCTGGTCGTCTGCCAGTCAGTCCGCAGGCAGCTTCTCAGTTTTGCCAATTATCACCAGGTACCCAGCCTGAAGTCCCTGATGTATTGATCCTTGATCATGAGGAAATAGTCATCCATGTTCATTCATGTTCATCCATGTTCATTCTGGCCTCTTTAAAATCTGAGAGCTTGTCTGATATAAGTATGGTCATCCCGCCATTTTGAAGGAATTGTTTGTCTCTAAGATTGTTTTCCAGCCTTTGACTTGGAGCCAAAAATGAAAGGGGAGATATTATAACAAATACCACTTAATTTTAAGAGGATCGCATAGGATATTTTTGAAAACCTTTGTGCTACAAAAGTAAGAACCTAGAGAAAAAGATAAATTTTTGGACGTCTATAGCGAATCACAAAGAAACCTATACGTTTGGAATAAAAGGAAAAAGAGCACAGGAATAGGCCAATTGCTATCAAGGAAATTAAAATGGAAATCAAATGTCTTCCCCCAAACAAAAGACCAGATGGATTTACTAGTGAGATCCCTGAACCCTTTATAAAGAACTGCTCCTTTTCAGGATACACCAAAAAGTTGAAAAAACAGGAATCATCCCAGATAGCTTTTATGAGGCAAATCTGATACTCTGATGCCAAAAACAGACAGAGACATTATGAAAAATAAGTACAGATATAACTGGTAAACATAGATACAGAGATCATCAACAAAACAATAGCAATATGAATCCAACAGAACTTTCAAAAATCATATTATGTAAATAGGATTCACCTGAAGGATGCAAGAATGGTTTAATATATATGTCAATCAATGTTATATACCTATCAGCATAAGAAAAAATAAACAGATGATCATATTAAAAGATGCAGAGAACATTTTGCAGGCTCCAACACCCATCCATAATAAAAATCTAAATAAATTGGAAGTTGGAGGAATTTTCCTCAGCCCACAGCCAACATCAGACTCAATTATGAAAACTTCCCTTTAAGATCAGGCACAAGGCAAGGTTGTTCACTCTCACCCGCTGCTTTTTTAATATAGTATTTGGAACTCCTTACCATAGCAATAACTCAAGAAAGAGAGAGATATTATGGGAATCCATATTCTCAGGTGACACGATGAAAAGATAACACAGATGACACATAGAAAACCCTAAAGATTACCAAAAAAGCTCTTAGAAACAATAAAATTGTTGAACACTATATGTCTAGAACTTAGCTATCAATAACTTTGTAAATCATAGTTAATTAATAAAATTTAAAAAACAACGCACTATTACAGTAAGATGGAAGGCTATAAAATCGATGCACAGAAATCCATGACATTTTTATATAAAAATAATAGAATAGAGAAAAAGTTAAATAAACAGCACCATTCACAATTGTGACTCAGAAAATTAAGTTACCAATGCAGCCTAACAAAAGAGGTGAAAGATTATACAAAGAAAACTATTAATCATTACTTAAATAAAAGGACTCATGTGGAAATGGAAGCTTATGCCCTATTTGTGGATTAGAAGGATAAGTATTTTTAAAATGACAATTTTCTCAAAGCACTACATATGGTCAATTCAATCCCTATTAAAAAATCACCCATAACAATTTTTGTGTAACTCTTTTGGTTTGGGGGCCAACCCAGTTGTGCTCAGGACTAACTACTGACTTTGAACACAGGGATTACTCCTGGCAGGCTCAGTGACACACGTGTATTCCAGGGGTAAAACCCAGGTACACTGCCTACAAGACAAATTCTCAGAAAGGTATGGAGAGATACCACATTTTCCCTGCACAGAGCTGACCCAGGTTTAATACCCAGCACCATGCCTGGTTCCCTGAACACAGAGCCAACAGTAAACCCTTAATATTTGCAAGGTGTGGTTCCCAAACCAAATACTTCTGAATAAAAGTTGAATGCTTCCTCAAATTTAGAAACAAAAAATATCATCCCTCACCACTACACTCAATCATGGATTTTTAAAAAGTGTACGTTTTGGAATGGAAGAGAGAAACTTGGTTTTCCCCTTCCAGACTTCTTTTCTGGTGGAAAGTATACTGACTGGCCAAGAGATGACAGTTTGGTGATGCTTTATATTTTACAGGTTTCATACTAAAAATTTTGCTGTTATGTCATGTGATGTAAAATGTTTTGCAATAAGCACAAGCAGACAAGTGAAAAACTGCTTGTAGTTACTTGGTTTCCAAGAGTGCAAAAGCTATATCTATTCACAGAAGAATGGTAAATTATGAGAGCCATGGTCTTCCTGCACAGTAATCAAAGTGAGCAGAGTTATATGTGATAAAAATAATAAAATAGCATGTTGAGTTAAAGATGTAATTTTCTGAATATATTCATAATAGTACTAAAATTTTCAAATAAATATATTTTAATGATCTAAAAATTATGTATTATTTATTTATTTATTATAATTTATTTCTTTATTGAATCACTGTGGGAAAAGTTACAGAGCTTTCGGGTTTAGGTCTCAGTCATGTAAATATCAAACACATTTCCCTTTACCAATACTTATTTTAAACTGCGAACCCCAATAGAACCACACCTCCCATCCCTCCCAATTCCTGTGAGGCAGATGAGTTCTAGTTAATACTCTATCTACTTTGACTAGATACATTGTTTCGATAGAAGATGCACAATTATTGTTTAGAGTTTACGACCCCCCCCCCAATCAGACATGCTGAAACAGCGTTGTGAAATGATTTGCTTTCTACAACTTGGTTTAAGAATAAAATGGTGTCGCACGGCCGCAATAGCGGCCGCGTGGTTTTGGATTTCTGCTATTTTACTTATTAACCCTGGAAGAATTTCTATTAAAAGTTAGATAGTTAAGAGATTGGTTTCTGTGCTCTGGAGTCGTGGCTGTGCCGGAGAGCCGCTCGTGGGGGGCAGCTGGCGACCTCGGTCGGGCGTGAAGGATGGCCCATTACGCCCCCTTTCCCATGAGGTCCCTGCCGCCCCCACCCCGGCTCAAACCTGCTGTCCACAAGGCTCCCGTGCGGCCGCCATCTTTCTTTCCAGAGAGGATTGGGCGAATGGAGCAACACCCTTTCCCCTCCGGGCAGGCATGCTGGCGTGGTTTAACACATAGTCCATTTGCTTTTCTGCTCCAAGCGGATGGCTCTCTGTGCTAAGTCCTTGTGCCTCTGGGGCCATGGCCGTGCCGGAGAGCCGCTCGTGGGGGGCAGCTGGCGACCTCGGTCGGGCGTGAAGGACGGCAAAATTATGTATTATTTAACTTTATTGGATAGGTTCCCATAAGTCCTTTGCATCCAAAATACAAGCATTGGACCACATGTAATTTAGTGGGTAAGTGCGTGCCTTACATGCAACTGACCTAGGTTCAGTCTCTGGTGTTGTCTATGGCCCCCAGAGCACAGGACAGGAGTGGCTCTGAGCACGGAGCCAGAAATAACCTCTAAGCATAGCCAACATGACCCAAAAATCAACAACCCCCAGACATAAACAAAATACAAACATTTCACAGCATGTCTTACCTATGAAGCAATTTGCTATAAAAGGTAAAATAATTAGTTTGATAGTTGGCTCGACAATTTAGTTTAATGCTTGGTTTTAATTGATACAGTCTATACTACCAAATTACATGTCAGTTTGAAAATCTTTTCAGTGAGCACAGTCATCATCCCTGCCACACTTCAAAATAAAGTTTAACAATCTATGACAAAAATAAAGCAACAGCAGTAATTCAAAACAAAATTGTTGAGGGCATATATTATCAAATATTTAGCTAATTTAGATAAAATAGTCTTTTCTCTAATGTTTTAACAAATTTATTATGCAATATTAGAAAATAGAGACAACTAGAGTGTCAAGATACTCCTTTATTGCAAATTGAAATGATTATTGGTATTTTCCAAATAATAGGTTATATATTCACAACTATATAAAACTATATGCCTCATGAAAGTCTCTTCTGCCTTTGTTTTTGGCATGTGACATTATTTATCATATGTTCTTTGATTGTTGTTCCAAAGTTCTATAGAAAGCATGCATTTTACTTACTATGTGTTTTGAGATCTGCATCTTTCTTCTCCAATATTTTTAACTTTGGGGGCAAGTCATCATTATATTTAATTTTATGAAGTTTATATGGTTAATTGGATTAAACTTTAAAGCAGCCTCTCAAACAGTTATTTTACTTAGTATGGTCAATTGGTAATGCAATTGACCATAATAAAGAATTGACCATAAAAATGCCTATAATAAAGAACCTACATTGAAACTTCCTAGAATTGTATATATTTTGCAGTTTTAACTAATAAAGATTACAAATACAGATGAATTTCTTTTATCTATTACTTTAAGTTTTTATGACATGAGAGTTTTTGAAAAGAACCATTATTATGCACTTTTTCTTTTACTTTCTGTATGTTTTCAATATTTTGCACTTTTATCTAGTGCTAAACAGGTTCTAGTTATTTTATTTTAAATTCTTGGCAAGCATTTTTCCTTGCTTCTCTGGTTAAGTTGCAAGGAACACAGGTAAGAAAAATGCATTATTTTTATATTTTTGTAAGTGTAAAGCATAGAATCTTACAAATGAATAAGAAAAATAAAAATACCATAAAACTAGCCAGATAAAGACTAAATTTATTGAACATGATGGCCCAAGGTGATTATATTGGCTTATTATAGAGCACAAATAGATCTTAGAAAAAGTCAATAATGTCTTTTAGAAATAAATAGTAGAGAAAACGCTATTTTCTGTTTATTAATCTTTTCTTTTCATTACTGTTAGATATTCTTCTCTGAAAAAAAAAACAGCATATAAATCAAAGACAGTCTTTCCTTTAGATTTCCATACCATACTGAATAAAATCATCATCATGATGGAGACATTACTGGGCCCGCTTGAGCAAATCGATGAACAACGGGAGGACTGTGACCTGTGACCTGTGACTGAATAAAAGCTGATCAGATATGAGAAAATATTTGAAAATACTTCTTTCTTTCTTTTGGGCTGGAGTGATAGCACAGCTGTGGGGCATTTGTCTTGCTCAGCCCGACTGAGCTGGGTTTGATTCCTTGACCCCTCTTGGAGAGCCTGGCAAGCTATCGAGAGTATCTTGCCCGCATGGCAAAGCCTGGCAAGCTATCTGTAATGTATTCAATATGCCAAACACAGTGACAAGAAGTCTCAAAATGGAGATGTTACTGGGCCTGCTTGAGCAAATTGATGAACAATGGGAGGACAGTGTTTTTGTTTGTTTTCTTTCTTTTACCAATAATAAAACTGAATTTACAGAATATTTGCCAGGGTCAGTACTAAGATGGCCTAATAACAACAGCCATCTGTATCCTCCTATGATTTACACCAAATTCTACACCAAAACTTAAACTAGTAACAGACTTAACTAAACACCAACGAGCAGATAAAAGAATCCTCAGATAGATTCCAGAGAGAAAAACACCGTTTAAAAGAAAAGAACCCTTGAGTGTTAGTCTCCCAAGAGTTCTCTAAGGTACAGAATTTTACCCTGAAGAACAGAGAATTTACACTGCATATTCAGCACCCCAATTCTATACCCTGTAGTTGTTAAACAAACACTACAGGATATAAATAGTGTTTGTTTAGAAGAGACATCAGCGAGAGCTCTCTCAGTGATTTAAGGACGCTTGTTGGGGGATTCTGTGTCAGATCCTGTGAGTTTTCACAACAACCCAAGACACAAGAAGATAAAAGATAAAGGGGTGAAAGTTATGTGGTGGCAGGTGTGCATGAGGGTAAGATGTGGCGGTGGCATTCAGAGGCCAGGAGCCGCCTCTCCAGGCTCTTCCAGACAATGGGCAATGGGTGGGTGAAAGGCGGAAGGGCAGACTCCCTGTCATCCGATCCCTCTTTAAGGTACAGTCATACTCATCATTATGGCCGTAGTCCTGGTCATCAGAGTTCTGTCATCCAAGTCTCCTCGCAGACCTCAAAGTCTCCAAAGCCCCAGTTTTCCTCCTCTTCTTCAGTGTCTCATTGTCGACCTTCTTGTTCTCAACATCTAGTCTTCAGCATCTGGTCTTCACTGTAAGTCTACTCTCCATGTCTTCTCTATCCCCAAGTCTTCGTCTTCCCCTTCAGTCTCCTGCCTCTATCTTTCTCAGTCTCTGTGTCCTCTTCTCTAGTGTGCTGCCATTGTCTTCCTTTTATCCGTTGTCTTTTTTCCTTTTAGTCTCTTGCCTCTATCTTCCTCTGCTGTTGTCTTCTTCTTCTTCTCCCTCTATGTATTCATCTCTTCGGTCTTTAGTTTCTATCTTTCCCCCCAGCCCCTCACAGCACAGTTATATAAGAATCATGTAGGGTGGGGGTACAAAATGGGGTTGAACAAATCAACAAAGAGATGTAAAGGCAGCTCAAGTGAAAAAATCTCATCTAAGGAGATTACTCAAATTTACTAGGAGATCCGCCCAAGGGCAGGATTTTATCCAGGGTGTATTGCTTTCTCCTCAGCTGGTAATCCACTTAAACAGTCACAGTAAAGTTATTTCTTATATTTCTTGGGGCTGGAGCGATAGTACGGCAGGTAGGGTGTTTGCCTTGCACGCAGCCAACCCAGGTTCGAATCCCAGCATCCCATATGGTCCCCTGAGCACCGCCAGGGGTAATTCCTGAGTGCAGAGCCAGGAGTAACCCCTGAGTATCGCCGAGTGTGACCCCTCAAAAAATATTTCTTATATTTCTAGTAATGTCATTTTGTATGAGCACAGTAAGAGATATATTAAGCTTAAAGTTTGGTTCTTCCTGGGCAAATCTCACTATATATTCCAGACCACAGTCCTCAGGCCAGATTAGTCTTCCTAACCCCAGCATTTACTCTCCTTATTCAGTTAACTCTTTTTTGGGTAATAACAGAGTTTGTCCATGACAGAGCTCTTAATTTATAGTTTAGTATCATAACAGTTGGCCTGGCCCATTTCCATGCCAGGGTAGCTCACAGCTTGTCCTGGGTCCATCCAGTCCCTCATCAGGACCCTGCTCTTGGAGTACTAGGAACTAAGGGCAACTGAGACTTACGTCAAGCAAATGTGGATGCCCAGGTGTAAGTACAATTTTGGAGTAAATTAACTCACATATTACATAGCTGAGCATCAATTGTCTTCCTGTGTCTACACGTCTATGCACAAAGGACATTGCTGAATAAACCATACAAATGATATAAAGGAAAGAGAAAAGCAATATAGGATCATTAGTTGTGCCTCAGGAGTGGCTTGATAAACCCTACGCTCCCTGCAGAAGCAGCATGGACAATCTAGTGTTACCCAACAGGATCCCATCTGCCATAGAAATTGAGTCTCTACTAGCACTATTTCGGTGACTTCTGCAAGCCTGTCTGAGGAAATGCCATGGATCCTTCTCAAATAAAAATAGCTGAGGTCAAACACTTATGGTAAAGTCCTCTCAAATCAAGTTAATAGCTTAACTAATTGGGACCTGATACTTGCTATAACCTAACAAACAGATGCTGTCAGAAACTTTCTTGTGAATCTTTTAAAGCCTAGACAGTCAGCAAAGTATGCCTTTGCCTGATGAACTGCTTTTCAGACAGAGGGAACAAGTTCAGTTACTAAGCACCAACTTCCTGTTAAGCCCATACCAAACATAAGGCCCCCAGTCCTAATGATGCCCAGGTAACTGAGGAAGCTATGGGACTGCCAATATTGCAGCCTTGAACCTCTAATCTATAACTATTGCTTCTCAGGTTCCCTCAATCTTCAGACACAGGGACCTCCAAGGTTCATTCAAAGTTGACGTACAGATGTCACAGGACACTTGCTACTGGACAATGCTGGTCACCATACATACTCATACAGATGTGCACTAGGTCTCTGAAAAACTTGAAGCCTAGATTTCCCCCAGTTTCATCTGAATGTGACACACAGTAGCTTAAAGTACTGAAGAGAACAAACTCATGGCCACTTCCAATATACATACACGAATGTACTATGAATGTACTCTGGAAGCAAGAATATTGGGCCACTGGTTGCAGTTCAATTGGACTTGATTTTATCTTGCCAAACCCTCACAATCTTGCACCAGAAAATGCTATCAATACCTGCTTAACCTTGGCATGATTGCTTTTGTGGGGCACCACTGGCAAATGTGAATACTTTTGTAGTCATGAAAGTCTACTTAGTGTTAGAAATGCTGGCTTGGGATGGTGATGTGTCCAAAAGGGAAAAGGGACACAGTATGCATACAGGAGCCCTGGGTTTTATCCCCAGTACATCATTGTCCTCTGACACTTCCAGCTCATATACCCAACCCACCATTACCAAAGAGTACTTACCTCCAGCTCTGCTTCTGAGCATTTGTCACTCTAAATTTTGGGTGACCAGTGAGGATTGCTCAACATAACAATTGTAATCATTGCAGAAACTAGAGACTTTAGAAAGGTGTTCCAGTCTCATCCAGTCTCACACAAACTCAGAGCCATAGCCGTGGTCTGAATTTGTGATTGTGAACTCCTGATTGTCACCCTGGCAGGCTTAAACTAGCATATACATAATACCAGTCATAATTAAGAAGTAAAGAAATTCATCTTCAATGCTGGATGGAAAAAAAGCCTGGGAAAAAACCCAAAAACATCATAGCATTCTAAAATCCTTGATAAAGATTTCAAAGCAACAATCCCAATGCTGTTCACTGAAATGAGAAAAGCAACGAATAACACTCAACAAATAAATAAAAGTCATGATAGAAACTCAGAAATGATTGTGCTAAAGAATACAGTAGATGAAGTATTAAGCACAATACAGGGGTTCAACAGCAGAATAAAAGTCAGAGTTAAAAAATTCAAATCAGTGATAAGGTAGAAGATATAACCCAAAAAAGGAATAAAAAATAAACTAATTTTAAACTGATGACAATGTAAGAGATTTGTGGGTAGCATAGCAAACGAAAAAATATTCATATAACAGAATTAGAATAAATAAAGGTATAGAATCCTTACCTGAAGAAATTATAGTTTGGAATTTTCCTAGATTGAGCAAGAAGACAGATGCCGCAGTCCAGAAAGTACAGTCTCAAACAAAATAAACCCATAGTCATACATTGTAGTTAAAATGGCACAAGAAAAAAGAAATCTGAAAGTGATTAGCAGGAGATTGTGTATATAAGTAACCACCTCATAGCAGATTTTTAAACTGAGACTGAAAAGCAAATGGTATGACAAATCTAAAATGTTAAGTAAAAAAGATCTCCAATCAAGAATAATCTATCCAGCTGATTATTAGTTGTTGGATAACATTGGTTTATCCTTGATCCTCCTGAAGGGAGTTTAGGTTTATTGAGTTCCATCAGGCACTCCTAATCCTCTATTTGTCTTCCCCCCTATCTGTCATATTGCTTTTCTCTTTCCTTTATGTTTGTTTCATGGTTTAGTAATATCCTTTTTGTATAGACACAGGAAGACAGATGAGGCTATGCTTTTGTAACATGGGAGTTAATTGACTTCAAATAATATTTACTCCTGGACATCTATCATATTTACTTGGCTTAATCCTCAGTAGCCCTTACTTTCTAATACCCTAAAGGAGGATTCTGACCAGAGACTTGAATAGACCCAGGTCAAGCCTTAAGCTATCCTGGCATCGAAAAGGGACAAGCTAAGCACCATAGAAGTATAATAAATTAATAGCATGGCAATGGAACAAACTCTGTCATTATTCAAAAAGAAGTAACTGACTCAAAAGAAGTAACTAAATAATGGCCATGCTGGGTTAGAAAAGACTATCCTGGCCTGAGGACGACTGTAGTTTAGGAGATTATGTTGAGATGCACTCAGGAAGAGCGACTTTTAGTCTTCAGTAATATATCTCTTACTGTGTTCATACAAAGCGACTAGAAATATTATTAGCACTCTAGCACTATCCTCCCACTGTTCATAGATTTGCACCAGTAGGCACCAGTAACGTCTCCATCGTGAGACTTGCTACTGCTTTTGGCATGTCAACTACATCACGGGTAGCTTGCCAGGCTTTGCCATGCGGGCAGGATACTCTCGGTAGCTTGCCGGGATCTCCGAGAGGGGCAGAGGAATTGAACCTGGGCAGGCCCGGGTAGGCTGCGTGCAAGGCAAATGCCCTACCCTCTATTAAATTTTATATGATTGTCTAAATGGATTACTAGTTAAATAAAGGTGAAAGCAATATGCCCCGAGAATGGATCTCTTGAGCAGATTCCTAGTAATCTAGAGTAATCTAGAGTGCTGGACCCTCAAATGAGATTTTGTCCCTGAATTAAACTCCTAGAACTTGCCCTGAAGGAGGGGCTTCATATATGTTTTTTATTCTGCTAATGCTCAACCACACTTCTGTGTACCCCCGCCCTTCACGATTTCTATATAATTACACTGTGAGATTGGAATAAGCCATCACTGATTACCAAACAGCCTATGACCCATTCCTTCCCCCACCATTCTCTTTAGCTATCTCCTTTAGCCAGAGTTCATCACTATTGGCTGGCTAGGTAGGGAGGTGGCTCTTGGCAACTGAAAGCATGCATCTCACACCCACAGTTTGAACTCACAATCAATCAGATTAAGTGATGAAAAGTGTTTCCAAAAAAAAAATCAAAAGAATTTACGGCTACTGAGTCTGATTGTAATAAATACTAATTGTCCTTCTATAAACATGATTATCACCCATTGCCTCTTTTACAAACCACAACACCCAGTAGGAGAGAGAGAACAAAAGGGAATGCCCTACCACAGAGGCAGGGTGGGATGGGGAGGATGAGGGGTGGGAGGGATACTTGGATTAGTGGTGGTGGAGAATGGGCACTGGTGGAGGGATGTGTATTTGATCATTGTACAACTGAAACCCAAGCACAAAAAATTGTAAGTCTACAACTGTACCTCATGATGTCTCACTAATAAAAATTTTTAAAAAAATGAAGAGTGCTGCAATGAACAAACAATTGCAGATGTCACTTCGACTATACCTTTTTGCCTGTCTGGGATATATTCCCAGGAGTGCTATAACTGGGTCAAATGGGAGATCAAATTCTAATTTTTTGAGAATCGTCCATACTGTTTTCCAAAAGGGTTGGACCAGCCGGCATTCCCACCAGCAGTGAAGGAGGGTCCCTTTCTCGCCACATCCGCACCAGCACTGGTTGCTTTTGTTCTTGTGGATGTGGGCCAGTCTCTGTGGTGTGAAATGATATCTCATTATTGTTTTGATCTGCATCTCTCTGATGATTAGTGATGTAGAGCATTTTCTCATGTGCCTTTTTTCCATTCATATTTCTTCTTTGTGGAAGTTTTTGTTCATTTCCTCGCCCCATTTTTTGATGGGGTTGGGTGATTTCTTCTTGTGGAGTTCTTTAGAATAGCCAGAATCTGGAAAAAACCTGAGTGCCCAAGAACAGATGACTGGTTAAAGAAACTTTGGTACATTTACACAATGGAGTACTATGTAGCTGTTAGAAAAGATGAAGTTATGAAATTTACACACAAGTGGTACTACATGGAAAGTATCATGTTAAGTGAAATGAGTCAGAAAGAGTGGGATAGACACAGAAAGATTGCATTCATCTGGGGAACATAAAGCAACAAAATGGAAGACTAACACCCAGCAATGGCTGAGATTAGTACCGGAATTTTGCTCCATGACTTGAAGGCCAGCCACACGTGCTAGGTGAAAAGGAAGCTCAGATAGAGAAGAGAGCACCAAATAAAGGGTGTTGTGAGGACCCTCCCAGGGTGGAAGAAGCATGCTAAAAGTAGTCTATAGAGCAAACATGATTGCTACTCAATGCCTCTCTTGCAAAACACAGTACCCAAAAGATACTCAATGCCTCTCTTGCAAAACACAGTACCCAAAAGAAGAGAGAGAGAACAAGGGGGAATGCCCTGCCACAGATGGGATGGGAGGGGGATGGGGGGTGGGAGGGATGCTGGGACCCGTGGTGGTGGAGGATGGGCACTGGTGGAGGGATGTGTATTTGATCATTGTACAACTGAAACCCAAGCACAAAAAATTGTAAGTCTACAACTGTACCTCATGATGTCTCACTAATAAAAATTTTTTAAAAAATGAAGAGTGCTGCAATGAACAAACAATTGCAGATGTCACTTCGACTATACCTTTTTGCCTGTCTGGGATATATTCCCAGGAGTGCTATAACTGGGTCAAATGGGAGATCAAATTCTAATTTTTTGAGAATCGTCCATACTGTTTTCCAAAAGGGTTGGACCAGCCGGCATTCCCACCAGCAGTGAAGGAGGGTCCCTTTCTCGCCACATCCGCACCAGCACTGGTTGCTTTTGTTCTTGTGGATGTGGGCCAGTCTCTGTGGTGTGAAATGATATCTCATTGTTGTTTTGATCTGCATCTCTCTGATGATTAGTGATGTAGAGCATTTTCTCATGTGCCTTTTTTCCATTCATATTTCTTCTTTGTGGAAGTTTTTGTTCATTTCCTCGCCCCATTTTTTGATGGGGTTGGGTGATTTCTTCTTGTGGAGTTCTTTAGAATAGCCAGAATCTGGAAAAAACCTGAGTGCCCAAGAACAGATGACTGGTTAAAGAAACTTTGGTACATTTACACAATGGAGTACTATGTAGCTGTTAGAAAAGATGAAGTTATGAAATTTACACACAAGTGGTACTACATGGAAAGTATCATGTTAAGTGAAATGAGTCAGAAAGAGTGGGATAGACACAGAAAGATTGCATTCATCTGGGGAACATAAAGCAACAAAATGGAAGACTAACACCCAGCAATGGCTGAGATTAGTACCGGAATTTTGCTCCATGACTTGAAGGCCAGCCACACGTGCTAGGTGAAAAGGAAGCTCAGATAGAGAAGAGAGCACCAAATAAAGGGTGTTGTGAGGACCCTCCCAGGGTGGAAGAAGCATGCTAAAAGTAGTCTATAGAGCAAACATGATTGCTACTCAATGCCTCTCTTGCAAAACACAGTACCCAAAAGATACTCAATGCCTCTCTTGCAAAACACAGTACCCAAAAGAAGAGAGAGAGAACAAGGGGGAATGCCCTGCCACAGATGGGATGGGAGGGGGATGGGGGGTGGGAGGGATGCTGGGACCCGTGGTGGTGGAGGATGGGCACTGGTGGAGGGATGTGTATTTGATCATTCTACAACTGAAACCCAAGCACAAAAAATTGTAAGTCTACAACTGTACCTCATGGTGTTTCACTAATAAAATAAAATAAAATAAATGAAAAGAAACCACACTCAGAATTAAGATACTGGAGGAATATAAGACATGGTAAAGAGATAATATTGGATTTTAAAAATGAACTCCAAAATAACTGCTTTAAATTTGAAACAGTATATAAATTTAGAAATCTAGGCATGAATTTTGTGGTAATTTCAAAATAGACATACTTAGGAGAAATAAAAAGGAGACAAATGGAACCTTATCTACACACTAAAGGGTGGTGACAAACTACCAGGAGAGAAAATTAGAGACCAAAGAAACAGACAAATTGTAAAGATGACATATATCTGGTATAAAGACACCAATAATCAATACAGAAAACCCATATACAAAAATAGCAATAAATTATTTACTAGCAATATTTTCACTAAATATCAAGGACTAAATACATCAACCAAATAGTCCAGGATTGTATATGGTTTGCAGCACTGTTCACAATAGCCACAATTTGGAAAAAATGCAAGTGCCCTAGAACAGATGACTGGTTAAAGAAACTTTGGTACATCTACTCAATGGAATGCTATAACAGCAGGCAGGAGAGATGAAGTCACAAACTTTGCTTATAACTGGATAGACATAGAGAGTATCATGCTAAGTGAAATGAGTCAGAAAGATAGGGACAGACATAGAAGGATTGCACTCATTTGTGGAATATAGAATAACATAACATGAGGCTCACACCCAAGGACAATAGATATAAGGGCTAGGAGGATTGCTCCATAGCGGGAGCCTGCTTCATGAACATGAACGGAGGAGAGAAGGCAGATGAATAGAGAAGGGATCACTAAGAAAATGATGGTTCGAGGAATCAGTCGAGATGGGAGATGTGTGCCGGAGGTAGATAATAAACCAAACATGATGACCTCTCAGTGTCTGTATTGTAAACTGTAATGCCCAAATGTAGAGAGAGAGTATGGGGAATATTGTCTGCCATGGAGGCAGGGGGAGGGTGGGAAAGGGGGGTACACTGGGGATATTGGTGATGGGAAATGTGCACTGGTGGAGGGATGGGTGTTTGATCATTCTGTGATTGTAACCCAAACATGAAAGCTTATAACTATCTCATGGTGATTCAATAAAATTTATAAAAAAAAGAAAAGAAAAGAAAACCATTCAGGTATTTACAGCTCTATGTGAACTTCAATGATGAAAAACAAAGGAAAAAAATTGTAAAACAATCAGAGTTAAATGGTAGCCGAATAATGGCAAGGATAGTCAATCTTTTACAGATGAAGCAAATTTCAAATGAGAGATAACAGTGAGACATAGATGAACATTATATGAGTATGGGCTAACTACATCAAGAGAATTTAATACTTTCACATATCTATGCACTAATTAAAGTGGTATCAATAATATATTAAGAGACTGTAACAGAATTACAGAGCAACCCAGAGATTTCTGCTGGTGGGGTGGTGATCAGTGTGTCCATGAATTTTAGCTGCTTGTCTTGCAACTCCTCAGAGTTAGTGGAGTGGGGCTGGTGGGTGAGTAAACATGGCTTAGCTGTGGGAGGGGAACTTAGCTTATGGAGTTTACTCAGGATGGGGATGTGCCAAGTTCCCAACCTGCTGAACCCTGGGCAGCTGCACCCACATCCCACTACTGCAGCTGTGCCAAGGGTTCAACTGCCCCGTTTCACTAATACTCTGTCTGCAGAGACACAAAACTGAAAAAAGCATTCAGGTACCTGGTGCCCAAACTGACAACTCTGGCATCTTCTTAGAGTGGGGTCAAGGTAGCCTCGCCCTATCCCTGTTCATCAACCAAATGTCAAAACAACACAGAAACAAAAACCTTAAATGAAGAGTTGGAAGAACTCAGATTGTTAGACATTTTAAGTGTTACTCACTCTCCAAAAGTCAAATACACATTATTCTTTAGAGCATATGAAACATTCTCCTCAGTACTGAGAACCAAATCAAATGTCAATATAGTCATTGAGATTAAAATCATGTCAAAATTCTTTTAGATCAAAATGGAATAAAATTATAATTAAATCATAAGAAGTTGGAAAATCTCAAATGTTTGGAAACTTAAGTAAAATATTTTTTTGTTTTTTTTTTTTTTTGCTTTTTGGGTCACACCCAGCGATGCTCAGGGGTTATTCCTGGCTCTGCACTCAGGAATTATTCCTGGCAGTGCTTGGGGGACCATATGGGATGCCAGGGATCAAACCCAGGTCAGCCATGTGCAAGGCAAATGCCCTACCCGCTGTGCTACCACTCCAGCCCCAAAGTAAAACATTTTTGAATAAATATTTAGAAAATGATGAAACAAACAAAAATAAAATTTCTGGATATAAGTAAAAATTAATGCAGGGAATATGCACATCACTGGGTTTGGTTCTAAAACAGGAAAGAATGAAAGAATGAAAGAAAGAATGAAAGAAAGAAAGAAAGAAAGAAAGAGAAAAGAAAGAGAGAAAGAAAGAAAGAGAAAAAATAGATTATATCTCTGAGTATCTATACACAAAACACATAAAAATTAATTCAAGATTTTGTATATCAATTTCACTGCAGTATTATTTAAAATAGCCAAGATCCAGTAACACTCCTTGTGTGACATGACAGATGAACAGATAAAGACAGGGTATATATGCATAATGAAACACTATTCAGTCATTAGAAAAGATGAGCTTTTCGCTACCACAGAGATTGACTGAAAGGCAGCAGAATACGTCATATAAATCAGGAGTATATTGTATATTGTATGATTTCACTCAGGTGGTACATGAAACAACAAAGTAAGCACAGATGTTGTCCATTAAAAACAAACCTTTAAACCAAAACTTTAAGATTACCAAGAGGAATCTGGGGAGTGGGCTAAGGTGTCCAATGGACTGTGATTGGGAGATGACCCTTCTCTCAAGGGTGGGTATAGTGCCGTAACATTGTATCCTTAAAACACATAAGCACAGTCATATCATTGTAAACCAATATTACTTCAATAAAAAACAAATTTTAAAAATTGAAGTTACAGGGGCTGGAAAGATATAGGACAGTAGTAAATGCTGGGAATCAGAAAACCTGAATTCAATCCCAGGCACATTAATTGTTCTAAAGCTTTGCCAGGAATAAGTCTGGCCAGGTATGGCCTGACCCTACAAGTTCTCAAACTTGAATTTAAAATCAAAATAATGTCTACATAAGACAGATCTTATTTATAATAGGAATGATAACATAGAAAGTGTTCACTATCAGACAAAAATACGTATGTATATTAATTTTTTTCTCCAAAACAGTTCAGTGGAAAAGTGTTACAGTCAAATTATAAAACTTTTCTTTCTTTACAAGGAACTCCCCTTAAGCAAGCCTGCATTCATTTCCTTAACACATGAGAATTTTGAATTAAAGGAGAACCAGGTACAGTGATGACAGCATGTGTCCAAATATAATGTACACACAGGAATGACATGATGTGCAAAGAAATGCGTAACACCATCAGTAGAATGACATATTTCTGTATCATGTTTTAAGAACACATGTTCTTTGGGTTTGGAGAGAAAGCATACAGAGAAATATGCGACTTTGCTTTAGAAAGTAATTTTAGCTACATTAAAGTAATGACATACTACATAATTTTTACCATTTGTTCTCATACATAAATATATATCCTGGGTATATATTTTTTAACTATAAAGCAATGCATCCATGTAAGGTAATTTTACATACAGCTGTATGTAAAAAGGCATAAAAATGAAAATGCAAAAACTGTTTTCCTTGATCCAACCTACAGAAATGTGCATGACAAGATAATTTCAGAATTTCTATTTCCAAAAGTGCTTGGATGATAGATGATCTACAAACAACCTAAACAACTAAATTTTTCTTATGCTTTAAAATGAAGCTCAGTAAAACATGGGAAATGTTCTTTTTAACAGCAGAATCAAGGTACCTCCTTCAGCAACACCATTGTTTTTTCCAGAGTTTCAACACTCTGCTCTTGTATCTCTGACAAAACAGCACCTGGGATTCAATCAGTTTCAGAGTTCTCAACCAGGCCTTAAGTTTGGAACTTGGTACTTACTCAATAAATCTTTATGAAGATTGTATATTTTATAAATTTAAACAAATATTGTTACATCACATTATTTGGGAAAAATATCTTTTCTAACAAACTCTGAGAGGAAACAAGCACAATTTCCATGAAAATGTTACCTTTTTCCATTGCCCTTTTCTGTTTTTCTTTTGCAAAGGAGTCCCCTATTGTATAAAGACAAACTGCTGTTCCTTTAATAGAAACTAGCAGCTACTCTTCCACTTTACAGAACACTGTGTTTAAAATACATTGTAAATCAATTTGGTGAAGGGTGCCAATGGTATAGGCTATCTTGATGCATATCTTAGCAACAGAGAAAGTGCTTGAATCAACATGCATTAAAATTTTATCTTGAAATGTTTTTATATAATTTTTAGAATATACCTAGATTCTTATCACAGTATGTAGAAAGATATGCAAGAAATCTGCTTCTCAAAAATTGGAATAAGGGCTACACTGAATTTTGTATTGTGCAAAAAGAAGTGACAGATGGTATTATAGAGTATGCTGAAACACTGGTATTTATACAATAAGTATTAAATACATTTCTCTAGATAAATGAGGTTATTTGCAGGTATGACGCACCTAACCCTCAAATAATGGTTTATTTTAGGTTTTAGTGCATCACGCAGCTTATTTTAGAGACTGCATCTGTCAGAATGAAACGGATGAAATACAGATATTCAAATGATATCAAAAAGAACTCCAAGTACACCTAGACATGTGAGGTACAGAGTGAACATAAAACTGAAACATAGATTTCATTGGTGCTGCAAGGGAGGAAAGAACCTTGAATTTCAGGGAGCAGAGAGATAGTACAAGAAGGTATGACACGTGCCTTTCATGCCACACTGATAGGTGTAACCCAGGATTCCCTAGTACCACATGTGGTTCTCTGAGCACTGCCGGGGAAACTCCTAAGTGCAGAGCCAGCTCAACCAGATGTAGCCTAACACCTCAACCCCCACCAAATGCATAAATAAGCAAACAATGAAACTACAAAGAGACATTTTAAAAAGAGAAAATAGGGCTTAGGGATCTGATTCAAGTGGTTGAGGACCAGTCCTACAGGCATCGGATAATGGATTCATCCCAGCCATCCCCCCGTCCCCCCCAGGCCTCCTGAGATCCTAGCAGTTCTTTGTGATTATAGTACAGTTGGCTGGACTGAGGTGTCCATTGGACTGTTATTGGGAGATGACCAATCACAGTGTGTGATTTCCAGTAGTCCACACCCAAGCATCTGTGAGAAGGACGACTAAAGGTGCAAACTTTCCACCTAAGAAAGTTCCCCTTGGAGAACACACAACCAGGTATGCACCATAAGATCCTGTGTATTCAAGTAGGGAGTGTGCTCTTGCCATGTGCGTTCTGTGCCATGAGCTGCTTCTCCACCTCAGCCTTCTGCTGCCACCAACAGATGCATGAAGGGAACAGGGACCTCAAACTGGTTGGTGATCAATTGCTATTCATTCCAATCTCCATCCCTCTGTTTTTCCCATTCTCCTTGCGTGCCTATCCCAGTCTCACTGCACGCCCCATGCCAGTCTCATATTACCCTTCATTATGGTCTCCCATCTCTCATGCTAATCTCCCCACACCCAATCTCTCCTTGCATTAGTCAAGAGCCCAACCTCCAAGAGTGAGGGTAGCAACTACACTCACGTCAGGTAACACAACAAACATATGGAAAGCCTTTCCCTTCCCTCCTGGGAAGCTCTTCTGAGACAAAGATCTCCTCCTGCTAGGAGTTCAATTAAGGGTGGAATTTCATCTGAGGACATCTCCTTTCCTTAATTCATAATATAAACAATCATCTTAGATTTACTTCTTAATAATCTTTCTAGTCATTTTGTATAGAAACAGTAAGAGATCTATTAAGCTTCTAGGGTGGTTCTCCTGGAGACATCTCACTATAGATCCCAGATCACAGTTCTCAGGCCAGATTAGTCCTTCCTAACACTAGTAGGGTCCTTATCCAGTCACTTCTCTTTGGTTCATGATGGGATTTGTCCGTGATAGTGCTCTTACTCATCATAAGTTATAGGCACTTGGCCTGTCCCATTTTGATGACAGGGTAGCTTACAGCTTGCCCTAGGTCCAACCAGTTCCTTTGTTGGAACCCTGCTTTTGGGGTGTTAGGAACTAAGGGAAACTGAGACTTAAGTCGAGTAAATATGACAGATGTTCAGGGGTAAATATTAAATGGAGTCAATAACTCTCAAGTCACAAAAGCATAGCATAAACTGTCTTTGTGTGTCTATACAAAAAGGACTTTGCTCTAAAGCAAACTATGCAAAGGACATAGAGGAAAGATAAAAGCAATATTTCACTTACAAAGCACAAAATCCAGAGTCCTTAGAAGGATCTGACCTTACAAGTCATAGGGTCTGATTTGGGGATATAGGTAACAGATAGGTAAAACAGAGCACAAAGAAGTTAAAGATAAACACCGAGGAATGGGAGTGCCTTGGGAAAACTGTGGTGTTAGTAACCCAATAAACCGGAGACCCCTGCAGCAAGGGAGATAGGACAAATCACAATGTTGTCCTATAACATCCAAGAATGACAGCACCACAACCAGGTTTCGGTGACTCCCAGTAACAGCAGCACATAGGGAAGGAAAGGAGAAAAGAAAAGAGAAAAGACTTAAAGTTATGAATGTGAGTCACTTAAAAATTATTCCATGACGTCCAAAGCATTGATACCCACTGGATGTGGCCTTGATGGCATCTAGGTCCTCTGCCCACAGCATTTCATTGCTGGACTCTGCTCCTCAGAGTAGTATTGACTAGGGTTGTCCCCATGTTCCTGAATGGCCTCAATAACAAAAGAGGATTCCATGGATAAAAACCACCACCTAAGGACAAGATGTCTAAATGATAACTGAATTGGGAGTAATCCATGGGATCAATGTGATTTATTTTGAAAATTATAGACCAAAACAAATTTTTTGAAAATGCAAATGATTTTACTTGCAAAATGCAAAATCACTCTACCTTTTGATAAATTTTGAAAACTCAGTCTTGTGGTATAAAAAAAAAACCTTCCTTAAAGAAATATAAGGAAAAAACGAATGAAAAGTATTCCATTTTCATTGTAATTTTTGTCACTCAATTCATCTCTCAGGACTGCTTTCAATTCTTTCTTTCCTTGGAGAAACTGAACTCTAATTTGTTCTAAAATATCTCCTATTTCAGCACCTAGTAATGAGAAGGATTACCCCTAATTTCAGCTAATCAATTTCTTTCTTGAAACCACCAAAGTAATTTTGAAAATTCATAGAGTAACCACATTGATAAAAAAAACAGTAAAGTATAAAGAAGTATATTCTTTTACATTTTTCAATATTTCTTCACTTAAAAAAGTTTTCAACTTTTTTAATCACCATTTTAGATCCTAGTCCTGTAACTCTCCTGGTTTCTGTACACTTGAACCTACCCCCAGCTTGAAATAAAGTGGAACAATGTCTGCAATCAAACTTGAAATGGTAGTCACTCTTTTTTGAATGGAAATAAAATCCTAAACTGAAATTAATTTAATTCTTTTGTATTTGTGATTTTCATGAATAGATATTTGCGAACAAAGATTAAGACTGCTTTTCAAATATTAATTTAAGCTTTTTAAAGAGTCTTCAAATACATCAATAATTAATGTCTTTGGAGCAAAAAATTAATTAATTATATAAAAATCAACGAATGTCAGTCCAAGGAGATAGTATGGAAATCAGGGACACATACTGCATATTCTGGACTCCAGTTTCATCACGAGCACCGCATGTCCACCCTCCCCAGCTCTGCAGCGGGGTATTTTTATGGCCTAGCAATAAACTGCCCTTTTAAGAATAATAATAATTGTTTAAGTCTTTTAGAATATGATCAGACAAGCAAAACTGCTTCCATGAAAGAATAGAATATATTACAGGACAAGTAAAAGTACACCCCGTAAAGGATATAATAAGACAGTCACAGTCACAGGTCTTCTAGATATAAAGGGCAACCGAGGCAAAATAGAATAGGAAACTATCAAGATTTCATCGTTTGAGGATGCCTGCTAATTAGCTATATGAAATATCCCATTTTTTTCTCCTACTGCACCGAGCTGAATTTTTATGTGCTTACTAACTGCCTTTAATGTCTACCAACTCAAACAATTGTTCACATGTTGGAAGCCATGGTTGGGGAGAGATGTTGTATTGAATAAATGGCCTGTTTGTGAACTTTCTAACAGCTGGTCAGGTGACTCTAAAGATTTGACATTCCATATGTGTCTGTCTCTTTATGTTTTTCTCTTTCTCTGTGACCAACTTCAACTTGGATGGAGATTAAAGGTGCCAATCTGATTAACCTTATATAGTCATCTGATTCAACAGTTTTGGCTTCATTCTCTTCACTCAACTCTGACCATATCTCAGATCTCATGAATCTGAAATGCTAAGGAAAGCAAAGCAATCTGGATGTCAGCAAACCGTCTACATCATTTTGATCATGCTGAAGTTCAAAAACTGAGCTTCAGAAACTGACCTATGGGAATAAAATATGTTTTACTTTCTATTTTAGTAATGAATAGGCACTGTGAGATCACTATTTCTTCATTCATTGAGATGATCACAGGGGTCCTCCATAATTAGCTAACAGTTATCTATTCTATTATTTTCCACTACTAAGCTGTCCTTTTATATCTGCATGGTCATTTGAAAAGATTTCTAGCTGGATTTTATAATATTTTATTTGAACTGCTCTATGTTATCAGGTGAATTATCTGATAATTACCTTTATTTCTGTGATAACACTGAAAATGAATAACACTTCTTCCATTTTTCCTTCTGTAGAACAATTTGTTTATGATAGGTGGTATTAATTTATTGAAAGTTTTTTTTAATTTTCCTATGGAGAAAATGTTAGGCTTGTCATTTTTACATAAACACGGTACTAGTTATGACAGGATTATGTAATTTTGAGTTCGCCTGTTCATCATGGTTTATTTAAAGTCCCACAATAAATATTTATTGCACCTTCATTGTAATGTGCTGAGTTGCCAAAAAATCATACAGCCAAAATCAATGTGGGTATCTGAATTCAAATAAAAATAATACTGTGCCTTTGTGTTTTAGAGATAATATTGTAAACAAGTGTTCTTTTTTGGTCTTCTCGTTTTAAATGGTTTTTGCTCTGAATTATCCCCTATGTGACACTGAAGTTTTCTATAAAGTCTTAAAGCACAAGTAGTCTGTGATGTATCTTTACCTAAAATATTTCATTTTTTTCTACTGAATCTCTATGAGATACAGCTACATAGCTGAACATGGTCAAACTTCACTTATACAGTGTTCAAACACCCATCCATCCCTCCACCAGTGTACATTTCCCACTACCAATATCCCCAGCTTCCCTCCTCCCACCCTCCCCAGACAGTTTCTACTGCAGGTACTTTAATTCTTTATCTTTTTTCTCTCCATTTCTTTCTCCTTTTCTTTATCTGTCTCTGCCTCCCTCTCTGTCTCTCTGTCTCTATCTTTCTCTCTCACTGGCTTACTCTTACTCTCGTTCTCATTTTCTCTCTCTCTCCCACCCCTTCTGGGCATTATAGTTTGCAATGCAGATACTGAGAGGTTATCATAATTGTTTCTCTATCTATTTCAGCATGCAGTTCTTATCCAGAGTGATCATTTCCAACATTCCTTATCTTAGTGGTCTCTTCTCTATGCCAACTACCTTCTTCCCCAGAACTTGAGTCAGGCTTCCAACTGTGGACCAATCCTCAGCCCTTGTTTCTACTGTGCTTGAAATTTTGTCTCATATGATATTCATTTTATATTCCACAAATGAGTAAAATCATTCTAGGTCTATCTCTAATCTTCTGACTCATTTCACTCGGTATGATACGCTCCATGTCCATCCATTATAAGCGAATTTCATAACTTCATTCATCCTAAAAGGTGCATAGTATTCCATTGTGTAGATATACCATAGTTTCTTTAACCAGTCTTCTGTTCTCAGGCATTTGGATTGTTTCCAGACACTTGATATTGTGAATGTGCTGCCATGAACATAGAAGTGCACATGACATTTTTGTTGTGTTTTTGAGCCCTCGTGGCATATTCCCAGAAGTAGTATCATTTGGTCCTATGGAACTTCAATTCCTAGCTTTTTGAATAATGCCCTTATTGTTTTCCCAAAAGGATGGACCAACCCATCGGCATCCCCACCAAGAATGAAGAGTCCCTTTCTCCCCATATCCACAACAGTATTGGTTGCTATTTGTTCATTTTGATGTGTTTCAGTCTCTGAGGTGTGAGATGATATTTCATTGCTGTTTTGATTTTCATCTTGATGATTAGTGATATACAGCATTTTTGTGTCTTTTGGATGTTTGTATTTATTTTTTGAAGAAGATTTTGTTTATTTCTTTTCTTCATTTTTTGATGGGGTTGGATTTTTTTCTTGTAAAGTCCTATCAATATCTTATATGTCTTAGATATTAACCCTTTATCAGATGATTGTTGTGTAAATAAATTTTCCCAATTTGCAGGCTGTGTTTTTGTCTTGGTCACCATTTCTTCAGAGATGTAGAAGCCTCTTTAATATACTCCCATTTGTTTTCTTTGGTTCTACCTGCTTAGTCATTCTTGAGGATTCCTTTGCTTCAATGTCATGGAGGCGTCTACCCACATTTTCCTTTCTATAATTTATGGATTCAGGTCAATATTGAGCTTTTTAATTTATTCCATCTGAATTTCATGCCTTTGAGTAGGAAGAGGTCTTAGTTAATTTTTCCCCAATGTAGCTGTTCAGTTTTCCCAGCACCACATGTTGAATAGGCTTTCCAGGCTGGATTCCATGTTTCTTGCTCCTTTATTAAAGATTAGGTGAACTTATATTTGATGGTCAGTGTGAGGATATTTAGCTCTGTTTCATTGATCTGTGGGTCTTTCTTTATTCCAATACCATGCAATTTTGATCATTACCCCTTTGAAGTAGAGTTTGAAGTTGGGGAAGGTGATGGATTCTATATCCTTTTTTCCCATGAACTACTTAAGCTATTCATGGGGGGTTATTGTTCTATATGAATTTCAACAGTGTTTGATCTATTTCTTTGAAAAATATTATGGGTATGCTTATCGACACTGCACTTAATATTCATAATGCTTTGGGGAGTAATGCCATTTTGACAATGTTAATTCTCCCAATTCATGAGCAGGGAATGTGTTTCCATTTCCTCATGTTCTCTTATTTCTTGAAGTAATGTTTTGTAATTTTCTTTGTATAGGTCCTTCAGCTTTAATTAAACTGATTCCAAGACACTTGTTTTTCTGAGGCAAAATGTTAATGGGATTGTTTTTAAAATATTACTCTCTTCTCTTTCATTAGCATTATATAGAAAATAATGGACTTTTGGACATTGATTTTGTAACCGGCTACTTGGAGCGATAGCACAGTAGTAGGGCATTTGCCTTGCACGCAGTTGACTCGAGTTTGATTCCTCCGCCCCTCTCAGAGAGCCCGGCAAGCTACTGAGAGTATCTTGCCCGCATAGCAGAGCCTGGCAAGCTACCCGTGACATACTCAATATGTCAAACATGGTAACAACAAGTCTCATGATGGAGACGTTACTGGGCCCACTCGAGCAAATTGATGAACAACGGGAGGACCGTGACTGGACTGTGAGCCTTTGTTTATTATTTAGACTTTTGTAAGTCTAGTAACATGCCATCTGCAAATAGAGAATAGCTTAACTTCCAATTTTTCTATCTGGATGCCCTTGATATTTTTTTCTCGCCTAACTGCTCTGGCAAGTACTCACAATAATATATTGAATTGGAGTGATGAGAACGGACAACTTTGTCTTATGCCTTATCATAGGGGAAAGCCTTGAATTTTTCCCCATTAGAATAAAGCTTGTGGTAGATGGTTTTGAATATATTGAGGAAAGTTTCTTCAACTTCCATTTTTTGAGAGTTACTGTCATAAACAGGTGTTAGATCTTGTCAAATGATTTCTCTGCATCTATTGATATGATCATATGGTTTTTATCTTTTCTTTTATTGATATGGGGTATTATGTTGACTGACTTGTAAGAGTTAAAACATCCTTTCATCCTGGACTGAATTCTCATTGGTCATGGCGTGTGATCCTTCCAATGAGTTGTTGGATTCTATCTTCTAGTGTTTTGTTGAGGATCTTTGCATCTGTGTTCATAAGGGATATAGGTCTGTAATTTTCTGTTTTTATAGTGTCTCTGTCTGCATGGGTGATATTTACCACAGAGAAACTGCTTCAGAGTGTTTTTGTTTCACAATTTCCTGGAAACACTTGAGAAGTTTTGGCAGTAGGTCTGCTTCAAAGGGTTGAAAGAATTCACTAGTGAATCCACCTGCACCTGAGCCTTTGTTTTGGGGAAGAATTTTGATTACCATATCAAATTGCTCAATGATGATAGGTCTGTATAGATATTCCAAATCTTCTTGGTTCACCTTTGAGAGGTTATCAGAGAACAGTTATTTATCGAATTCTTCAAGGTTTTCTTGTTTCATGGCATAAATATTTTCAAAGTAATCTCTGGTAATCCAAGAGATTTCTGTAGTTTCTGTTGTTATGCCCCACTTTGCATTTCTGATTTCTGATTTATTAGGCTTCTCTCTGTCTCTCTCTCTCTCTCTCTCTGTTTCTTTGTGACTCTTGCTAGTGATTTATCGATCTTGTTTATTTTCTCAAAAAATCAGCTCTTGGTTTCATTGATCTTTGGATTGTTATTTGGGATTCCAGTTTGTTGATGTCTGCTCTAAGTTTCATTAATCACTTCCTCCTGCCAGGTTTGGGCTTTGTTTGTTGATCATTTCCCCAGATATTTAGCTGTGGGTCAAGTTATTTTTGTGGGCCCTTTCTTCCTGATGAACTCTTGCAGAGCTATAAACTTTCCTATTGACACTGCTTTTGCTGTGTCCCACAAGTTCTGGTAGCTCATGTCCTCTTTCTCATTTGTTTCCAGCAATCTTTCAATTCTGTCTTTGATTTTATCACTGTTGTTTCCATAGTGAACAACCAGTTCAATGTTTAATTTCCAGGTGTTTGATTTGATTCTCCATTTCTGTGTGTGGTTTTCTTCTATTTTCAGTGCATCATGGCCTGAAAAGATAGTGACACAATTCTTATCATCTTCCTTTTTATGGAGTTATGTTTATATAGTTATGTTTATATGTTTATATAGCCCAGCATGTCTATCTTGGAGAACGTATCATATGCACTGTTGAAGATTATGTTGATTATGTTTCCAGATTTAGGGTGATTAGAAAATGCTCTCTCTCTATACACACACACACACACATATATATATATATATATATATATATATATATATATATATATCTTGTATCACTTGTCATCCCATTGATTTTCGATTTGCTTGAGTGGGTGGCACCAGTAATGACTCCACTGATCCCTGTCGCATGCTAGTGTAGCCCAATGGCATCTGCTCTCTCTAGGAACATGAAGAGCCTCAAACTGTTTGTTCAGGGTTTTGACAAAGAAGTGTGACCATCTCATAGGTGGGCATCCATGCGTCCTTTTGACATCTCATGGAATCCAGTCAGTAACAGCTCTAGTCCAGCGGTCATCTCTAAATCGCATTACATGTCTGGTCCATCTGATTTTCAATGCCTTGGCAAATGAGACAATGTCCCTGATTCTTGATTGTCTATCTATCTATCTATCTATCTATCTATCTATCTATCCATATATGTGTATATAGATATATATACTATACATGTTTATATAGAGAGTAGAATATATAAACATATATTGAATATCTGTAGTATATATATACATACATGTATATATGTGTATTATATATACATATATATATATTCTTACTTTCTCACTTCAGTTTCTTCCCTAAATAAAGTATTCCCATTCCTTTGTTGAGCTTTAGTCTGGTTGATCTATTGAGAGGTGACAAAGCGGTATTGAAAGCTCCAACTACTTTTGTATTACTGTCAAATTCTTCAAGTCTACTAGCAGTTGTTTTTTGTTGTTTTCTAATTAGGTGTATAAGAATTTAGGAGTGTTAGGTCTTCCTGGTGTACGGATCCCTTGATCATTAAGAAATGACAATCACTGTCTCTTATAACCTTCTTCACTATGAAGTCTATGTGGTCTGATACTACTATGGCCATTCCAGATGTTTCAAAGCAGTTGTTGATTGGAGAATTATTTTTTCTTTCTTTTTTTTTATTAGTGAAACACCATGAGGTAAAGTTGTAGACTTACAAATTTTTGTGCTTGGGTTTCAATTTTTGGCCTTTGACTTTGAGTCTCTGTTTGTTTTGATTGTGCAGATGTGTTTCTTGCAGGTAGCAGAGTGTTGGGCTCAATTTTCTAATTTATTCTTCCACTCTGTGATTCTTGATTGTTGCATAGTCGATTAACATTGAGAGAGATTACTTTGTTAGGAATTTGTGCCATCTCTACATAGGAAGTTGATGTACTAATGAGCAGTATCTTAACTTAGCCCACTTAGTTCTTCTTGTAACAGTGGTTTTGAGCCTATGCAGTTCCTGAGGTATTTTTTTTGTGAGATTGTGTATTGTTCCTTCAAATCCGAATGAGAGTCTGGCTAGATAAAGCACTTGTGGTGAGATTTTCATTTCATTGAGCTCTTTTTACTATATTCCACCACTGTTTTGGGGCCAGCAGTCTGATTCATCTGTTGTGAATCTTAAGGATGCTACTTATAAGCCAACTTCTTTTTTGACCTTACTGCTCTCAGTATTATATCTCATCTGTATTTTTTGTCATTAGAATTAGAATGTATCTTCAGGCATTTTTATTTATATTTATCATAGCTGGTTCCCTTTGGGCATCCTGGATTTGGGTGCATGCTCTCTTCAGCTCTGGGAACTTATCATCAATGATAGCTTTGATAGTTACTTCTTCATCAGGGTATTCTTCCTGCTCCTATAGTAATTCAGTGAATCTTATGTTGTTTCTCTTGACTTCATCCTGTTGTTCTCTTGCCACCTTTTGGTTTGCTTTGAGGCTCTTTTTCATTTTCTGCTGTTGTCTGGAGATTCTCTGCACCTCATTTTAAAGGTCCCTGATTCTGTCCTCAGCAGTTGCTACTCTGTTTCTGAGGCCTTTCAGTGAGTTTTTTTTTTCCATTTCATCTATCAAGTTTTCAGATCTGTCTGTATTCTGTTTTTATCTTCACTTGTATTTTTGTCATTTCTGCTCTCATAACCTGCTGTATTTTATTGGCGATGCATTCCATCATTTCTTTGAGCTCCTTATGCATCCAAGACAGAAGTTCTTAATTTCTTATGAGAGAGATTATATAGCTCATTATTACTGGTTGTGCAGCTTCTTTACTAAGCCTGGTGGGTTTCTGAGTTGCTTTAGCATTATGACCTTTGCTGTTTGGCTCTGTTTCATATGTTTTCATGTGTATAGGAGCTTTAGTTAGAATGTATTCGTATGTGTAGGATGAGTTTTGGAGGTAGAGAAGTGTGCGGCAGCATAGCAAAACAGAGCAGATGATGAGCCAAATGGAGCAATCCTGTTTTTTGTCACCAGATTTCAGGGATGCCTGTTAGAGGAGAATATCTTCCCTGGGTACAAAAGCCGGACCAGATGTCAAGCTAGTTAATTTCAGCCAAAATATTGTTATTTTCAAGGTCTTTCGTTCTAATAGGTTTCTCCTGTTGAAACAAACCTATTGGTTTCCACTTCAACACAAGTCTGGTTGTGGTGCCCTGATGTACTAGCGACTCAATGTTTTCCTTGTTCTGGGTTGGATCGCCCCACTGATCAGCTCCACCCCCTCTCTCTTCACAGCTGGGTTTCATGGTCCCTGTCAGAGGAGAAATCTCCATTGGGTCCAAAATGGCAGCCCCAATGTCAGAAGGATCAGCTACAGTCGAAATCGTACTATTTTCAAGGGCATTATTATTATTATTATTATTAATTATTAGGTTTTTTTGTTCAAACAACTCTATTGATTTTCCATGTTAAAGGAAACTCTGGTTGTCGTCACTGGGGTCCTAGAGATACTATTTTTTCACTTGTTCTGATTTGAATCACCATGGTGATAGCTCTAGTTGCCTATCCTTTACAGCTGGATTTCAGGATACCTGTTAGTGGAGAATAACTCTCTTGGGTATAAACATCAGCCCCAACACCACACTTATGGCTTATTGGTTCCAGCTGCCCTGCCTCTTCACAGCGTGGTTCCAGGGTACCTGTTAGAGGAGGATACCTCCTCCCCCGTCCAAACGCCCACCTCAACCACATGCTGATCAGCTCCAGCCCCTTCTCTCTTTGTGACCGGTTTTTGGGGTGCTTGTTTTCTCCTGTTGGAACAACTCTATTGGTTTCCCATGTTAAAACATCTCTGGTTGTGGTTACCTGGTGTACTAAAGACTATTATTTCCTGCTGGGTGAATCGCCACGCTAATATGCTTCTGCCTCCTCCATGTCTAGGGCCAGGTTTCAGACTACCTGGGTCCATAAGCAGACGAGCCATACTGATCCACTCCAGCTGGAATCTTCCTATTTTTAAGGGCTTTTGGCCTCTTACCTGGTTTATCCTCTTGAAATAACTTAATTTTTCCCCCATTTTAACACAACTCTAGTTGTGGTTATTTATGCTCTAGTTTTCCCTAGTTCTGGGTTAAATTCCCACAATGATTGCCCCCCTCTCTTCTTGGTCAGGTTTGGGGGTACCGGTTAGGGGAGAGTACCTCCCCTGATTCCAAAATGGCTGGCATAAGGCTCCAGACCCCTTTTCTCTTTGCAGCTAGGTTTGGGGCTCCTGTTAGAAGAGAATACCTTTATATCTTCTCTTGGTCCAAAAGCCAGGCATGATCATTCGGTGATCCGTTTCAGCTGAAATCTCACTATTTTTTTAAAAGAACTTTGGTTCTCTCACTTGGTTTCTCTATAGCACAGCGGTAGGGCATTTGCCTTGCACGCAGATAACTCAGCTGACCCAGGTTCAATTCCTCCACCCCTTTTGGAGAGCCAGGCAAGATACTGAGAGTATCTCACCTGCATGGGAAAGCCTGGCAAACTACCCGTGATGTATTTGATATGCCAAACACAGTAACAATAATTCTCACAATGCTGATGTTACTGGGCCCATTTGAGCTAATCGAACAACGGGAGGACAGTGACAGTGACAGTGACTTGGTTTCTCTTGTTTAAACAACTCTAATGGTTTGCATGTCAAAACTACGCAGGTTATGGTTCCCTGGGGTATTAGAGACTCTATTTTCCTCTTGTTCTGGGTTGATTCTGCACACTGATCCGCCCAGGCCTGCTCTCTCTCTTCACCCCAGTCCCCTCTCTCTTCCTGGTGGGGTTTGGGGTACCTGTTAGAGAAGAATATCTCCTCTCTGTCCCGAAGACACGTTGACTGGCTCTAGCCCCTTCTCTCTTCAAGGCTTTATTTCAGATTACCAGCTGAAATATTGTATCTCCCCTGCATCCAGGAGCCATGCCAGATGACGTTCCTGATCATTTTCACTCCCTCTCTTCCGTGGGATTTCAGGGTACGTGAGTTCTCCTGTTGAAACGACTCTATTGCATTTCCATGTTAGAACAACTCTAGTTCTGGTTGCCTGGAATACTGGACCATTGTTTTTTCTTGTTCTGGCTTGAATCACCGTGGTGTTCAGATTCAGACCTCTTTCTTTTCTTGGCTGGGTTTTGGGATACCTGTTAGAGGACACTAACATCCCTCAGGTCCAAAAGCCTGTGGATGCCAAGCAGATCGTCTCCAGACCTCTTTGAGGTACCTGTAGGAAGAGAATGTCTCCCGTGGGTCCACATGTCTCTCATGAGTACCACCACGCCAGGCTTCAGCTTACCTCTCTTTGTGATAGATAGCTTTTCAGGGTACCTGATTTCTTCTTTTGAAGCAACTTACTGGTTTCTCAGGAGAAAACTACTCATTGTGGTTGCGTGGGGACTAGGGACTCTTAGTTTTCCCTTGTTCTGATCTGCTCCAGCCCCCTCTCTCTTCTGTGTCTTCTGTGATATATCTTACCAAAAAAAAATATTTGTCTTACATCAGTCTTTAAAATATTTTGGCAATTGGTTGAATTTTAATGACCAATAATACATATTGGACATTGTGTCTTTAAACAGAAATACATATGATACAAGATTGTATTCATTTACTGCTAAAAATATGACTAGACGCTTTTAGGAACCTAATCTTTGCCCCCAAGAGCAATGATGTTTCCTTATACAGTGTTCAAGTCAACTTTACTGACCATATCTACTATGAACAATAAAAATTAACTATTTTCTGCTACCAATTTAACGTCTTTAATTACAGGTCTAACATGTTTTTTACTTTAATAGAGTTTATAAATTTTAATTGATTTTGAAAATTAAATTGTCATTTTAACAAGTATAGAGATTTAAAAAAGGTTTCATAGCTTTTGTCTATTTTTTCATTCCTAATACATCCAGTTTTGTTTGATAAAGTGTATTAGATTATTGTCTCCTGTTAGTTTAATCTTCCAGTTTGGCTTAGCAAAACCCCTCCATTCTTCTATTTCTCTTTGTTAAATAATTTATTTAGCTCCTTTCTTGACCACTTAGATCTTCATCATTTTTTGATTTTCCAAGTTTGAGTTGCTTATTACATTTGTTTATATTTTAACATATTAATTTAAATGTAAAAAGTAAGTTTCCTTTTTCCTTATAATTTGACACTATTTATTTTATAATTTACATTATTACTTTCTTTATGGCACATGACTCCATAGTGTTTGTTTGTATTGATTATATAACAGAAGAATTATCATTTTTTTCTTTTGCTTTTTGGGTCACACCCGAGGATTCACAGAGGTTACTCCATGCTCTGTACTCAAAATTTACTCCTGGCGGAGCTCGGGGGACCATATGGGATGCTGGGAATCGAACCCACGTCCAGCGTGTGCAAGGCAAATGCCCTACCAACTGTGCTATCACTCCATCCCCTAAGAAAGATTATCTTTTATCTTCCTCCAATTTCTAACTTCATTTCATTAAGATTATAAAATAAATATATAAGATGATTTTATAGATATACACATTGCTTATCCTGTTTTGGTAAATATTCCATGTATCCTTTTAAAAATAAATTATTTCAGATGAATGAAAGGTTCTACAAATTATCATCTTATTTTTTTTTTGTAGGAGTACTGATATTTATTCAGCTACTGATTAGCTGATTGAATTGTGCATGAACTCCACCTTACTTTTTTTTTCCATTTTTTATAATTTTATTTATTGAATCACCGTGAGAGCAGTTACAAAGCTTTTGGGTCTAAGTCTCAGTCATACAATGAAACACCCGTACCTTCACCAGTGCCCATTCTCCACCACCAAAAATCCCAGTATACCCCCATCCCACACCTTCCCCCTGCCTGTGGGGCAGATGATTTCTACATTACTCTCTCTCTACTTTGATCACATTCACTATTTCGACACCAGACCCACCATTATTTGAGATTTTACCCCAACACTCAGATCTGCTGAAAAGGCGACAATAGACAATTTGTGTTCTATTGCTGGTTATGAATAACATATGATGTCGTGTGGCTGCAGTAGGGCCATGTGGTTCTGAAATTCCAAAATTTTAACAGTTAAATCTGGAGGGATTTCTGCCAAAAGCCACTGGGTTTAGAGATCTGCTCCTGAGTCTCTGGGATCATGGCCGTTGAGGAGCTTGATGAGGAGCCAGAGGCCATTCGTGGGCAATGACTTGGGGTCTCGTTGGGGTGGGGAGGACAGGCCCGGGTCCCCCCCCCCCTCACATCCCATGAGGCCCAACAAGTTTTGTCACTGCAGGCCCAAGCCTGACTGTCCAATGTCCTCTGGAGTATGACAGCAACCAAGTCGCCAAGAGGGAGCAGGTGTAGGGACAACACCCTTTCCTCCCTGGGGTGGCCCGGCGACAGTAACCTACTGCAGGGTCTGGACACATTTCTGCCAAAAGCCACTGGGTTTTGAGATCTGTTTCTGAGTCTCTGGGATCAAGGCCGTTGAGTAGCTTGATGAGGAGCCAGAGAGGCCGTTCGTGAGCGATGACTTGGGGTCTCCTTGGGGTGGGGAGGACAGGTCCGGCTCCACCCCCCCCCCATCCCGTGAGGCCCAACAAGTTTCGTTACTGCGGGCCCAAGTCTGACTGTCCAATAGCCTCTGGAGGATGACAGCCACCAAGTCGCCAAGAGGGAGCAGGTGTAGGGAAAACACCCTTTCCTCCCTGGGGTGGCCCGGCGACAGTAACCTACTGCAGGGTCTGGACACATTTCTGCCAAAAGCCACTGGGTTTTGAGATTTGTTTCTGAGTCTCTGGGATCATGGCCGTTAAGCAGCTGGATCAGGAGCCAGAGAGGCCATTCGTGGGCGATGACTTGGGGTCTCGTTAGGGTGGGGAGGACAAGCCCGGCTCCACCCCCAACCCATGAGGCCCTGTGTGTCTCATCACTGGGGGCCCAAACCTGACTGTCCAGTGGCCTCTGAAGGATGGCGGCCACTGGGCCGCCAGGGGGAACAGGCCAAGGCACGAAACCTATTCCCACCTGGGTTGGCCCAGCACCGGTAACCTACTGCAGGGACCGGATGCATTTCTACCTAAAGCCGCTGGTTTCCAAGATTCGTTTCTGAGTCTCTGGGATCATGTCCATTAAGCATTTCAATCAGGAACCAAAGAGGCCTTGCCTCCAATTATATAGCTGAGCCAGAGGTGGTTTGTGGGTGTGTTTCCCACATACCTAACTTTTGGCCGTTTAGCATAGCGGTAGGGCGTTTGCCTTGCACGCAGCCTACATGGCCGACCCGAGTTCGATTCTTCTGCCCCTCTCGGAGAGCCCGGCAAGCTACCGAGAGTATCTCACCCGCACGGCAGAGCCTGGCAACCTCCCCGTGACGTATTCAATATGCCAAACACAGTAACAACAAGTCTCACGATGGAGATGTTACTGGGCCCGCTCGAGCAAATCGATGAACCACGGGAGGGTCTTTACCTTTACCTTACTTTCTTGGTAAACTTTGTCCCAAGTTTTTGGGGTCTGGCCAAAGGCACAGCACCAATTTTGGGCTATCTGGAAGTCTGAAGGCGCCATGAGGCTGCTGATGCACTCGCCTCACAGGTACAGATTGACTTGCTGGTGGCACCACACCCCCACATCTTATTATTTTTAATATATTGAAGAATAATTTTTGTTTTCTTGATCACTTGTCTTCCCCAAAATGTTTTCAAATCATAAATATTAGACATCTGCTATTTAATTTCTATTGATTATTTTTAATCCAAAAGTATAAATTAAGGTTACAAAACTTCTAGGATTGTTACTTACATAGGGTTCTTATAATTAATGAATAATTGTCTCTCGCTTGTAACAATAATTTTTCTGATCTGCAATTATCTTTTGCTTTTTGACAATACTTATTTTTCATATATTACCTTTGGTTATTATTTTTTGGAGTAGTTTTCTTCATTTTCTTTCTTCATCACTTTTTAATGTCTCCTGAATACTTCCTTGAAATATATTTTGTCCTTTTAAATCTTATACGAGAATTCTTCCCATCTATTTTTCTATTGCACTAGCCTCTGACTGAAAGGTTCTGCTCTTAAGCAACTTCAACCTTTCTTAGCACATTTTATCATATTTATTTAAATACTTCTTTCCAGTTTTAAATAATCCAATGCTGATAATTATGTACAAGTAAGGTAAGTAAGTAAGGCCCTCCCGTTGATCGTCGATTTGCTCGAGCGGGCCCAGTAACGTCTCCATTGGAGACTTTGTTGTTACTGTGTCTGGCATATCCAATACTCTCGGTAGCTTGCCGGGCTCTCCGAGAGGGGCGGAGGAATCGAACTCGGGTCGGCCATGTTGGCCGCTTGTAAGGCGAAAGCCCTACCGCTGTGCTATCGCTCCAGCCCGATTATGTACAAGTATGTACAAGTATATCTATATTATAGAATGTATTAGAAGTTATATAATTTGGAGAGAGTTATCACATTGAAAATGTTTTGGTTTATAATGTATTGTTTTAAAGAAAAAAAATAATCTAATGCTTTAAATCCTATGTAAGAAAGATTGGTGGAAATCCAATTCAGCTGAGGATAAGAAACATATTGTTTCTAATACAGTTGAGAAGAGTTCTAGGAAATTTAATTGTTCAGATAATAATATGATTATCATTAAAACCATTAGTCTATTTCTATTCATCTACAGAAGTAATTAACCTAATGGCTGAGTAATAATACCTAGAGGATAATTACAAATAAATCAAATGTAAGCCTATCCTAAAATCTCAAATCTTTGAAGTAATAGAAAATTTAACATTCATTATATAGAATTAAAGAAATTAGTCATGGACAAAGTCTTGGGATCATAACTTGGAAAGTCAGCACAAATCTGTAAGCTGATACTAAGAATTTGGTGTTCAGTGGCAGAACACCAAATTATTGCTCCTGAATTTTTATTTATTCCTTTTATTCCTTTTTCTGCCAAGTATCAGAATAACATAAGCACAACTGACCATTAGCCTGAAACTACAGAGTCTTTACATCTTTATCTGGTCAATGGGATGTAAGGGTAAGGGATAACTATGTACAATTTTTAGATCATTACATTAAATGGATGTGTAATTAATTCTTCCTTTCTACTTCCTATAAACTACAATATGGGTACGTATCTGAGAATAAATCTGTTAACCTATGAGGTAATTTTAACCGCATAAATACAGAAAATTTTCTAAGTGGCAGAATGAAAAGAGGCAATCTTGAATAATAGTTGTGTTACCTTATGAAATTAAACTACAAGATTCCCTTGTTTCACCTACCAAGTTTCAGGTAGCATGTGCTGTTAAGACTGCCAATTTTTGAATATGCCTGAAAGGTGATAGAGAGGAAATAAGGAAGAGTAGTATGATGTCGAAAACAAACAGGAATAGCTTGGGAATAGGAGTTTTTAGGTAAATGAACCGAATCTGGCCAATCAACATGAAATATTATGTAGTAGAGATATAAAGATTGGGGCAGAGTTCAAGAACATAAGTAATGAAAAGCTCACGGGAACAAAACAATAAGGAGAAAAATGAGAGAGTGAAGATCACTGGTAATATTCTTGAGCAAAAGATTATTCTAATAAATAATCATCTACAGAATATGTTGAATTGGCCTGATGCAGAGGCAGAGAAGACACCAAATACTTTCATTATTTTCTTATAAAGTGTCTTCAATTACCATATAGAAATTGATTGCTAATGTGAAGTGTTATTTTAACATGCTTATACAAAAGCAAGAACATAGATTTTACATGATTTAGTGTAACGTAAACATTAAATTAATTTAGTGTATCACAACAAACTTTTGTTACTTTGAAGTATTGTATAGGTATTTATTGCATCCGATGGTAGCACTGTCACTGTCACTGTCACTGTCACTGTCCTCCCGTTTTTCATCGATTATGCTCGAGCAGGCCCAGTAATATCTCCATTGTGACACTAGTTACTGTGTTTGGCATATCGAATACATCACGGGGAGCTTGTCAGGCTTTGCCGTGCAGAAGAGATACTCTCAGTAGCTTGCCGGGATCTCCGAGAGGGGAGGAGAATTGAACCTGGGTGGGCCTCGTGCAAGGCAAACACCCTACCTGCTGTGCTATTGCTAGAGCATGATCATAAAATTACAATCTATGGAATGGACAGATAGTACAGGAGGTACTATAATATAGTACCCTTGCTTTATATGAAATAAACTCATTTGATCCTTGGCACCGTATATGGTCCTCTAGCCCTGAGAGGAATTATCCATGAACACAGGGCCAAGATTAATCCCTAAGCAATGTCAGCTGTGTCATATATATATAATGTCTATTATGTGTGTGTATATATATATACACATATATAAATGTATACACACACACACACATATATATATATATATATATATATATATATATATATATATATAATGTCCTCCTGTTGTTCATCGATTTGCTCGAGCGGGCCCAGTAATGTCTCCATTTTGAGACTTGTTGTTACTGTGTTTGGCATATTGAATATACTCTCGGTAGCTTGCCGGGCTCTTGGACAGCTGTGTCATAAAAAAATAAAAACAAATTTAAAATAAGCATGTAAACTGAGAGTAAAAATCTCTTAATATTTTATTTAAAGATGTGACTTGTTACCTTTAAAAATATTTGCCAAACTAATAAAAATTTATCATACTTTTACTTATAAATGTAGAATACAGTGAAAAACTAGTAAAACCCTATGTGTGTAGTACCCCATAAATTGAAACATCAGAACTGTTCTTTACTTCATAACAGTCTTATCCAGAGCAGTATGAAAAGGAAGAAGATATGTAATATGTAATGACTCAGTATCATGATGCATTATCATTTATATAATAATTACAAAATAAAGAGCTGTCAGCAGATTTTGTGCATCATGGAGCTACCCACAGTTAATATAAAATTGGACCTAAAATTTTAACACAATTTATTGTTAGGTTTTATAACATAACTAGAAGTATTTATATCAAAGAAACTGGATCTACTTACCTCACTCATGTATTTACATGAGTAAAGGACACACTGCTTTTATTGTTTTTCCTTTAGTGCACAACTATGATACAAAATTCAATAGGCATAAGAGGTATACAATAAAAAGTTATTGAGTCCAGAGAGTTGGTAAAAGAAATAAGGCCCTTGCCTTGCATGAGACTGACATAGTTTTTTTGTTTTTTTGTTTTTTTTTTTGCTTTTTTTGGGTCACACCCAGGTATGCTCAGGGGTTATTCCTGGCTCTGGACTCAGGAATTACTCCTGGAGGTGCTGGGGGGACCATATGGGATGCTGGGGATCAAACCCAGGTGAGCTGCATGCAAGGCAAATGCCCTATTCGTTCTGCTATCGCTCCAGCCCCGAGACTGACATCGTTTTGATACCCATCACTGGATATAGAGTGAATCCAAGAACACTCCCTGAACATCCTGGGTATGGCTCCAAAACAAACAGCAACAGCAAGTCTGAAAAAGTTGTATTTTTTTCTAGAATTCAGAATTATGGAGCATATGCTTATAGTACTACAGTATAATATAGCACTAGTATGAAGATTATAAATGAATCACAGGGTCAAAAACATGCCATTTTGTTTTATTTTGGGCACAACCAGTGATGCTTAGGGCTTACTGATGGTGCTGTGCTTAGGTATCACTCCTCGGGAGACTAAAAGGATCATATTGGTGCCTGGAATAAAATACAGGTTGGTAATGTGCAAGGTAAGTGCCCTCCCCAATTCTATTGCTCTGGACCCCAAAATTTTGACACAACAAGCATCCCTAAGCTCACGTATGAAATTTTCTGTCATCAAATGAAATAACCATTTTTAGAAGCTGCTATCTGAATTTTTTATTTTTCATGCCATGACAGTTGGGCATATGTTTATGCATGTAAGTGGGAAAACAGTTTATTTTCTGTAAATTTAGTCTGTATTTTGCCTATTTTTGTAGGTGTTTTATTAATTTGTAAGATATTTTTATGTTAGAAATAGCTAATTTACTGTGATTGAAGTTGAAAATGTTTCCCCAAATTTCATAAGTTTTTTAAAATTTCTTATGTAGTTTATTTTGTCATGCTAAAATTACATAATAAAAATATTTAATGTTTTGGTTGTTACTGGGGTTTAATATTTTGGTTATTACTGGGGTTTGTCATTAATCATTAAGAACTTTATCACTTAAAGAGAATTTTTTTAAATTTTCTGTTTATGGGGGTTGGAGTGATAGCACAGCGAGTGTGGCATTTGCCTTGCACGTGGCCTGTCCCGGGTTCGATTCCCAGCATCCTATATGATCCCCTGAGCACCGCCAGGAGTAATTCCTGAGTGCATGAACCAGGAGTAACCCCTGTGCATCGCTGGGTGTGACCCAAAAAGCAAAAAAGAAAATTCTCTGTTTATGCAATTTAATAATTTTTATAATATTTAAATTTATTAGTAAAGTAAAGCCTTTAAATTTATTATGTACAAATTATATTTAAAGGGAGAATGTAAACTTTTACTTCAAATTATTTTACTTACAGAATAGCCAGTTGGTAATATTTATTTAATAACTATTATTTATTTATTAAAATTGAATCATTGTCAGATTGACAAATACACAATTACAAGGCTGTTCATAAGTGGGTTTCAGCCATACAACGTTTCAATGTTTCAACACCCACCCCTCCGCTTGTATAAATTTCCCACCACCAATGTCCCCAGTGTCCCTCCTGCATCCCCACTTATCTATGGCAGGTATTTTCTTTTCTTTCTTTCTCTCTCTTTCTTCCTCTCTGTTTCTCCCTCCCCCATTTTTTGGGCATTATCGTTTGCAATATAGATACTGAGAGGTTGTCACATTTGCCCCTTGACCTATTTCTAGCACGTAGTTCTTATCCACAGTGACCATTTCAGACTCTCTTTGTCATGATGGTCTCTTCTCTCAAGCACCTGAAGCCGGCTTCCAACTGTGGACTAATTCTCTTAGCCCTTGTTTTGACTATACATATTTTACTAATTTGCAAGAGATTTTTGGAAATTAAAAGGTAAAGATAAAGGCCCTCCCGTTGATCGTCGATTTGCTCGAGCGGGCCCAGTAACGTCTCCGTTGGAGACTTTGTTGTTACTGTGTCTAGCATATTGAATACTCTCCTTAGCTTGCCAGGCTCTCCGAGAGGGGCGGAGGAATCGAACTCGGGTCCGCCATGTTGGCCACTTGTAAGGCAAACGCAGTCTCCTTTTATTTCTTTACATTCCAAAATTGAGTGTAATCATTCTATGTCTATGTCTACCCCTTTCTTTCTGACTCATTTTGCTGAGCGTGAGTCTTTATGTCCATCCATGTCCATTCACTGAGCGAATTTTATGACTTAATTTTCCCTAACAGCTGTATAATATTCCATTGCATAGATGTGCCATAGTTTCTTCAATCAGTCATCTGTTCTTGGGTGCTCAAATTGTTTCCAGATTCTGGTTACTGTGAACAGTGATGCAAAAAAACATAGAAACGCATATGGCATTTCTACTGTGCTTTTGGATCCCCAGGGTGTATTTCTAGAAGTTGTATCGCTGAGTGATATGCAAGCTCAATTTCTAGCTTTTTGACGAATGCCCGCAAAGGCTGGACCAGTCTGCACTCCCATCAGCAATGAATGAGAGGCCCTCTCTTCCCACTTCCACTCCAGCACGTGTTTTTCATGTTCTTTTTGATGTGTGCCATAGTCTGTGAGATATTTCATTGTTATTCTCATTTTCATCTCCTTGAGGATTATGGGTATAGAGCATTTTTTTCATGTATCTTTTGGCCACTTGTAATTCTTCTTTGAGGAAGTTTCTGATCATGTCTTCTCCTTGGATGTTTGATTCTTGTAAAGTTCTACCAGTGCCTTATATATCTTGATATTAAGCCCTATCAGATGGGGAACAGGTAAATAATTTTCCTCAGTCTGTGAACTACCTTCGTATCTTAGTCCATGTTTCTTTACTGCTTTCACCATTTACTGCTTTCACCATTGCTTAAAAATGTTTCCTTAACTAGGTTTTAAGTTTTATTGGTCTTTTGATTGATACAAAGTATTATCATAATTTAATTGTTTATTTATTTATTTAATTTTTTTAGAGATTTTTTTTCTTTTTTTATTAGTGAAACACCATGAGGTACAGTTATAGGCTTAGAAATTTTGTGTTTGGGTTTCAGTTATACAATGATCAAGTGCCCATCCTTCCACCAGTGCCTGCCATCCCAGCATCCCCCCCCACCCCCTTCCCCCCATCCCATCCTGCCTCTGTGGCAGGGTATTCCCCCTTGTTCTCTCTCTCTTCTTTTGGGTACTGTGTTTTGCAAGAGAGGCATTGAGTGGCAATCATTTTTGGTCTATAGACTACTTTTAGCATGCTTCTCCCACCCTGGGAGGACCCTCACAACACCCTTCATTTGGTGCTCTCTTCTCTATCTGAGCTTCCTTTTCACCTAGAACGTGTGGCTGGCCTTCCATTCATGGAGCAAAATTCCTGGTACTAATCTCAGCCATTTCTGGGTGTTAGTCTCCCTTTTTGTTGCTTTATGTTCCCCAGATGAATGCAATCTTTCTGTGTCTATCCTGCTCTTTCTGACTCATTTCACTTAACATGATACTTTCCATGTAGTACCACTTGTATGTAAATTTCATAACTTCATCTTTTCTAACAGCTACATAGTACTCCATTGTGTAAATGTACCAAAGTTTCTTTAACCAGTCATCTGTTCTTGGGCACTCAGGTTTTTTCCAGATTCTGGCTATTGTAAAGAGTGCTGCAATGAACAAACAATTGCAGATGTCACTTCGACTATAACTTTTTGCCTCTCTGGGATATATTCCCAGGAGTGCTATAGCTGGGTCAAATGGCAGATCAAATTCTAATTTTTTGAGAGTCTTCCATACTGTTTTCCAAAAGGGTTGGACCAGCCAGCATTCCCACCAGCAGTGAAGGAGGGTCCCTTTCTCGCCACATCCATGTCAGCATTGGTTGCTTTTGTTCTTTTGGATGTGGGCCAGTCTCTGTGGTGTGAAATGATATCTCATTGTGGTTTTGATCTGCATCTCTCAGATGATTAGTGACGTAGAGCATTTTCTCATGTGCCTTTTTGCCATTCGAATTTCTTCTTTGTGAAAGTTTCTGTTCATTTCCTCACCCCATTTTTTGATGGGGTTGGGTGATTTCTTCTTGTGGAGTTTAACCAGTACCTTGTATATCCTTGATATCAACCCCTTGTCGGATGTGTTCTTGGTGAATATCCTTTCCCATTCTGTAGGCTGTCTTTGTATTTGGCCACTGTTTCTTTTGAGGTGCAGAAGCTTCTTAGTTTAAGATAGTCCCATTTGTCTATCTCTGTTTTCACTTGCTCGGCCAGTGGCGTGACATCTTTAAAGATACCATTAGCTTCAATATCATGGAGAGTTTTGCCGACTTTGTCTTCAATAAACATTATGGATTCTGGTCTGATGTTGAGGTCATAAATCCATTTTGATCTTACTTTTGTGCATGGTGTTAGGCAGAGATCTGAGCCCACCTTTTTGCATGTAGCCGTCCAATTTTGGCAGCACAGTTTATTGAAGAGACTTTCCCTGCTCCATTTCACTTTTCTTGCCCCCTTATCAAAGACTAGGCGCGATAGCACAGCGGTAGGGCATTTGCCTTGCACGCAGCCAACATGGCTGACCCGAGTTCGACTCCTCCGCCCCTCTCGGAGAGCCTGGCAAGCTACCGAGAGTATCTCGCCCACACGGCAGAGCCTGGCAAGCTCCCCATGACGTATTCGATATGCCAGACACAGTAACAACAAAGTCTCCAATGGAGACATTACTGGGCCCGCTCGAGCAAATTGATGATCAACGGGAGGGCCTTTACCTTTACCTTTAGCTTTATCAAAGATTAGATGATTATATGTTTGGGAGGAAATGTCAGTATATTCAACTCTGTTCCATTGGTCTGCAGCTCTGCTTTTGTTCCAGTACCATGCTGTTTTAATTACTACTGCCTTGTTGTAGAGTTTGAAGTTAGGGAGGTTGATTCCTCCCATTTTCTTTTTCCCAAGAATTGCTTTAGCTATTCGTGGGGGCTTATTGTTCCATATAAATTTCAGGAGTGTTTGCTCCATTTCTTTGAAGAATGTCATGGGTATCCTTATAGGGATTGCATTGAATTTGTACAGTGCTTTGGGACGTATTGCCATTTTGATGATGTTGATTCTCCCCATCCATGAACAGGGGATATTTTTCCATTTCCTCGTGTCCTCTTTTATTTCCTGAAGTAGCGTTTTGTAGTTTTCTTTGCACAGGTCCTTTACTTCCTTAGTTAAGCTGATTCCTAGATACTTGATTTTCTGGGGCACAATTGTGAATGGGATTGTTTTCTTGATGTCACTTGCTTCTCTTTCACTATTTGCGTATAGGAATGCCATGGATTTTTGGGTATTGATTTTATAGCCTGCCACTTTACTATACAAGCCTATTGTTTCTAGGAGTTTCTTGGTAAAGGTTTTAGGGTTCTCTAAGTATAGTATCATGTTATCTGCGAATAGTGAGAGCTTAATTTCTTCTTTCCCTATCTGGATGCCCTTAATATCTTTTTCTTGCCTAATCGCTATTGCAAGTACTTCCAGTACTATATTGAACAGCAGTGGAGAGAGTGGGCATCCTTGTCTCGTCCCTGACCTTAGGGGGAAGGGTCTCAGTTTTTCCCCATTGAGGATGATGTTTGCTGTAGGTTTGTGGTAGATGGCTTTAACTATATTGAGGAAAGTCACCTCTATCCCCATTTTGGCAAGGGTTTTCGTCATGAATGGGTGCTGGATCTTGTCAAAAGCTTTCTCTGCGTCTATTGATATGATCATATGATTTTTATCTTTTCTTTTGTTGATATGATGGATTATGTTGATTGATTTCCGAATGTTGAACCATCCTTGCATCCCTGGGATGAATCCCACTTGGTCATGATGTATGATCTTTTTGATGAGTTGTTGTATTCTATTGGCTAGTATTTTGTTGAGAATCTTCGCATCTGTGTTCATCAGGGATATTGGCCTGTAGTTTTCTTTTCTTGCTGTGTCTTTGTTTCCTTTTGGTATTAGAGAGATATGGGCTTCATAGAAGCTGTTTGGGAGAGTTTCTGTTTTTTCAATTTCCTGGAGAAGCTTGAGAAGAATTGGCAATAGGTCCTCTTTAAATGTTTGGAAAAATTCGCTAGTAAATCCATCTGGGCCTGGGCTTTTGTTTTTGGGAAGACTTTTGATTACAGTTTCAATTTCCTTGATGTGAATAGGTCTATTCAGGTACTCTATATCTTCTTGATTCAGCTTTGGGAGATGGTAGGAGTCCAGGAATTTATCCATTTCTTCCAGGTTCTCGTGTTTCGTGGCATACAGACTTTCAAAGTAGTCTCTGATGATCTCTTGAATTTCTTTAGTTTCTGTTGTGATATCCCCATTCTTATTTCTGATTCGACTTATTAGGGTTCTCTCTCTCTGTTTCTTTGTGAGTTTTGCTAGTGGTTTATCTATCTTATTTATTTTCTCGAAGAACCAGCTCTTGGTTTCATTGATCTTTCGGATTGTTTCTTTGTTTTCCATGTTGTTGATTTCTGCTCTAAGTTTTATGATCTCTTTCCTTCTGCCTGATTTAGGCTCTTCCTGTTGATCCTTTTCTAAGGTCTTGAGCTGTGAGGTCAAATTGTTTATGTGCATCGTTTCTATCGACTTAAGATATGCTTAAAGAGCTATAAATTTTCCCCTTAATACAGCTTTCGCTGCATCCCATAAGTTCTGGTAGTTTGTGTCTTCATTCTCATTTGTTTCCAGTTATCTTTTGATTTCATCCTTGACTTCGTTCCTGACCCACTCATTGTTCAGCATCGAGTTGTTTAATTTCCAGGTGTTTGATTTGGTTCTCCGTGTCTTTGTGTGATTCACTTCTATCCTCAGTGCATCATGGTCTGAAAAGATGGCTGATACTATTTCTATCTTCTTGATTCTGTTGAGGTATGTTTTGTGTCCTGGCACATGGTCTATTTTGGAAAATGTTCCATGCACGCTGGAGAAGAATGTGTATTCTTTCTTTTTGGAGTGTAAAGAAAATACAATATTCTTAGCTCTGTGCTCAGTGGTGACTCCACAGTGGACCATACACAGAATCTCATATTGAACCAAGGTTGTGGTAAAAGTAGCCACTTGCAAAGGCATCTGTTTTATCTCCTGTGCATATCTCTGGCCCTACACTCTGACTTTAAATTGAATTTTATCTTAAGTATATTTATCTAAAATCTCCTTATAGCACTCTTTTGGTCACTTGGGAACATACAAATTCTAATGTACATTTATATATACATTTAATACATATTTTAATTTCTAAATGTGTAAATATATAATATACTATTTTGTTTTATACAGAATTGCTGGGGGTTGGGATTAATTCCAAAGAATCTAGGTGAGAAGAGTCATTGCTCAGATCATGGTGATATTTGGGCCCAGTTTTTTCCAGGAGTTACAATGGCTATACTATGCAGTACCAGGTATGTGTATGATGTGAGAGATTGAAACCATAGTCCTAAGCATGCTAGTCATATATCCTATCATTGGTGCTATGTCCCTGATCTTCATTGTGTTTTAGCAAATTGGGTTTTACCTGTATTAGATTTAGTGATGATATTTTACTTTGTTTATCTCTTGTTTTGTTCTCTAGGGTAACCGTATTAGTTACTACTCCATAATACTGATTAGTAATAAAGACAATAGAAAATATTCTAATTTTGCTATTGAATTTAATGTTGAAGAATAGAGCTAGATTTGGGTTGACACTTTATATCCCATGAATAATTTATTCATTTATTAAAATTTCAACATACTGAAGAAATATAATTTATTATTTTTAATTTTTTATTTTAATGAATCAATTTTTTATTTTAATGACATCATGAGACACTTTCTTCCTATCTTCCATAATTGCCACACCATATTTAGTAAGGGCGCAAGTCTGATGTGAACCATGAGAATACCTCTTGGGGCGATTAGAGGCCACCCAAAAAGCCTCCATCCCTCTCAGACAGCCCAGCAAGCTACCGAGAATATCCCTCCCACAAGGCAGAGCCTGGCAAGCTATCCGTGGCGTATTCAATATGCCAAAAGTAAGAAAAACAATGGGCCTCATTCCGTGACCCTGAAAGAGCCCACAATATGGCAGCATTAAGAAGGATGAGCAAGGAGAGGTGGGTGAAATCTCAGGACCGAACTAGGCTGCCAAAATGAAGAAGGACTAAAATGACTGTATTTTCAACACACGTATGCTGGCATCAGAAGCATCCATCAAGAACTTGATGGTGCAAGCTCAGAAGATCAAGTATGACATCAATGGTCTGACCAAGACAAGAAAGCATCATCAGATCACACCATTTTCAACACTGGGGAAGAACTGTTCCTCAGATCATGTGACAATACAGGTGTCAGTGATGTCGGTGACCTTGTCAACATGAACTTGGCCATGAGCATTGATTAATTTGAATGCCTAACAACCCAAATCAGACAATTACCCTTAAACATAGGACTGCATGAAGAAAAGTAAAGTTTATCTTAAAAATATAGTGAGACTTCTTTTTCCAATCATAATGAAATAATATGCATGCATTGAACTTCCTACTGAATTGTATAGGCAGAACAATGGATGAAAGACAACCATGCGAGCAACTCGGATTCCAAAAAGAACTCAGCATGATCGACCATATCCACATGGTGACCAAGCTCATTGAGGTTTCGCGAGAGTTCCAGATGCTGCTCTGTCTATGTTCACCGATTCAAAGAAGGTCTTTAATTCTGTTCAGACTGAAGTGGTCATTGAAGCACTTGCCAAACAGGTTGTTCAAACTCAGTACATCAGGATCCTCTGTGAGCTGTATTATGGATACACCACCAGGATCTCACCATTCTACAAGGAATTGATCATCGACGTCAAGAGAGGGGTTTGGCAGGGTGATACCATTTCACTGAAACTCTTCAGTGCCACTCTTGAGAACATCATGCGATGACTGGTATGGGAAGGAGCGGGAATGAAGATAGACGGTCAGCAAGTACACCACCTCCGCTTCACTGATGACATCGTTCTAATAACACCAAATATCAGCCAAGTGGCACAAATGCTGGCCGACTTCGACAGTGAGTGTGGAAAAGTCAGACAGCAGCTGACTCTCATGAAGACAATTTTCATGAAAAGGAAACTAGTCCCTCACGTTCCATTTGCTCTCAGTGGAACAAACATCTCCAAATGCAGCAGTTATGTGTACCTGGGTCAAGAACTCAACATCAGGAACAACTTGACACCAGAACTGCGCAGGAGGAAGAGAGCTGTGTGAGCATCAAAGAAGTCGTTAAGAGAAGGAAGAAACTCCAGTTCCAGGCACATCTTTTTGACTCCACTGTTCTTCCTTCACTGACATATGCCTCAGAGACCTGGAACCTACAAAAACAGGATGAGAACGCTATTAAGATTACTCAAAGAAGAATCAAAAGAGCTATGCTTAGAGTATCATGCTTCACTCAAGTGAGAGAAAGAATCTGGAGTTCTGACCTCCTTCAATGATTGAACATCAGGGACACTTCCTCGTTTGCACAGGTGTTGAAAATCGGATGGACCAGACACGTAGTGCGATTTGGAGACTACCATTGGACTAGAGACATTATCAACTGGATTCCACGGGGCATCAAAAGAACACCTGGCTTCCCACCTATGAAATGGTCGGACTTCTTCGTCAAGACCCTGAACCAAAAGTTTGATGGTCTTTCTGTTCCTGGAGTGAGCAGATGCCATTGGCCTACATTAGCACACAACAGGGTCGAGTGGAGATGTTACTGGCGCCTGCTCGAGCAAATCAACGAACAACGGGATGACAAATGATTACAAGTGATTTAATGAATCACCTTGAGATACAGTTACAGACTTACAAACTTTTGTGATTACATTTCACTCAATGTTCGAGTACCCATTCCTTCCACCAGTCCCCTTTCTCCACCACCAATGTTCCCAGTATCCCTCCTACCACCTGCCTTGTGGCAAACACATTCTCTCTTACTCTCTCTTCTTTTGAGTGTTATGGTTTGCAGTATATGTACTAAGTAGACATCATGTTTGCTCCATAGTCTACTTTCAGCACAAATCTACCACCCCGAGCAATCCCTCTAACCCTCATTTACCTTTTCCCCCAGCACATGAGATAGGCTTCCATGCCATGGAGAAATCGTCCTGTTACTTATATCTACTATCTTTAGGTATTAGCCTTATATTATGTTACTTTATAATCTTTTATATACATTCTCCGTCTGTCAAGCCCACCAAGCTTCCGAGAGTATTCCACCCACACAACAGAGCCTGGAAATCTCCCCGTGGCATATTCAATATGCCAAAACCAGTAACTATAACAGGTCTCATTCCCCTGACCCTGAAAAAGCCTCCAACATGGCAACATTGGGAAGGATGAGTAAGGAGAGGCTGCTAAAATCTCAGGGCTGGGACAAAAGGAGACAATACTGGTGCCCGCTTGAGCAAATTGATGAACAATAGGATGACAGTGATACAGTGATATTCCATAAATAAGTACAGTCATTCTATGTCTGTTCCTCTCCTTATGACTCACTTCACTTAGAATTCTAGTTGATCCACTTATGCAAATTTCATAGTTTCATATTTTCTAACAGCTGCATTGTATTCCATTGTGTAGATATACCACATTTTCTTTAACCAGTTATCTGTTTTCGGGCACTCAGGGTTTTTTCCAGATTCTTGCTATTGTAAATAGTGCTGCAATAAACATACAAGTGCAGATATTATTTTTACTGTACCTTTTTGCACCTCTGGGATATATTTCCAGAAATGGTCTCACAGGGTCAAATGGGAGCTCAATTTCTAGTTTTTTGAGAAACATCCATAGAGTTTTCCCAAATGTTGGACCCACTGGCATTCCTACCTTCAGTGAAAGAGAGATCCCTTCTCCCAACATTCCAACCAACACCAGTTGCTTTTGTTCTTTTGGATGTGTGCCAGTCTTTGTGGTGTGAGATATCTCATTGTTATTTAGATCTGCATCTCCCTGATGATTAGTGATGAAGAGCATTTTTTTTCAATGGCCTTTTGGCTATTTGGATTTCTTCTTTGAGAAAATTTCTGTTCATTTAATCATTTCATTGCCCTATTTTCTGATGGGAATCAGTGTTTTTTTCTTATAGAGTTTCAACCATCCCCTTGTACATCATTGATATTAACTCCTTATTAGAGGTGTATTGGATGAATATCCTTTCCATTCTGTAGACTATCTTTGTATTCTGGTCACTGTTTCTTTTGAGGTGCAAAAGCCTCTTGATTTAAGATAGCTCCATTTATTTATTTCTGTTTCCACTTGCTTGATCAATGGTTTTTCGTCCATGAATGTACCTTTAGATTCAATATCCTAGAGAGTTTTGCCGACCTTTTCTTTAATGAACCTTATGGATTATGGTCTGGTGTTGAGGTCTTTAATCCACTTTTCTCTGACATTTGTGCATGGTGTTAGGTAGAGGTCTGAACCCGTTTTTTGCATGTAGTTGTCCAATTTTGCCAGCACCATTTGTTAAAGAGGCTTTCCTTGTTCCACTTTATGTTTCTTGCTCCCTTATCAAAGATTTAGATGAACATTTACTTGAGCGTGTGTGTAAGGATGTTCAACTCTATTCCACTAGTTTGTGGATCTGCTTTTGTTCCAATTGTTCCAATACCATGCTGTTTTAATTACTATCACTTTGTAGTACAGTTTGAAGTTGGGGAAGGTGATGCTTCTCCCATCTTTTTTCCCCCAAAATTGCTTTAGCTATTCATGGGGTCTTGCTTCTCCATATGAATTTCAGGAGTTTTTGATCAATTTTCTTGAAGAATGTCATGAGTACCCTCATAGGTATCTCATTAAATATGTATAATGCTTTGGGGAGTATTGCCATTTTGACAATGTTAATTTTCCCAATCCATGAGCAGGGGATGTGTTTCTATTTCCTCATGTCCTCTTTTATTTCTTGAAGTAGCATTTTGTAGTTTTCTTTTTACACGTTCTTTAACTCCTTAGTGAAACTGATTCTGAGGGACTTGATATTGTGAGTCATGTGACCAGGATTACCTTTTTCATATCACTTTCTTCTCTCTCATTATTTTCATATAGTAAAGCGCTGGACTTTCGGGTATTGATTTTATAGCCTGCAACTTTCCTATGCAAGTCTACTGTTTCTAGGAGCTTTGTGGTAGAGGTTTTAGGATTGTCTAAATATACTACCATATCTTCTTTAAATAGTGAGAGTTTGCTTTCTTCCTTTCTATATGATGACCTTCATGATTTTTTCTTGCCTAACTGCTAAGGCAAGTACTTCCAGTACTATATTCAATAGTAGTAGTGAGAGTGAGCATCCTTATCTTGTCCCTGATCTTAGAGGAAAGGCTCTTAGTTTTTACCCGTTGAGGATAATGCTTACCATAGGCTTGTGGTAGATGGCTTTGACTATATTGGGGAAAATTACTTCAATTCCTACTTTACTATCAGTTTTCAGCAGAAATGGGTGCTAGATCTTGTCAAATGCTTTCTCCGCATCTAATGATATGATCATTTCATTTCATTTCATCATCCTGTTAATCGTCAATTGCCTCGAGCAGGCCCCAGTAACGTCTCTTTCATCCTAGCCGTGAGATTATATTCACGGCTCTTTAGGAGAATGAGACCCATCATTGTTACTGGTATTTGGCATATTTGGTAGGCCACGGGGAGTTTGCCAGACTCTGCCCTGTGGGCAGGCTACATTCGATAGCCTGCAAGTTTGTCCAAAGTAGGAATGAGATAATAAGATGTCATAAAGAAAAGTTCTGATAAGATTCGCAGCCGCGCGGTTCCGGGATCTGGATTTTATAGTCTCTGAGTCTTGGCCGCTGATGGGATTACACGGCGCCAGGGGGCCAGGTGGTGGGTGTGACCCCCGCCTACTGGAATTTGGAGGATCTGGGTGGAAGATGCTCAACTCCAATTCGAGTAGGCGTGGAGGTCTCGGCCCCGGAACCCGCGTGGCTGTGTCCCTCTGCCAGTACCTTCATGGGTGCGGAGAGTGGTCTCAGCATGGTGGTGGCTGGTCCTGAAGGTCTTCGGCTGCCGTAGCCCTGGTCGGGGCGGGGAGGAAAGCTCAACCCGCTCCCCTCCAAGGGACTCCGGGAAGGAACACCCAGGCGCGGGGGCAGAGACTGCACTGCTCTCGTCCGGGATCTGGATTTTATAGTCTCTGAGTCTTGGCCGCTGATGGGATTACACGCTGATGGGATTACACGCTGATGGGATCTGGATTTTATAGTCTCTGAGTCTTGGCCGCTGATGGGATTACACGCTGATGGGATTACACGCTGATGGGATTACATATGATCATATGGTTTATATCATTTTTATTGATATGGTAGTTTGTATTGATTGACTTGTAAATGTTAAACCGTCCTTGATGAATCACACTTAGTAGTGGTGTATGATCTTTTTGATGATTTGTTGGATTCTATTTGCTAATATTTTGTTGAGGACCTTTGCATACATATTCATCAGAGACATTGGCCTGTGATTTTCTTTCTTTTTTTTTTTGTGGTGTCTGTTTGCTTTTGGTATGAGGGTGACATGTGCCTCATAGAAACTCATTGGGAGTGTTTCTGTTTCTTCAATTACCTGGAAAAGCTTGAAAAGGACTAGCAATAGGTCTTATTTAAATGTTTGGAAGAATTTGCTAGTGAATCCATCTGGACCTGCGCTTTTGTTTTGGAGAAGAATTTTAATTACTGTTTCAATTTTCTTCCTTGATGGTGATAGGTCTATTCAGGTTTTCCAAATTTTCTTTTGGAATTTTGGAGGTTACAGGAATCCAGGAATTCATCCATTTTTTCTAGGTTTTCTTGTATCATGCCATAGAGACTTTCAGAGTAATCTCTGAGGATCTTTTGAATTTCTTTAGTTTCTGTTGTGATGTCTTCTTTTTCATTTCTGATTAAGTTTATTAGGTTTCAGTCTCTCTTCCTTGTGAACAGTGCTAATGGTTTATCAATCTTGTTTATTTTCTCAAAGAAACAGCTCTTGGTTTCATTGATCTTGTATTGTTTTTTTTTGGGGTTTCCATGTCGTTGATTTCTGCTCTAAATTTTATTATTTCCTTACTCCTGCCTGATTTGGCCTCCTCTTGTTGGTACTTTTCTAAGATCTTGAGCTGTGAAGGCAGGTTATTTATTTGAGCCTTTCTTCCTTCCCGAGAAATGCTTGCAGAGCTATAAATTTTCCCCTCAACCCTGCTTTAGCTGCTTCCCACAAGTTCTGGTAGCTCGTGTCTTCATTCTCACTTATTTCTAGGTATCTTTTGATTTCTTCATTGATTTCCTCCCTGACCAATTCATTTTTCAACACTGAATTGTTTAAAGTAAATATAAATGTATCATTTTTATGCTATAAGATATTTTTATCCAGTTATTATTTTATGGAATTACACGTTGAATCTTATTTTTAATTGAATGCTTTCTAGTACATTTTCATATAACGTACATACATAAGATCATTCTTTTATTTTTAAAATTAATTTCTGTTTTATTGAAGTAACTTGAGATGGAGCATTACAAAGCTGTTCATGATCATGTTTCAGTCATACAATGGAACAACACCCAACCCTCCACCAGCGTCTATTTCCCACCACCAATGTTCCCAGTTTCCCTCCACTGCACCTGCCCTACCCCTATCTCTCTTTTCTCTTACTGTTTTTCTCTCTCATTTTAGGCATTATGGTTGGCAATACAGATGCTGAACGGTTACGATGAATGATTATAAAGGTTATGAACCCTTTACCTACTTTCAAAACTTAATTCTTGTCCAGAACGAACATTTCCAACTAATGTTGTGATATTGAACCCTCCTCTATCTTAACTACTCTCTACCCCCACATTATTGTGGTAATTTTCAACCAGTACCCAGTCCTCCTGGCCCATTTTCCCTGGCCTTGGGTGTTAGTTTCATATTATTTTTTTATATCTCACAAATAAGTGCAATCAATCTATATCTGTCTCTCTCCTTCTGATTCATTTCTCTCAGAACAATACTCTCCAAGTCCATCTATTTATAGACAAATTTCAAAGATTAGGTGATAGTGTATTTGAGGTTCTGTGCTAGGATACTCAACTCTATTCCATAGGCCTGCGGGTATATCTATATTCTAATACATTGCTGTTTTAATTATTACCACTTTGTAGTACCGATTGAAGTTGGAGAAGGTGATGCCTCTGATCTTCTTTTCCCCAAGGATTTCTTTAAGCTATTTTTGTGTGTGTCGGGGGGGAGATTGTGCAGAAAAATATTTTGTCAAGAGTCAGCACCCATTCATGATAAAAATGCTCAAAAAATGGGAGTCAAAGAAACTTTCCTGATATAGTCAAAGCTATCTACCAGAAGTCCACAGCATGCATTATTCTCAGCAGGGAAAAACTAAAAGCCTTTCCTCTAAGATAGGGGACAGGACAAGATTGCTCACTCATGACACTTATGTTCAATATAAGACTGGAAATACATATCATAGCAATTAAGGAAGAAAACGAAGAAAAAGTTGCTTCTTTCCTAAGGAAAGGAAGTAGTCAAGCTCACTGTTTACAGATGACAATATGCTATAATTAGGAAAACCCTAAAGCCTCTACCAAAAAACTCCTAAAACAATCGATTTTTAGTAGAGTGTAGCATTGTAAAACTGTCCTGTTGTTCATTGATTTGCTCTAGAAGGCACCACTAACGTCTCACAACAAATTGTGAGACTTATTGTTACTGTTTTTGGCATATCGAATACATCACAGGTAGCTTACCAGGCTTTGCCGTGCAGGAAAGATACTCTCAGTAACTTGCCGGGCTCTCTGAGAGAAGTGGAGGAATCAAACTCAGATTGGCCACGTGCAAGGCAAATGCCCTCCCCACTGTGCTATCACTCCAGCCCTTTAGTAGAGTGATAAGATAAAAAAAATCAATACCCAAAAGTTCATGACTTTCCTATGTGTAAGTAATGAAAGAGGAGAGATATTTAACAAAAGTCCTGTTCACAACTGTGCCACAGAAAATCAGATACCTCAGAAACAACTAAGGAGGTAAAGGACCTGTACAAAGAAAGCTACAAATACTGCTTCAAGAAATAAAAGGACATGAGGAAATGGAAACACACCTCCTGCTCATGGATTGGTACAATTAGCATTATCAAAATGACAATCCCCCCAAAGCATTATATATATTCAGTTTGGTTCCTATAAGGATACCTATGATATTTTTTTCAAAGAAATAGATCAAACACTCCTGAAATTCATAGAAAACCTATTTATCCATTATTTTGACTTAAAATTGTTGTTGATGTTGAACTGCCCTGAGATAGACCACTACAAAGCTGTTCATGGTCGAATGTCAGTCATACAGTGATCCAATACCCATCCCTCCACCAGTGTCCATTGCTCAGCAATGTCCCCAGTATGAAATAGTAGTTGCAAATGATCATGCTAGACCAGAACTAAGTGTTGAAAGTAGGTAAAGGGATATACATGATAACCTATCAGTATCTGTATTCAGACCACAATGCCCAAAAGTAGAGAGGATGGGAGGTAATGCTTGATGAAGGGATAGAAGGGGAAAGGTGAAATGTGGATATTGTTGCTGGGAAATGTCTTACAGTGTTCAATAAGAAACATTTTTAAAAACTCGTGCTCTTATTAAAAGTCTGTTATAAATATATTGGTTTACTGAAGTGAGAAAGGGGGATTTCAATTGTCAAGAAATAGAAAGATTTCTTTTCTAGTCTTATCTACCTACTATATTTATTTACATGTATATATTTAACATACATATATATCATGGGGCTGGAATGATAGCACAGTGGTAGGGCATTTGCCTTACAAGCAGTCAACACGGCCGACCTGAGTTTGATTCCAGATTATGATAAGAATGGTAGTTTCACACGAACCTTTGCTTCTCAGAAAGACTGTAGTCGTAAAGGCCCATATTATATGGAATTACACCTCTGAGGGACTGGAGTGATAGCACAGCAGTAGGGCATTTGCCTTGCATGCAGCCAGTCCGGCCGAGCTGGGTTCGATTCCTCCACCCCTCTTGGAGAGCCTGGCAAGCTATCGAGGTATCTTGCCCACACGGCAAAGCCTGGCAAGCTCCCCGTGACGTACGCAATATGCCAAACACAGTAACAAGTCTCACGATGGAGACGTTACTGGGCCCACTCGAGCAAATCGATGGACAACGGAAGGACAGTGACCAATATATATCATATACATATGTATCAGGTAACTAACTCATTTGTGTGTGTGTGTTTGCATGAGAGTGGTTTACATAACTTATTTTTTATTTTTATTTTTGAGTCATCATGAGAGACACAGATACAAAGTTGTTCATAATTGGTTTTCACTCATACGATGTACCAACACCCATCCCTCCACCAGTGCCCATTTCCCACCACCAAATTCCCAGCCCAGTTTTCCTACTGCCACCCCCTCCAACATCTTCCCTCTATGGCAGGTACTGTTCTCTACTCTCTCTCTCTCTCTCTCTCTCTCTCTCTCTCTCTCTCTCTCTCTCTCTCTCTCTATCATTTTAGCACTATGGTTTGCAATACAGATAATGAGGGATCATCATGTTTGTTCCTTTACCTAATTTCAGGACATAGTTCTTACTCAAAGTGATCACTTCCAACTATATTTGTCATAGCCCCTTCTCTACCTCAACTACTTTTCCCCCCAAGAACTTGAAGCAGGCTTCCAAACCATGGACTAATCCTCTTGATCCTTGTTACTACTATCCTTGGGTATTAGTCTCATGCCATGTTTATTTATATTCCCCAAATGAGGTGAGTGCAATCATTTGATGTCTGTCCCTCTCCTTCTAACATTTCATTCAGCATAATACTCTCCATGTCCATTCATTTAACAAATGGTTTGAGGCTTTTCGTGTTCCTGGAGTGAGTGGATGCCACTGGGGCACACTAGCACGCAACAGGGACAAATGGAGACATTACTGGCACCCACTCGAGCAAATCGATGATCAACAGGATTACAAGTGATACAACTGATCTTTGCAGGGACCACATTGAACACGTTTAATGCTTTGAATATGTATAATATGTATAATGCTTTGGGGTGAATTGTCATTTTGACAATGTTACTCCTCCTAATCCAGGCGCAGGAGATATGTTTCTATTTCTTAACATCCTCTTATTTATTTGGATTTCTTTTAGCTGATGTATTTTAACCCTTTTGGATTTAGGTGCATGTACTCTTCAGTTCTAGCAACTTCTCTGCAATGATAGCCTTGGCAGTTGCTTCTTCATTATTCTTCCTGCCATTGTGGTACTCCAATGATTCTAATATTGTTCCTCTTGGCTTTATCCTGATCTTCTCTTATCATCCGTTGGTTTATTTTGACACCCTTTTCCATCTTCTGCTATAGTTGGAGATTCTCTGCACTCCATCTTGGAACTCATTGATTCTTTACTCAGAGGCCTTCCAATGAGTTTTTCATTTGACCTACCAGGTTTTTCAGATTTGTCATTTTGATTGATTTTCATTTTCATTTTCCTCACCTCTGCTCTCGTATCCGCCTGCATTTTGTTGGCAGTATGTTCCATTCTTTCTTCGAGCTCCTTAAGCATCCTTAACAGTCAACATTCTAAATTCCTTATTAGAATGGTTATAGAGCTCATTATTACTCATTGTGTCCCCTGGGCTAGCTTCTTCACTCCCGAAGCCTGGTGGGATTTTGCGTTGCTTTACTGTCCATGATCTTTACAGTTTGGATTCTTGTGCTCAATGGTTGCTTTTTGTGTTTTTGGATGAATATTGTATTGGAGTAGAGTCTAATGGACTATGGCCTAATAAAGTTAGGTGGCTGAATTGCCCTAGTGGGTTCTTAATAGGAGGTTAATTTCTAATGAGATCTGATGGGGAAAATTAGACCATGTCCCCAGAATTCCAAAAGTCACAGCCTTGTAGATTGCATCAGCAGTCAGGTACAACTAGCTGCCTTGTAATTCCTTTTAAAAACATCTCTTATTATTTGCTTTACCAAAAATCACCATGTTTTTCCCTCAAAAAATATTTTAGCAATCTTAAAAGTTTTATGGATACAACACATTCTCTGACTTCAAACTACACTACAAAGTCATAGTAATTAAAACAGTGTGGAATTGGAATAAATGTACAATCTCAAATTAGTGAAATATAATTTATTCCCCAAATTAAATCTTAGATATATCATTGATTAATTAATAACAAAGAGCTAGGCACATTAATTAGAGGTAGGAAAGCTGCTTCAATAAATGATAATGGGAAAATTTAATAACCATGCAATGTATGAATTAACCTTCTATAATTTTATGCTTACAGAAGAGTTAATTCAAAATGGTCATAAAATATAGACATAAATATCCATATTATATATATCATAAAAATGTAGTCATAAAATACATTGAGAAAAACGTAGGCAGAATTCTTCACAATTTTGACCTCACAGAACTATTCAATAATTCAACAAAAGCAAAAGTAAACCAATAAATTATGTTAAAACATTTGTTCACTGTTTTGGAGCCACACCCAGAAATGCTCAGGGCATACTCCGGCTCTGCAATCAGAGATCACTCTTGGTAATCAACACAATCGGTCTGGGTGACTACATGGGATCCTTCATGCAAGGCAAGCACCCAGCCCTTATCTCTCTCTTTCTTAAACTAAAAAATTTTGACAGAAAAACAATGGGTACTATCAAAACGTAACACTGAGAAGGCATACATCTGACAAAAGACTTAATATTGAAGATATATAAAGCACTCACAAAGATCAACAAGAAAACTTAGAAAAATAGGAGAATTCAACAGTTGTTTCCTCAAAGTAGACATACAGATGGTCTACTGATATTTATTTATCTTCACTATTTATCTCGAAAATAAAAATCAAACAATGGAAATAGTATTTATCAAAAAGAGTTGAAACAAGTATTTGTGGGGAACATGGTAAAAAATGAGCACTCATTCAATTTTAATGGAAATATAATCTAGTTTATTATCTGAAGAAAACAGTAGAGACTGTCCTGACCCCACGCCAGGCTGTCTTCACTGGGGCAACTCAGAGAGGAATGGGTTGAATTTCCTTCCCCACCCAAGTAGAACCCCAGCAGCCGAAAACCTCCAGAACCCAACCACAACCATGCTCAAGGCTGCTCTCCACAGGCTCAGATGAGCCTCACCTATGAAGGAACCTGCAGAAAAACCCAGGTATGTGGGATCCGTGACTGAGATCTCCAAGCTTGCTTTGTACGACTGAGCCTCTTTTTCCCATCTCCCCAGGTTTCTAGTGGCTTGGAAGTCACACCCACAAACTTCCCCTGATTCCTTATACTCTCATCAATGACCAAGATCTAGAGACTATGAAATAAAGTTCCCAGAAGAGAGCAACACTGAATGTCCTGGAGCTCATGGTCTCGTTAGTGGCTATGCAACCTCTTATACTCTAGCTCATGGATATACCAAAAGTAGCACACATTTGATTGGGTTTAACATACAAGTTTGTAATCTCTTATAAAAGGGTTTAAGTGGCTCTAGGATGAAATACAACAATCTTCACACACTTTCCTCTTATGGTGGTGGGAAGGTGTACGGTGGTGGGATTGGTGTTTGAATATTATCTGTAATGAACTATTGTGAACAACTTTATAAAAATAAAATTAAATAAAAAACAAACCAAAAAGAAAACAGTACAGAAACTACGCAAGAAATGAATAATTCCTTTTCAACTGAGTAATTCCACTTCTTGGGATCTATCACCAAACACAAAAACATTTAATACAAAAAGACGTTTTTACAGCTATGTCCATTGTTTCACTATATTTTCAGTAAACAAGATCTGTAAAATAACCATGTCAAACAACAAAAGAATGGATAAAGAAATTTCTATAATTTGTGCTGTGGAACTTCTTATATATTGGAAAAAATGGAATTTTCGTTTTGCTATAATTTCAATATAACTAGATGATGTTAAATTAGGTAAAGTAAAACAAACGGAGGACAAATATAGGATTATCTCACTTATATATGGTATATAAAGAATAAAAATCTAGGAAATGGAAATATCAATGAACAAACCACGAAATTGCACAGAATTGAGATTGGTATGTGTGTAGGATAGAGGTGAAGAGTGATAAGGAAAGGGTCATTATCCTCCCATTGATCATCGATTTGCTCGAGTAGGCCCAGTAACGTCTCCATTGGAGACTTTGTTGTTACTATGTTTGGCATATCGAATACATCACGGGGAGCTTGCCAGGCTCTGCCGTGCAGGCGAGATACTCTTGGTAGCTTGCCGGGCTCTCCGAGAGGGTCGGAGGAATCGAACCCGGCTTGGCCGGGTTGATTGTGCGCAAGGCAAACGCCCTACCTGCTATCACTCCAGCCCAAGGAAAGGGTAAATAAGTAAATTAGAAGTCACATAATATAGAGGAGGAAGGTCATTGGCACTTGGTAATGAGGTGCTGTAAATACACCAAGAACACAGGACTGTAATATGTTACCCAAATAACATATTTTAAAATATCTTAATCATTCTTAAAGAAATTAATTGTGCATCAATCCTAACCTACAGAATTTGTCAGTGAGGGAAACAATTCATTGGTAACTCAATGTTGAATTCTAAATTAAATATTAAACGTAAAAATTCTTGACTAATTTTCTAGATTGCTGCATGCATTCTCACTCACCTTGGCCCAGAACTTCTTGGCCTAGAAACTGACACCCTCCCTAGGCTTTTTATAATCACATCATCTGTTTTGTGCTTGGATTTCTCTATTATGAGTCTTTGTATTTGATGTCAAATCCTCTCTTACTCTAGAAAATGAGTAGCCAACACCCTCTGTCAGTTTCTTGCCACCTTTCTACAATTGCCACATTATATGAGATTTTCTTCATTCTAGACAAATAGCTGTAACTTTCCCTTTACTTAAATGCCAATCTCTCCCCACAAATCCACAAGCTACAGGAGCATGTTTGTTGGGCAAAAAATAAGATTCTTTCCTACTGCCTAACTACAAAATTACTCTTTCATTTTTCACCGTATGAAAAATAAAATCCAGGCCCTCTAAACTATTTCCCTTCACTATGCTATCAAGCTGGCTGTCAACTATTTTCAGTTAGAAGTTTACAGTATTTCTTATGAAGATTCCTTTACATAAATATTTTCTTTCCTAATTTTGCACTACATTTTTTCTCATTTCTTTTTTTAAACTCTGTTTCTCCAACTGAAAAGCCCATTCTAGCTTGGCACATTAAAATCAGTTCAACAGATGTTGCACTCACCACTGCGTCTACGTAAAAAGTGGGTAAAATATGAGAAAGTGGCTCTCTGCTGCCCTTAGCGCTGGTATTGTCTGTGCCTGTCTCGGAGTTTTCTTTCCCATTAGCATCTCCCTGTATGTCAGCTGTCATGAAGATACTAAATTATATCATTCTTTTTCCTTTTTATACAGGCTTCCTATCTGGTCAAGCTACACAATGGCTATTCTATTCTTTCCCAGTGATTAACAATCCAAAAATATTGTCACTGAATTGCTAACCCTTTTGTTTTTTCCATATTCTGTAATATTTATCTGCAGTGTTTTTCTTGACATTTAATTCTTTTTCTTTTTTTCACTTTTAATTATTTTATCTTTTTATTTTATTTTTTTAAATGTTTATTGGTGAGACACCATGAGGTACAGTTGTAGACTTAAAAAATTTTTGTGCTTGGGTTTCAATTATACAATGATCAAATAACCATCCCTCCACCCCAGGAATTTTGCTCCATGGCTTGGAGGCCAGCTACACATGCTAGCAGAAAAGGGAGCTGAGATAGAAAAGGGAGCACCAAGTCAAGGGTGTTGGGAGGATCCTCCCAGGATGGGAGAAGCATGCTGACAGTAGACTATAGACCAAAAATGATTGCCACTCAATGCCTCTTTTGCAAACCACAACACCCAAAAGGAGAGAGAGAACAAAAGGGTATTCCCTGCCACAGAGGCAGGGTGGGATAGGGGGGATGGGAGGTGGGAGGGATACTGGGATCCGTGGGGGTGGAAAATGGGCATTTAATTCTTTTTCAAGTGAAAACACAATATATGTATAAAATAAGTCTTGATTAAAATTTTTATATTAAACTTTACTTATATATAACCAGTAATTTTTTTTTGAGGATACGTGCATTGACAATAGTATTGATGGTATTTTTCTAATTGTAGCATTACTACATTATCCACAATCCCATAATGTCAATAGAATTCTGCCATCACCCCAAGGTTGCTTCTCTTAGGTCTCCTTTGCATCTTCAGTTCACAATTCTGTCAACAACATTTCAGGATTATCTAATCCTTTGTTTTGTTTCTTTTAACATAAGTGAAATCATCAATCATTTTTAACTTCTGATTTCACTGAGCATGAAACTTAATTTATACTAGTCGCTGCAAACTGCAATATTTTATGTTTTCTCATACATACAATGGTGCATTTACATCACAATCTTTTTACCAGGCATTTGGATTACTTACAGATTTTGACTATTAGCAGGGACAGAGTGACAATAGAGGGTGAAGGTGCTTGCCTTGCACACACCCAAACAGGGTTTGACCCTCAGCGCTTCATATGCCCTCCCTGAGTGCAGAGTCAGAGGTATACTCTGAGCACATTTCTGACACGCAAACAAACAAAAGAACAAAAAAGGACAAGATGAAATATAAAAGTGTTCAAAGTTCATGGATAAAAGAATCAACATTGCTAAAGTGGTTTTTATGAATAATTATATAGATTTAACTGTAACCACTAACACAGCGGGTAGGACTTTGCCTTGCACATGGCTGACCCGGGTTTGATTCCACTTTCTCTCTCACAGAGTCTGGCAAGCTACTGAGAGTATCCCACCCACACTGCAGAGCCTGGCAAGCTACCCATGGCGTATTTGATATGCCAAACACAGTAACAAGTCTCACAATGGAGACATTACTGGTGACCACTCGAGCAAATCAATGAACAATGGGAGAACAGTGCTACAGTGCTATAGATTTAACACAATCTCATCAAAATTTGTTTCAAGGACATTCTTCAAGAACTAAAATGTCTAAGCCATTTTGAGAAAAAAAAACTCGAGTTATATTGCCTGATCTACAACTCTATAAAAGTATTAGAACAAGGATAGTCTGTTCAACAGAATAGAACTGAGAATCCAAAGACACACCATCAACTGTATGGATGGCTAATGTACAAGAAAGGATCCACTATATGAAGTAGAATATCCTCTTCAACAAATGACATTTGGAAGACTGCACAGACACATGCAAAAAATAGATAAAGCTAGGGCTTTATGTTATGGCTCTTGTTTTGCTTTGTCCTTGCTCATCTTAGGTTCTCAAATTTACCTTTGACTTGGACCATTAAATTTAGATGTGATGGATTCTTTTCTGTTTCTGTTTTCCAGTTCCTTGAACTTCCTGACAATTGGTGAATGAGTCAATTCTCAGTCTGGCAAGTTTTTAGCTATAATTTTTCCCACCAATATTTTTTCTATTCCCTTCCTTCTTTTTCTGGAACCTCTAGAATTTGGATATTGTTTCTCTTTAGTCAATGTCATTGATAAATGATGATTTTTAAATTATTATTTTATCCCTATTCTGTTTTAATGACTTCATACATTTTTGCCCCCTTGCATGCTGAATCACTCCTCTGATTCTATGATTATGTTTACTTCCTAATTTGGAATTTTTAGTTCTACTATATTTTCCAGTTTTTAGAATTCCTATTTGAGTTCTTATCATTTCTTTCCTTGTTGGAGCTCTTAGATTTTCCTCAGTTCAGTGTAAGCCTAATTACTATCTCTTTCAAGTCTTCAGGGTGATTAGAGAGTTTTGGGGTAGCTGCAAACTGTACACGTTCCCAAATGTTGTGCATTTCCTTCATATTTATATTTGTATTATTATATTATAAAACTATTTTAGATTTTTATATAGTTACCATACCTCACTACTCCAGCGATAGTGCAGTGGGTAAGGTGTTTGCCTTGAACTCTGCCGACCCAAGTTTGAATCCTCCCCCACTCTTGCAGAGCCTGGCAAGCTACCGAGAGTATTTCACTCGGATGGCAAAGCTTGGCAAGCTACCTGTGACATACCTGTGACATATTACAAAAACAGTAATGTTGTGAGATGTTACTGGTGCCTGCTTGTGCAAATTTGTGACCAATGGGAGGACAGTGACAGTAAGAGTGATCTCACTACTACCAAGTGATCAAAGCCCTCCACCACTGTTCACTCTAATGTCACTTCCATTCTACCTTCCATTTTTTTACCTCCACTTTTTACTTCCACTCATGCCACAAATCTTGGTAATTTAAGTTTCATAATCTAAGGCACAAGATTTTTTTTATCAGTCTATACTATTCATTTATTTCTCTATGTAGTACAGATGAGGGAGGTCATTAGGATTTATTGTCGTCCTCTTACTTCACTTAGGATGATACCTTCCAATTCTATGAAAGATGCAGCAAACTGAAATTTTTTTTGTATACGAGTAGTGTACATATACCACAACTCCTCTACCCATTCATCTTTTATTGGACATTTGTTTTCATCACTTGTATCACTTATATCACTTGTCATTTCGTTGCTCATCGATTTGCTCAAGTGGGTGGACGTAACGTCTCCATTCGTCCCTGTCACATGCTAGTGTAGCCCAATGGCACCTGCTCGCTCCTAGAACATGAAGAGCATCAAACCATTCATTCAGGGTCTTGACGAAGAAGTCCGACATCTCGTAAAAGAGAAGCCAGGCGTTCTTTTGTCGTCCTGTGGAATCCAGTCCATAATGACTCTAGTCCAACAGTCATCTCCAAATCGTATTAAGTGTCCAGCCCATCTGATTTTCGATGCCTTAGCAAACAAGACAGCATCCCTGATCCTCGATCATCGATGGAGGTCAGAACTCAGGATTCTTTCTCACACTTGAGTGAAGCGTGATACTCCAAGCAGAGCTCTATCGATTCCCCTTTGGGATACCCGAAGAGTCTTCTCATCCTGTTTTCGTAGGGCCCACATTGCTGAGGAGTATGTCAGTGCAGGAAGCGCAGGGGAGTCAAAAAGATGTGCCTGGAACTGAAGGTTCTTTGAATTCTTAACCACTCTTGAAAGCATTTCACACCACTCTCTTCCTCCTGTGCAGCTCAAGTGTCAGTTCGTTTCTCATATTGAGTTCTCAACCTAGGTACACATGACTGAAGATGTTCATTCCGTGAGAGCAAATGGAAAGTCAGGAATGAGTTCGTTTCTCATGAACATAGTCTTATTGAGATTAAGCTGCAGTCTGAACTTTCCACACTCACAGTCGAAGTCGGCCAGCATTTGTGCCGCTTGGTTAATGTTTGGTGTTATTCCTCAAGCCCTTTTGGTGATCTCATCAGCAAAGCGGAGGTGGTGTAGTTGCTGATGGTGTATCTTCACTTCCATTCCTTCCCTTTCCAGTCATCACATGACGTTCTCAAGGGTGGCACTGAAGAGTTTCTGTGAAATGTTATCACCCTGCTGAACCCCTCTCTTGACGTCAATGATCAATTCCTTGTAGAATGGTGAGATCCTGGTGGTGAATCCATAATATAGCTCGCGGAGGATCCTGATGTACTGAGTTTGAACACCCTGTATGGCTAGGCTTCGATGACCGCTTCAGTCTGAACAGAATCAACAGCCTTTATATTAATGAACTTTAGACAGAATAGCATCTTGAACTCCCAAGAAACCTCAGTGAGCTTGGTTATCATGTGAATATGGTCAATGGTGCTGAATTCTTTTCAGAATCCGGCTTGCTCGTGTGGTTGTCCTTCATCTAGTGTTCTGCCAATCCTATTCAGGATGACTCGAGTGAACAGCTTGTAGATGACAGACAATAGGCAGATTGGGTGATAGTTGCCAATGTTGCGAATGTCTCCCTTTTTGTATAGTAGTACTGTCCTGCTGGTTTTCCATTGGGACGGAACCTTGCATTCAGACAGGTAGTGTGTGAAGAGCCGAGCCAGTGTATTGATGAGTACTGATGGTCGGTTCTTCAGGTGTTCAAGTCTGACCTTGTCTGTGGCAGGTGCTCTTTGTTTCTTTACTGACAAGATGGCATGTCGGATTTTGGAAGGGAGAATGTTGGGCACGACATATCCATCCTGCGGAATTTGGTATGTGGCAAGTGGACGTGGCTATTAAAATTATCTGAATAGAAGCCATAAATAATCTTCTCCATTGCCCTTTTGGAAGATGTAATAGATCCATCAGGATTTCGGGGAGCAGTCATCTTGGTCTTCTAGTTGGTGAAGGACAGGAAGATGTTGCAAATACTTTTCTGTGTTCTGCCATATCAGCCAACACTACTGCTCTTCTCTCTTTGAGGTCTTCTTTAATTCCTTCTTTCCACAGCTTTGTGAGCTCGGACGTTAGATTGTGATTGCCTGAGGCTCGCACCTAACCACGATGGTGAATGACCTCTAGAGTTTCTGAAGACAGGCAGAATTTTGTGGCTTTCTCACTGTCGGCATTCCTCGCACAGTTATAGAGGTGCTGAACCAGTTGATTGTATTCCTCGTTGATGTTGTCAATGATGGCATCTTCCCATATTGCCACAATAGTGTCAAAGAACTTATAGTTGGTGGTCATTCTGGAGTTCTCTTCTCAAACTCTGCAGCCCTTTCTCCCTTCTCTGTGAAGTAGAATTTCACACAAAGTTGATGGTGGTCTGATTCCATTTGGAAGTTTAGGACAACAGTGACATCGGTAGGCAAAACAGTCAATTGAATATGATGTGGTCAATTTCGTTGTGGAAATGTCCATGGGGAACCTCCCATGTCCAATGCTTAGATTCTACCTTCTGGAACTGTGAGTTACCATGGATAGTCTTCATCAACATGATGAACTCAGACAGTCTCTCACACTGTTTGTTCCATTTTAGGCCGTAGGTCCTGATGTGGAGTTCTTTGGGTGACCTTCTCAGTCCTATCTTGGCATTGAAATCACAGTTAATGACCTTGTAGAAGTGTGATCTTTATAGAACTTCTTCAGCTCCATGTAAAACTTCTCAATTTTTCTTTGTCATAAGTTGGATGCTGGTGTGTAGATGACGAAGATAGTAAATGCTTGCAATAAACCACACTTATTCAAACATAAGCCTCCAATGTGAGTTGTTAGGCATTCAAGCATATTGATGATCACAGCCAAGTTTGTGTTGACGAGGACACCGTCACCACTGACACCTCTAATGTCGCATGTTCCAAGGAAGAGTTCTCCAGAGTCGAAAGTGGCGTGATGTTATCGATGCCTTCTCATCTCGGTCAGACCCATGACATCGTACTTGATCTTCTTCAGTTGCTCCTTCAAGTCCTCGGTGGATGCTTCCGATGTCAGACTACATGCATTGAGTGTACAAACATTCATTTTAGTCCTTCATTTTGGCTGCCTGGTTCAGCCCTGAGATTTTATCAGCCTCTCCTTGTTAGTCTTCCCCAATGCTGCCGTACTGGGGGTTTTCAGGGCCAGGGCAATGAGGCCCATTTTTGTTACTGTGTGGGCAGGATACCCTTGGTAGCTTGCCTGGCTGACCATGAGGAACAGAGGTTTTTAATTTGCTCTTACAGGTGCTTCCACCCTACCGAATGCAAATGCAAGCTTCTGTTGTAACGTTCTGCACACTGACAATCACGTACCTGCCTGTGTCTCTGGGCAGCACCTGTTGGTTCACTCTTCGCTGGTTAGCACTTTTGCCACCCTTGCCACGATAGGTGGTGAACCATCCAGGGGTCGTTTTCATATGCTGGAATTGTTTCAATAAATATAAGAATATAATGTTTTAACTTTTTGTGGTTTTGGAGCAGATGCCAAAAGAAGTGAAATCACTGGGTCATAGGAAACTCTCTTCTTACTTTTCCTTAAAAGTACCCGTATCATTTCCCAGAAAGGCTAAACCATAGTACATTAGTGTAACTAAACTCCCTTGCTTCTTTATTATGACTGTTGCTGTATGGATAGTAATGGTGAGGGTTTAGTTCTGTGTTAGCCTACGTGGTAGTGCATGATTTCCATTCAGTGCTGAGAGTTTGCTGTCTCAAGTTAACCTGATCAGCTGGGACCATGGACCATCATTCATATCTGGTTGTGCTTATCCTACCAGCTAGGACTCAACTAGTTACTGGAGAGCCCTAATAACCGTAGATATTGTATCTACAGATTCAGTACCCACTAGGGTGCTTGTATTTAACCCTTCCCAACTCTTTCTAGTATTGGCTGCCCTGGGAAGCCTTCATTGTTCAATGACCTCAAGTATTTCTACACTGGTTTCTAACTAAATGTTGGATGCTTGCAATGGAATAGAACAGCAAATACAGCAGCCAGGTGTGAACGGGAGGAGGCACCCATGCTGCTCATGAAGCCATGGCTGCCATTGGGCTTCTTGTCCTAGAGGATGACAGCTCTCCACTTGAATCCACAGCTGTGGCCTGGTTTGTTTGTGTTTTTCCACACTTCTGTCTCGACGGCACACACCTCACCCCTCAGAAGGCCACAGGTGTGCCTATTGTGAATAGTCTATGTATTTACAATAGCCAAAAGTGACTCTGTTATGTATGACTCTGGGGACTCAGCTTTGCCTTCCCACTGAGTATGGCGACTGTGTCTGGTTCTCGTGGGGTGGAACCAGAGGAATATGGTGTCTACCTATGGCAAAAGTGGAACTTGTGGCTCCACTCTCTAAAATTTTGCAAAATATTTATACAAGAATTTATAATGCATGCTATATTCAGTCTTTATGTGATTATAATAAAGTCTTTTTAAATTAGAAGTATATACAAAGAGTAACCAAGCATCTACATAAACAAATTCAGTTTTGCAGATGTCGCCTCAGTTCAGTCACTAAACATTCACATGATTACATGAATTATTTTACATCACTCAACGCATGTTTATTCAGTTTCCACTCCTTGCTTTACACTTCAGTTAGGCACTTGAGGAATATAGAACTCTAAGATTCTTGCTCTTGAAGTGTCTGACTTAGTCAGTGAGAATTAAATCAATATACTGTAAACAACTGAGAATAGCATTTTTCTCTGAATATCTTCTATGTAAGGAAAATTTTATTAAAAAAAGCAAAAACTATAATTTAGTTTCCCAGAGAGTCTATCATTTACCAGTTTTAATACTAATGTGTCTTTCTAAATGAAAACATGAAATGTAGTATAAAACAACATTTTTACATTATTTGTTATATTAGTATATTTTTCCACCTATCCAAGATCTGTAAACACTGAATAAATGAAAATGTGATAGAACAAATATTGTTTGATTTAGATATTCCAATAGTGTTCTATAAGAATTCATATATTATCTATTCATAAAAAATACTTTAGTATATGGGCTGGATCTATAGCACAGTGGTAGGGTGTTTGCCTTGCATGCAGCCAACACGGCCAATCTGAGTTCGATTCCTCTGCCCCTCTCGGAGAGCCCAGCAAGCTATGAGAGTATCTCGCCCGCACGGCAAAGCTACCCGTGATGTATTCAATATGCCAAACACAGTACCAACAAGTCTCAAAATGGAGATGGTACTGGGCCCACGCGAGCAAATCAATGAGCAACTGGAGGACATTTCTACAGTGCTACTTTAGTATACAAATTTAAGTGTGCTTCTTTCTTTATTATTAAATTAATTTTGCTTTGAGCCATTCAACTAAAGACTGTTAAACACAATGGAATGCTATTTAGCTATGAACTTAAAATGAACTGGAAATATAGTACAGCAAATACAGTGCTTGCCTTGCATATAGCAGACCCAGATTTAATCCCTGGAATCCCATATGGCCCTCTGAGTCCCACTAGAGGTGATCCCTAAGCATAGATCAAGGAGCAAACTGTGAGTACTGCTGGGTGTAGCCCAAAAACAAAACATAAAAATAGACATTAATGAAATCCTGCCATCATGGATGGACTGAGAAGGTAACATGCTTAGTGAAGTGAGTCTGATTATGAAATTATACACTGTATAATCTCTATCATATGTGATATTATAGAGAAAGCAAACAAATGAACTAAATAAAACAAAAATGAACTAGAAAATCTGCTATTAGTATGGCACGGGACTCAAAGATTTAATTAAGACAAAAGGAATAATGGTAAAGAACGGAAAATTTATTTTTTATATATTTATATTTTAGTGATATAGCCTAAATATAATGTCACAAAGTGATGTTACCTAGAAATCTTATTTTAAAAAGTCAAAAATGTTCATAAAATGTACCTTATCATGATCCTATTTATAAAAATATGTAAAATAATTTTAATATCAAATGCATTAAGAATAGTGAAGTAGATTTTTAATTTCTATATTTCATATAATTAGATGCATTAAAGTCAAAGGATATCCTCATATTATAGCTATCTTTCTTCAACCTAATAAAATTAGTCTTAAGCTATTCCTGAACACTCAACAAAATTTTATTTTTAGATATAAATGTAAGGAAATAAATCCCTCAATTTTCTTGGGTGTAAGCATATATGAATGCACATTCGTTAAAATTTTCAAAGTATGAAATGTAATTTACTTGCATCATTAGAAGAGATTCCTTGATTTGCTTCCTTAAATCATTTAAGAGATTATGATGTTGGTGGTGACTAGAAGAACACAAAACAGAACACTTCCAGAAAATATAAACGTACCTCAATTCTGACTGTGTTCCAGCTAAAGGGAAGCTGGTTGGGGGTTCTTGGACCATAAGGGTGACTTGAAGAGTACCATAAACTTTTCAGAAATGAACTCTACTACTAAGAATAGTCTTTATTTTAAAGAGCTAACTGTGATATCTGTTAATCAAATACTGGCTGGGGCTAGTGAGCAGAAAAAGATTTTCCACTTAAAATTGTTTTATAATTTAAATATAATAAAACATAAAACAACCGGAAGTATTTGTAAATCATCACATGGATCGTCAGTTTCAGCAATAATGCTAAAGTTCCTATGTGAGTCACGTGCTGGACTGTGTCGATTATTTTTGATTGATTTATTTTTTTTTGAAGGAGTACTGCTATTTATTCAGCCACTGATTAGATGATTGAATTGTGCATGAACTCCACCTTACTTTTTTTTTCTTTTTCCATTTTTTATAATTTTATTTATTGAATCACCGTGAGAGCAGTTACAAAGCTTTTGGGTCTAAGTCTCAGTCATACTATGAAACACCCGTACCTTCACCAGTGCCCTTTCTCCACCACCAAAAATCCCAGTATACCCCCATCCCACACCCTCCCCCTGCCTATGGGGCAGATGATTTCTACATTACTCTCTCTCTACTTTGATCACATTCACTATTTTGACACCAGACCCACCATTATTTAAGATTTTACCCCAACACTCAGATCAGCTGAAAAGTCAACAATAGACAATTTGTGTTCTATTGCTGGTTATGAATAACATATGATGTCGTGTGGCTGCAGTAGGGCCATGTGGTTCTGAAATTCCGAAATTTTAACACTTAAATCTGGAGGGATTTCTGCCAAAAGCCACTGGGTTTAGAGATCTGCTCCTGAGTCTCTGGGATCATGGCCGTTGAGCAGCTTGATGAGGAGCCAAAGAGGCCATTCGTGGGCGATGACTTGGGGTCTCGTTAGGGTGGGGAGGACAGGCCCGGCTCCACCTCCCCCCCCCCCCATCCCGTGAGACCCAACAAGTTTCGTCACTGCGGGCCCAAGCCTGACTGTCCAATGGCCTCTGGAGAATGACAGCCACCAAGTCGCCAAGAGGGAGCAGGCAGAGGGACAACACCCTTTCCTCCCTGGGGTGGTGCGGCGACAGTAACATACTGTGGAGTCCGGATACATTTCTGCCAAACGCCACTGGGTTTTGAGATTTGTTTCTGAGTCTCTGGGATCATGGCCGTTAAGCAGCTTGATCAGGAGCCAGAGAGGCCATTCGTGGGAGATGACTGGGGGTCTCCTTGGGGTGGGGAGGACAAGCCCGGCTCCACCCTCATCCCTTGAGGCGCTGTGTGTCTCGTCACGGGGGGCCCAAATATGACTATCCAGTGGCCTCAGATGGATGGCGGCCACTGGGCCACCAGGGGAAATAGGCCAAGGCACGAAACCTATTCCCACCTGGGTTGACCCAGCACCTGTAGCCTACTGCAGAGACCAGACGCATTTCTACCTAAAGCCACTGGGTTCTGAGATTCGTTTCTTAGTCTCTAGGATCATGTCCATTAAGCAGTTCAATCAGGAACCAAAGAGGCCTTGCCTCCAATTATATAGCTGAGCTGGAGGTGGTTTGTGGGTGTGTTTCCCACATACCTAACTTTTGGCCATTTACTTTCTTGGTAAACTTTGCCCCAAGTTTTTGGGGTCTGGCCAAAGGCACAGCAGCAATTTTGAGGTATCTGGAAGTCTGAAGGCACCATGAGGCTGCTGATGCACTCGCCTCACAGGTACAGATTGACCTGCTCGCGACACCACACCCCTGGTGTCGATTATTTTTTAAAGCCCGAGGTAACTTGATAGCCCTCTATCATTATTAATACCGTATTTCCAAGATTTAATAACACTTTATTTGAACAATATCACATAGCGTTTTAGAGATTAATAGTGTAACCAAATCAAAGAAATTAAATATCTTTGTGTTTGGAAAATGTTTTCTTACTTACAGAATGTGCCCCAATCCAGATGCAGCTTTAAAATATCTTTAATTGTGCTTTTGCAAACACCTATGCTTTGAAAATTCAAAGAAAATTTTCTGTCAACAGTAAAATTCTCACATATTAGTAAATCCACAGTTTAGAAAATGCTCAGTTCTGTACTGGCATACTTAAAGATACTATTTACTAAAGGTCCCTTCTTAATTTTCATATATAAAAATATTTTTAAAATACAAATTGTAAGCAATATAAAATCAAAATAGTTATAGGTAACAATAGCAAGGTTTTCCAATTTAAAGAGAAGTATATGACCAAACACAGTAACAACAAAGTCTCCAATGGAGACGTTACTGGGCCTGCTCGGTCAAATCGATGAACAACAGGAGGACAGTGACAGTAATTACATTTATTTTAATAATAGGCAAATGTCTTTCTAAAAGGAAAAAGTCATGTAGATAAGATTAAATATACATATACGATAAGTGAAAGAGTAGCACTGTAGCACTGTCCTCCCATTGTTCATCGATTTGCTCGAGTGGACTCAGTAATGTCTCCATCGTGATACTTGTTGCTACTGTGTTTGGCATATCGAATATGTCACGGATAGCTTTCCAGGCTTTGCTGTGTGGGCGAGATACTCTTCGTAGCTTGCTGGGCTCTCCAAGAGGGGCGGAGGAATCGAACTCAGGTCGGCCAGGTTGGCTATGAGCAAGGCAAATGCCCTACCGGCTGTGCTATCACTCCAGCCCAATGAAAGAGTGTCTGAAAAAAATATATCAATGTATACAAAAACTAAAATTTAAAGAATTAGTATAATGTAAAAGATAGTTTATGCTTCTAAACTCATTCAAGCATATAATTTCTTTCTGAGAGCATCATTCTTTAATTGAAAAGTCATTTTCCAGGAAAAAAATGTATTTATTAACAAACTCTTACAACAGGACAGATAATGTGGTAGCAATTTTCTTCATATATGCTCAAAAGAGTTTTGTAATGAAAAGAGCAAGGTAATATTCCCATCTTTGCAAATTAATAGCTTCAGGCAGGTCAAATAAATTGCCCCAGTACACGCAAGATATATTGTGAAAAACTACAAATTCAAATAAACACAAAAAGACAAAACAAAAAGGACTTAGTTTTAAGTCCTTTTTATTTTTCATATAGATGTCATTTCCCTGCATATTTTTTTTTTCCTTTTTGGGTCACACCTGGCTATACATAGGGATTACTCCTGCCTCTGAACTCAGGAGTTATTCCTGGCGGTGCTCAGGGGACCATATGGGATGCTTGGAATCGAACCCGGGTCAGTCGCTTGCAAGGCAAATGCCCTACCAGCTGTGCTATCTCTCCAGCCCCGTTGCATATTTTTAAGAATATTGTGACTGAAGCATAGTGTGTTGCTTTTTATTAAAATGAAATCAAATGGCATATTTTTAGCAAATTTTATTAATATTGCTAAACTATATCATAATCCAACTGAAACTGTCAATTTTCAAATAAATTCTTCTTCATAAGCTAATTACCTGAAAAAATGGGTCTTTGCTCTTGTTCCCAACATTTAGAGGAACATAATTAACAGGAAAAAGTAGAACAGTAATTTAAAATTTAATGATCTTATTTTCTTGGTAAATAAAAATGGCAATTTCTATTTGTAATTTAAGTTTTCAGCGAAGAAAATAAACCAAGTATTACGAACCCTTATGGAATATATATTCTACTTAGTGTAGTCAATAAAAATTAAAAAATAAATAAGGCAAATTATATAGCACATTAGAATGTGGCCATACCTTTGGAAAAGAGAAAAATAGCATGGTAAAATTGATTATTAAATATGCTAAGTAAATTTCACTACTGAGATTTTTTTTAAGGTTTCATTCAAATGGTGAAATTTGAATAAATGTCCTCTCTTAGGAGAGAGTTAGTGATGCAATTATATGTGAAACTGTCCAGCTAGAAAAGTCAAAGAAAAGGACCTGAGTAGAAGATTACTTGATATGTTCTAGGAACACAGGTAAGTAGTGTCTCTAGAGCACCAAAAGCAAAATGAGGAATTGATATTGGTGAATTCAGATGAATTCAAAGATATAGCAGGAAACCAGGCACCAAGGGTCATGCAAGCCACAGAAAATACTGTTTTGACTGTAAGAAAAAAGGCAAACCATTACAAGGTTTAAGAAGTAAAAAGACCTTCAGGTCGCTAAGTGTATTCACTAAGTGATCTGTTAGTAGAAATTAATAAAAATTAAATCCACATTTTTTAATCAAACTTTCGATCTCCTTTATCTCCTCATGTCTCTAATCACATTTGAATATCATCAGACATACATGGAAAACTCAAAAAGCATAATTTATTGATGGAAACACATTAAAGAAACTGTTTATAGTGATTCACTTCTGTCACTGTCACTTGTTCTCCCATAATTCATCTATTTGCTCGAGCAGGCCCAGTAACATCTGCATTGTGAAACTTGTTGTTACTGTGTTTGGCATATTGAATACATCACAGGGAGCTTGCCAGGCTTTGTCATGCAGGCAAGATACTCTAGGTAGCTTGCCAGGTTCTCTGAGAAGGGCGGAGGAATTGAACCCGGGTCAGTTGGGTTGGCCACGTGCAAGGCAAATGCCCTACCACTGTGCTATTGCTCCAGAGCTAATTCAGAAACGTTAAATGAAACTAACAATCAATGGTGAAATCAAGCAATGTTAGAGATATTAGGAAGCCATTCCCACAGCCATAACTTTGAAGAGGAAGAAAGTGGTAGTTACCAGAATATAGAAGTCATTTCTGTACCTTTATGGAACAGGACCATGTTTATATAGAACTACAGGCAATCTGCATCAAATTGAGGCAAAAGTGTTGTTCTGAAAATACAAATTTGTTGCAATGGGATTGATATATTAGGGAGCAATTTGAGCATAACTGAATTTGACATTTGCTTATGACAATCTTATCTATCAGGCATACTGGATGAACAGGAAAAAATGTGCTAAATGGAAATACACAAATCAGACACAGGCGTATACCCCAATTATCTACCAGCTGCCTCAGTTATCTGGGTACACTATATCAACTATATCCATCCATATCTGGCATTGCACTTTTCTTTCTTATTTCAAATAATCTTTTCAACACTTCAATAACTCATACTTTGCAGCTTTTCACAATGCCCATTTCTATAAGCAAACTCTGAGTCCTTTTCAAGGCAAAGTACCATGTTTATTGTAAAATGTGTGTACGTTGTTTACAGTTTACTTTTACAAAATTGTGTTACCGTTATTGTGTATGTGTGTCTTTGTGTGTTCATGAAAGAAAAAGATTGTGAGCAATATACCTCCAGTTCTTCCGTGCGGGCGGAATACTCTCAGTAGCTTGCCAGTCTTTCCGAGAGGTATAGAGGCTTTTGGGGTGGCCTCTAATCACCCTTGTAGGTGTTACCATATTTGAACCCTATCAAATATGGTACGACAATTGAGAAGATGGGTATTTAGTGTCTTATGATGTGTCACAAGGACGCTTTGCGGATGCGTGGGTCCGGAAAGCGTCCTGGAGTGTGGCGGCGGCTGGGTAGTGGAAGTCGTGTCGAGAGTGGAAGTCTGCCAGTGGGGTATTTATCTGGGTAGGGTGGGTCTCCTGTGCACAATTCGATCCCTGGGTGGTTGATGGAAGCAGACAGGGCAGGGTAGGGTGGGGCTCCTGATTAGAATCCCTTTGTCACCTGTGGTGGTGGGAGCAAGCAGAGAAGCTCTGTCCCTGGGTCCGCCGAGCCTGGAGTCCAAGGTCTCAGAGAGTTCCACTTACCTTGTTCTGTGGGTCTTCAGTTTTGCGTGGGTCTCGGCCGGAGCTGCCGCGTGGGTCCGGAAAGCGTCCTGGAGTGTGGCGACGGCTGGGTAGTGGAAGTCGTGTCGAGAGTGGAAATCTGCCAGTGGGGTATTTATCTGGGTAGGGTGGGTCTCCTGTGCACAATTCGATCCCTGGGTGGTTGATGGAAGCAGACAGGGCAGGGTAGGGTGGGGCTCCTGATTAGAATCCCTTTGTCACCTGTGGTGGTGGGAGCAAGCAGAGAAGCTCTGTCCCTGGGTCCGCCGAGCCTGGAGTCCAAGGTCTCAGAGAGTTCCACTTACCTTGTTCTGTGGGTCTTCAGTTGTGCGTGGGTCTCGGCCGGAGCTGCCGCGTGGGTCCGGAAAGCGTCCTGGAGTGTGGCGGCGGCTGGGTAGTGGAAGTCGTGTCGAGAGTGGAAGTCTGCCAGTGGGGTATTTATCTGGGTAGGGTGGGTCTCCTGTGCACAATTCGATCCCTGGGTGGTTGATGGAAGCAGACAGGGCAGGGTAGGGTGGGGCTCCTGATTAGAATCCCTTTGTCACCTGTGGTGGTGGGAGCAAGCAGAGAAGCTCTGTCCCTGGGTCCGCCGAGCCTGGAGTCCAAGGTCTCAGAGAGTTCCACTTACCTTGTTCTGTGGGTCTTCAGTTGTGCGTGGGTCTCGGCCGGAGCTGCCGCGTGGGTCCGGAAAGCGTCCTGGAGTGTGGCGACGGCTGGGTAGTGGAAGTCGTGTCGAGAGTGGAAATCTGCCAGTGGGGTATTTATCTGGGTAGGGTGGGTCTCCTGTGCACAATTCGATCCCTGGGTGGTTGATGGAAGCAGACAGGGCAGGGTAGGGTGGGGCTCCTGATTAGAATCCCTTTGTCACCTGTGGTGGTGGGAGCAAGCAGAGAAGCTCTGTCCCTGGGTCCGCCGAGCCTGGAGTCCAAGGTCTCAGAGAGTTCCACTTACCTTGTTCTGTGGGTCTTCAGTTGTGCGTGGGTCTCGGCCGGAGCTGCCGCGTGGGTCCGGAAAGCGTCCTGGAGTGTGGCGACGGCTGGGTAGTGGAAGTCGTGTCGAGAGTGGAAATCTGCCAGTGGGGTATTTATCTGGGTAGGGTGGGTCTCCTGTGCACAATTCGATCCCTGGGTGGTTGATGGAAGCAGACAGGGCAGGGTAGGGTGGGGCTCCTGATTAGAATCCCTTTGTCACCTGTGGTGGTGGGAGCAAGCAGAGAAGCTCTGTCCCTGGGTCCGCCGAGCCTGGAGTCCAAGGTCTCAGAGAGTTCCACTTACCTTGTTCTGTGGGTCTTCAGTTGTGCGTGGGTCTCGGCCGGAGCTGCCGCGTGGGTCCGGAAAGCGTCCTGGAGTGTGGCGACGGCTGGGTAGTGGAAGTCGTGTCGAGAGTGGAAATCTGCCAGTGGGGTATTTATCTGGGTAGGGTGGGTCTCCTGTGCACAATTCGATCCCTGGGTGGTTGATGGAAGCAGACAGGGCAGGGTAGGGTGGGGCTCCTGATTAGAATCCCTTTGTCACCTGTGGTGGTGGGAGCAAGCAGAGAAGCTCTGTCCCTGGGTCCGCCGAGCCTGGAGTCCAAGGTCTCAGAGAGTTCCACTTACCTTGTTCTGTGGGTCTTCAGTTGTGCGTGGGTCTCGGCCGGAGCTGCCGCGTGGGTCCGGAAAGCATCCTGGAGTGTGGCGACGGCTGGGTAGTGGAAGTCGTGTCGAGAGTGGAAATCTGCCAGTGGGGTATTTATCTGGGTAGGGTGGGTCTCCTGTGCACAATTCGATCCCTGGGTGGTTGATGGAAGCAGACAGGGCAGGGTAGGGTGGGGCTCCTGATTAGAATCCCTTTGTCACCTGTGGTGGTGGGAGCAAGCAGAGAAGCTCTGTCCCTGGGTCCGCCGAGCCTGGAGTCCAAGGTCTCAGAGAGTTCCACTTACCTTGTTCTGTGGGTCTTCAGTTGTGCGTGGGTCTCGGCCGGAGCTGCCGCGTGGGTCCGGAAAGCGTCCTGGAGTGTGGCGACGGCTGGGTAGTGGAAGTCGTGTCGAGAGTGGAAATCTGCCAGTGGGGTATTTATCTGGGTAGGGTGGGTCTCCTGTGCACAATTCGATCCCTGGGTGGTTGATGGAAGCAGACAGGGCAGGGTAGGGTGGGGCTCCTGATTAGAATCCCTTTGTCACCTGTGGTGGTGGGAGCAAGCAGAGAAGCTCTGTCCCTGGGTCCGCCGAGCCTGGAGTCCAAGGTCTCAGAGAGTTCCACTTACCTTGTTCTGTGGGTCTTCAGTTGTGCGTGGGTCTCGGCCGGAGCTGCCGCGTGGGTCCGGAATGCGTCCTGGAGTGTGGCGACGGCTGGGTAGTGGAAATAGTGTCAAGCTATCCGCTGGGTAGTGGAAGTAGTGGCAAGCTATCCACTGTGTATTCGATATGCCAAAACCAGTAACTACAACTGGTCTCATTCACCTGACCCTGAAGGCTTCACCGACATGGCAGCACTGAGAAGGATGAGAAAGGAGAGGCCGACAAAATCTCAAGGCCGACCTAGGCTGCCACAACGAAGGAAGACAAAAATGATCGTCTGTACTTTCAATGCACGTACGCTAGCATCAGATGCATCCATCAAGGACCTGATGGTACAAGCGCGAATGATCAAGTACGACATCATTGGTCAGACCGAGACAAGAAGGCACGAATCTCACCATGCTGTTTTCGACACCGGAGAAGAATTGTTCCTCGGAACATGCGATAAAAGAGGTGTTGGAGGCGTCGGTGTCCTTGTCAACACAAACTTGGCCAAGAGCATTGATTCATTCGAATGCCTAACAACCCGAATCGGACGTTTACATTTGAATAGATGTGGCTCACTGCCTGCAGTTTCTATCTTCGTTGTCTACGCACCAACATCTCATTATGATGAAAGAGAAATCGAGAAGTTCTACATGGAGCTAGAGAAGTTCTATAAAGAAGACCACACCTTCTACAAGATCATTGTGGGTGATTTGAATGCCAAGATAGGACCGAGAAGATCAGCTGAAGAACTTCACATCGGGACCCATGGCCTAGAATGGAACGAACAGGGTGAGAGACTGTCTGAGTTCATCATGTCGACCAAGACCATTCATGGTAACTCACAGTTCCAGAAGGCAGAATCTAAACGATGGACATGGGAGTCTCCCGGTGGACGATTCCACAACGAAATAGACCACATCATATTCAATCGACGGTTTTGCCTGACTGATGTCGCTGTTGTTCCAAAATTTCGAACGGGATCGGACCACCGTCTCCTTCGTGCAAAATTCTACTTCACAGAGCGGGGAGAAAGGGCTGCAAAGTTCAAAAAGAGAACTCCCAGAATGACCGCCAACTGGGAACTCTTTGGTACTATTGTGGCAACATGGGAAGATGCCATTGTTGACAACATTGACGAGGAATACGATCGACTGGTTCAGCACCTCCATGAATGTGCGAGGAACGCCAAGAGAGAGATAGTCACAAAAAGTCGCCTATCTTCGAAAACTCTTGAGCTAATTCGCCAGCGTGATTTGGCGCATGCCTCAGGCAACCGCAAGCTAACGTCCGAGCTTGCAAAGCAGTGCAGAGATGCGATCAAGGAAGACCTCAAAGAGAGAAGAGCAGAAGTACTGATAGATGCGGCAGAAGCCGGGAAAAGTATTCGTAACCCCCGCCTGTCCTTCGCCAACTATAAGACCAAGATGACTGCCCTCCGACGTCCTGATGGATCCATCACATCCTCCAGAACGGCAATGGAGAAGATTATCCATGACTTCTACTCAAATCTCTTCGATAGCCATGTCTACTTGCCGACATACCAAATTCCACAGGATGGGTATGTCGTTCCTAACGTTCTCCCTTCCGAAATCCGACACGCCATTTCGTTGGTAAAGAAGCAAACAGCACCCGGCCCAGACAAGGTCAGAACTGAACACCTGAAGAACCTGCCGTCAGTACTCATCAATACACTGGCTCGGCTCTTCACTCGCTACCTGTCTGAATGCAAGGTTCCGTCCCAATGGAAAACCAGCAGGACCGTACTACTGTTCAAGAAGGGAAACATCCATGACATTGGCAACTATCGCCCGATCTGCCTATTGTCTGTCATCTACGAGCTGTTCACTCGAGTCATCCTGAATAGGATTGGCAGAACACTAGATGAAGGACAACCATGCGAGCAAGCAGGGTTCCGCAAAGGATTCAGCACCATCGACCATATCCACACGGTAACCAAGCTCATTGAGGTTTCTCGGGAGTTCAAGATGCCGCTCTGCTTAACGTTCATTGATTTAAAGAAGGCCTTTGATTCTGTTGAGACGGAAGCGGTCATTGAAGCCCTAGCCAATCAGGGCATTCAAGCCCAATACATCAGGATCCTCCATGAGCTGTATTGCGGATTCACTACCAGGATCTCACCATTCTACAAAGAAGTGATCGTTGATGTCAAGAGAGGGGTGCGGCAGGGTGATACCATTTCACCGAAACTCTTCAGTGCCACCCTCGAGAACATCATGCGACGACTGGAATGGGAAGGAATGGGAGTGAAGATAGATGGTCGGCAACTACACCACCTCTGCTTTGCTGATGACATTGTTTTAATAACACCAAACATCAGCCAAGCGGCACAAATGCTGGCCGACTTTGACCGTGAGTGTGGAAAGGTAGGACTACAGCTGAATCTTACGAAGACAATGTTTATGAGAAACAGCCTTGTTCCTGATGCCCCATTCGCTCTCAATGGAACGACCATCTCCGAATGCAACAGCTATGTGTACCTAGGTCGAGAGGTCAACATGAGAAATGACCTGGCACCCGAGCTGCGCAGGAGGAAGAGAGCGGCTTGGAACCCCTTCAAGAACGTCGAAGAAATAGCTAAGAGGACGAAGAACCTCCGGCTCCGGGCACATCTCTTTGATTCCACTGTTCTTCCTGCATTAACATATGCCTCAGAGACCTGGGCCCTACGCAAACAAGATGAGAACGCCATTCAGGTCTCCCAAAGAAGAATAGAAAGAGCTATGCTTGGAATAACACGTTTCACTCAAATGAGAGAACGAATCCGGAGTTCTGACATCCGTCAACGATCAAGGATCAGGGACGCTGTCTCATATGCCAAGGTGTCGAAAATCAGATGAGCTGGTCACGTAATGAGATTTAAAGACGACCGTTGGACTAGAGCTGTTACTGATTGGATTCCACGGGATGTCAAGAGACCGCGTGGCCGCCCACCTACCAGATGGTCAGACTTCTTTGTCAAGATCATGAACGATCGGTTTGAGGCCCTCCATGTTCCCGGAGCGAAGAGATGCCATTGGGCTACACTAGCACGCGACAGGGACAAATGGAGACGTTACTGGCGCCCGCTCGAGCAAATCGACGACTAACGGGAAGTTAAGTGATTAAGTGATTAAGTGATACCTCCAGTTCTATAGTTCTGTGGTTTTAATTGACTGATTTCACACAGTATAATGATTTTGGAAGAACTCAAAAAATGTCTGATTATAGCAAAACTATATACCCATAGGTCTTTCAGTCACACCTGATACTTTGTACTGACCAAAACCAGTATATACCAGAGCAAAGAATCCCAATGTCATAGGATGAAGATTATCCTTCTTGGAGGAGTACAGTTAAAAAGGCAATGTGAAGTATTCAGGAAAGGAATCTTTTAAATCAAAGTCCAATATTTTTTCATTATTTTTTCAAGAGAGCCCGGCAAGCTACTGAGAGTATTCGATATGCCAAACACAGTAACAACAAAGTCTCCAATGGAGACGTTACTGGGCCCGCTCGAGCAAATCGACGATCAACGGGAGGGCCTTTACCTTTACCTTTACCTTATTTTATATAGTCATTCACAATAATTCATTACATTTAATATTTGAACACCATTCCCATCACCATTATAACTTCCCACAGCCATATTTCAAATTTTCCCACACCAGTTCCAAACCCCAAAGCAGAAGCAAAATAATTTTGTATTGCTTCTTATGAATCATCCCCTAAAAATGGTTCATTGAAGTTTCCTTAGAGGAAAGTGTGTGAAGGTTGTTGCATTTCATCCTGCAGCCATTAAGCTTTTGTATGTGCTACTCTTGGTACATCAGTGATGCAGAGTGTGAAAGGTTATGTGGCCGCATTGGTGGCCACATAATCTAGGAATTCTATAATTTAGAATGATTGTACTTCTGATTCACTCATGGGTGAGGTTCATCTGAGCCTGTGGAAAATGGCTGTGAGCATGGTAGCAATTGAGTTCTGGAGGGTTTTGGCTGCTGAGGTTTTGTTGGGGTGGGGAGGGAAACTCACCCACCTCCAACCCCCAAGTTGCCCCAGTGAAGACAACCTGGTGTGGTGTCTGGACGTTCTATGTTGCTCTCTTCCAGAAGCTTTATTTCTGAATCTTGGATCATAGCCATTTCTGAGATTATATTGCACCATAAGCAGTTTGTGGGCATGACTGCCATGCTTCTGGTAAACTAGAGAGATGGGAGAAGAAAGCCCATTCCTTCCCTGTGCAAGCTTGGAGATTTCAGTCACAGATCCTGAGCACCTGGGTCTTTTCTGCAGATTCACTCATGGGTGAGGCTCGTCCCAGCCTGTTGAATATTTTGTAGATAAAATCTTCTCCTTTGATTTCCAAGGTCTTGCTTGAAATATAGTTCAAAGAATAGAAGGTTCAGCAATTTTTTGCCTGGCAAGCTACCGAGAGTATTCGATATGCCAGACACAGTAACAACAAAGTCTCCAATGGAGACGTTACTGGGCCCGCTCGAGCAAATCGACGATCAACGGGAGGGCCTTTACCTTTAAAAATTTTTTGCAATGTGTTAGAAAATCTGTTCTTGTAACTCTCCACAAAACTACCCAGAGTCTACTTTGGGATGTCAGACGAGGAGGGAGGTTGGCCACACCCAGGCTTGCTCTGGGAACATTTCTGGTTCTGTGTTCTGTGTCCTGCTGGTACTTGGGGGAGGACCCACATCCCACAGCAATGGCCTAACTCCACAGCTTCACCACTGATCTTGAAGAGACGTAAACCCATGACATTCTGCTGAAATTCAGCAGCTGAGTCCTTCAAATCCTGAAATTACTGGTGCATGCAGATGTCTAGACACCACCAAACTCCACCAAACTGACAGCCCAGCAGGAGCACACCCAAAAAATGGGAAGTAGCATAAAAATTCAACTATGCTCAAAAAACCAAAACAACACATTAGGCTCAACTAATAGCAAACAGCTTAGTAATCCCTCATACAATGACTTTAATGACCCCATTGTGAGATTTGACAATATTCCCAAATTTTCTTTTACTGAAGTATTTTTGATAACACTATTAGCCATTTTGTTTAAAAAAATAAATTAATTTGTGTCTGCTTAGGAGGCAGTCTTGGGGAGCTGGTGGGAAACTGAGGACAGTTGTGGAGGGAAGCTAACACTGATGGTGGAATTGGCATGGGAAAATTAAATGTCTGAGACAAGTTTTTTTTAGAGTAAATGTCATTTATTTTAAAGCGAACTGTGAATTTATTAAGGGAAATGAAAAACAAAAATTTGATATGTATAGTATGTAAAAAATCTTATATCTTTTCATAAATGTTTCTCTTTGAAAATATTAGCATTTGTAGATTTTCCAGAAATAACAGGAAACAATAGTCTTTTTGAAAGCATTTTTAAAAATTTAAGATCTTTCTCACGTGGATTTTATTTATTTATTTATTTAGTTATTTTTATTTTTTTGAATTACCATGAAATATAGTTACAAGCTTTCATGTTTGAGTTATAATCACATAATGATCAAACACCCATCTCTCCACCAGTGCACATTCCCCACCACCAAAATCCCAGTAGACCCCCCCTTCCCCTGCCTGCATGGCAGACAATATTCCCCATACACTCTCTCTACTTTGGGGCATTATGGTTTGCAATGCGCACACATCTCCCATCCAGACTGATTCCTCCAACCATCATTTTCTTAGTGATCCCTTCTCAATTACAGCTGCCTTCTTAACCCCCTCCCTGTAATCTCCACCCCCACCCCGCCACACTCATGAGGCAGGCTTTCAGCTATGGAGCAATCTTCCTGGCCCTTGTATCTACTGTCCTTGGGTCTCAGTCTCACGTCGTGTTATATTATACTCCACAAATGAGTGCAGTTCTTCTATATCTGTCCCTCTCTTTCTGATTCATTTCACTTAGCATGCTACTCTCCATGTCTATCCACTTATAAGAAAATTTTATTACTAACAGCTGCATACTATTCCATTGGTAGATGAACCAATTATTTTTTAAACAGTCATTTGTTCTCCAGAACTTGGAACAACTTTATTATTAACAGCATTGTAAACTATGGTTTTCAAATAAATTTTTTAAATGTGAGGGTTGGAGACACAGTACAGAAAGTTATGGGGTGTTTGTCTTGAATACAGTCAACTGGGTTCAATCCCCAGCTGTGTATTATTCCATTGGTAGATGTAACAAATTTTCTTTAAACAGTTATCTGTTCTCGGGCACTTGGAACAACTTTATTATTAACAGCATTGTAAACTATGGTTTTCAAATAACTTTTTAAAATGTGAGGATTTGAAACACAGTACAGAAAAGTTATGGGGTGTTTGCCTTGTATACAGTCAACTGGGTTCAATCCCCAGACCCCATTTTATGAGTCCCCTGGGCCCCACCAAAGTGATCCCTGAAGTAGAGCTAGGAGTAGGCACTCCTAAGTATCAGAAAGTGTGCCACACTTCCAAGACTCCAGGAAAATATAAAAAGGCCATTATAATCAGGTCTTACTAATTATTGCTGACTATGCTGCCAAATATTACTTATCAGATTGTTTTAAAAAGGAGTTCCTTAAACTAAAATAAGTATGACATGATAATTTTTAATATTAAATATTTTAACTTTACGAAATAGTGAAGCCTATAAAATTTAGCTGACAAAGAAATATTAATCAAATTAGACTTCTTTATACATTACTTTCAACACCCACTGAAATAAAGGTCATCTTTTACTGTCTGCTCTATCATCAGCTCCCTAAGAAGATTCTCCAGTTCATCTGTTCCCAAGTCCTTAGAATTAGCTCTGACCCTGATTTCATTGGTATGAGCCAAATAACTGAATCATCAACTTGTTTTTTTTCTCTGTAGTTCTTATTTATTTTTCATTTGTTACATTACTAATTCTTATCTGATTCATGTCTTTATCACTGATTATATTAGAAAGCGTGAATAATCTAGTTAGTGATCTCTTAAATATACTATTTCCTTGCATCAGTTGGTTTTATCAAAACTTCTGCCTCCAACTAAAATTTATGTCTCCCCTAAAACTTGTGATATCTGTTATGCTCCCAAATTAACATTTGACCTTTACACTGGAATTTGCACGATGTCCTTCTCAGCCACATCATAAACCACAGACAGACTAAAAAGTCTACAGGAGTCCCAATACCTATCATCATGTCCTCATTTATACTTTCTTCTTTCATTTGTGTCTTTTAAAATATAATCCATTTACTTCAGATACAGTTTTATGAATAGATCTCTGGGATTTTTTTTTGCTCTTGGTATTTTTTTTGAGTTATCCATTTATTTCATGATTCATATTCATGTTCGTATTCCTTAAGCACCCTATGACTCTGAAACTTTTCTCATCCTGTTTACTAAACTTGTTGGTGAAACCATTGTCATCTTTGACATGATACAGTGACCTAACCCTGTTGAAATATAAGCTAAAAATAATAGAAATTTAGATGCTTCTTCTCTACCCTTTTGAGTACTTTCTAAAAGAAAAACAGTATGGTGGTTGTAGTTCTTGAACCATTGGCAGTAGTATGGGAAAATGTATGAATAATATCATCCAAGAGGCAATGAAGTCTGTGGAACCAAGCCCTGTGACCAAGGATGAATAAATACTGCCAATTTCTTCACCACAAGTCTAAACCCACCCATAGATTATCAATAGTAAGCCCAAATTTTCTTGTATATAGTTCAAAAGACCTGCTGGGAGAAGTGGGTGGTTTGAATCTGATATTTTGCTGTCTCTTTTGCCTCTGTTTGTCACAGCAAATAAATATTTCCTTTTACCCAAAAACCTTTTTCCCCAAAAAACGTGGTTGGCTTCAGTGCACAAAGTACTGGAAGCTTGATAATCAATACCTAAATATTCTTCAGAACCTAACCTTGCAGATTCTCAATTTAAATAAATTCTCCTGAACCCCATTTTTTATTGAATACAGATACCAAAGATTTATTTCTAGTCTTTTCTGCTTTAACTAGTGAAACCATTTTTTTTAATTTGTCTATTGAATCACCGTGAGAACAATTACAAAGTTTTCAGGTTCAAGTCTCAGTCATACAATGATCAAACACCTATCCCTTCACCAGTGCATATTTTTCACCACCAAGAACCCCAATATACCCTCTATCCCACCCCTCCCGATGCCTGTGAGGCAGATGATTTCCACTTAACTTTCTCTCTACTTTGATTACATTCATTATTTCAACAAAAGATGCACCGTTATTATTTGAATTTTTCCCCCAACAATCAGACCTGCTTAAAAAGCATTGTGAAATAATATTTTCTATTGTTGGTTATGAAGACCATATGATGTCTCATGGCCACAATTGCAGCCGCGTGGTTTTGGATTCCTGATATTTTACTAATTAAGTCTGGAGGGATTTCTGCCAAAAGCCTCACAGTTACGAGATTGGTTTGTGTGCCTATTGGTCCATGGACATGCCAGAGAGAAGCTCATGGTGGGCAACTCATGGCCTTGGCGGGGTCGGAAGGATGTGCCAGTTCCACCCCCCCCCCCCCCCCCCCAATCTCATGAGGCCGCTGTTTCACCGTCACTTTTGGTTCAAACCTGGCTGTCCAATAAGATCTGAGATGGCGGCCATCGTGCTGCTGGGTTGGGGGGGAGGAGGAAGAGACAAGACACTTGTTCCCTCTGGGGGGTGGGGGGGGTGGCACGGTGCCATAATTTAATGCATAGTCCATTCATATTTCTGCCAAAAGCTGCTGGGTTCTGAATTAGGTCCGGGCAACTCTAGGGCCATGGTGGTTCCAGAGAGCTTCTTGTGGAGGACAACTCGTGGCCTCGGCCAAAACATTTTTTTTTTTGATTTCCCCCATTTTATCCCTGGTGTGCTTTTCCACAATACACAAAACTTTTATCTGTATTCCAGGTAGGTCAATTCCATTTTCATCATAAAAGACTAAATGCTAGACTGTTTCAGTTATACCAATTACCTATCCTTTCTTCAACCCCCACTGCCAGCTGTCTTTGCTGATTATATCATTATTTTAAAGTTCCTGTAATTTAGGAGCTGTAGCTATAGGACAAAAGGGAGGATATTTGCCTTGCACTCAGCCAATCCATGTTCAATCTTCAGCATCCTATATGGTCCCCTGAGCACCATTGATAGTAATTCCTGAGTGCGGAGCCAGGATTAACCCCTAAGTGTCACTGTGTAACCCAAAACCTTATAGGAAAAAATGATTCCTATGGTTTTCTAACATCCTAAAAACTATCTGTGTAACATTTTTTTCATTTTTTATAATTTTATTTATTGAATCACCGTGAGAGCAGTTACAAAGCTTTCGGGTCTAAGTCTTGGTCATGTAATGAAACACCCATACCTTCACCAGTGCCCATTTTCCACCTCCAAAAACCCCAGCATACCCCCCATCCCCCACCCTCCCCCTACCTGTGGGGCAGATGATTTCCACATTACTCTCTCTCTCTACTTTGATCACTTTCAATATTTTGTTTGTGAGTCTGTGATTTGTGTGACTCTTCATATGTGTTACATGTAGGAAAGATAATTTGGGGGGGTCTGTCACTTCTTCGGGTTGTAGTTCTTTCATTTCTGCTCTCATAAGTTCCTATGCTTTATTGAATACCTGCATCATTGTTTCTTTGCACTCATTACACCTCCTCAACACATTGTCTGTAAAGTCTTTATCTGAGAGGTTATATCTGATTAGTACTATTTGATCCTTTAGGGCTACTATCTCAACTCACTAAGTGTGGTGAGATTCTGCACTGCTTTTACATTGTCAGTGTTCAAATTTGACGGTAAGTCTTTCCAATTCACTATCGTTAATGCCTCCGCTTCTAGGGAGATCTCTGGGGGAACCTTATTGGTAGTGGTCTTTTCCATTGGTGTTGAAGCTATTTTGATCCAATTTGATATCACTATCAAAAATTGGTTGTTTAGAACTTCTTGCGCTGGTTCCAAGAAAGGTATTCTGTGTCTGCCACTACTCTGCCTGTAATTCAAAGTACTATGATTTCTTACTACCACAAATACTTTTGTGAGTTTTTGAGGAAATGGTGATTGGTGTAGCCGGGTTGTTCCAGAGTGAGCTCAGTACAAGAAACCAAGGTGTGTTCCTTGTAAGATATGAAGGTGAATAACTTCAGAGATGAAGTTTTTCTAATTGGTGAGCGAGACCAGGTGTCTACTCCATAAGCTCCGGTACTTGGGTGCTTAGTCCTGCTCTGTATTTGTACCTGGGCAGGGGTGCTAAGCAAACTGGTCAAACCAAGGTTTTGCTGAGATGGTGACTGAGGTCTTCTTAAATTTGTTAAGTTAGGCTTATGCTTTACCTCCATCACAGGTTATGAGCAAAGTAAAATTTCCCTTAAATACCTTCAAAGATTTGCATGTGCTCAAATATATGTTGGTCATTACCTCAGCAAATTATCTCATTTTTTAAAAATGAAAGCATATTTTCTTTTATAAAAAGGTTTGGTAGTGCCTGAACACTCTAAATATATATGCAAATACTACCTTCATACTAACAGATTAACAATGCCTTTAAAAGTTGCCATTAGAGATGCAATTCAAACCTACTTTTCATTAAATTTTAATCCCATTGTAATTTCCTTTTCCAGGGTCCATTCTCAGTTTCAATGTCTCCACAGCGCTCTTTAATTTTAATCATTAGGGAACACAGCAAAACAAAGCCATAATTAAATTGGCATGGGAAAGTTATCATTGCTACTTATCGGTTCAATCTTTAATATATTAAATATCTTCATTGCCTGTTGATTTAAGGTAATTGTTTATATTTTATTCCACTAAAATTGCTGCTATAATATACATGCAGGTATTCTGTTTTGCACAGATGTATAATTAATTTATGTAATTAAAATGATAACTTAGTTGCTTCTAATAAGTTATAGTGATTTATATAATATAATAAATGTTTTAAGAGTTCCAATAGGAAGAAAATTTGCTTTACACAGAATAAAACTTTAAAATAGGTATGTCTGCTATTTGAGTAAAGTGAAGAGAAAGAAAAAGGAAAAAATAACTATCTAAACTATCATGATTTCTAGTTTAGAAAACTCTTACTTTAAAATTCTAAATATTTAGACAATTCCTACAAATCACTAAGGAAAATGCATTTTCCAGATGGTCAACTATACAAGGACTTAAAAAAAATTAACTTCTCAAATTTAAAAAAATGTGGGGTGGGGAGACTTGGGGAAAATTTCCTAATTTGGTGAAGACTAATTTTTCTATTATTTTTTTTATTTGAAGCACTGTTATTTACAATATTGTCGATGAAAGGGTTTAATGCACACAATGTTCCAACACCCTCCTCTAAAGCGTCCACTTTCCTCCACCATTGTCTCAAGGGCCCCTCCTACCCACTCATTCCCAGCTTGATAAATTCAATTCTCAGGTCTCAATTCCCAGGTTCTGTTGTCTTTGATGATTTATTACCCCCTCACTGTATTTTTTTATATCCATCATATGTAAAAGATACAAATACTGAGTAGTATTTGTACCTCTCCATCTTACTGATTTCACCCACCATGATACCTCCAGTTCCAAGGTAGCAGCAAACTGAATTTTGCTTTTTTTTATAGCCAGGTAAAATTTTATTGTGTAAATATCCCAGTTTCTTTATCTAGTCAGTGAAGTTTATAAAAATATGATCATATTCAACACAGGTGAGACAACACTGTATAATGACAAAAACGTTCTTGATCAAGCCTTAACCAAAATCCTGAGCCCTCTACTCCATTGGACTCCATCTTTTCCAGATCTGTGTAACTCAAGTTTTGCAAGAATGCTGCTAACTCGGCTTAGCAAAGAATCACCCAGCCCTCAGTATCTGATCACTGTTGCACATTCTTAGTGAGAATGGAAGTAATTTCTTCCAAATAAACCCCTTCCCAACTGCTTCTTTGACTATAAAGTTCCACTTGTCCTTGATGTATTTGGAATAGGGCCCAATTTCATTCTCTTATTATAATATTCTTGATGCTTTTCTTTATAGTTCTGGAAGGTTTTGTCTATTTTAACTACTATTGGAATAAAAATTTTAACATTACGGTTCAGTGATTCATGTTAAGTACAAACTCATTATTAGATACTCAAACTTCTTAAAAAGGAAGCTAAGTAAATGCCTTTGAAACCATTTTATTTACTGTCTAATATACTGGAAATACATCAATAAGTTCTACTTCTGAACCATAATTCAAGCAACAACTCTGACAATTGAAGCAGAGATTTTGATCCCCAATCCTTAAAGCAAAATAGGTTTGAAGAACAAATGTTTACTTTAGTCAATGCTTTTACTATGTCCTTTCTGAAAATGAAGACTTGTACTTCATTTACAAGGTTTCCAGCATTAATAGATAGTAAGGGAAGTCACTTGTTAGAAGTCCCAAGAATACTATTCAGGAAATCTCCAAAAGAGGAAGAATTTGCCCAAATCTATAGGCATTGTTAGTCAAATCAGATGGTAGTTTCTTGGCTTAGTTTCTTAGTCTTTTTGACTTTAAAAATCTATTGTGAATCCTACTTCCAACCAAGTAAACTTAAAGATGTCTATATGGCTTATTACCATTTTGATGAAATTATAACGAGTCTAAAAATGAGATTACTTCTTTTAAAAATTGGAATAATAAAAGAATATGCCTATAAAGTGACATATTACATTTCAAAAAAACCCCATAACATTCTTGTGGGTTAACAGATTCTTGCCACATTCATTATTTTAGTTATCTACCCATGAACTAGATGCTGATATTTCACAGTCTCCCAGTCCATAATATTATTTTTTTTTAGTTTTCTCCTGTGTCTGGGGACAATTCTCTGTACTTACATTTTTACATTTTTTTCTTTATTTGGGTGTCACACCCAGTAATTCTCATTGATAACTCCTGGCTATATATGCAAGAATTACTCTGGCAGTATTAAGGGGACCATACATGATACTAGGAACTGAATTGTGATCAGCAGAGAACAAGGTAAGCCCCATATTGTGCTATTGCTTTGGGCCCGATGTTTTACATTTTAATTCTATCTATATTTTTCTTCTACTGTCTTTACCTGGAAAACGAAAACCTAACTTCCAGATATTTATAACGTTTGTTTTGCATACAAAGAAATCCTGCAAGCTAAACCCTATGAAGCACCTTCAAATATTTTGAATGCTCATGGCAGAAAGGAACAGTACTTTTGAACACAAATATAGTACTAATTCTACGACTAATAAAGCTTTCATTTGTGATGGTACTCTATTTAGAACAAAGCTTATATACATATAAGCTAGAAACCTTATCTGGGGATAAGGGGATATATCACTGTATCACTGTCATAGCGTTGTTCACCAATTTTCTCAAGCGGATGCCAGTAACTTCTTCATTCATCCAGGCCCTGAGATTTTAGCAACCTCTCTTTACTCATCCTTCCCAATGTTTCACAATTGGAGGCCTTTTCAGGGTCGGGGAATGAGACCCATTATTGTTACTGTTTTGGGCATATTGAATACTCCATGGGGAGCTTGCCAAGCTCTTCTGTGTGGGGAGGATACTCCCGGTAGCATGCTGGGTAGTCTAACATATATATACCTTAACTTCTTGATCCATTCTTGTGTAGTTAGACATTTGGGTTGTTTATTATCTTGGCTAATGTACTTAATGCTGCAATGCACATAGGTGTGTATTTATCCTTTCAAATTAATGCTTTCACGCTTTGAGAAGAGATATCAAGAAGTGGTATTGCTGGGTCAAATGGGAGCTCTATTTTTATTTTCTGAGAAATCTCCATATTGTTTTCAATAGAGGTAACTAAATGGTACCCCTAAAACAGTAAATAAATGTTCCTTTCACCCCTGCCAACACGGATTATTTCCAGACTTTTTGAAGCATACCATTTTCTCTGGTGTAAAATGATCTCATTGTTTTGATTTACATTCCCTTAATAATAAGAACCAATGAGCACTTGAACTACTATGATCATTTTATGAAACAAGGCTCTTTCCAACATTCTTCCACAGTGGTGATTCTCAAGCTCTTTCTGACTTTATCCTCAGGCTGATCTGATTTTCACCTGTGCCTTCCTTGGAATATCCTGGGGCCCAGAATAAACCATTAAACCCATTTTTGAGAAACACTGAGTGTAGAGAAATGAACAGTGACATTCTTGTTTATACTAAATGTCTCTGAAAAGCAGGCAAGTTTGTTTAAATGCATAACACTTTAAGACATGCACATATAATCAGCTTTAGATAAATTTCTCACTTCTTACTAATAGACTTTGCTATCAAATATTGAAGTTTCCTTCATTCTATAACAGTTAATAGTCTAATAATAAAAACCTTTCAGGATGAAAGCATCTGTAATATGATATCAAGTAAATTGTAAAAATTAAGTCATGGTCATTCTCTGTGGTGGATATAAAGCCAACAGTAAAAGAGCAAGGTTGATTCCCCACCCTCTGAAATGTGAGATTACAATTAATAAGGCTTGGAGGAAAACTTCATATTTCAAAATGAAGAGAAGCCATATAATTAAAACTAAACTTGATTTCTAATAAAAAAACATTTAAAGCATTTAAAGATATCCTATTGGTATTAAAGTAGTTTTGTTTAACTTCCATAATATTTTCTTAGATCTCGAGGAAGACAACACTTTAAGGGTTACAATTATTTACATTTAGCAAAATATAAGTGAAAATGCACAGAGTGCATATAGAATAGTACTAGTGGGTTTTGTAAGTGGGTTTTCAATTCCATAAATTAATTTATAAGCACTTCAGAAATTCAAAATAAGGCACTATGAAAAATTACACTTGCATAGTTATCAAGTAAAGGGTCTTTTGTGCATTATCTACACATGGACTGTCTTGTTTACAAGCTTCATTTTCTTTCTTTAATTGAAGGAATGAAAAGCTCTAGGAATGCTAAGGAAACAGCTATGCTACAAGCCCATATGCTATCTTATTAGATTTGGCTTGAAAATGTGTTTCATTTTCATTTTCATTGCAAAGGCAAATTTCTATCTCCTTGGATCTTTAAAATCATATGTCTGAATTATTTTATTTTACATAAGTATGGAAAACTCTTTTATTGTGCTGTTTTAAGATTATTGAGTATTTTTCTACCATTTCCCTTTACAAAATAACAACAAAAACAAAAGAACACATTTGCATAACACTTATACTGTCAAATCAATTTCATATACCTTGTCTCATTTTCTCCTTCCAAAGCTTTATGAGGTATGGAAGTTGGTATTATTTTGCACACTTTATAGATAATGAAACTGAGGTACAGAGAGTTTAACATACTTGCCCAAGGGCATATAGCTAATAAAATGATAAAACAGAGTTACAACTCAGATCTTCCTTTTCTGATCCACAAAACAATAACTCATGTGCAGCGATTTCCCTATATTTCCTCAAAATCTTAATTCCTAATCTAACCAAGCTCTGACTAAGAGACTGGGCCAAATATTCATCCATTAATCTCATAACCAGAGTCGGAGAGAGAGGTACAGTAGGTAGGGCACTTGCCTTACATGTGGCCTATGTTGGTTCTATCCGTGACATTATTACGTTTCCCTGTGTACCAGGAGTAATCCCTCAGCACAGCTGCATATGGCCCAAAATTAACAATCACAACCAACAGTATATTCTTGTGCTGAGCCAAACTCAGAACTCAGAAGCTAGAGCTGCCCGCCCCACCTATTTTTTTTTGGTAAAAAATGGCCAGTGCTAAATTCTACTTTTCTGGGTTGTTGTAAGAACAAGATGAGTCAAGTTTAAGCAAGCAGACTTTGCACTTGAGTCAAACTTGGTTAAAATATTTTAGAAACCTAAGCAAGTTACTCGTCCTTCCAACAATGGGAAGGACGAGTAACGAGAGGCTGCTACTACGATACCTTCCATTTCCTAAATATATATGAGACTTCTCATGGATTCTCAAATTAACTGACATACTAAATGTAAAGCTTCAGTGATAGATAAGTGGTAAATTCTACTAAATATTTCCTAAGTGAATAATAAATAAAGGGGTATTTCTTAAATATTAGTTCTTGTCATATTCTTGTCTTTCTTAAAACTCTATTTGATATTTAAAACTGTAATCCATGATTTCACTCCATTGTTTACTTCATTGACTAACAGTAATAGTTACATTGTAGATAGATGTCGAACTACATTTTTAGAAGAACCTCAGCTTCTTTCTACAAATCCCCCTTCTCCATACGACAGGCTTGGCCACTGGTCTTTCAAAGGTTTTCACAAAAATAAACCCATTTTATTAAAGCTGCTATATCCACTGGGTCCCTATAGCACTGTTAAGTTTGTTTTTACTTCTATTACCTTGAAGCCAGGGTCAAGAAGCTGAACGGTAGCTTAGAAGATAGGGCTCTGCCCAGAACTTCAAGATGTTTTCCCCAATGCAGGCAACTAGAGAACCAAGGACTTGCCAAGTCCGTTACCAGCCCAGTGCTTTACACAGGTGTACTGCTATTGTTTGAAGCAGAATACCCTGACTTAAAGCAAAATAAAGTTAAATTGTGGAGACCAAGATCTTAATTTAAGTAGGTCAGGATCTAATGAATCAAGAAATATCACCCGATGGATCAGAAAATTTTTAATTTACAGAAGAAAAGTCAAACTGGATAAATTCTATGAGCTGGAATTTGGGTTATATCTAATTAGAACTTTCATGTATCTGATAAGGGAGCATTCGGAGACTTGAGGCAGAGAAGGAAGTAACTTTGTGCCCCCACCCGTTCTGGTTGTTATTTCATGGGACACAAAACAAAAGCCCTCCCCCACATCCAGGTCAGCTGCCTCTGAACCGATCAAAGACTGGCTGTCAGGCTGTCTTTTCTTCGCAGGGTGTTAGCAATTCTTCCCACTGAAGGGACTCTATAATTCCCCAATGTGTCAATGAAAGCAGGGTGTGAATTCTTCATGAATTTCCCCTACTCTTCACCTTTCCACACACATACACACACAACAGTGAGAAAATTTTGGTAACGGGCTAAAATTCCCATAGTGAATAGATTTTCATTTTTTTGTGCATTTTACTGCTATTAGCTTTCCTTTTCTCGTTTTTTGAATCTGCTTCAAATTACAGACTCCCATACCTACCTGACTTACTTCTTCCAAGCTGCCTAGGAACAATTCACTCTTTTAATAAAAGCGCATTTATCAAGGTTTCAATTTCACTTTTTTCCTGTAGCACTGAGATGAATTTGGATTTGTAGTGCACATAGCCAATGATCATCCAAAGCAAAAATAAATGCATAGCACATCAGCTATAGATCATTGGAACACATGCCATCATGCTCAAATTTAATGGGTCTCAGGAGTAATTCTTTACCTCCCATGATATATTTCTTCCCTTAAATTGTGTAAGAATTGCCTCTCAGCAGTTCCTATTCCCAGAGGAAGGAGCTACTTATTACTTACTTAAGACCCCTACTCTCTTATTGCGACCCTCCGTCCTCAAGCAATGTCAGCTTTAAATAAGATTTCAACCCAGGGTAGAGTACATCTCCTATAGGGGATGTGAAAAGAATTCATCCTCTTTCTCACACATTTGGTCTTCAGAGAAATGCATACTGCCATCCTTTCTTTACTGGGGAGCATCTCCTGTCTTTATGACATATGGAACTTGGGGGTGAAAAAGTCTGCCAACATAGTAAGAGGTTAGTTTTTGTTAAGTAAATGCAAAGGAAGAATGTTTAAAACACAGAATATTGTATATCTTAGTTGATGAGAAAATTATGCTGAAATTAATACAAGATCAGAAATATCAAGAGGATAGAGATCATGTCATAATTTTAAAATTTACATCTATTCCAAATCTAAATAAATATATTTTAGAGACCCCAGAATCCTAGAGAATGAGAACCACTAAAACTAGATGAGGAATACTGTATTATATACAGGAAGACCAAAGTAATTTCTGGTAGACATCCGAAATAAGCAGCTGAACAATAAAATCTTTTCACAAGTTTCTGGAGCACTTTATTTAGTTAATGTGTAATACTACAGACAAATCACAAGACCTACTGACCAGTTTGTTGATTTCTTGACATACCAAATCTACAATCTCAGGTTCTCAGTGGCATCATTAGCAAATCTCCAGTTACCTTGGAGTAGGAAGGTGATGAAAAGCAAAGGCATTATTGTTAATTTTATAATTTTGTATCTTATTAAATTTTATAAATTCTATCTCCATTAATACTGCTAGAAAGACATCTGCCTTGCACATATTACTATGCCTAATATATACTAACATTTTATAACTTGAGGAAATGTATTTCAAAATTAGAACATTTTCATATATTATTTGCAATACTTCATATATAGAGAATATGTGTGTGTGTGTGTAAAATTTAATTTATGGAGTGTTATTCTAGTACTAGTATTAATACTAGATACTACTACTAGTATCTAGTATCTAGTTTAGGTGATACTCCTGACAATACTCAACCATGTCTCACTTGGTTGATAAATACATGGACCCTAAAGTTAGGCCTGAGAACAACCAAGGTGAAAATGTTAGTTCCTGGCCCACCATGGTGATGCTCAGAAGGTCATCTGGTGCCAGGGATGGAACCCTGGTCATGTGTATGCTCACAGAATTATCTCCTGGCTCCTTTTTTAAAATCTTTCAGCTATTACTCAGTTTTCTTTTAACTTATTCTCTTCCTATCCGTCCTCATCCACTTCACCCGACTGGATCTACCCCAGCTCAAGTATTCAACTTAGAACACCTTCTTTTCAACCACAGATATCCCGCTGAAGAGACTCAACATTTATCAGTTTTGCCATCTCCAAATCAGAAACAATGTTTGTTTACAGTGACTAATGGAAGTATGGATGCACAAAAAACTGAAAATGCAGTGAACTGAATATTCAAGAAACTTTTATAAATATTAACCTATTTCATAGAACAAGGAGAACAACCATTTGTGTATCTTCTCGTAAATAGGAATTAATGTTGGCTGGTGTTATGAAGTAATATCTTATTAAGGGTTCTTCCTTTCAAACCTTGTGACGAATGACTCACCGTTTTGTTCAATCCCTAGAACTGTCATATGAACTGAGTACAGTTTAAATGGTGCTGCTGTTTGTGTCTGGCAGCTTGGTTGTCTGTGATCCCAATGCCAAAAACAATTTCTTACTGCACTGTAGCAAGGTATGTATGAGTTCCACACTGGGGGAAAAATACTGCAATCACAACTGCTAGTCATCACTAAAACTTAAAGAGACTTGGAAATAACAAAAAACAATAGTATTCCCTGGGAGCATGAACAAAGTGTGTGCAAGCATCAAAAATAAAGAAATAAAATCCAAAGCACTTCAACTCTATTTACAACCCCTGGAAAATATTGAAATCGAATGTTTATTACTGAAAATGTCTATGAATATGGCACCTAACCAACATAATAACAAGAAAAGTAAAGCAAGGGAGAAAATGGAGAAATTAACATTGCATCAAGTTTATAATTATTATTTATATTATGAGTACTCTTATAAATTATAAATATATTTTATACAATACTAAAACTTTAAAAAAATTATATCACTTAATCACTTATCTTCCCGTTAATCGTCAATTTGCTCGAGTGGGCGCCAGTAACATCTCCATTTGTCCCTGTCGTGCGCTAGTGTAGCCCAATGGTATCTGTTCACTCTGGGAATACGAAGAGCCTCAAACCGATCGTTCATGATCTTGATAAAGAAGTGTGACCATCTGGTAGGTGGGCGGCCACGCAGTCTTTTGACATCCCGTGGAATCCAGTCGGTAACAGCTCTAGTCCAGCGGTCTTCTTTAAATCTCATCACGTGACCAGCCCATCTGATTTTTGACATCTTGGCAAATGAGACAGCGTCCCTGATTCTTGATCGTCGACGGATGTCAGAACTCCGGATTCTTTCTCTCATTTGAGTGAAACGTGATATTCCAAGCATAGCTCTTTCGATTCTTCTTTGGGAGACCTGAATAGCGTTCTCATCTTGTTTGCGTAGAGCCCAGGTCTCTGAGGCATATGTTAATGCAGGAAGAACAGTGGAATCAAAGAGATGTGCCTGGAGCTGGATGTTCTTTGTCCTCTTAGCTATTTCTTCGATGCTCTTGAAGGCGTTCCAAGCCGCTCTCTTCCTCCTGCATAGCTCGGGTGCCAGGTCATTTGTCATGTTGACTTCTCCACCTAGGTACACATAGCTGTTGCATTTGGAGATGATCGTTCCATTGAGAGCGAATGGGGTGTCAGGAACGAGGCTGTTTCTCATAAACATTGTCTTTGTATGATTCAGTTGTAGTCCTACCTTTCCACACTCACAGTCAAAGTAGGCCAGCATTTATGCCGCTTGGCTGATGTTTGGTGTTATTAAAACAATGTCATCAGCAAAGCGGAGGTGGTGTAGTTGCCGACCATCTATCTTCACTCCCATTCCTTCCCATTCCAGTCGTCGCATGATGTTCTCGAGGGTGGCACTGAAGAGTTTCGGTGAAATGGTATCACCCTGCCGAACCCCTCTCTGGACATCAACGATCACTTCTTTGTAGAATGGTGAGATCCTGGTAGTGAATCCGCAATACAGCTCACAGAGGATCTTGAGGTATTGGGCTTGAATGCCCTAATTTGCTAGGGCTTCAATGACCGCTTCTGTCTCAACAGAATCAAAGGCTTTCTTTAAATCTATGAACGTTAGACAGAGTGGCATCTTGCACTCCCGAGAAACCTCAATGAGCTTGGTTATCGTGTGGATATGGACGATGGTGCTGAATTCTTTGCGGAACCCAGCTTGCTCGCATGGTTGTCCTTCATCTAGTGTTCTGCCAATCCTATTTAGGATGATTTGAGTGAACAACTTGTAGATGACAGACAATAGGCAGATCGGGCGATAGTTGCCAACGTCATGGATGTCTCCCTTCTTGAACAGTAGTACGGTCCTGCTGGTTTTCCATTGGGACAGAACCTTGCATTCAGACAGGTAGCGAGTGAAGAGCTGAGCCAGTGTATTGATGAGTACTGATGGCAGGTTCTACAGGTGTTCAGGTCTGACCTTGTCTGGGCCGGGTGCTGTTTGCTTCTTTACCCAGGAAATGGCGTGTCGAATTTCAGAAGGGAGAACATTGGGAACGACATATCCATCCTGTGGAATTTGGTATGTAGGCAAGTGGACATGGCTATCAAAGAGATTTGAGTAGAAGTCATGGATAATCTTCTACATTGCCATTCTGGAGGATATGATAGATCCATCAGGACATCGGAGGGCAGTCATCTTGGTCTTGTAGTTGGCGAAGGACAGGCGGGCGTTAACAAAAACTTTTCCCGGCTTCTACTGCATCTACCAGCACTTCTGCTCTTCTCTCTTTGAGGTCTTCCTTGATCACATCTCTGCACTGCTTTGCGAGCTTGGACGTTATCTTGCGGTTGCCTGCGGCATGCGCCAAACCACTCTGGCGAATAAGCTCGTGTTTTTGAAGACAGGCGTTTTTTTGTGGCTATCTCTCTCTTGGCGTTCCTCGCACAATCATGGAGGTGCTTAACCAGTCGATCATATTCCTCGTCAATGTTGTCAACAATGGCATCTTCCCATGTTGCCACAATAGTGCCAAAGAGCTCCCAGTTGGTGGTCGTTCTGGGAGTTCTCATTTTTAAACTTTGAAGCCCTTTCTCCCTGCTCTGTGAAGTAGAATTTTGCACCAAGGAGACGGTGGTCCGATCCCGTTTGGAATTTTCGGACAACAGCGACATTGGTCAGGCAAAACTGTCGATTGAATATGATGTGGTCTATTTCCTTGTGGAATCGTCCACCGGAAGATTCCCATGTCCAATGTTTCGATTCAGCCTTCTGGAACTGTGAGTTACCATGGATGGTCTTGGTCGACATGATGAACTCAGACAGTCTCTCACCCTGTTCGTTCCATTCTAGGCCATGGGTCCCGATGTGAAGTTCTTCAGCTGATCTCGGTCCTATCTTGGCATTAAAATCACCTACATTGATCTTGTAGAAGATGTGGTCTTCTTTATAGAACTTCTCTAGCTCCATGTAGAACTTCTCAATTTCTCTTTCATCATAATGAAATGTTGGTGTGTAGACAACGAATAAAGAAACTGCTGGCAGTGAGCCACATCTATTCAAATGTAAACGTCCAATTTGGGTTGTTAGGCATTCGAATGAATCAATGCTCATGGCCAAGTTTGTGTTGACAAGGACACTGACGCCTCTGACACCTCTTTTATCGCATGTTCTGAGGAACAATTCTTCTCCAGTGTCAAAAACAGCATGGTGAGATTCATGCCTTCTTGTCTCGGTCAGAGCAATGATGTATTTGATCTTTAGCGCTTGTACCATCAAGTCCTCGATGGATGCATCTGATGCTAGCATACGTGTATTGAAAGTACAGATGATCATTTTTGTCTTCCTTCGTTGTGGCAGCCTAGTTCAGCCTTGAGATTTTATTGGCCTCTCCTTTCTTATCCTTCTCAGTGCTGCCATGTTGGTGAAGCCTTCATGGTCAGGTGAATGAGACCCATTGTAATTACTGGTTTTGGCATATCGAATACACAACAGATAGCTTGTATATATAAAAAAATTATATATACAAATGAATAATCTCCCGTTCTCTAAAAAATCTTTCCTATTTGCTACAACATCAATGAAAACGAGAGGTATTATACTAAGTGAAAAAGGTCAAAGAAATAAACCAACCAAGTACTGGATGATCTCACTCATAGTAAATAAATATAGATAAAGCCAAAGAATGAATAATATTCGGGGGAAACAGTGTCAACAACAGAACTGAGTTTCTGTAAGCAGGGTATGAAAGGAAAGGATATATGGTTTGCATAGAGGGTCTTTAAGCAACTTTGGTGGTGAGAGTGGTAACACTCCACCCTTAAAACAAATAGACATTTTACACGTTTTGACATAAATTTTATATCAATAGCTTAGAAATTTAAAAACTAACCATTGTTTGGTGCTGATGTGGTAGTACAGTAAATGAAGTGCTTGCCTTGCACGCAGCAGAAGCAGGTTTGACCCCCAGCACCCGATGCAGTCCCATGAAGCCTCCCAAGTGTGGCCCACAAACAAAACACACAGTCATTTGTGAAGTAGAAGGTAGGTAGGGAAGTTTGGCACTTGCCATGCATGTGGTTAAAATCAATTTGAATTTTCAGCACACATACGGTCCCCTGAGAATCACCAGGACTCAATCACAGAGCAAGAAAATAGCCCCGTGGTTCCACTGATGTGTCTTCTAACCCCAAGTAAGTATTAGTCTCCATCAGTGATAGAACACTTACCTTGCATGTGGTTTGATCCTTAACATCATTTAAAAAATAATAAAAATTTAATCCTTGGGCTGGAGCGATAGCACAGCGGGTAGGGCGTTCGCCTTACAAGCGGCCAACATGGCCGACCCGAGTTCGATTCCTCCGCCCCTCTCGGAGAGCCCTGCAAGCTACCGAGAGTCTTCGATATGCCAGACACAGTAACAAGAAGGTCTCCAATGGGGACGTTACTGGGCCCGCTCGAGCAAATCGACAATCAACGGGAGGGCCTTTACTTTACTTACTTACAAAGTAATCCTCAAATTAAAATACGTGTATAGTTATGGTTATGTCTGAGGCTTATCCAAGTGTGTGGAGAGTGGCTCCAGTAAGGCCTTGGTTGGGGCCTGGAAGTGTTCAGCTGTTGGGCCCTGGCGAGGATAGTCAGACACAGGGTAGGAGACTCTGCCTTGTGCTCTCCCGGGAGCTTGTTGTGATAATCTTTGGATCCTGGCCTTTGTTGGGGTTACACGGCAGTTGGAGGGTGTAACTGTTTAGCTACTGACAGGTCCAGTCCCAAACCGTGCAGGCTTAGAGATCTCAGTCCCGGGTCCCACACACCTGGGTTCCTCTGCCACGCAACCGGGATGAATGGAGACGTTACTGGCACCCGCTCGAATAAATCGATGAATAACGGGGATTAAGTGATTAAGTGATTAAGAAGTATAGTTATGGTTGTATGTGGATGAAAGCTTGAAATTATCAAAAGTTGAGCACTCATTAAATCTCACGTATGCTTGCATGTTTTATAGTTAACTGGTAGTGTTAGACTGTGTAATAAAAAGAACACATACACATATTTCCTGGTGTATATAAATTAGACTTCAGTTACATATTCATTACATAGTTTATTTTTCTTGCTTTAATTTCAATAATAACTCTGACTTTTATTGTTATAATTATGAGCTAAATTGCGTTCCATTGATGGAAATTATATAAATGAATGTTATAGATATTGTCAACAAAACATGAAATTTTCAAAACTTCATCAAATATTGTCAAATTTTTAATTAAAATAAGTTTTCATTCTTTAAATGATATTTTATTAAATGTGTTTTGTAGATGGTTAAAATTATGAGATACATATTTAATAAATTAGTATTGAATTTTAAATATAGTATAATACAATATTTCCATTTAGTGCTTTTGAAATTGAATTACCAAAAAATGAAAGAAAGAAAATTTAACCACCATTACATCTCATGATGGAGACGTTACTGGGCCTGCTCGAGCAATTCGATGAACAATGGGAGAACCGTGAACCGTGACATCCTGATAAAGTCACAATTCAGGGCTGGAGAAAGAGCTCAATGAACTGAGTTCATGGTATGCATGAAGGAGGCCCAGAATCAACCCCTAGCCCCACCTGGTAACCTATAAACAGATGGTAGGAACTTCCAAGCACAAAACCAATGGTCTTGATTACTGCTGGGTGTGATCCCAAAATAAAACAAAAAATAAGAAAAGAAACACTCAATTACTGCATTCTATGTCCTCTTCACTGCTAACATAAACTCTAAATTACCTCTAGATCATGATATAAACAAGTTTCAGAGTAAATGCCAAAGTTCTTTCATTGCAAAAACCCATTAGTCATCATTTACATGAGTTGTAAATCTCACACAATTTTATTTGTACCTCCAGAAGCAAAAATTGGAACAGGAAAATAAAGAGCTCCCCTTGTTACTGAAAAGTATGCTTCATTGTACTGCAAAATATATTACAGTTATACTATCTCAGAAGAAACATTTGACAAGTTAACTAATGTGTCTTTTCTGCCAATGAAGCATTTCTGTCTATCTAATCCTTCCTATACTATAAAGCAGTGTCAATCATATTAGGCAGAAACCTCAAACTTTTACCATGTTTGCACATTGTCTCCTTTAATTTCTAGGACATAGATCTAAGACATGGAGATGATTTTCACTATGGCCTGAACAGAGTAGTTGGCACAATGGAAGAATGGATGTTTAGGACTATAGGTTGTAGGGAGAGAAAGGAAGCTTCTGCTTTGGCCCTCTGGATTCTTCTCAGGTTGATTAGTCAAATAAACAGCTTAGGAAAAATAACTAAATCTTTACTCATAAAAACCCATATGAATTTAACCTTCTATTCCAGGAAACAGATTCTTTTTGCCAGGTCAAGTGTCTAGTGATTAGCAATTATATTTAATGTCAGAAGAATATCTGTTGAAGCAACAGCAGTAAATTTAAAAAGCTTGAAAGTGCTCTTCTCTCTTGTTTCAAGTTTAATCTAATCTAGACTTCTACATATGACTTATCCTACTGCAATATGTTTGTAAGTGATATGCAGTATTTCAAACTCCATCTGTAAGTATATGCCCAGAGGACCAAATAACCTGTGTAGCAGAGTGCAACTGGGTCTCATCCAATATTGGACATTCAGGTGAAAATATACTTAGAATATAAGAAAGGAAGAAAAGCTGCTCACCACAGCTTCTATGCAGTTTTAGATTCCATTTAACCAGGAAAACTCAACATTATAAAACAAATGAAAGACAGTTTAGGAATAACAAGTACTCTATTTTACAAACATAAGCTTAAAAATGAATTAAAAATAAGACACCCATCCCCCATTCCAAGAACTAAAGATTTACAGTCGCCAAAGGAAAACAAATATGTCAAATTGCTGCTTAGTCCTGTCCAAGCAAAAATCCAATCAGGGCAAGGTGACTTATCAAGTTGCCATGATGACCTATCACCATTATAAATATGACAATTCCTCAAACAAAAAGAAAAATGGGCTATCAATGGATATGTGTATATGGATATTAAATATGAAAAACAAGACATAAAATGGTCCACTAGCCTTGGCAGCGTTACCCCAGTGGTGCGGAGACGGGCCCTCCAGCTGAGATATGTGTAGCATGCCGACTTGCTGTGACCTAGGGAAGGCTGCCAAGGATGTTTTCAACAAAGAATATGGCTTTGGTATGGTCAAAATAGATCTAAAAACCAACTCTTGTAGTGGAGTGGAATTTTCTACTTCTGGTCATGCCTACACCGATAAGGGAAAGCAATGTGCAACCTAGAGACCAAATACAAGGTCTGTAACTATGGACTTACCTTTGTCCAAAAGATGAAACACAGACAATACATTTGGAAAATACAGACAATACACTTGGCTGACGGGTTGAAGCTGACTCTTAATACCATATTTGTACCAAACACAGGAAAGAAGAGCGGGAAATTGAAGGCCTCCTATAGGCGGGAATGTTTCAGTCTTGACAGTAGTGTTGACAATGACTTTTCTGGACCAACCATCTATGGCTGGGCTGGGTTGGCCTTTGAAGGTTGTCTTGCTGATTATCAGATGAGTTTTGATACAGCAAAATCCAAACTGTGTCAGAATAATTTTTCCCTGTATACCAAGGCTGCAGACTTCGAGCTGCGTACTCATGTGAACGATGGCACTGAATTTGGAGGATCTACCTACCAGAAGGTTACTGACAAGGTTGAAACATCAACAAACCTAGCTTGGACAGCTGGCAGTAACAACATCCGTTTTGGCATTGCTGCTGAATACAGGCTGGATTGTAGAAGTTTTCTATCTGCTAAAGTAAATAATGCCGGTCTGGTTGGACTGGGTTATACTCAGACCCTTCGACCAGGAGTCAAACTGACATTATTGGCTTTAGTTGATGGAAAGAACTTCAATGCAGGTGGTCGCAAGGCTGGGCTGGGATTTGAACTAGAGGCTTAATGTGATTTTGAGTGAAGCATAAGATTTTCCTCTGGAGGTGTAGAGAAATGAACCCACTATGTTTTGGCCTTAAAATTCTGTGAAATTTCAAAATGTTTTATTCTTCCAAAGAATTATAATCCTCCCCACACTGAAGTCTATAGAGATCACAGGTCCATTCTAAGGGAGGTGCTTGAAGGCATGCCTGGGAGTTGACATGTTTTGTGCCACATTTCAATGCAGTTCTTCAGTGTTATCTTAATCATTTTTCCTCAGCAACAATGAAGTGTCATGTTACACAGGAATGACCTGATCCTCCAGTTGGTGCATCAAGTCCTGCATGTCCCACATCACTTGTTCATGATCTTTTAATATATTGGTTTTTGTGCTACAGTGGAATCTTTGGTTTTGCATCACAGTAAAATAAAATAAAATAAAATAAACCCATTACACTTGAAAAAAAGTAAAATAAAATGGTCCTCTATTTCAGAGTCTAGATGTTATTAATTAAACATAAAGAGTTTTAGGTCTATCAAGAAATGTTGTTGAAAAGGGAATGCCCTGCCACAGAGGCAGGGTGGGGTGGGGGATGATGGGGGTGGGAGGGATACTGGAATTCGTGGTGGTGGGAAATGTGCACTGGTGGAGGGATGGGTCTTTGATCATTGTATAATTGGAACTCAAGCACAAAAATTTGTAAGTCTACAACTGTACCTTATGGTGTCTCACTAATAAAAATTTAAAAAAAAAGAAATGTTGTTGAAAAGATGCCTCCAGACCCCTTGCCAGGCTGTCTTATCTGGGGAGGGGTGGGTGAACCCACCTCCTTGGAACCCCAGCAGCTGAAAACCTTCAGAATTCAATCTCTGCCTTTCTCATGATCCAAATGTTCAGGATGAGCCTCATGCAAGAGTGAATATGTTGAATAATTCAGTTATGTGGGTTTTGTGACCTAAATCTCCAGGCTCTCACTGAGTCGAGAATGGGCGGCCTCCCCCACAATCTCCCTATTCTTTTGGAAGCCTGGCAGTCATGCCTCTTTGCACCAAATAAGGTATTAATCTCAGTGATCCAGAGACTCATTAATAAATCTCCGAAGATAGCAACAAGATGCAGAGATGGCTCTGGATCCAAGTCACCATTGTTAAAAATTTAAGTCCAGCTCTAGCTCCCTATTTAAAATTTAGAATGCCGCCATCTCATACTACATGCCACTGATGCATCAAGAGTAGCACGCCAGATATGATGTGGTATAAAGTAGAATGCAAGTGATCTCAGTAAAAAAAAAAAATAGCACAAAGGCTCAACCTGTAACATGTTAGTAATCTCTTATACAAGCCTTAATGGCTCCAGGGTAACATACAACAATCTTCACACATCTTCATCTAAGGAAACCATTTGGGATCATTTTTAGTGGATCAGTCATAATAAGCCACACAACAAATTATTTAGGTATGGGCTGGAGTGATAGTACAGTGGTCGGGCATTTGCCTTGCACGTGGCTGACCCAACCGATCCGGGTTCATTTCCTCCTCTCCTCTCAGAAAGGCTGGCAAGCTATTGAGAGTATCTCGTCTGCACGGCAAAGTCTGGCAAGCTACCCATGATATATTCAATATGCCAAACACAGTAACAAGTCTCACATTGGAGGGTTTACTGGGTCCACTCGAGCAAACTGATGGACAACAGGACAGTGATAGTGACAGTGATAGGTATGCTTTTGGGGCAGGCTTGGGTGGTGGTGAAAAAATTCAAAATAATGGGGTGGGAAAGTGAAATAGTGGTGGGATTGGTGTTGGAATATTGAATGTAATAAATTATTGAACAACTTTAAAAATTTAAATTAAAAATTAAAAAAAGAAATGTTGATATAAATGCATTATAAATTTATAGAAATATGTATTTTGTACATACATTTGACATGGAGAATGTATAAAATTCTCTATTCATATAGGTGTACACAATTACATGTGAGCATATTTTAATAAGTGTAAGTTATCCTGTAAGTGATCAACACTGTCTTCAAATATTGGGAAGCAAATAAAGTCACTGATTTATAAGGGAAGCTAAAATAAACGAAAATGTACAACTTTAATAATTAATAGAATAAAATTGTAAAGTTTCTAGCACAGCAGTAGGGAGTTTGCCTTGCACACAGCCAACATGGCCGACCCGAGTTCGATTCCTCCGCCCCTCTTGGAGAGCCCAGCAAGCTACCGAGAGTATCTCACCCACACGGCAGAGCCTGGCAAGCTCCCCGTGACGTATTCGATATGCCAGACACAGTAACAACAAAGTCTCCAATGGAGACGTTACTGGGCCCGCTCGAGAAAATCGATGAACAACGGGAGGGCCTTTACTTACTTACTTTTACTTACTATCTAAAAATATAGTCACACATATTGTATAGTATCTGGGACAGCCAGCGCAGGCCCTGGACATGGGGCAGACAGTGGAGGAAACGACGGTCAAGCCAGTTGGTTGATCAGATGCCATTTATTCCACTCTCCCCACACGCCTGCCCAGTTTCCCTGAGCCTGCCATTCTAGCCTCTCACTGCCTCTCATTCCCATCTCTTAATGTCTCTCCCACTCCTCTCTCAGCTCCATCTTGCAGCCTGGGCTCTTTCCACGTGCCTGCTCCTGTATTCTTCTTCTCCATTCTCTCTGTCCCCCTTGCTATTCTCTCCACAATCCTACTGCCCTGCTCTCTCTCTCTCATTCTCCAACTGCCCAGCACTGGCTGACACTGCCCCCAGCCAGGTAGCAAAATCAACATAAGAAAGCCCTTCCTGAAGGCCCACCAAGTTCAAAGGGAGCACCACCTAAAAGGTATCCAAAACTGCTCAAGAACAAAATACTTCCGAAGGTGTTTTTCTCCTTTCATCAGTCCAATAACTATCAACATATCAATACTAGCTATTTTTGTATGGGCACAGTAAGAGAGAACATTAAGCCTTGGAGGGCAGCTCTCCTGGGAACATCTTGCCACAGACTCAGACTACAGCGCCCAGGCCAGATTAATAATTCCTAACCCTAGCAGTGTCCAAATCTAGTGATTACTTTTTGGATCATGACAGCATTTGTCCATGACCAAGCTCTTAACTTATAGTTAAGCATTATGGCACTTTGGCCAGGTCCATCTCGATGCCAGGGTAGCACATAGCTTACCTGCTTGCCCTGGTTCCATCTAGTCCCTCATTGGGACCCTGCTTTTGGGGGCATTAGGAAGTGAGGGCAACTGAGGCTTAAGTTGAGAAAGCAGACGCCCAGAAATGAAATATCACTGAGAGTCACATTACAAAAGCGCGTCTTCCTGTGTCCATACAAAAAGGACATTGCTCTGAATAAACTATGCAAAGAACTTAGGAAGAAAAAAATAGTGTTTTCAAGTCAAGAGAGCACAAAGAAAGAAGCTACGAATAAACACAGAGGAATGGGAGCACTGTGATAGGAGCAACCCAATAAACCTAAACTACCTGAGTCTAAGCAGAAAGGACAAAACAGTGTTATCCTTCATAGGATATCTTACCTTTTAAAGAAAAACAAAAGAAATGTTTGAAATTACCTTGTGTATCAAAAATGTTTCTATTTCAACGAAAAATTAGGGGGCAAATCTCCAGTGGAGTGAGTCAGTAACAATCAGGGATATATATATATATATATATATATATATATATATATATATATATACCATCACTATGTTCAGAGAACAAAAATATTTCCGATAAATGTTTCCAAATCCGAATTTAAAGAAACCAGAAGGAAAGCATGAGTCATTGAGATGCCCTGCTCAAGATTTCTTTCATGTTTTAAGCACAACATAATAAAGTTTACTAAAATGTCAGAGAGGAGGGGAAAGCAATATCTTATAAACGTTTCTTAGTAAGAACAGGAGATATAATTGTGTTACTATCACATGTTGTTTGCACTTAGAGCATTACAAATTCTTGAAAAATAGTAACTGGGGTTGGAGAGATAGAGGTAGGGTGCTTGCCTTGCATGTATACAAACTTGGATCAACCTCCCTTGCCATATATGGACCGCCAGGAGTGATCTCTGAGTACAGAGACAGAAGTAACCCCTGAGTACCATAATCTGTGCCCCGCTCCCATAACAATAAAAAACAACAGCCAGAAAAATAATAATATAAAAATGAGGGGCTGGAGCGATAGCACAGCGGTAGGGCGTTTGCCTTGCACGCAGCCAACATGGCCGACCCGAGTTCGATTCCTCCGCCCCTCTCGGAGAGCCCGGCAAGCTACCGAAAGTATCTAGCCCACACGGCAGGGCCTGGCAAGCTCCCCGTGATGGATTCGATATGCCAAACACAGTAACAACAAAGTCTCCAATGGAGACGTTACTGGGCCCGCTCGAGCAAATCGATGATCAACGGGAGGGCCTTTACCTTTACCTTTACCTTTATAAAAATGAGAATTTCTCTGGGGTCTTACATGAGTGGGTTTAAGCAACCTCTTCCCACTCCCTCCCCACCATACTTCCACAGGTTGGGGTAGCCACACCCACCTCCGACAGCAGCCATCATGTAAACTCATCTATTGTCCCAGCTTTAATAGTTTCATGACTTAAACTCAGAAGAGATGTAAGTCAAGCAGCTAAAATGAATGAGTACATGGATCTCCCAGCTGGCAACTCTGTGGTACCCTCAGGAGGTGGGTGGACCTAGTCTCCACCCCATTCAATCCATCAGCAGCCACACCCACACACCAGAGCTACTCACATGCCAATGGTCCAAGTCCACTGCTTCACAAGTAATCTCACAGAGACACCATGCCCATGAAAAATCCAGGCACGAAGGTTATCAGACAGAGAAATCTGGGCTCTTCAGGGACCCCAGTCCCTGAAGTTGGGACAGGCAGTCTCCCCACAGCTCCTATACTTCTGGAAACTCCAACAGGCACAACCACATCCCATACTCACTGGCGTGTAAACTTATTGGCCCATTTTTACAGATCCTGTAGCTCCTGGAGATTTTTGGACACCTCCAAATTCCACAATACTGACATCCCAAGTAGGAGCAAACCAAATTAGGTGGGAAAGTACCATATAAGTTCAATTTTTTTAAAAAAAGGTATCATAGAAGGCTCAATTACTAAGAAACAGCTTCGTAAACCTTCAGACAAAGACTTAATGATCCCATGGTGAGAGGTAACAATATTCACGATTTTCTCTTCCTGAAGTATTTTTTATGATTCCAGTAGCCTTTTTGTTTTAACAAGCTATATAAAATAAACTATGTTCTGCCTGCTAAAGGCGTAGGATTGGGTGGTAGTTAGGAAGGAGAGAAGGCCACTCTGGTGGTGGGATTGGCGTTGGAACACAGGATGCCCATAACAACTGTCATAACAACTTTGCACACCACGATGTTTAAAGAAATTAATGAAGATTTAGGAGTTTCTTTCCCAATTAGATGAGGAAGTTGCAAGAGATTGTCATTCTTTATACAAATAACAAAAATTAAAAAATCAAGATACAAAAAAGAGAGCCATGAGCAACACAGAAGGATCAGCCAACACCAACCAGTCAGTAAATCCTCAGACAATGACTTTAGGAACACCATTGTGAGAGACAGCAACCATCATAAATTGGATTTTTTGATCTATTTACTGATAATTCCATTGCCATTTTGTTGTGCAAGCAATATAGAATAAATATGTGTCTGCTAAAGGGTCAGGCTTGGGGGGGGGGTGGGAGAGAAATTTGGGACACTGGTGAAGGGAAAGCCACACTGGTGGTGGGATTGGTGTTAGAACACTGCATTCATGAAACAACTGTATAATGAACAACTTCGTAAATCATGGTATTGATGATGATGGTGATGGAGTGAGTGACTTTTAAGAATAAAAGACATGAGGCTTCCTAATAACATATCCAGGGCAGGCCAGGGGGAGATATTAGGCAACAGAGCATACACCTAGCATGTGTGGGGTTGAGATCTATTCCTGGCACTATCTGGGCCTTGATCGCCTCCAGGTGTAACCCTGAAGTAGAGGGGTAGGACCAGCAGTAGTGGAGATATCCAGGACCTCTTTCTAGCACACATCTTTCTCAGTACAAATTTGTCTCAGAGGAGGCATATTATCACAGGAAAACTTTTATCATCTAACTGAAAGAAACATACCTGCATTTACACGTACATATTCACAGAACCATAGTATTCCAAAGACTATGAGAAGGTTAAAATTATAAAGAAAACTCCTAAAGATACAGAATATATATATATATAGACATATATTTATGTAGAAAACAAAAACACTTTAAAACACTCCTGTTTTCTGGTGAAGGAAAGGGTTTTTGTAGAACATTATATGGCTGAAACTAAATCATGAACAACTTTGTAACTGTGTATATCACTGTAATTCAACTAAAAAAAAATCCTAAAAAAAATTATCAAATATCTGAGGTGTTTTCCCCCACATAAAATTCTGGATAGCCTAGCTTGTGTTCTGACAATTCAATTATGGCATTATTTACCGGCAGTTAGAGTCATATCCTCTAGATTAAGGGCTAAAGGCCCCAAGATTGTGTAATTCCGCCCTCCATCCCCATGCCTGCAAATTTAGGTATTAATTTCAAACCTAAATTGCTACCTATGAAAATAATCCATGGGTTATATAAAGTTCTCAAGATCTCCCTTGTTGGATTGGATTGATTTTCAAGATAATTCTCAGAACTCATAATTAAAAAAAAAAACTAGTAACTAATCTGCTGCAAAGGGTATTACTCAGATATAGTCAATGTAAGATATGCAAAGAGCAAGGTACAGGGAAAGGGCAGCTTTTATTTAAAAAAAAAAAGAAAATACCTCTGGTCTTTTTTTAAGACATGCCATGCTTCTAAAGACAGCAGGTTTTCACCAGTCTAAAAACTCTACAACCTTGTCCTTTAGAATTTTTTTTTTGAGCTTTCATTACACAGATGCAATGGATTAAATTATTGGCTATTGGTAATTAGAGTTCCAAGTCCTCTATCTCCTCTGAAAGCCTTGGGTGGGGCTGAAAATACTAATCATATAATAATGTAATAAGTTTCTCTCCTACCCAGTCCCCATCTTAGGGATGTTTCAATGGTTATTACATTAACAAACTCAGATGTGACTGAAACAGAATTACTATAAATTATAAGACAAATTTATCAATTCTGTTCTTATGAATTTGATTATATGAATGTTAACAGACTTCAAGAAAAAGCATATTATTAAGATGGTGTTACTCATAACTTCACATATGAGTAGCTGAAGCAAATGAATAGGCAACAAACAATAAAACTAACTTCTAGACTCAGTGGAAACTGGGTATAACTCAAGGAAAAGAGATTAGGTGGGAAGAAAGGGCAGAGGAGACATTTTACAGACTTAAACAGGCAAGTTTAGTGACGAGGATGGTGAATTTGATAACACATATAAGGTATTAGCTTGCCAGTCTTTCTGAGAGGGATAGAGGCTTTTGGGGTGACCTCTAATCACCCTTGTAGGTGTTACCATATTTGAACCCTATCAAATATGGTACGAAAATTCCAGAAGATGGGTATTTAGTGTCTTATGATGTGTCGCAAGGACGCTTTGCAGCTGCGTGGGTCCGGAAAGCGTCCTGGAGTGTGGCGGCGGCTGGGTAGTGAAAGTCGTGTCGAGAGTGGAAGTCTGCCAGTGGGGTATTTATCTGGGTAGGGTGGGTCTCCTGTGCACAATTCGATCCCTGGGTGGTTGATGGAAGCAGACAGGGCAGGGTAGGGTGGGGCTCCTGATTAGGAGCGACGACTGGAATGGGAAGGAATGGGAGTGAAGATAGATGGTCGGCAATTACACCACCTCCGCTTTGCTGATGATATTGTTTTAATAACACCAAACATCAGCCAAGCGGCACAAATGCTGGCCGACTTTGACCGTGAGTGTGGAAAGGTAGGACTACAGCTGAATCTTACGAAGACAATGTTTATGAGAAACAGCCTTGTTCCTGACGCCCCATTAGCTCTCAATGGAACGACCATCTCCGAATGCAACAGCTATGTGTACCTAGGTCGAGAGGTCAACATGAGAAATGACCTGGCACCCGAGCTGCGCAGGAGGAAGAGAGCGGCTTGGAACGCCTTCAAGAACGTCGAAGAAATAGCTAAGAGGACGAAGAACCTCCGGCTCCGGGCACATCTCTTTGATTCCACTGTTCTTCCTGCATTAACATATGCCTCAGAGACCTGGGCCCTACGCAAACAAGATGAGAACGCCATTCAGGTCTCCCAAAGAAGAATAGAAAGAGCTATGCTTGGAATATCACGTTTCACTCAAATGAGAGAAAGAATCCGGAGTTCTGACATCTGTGGACGATCAAGGATCAGGGACGCTGTCTCATTTGCCAAGGTGTCGAAAATCAGATGGGCTGGTCACGTAATGAGATTTAAAGACGACCGTTGGACTAGAGCTGTTACTGATTGGATTCCACGGGATGTCAAGAGACCGCGTGGCCGCCCACCTACCAGATGCTCAGACTTCTTTGTCAAGATCATGAACGATCGGTTTGAGGCCCTCCATGTTTCCGGAGTGAAGAGATGCCATTGGGCTACACTAGCACGCGACAGGGACAAATGGAGACGTTACTGGCGCCCGCTCGAGCAAATCGACGACTAACGGGAAGTTAAGTGATTAAGTGATAAGGTATTAACTCTACCCCTTAAATTCTAAAGTGCAATCTATTAATAAATTTAAAAGACAAAAATAAACACACTAGAGAAAAATATATGTGAGTTAGATTATATTAATATGCCACAAAAGTAAGAAGGTAACTTAATTAAAAGCAGTTTTCAGGGAAACTAAAGTTTTTACTGGGAAACTAACTTTTTCAGATGAAAGAAATTGCAACTTGATTGATCATTTTAAAAGCTCTCAATTAGAATGTTTTAAAACTGTCTAGATTGTTATTCATATGAATAATAACTGCCTTATCCTTCGAAAATCTAATACAACAAAAAATATATGCAGCAGGTAAACTGCTTTTTATAATTCCTTGTTTCTGACATATACTAGCTATCTAATATGTGATTACTAAGTGTATTTACACTTAAATAAGGAAATATGTCCTTTTCCAAAAAACTTGGATTAAAATTTAACTCCATTCTTCAGAAAGTGTCAAAAACACATTTTGCTAGTAGTTAAAAATTTAACTTCTACTTTCCCAGTGTAACATATATGTTTTACTTTTCAATCGTATATTTTACTTTTTTTAAAAAACAGGCAAAATATTCTTATTTGCGCATGAGTTTTTGTTGATTTCTGTGTCATACAACTCAAAACAAAAGAAGATAATAATCAAAATAGCAATCTAAAAAGTTTTTTGTTAGATTAACAGGCATACAGACAATTGCACACTGTGACCGAAGAGTACTTCTTCGTTACTGGGGAATTATCCTGCCCCAACAATAGAGAAGTCTTTGTGTAACAGGAAGGAAAGGATACAAAGCCATGATGACTAGTTGAAAAGTAAAAATTATTGGTGTCTTCCTATCCAATAAATATTCTGGACTAATAAAATTACCTACAGGAAAGGATGTCACAAATTAGTTTTAATTTATACATAGAAGTCATCTATTGGGTTTCAGAAAAGAAATAATATATCTCTATCCACGAAAGACATCATTATTAATCACAATACTTTAATTTCCTGTGCCAAGGTTGTCCTCAGAATGTTCCTAACCATAGCACCCAAGACAGCCTCTGAGTGAGATGAAATTTTTGACGTTTTTCAGAATTTTTGTTAGTGTGACCTTGTTTGATCCAGATTCTGTAACTATAAAATGAGTAAAGAAATATTTATGACTTAAACCAAGGAGCCAGGAGTGCAGTACTAAAATCATCATAGCATTCTCTAGTTAGAAATGGCACAAAGAATATGAGAACTAGTGTAAATTACAATTTTCTTGGTGTTAATTTTTTTTTGCGTTTGGTAAATAGGCTTAGAATGAACAGTGATGTATCATTATTTTCAAAACATGTTTATGGAGTGTCCCACCTTTATAAAACGTTTAAAATACATTTGTTTCCTACAATTATACATTTTTTAGATTTTTTTCAAATATTTGTGATAAAATTTTTAAAAAGCAACCTTTTTATTACGTAAAATACTTCTATTTTAATAGTTACTTATCCAGTACTATTTCATCCTTGAAGAGAAGTTTACCAAAATAACCATCTATTAATATTGTGAATCACAATATTAATATAAAGTGATAATATGCTGAGAACTGTGACTGTTAGAGAATAATACCAGGCTAAAAAGCAACTTCACAAGGAATATTAGATTCTTCTGCTAACCAACAATTATCTTTTAAATATTTTATTATCTCATCACTTTCCCACCCCATTGCTCCAGCCCCACCTATAATTTATTCCTGGGTACCCCACACCCAAGGAAACCCATGCCATCCTCCTCTAAAACACAGGAAATGCTCCTAAGGACCCACAATGCTGACACTGGTCATCAAGGTGCATCAGGGTCTCCATTACCCACAACCCCTATCTGCCCATTGCTCCTGTGCCATCTATGACCTGTTCCTTGGTTCCCAGGACTCAAGGAAACCCCAGCAGGCCTCCTCTTGAACTCAAAACGGCCTAGACTCTAACACACCCACATGAGAAGATCCCACCATTTCAGCCCCACCAACTCTAGGGGTACTTTTGTTTTATATCTTTCCTCAAATATGTCTATAATGATTTACTTTGTGAATAGAAATATTAACTGTGCGACAAGTGAAATAACATCCTAAGGACACTGATTATATAAGTAGTAATTATTTTCTGAAAAGTAACAAATCAGATCAGATCTCAGAAATTTGGGATAGAAAGCCCAAATGGTACCACCCACAAATCTTTAAGAACAATGTTAAAACAAAGGATTTCAAGCTCTGACAGACATGGACAGAAGTCTTGGAAAATCATTGGCTCTAGAATACAAAAGTAATACCAAGAAATGAGTAGAGTGATAGAGGAAATTATGGATGGACTGGATGTAATGTAAGACTACTGGTGGAGAATATTTGGCACTTTGGAGGTGGTGTGTTGAGGAAACTATGTACATGAAAACTTTAAGAGTTCCACTTCAAGCATTATTCTTAATGGGGAGAAACTAAAAGCCTTCCCTCTAAGATTGGGCACAAGACAAGGTTTCCGGCACTCGCCACTCCTATTCAATATAATGCTGGAAGTTATGGCCATAGCAGTTAGGCCAAAAAAAGATATCAAGGGCAGATAGGAAAGGAAGAGATCAAGCTATCACTATTGGCAGATGATATGATACTATACTTAGAAAATTCTAAAGACTCTACAAATAAAGCTCCTAGAAACAATAGATTTGTATAGTAAAGTGGCAGGCTAAAAAATCAAGACCCCAAAGTCCATGGCTCATCTATATACAAATAATGAAAGAGAAAAAAGAGATATTAAAAAAACGATCCCATTCACAATAGTGCCTCAGAAAACCAAGTACCTTAGAATCAGCTTCACTAAAGAGATAAAGGACCTATACAAAGAAAATTACAAAATACTGTTTCAAGAAATAAAAGAGACTACTAGAAAATGGAGACACCTATAGATTGGGAGTATTAACATCATCAAAATTGCAATACTCCCCTAAGCACGATTTAATTCAGACCCTATCAAGATACCTATGACATTCTTCAAAGAAATTGACAAACACTCCTGAAATTTATATGGAACAATAACCCCCATGAATAGCTAAAGCAATCATTTGGGGGAAAAAAATGGGTGGCATAACCTTTTCTAACTTCAAACTCTATTACAAAGCATTAGTAATTAAAATAGCATATTATTGGACTAGAAACAGACCAGCAGATTAATAAAACAAAGTTGAATATTCTGTCATATACTCTCAAATATATGATCACTTAATCTTTGATAAAGGAGCAAGAAATGTGAAATGGAACAAGGATAGCCTCTTTAACAAATGGTGCTGGTAAAACTGGATAGCTACATGCAAAAAAATGAATTCTGACCTCTGTATAACTCAGGCACAAAGCCAGATCAAAGTGGGTTAAAGACCTTAATATCAGATCTGAATCCATAACATACACAGAGCAAAATGTAAGCAGAACCCTCCATGACATTGAAGCTAAAAGCATCTTAAAGGATGAAACACCACTAACCACACAAGTCGAAACAAACATAAACAAATGGGACTATATTAAACTGAGAAACATTTGCACCTCAAAGGACACAGTGACCAAAATACTGAGAGCCTATGGAATGAGAAAGAATATTTACCCAGTATCCTTCTGATACAAGGTTAACATGCAGGATATACAACACTAGTAGAGTTGTACAAGAACAAGATCTCCAGCCCCATAAAAAAATGAAGAGAAGAAATGAACAGAAGCTTCCTCAAAAAAAAAAATACAAATGGCCAAAAGGCACATTAAAAATGTCCTATATAGCTAATCATCAGGGAGATTCAAATCAAAACAACAATGAGATATCAACTGACACCACAGGGACTGGTACACATCAAAAGGAAACAGAACAACCAGTACTGGCACGGATATGGGGAGAAAGGGACTGTCTTTCATTGTTGGTGGGAACGCCGACTGGTCAGGCCTTTTTGGGAAAACAATATGGGTTTTCCCTTCAAAAACTAGAAATTGAGCTTCCAAATAAGTCTGCAATACCACTTCTGAGAATATTTCTCAAAGGTACAAAAAGCACAGTAGAAATGATATCTGCACCTGTATGTTCATTGCAGCACTGTTCACAATCACCAGACTCTGGAAAACACCCCAGTGCCCGAAAACAGATGACTGAAACTTTAGTACATCTACACAATGGAACATTATGTAGCTTTGAGAAAAAATGAAATCATGAAAAGGCATTGCTTATAAGTGGATGGTCATGGAGACTATCATGCTAAGTAAAATGAGATTCAGAAAGAGAGGGACATAGAATGATTGTACTCATTTGTGGAATATCAAATAACATAATATGAGGCTGACACCCAAAGATAGTAGAGACAGGACCAGGAACATTGATCCACGGTTGGAAGTCTGCCTCATGAGCTGGGGGAGAAGGCAGCTGGGATAGGGAAGGGATCACTAAGTCAACAATGGGTGAAGGGATCGTTCGGGACGGGAATGTGTGCTGAAAGTAGATAAAGGACCAAACATAGTAGCCTCTCAGATCTATTCTGCAAACCATAATGCCCAAAAGTACAGAGAGAGTCTGGGGGAAAATTCTCTGCCATAGGAGCAGGGGGAGGTTTGGAATGGGGGTGTTAACTGGGGCCATTGATGGTGGAAAATGTGCACTGCTGGAAGGTTGGGCGTTCGATCATTGTATGACTGAATCTCAAACATGAAAGTTTTGTACCTCTCTCACAATGATTCAATAAGATAAATAAATAAATTATAAATAAATAACTTGAAGACTTTCAATCCCCCCACCCCAATCTGTACTTCTTGAAGATCCAGCAGTCATACCCATCTCCTACAGCTGCTACCATGTTGACTCACCCACTAAACCCACTAGATAGCCTGCTCTATTGATTCTGGACTAAGTCTTAGAGGAGATGCAAGCCAAGTAACTAAAGCCCATGGAAACAAAGGTCCCTGTGGTTGAAAACTCTGGGGTACCCTCAGGAGGTAGGTGGGCTGTGTACCTGCCCTGCCATAGCCCCGGCAGCAGCCTCACTGACACCCCACTCTGCAGCCACACCAAGGGCTCAATTCTACCACTTCACTGATATTCTCTGCAGAGACATCAAACTGCAAATAATTTCAGGCATTCTATTGCTCAGGCTGAGAGCACTGGTATCTTCTGAGAGTGGGGCTGGGCAGCTTCCCCAACCCCCCCCCATACTTCTGGAATTCCCAGAAGTCATGTTCATCCCTCATGTTGGAAACCATGGCCATAGATCGTGAAGTCTCAGGATTTAACAGCTGCTGCTTGTGATGACATGACACCTCCCAATTCCTCAATACTGACATTCCAGTAGGAGCACACCAAATTAGATGGGAAAGTGACATAGAACCCAACTAAACTCAACAAACAAGAATAATGACACAGATGGCTCACGTAGACAAGCAAACAGCTTAGTAAATTCTTAGACAAGACCTTAACAACCCTATGGTGAGATGGAATCACAATTTTCACACAAAATTTGAATTTTCATACTTACTGATTTTATATTGCAACATAGTCTATTTTATCCATAGGAGGTGACAGCTTTCTGTTATTGCTAGTTCGTGGGGTGCCTTATTATCCCTGGTTTGGCTAGCTCATTAATTACCTTCTTTTCCTGCATTAAATTTCTATTAATCAATTCTGTGTTTTATGTCCCCTTTTTTTTGTTAATTTTGGGTTCATGCATGGTAATGCTCAGGACACTAACCTAGCTAGGTACTCAGAGGTCACTCTTATCAGTGCTTGGGGTATTATTTCATGTCAAGGATTACACCAACAGCTTCAGTATGCCCAGTCCATTGAGCTATCTTTATTTTCCCTTATTTTTAATAATAACTGTTATCTTTATTCTGGTTAGATTCACACTCCTGCCATTCTTCTAAGTTATGATTAAGGTAATGATTATTACCATTTATATAAAAATTTCTTAAATATAATCCTCACTTCCACATCTTTTATCCTGCTAATAGTAAGAACTCAGAAATTACAAAGCAAGGGTCTTTATCTCACTGGAAAGCATCATGACATAATCAAGGAATTAAGATGTTAAATATTTTTCTGATCTTTCACAACACATGAATTATAATGCACATCTAGCATTTAATTAATACAAATGAATTCTTACATTCTTCCCTAAAATTTTTGCATGTCTATAATCATATAAAATATATTTATATAATTTTTTTCTAACATTGAAAATTAGAGTTCAACAAATACCAATGTTTTATCCCAGCACTGTGTCATTTTGTGTTGCCCCCTGAAGACTTCTGGAAATAGCTCTTGAGGCCCCTCAAACACTTCTGAGGTGACGCTGATGGCTCTCAGCACCACTGGAATCAAAGAGTGCCACATTTCTGGGCCCTAACTTGAACTATCAAATCTAGTTGCCCCTTACCATAATTTAGGAGGGTGACCGAAAAAGTGACATTACATATTGTATACATAAGTGTTCTTCAAGATTAATTCTCCAAACTTGTAAGGATTTAAACCAAACACAAAAGTATGTATGTAACTCTACAACAGTACCTCACTAATAAAAATAAATAAATAAATAAATAAATAAAATAATAAAAAATAATTGTTTTTAAGCAAAAGTGAATTTTGACCTTTTAAAAGAAGAGCATGTGTACCTATTTGTAAAACTCATATTATCTAAAAGAAAAATTTCAAATAATGAGTGAAGTGAAAGGAAAAAGATATTTCTCTTTAAAATGCATAGTCATCGTGTTTAATTTATTTGAAGACTAAGCTTTAGTTTTTAATATTTTATCACATATCCCTTTGGGATGCACCATATAATCATTGTCGACCAGAGAGTGCTAGTTAGTGATTTAGAAATTACTTGCTTACTCATGTGGAAATTTGACCGTAGCTGCTATTTCTATCATCATTTGAATAGAATGAGTGACATTGTTAATTTGACATACCATGAATTTAATTTCCTTAGAAACATCATCAGAAAGAACTGAGAATGATTTAGCAATGATGCAGTTTTATTATATACATAGAAAAATAGAAACATTAACATATATACACATATGTCGTGTATGGATAAATATGGAAATTACTGTATGAATAAAAATTAAAATATATAAATGATAAAGAAGTACTTTGCAATATTTTACTTAGGAACATTTTTTTCTTTTCTGATGGTTATACGATAGAAGCACATTATCTGATCAATAGCTTTCAGTCAATGAAATATGAAATATGACTTTAAAATGTGTATATTATTCATCTACTGTCAGGAAGAACGTTCATTTTCCTTATTGTAGTATTTTAAATAGAGAATCACTTTCTTCTTGGTTTTTACACAAAATCCTCTAATAGTCTCATCTAATTTGCTCTGCAAGAAACAGCATCTGTTCCATCCCTCCCATGCCCATGTCTATTACCCTTTTCTGGAGTAACAGAAGTCTTGGTTGGACACATTTCCAATTTCCCTTGCAGTTATGACAGCATGACTAGATTCTGCTCAGCCAATGTGAAACTGAAGTGATGTATGCTGTTTCTGGCTCTATATCTTAAAGAAAAGAAACTTTATCCACTTCTCCAATCTTTTCTCTTTTTCCCAACACTGGTTGGGACTCATTGATAATGAACTAAATACAAATAAGAAAAAAAAAGACAAAAATAAGATAGGAAACAAAGCCTTAACATCTCTGAGTCAACCTACTAATAACTACTAAATGATAATATATGTAATATATTTATTTTATTTTATGTAATATATCTTATTTTAATAATTTTTATTTTATTCATTTTGGCATTGTTTCTATTTTTAGCTGTCACAGATAAGGATGAGGAGGGAGTTTCATAAATAGCAATAGAACAGAAATCAAGGCATAACACCCCAGACAGTCAAAATGTAAAGAAGTAATTGACAACTAAAAATTGGAGAGACCCAGGTAATATGATAGAGTAAAGGTAAAGGCCCTCCCGTTGATCGTCGATTTGCTCGAGCGGGCCCAGTAACGTCTCCATTGGAGACTTTGTTGTTACTGTGTTTGGCATATCGAATACTCTCGGTAGCTTGCCGGGCTCTCCGAGAGGGGCGGAGGAATCGAACTCGGGTCGGCCATGTTGGCCGCTTGTAAGGCGAACGCCCTACCGCTGTGCTATCACTCCAGCCCATGATAGAGTATTTAAGAGAATTAAATCTCTAAATTTATGTTGTGAAAATGCAGACAATAGTGGCAAATCTTAATAGATGATAATACTTTATATGTTAAAATTTTTAAGAGCCATAGAAAGGAAAAAGCAAGATTAGCAGAAATATGAAGGTAGAGAAAACAGAGTGTAGACCAGTAAATTGAGTTCCATCATTAATGGCATTTATCAACACAATTTAAAGTTAATCTTTCTAAGGATTAGGTGAGGAAAGGAGGCTTTTACTTCTCATTGTAAAACCTCTGTTGTTTTATAAAAAGATTACTCTTTTATTTTAATGGCTATATTTTCAGTTATTTTTCAAAATCATAACTGCACATTTTTCTTGATCATGTATTGCTTGCTAACTGTACAGTGCCTTTTCTGATGTCTTTAAAACTTCCATATTTAACTTGTACTCATTTATCTAAAAATTCAATCACTTAAATTCTTTGTGATCTATATTTTGATATTACTCTCACTTGTGGTTGCTTCATTTTTTTGTTATTGGATTTATTGAATTTATATCTTTAAATATACATTTTAAGGAATATTATCCTAAAGATCTAAGTTAAGCACCGTTTTTAAGGAAATCTTTGACTTAGAACATCTTCAGCCACATTTTGTAATCATTATCTCTTAACTTACAGTGCACTATTCCAGAAAACAAATCAATATTTCACTCAGGGCAAGATTTCCATTCATAGGCTTCAATTTATCTTAGCCTTGAAAGTATCTCATAATCTGTGATTATAAGTGCTTCAAATAATACACTGAAAGGTGTTAGAATTCAGTCAGCTGTATGGTATAATACAGAATTCTATAATGACATATTAGTTTTCAATTACTGTACCAACATGTATAACAAAACTGGGTAGCTTAAAACAGCATTTTAAATATTTTAATTTTTTCAATGTTTATGGAGGTACAGGGATTCACAGTATTGTTAACGACACGTTCATCCCCATATCTTCCTGGCACATCACCTCCCAACACAGTGCTCACTCCCCTCCACCAGGGTCCTTAGAACCCATCTCTTCTACCACACTCCAACCAGGTAAGCTCAATTCTGTTTATCAAATCTATTGCCACTGGTCATTCATTGCTCCTTTACTAAATTTCTTTTTTTTTAAAATAATTATAGCCATAATGGTTTGGGGTGTTATTTGGAAGGAGGAATTCAGATAATCATTTATTTTTTTAATTTCTAAGTAATTGAGTCCCCCATTTCTGATTGGTGTTAATTTATATTTCAAAGCATCATGATGTGAGAGGGTAGATGATAAGATTTATATCTTCATGATTTTATGTACGTATGGTTAGTGATCCAGCTTGTGACCTATTTTGAAAAATTTCCCCTGTGCAGTGGAAAAAAATATGTACTCAACTGTTGGTGGGTGGACTTGAAATACCTCTCTTAGGTTGCTTTTGTTCTTTTGAAGGTGTGCCAGTCTCTGTGGTGTGAAATGATATCACATTGTTGTTTTAATTTGAATCTCCCTAATGGCTAGCGATGTGGAGCATTTTTTCACATGCCTTTTGGACACGCCATTTTCTTATGTCTTTCTTTTTTTTATATTTTTATTAGTGAAACAGCATGAGGTACGGTTATAGATTTACAAATTTTTGTGCTTGCGTTTCAGTTATACAGTGATCAAGTACCCATCTCTCCACCAGTGACCGTTCTCCACCAATGATCCCAATATCCCTCCCACCCTCCATTCCCCCATCCCATGCTGCCTCTGAGGTAGGACATTCCCTTTTGTTCTCTCTCTCCTTTTGGGTGCTGTGGTTTGCAAAAGAGGCATTGAGTGGCAATCATGTTTGGTCTATAGTGTACTTTCAGCATGCATCTACCATCCTGGGAGGATCCTCCCAACACCCTATACTTGGTGCCCCCTTCTCTATCTGAGCTACCTTTTCCCCCAGCATGTGTGGCTGGCCTCCAAGCCATAGAGTAAACCTCCTGGTACTTATCTCGGCTATTCTTGGGTGTTGGTCTCCTATTTTGTTACTTTATGTTCCCCCGATAAATGCAATCTTTATGTCTGTCCCTTTCTTTCTGACTCATTTCGCTTAGCATGATACTTTCCATGTAAATTTGATGACTTCATCTTTTCTAACAGCTACATAGTACTCCATTGTGTAGATATACCAACGTTTCTTTAACCAGTCATCTGTTTTTGGGCACTCAGGTGTTTTCCAGATTCTAGCTATTGTAAACAGTGCTTCAATGAACAAAGAAGTGCAGATGTCACTTCGACTCTACTTTTTTGCCTCTCTGGGATATATTCCCAGGAGTGGTATTGCTGGGTCAAATGGGAGCTCAATTTCTAATTTTTGGAAAATCGTCTGTACTGTTTTCCAAAAGGGCTGAACCAGTTGTCATTCCCACCAGCAATGAAGGAGGGTCCCTTTCTCTTTCTCGCCACATCTGTGCCAACACTGGTTGCTTTTGTTCTTTTGGATGTGGGCCAGTCTCTGGTGTGAGATGATTATCTCATAGTTGTTTTGATCTGCATCTCCCTGATGATTAATGCTGTAGAGCACTTTCTCATGTGCCTTTTGGCCATTCGGATTCTTATGCCTTTCTGATATTCAGTTTAATTGCCTGCCATGAATATTTTCTAAATGTTTATTCTACATGCCTTTAATATCACTTTTATACTTTGATGGAACTGGAATTTATCAGATTAAGAAAAAATATTCAGAAAACAGATATAAAATGATCTCTCTCTAGTAGAGAAAAAACACCAAGGAACTAGGTAGTACTGAACACAAATCCTTGTTATTGGATTACAGAACTGATTACAAGTATATTTGAAGAGTGTGGGGAGGTGAATGAAAATTCAAAACTAGTGAAGACATAGGGACAGTGTTGGAGGATCTTGGACACTCCAATGGTGCTGAGGTACAATAACTGTGTCTACCAAAACCATAGATGTTAACACTTATAATTGTGTTACATAAACTGCAATATTAATAATGGAAGGATACTCTCGTAAAAATATAATTCTTCCCTATATAAATATTTTGGGTTGGAGCAATAGCACAGTGGTAGGGCATTTGCCCAGCACGAGCCAGGTTCGATTCCTCCGCCCCTCTCAAAGAGCCCAGCAAGCTACCACGAGTATCTTGCCCGCGTGGCAAAGGCTGGCAAGCTACCCGTGACGTATTCAATATGCCAAACACAGTAACAAGTCTCAAAACGGAGATGTTACTGTTCCCGCTCAAGCAAATAGATGAACAACAGGAGGACAGTGTTTGACAGTTTGATATAAATAGTTTAAGCCCACAATTTATTTTTTCCAAAAGATTTCTCCTTTTTTTTGGTTGGAGGTTCACACTTAGTGGTCCTTGGAGCTACTTTCTTGCTTGCTCCCTGAAACAGAACCAGGGTTGCCCATATGCAAGGCAAGAACCTTAACCCCTGTGCTATCTCTCCAATTCTTTTCTAAAGCAATCTTTATTCCATTATTTCCCATATCCCCTATATTTCCCTAACTTGATTAATCTTATTCCTTTTTCTCATACAAAGCATTTTCTACCTAAGTGTGTATATTTCTTGTCACTTCCAGGTTTTCATTGAAGTATTTTTCACACGCAATCTTGGTTTTCCATATTTCTAGTTTGCCAAAAATTATTTTCATGATCTTTCAAGATCTAGGGCAAGCTGATATTTTTTCTTCTCAGCCCATTTAATTGTTTTATTACTTATATCTATCACTTGACAGTCACATACTATTTTTAACAGTTTTTATATGAATATTTCATCTTCCACTCATTGATAGGTAATGTAAATGTAATATTTTATCAACTAGATTATTAATATATCAGAAATCATGAATTAGTTTTCAAGAATGTTTATATCACTTGAAATTACTTAGTTTATATTATTTGAAATTAGTATACATGCATCACTCCAAAAATCCCTGAGGCATTGAGTAATGTAAAAATACAACAAAAGTTTTCACTTTAAATCTATTTTTAACTGACCATCCTCTGAAGTCTAACTTTTATCAAATGTATTAAACAAATCTTTTTCATTTCAACAAAATTAAATTTTGTGGGGCAAATATAAAACTGAAACATCAGCTACCTAACCTCATCTCCCTGTTTCTCTGGATGCCTGGCAGCCACATGCATGAACCACTTCTGGTGTCACATAAGCTCATTAACTGGCCATGATCCAGAGATTCATAAATAAATTTCTAAAGAGATCAACAAGTTTTAGAGATGTTTTTGGTCCCCACATTAGGCTCTATCATCCAGGAACCCAAAGTCATCATCCAGATAAAAATTTAACTCCAGATGTATCAAAATTTTTGAAGTTTTGAATCAAAAATTTTGAATTTCTGGAGAAGCATCTCAAGCTCTACACAACTGATAAACCATGAGTAGCACATCACATTGGGTGTACATCAAGTAGAAAGCAACCGGTGATTAAGAAAATATGAACACACAAGGCTTAACCTGTAATAACATGTTAGCAATCTCTTCTACAAGGGCTTAATGACTCCATGGTGCTATACAACAAAATTCACACACTTTCTTCTAAGAAATATTTTTTTTATCATTTTAGCAAATTATAACAATCAATATAAAATACATTATTCAGAGTCTGCCTTAGGGGCAAGCTTGAGGGGTGGTTGGGAAAATTGGAAATAATGAAAGTGGGAAGATACAATCCTAGTGTAATTGATATAGGAATATTCAATGTAATAAATAATAAAAAACTTCATAAATTTTTAAAAAATAATTTAAAAACTTTTTTAAATAAAATAAATTGTAATAGTATAAAAATATCTAAAACACAATAGTGCACGTATTCAATAATCATTGTGTTGGCAAGTTCACATAAAATATTTTACAATTTTAAGAAAATAAAATTTAATCATCTACCTCTGTGGTCTTAGTTTTCGCAAGAGACAAGATCTCTTTGTTGCATAAAAAAACAGTGTATGGTTTGAATGCTGCCTTGTGGAGGATTATCCAAGGCAAGGCATTAGAAAAGAAAATGATAGGTTAGCCCTACTTCAGTTTAAAAGATGTGCTTTGAAGAGAGATTCACACTAAATCTAGATATCTTTCAATCTTATTTTTGTCACAAATTATGCTTGAACAAGTCACAGCAGGACAGGCAAGAGCTCAAGTACTTTATGGAAACAGAGGAATAGCACAATGAAAATAAAAACGGAAAAGAGAAAACTTTTCTCCTTTTTTCTAAACAATCTAGTTTTGTAAAGAAAAAAAAAAGGAAAATCTTACTAGGTTACAATGTGTTAAGTGAGGTGTCCAAGGACACAGGATGACTCAGTCACAAAACTAAGAATAAAACATGGGTTTTACGCCCTAGAAAACTTTTATTTAAAATAAAAACTTACAAACCGATGTGTAATTAGAAAGAATTTTTAAGTTTTTTGTTCAAAACTTTTTTTCTTCTCCCAAACTCTTCATTAAATTTAAGGTGAGCACTTTGCTATGTTTAACAAAATGAGTCATTCTCTATAGAAAACCTAACTACAGAGAGATGAAGAAGAAATGAAAGTAAGGAGGTAGAATTAAATGACAATAATATTTTTATTTCTTTCTATATTTGGACTTCTCTGATAGGCATTTATTTCAGAGGACATGTCCTATAGTACAAATAGGATAAGCTCAAAGATCACAAAAATCTGAGTTCAAATGTCTATGCTGGGCGATGAAAGCTGGGTGTACTGAGTCTGAGCTTGAAGGTCCTTATCTGTAATTTAGGTTATCATGCAGCCCAATAGAGAGATTGTTTGAAAAAAAAAAGAGAGAAACTTTTTGTAAACTGTAAAGCCTATGTAAATATTAAACTATGTTTGACCCAGTACCCCGTGACGTATTCAATGCCAAACACAGTAACTAGTGTCAAAACGGAGACGTTATTGGGCTTGCTTGAACAAAAATCGATGAACAACAGGAGGAGAGTGACAGTGACAGTTTGACCCCAGCATTCCTCCCCAATCCATTATGGTAAAGAGGCTAGCCCTAGAAAAACTGTAAAAGAGACTAAATTAGATTTTTTCCCTCCTCCATTTTCCATATTTGACCCTTTTCATTATGCCTCATTGATTGGCTGCTGCTGCAGAATGAAATTCAAATATCCTTAATTTTCTTTTAATTTCCAGCATCTTCTATGTTTTCCCCATGTAACCAAGATGAGAAGAATGGGTTCCTATCTTTGTACAAACTCCTGTAAAGTCAAATACAGACAAAGATCTATGGAAGAAAGAAATAATCTCTCCTGGTGGCTTTTTAACAGTGGGCACCAAAAAAAGTGTCCCAAATTTTCTATGTACTGCCAAGAACACTGTCACTCTGATGAAGGCTGTAGACCATGTGACAGAAGACAAATCACAAGAGAACAGAAGTATTTAGGGAAAGTAAAAGTTTTTAATCACTCCCCACAGAATGATACCAACAGTTATGCCCTACATTGATTTTGCATTTTTCTAAATAACTTATAATTTCTAGGGAAACAGTTATATTTGTGGAGTTCTAATTCTTCAACACTAAAAATACTAGATTTTATGAAATAAAGTTTCCCAATATGAACAGTATACATTTTTAAACATGGAGCTTCAAGGGTTATTAAATAGCAATTTGAATTAAAATATAGTTTAGCCAGATTTAAATTTATAGACTAAGCAAGTGCCAAGGTATACTTTCATATTTTATTCTGAAAGATGTTTTAAGTGTACATAAAGCAGATTTTTGTAATATGAATAAAAATTAACTGAATTTGCAAAAAGCAATCCACTATAATATGAGAGGTTTATCCTGGTGAAGCTATAATAATTAAACATCTATTGAATCTTAAATACTTTTCTCATTACCCTCTAAAAATAATTTTAATATGAATAATTACATACTCAAACTAATGCTTCAATATAATTATCATACCAGGAAATTTAGTAATAGCAGGACTCTACAATTTCTCTTTTTCTCACATGTTTTCAGAATCACTGGTTTTAAACTGGAATACGAACACTCTGACATTAGTGAAAATGTTTCAGGGGTGGATTGATATTGATATTATATAATTTAATATTCTTCACTTATTTATTTTTTCAAGTCCTACAGAACATTATTTTCCCAGCTTCACTGTTCCTAATTCATATGTCCATAATCATGTCTGATTACAGAACTATACACAGGTGCTGGCCCCAAGCTGGCATCAGTCTGAACTACTGATACAATCTCCGAGACAGTAATATTCAGACATTTCAGGTTAGAAGACTGGTGCGGTGGGGGGTTCCCAAACACAGACACCAGTTAATCTCCTTAATCATATCCCATTAGAACACGAATTAGCCTCGAGTTTGGAACTCACTATAGCGGTCTGACCACTGCAACAATATGAGACAAGTAGTCCATTAGATCTCACTCCAATCAAAATCCCACTCAAAAAACACAAAAGCAATGGAGAGGGCAAGAATTCAAACTGCAAAGTCACAATGGTAATAACAAAGCTTTGTGAGTGAAGATGCTAGCCCAGATGACCCAACCAGTAATGAACTCTATAAACTCTCTGACAAGGAATTTAGAATGGAGCTGTTAAGGATGCACAAAGAAACAATGGAATTAACCACCAATAAAATACAAGAGCAGATAATGGCAGAAATGATGAAAATACAACAGAATGGACAGATCTAGCAGAACCTGGTAGATGAAATGAAACTCACTGCACGACGTCAGCAGCAGAGTAACAGCTGCTGAGGACAGAATCAGTGAGTTCCAATATGAGGTGCAGAGAAACTCGAGACAAGAGTAGAAGGCTGAAACAAGTCTCAAAATAAACCAAGAGCTGAAAAAGAACATTTGCATGAATTAAGAAGAGAAGCATAAGAATCATTGAGGTACCAGTGGGCAGGTAAAAAACCCTATGAAGAAGCAACTTTCAAAGCCACCAAGTGAAAATCTCCCAGAGCTGAAGAGTGCATGCACCCAGAAGTCCCAAAGGATACAAGCTAAAAGAAATATAAATAAAAATTTTTCAAGGCACATCCTAATCAAAATTATGAAAACTGTAGAGATAGAATACTGAAAGCAGCAAGATCAAATAAGAAAATTACTTACAAAGGAGCATCCTTAAGATCTAAAACACACTTATCAGACAAAAAATTCTCCAACCAAGGAGAAAAAAAAATTAAATTAAAAAAATAAAATAAAATTTATTAAAATAAAAAATAAATAAAATTAAATCAGGGGTGCCCATACTAGTATCAGATGACATAGATTTCAGGATGAAGAATGTTATGAGACAATGAATTTCACTTCTTAATGATTAAGAGATCTGTAGAGGAGGAAGAACTCACACAAGAAAATGTATAGGCACCAAAAGAGATACCAGCAAAATACTTACAACAACAGCTAATAGACTTAAAGACTTTGATAGCAATAGAGTAGTAGTTGGAGATTTCAAAACTACTTTGCCACGTTTTGATAGATCAACCAGACTACAATCTAAAAAAGAAATACTTTATATGGGGAAGAAATGGAAGAGAGGGGTTAGTAGATATAGGTATGACTTTTCATTCCCCGAAACTGGATACACTATTTTCTCCAGCGCACATGGGACATTCACCAAGATAGACAAAATGCTGGGCCACAAATATACCTCTATAAAAAGAATAGAAATTTTATCAACTATCTTTTCAGACCATGATGCACTGAAAATAGAAGTTAACCACACACAGAAATGGAGAATCAAATCAAACAGCTGGGAATTACAAAGCTCACTACTAAACAACCAGTGGGTCAGAGAGAAAAAATCAAAGATATCGAAAGATTCCCAGAAACATATGAGGACATGAGTTACCAGAACTTGTGGGACACAGAAAAAGCAGTGTTAATCAGAAAATTTATAGCTCCACATCATTCATCAGGAAGGAAACAAGGGTCCACAACAGCTTAAGATCCTGGAAAATGTCCAACAAACGTAGACCAAAAGGCAGAAGAACAGAAAAAATAAAAGAGAAAAATTCAAGAAGACTGAATCAGGAAATAAAATTTAGAAAATCAGTGAAATGAAGAGCTGGTTCTTTGAGTAAATAAACGAGATCAATAAACCACCAGCAAGACTCAACAAAGAAACAGAGGGACAGAGACCCAATGAACTGATTCGGAAATGCAACGGGGGCAACACAACAGAAACTACAGAAGTCTATAGGATCATCAGAGATTACTCTGAGAATCTTTACACCAGGAAACAAAAGAACCTTGAAAAAATGAATAAATTCCTGAATTTTTATAACCTCCCAAGGCTGAACCAACAAGACTCAGAATACCTGAACAGACCTACCACCATTGAAGAAATTGAACCCGTAATCAAATTCTTCCCCCCCCCCCCACAAAAAAAGGGCCCAGAATATTCACTAGTTAATTCTTTCAAACCTTTGAAGCAGACCTATTGCCAATACTTTTCAAGTTTTTCCAGGAAATTGAAGAAACAGAAACAACCCCAAACAATTCTACGAGGCAAATATCTTCCTGATACCCAAAGCAGAGAGAGACCACAAAGCAATAAAATTTAAAACAAAGATACCACTGATGCACACAGGTGCAAAGACCCTCAACAAAATATAAGCAACTAGAATCTAACAACTCATCAAAAAGATCGTTCACCATGAATAAGTAGGATTCATCCAAGGAATGCAAAAACAATTCAGCATTCATAAAAAAATCACCAAAATATACCATATCAATAAAAGAAAATATATCAATAGATGCAGAGCGAGCATTTGACAACATCCAGCACCATTCATACACACACACACACAAAAAGTCTCAACAAAATGGGAAATAAAGAAACATTTCTCAATATAATCAAAGTCATCTACCACAAGTCCAGAGCAAACATTATTCTCAATGGGGAAAAAACTAAAGGCTTTTCCCCTAAAATAGGGCACAAGTAAGTTTGCCCAATCTCATCACTCTTATTTAATATAGTGCTGTAAGTACTTGCCACACCAGTTAGGTAAGAAAAATATATCAAGGGCATCCAAAGAAGAAAGGGAAAAAGTCAGGCTCTCACTGTATGCAGATGGTGTGCCAATATACTTAGAAAAATCCCAAAAAATCTACAAAAAAACTCCTAGAAACAATAGATTTTTATAGTAAGGTAGTAGATTACAAAATTAATATTCAAAAGTTCATGGCTTTCCTATATAGAAATAATGAAAGAGAAAAGAGATATTATAAAAACAATCTCATTCATCATCATTCCTCAGAAAATCAAGTACTTTGGAATCAGTTTAACTAAATCGGTGAAGGACCTATACAAAGAAAACTACAAAACATTACTTCAAGAAAAAAAAAGGCGGGACACAGGGAAATGGAAACACATCTCCTGCTCATGGATTGGAAGGTTTAACACTGTCAAAATGGCAATACTCCAAAAGCATTATACAGATTAAAAGCAGTACATGTAAAGATACTCATGACATTCTTCAAAGAAATAGATCAGACACTACTGAAATTCATACAAAACAAATAACACCCATGAATAGCTAAAGCAATTCTCAGGAAAACTTCTAACTGTACTTCAAACAGCATGGCACTGGACTCAAGACAGACCTGCAGATCAATGGATCAATTAAATATCTTGACCCTTACATATATGATACCTAATATTTATTAAAGGAACAAGAAATATGAAGTGAAACAAGGAAATTCTCTTCAACAAGTGATGCTGGGAAAACTGGGTAGTTATAGTGGAAAAAATGAACTCAGACCTCTTTGGAACACCATGCAAAAAGTAAGACCAAAATGGATTAAAGACCTCAATATCACACCCAAATCCATAAGAAACAGGAGGAAAATGTGAGCAGAACCCTCCATGACATTGATACTAAAGGCATCTTCAAAGATAAAACATTACTGACCAAGCAAGTGGAAGCAAAGATAAACAAATCAAATTACATTAAACTAAAAAGCTCTGTACCTCAAAATAAATGATGATCAAAATACAAAGACAGCTAATGGAATAGGAAAAATTATTTACCCAATACCCATCTGATGAGCTGGAGTGGTAGCACAGTGGGTAAGGCATTTGCCTTGCATGCAACTGACCAGGGTTCAATTCCCCCGCCCCGCTTGGAGAGTCCAGCAAGCTGCTGAAAGTATCTTGCCCACACAGCAAAGCCTGGCAAGCTACCCATGACATATTCAATATGCCAAAAACAGTAACAAGTCTTCACTGTCGGGGGGAATACTGACTGGTCCAGCCATTTTGGAAAATGGGATGGGCATTTCACAAGTAGCTAGACATTGAACTTGCATACAACCCAATAATACCACTTCTGAGAATATAACCTGGGGTTCCAAAAGCACACAGTAGAAATGCCATCTGCATTTCTATGATTATTGTATCACATTCACAATAGCCAGAATCTGGAAACAACACAAGTGCCCGAGAATAGGTGACTGGTTAAGGAAAATATGGTACATCTGCACAATGGAATACTATGCCGAAGTTAGGAATAACGAAGTCATGAGATTTCTTATAAATGGAAGGACACGGAGAGTATCATGCTGAGTGAAATTAATCAGAAAGAGATAGAATGACTTAGAATGACTGCACTCATTTGTGGGATATGAAAAAAAAGAAAAAGAAAATATGGGACTAATATCCAAGGGCTAAGAGGATTGGTCTAGAGTTGAAAGACTTCTTAAAAGTGCTTGCAAGAAGTCTGTTGAGATAGAGAAGGGACCAGGATGACAAAGAGTTGGAAATCCTCACTCTGGGTAAGAACTGAGTGCTGAAAAGTAGGTAGAGTAGCAAACATGGTAATCTCTCAGTATCTGTATTGCAAACCATAATGCTCAGAAGGAAAGAGAGGGAGAGTGAGAAAGAAGGATAGTGCCTGCCCTCGAGATAGGCTGGCAGGAGGTGAGGGCGGTGGGAGGCAAAATGGGGACATTGGTGGTGGGAAATAAACGCTGGTGGAAAGGTGGGTGCTGGAACATTGTATGATGGAATCCTGACCATGAACAGCTTTGTAACTCTGTATCTCACCATGATTCAATAAAAAATATTAAAATTTTAGAAAAGTTGGATAACATTATGATAATTATAGCTTGCAGACTTACAAAACTTATCTTGCAACAATTTTAAAAAATCTGTTTCCAATTGTTTGTAATCTGTGCCTCTTCATTTGGAAGTACATCTATATTCACCTAAACAGACAACTTTTGTATATATATGTATATATATTAATAGTTCACCATTTTAAAAGTCATGTCGTCCTTTTAGTATGGCTACTTGTTATAATATGTAAGTAATTTATTCTAGTTTTATCAACTTTTTAAGAACCTGTTGGCAAGCAGCAGTCTTTATTGACCAAGACTCCTAGATTAGCATCTTCCTTGAAACTGTGAAGATGACTTCTCCATATCCCACAATATTTAATTCCCCAGTTTCTCTTGAAGATTATTTCAGTGCTTCCACATTCTCAGTTTTGCCTCTATATCCAGAGCCCTCTGTCATTCGTCATACTGTCAGGCACACCTCAGTTTAAACAGATTTCTCTGCCTGTTATCTTAAGAGTCTACCTCACTGCTTCGGAACTCTAAATGGAGAAAATCACACAAATGCTCAGATCCATTTCAATTCCAGTTTCTGACTTCCACAGCCACTGGACACTCATCACTGCCCAGCCAACCTTCTGTTACCTGATACATTCTCCCTCCCAGTCTCAAACTGTCAATTTCAAATACTCTCCCTCTATAACACCTCTGATTCCATTTCCTAATCTGTTTCTCTCAAAGAAGACCTCTGTGTACATGTGAGCCTGAAAAATAATGCACACAAGGTGTGTGTGTGTGTGTGTGTGTGTGTGTGTGTGTGTGTGTGTGTGTTTTGACCCTCCCTACTGCTGAACTGCCCTCAGATCATCCCTGTCTTGATCCAGTACTCTGGACATCTGGTCTATCAGGAAACTTATTCTCCCATTCTTTCTTTTTCCTTTGCAAACTGCCGCTTTCCACCTCCCATTTACTATACCTTGAATCTGCCAGTTTCTCACTAAGTCCAGTGCTACTGGCCTCGTTCACTTTATCATCACAGGTAACAGCTGCTGAAAACGAAGTTGTAAGCACAAGACAAGTGCTGAAGGAGCAGGAGAAAGAGGACTTGAGTATGAAAGCGCATTCTCTGTGGAGCTCAGACTTGTGGGATTCTGGACACAGGAACATCCAGCGAAAAGGGAGAAAAAATAGTTTCTCCTGTCTGTGCTCTCTCTCTCCTTACCCCCTTACCCCACTCTCTCCCTCTCTTCCTCCCTTTCTCCTTCTCTCTCCCTCTCTCTCCCCTTCTCTCTCTCTCTCTTTCCCTCTCTTCCTCTCTCTCTCTCTCCCCACCTCTTTCTCTCCCTGTCTCTCTCTCCTTTCTGTCAAATTATTCTCTAGACGAAAAATACACCAGAATAGTCTGGAGCATAGCCGGTAGGGAGTTTGCCTTTTACAAGACTGGCCAGGATCTGATCCCTGGCATCCCCCCACCAGATGTGACCCCCAAACAAACCAAAAAAAGTAGATTAACAGACGAGAACAGTGCAGTCTCTGCCCCCGCGCCTGGGTGTTCCTTCCCGGAGTCCCTTGGAGGGGAGCGGGTTGAGCTTTCCTCCCCGCCCCAACCAGGGCTACGGCAGCCGGAGACCTCCAGTACCAGCCACCACCATGCTGAAACAAAAAAGATTAACAAAAAAGACCAAACCATAAATCTTCTATTCTCTGCAAACAGCTGCTGAAGATGCTGGAAACCTCACCCTACTTAATTGTTATACTTATTTAACACCTAAAACTTTTAACTGCTATTATTAGTTTTCTTTAATACACAAACTACTGTTAACCAACTAAAATTATAAACCAGATATAATTTTAACAATCTCTGCTTTAGTTAAAAAGTCAGATAGACATTTATTTCCTCTTTCTCTTTTGGTAACTGACCTTTCCTATCTATAAATCCATGAAGTGTTTGTTAGGTCTATTCAGGGATTAGTCTGGTGACTTCTTATGTCTGTGCAAAAATGTCACACCATTTTTTTGTTATAGAAGTGGTGTTACAACATGGGCAAAAAAAGAAAAAAATCACACCTTCTCCACCCTATCTTTCATAGATACCAACTTACTTAGCCTCTGTCTTTAAAAATTTGTATTCTAGTTTTTGCTAACATGACGTATTTGTCCAGCTTAACCCAGCTGACACATAACAGGTTATTATAAACCATTATAAAGAGTTGACAGACTAAATACAGGACGCCAAGTTAAACTTGAGTTTTGATGGAACAATTAAGAATTTTTAGAATAACCATGTTCCAGGCAATATCTAGGACCTACATATACTAAAAATAATCACTGTTATTCCAGATTTCAAATTTAACTGGAATGCACTAATTTTATATGCTAAATCTTGCATCCCTGGCTCAGAGGCTGAAATCAAGAAGTACCATCTCAACATCTAATCTAATTTTCTAGGGCTAAAGAGATAGTACAGGGGTTAAAGCACTTAGCCTGCAAGCAGCCAATCCTGATTCTATCCCCAGTACTACATACATATTGGCCCATATGCATACGGTCTATAAATACACACACACACACACACACACACACACACACATATATATATATTTATATATATATATATATATTAAAGCAATTGTATAGTGGGTAAGGTGCTCAACTTGCACCCTGTAGCACAGCCAGGAATGACCCTTGAACACAGAACTAGAAGTAAGCCCTGAGCACAGCTGGGCATAACCCAAATATGGGGGAAATAACCTCATATTTTATTTTCTAAACATCAAGTTCCACCTGTCCCAAACCTCTCTCATCTCTTTAGCTTTAAGGCCTCGCTATGGAAATTACTAAGAGATACAACAGGAAAGAACAGTTCAAATCCTTATTTTCTACTGAGGGGACAAGTTCAGAGTTCTGTGTTTAAGCAGAACTGGTAAAGGTCTCAAATGTTTTTTTTCCAATACCTTTTGGTACCATAAGGCCTGTGTTCTAAAATTCTAAGTTTAAAAAAATCCTTTTCTTCAGAATACCACTTCAGTCCGCAGCTATTCTTCTTGATTGCGTGGGAGATAGTTATTGAATTTTTCTTGGAAATTCTAGAGGGCATATAAATATCCACTAATTGAATTACAAGCAACATAGTGTCATGTAAATCAATGAATAACCCAAGAATATGGTCATGGATATGGAGATCCAGCATAAAAAGATGCAGAAAAGATAACTGGTAGCTGGAGTGTCTGCATCCATCGAAGCAAATAAATGCCTTCAGGCCCAAACATCCAAAATGTTACATCTCAGAATTTTGGAGGAGCCTTTAAAATCCCATAGTGTTTAATCTCTTAGGGCAGCTGGGAAAGGCCCTGGCGGCTCTCCCCCTTGCCGCCCGTGTTAGGGAGGCCTCTGGCCACTCGCCCAGCCAGGGCCCCTTGTGCCATGGGGCAGACGGAGGAGGAGGAAACGAGGGTCAAGCCGGTTGATTGATCAGTTGCCGCTTATTCCATTATCCCCATGTGTCTATTCCAGTCTCTCTGAGCCCCCCATTCTAGTCTCATTCTGCCCCTCATTCCCGTCTCCACCTGTCTCTCCCACTCATCTCTCCACACTCCATCTTGCTCTCTGTTCTCTCTCTCATGTCTCCTCCAGATCCCTCATCTCTTCTCTCTCACCTCACATACACCCTTCCTTCCTAGCCCTTCATACTCCGACCCCAGCCCTCTATATTCTGCCTCTTCCCACTCATCTCTCCTCCCCAACTTGTCTTTCTACGTACACCTTGCCCTCTGGGCTACACCCAGTCTGGTAGCAAAATCAACATAAGAAAGCCCTTTCTGACTGCCCATCAGGCTCAAGGGCGGAAACACCACCTGGTGGTGTTCTTAAGCCTTTCCTGACTGCCCACAGGCAAAATAAATCTTAAGGTGTTTTTCTCCTTTCCTCAGTCCAATAACTCAATCAACATCTTAATTTTAGTTATTTTTGTATGGACACAGTAAGAAATACATTGAGGTTTGTAGGTCAGCTCTCTTGGGAGCATCTTGTCACAGACTCAAATGATAGTGTTTTCATTTTTTTTTCATTTCATCATCCTGTTATTCGTCGATTGCCTAGAGCAGGCCCCAGTAACGTCTCTTTCATCCTAGCCCTGAGAATATATTCAAGGCTATTTAGGAGAATGAGACCCATCATTGTTACTGGTATCTGGCATATTTGGTACTCCACGGGGAGTTTGCCAGACTCTGCCCTGTGGGCAGGCTACATTCGATAGCCTGCAAGTTTGTCCAAAGTAGTAATAATGATATATATACAAAATGATAGTAATAATGATATATATACAAAATGATAGTGTTTAGGCCAGATTAATCTTTTCTAACCCTAGCCCTGTCCAATAACCCTAGTTATTGCTTTTTGGATCAAGATGGTATTTGTCCATGACCAAGATCTCAACTTATAGTTAAGCAATTGGCACTTTGACCAGACCCATCTTGATGCCAGGATAGCACATAGCTTACCACTTGCCCTGGGTTCATCCAATCCCTCGTCGGGACCCTGCCTTTGGAGGTGCTAGGAAGTAAGGGCAGCTGAGGCTTAGGTTGAGAGAACAGATGCCCAGGAGGAATATATCACTGAGTCAAGAAACTCCCACATTACAAAAGCACAGCATTTACTGTCTTCTTGTGTCCATACAAAAAGGACATTGTTCTGAATAAACTATGCAAAAGACTTAAGAAGAGAAAAGCAGTATTTACAAGTCAACAGAGCACAAAGAAAGAAGCTACAAATAAACCCAGAGGAATGGGACCTCTGTGATGGGTAAGTAAAGGTAAAAGGTAAAGGCCCTCCCGTTGATCTTCGATTTGCTCGAGTGGGCCCAGTAATGTCTCCATTGGAGACTTTGTTGTTACTGTGTTTGGCATATCGAATACTCTCGGTAGCTTGCCGGGCTCTCTGAGAGGGGCGGAGGAATCGAACTCGGGTCGGCCATGTTGGCCCTGAGGATATGCAGGAAGGACAAACCAATGTTATCTTACACTATAGTAACAGTCTCTCTATGGTGCCTCATAAAAACAATCAGCATAAACTGACACAATTGCCCTGGTTCCATCCACTCCGTCATCTGGACCCTACTTTTGGGGTACTAGGAAGAAAGGGCACCTGAGGCTTATGTCTAGAGACCAGATGCCCAGAAGTGAATATTACTCAGAGTCAATTAACTCCCAAGTTACAAAAGCATAGTATTAACTGTCTTCCTGTGTCTATACAAAAAAAAAACCTTGCTCTGAATTAATTATGCAAAGGACTTAAGGAGAAGAGAAAAGCAATATTTACAAGTTAATGGAGTCTGATTAAGAGATAAAGGTGTTGGTGGGTTGGAGAAGCAGAGAACAAAGAAATGGTTACAAATAAACATAGAGGAATGGAAGCTCTGTGGCAGGAGTAACCCAATAAACCTAAGCTCCCTGTGGCAAGGCAGAAAGGACAAACCAATGTTAACCTACATCTCGTGAGGCAGATCCAGTTAGATCCCTGTCATCCTAGTCTCCCAACTTCACCAGGAGTGATTCCTGAGTGCAGAGACAGGAGTAACCACTGAGCATCACAGGGTGCCCCCTACCAAAAAAAAAAAAAGACAAGGCCTCATCAGACATGATGCTCAGTTCCTATCTGTTGTCTGTTCAGCAGGAGAGTTTTAATCATGAAGTGAGAATTCAGAAGGTAGTAATGTGTGTTGGAAAAGGAGGATATAATGAATTTACATTGTGCTGGTATCAGTGTTTGTAAGGGAAATAACTGCATAATAAAATGTAATTCATAAAAAATCCTTAAGACAGACACAAATGGATTGGAGATGTGTGGGATCAATCCCATAGAGACATCTAGGATTAAAATTTAGAAAATGTCATCTATAAAGACAGACATCTATAACGTGCTGGAGTCATTTCTTAGCAGCTACTGGAAGCCAGTGTCTCTTTATATCCCAGTGATAGGCTACATGTGTACATTTAGTATTTACTAGTGAAAAGGGACTGCCAAAAACAACAGAAAATTAGCACATATATCTAATTATCCTGAGACTGTTCATTCACTGTTTGCTGTTCTATTTGTGGTGACCTCATAGAGATAACTTTAAATCGGTGGGAGTAGGAATATCAATACATGAGAACTGACAAGCACTACTAATCAGCATTCATTTATTTTCTAGAAAGCTTGTTTACAGGTACAAAATTAAAAAGAGGAAACATTACCGATAGACACAGGTCTTCAAAGTGATGGTCTCAGACAGACCAGAGATGTTTTTGGGTGCAGAGTTCAGAGGAGGTAAACAGATACAGAACAGGAAAAAAAATTTGCAATAATTTTCCCAAACCTAGATATTCATGTTTCCAAACTTAGAAAATTAATAAGAAACTCAAACACACCCCAAAAGTTGCTGCCATGGCTCTGGCAATGACTTCCACAGAGATGCCAACCTGCTGAAAATTTTAGGTATATGGTTGGATTTTTTCTTTTTTTTTTTACCTTTTCCTGAAAACTCCAGGCCTCTTTGGAATAAGGATGGGAAACCTTCCCCCAGCCCTCTGTACTTCTGGAAGTCCCAGCAGCCACACCCACACCCCACTGCCACCACCATGTAAGCTCATCTACCAGACTTGTTCCAGAGATTCATAACTAAATCTCAGAAAAGATCAACTAGTCACAAACATTTCTAAGATACCCAGTCCTGATGGAGACCTTTGGGGATGATCTCCATAGGTGGCTGAGCCAAGTTCTCACACGATCCAAACCCTGGCAGCGGTACTCACACCCCAATAGCAGCTGCCATGACTCCAGCCAGACTTCCCAGTTAAATAAACTGGATTTTCTAGAGCACATGGCTTTGTGGAGTCTACAAGCTCTGTAATCCTAACATCCCAGGAAGGAACACACCAGATTGCATGGGAATGTAACATTGAAGCAAATTAATCTGGAACACAAAAGCATTAAAGCAGAACCCTCAAAGACAAAGATAATGTCCCCATTTGAGATGCAATGATTTCCACAAAGTTTCTTCTAAAAAAGAATTTCAAATTATGTTGCTGAAGAGAAAAAGAACACGGGGATTAAATGATATTTAGAGATCAACAGTCAGTAAATATATGCATATCTAATTAACTTATTTATTTTAATTGGATCACCATGAGATACAGTTACAAAGCTGATCATGACTGATGTCAGTCATACAGTGTTCCAACAGTTCCAACACCTATCCCTCTACCAATGCACATTTCCCACCGCCAGTGTTCCCAGTTTCCCTCCCACCACGCTTACCCCCACCCAGCCTGTATCTATGGCAGGCACTTTCCTTCTTACTTTCTCTGTCACTGTTTCTGTCTCTGTTCTTGTCTCTCTCTGTCTCTCTCTGTCTCTCTGTCTCTGTCTCTGTCTCTCTCTCCCCCCCCCCCCTTGGGGCATATGGTTTGCACTACAAGGCATGGAGAGGTTTGCATGTTTGTTCCTTTACCTGTTTTCAGCATGCAGTTCTTATTCAGAGTGGTCACGGTGGTTCCTTTTCTATCCCAACTGCCTTCTTGCCCAGTACTTGAGACAAGCTTCCAACCATGGAATAATCCACCTGGCCTTGTTTCTACTGTCCCATGTTTCTACATAACATATTATGTCTCTTTATATCCAATAAGTGTGTTCAATCATTCAATATCTATTCCACTATAGTTACAGAGGGTAGAATACTTATCTTGCATGTGGCTAACTGGAATTTGATCCTTGATATCCCATATGGTCCCCCAAGCACCACTAGAAATAATTCCTGAGTGCAGAGCAAGGAGTAACCCCTGAGCATTTGCTGGTTTTTACTCTCCACAAAAAAAAAAAAGAAAAAAGTCACAAAATTTGACAACAAATCATTCTTCCCTGCATATTTTTATTTTCTTTGACTTATAAATTCTTTTGAAAAATTTAAACCCTATGATTCCTATTCTAAGGAATGATGTTTTTAAACTTCATTCTTCATAGTCCCAAATAAGTTCCTGAGCTGAAACAGGAAGTGAGAAAGAGATGTCAAAAAGCAGGCAAGAAGGTTATGTTAAACTTAACCTGCTTCCAAACAGAAACTAAAAAGTCAAGCAAGCTATACTGGAATTTATAAAACTATTTTCACAGGGAACCTAGATATTTATGAAGGTCCCAAATGTAAAACTAAAGCTTTAGCCAGTATTCTCCAAGATAGACCCTGCTTTTTCTGAAAAGTATCAGCATCTGTCACTAATTTGTTTTTTCACTAATTTCAAGACAAAGACAAACCTTAAACAAGGTTTGCATAGGCAAGCAGATAATTGCTTTTGTAGTTTAGCATGAGATAATTGCTAAAATAATTGCTAAATTTAGGAAACATGTTTTTTTATATTTTCTGCAACAAAAATTTTGTCATTGCTAATAAAGAATTTTAAAGACAACTCTGATTATAAAATTGCCCTGTATGTACAGGAGAGATTAGTCATCTCTTATTTAATAGAAACCAATTTATGTAACATTGAAAATATGGCAATTTTGCAAAGTTATATTAAAAAATAACTAATAATGTCAGAAATAAGTGTATTGTATTTTTTTCCTTTATTTTTTCTCTTGCATGTTAATGATTCTTTTCTGTTATCATTTTTAAATTTCATAGTAAGTCATAATGCAAGAGAAGATGATTTTTTAAAGTTTTTTTAATTTGAGGGATAATTTTGGCCATACCCAGTGGTGCTCAGAGCTTACTGCTGGCTTTGTGCTCAAGGATCATTTCTACAGTCTCCAAGGACCATATGGGATGCCACAGATTGAACTAAGGTCAGTCAAATGCAAGGCAAGCACTTTAACTGCTGTGCTCTTTCTGGCCCTGACAAGACAAATTTTAAAGTTGTGTTTATCACTTTATGACTTACACTTTAAGGGCAGAAAAATCATATTAACAATAAATTAGTTCAAAACCTAAATTCTATAAATGAGGAAACTCAATTGGTTAGCTAATGGAAGAGTTAAATCCAATCTTTTGGCTTTAATTCCATTATTGTCTGTCATTCCTCTGTAAAGAAATGCCAAACTCACACCTATATTGAGGTGCATAAAATATCAGAACTATATTATATATCCAACAAATCAATTGCTATAAGGACAAAGCAGATTAACCAAAAACAAAGCACTGTAATAATTAGATCATGCTATTTTCTTTTACTAGTTTCTTCACTTTATTTTTTATGCTATTTTCTTAATATCAACAATCCAATAAAGTCTGAGTAGGTATTTTTCTATTAGAATGCTCTGCAATCTCTAATCCTAACATCTCATTGAGTGAATTGACTAAGTAATCACAATTACCAATTACTCCAAGACAAAATGGCTTCTAAAGTTGCATCTACTATAAAATGTGCATCGTTTTCCCCCTTGCTATTTTCTTATCCATGTGACCTCTTTCCTATCACCAACTCACCAGATAACAGGTATTATAAAATATGTTTTGATTCTCCTAATATTTATAGTAAAACATTATGATAGCATTTGAACACACTAACATCATTTTTAAACTATAATAGAGACTAAATTACTTTAACTTTCTAGGTCTTAATTTTACTTTCTATTTTTTAAACCATTAACTGTAGTGCACCAGATTTTTGGTTTAACTGTTCTAACCATTAACAGCAAAACTCAGAAAAATGTTTCTTATGTTAGAATAACACATTCTAATCCTAGCTTATACTGACCTGTGCTTGAAAAAAACCCGCTTGTATAAAAGTTAAATAAATATTGAAAAATAGCTCACATGGTCTGGAGCAATAACAGAATGAGTAGGGCATTTGCCTTGCACGCTGCCAACCCGGGTTCGATTCCTTTGTCCCTCTCAGAGAGCTCAGCAAGCTACCAAGAGTATCCCACCTGCACAGCAGAACCTGTCAAGCTCCTTGTGGCATATTCAATATACCAAACACACTAACAACAAGTCTCACAATGGAGACGTTACTAGTGCCTGCTCGAGCAAATCAATGAACAGTGGGAGGACAGGGCTACAGTGCTACAGCTATGCAGTTATCAGTTCCTAATCTCTCAGGATACCATTCATGTCATAATGGATGTTAATGTGATGTCATCATCTTCTTATGATGCTCATTTTCATATAGTTATGAAATATAAGGCAAAGTTCTTTGCAATAGCTTGCTATTAACTTACTCTTTTGTTCAGTTTTGTGAACTTTTTCCTTCAGTTGCAAATATACAAATTCTCCAGCGGGTAGGGAATTTGCCTTGCACTCAGCAAACCCGGCTGACCCGAGTTCAATTCCTCCACCCGTCTTGAAGAGCCCAGCAAGCTACCGAGAGAATCTTGCCCTCATGGCAAAGCCTGGCAAGCTACTCGTGAAGTATTCGATATGCCAAACACAGTAACAACAAGTCTCACAATGGAGACATTACTGGGCCTGCTTGAGCAAATTGATGAAAAACGGGAGGAAAGTGCTACAGTGCTATAGAAGAGACTTAGAAAAGTCTCAACTTCTTGATGTGTGATTGCAAAAGAAAAACATTCCATCCAAGACTACCAATATCAAAAATAGAGAGCTAGATGGAAGATACAGATTCAAATCCCCATTCAGCAGTAAAAATATATCATCTGTGGACTTAGTCAGATGTAATATGACAATTGTAAAACCTAACTTACCTCATTTACTTACTGCAGTCTTTGAATGAAATTGAAATTACTCAATACAATGTTACTATCTATGTGTGCAAGTGCATAAACACACATACAAAAGATATTAAAGAGCCCTAAAGTAATTTCTATCCCTGATGAAGCTCAATTATTGATTTAAGAGTTAATATTAATTACTAATAAGTAGCACTGTCCTCCCGTTGTTCATAGATTTGCTCGAGCGGGCCCAGTAATGTCTCCATTGTGACAATACTAATAAGTATATCACAGAAATATGCCTCCTCAGGGACAAACCAGCGTCAAAAAATGAGGAAATTTGGGAAACAAATCTATAAACATATTCTTAGAGAAATATAAATTAATAATCATGTGTAATCAACTTGATTGGGAGTCAAACAAATAGTAATGGGAAAATATTTCTTCCCTATCAAACAAAGCTTTAAAAAGTTTCAGTTTTGAAATTAAAAAAAGTTTAAAATTGAAAAACTGAATTGAGATATTGAAACACTACTACACCACTAGCAGGTCAATTAATTGGGACCATTACTTTTCGGGAAAACAATGTAATCAAAGGACACTGTACCATTAAAAGTAGTACTCTTTGATTTAGGAATTCCGTTTATGGAATTGGAATTCTGGAGAAATAACCCAGCTATGTATACTAAAAGCTATGTGGGGGCTGGAGCGATAGTACAGTGGATAGGGAGGGCATAAGCCTTGTATGGTTTAGTATCCAGGACCTCATCTGATCCACTGAGCACCACCAGGCATAATCCCTGAACAGAGAGCCAGGAGAAATCCCTGACTACCATTAGGTGTGTCCCCACAACCAAAACTAACCAAACAAAACCTATGAAGAACCTCTGCTTTATTTTTCTGGTGAGATTAATCTGCCTGATATTAGTGGCTCTACTCAGAATTGCAAGGAAAAGCCCCTCCCCCTGGCTAGGCCCAACAGTCTTCACACCCTACCTCCACCATATTAATGGGCCCACACCACAGTGCCTAAAGGATTGAATACATAGAGACCTCTTCGTTCTAGTCAGCAAAGCACACATTCAGTGAAGTGGGGCAAGAAGGAGAAGAGCAAACCCCAGCCTAATCCCTCAGAGTCTTCCAGGCAATAAAGACTCACTCTCAAAAACAGCAGGAACACTAGAATTAGTGGGGAAAACACAAAAGTCCAAATTCAGTGAGCAAATACAATAGAAGGCACAAACAATACAAACCTGCTCTAACTCCTCAGAAAATTAATTTAGTAACACCACGGTAAGGATGTTTAATAAGTTCAAAGAACTGATGGCACAGATAGACAGCAAAGCACAAGAAGCTATGAGAGCTGAAAAGAGAAAATTACAAGCAGAAATGAAGAGTATGGAATGTGATTTTTTTTTAACATCATTAGAAGTTCTGAGCAGCAGAATTACAGCAACTGAAGAAAAGATTGATAAGATCCAAGATGAGATGGAGGAAATCTAGAAAACAGGATGTGGAAACAAAAGTCTGAAGTGGAAATGAGCAGCATCTCAGAGAACTTATGCGATGAGCTCAAGAGGAACAACATAAGAATAATCAGAGTCCCTGAAGAGCAGAAAGGCAAATTTGATGAAGAAACAGTAGTAAAAGAAATCATAGTTAAGAACTTCTCAGAGTTGAGGCAACCAAACCCATGGTGCTAATAGTGTTGCTCTACTAGAGTTTAAAAAAGGTATGTTGAGTCCTAGGTTACTGAAGTATTTTATGCATGTTCAATAATGAATAGAAATTTCATTTATAGTAAATCTACTATGATCACATCCATAGGATTTTTTATTATAATTGTTTTCTTGCTAATACTGACACTTAAGCAGTAGCTACATTTTATAATGTAAAAACAATATTCCCTTCGGATAAAAAAAATTATAATTTTATAGGCTTATTTAGATTTTTTCCTTTAAATTTTCTTAATTATCTTCACTCTCACTAAATTTCATATTTATAGGTTTTACTCTTTCACACACTCTAAATTGTACTAGCACAGAATTTTTTAAAAATTATACATGATAATTAGCACAATAACAAACAAGTACAAAATAAGATTTAGTGCAATATATTTTAGATGTCAGTTAAAAACTTAAATAAATGAAGTAAGTATATTATGTTGCATCAAGTTATTGAATATCTTTATGTCCATGGGTTAAATCACATAAAAATCAATCATTAACATAGACTCTTATTGATTTATTGTCTGATAATTCAATTTTCCATTCCTTTAAATTTTTTTAATAAGCTATATGAAATAAATGGACTAAATACCTGTCAAGGGAGCAGGGTAGGGAGTTGGAGAGAATCTGGGGACACGTGGAGAAATGGGAGAGACAGTCACACTGTGGGTGGTAGTGGTTTCAGAGCAACGCATGCCTGAAACAGCTCTGTTATGAACAACTTTGCAAATTAAAGTACCTTCTTAAAAATAAATTTTAAAAATTATTTTTAAAAATCTATTATGGAGATATATGTTTGGGGAAAATGTGTCCAAAGACTTTCAATAAAATCATAGTAGAAGTAAAATCCAATGAAAGATGTAAAAATTAAGGAAACTTAATTTTGTAAATTTCTTAGTTTGGGAACTGCATCTGGTGATTCATAGGATTTCTTCTTGGGGGGCTCAAGGGACCGTAAGTAGTGCCAAGGATGTAAACAGGTTAGCATAGGCAGAGCAAGCTCCCTACCTGCTAGACTTCAGTAATGATTTTTTAGCAAAATGTTAAATGACATGTAAGACACTGTATATGGTATTAAGAGAAGAAGACAAGTATGCATCAAGCCTAAATAATCATCATATTAAAAATTCTTCATAAATGATAACTATCGTCAAGGCAACAAGAAGTTAAGAGTTCTGTTACCTCTGGGGGATTGAAAGGGATAGTAATGAGGAGGGAGTCTTGAGTACTAGGAAAGTTTTATTTCTTTTATTTAGGTTGTGATAACTCATTCCACAGCTTTTCCATTTAATTTATATTTTGTTATGTATGCCATATTTCAATCAAAAGTGGCACAAAGGCTAGCGAGACCGTGCAGTGCTAAGGCCCCTGCCTTTCGGGCTGTCAACCCATTTCATCCTGGTAGCACATATGGTCCCCTGAGCACAGCCAGAAGAAAAACCCTGAGCACCCACAGGTGTGGCACAAAAACAAACAAACAAAAATACAAAACAAAGAAACAAATGACACATATAGGATTAGTTACATTATAAAGAAAAGCAAGGGAATATTTTCCCAACAGATCACACAGCGTCTGGCGCTGCACGGTCCTTACTGAGTACTTTCTAAAAGGAGTGGAAGCCACACGGTTACTCTCTTTACCATGAACAAATAGGATTAACTCTAACATTTCTAGAGTGAAAAATTATTTCAATCGTTTCCTTTAAAAATGATGTACAAGCCAAACATATAAACCACAGATTCAACAATACTGAACCCCTGAGATCCAATGTTTAACAACTGAACTTTTAAAAGGGTACCAAAGTTGCCAATCAAGAGAAGAAGCTGGAAGGAGGGGGCTTTATGGGGCCGAATCTGAGAACACGGGTGGAGGGCAGTTGACACTAGTGATGTGAACACTGCTGGAACATTGTATGTCTAAAATTTAATTATGTAAATCACAGTGCTTTAATACAATTAACTAACTAAATAAGATGTATATGGGGCCAGGAAAATAGTACAGTGGATAGGGCATTTGCTCTGCACTCAGAGGACCCAGATTCGATTCTCAGCATCCCTTATGGTCCCCTGAGCACCACCAGGAGTAGTTTCTGAGCGCAGAGCCAAGAGTAATCCCTAACACTGCCTGCTGTAGCCTCCTAAAATAAATAAATAGTAAGTGATGCAGAAAACTTAGGTGAAGTATAGATCGGTATATTTATGTGTGTAAAAGAGACACTATCAGAAAAAAAATTTCATCTAGCTAGTCATAGGGAAAAGATTATAAAATATATTGGCTAAAATGATGCTGATGTGGAGATGGAGAGAGAAAGTATTGTGGGTGGGTTCTTGGTTTGCACATCACCAACCTGGGTTTCACCCCCAATATCCTATATGATCCCCAAACCCACCAGTGGTGATCCCTGAGTATAGAACCAGGAGTAAGCCCTGAACACTACCAGTGTTAAAACTCCTCCCCCCCAACCTATGAATAAATAAATTAATTAAATATCCCTACTGCTTCTGTCTAGACATGGTTATGTATTTTCTAACACTAGTGTTGCTTTTATGTAATTAAAATAGCGTTACTTTGTAAACCATCTACGTTTGGGGGCACGATTTCCAGCCTTAAACAAGTGTATGTATGTTGGTGATAGAGACTTGAAGAGTCTACGGTCACCACCCCAAGTACCAATTGCACGCCTCATCGTTGAGGGCCCCACCCCCTTCCAGACTCTTCCCCTTCCCCCTTGGGTGACCACACTCTGGTCTGAGTCCAAGTCCACTGTCCACCACCCCTGCCTGCTTTGCTTCTCTGTATTCTGCCTCTAGGGGAGATGATCTGATTTCTTTTACCATTTGGAGTTCAGAGTTGACGATAAAGACTTCTCGATATCCTTCCCGTCCGGAAAGCATCCGAAAGCATCTGAGCTCAGGCTGCAAAAAGAGCACCTGGTGGGCGGAGCCTGCGCAGTTGGGACTGTGACGTTTCGAACCCTGGCACGTCCCCGAGCTCACCGACCCGCCTGGGCTCACCCAGGGTGGGACGTTTGGACTCAGGCACCAGCTGATAGCAGTAGCCCAGAGCTTGGCTTTCCCCAGTCTGGCCGAGCTACAGCTGAGAAGGTAGGAGGAGATTCTGCTAAACGCTACGAAAACGTTTAAGTTTCTTTCTTTGGTGGGGCCTTGGGGTGGGATAAGGTCCAGCTTCCTTCTGCCAAAGTTCGTTAGTGGGGGAACATTGAAGTACTTTTTTTTTCTTCCCTGCCAAAGAATGTTGTATACAGATACACCAATAAGTGGCCAAGAAATCATGTCCAGTGGATACATAGCTGTAAGACTGGACATTCCAAACTGATTTCTGATGCCCAATTCGGCACGCCCTGGCCTATCCCCACTTTGATAAAGAAGGGAAAGGAGAAGGAAACCGATTTTTCCTTTGTTTTGTCCTAACCTGTATCTCAACAAAGTCTATTACTCACGGACGTACATCTTGGACCAAGTGAAAGATCACTTCCTTTAGAGTTAAGATTCTATCATGTGTGATTGAAGGAGTATTCTCTTTCACTCATATCACTGTGAACCTCAAAAGTTGGATGTCTCAGAGCGGGGTTTTATGAGCTCTACAAAGACACGGGGCACATTTTCATCAGTGTACCTTAACATCCCATCTGGCATAAACTGTGTGCTCTGACTTGGTGTTTGACGTATGAAGAGTGGATGAATGAATGATTGTCTTTCTCAAGGAACCTGCAGGATGGCAGAGTATCAGCAATGGGAAAGAGGTTGGCGCCTTGTTTAGAATGTGCTTTTAACAGTCCTTGTCTAAAGTATTTCTGGTACTGGTAAAAGTGTTCTGAAACACCAAGCATTTGCCATATTGCGGAGCCACTGTGCTATAGAACTAGTTGCTTTGAAACATGTTCACTATTTTCATATTTTAGTCACTTGTAATTCAATGTAATGTGCTAATAACGTTAGCACATACACCACAGGATTTTGGATTTTCAAATTTTGCCGGTAAGACTTCTCTCTCTCTCTCTCTCTCTCTCTCTCTCTCTCTCTCTCTCTCTCTCTCTCTCTCTCTCTCCCCTTCCCTTTCTCTTTCTCTCCCTCCGTTCCCACTATCTCTCTTTGGTTTTGAGCCTGCGCAGAGGTCCTCAGGCTTCACTCCTGATTGCCGTTTACAGAGCCCTTCTGCTGCACCAGTGATCAAAAACGAGTAGGCGTTTTGCAAGGCAAAGAGTCCAAACGCACTAGTACCATCTCTGTGGCCCCCAAGACCTTTTTTGTTGTTGCTGCTTAATGTATTAAGGGCTGTATGTACTGTTTACCTAAATGGAAAAATAATAAATTAGGAACCAATCATATTTTACAGACTTTTAAAAATTAAGACTAGTGCAAAAAGCTCAAAGATTTTTTCAAAAGCGAAAGGTAAAAAGGAAAATACAAAGAAAACATTGAAAGCAAGAAATGGGACAAGATCTTTGAAACCATTACTGTACGCAGCCTGTAGTTTTCCTCATTGTCTGGTTTGAATGAGTAATAAGATATTGATTCGATTTGGGAGGAAGGATTGCAACTGGAAGTAAGACTAGTGTGTAGTATTTCAGAGAGGTTTAAAATAATTTTAAGGCCTTGTCTTCAAGTGCATAAAATCAACCTAACAAGGTATCTTGGTGTGCAGCAGAAGTATGTAATCAAGACAGAACTTACATTTTTCCTTGTTCCCAAAAAGAAAGACTTTTTATTGAAGTACGTGTTCATGAAACCTCAACCTGTCCAATCTATTATTCATCAGTGTTATTACTAACAAATGGCTAAAACTTCCAATCTGGTCATTTTCAAAGATATTTCCAAAGAGAAATCATTTTAAAGGCTATTTGGAAAAAATACTCTTAAAAAATGCTTTGCAACAGTTTGAAATAGAAAATAAGTAAATTCATATAGCGTTGTTCATTTTTTAGCACTTAAAACATCACTTTGGAAATTTATAACAACTTAAAGAAACAAAAGACATGGATAATAATCACAAATCTATATAGTAACTATATGAAATCTATATGAAATGATAATATTACAGAATCTTAAAGTATCTCCAGGCATAAATCCACAATTTACTTTTTACTACAGGATAAACGTTTTCTGAATGAGGTACACAGTGACTGTCACCACTCTCTACATTTACTACAATTTTTCTTTTCTTTTTTAATGTGAGATGTCATTTGGATATAGATGAAAAGACTTCCCATCAATGGCAAGTTATAACATCAAAAGCCATACACACTCCATATGCTCAAGGGTTTATCATTCTTCTATATCATGGACCCCAAAATATTATGACTCAAATAATGTAAAATATATTGAGTCCTTTTCCTGGAAAGTAAATTCAAATTTTAATACACTCATGAAGAGCATTCCATCCGTTTTTCAGGAATGTTAATAAAATATTACATAGATGTAGGGAGAAAGGGACTCCCTTCACTGCTGGTGGGAATGCCTCCTGGTTCAGCCCTTTTGGAAAACAGTATAGACGATCTCAAAAAATTAGAAATTGAGCTCCCATTTGACCCAGCAATACCACTCCTGGGAATATATCCTGGAGAAGCAAAAAAGTATAGTTAAAATGACATCTGAACTTCTATGTTTATTGCTGCACTGTTCACAATAGCCAAAATCTGGGAAAAAAAAAAAAACCCGAGTGCCCGAGAACAGATGATTGGTTAAAGAAACTTTCGTACATCTACACAATGGAGTACTATGCAGCTGTTAGAAAAGATGAAGTTATGAAATTTACATAATAAGTAGAACTACATGGAAAGTATCATGCTAAGTAAAATGAGTCAGAAAGAGAGGGACAGACATAGAAAGATTGCATTCATCTGGGGAAAATAAAGTAACAAAATAGGAGACTAACAACCAAAAATAGCCGAGATAAGTACCAGGAGGTTCACTCCATGGCTTGGAGGCCAGCCGCACATGCTAGGGGAAAAGGCAGCTCAGATAGATCAGGGAGCACCAAGTAAAGGGTGTTGTAAGGATCTTCCCAGGATGGAAGATGCATGCTGAAAGTAAACTATAGACTGAACATGATTGCCACTCAATGCCTCTTTTGCAAACCACGGCACCCAAAACGAGAGAGAGAACAAAAGGGAATGCTCTGACACAGAGGTAGGGTGGGATGGGGAGAATGGGGGGTGGGAGGGATACTGGGATCATTGGTGGTAGAGAATGGGCACTGGTGGAGGGATGGGTATTCTATCATTGTATAACTGAATCCCAAGCACAGAAATTTGTAAGTCTACAACGCTACCTCATGGTGTTTCATTAATAAAAATCAAAAAAATAAAAAATAAAATATTACAGAAGTCTAGCTAAAGATCATTGAAGTAGAGACTCTAACTTATCACAACTGTAGCTAAATTTCAAAATATACATGAGAAATGAACATGAAACAGATGTACAACAAAATGACAATTTTCTGAATGATCTTTTTAAATTGTGAGACAATAAGAGTAAAACCTGAAGATGATAATATAATGATATTTATCAATAACTTGCCATTTTAGGCAAGTTTACATTATACCTTTTAATAATAAGGAAATAATTATTAACAAGGTTTTTGTAAATAAGGAAACTAAGAATCTAGTGGCCAAAGTTTATATCAATATCATTTTAAATTCTCTATGGGAGAGGAAAAACTATTTCCAATAAAAGTATGATAAAAATTGTCAGTTTTACCCTTTACATTTTAGAAATCCTTATGGGGTGAATCTGATTACATGGTGTTATATTGATCATTTTTGTCATTATGAAATATTCTGGATTTATGTATTTGAATACTCATTTCACACATTTTAAGTAACTTTGAAAGGTAATGAGCTTATTTGATACAGACTTAGAATTAAAATGAATTATTCTGTAATGAGTAAACACTGAAGTTTAAGTCACATTGTAATTTGCAATTGCACAGCAAGCAGAAAATTGATACGGTTTTAAGTAAATCTTTTAAGAAGAAATATTTCAAGGACACTATTATTATTTTAAATATATTTTTCTCTATTTTTATTTCAGTCTCTTTTTGTTGGGGAGAGGTTTGACACACCAGAGATGTTCAGGGTTTCTGACTCTGTGCTCAGGAATAACACTTGGCAGGGCTCAGAGAGCCATATGAGAATCTGTGGATCAAACCCAGGATGGTCACATGAAAGACAAGCGTCCACTGGACTATCTCCCCAGCCAAAAGCTAGTTAATAAAATTGCTGACTGAATTAAAAATTACTAATCGAAACCAGAATTTTTGATTTTGTAATTTCTTCCTAAAAGATTAATTCTTCTATCTGGTTATTTAAAAAATTATTAAATCTCAATACATTAATGATAAAAATATTAAAAATATCTTAGATCTTATTAACAAATAACATTAAAGTAAGACTTTTAATGAAGACTTACTTAAATAAGTTGTACATGTGACTTTCAAGAGTAATCAACATGAAATCAAGGCAAAATAAAATTATGGCTAGGAAAATAGTGCTTGCCTTGCATGTGACCGATCCTAGTTTGAATTCCTGACACCACGTATGGTCCTTCATGCATGCTAAGAAGTGACCACTGAGCACAGAGCTGGTAGTAAGCCCTGATCTTTTCTAGGTGTGACACAAAAAAACAAAAAAGAGAGAGAAAACAATAAATTCTCTTCAATAGAGAAATATATATGTATATATATATACATATATATATATAAAACTCTTTGAGATAGTGCATTTAAAATACTTTTCAAAACATAAGCTTGAAAATATTGATCTGGCCTTTTTCAGGTACCATAAGTTGTTACTTACTACATCTATTTAATACTTATTAATGATTAGGGTTAACTCCAGGTGTTAGTTTGAAAATTACTGGAACTCACCCTATTCTTTGTTAGAATAATTTGCCTTAGGAAATTCCTCATTGTGGGTGTTCATCTGATTTCATATGCATGAATGCTTCAATGCGCTCCCACCAGTTATCACCTGAATTCCTATTAGCCAACATAACTCAAGCAGAAGAATTTGATGCTGTCTTTAAAGATCACCCAAGTCATAGTTTGAGAAGATTTTATATTGTCAGTCCCTTTCCAAAAAAATGTATGCATTATGCATGTGAGAAATCAGTTTAATTTTGTTAACCTGAATGTGTAAGGAGCAAAATTATGACATAAATCCACTTCATAATCCTGTTGTACAGATATTTAGAAATCTAGTGAAAGTTGAAGGGGAAAAAAAGATTTAAGTAATGCTATGTCCTACACAGTGAGTTCTCATCGCATATTACGACTTAAATGTGTTGGGGGGAACATTTGCATACTGCAAGCACACATGTTGAAGTGTGTATATTGTTTCTTGGCTCCTACTTAGAGAAATATAGTGACAGGAACATGTAAAGATATCCAAGACTCCAGAAGTCCTGGAGGCCAAGTTAATAACTCAGGTTTAGACCTCAGTAAATTTTCCCACATATTATGGTCACTAATGTAGTTAATAGTGAAGGAAACATTATATTAAACATGAAGGTCTTTATCACACTTATGAGCAAAAAATAACATTCAAATGGTACCTTTTGTAATTTAAAATTTGCAAACCATGTAGATATTGTCATCAGATGTCCACATGTTTATGGCCAGTTCCATGAATGCAGAAATTAAAAGATGGTAATTAATTCATATAAACTTAATTTTCTCATAAATTTGCCATATCCTCCCATTTTTAATTTTCCACTTAGAGACACTCCTCTCTGACGGCCTTCTGTTACTCTGCTTAAAAATTAATTCAAACTGCTCTCACACTAGATTGATCATTCATTTGACTGTTCTTACCTTCTAATGTTAGTGGCTACCTCTACTTTTTACTTATCTTCCATATCTCTAATTCTCAATATTTTAAAATTTTTCCATGATTTTATAATGTCTAATATGTGTTCAAAAATAAAGACAGTTTGGGGTTTGAAGTGAGGGAAGATACAATTTTCAAAAGGCCATCCGAGACTGATGAATTTTTCCCACTTGGTATAAGGAGATTGCTTCATCCTAAACCATTCTTATCAGGGGACGTTGCTCAATATGGTAGAAGTGGTAGTGAGGACAAATGAGGAAGACTTAAAAAATATAGCAGAATTTAATAAATGAGCTCTTGATACCTGTTTCCACTCATGTTGGAATGTATGAACAGAGAGTACTATTTAAACTTGCCATTAAAGGACAATTCAGTAAGTGTTTGAAATAATTTCTTTAGTCAACTATTTAATAAAGTTAAAACTGAGGTTCACTTTCACATATACTTCTACAGAGAGCTGTTATTTTCTTCCTCCTTCCCAAGACAGGCTTCCCAAGATGAGCTTCTTAGTTGTCAAAAGGGAAGGGGCCACGTGCCAATCAATGTCTTTCTGTTTCTCACATGATTCTTTGAAAACATCCTTTATTCCACCTTTTACCCCAGATTGAGTTGTTGATCAAGGTAGGGTAGAGAGATTATTAATTCTGTGGTTAGATCATTAAACTTGAACTTGCAATATTAGATTACGTCATGAGAGAAGCACAGATTTTTTTTATATTCTCTTACTCTAATTACATTTTAAAAACTTATGCTAAGAATGGTAACTTATACATGGCTAGTTGAAGTATGTTCATCTTCCACAGGACAGGATTATAAGACTCTTCCAATTTGTCCATTTTACAAACTATCTGACAATTTCCAAGTCGCTGGTATAAACTATATTTCATTGTTTTCTCTGAGACTTACCCCTGCTAGAAATTTTTGTTGGGAAGTGCTCCTGGGCCCCGGGGCAATAATACCTGCCTCGTAAGTATTGAATTCAATATGAGTTCCTCATAACATGCACATTTTTCAGTTTGGTTATTGTAGTTTGGGTCCAATGATTGCAATATCCTTGGCTCTTTGAATTAGATATAAATATATATGCCACACATCTACTCCACAAATGGATCCAGAATATCTGATCCTGTTATCTTCCAACTACTACTTCTTACTTCCCCCTACATTTCTGTCCTTTCTCAGTCTTTTTTGTCTTTTTTGATATGTAGCATTCTCCTTTCATGTTGTTCTATATATCACCAATAAATGAGATAAGTCCTTTTTTCTAACTTAATATAATTTCCTCCAGTTCCAGCAAAGTTGCAGTGAATAGCATGATTTCATGCAAGTTTTTACAAATTCATAGTTTAGAATTTTTGACAAATAGGTATTATTATTAAATAATTCAATTTACTTTTATGTCTTAAAATCTGGTCCATACCTTAAAATCATGAAAATATATTGTTTTGTTTTCTTCTAAAATTTTTAAGTTTTTACCTTTAGTTTACAGTACATTGGAATTTATTTTTGTGTATATGAGGAAGAGTTAAATTTATTTTTAATGACTTAACCAAGCGTTATTTATTAAAAGACCACAGCTTCCCCCATTGTGTGGTAAAGTCACTAATTATAAATTAAATGACCATTTATCTACATGTCTGTTTCTTTTTATTCTCGTCAGGTGAACTAATTCTTTATACTTGTCTGAGAGCCATGCTGACTTAATCATTTTAGTATTGTAATATTTCTTCCTGTACTACTATTTAAGACTTCTACTGTGTTCTTTAAGTCTTACTTGACTATCTGGGGTCTTTGTGTATATATATTATAAACTTTGTTATGACATAATTGAGCCATGATATACTTTGCAAAAGTTTCAGGTGTACTAGATGAATAATTTATATTCAGGTATCCTTTGTATTGGAAATTCATATATTTTGATTAAGTGAAATTATTTTACTTATATTTATGAGGGTGTCTGTGTCCTGAAAGATTTTTCTTTTATTTCCTCTTTGAAGTTTCATGAACTGTTGAGAGCGAGAGATGTCCAACATTTCCAGTGATGATCTAAAATTTATCACTTGCTCTTTTTATTTTTAGTATTTTTCTTTATGAATTTCATATTCATATTTACTATGCATTAGATAGAGATTTGGAATTGTTTTATCGTTTCTTGTCTTCTTTTTTAATTACAAAGTATTAAGATACAGTCAGGAAACAAAATCTCAATAGATTTATTAAAAATTAACTTTTAGCTGGATTTAAAAGTAGTTGACTTGGTAAATACTTAAGTGTGTGCTTTTCATTTATTAGAAGCCTGGGTCTGATCCGCTGCACTTTGGGGTGAAGGTGGGGAGCTGGGGGCTAATTGCCAGATGGAATAGATGAATAGAGGCTCCAAGGACGACAGACTTAGAGAGATAAAACCTTGGACTGGTGGAAAATATACAAGGAAGGAATCTTAGAGGAGGTATTGCAAGGTTAAGATTCAGACTGCTAAGGAGAGGATGAGGCAATCCCAGAACTCACCAAGTTGCTGACATAAGATTGGATTTGCTTACCTAATAATTGGGATAGCAGCTCAGCTGTGATGGCAAAGAAACTTGCCACAAAGGACTTCTCAGCTGAGCTGTGGAGTTACCACTGCTTAGGAAAATGTCTTGAACCCCAACAAACCTACCTTTTTGTGAATGACTAGAAGTCCCTTTGCTTTACAACCTGAAATATTTCACCGGTGGCCCCATAGGCAGAGTACTTGAATCAGATGACCAAGAGAAATATTTAGAATTTTCCACCAGTCAATATGAGTGAAGGGTGATTTTAGAGCACAGCAACAATAAATTAATCATCTTCATGTCTAGTTAATGTTTTTATGCCATGACGTCAACTTTCATAGGAGTAGAATCCTCACATTCCTGTCATTGATGTTTGAGCTGTTTCTGTTTTGTTCTTAGCATTTCTGTGTTCTTACATTTAAAAGTTATTACCTTTCCTAAGCACAGTGCAGTTTAGTTTTTTCTTTTCTTTTTACTTTTTTTAAAGTCATGATCTTAGATTCTTCATTCTATTATTTAGTTTTTTTGAATCCAAAATACTTGCTGATTAATTTAGTATCATGTGTAGTATTTTGCTATTTTATTTATTTATTTTAAATCTGGTATAGTTTTTATTTTTGTTCTTTAAGAAACAAGCTTTGGTGTTTGTTAGCTTTTAAGCTGCCTCACATTAATGCAAGAGATGTATACTGCCTGGGTCATATTTCTTGCCTTTGCTTATTTTAGACATCAAAAATATTTTTTCCATATTTCTTTTTATGCTATTTTCCGTTTTCCTATTTTTAACCCAGGATTGCTTAAATCATTAACTTACTTCATATAAATGTTTGTTTTCACCAAATTTCAAATTATTCTAGAACATTACACTACTTTATGTACATTTATACTATTTTATCTTCAGTTACACTATTTTATCTTTTGTATTATTGTCACTTTTAAATATTTTTTTCTTTTGCTTTTTGGGTAACACCTGTTCATGTACAGGGGTTACTCCTGACTCTGCATTTAGGAATTACCCCTGGAAGTGCTCAGGGGACCATAAGGGTGCTGGGAATTGACCCTGGATTGGCCGTGTGTAAGGCTAACGCCCTACCCACCGTGCTATAGCTCCAGCCCCACTCTTAAATTCTTGATGAATTTTAACTTGGTAGAGTAATTTCTTTCATTTCATGAAGTCAGTTGATAGTCAATTTTCATTTAATGTTTATATTATCGCATGTATGTTTTGATGTTTTTTTATTCTTTACTGAAATTATTTCCTCAGACATGGTGTATATCTTAATTGTATCTAAATTCTGTACTCTTTTCTATTAGTTAACTTTTTGCTTCAAGTCAAATATTTCCTATTGTTTTATGAGTTTACTGATTATATTTTTCCACTTCCCCTGATTTTTTTTATTTTACCCTATATTTTCCTAGGTTAAAGTTATTTTAATGTGGTTAACTAATTCTACCCGTGACGTATTCAATATGCCAAACACAGTAAGAACTCTCACAATTGGAGACTTTAGTATCCCAGTATCCGTGGTGGTGGGAAATGGGCACCGGTGGAGGGATGGGTATTTGATCATTGTATAATTGAAACCCAAGTACAAAAATGTGTAAGTCTGCAACTGTACCTCATGATGTCTCACTATTAAAAATTTTTTAATAAAATAAAAAATACAAAAAAATAGAAAAAATGAAAGTAAACAAAAGTAATGAATAAACCTTAAAATGAATAAAAAAAATGGAGACATTACTGAGCTGAACAATGGGAGGACAACTAATTAGAATATCTTATTTACTTAGGAGTGCTCTTATTTACTTAGTAGTGTGTTTCTAATTTCTATAGTTTCTTTAGTATGTTGAGAGTGCTGAATGTAGTATATAAAATATTAAGGATTCAAATGGGTATCTTGCTCTGTAATCGATTTATTATTCCTTTCACTAGGCAGATCATCTGGTAGTTCAGCTCAATTTTATTGGGAATTGCAGTCCTGGAAAGTACCTACTTCTGTTTCATTCTGGTCCTCAAGAGTTTTCAGCTGAAAGCCCATTTTTCTTAGGCTCTTTCTCCTGCATCCGTGTGTCTCACAATCCTGCTAACACTTTGCATCACTTTTCAAACACCGTCCTTTAAGTCCATAGCATTCTTCAGAGTATGTTGCCAGACCTGACATTTTTCTACGAGTGGTAAGAATCTTTGTGCCTTAGGTTTCTAGTTACAACCCAAAGCTGTACTGGTTTTCTATGTCATGAGAAAGTTTCTAACAATGAAATGAGGAGATTGTCAGCGTCCTCCCTGTGCTGGACTGGGAAATATTCCTAAAATAGAAATGGCTACAAAAGGCAACTCACTTAAAAGAAGAAGTTCTTTCTTGCCTCTTCAGCTCTCAAGTAATTTCAGATGGATGATTTGGTATTTTATTCAGGATTCTATTTGTTCTAACAGATGTTCTAATCTGCTACAAATTGTTATACTCCACCTATAAGCTGAAGCAAAAGTGTAACAGAACAGTTTGAATGATATATTTTGGCAGGCTTAGGCTGTCAAAATAGTAGTTAGAAGTACGGCTTTGTTTTAAAGTGTAATGCACATCAAAGCTATTTTAAAGCAGTTCTTTGACTTTTTGGTTCTCTTCTCAATTGGGAGAATACTAGTGGATGATGAATATATGATCTATTTTCAAATATCTCAGCACAGTAAACCTGTAAATCTTCATTGAATGTAATTAAAATCTGATTGAAAATTTAAAAAAATGCATTTATAAATTCTTTCAGTATGTCTTCTATCTTAATTCCAAAATTAATTTCTCCTACAGACAATGCATTTCTGCAAAAGAAGTATCATTGCTGATACTTGGGAAAGGTGTAGAAATCATCTTTGAATAATAGTAGTAAAAAAACTATTCAAATAGGAAATGAGATTTTGTTTCATCATTAAAAAAATTAATGATAGGTGCAATCCAGAGGGCTCCACTTTTTCCATGCTTCTTATATCTCAGAGGAAAAACAGAGGGAAGCTGTTTGTATCTTGAATTGAAGGTCTGTGCTTCAGACATGGGAATACAAGTGTAAGGGGACTTGTGCTTTGAGCAGCCTGAGCCAGATGCAGAGAGGGATTAGAGAGGTTTAGGATGATGCAGGATACTTATTGCCTTATGTCATTCACTGGGGAGAAGGGCAACAGCAAAGAGATGCTCGTGGACTTGTAAAAGGTGCCCTCTGGCTTCAAGAGAGGAGGCAGTAAAGCAGAAAATAATGAGTCAGATGTGCAAAAATAACTTAACTATATACAAGACAAACACGAGCTCTATTTAAAAACATTTCATAACTGTTGCATTGAGGAAAATGTCAACCTGAAAATCTTCAATCAGATAAGCCCTACTTTTGACTCCTTATTTCAATGACGAGAAAGCTGGAAAGATAAGTTGGTGGCTTCCTAAGTCTCTCTTCATTCCCCCTCCTCCTCTTTCTGGTTACTCTACCCTGTCATTTTCTGTCTCTGTGGTATTTTCAATACAACATTGTGCCATTCATACTCAGGAAAGTCACAAAAAAATCTTATCCAACAGTTTCTAAGTGTCAAAAATTACCCTGGGGAATGGACTGTTGAAGAGGTTGTTAAGGGAAAATGCACTGTAAATTATTATGAAATATTAAAATGACAGTAGGTTATATTATTATACAGGATGTTTGGGGATTTGAAGATTTCTGTTTATAGCCTACCTATCTCAACCTTATTCCCAAAGGCAGATTTTAAAGATTCACAATAATCTTAGATTAAATATTCAAGCTCTGGGGAAAATGAGAGTAACATTATCTTCATGAAGAAAGAGAGAAATTATTCATTAGTTATTCATTAGTTATCTATTGATTTATTATGAGCACCAATTTTTTTTATTAGTGAAACACCATGAGGTACAGTTATAGATTTACAATTTTTTGTGCTTGGGTTTAGATTATATAATGATCAGATACCCATCCCTCCACCAGTGCCCATTTTCCACCACCATGGATAATATCCCCCCCACCCCCATCCCCCCATCCCGCCCTGCCTCTGTGGCAGGGCAATCCCCTGTGTTCTCTCTCTCCTTTTGGGTGTTGTGGTCTTCAAAAGAGGCATTGAGTGGCAAACATGTTCAGTCCATAGTCTACTTTTGACATGCATCTCCCCTCCTGGGAGGATCCTCCAAACACCCTTTATTTGGATGGGCACCAATTTTAAGGTACATATTCTATTTGATTTGGAATATATGGTAACGGTGAAATTATACCAACTATTACTGTTTGTAGTGAGTGTTCTTTAATTTACTGTTTGCTCTCCTTAATGTAAAATCTACAGGGAACAAATGTTTTGAAATTAATCTTTCATGCAAAAATTAGTTGCAGAAAAATCATGTAACAGATACATCTCCAACAATTACTGTGTTCATATTCTATATATGAATAATTAGATTTAAAATATGTTTACAAATTTTACATACACTATGTATTAGAACTTTAACACCACAGTAGTTATGCTTTATAGAGAATTTGTTATGCACAATGTTTTGTTTTCATTCTTTATACACGTTTACTAATCCTTCAACCATCCTAATGAAGAGTAAGTTTGTCTCTAGTGTTAGGGATGAATAAATAAATATTCATAAAAGTTAAGTATTTACTGAAAATTTCCTCAGCAAGAATAAAGATAGGCATGGAGCTCCTATCTCTGTAAGTCCAAAATGTATGTTCTAATGTACTCTCTTCTACATCACTGCAATTCTTGCGTTTGTAATATCTTACTAAGAAAGATCAGTAGCAGTTCTGATCTTGTATATACCCAAGCTTGAAGGCAACAGATTTTGTTTTACTTCATGGATGATGAAGGCCTACCAAAAATTCATTAACAATAAATTAGTTTCTGCTAGTTTGTGGCCTCATTCATGGGTTTTGAGGGGCTATTCCTGGCTCTGTGCTCAGGAGTGATCCCTGACCATTCTCAAGGGACTATATGTGATGTCAGGACTTCAAACTCAGGGTTGTAGCTACTTGCAGCATCATACAAGATAAGTGCCTATCTCCTATGCCATCTCTCTGACCCCTCAATAAGCCAATGTTATAATCTCCTTAAGGTGCATAAGTACACTTTAAAATATTTCTTTAATGGGCTGGGGTGATAGTAAACAGGTTAGGATGTTTGCCTGTATATAGTTAATTCTTGTAGATGGTTAACCTAGCACCACATTAGGCCCCCCAGTCACCTCCAGGAGTGATCCCTAAGTACAGAGCCAGGAATAAACCCTGAGATCTTCTGAGTATGGCCCCAAAATAAACAAAAAAGCGTTCCTTTAAAATTTGCAGTTTAATGCAGTATTGTCTTCTGATCCACTCTTCATCAGCGCCCGATGCCAGCTCAGGTACCAGCTTTTCTAGCAAAGACTCTCCATGAATGAAGCTTTTCCCTGTGTCATCCTGGAGTATCTTTGGGGTCAACGGTTGATCCTGACTGAGAAAAGCTGATTCAGAAAACGTATTTTCAAATGACTTTTAAAATCTATATAATTGGGCTGGAGTTATAGCCTTGCATGCAGCTGACCCGGTTCGATTCCCAGCATCCCATATGATCCCCTGAGCACTGCCAGGAGTAATTCCTGAGTACATGAGCCAGGAGTAACCCCTGTGCATGGCCGGGTGTGACTCAAAAAGGAAGAAGAAAAACATTTATAATCATATTGGCATTATAAATCACAATTAACTACCTTGCATATCATGGTTACTGAAGTAGAGTAAGATGAAAAGAATTCTGAGCAATACAAGATATGGTTCAAAGTAGTCATTTGCCAATATGACCATGAGCAGGTCATTTTACCTGTTTGAGAACCACTTTTATTTGCAAACTAAAGAGATTAGAGCAAGTGAGTTAAGTTGTGTATCTTTACCCTTTTATAATTCAGAACTACCAGTTTGAAAAGTCAATGTATAGCTTAAGGAGATAGCTCAGCAGTCAGGTTTAAATCTCTCTTTCACACACACAAAGACACACACACACACACACACACCAGCATCACCAGATATGACCCTTGAGGTACTCAGCACCACCATAGTGGACTTGGTTATCGATGGCACCAAGTCCCAAGTAGTACTGTATCCTCAGATCCTATCATTGAAATGCTTATTCAGATGGCACAGTATCACCATGAGTTGTCCCAGGATTCCTTAGCACTACTTAAGAGCCCCTAAAAAATAAATACAATGTTGAGATTTGAAACTAAGAACTTCATCAACAAGATTGAAAATCTGACCGAAGTTAGGAAAAAGAAGTGTATTTTTGTTTGTTTGCTTGCTTGCTTGTTTGTTGTTGTGGAATGGGGCATTGGTGGCACCCAAGGCAATGCTCAAGACGTAACTCTGATTCTTTTCTCTGAAATCACTCTTGTTGGTACTCCAGGGACCATAGTAGTGCAGAGAATTGAACCAAGTCAGCTGCATGCAAGTACCTCTAACTCTTATAATTTTTCTCCAGACTTTAAAAAAAAAAAGGTTTTTATATGCATGTGCGGCTTCAGTCTCTTAAGTAAATACAAATTTAGAGCACTTTCTAAAAGAAAATAACTATGTTTGTAATGAAACCAAAGAAGATCAAAACTTTCAGTATGCTCATGAATCTGGCAGGTTGATTCCATTTACGCTTCAACAAAGAGTATAACCAAAGGTCTCTAAAGTACTCTGAAACATTACTTTTCATATTGCTGTTGCAGCAAGTGTGTTATTTTTAAAATCAAATTAAAGATTTAAAAAAACTGTTTAAGACACAGCTACATGTTCACAGAATACATTATAGAAACAGCAAGTTGTTTTATTACAACTTCCTTTGAAAGATCTTATTTTCCCCTCAATGCTTTTGGTTCTAAATGGACTATACTTTATGTCAACAAAGAATTCGCTTCCTCAGAAAGACTGGAATAGAGAATCCAGGATAGGCACATTGTTGATTTGTGGTGACAGCAAACAATAAAAATGTGAGTGAGGGAGGAAAGGTAGAATGGGATGGGAAGAGGAGGAAAGAGTGATAGACGTACAGAAAAGAAGGAAGGTGCCTACTCCAGATGGAACCCTGGTGACCAAGAGCTTCCACAAGCAAGGTCCAGGTATGCGGGTTCCAGGACTGAATCTCCAGGCCGCTTGATGGCAGAGGGCCCCGACTGTCCCTCTCTGGGTCCCCACCTGCCCAGCAGACTGACTGTCAAGCCCTCAATTTGCCTTCAGGCATCATCTAGCATATCAACAGCCCTGGCCCAGAGATACAGCAACAAGTCCGGGAAGACAACACAGTGCCAGAGATCTCTCTGGGCACCATACGGGGCCAACTTCACTGGAGCACCCCAGATGGAGCAGGTGCAGTCTCCCCTCCTACTCCAGATGGAATCCTGGTGACCAAGAGCTTCCACAAGCAAGGTCCAGGTATGGGGGTTCCAAGACTGAACCTCCAGGCCGCATGGTGCCAGAGGACCCAGGCTGTTCTTCCCTGGGTCCCAGCCTGCCCAGCAGACTGGCTGTCACGAGCACAATTTGCCTCTGGGCACCATCTTAGTGCACCAACACTCTGACCCAGAGACTCCCAGTTGAATCCCAAAATGTAGTAGCACTGTACAGAGATGTCTCTGGAACTGAATCATTTACAATCTAGAAATTTACATTTATAATTGCAGCTGTGCGAACTCTCATGTACTCAAAATGAGCAGTGGAAAATAGATTATTTAGCATCTGCCCCTGGCAGGTAGGCTTGAATGGTGGTGGGAAATTTCAAGCAAAATATGAGGTACAAAGTGAGAGTGAGAGAGTATTGGGGAAATTGTCTACCATAGACACAGGGTGAGGACTGGGATGTGGGTGGTGGAACACTGGTGGAGGATGGGTGTTTCATCATTGTATGGCTGAATCTCAAACATGAAAGCTTTATAACCCTATCTCATGGTGATACAATTAAAAAAAAAGTAATGTGGCGTTCATGCCCAATTCAGTAGGCTTAATCAATGGCTGAACAAATAGCAGTAGTTATACATTATTAAAAATAAACAAATGAAGACATTTAAAAAAAAAGAAAAGGAAGGAAGGAGGCCCCCCTCGAGCGGCTCTCTGGCACGGCCATGGCTCCAGAGGCACAAGAACTTAATGCAGAGCCCGGCAGCTTGCGGCTGAAAAGTGAATGGACTATGGGTTAATCCACAGTACCATGCCTCCCCGGGAGGGAAAGAGTGTCACTCCCTTCTGCCTTTTTACCCACTGGCAGCAAGATGGCTACTGCCTCAGAGCTTATTGGAAAGCCATGTATGAGCCGGCGGTGATGGGGCAACTGCAACCTCATGGGAAGGGGGGCATTCCAGGCTTGTTCTACCGAGGTCATGAGTTGCTTCCCCCCCCCCCCCCCCCAAGCGGCTCTCCAGCACGGCCATGGCTCCAGAGGCACAGAAACCAATCTCATAATTATCTGGCTCTTGGAAAAAATCCCCTCAGACTTAATAAGTAAAATATCAGAAGTCCAAACATCATATGGTCCTCATAACCAGCTATAGAAAACAAATTATTTCACTACGCCTTTCAGCAGTTCTGATTGTTGGGTGGAAACTCTAAACAATAATGGCGCTTCTTCTGTCAAGGTGATGAATGTAATCAAAGTAGATAGAGAGTTAAGTAGAAATCATCTGCCTCACAGGTATTGGGAGAGGTGGGAGAGGGGTATATTGGGGTTCTGTGTGGTGAAAAAATAAATACTGGTGAAGGGAAAGGTGTTTGATCATTGTATGACTGAGACTTAAACCTGAAAGCTTTGTAACTCTTCCCCCAGTGATTCAATATATAAATATAAAAAATTATATTGGAGAACTGGAGAAAAGTATCAATGCTGAACTTTTCGTTGAATGTTCCCAAAAGATAACTTACTCATAATTTGATGCTCTCAGAAATCTAAAAATGAATTTGGGTGTGTCTCAAAAAAAAAAGAAGGAAGGAGTACTGCTATAGGCCCAGAGACACTTTTTTTTATAATACATGAGTATATGTTGAGATGACTTAACTAAACTCTCTAGCTTTCTGTAATGTTCACCAAGGAGGAAAATGAAAACTCTTCATTAAATATGAAAATATTAACATGATAAAATGCAAAAGAATTTAATATAAGCTGCAATTTAATATAATAGGAAAAATATTTTTATCACATCATCTATCTGTCAACAAATATTATATATGCTCTCAAGCCAGCCTGATTATATAACATTGATCTGGGCTCGTGCTATATTCTCTCATAGCACTTATATCTTAGTAGATGGATTTACACATGAATAAGCTATATGGGCTGGAGCGTAGGGCGTTTACCTTGCACACAGCCCATGCGGCCGACCTGAGTTCAATTCCTCCTCCCTTCTTGGAGAGCCCAGCAAGCTATAAAGAGTATCTCGCCCTCACGGCAAAGCCTGGCAAGCTACTCGTGACGTATTCGATATGCCAAACACAGTAACAACAAGTCTCAAAATGGAGATGTTACTGGGCCCTCTCGAGCAAATCGATGAACAACGGGAGGACAGTGCTAAGTTATATGTAAATAGACTTTGGTAAGTGGTATGGGGATGCTAAAAATTGATAGAAAGCTGAGGTGGTTAGTTTAGTTCATCAGAAAATGTTTCTTTGAGGGGCCAAAGATAAAGTACAGCAAGTAGAGCATTTGCATTGCACTCAGCTGACCCTGGTTTGATACCCAGGAACCTTTCCTCGAGCCCTACCAGAACTGATCCCAGAATGAAGAGGCAGGAGTAAGCCATGAGCACTTCAGGGTGTAGCTCAAAACACCTGAAAGAAAATAGGAAAAGGGAGAATGCTTCTTTGGCAACAGTTATTTAAGTTATGATCTGAATAACATGGAAAAACCTGCAGTAGAGATAAAATTCCAGCCCAGTTTTCTGAGGTGGGAAGGAACTTGTTAAATGAGCAGAACAAATGAAAATCAAGGACTGGAACAGAAAGGCAGCAAAGACGTGAGGTATTTTAGATGGAGCAGCTCATAAGAGAGATGAATTCTGTACTGGATATAGCTTTTGAAAGGTGAACACAAGGAAACCTTTGGTCTGGGCTGATTTTCATTATGATTTGGACTGTCATGTAAGAAGAAGCAATTAAAATAATCTGTGCAGGTGCTGACAGGACCTGGAAGCAGATGTCTTTGTAGATACAGAAGGAGGCAGCATTTGAGAGTCAATAGGACCTGATGACAGACTGGCAAATGGACTCAGTAAAGAGAATCACTAATTCTGTCCTGATCAGCTGGGTCAATGTGGGTGGCACATATTACTTGGGTTGAGATACAGTGTGAAGGGAGTATGGGAATTAAGACATCTGTTTTGGACTTCCATCTTGGAGAGCCTGGCAAGCTACTGAGAGTATCCCGCCCACATGGCAGAGCCTGGCAAGCTCCCCGCGGCGTATTCGATATGCCAAAAACAGTAACAACAAGTCTCACAACAGAGACATTACTGGAGTCTGCTTGACCAAATCAATGAACGGCATGCTACAGTGCTATTTTGGACTTACTTAGTTACTTCAATTGGGGAGGGACTTTTAAGATGCACATTAGCAATTTGGAATACAATTTTGTAGTGCAGGTCCTATGAAGGAATAGAATTTTAACACTGGGAATAAAAACATGTGAAAATACTTATGAAAGATACTTTGTTTTGATCTCAGTCTTATTATTAGTAATGTTAATGTTAGTAATGGTGGCTCTTAGTAAGTGGGGACACCTAGCTAGGACCAGGAAAATTCCCTATAGACATTTCCCCTTTAAATCTATAGTATAACAAGACCTGCCCTTCAGCACACAACTGCAAGACATTGTTCAGCAATATCACCAGAAATCTTTGAGAAAAGTAGAAATTTACAAGGCCTAAAAATTGCACAGGACATTTTAGCCACAGTGAAGTCAGCGTAGGTAGAGAAAAAAGAGTCACAGGAGAATGGATTTTGCTTTTGTTGGAATTGAAGTTTTGGGAGAAGCTGGGATTTTATGGGTTTGCTATTCAGTGTTGCATTTAAATCATAAGAGCAAGAATTTCAAGCAAAAGTAGAGAGACCAAGGGGAGAAGAACTGATACAAGTCTGCCCCAACTGAACAGTTATCAAAATCAAATCAACCAGGACCTGAAAAATAAAGAAGTTTCAGTGTGTCTGTGTGTGTGTGTTTGTGTTTGGGGGTGGGGTGGGGACTTGAGTCATCTAGATCGTGACTGGCAATGTTCATGAGTTCACCCTCTCTGAAGTAGATGCTTGCATAATATGCGCATCTGAGCAGGGACAGTTGTCCTGTTCTTGTTTAATTCCTGTCCATCCCCCGCCCAATCCCCACAAATCAAACAAATAAACAAAAAGCCAAAATAAGATAAGGCTGAGTTTTCACTCCGAAACCTTTTTGGATTTGCTTATACCTTGGAGTGTACCTTGGTGGAACATCCCAAGAGAGAATTTATCCATCATTCTTTTGCCCATCAACCTAAAACCTTCCAAAGGTATGTCCCTCTGTTAACTTTTTCTTCTAAAAACCACTCCTATGTGGGATATAAAGAAACTTCATAAGGACTGGAGCGATAGCACAGTGAGTAGGGCATTTGCTTTGAATGCGGCCAACCCAGGTTCGATTCCCAGCATCCCATGTGGTCCTCTGAGCACCGCCAGGGGTAATTCCTGAGTGCAAGAGCCAGGAGTAAGTAACCCCTGTGCATCGCCAGGTGTGACCCAAAAAGCAAAAAAAAAAAAAAAAAAAAAAGGCAATAGAAATGAAGAGAAAGAGATCTGGTAGGAAGTGGGAAGCTTGGCACTGAGGCAAGTGTGAGGGGGATAATTTAGGGAAGAAACATGACAGTGGGGAGGGGATAAGTGCCTGACACAGTGGCAGACATGGAGAAGGGCGTGGAAGGGAAACTGGGTACACTGATGGAGGGTTACAGACACTGCTGAAGAGATTGGTGATGGAATATTTTATGTCTGGCATTCTGTCATAAATCTTTGTAACTTTGTCATTCACAGTGATTCAGTAATTTTTTTAATTGGAAAAAAAGAAAAAACACTTCTTGTGGCCCTGCAGACAAGATGGCTACTTTGAGGACATGAGTATATCAGGTTCTGGCCTACTGGCTTGTTGCTGATAAAGTTCATTTTCAACCTGTCACCATATCTGGGTTAATCAGTCCCTCCAGGCTCATGAGAATTGGACCTATATAATTACAATTTTAAAAGTAGTAATTATTCCACAAATGCATAATATGAGACTAACACCCAAACACAGTAGAAACAAGGGCCAGGAAGATTGCTTCATGGTTAGAAGGCTGTCTCATGAGCAGCGGACATAGAGAAGGGATCGCTAAGTCAATATCATTGGACGGATTGCTCGGATGGGAGATGTGTGCTGAAAGTAGATAAAGGATCAAGCATGATGGCCTCTCAGTATCTGTGTCACAAGTCTTAATGCCCAAAAGTAGAGAGAGTAAAAAGGAAACTGTCTGCCATAGAAGCCGGGGGTGCAGTGTGGTACACTGGTGGAGGAATGGGTGTTGGATCATCTGAAACTCAATCATGAAAGCTTTGTAACTATATCTTATGATTATTCATTTAAAACATTAAAAAATAAATAAAGTAGTAATTTTATGGCAGGCACTTTCCTGTTTACTTTCTCTCTCTCTCTCTCTCTCTCTCTCTCTCTCTCTCTCTCTCTCTCTCTCTCTCTCTCTCTTTCTCTCTTTGCTTTTGGTCATTATGGTTTGCAATACAGGTACTGATAGGTCATCATGTTTGGTCCTTTGTCTACTTTCAGCAGACATCTCCCTCCCAAGCTATCCCTCCAGCCGTCACTCACTTAGTGGTTCCTTTTCTTTCACAACTGCCTTATCCCACAACACATGAGGCAGGCAACCAACCATAGAACAATACTCTTAGCCCTTGTTTCTACTGTCCTTGGGTGTTAATCTCATACTATGTTATTTTATATTCCACAAATGAGTGCAGCCATTCTATGTCTGTCCCTCTCTTTCTGACTCATTTCACTTAGCATAATCCTCTCTATGTTCACTTATAGGCAAATTTCATGACTTCATCATTTCTAACAGCTGCATAGTATTGCACTGTGTAGATGTACCAAGTCTCTTTAACCATTTGTCTGTTCTCAGGCACTAGGATTGTTTACAGATTCTGGCTACTGTGAACTTCACTTGCTGCAATGAACATACAGGTGCAGATCTCATTTCTATTGTGCATTTTTGCACCCCTGGGATATATTACCAGAAGTGGTATTGCTGGCTTATATGGAAGCTCAATATCTAATTTTTTGAGGAAGACCCATATTGTTTTCCAAAATAGCTGGGCCAGTCAGCATCCCCACCAGAGTCCCTTTCTCCCCACATCTGCCTCAGTACTGATTGTTTTCTCTTCAAATTAATTTAATGTCTTAGTTTACTTATTAGTAAAATGAGGATAATATGAAAAATCATTGTCTTGAATAACACAAAAAATCCAGTAAAATAACGATGTAAACTGGGAGTGCCTGTTTCTTAGCAAGTATTTTGACCCAAATTCTCTCTTGCTCCTAATTATAGTATTTTCTGGAGGTGAGGATAATGAGAAGAAAAATTGCCTACATAGATATAGCTTTTATTCTACCATTTCTTCTTCAATATCATGTTCCTTCAAGAAGCACATTTATTATTACTACATAAATACTTACCTGAGCCACATACTCATATGAATAATCCATGTGCTCTGAGGATCTAATATATATTTTGCATCAGAAAGATGTACATATTAGTATAGGAAAAAGGATTGTGATTTATTTCTACCTCTAGAAGTGCACAGTAATAAAATGTCTTTCTAGTATAAAGTTATTTATCTACAAATCTTCCCTCTTTTTCTCCACCCTTCAATCCATCTATGAGTTCTACAATGTCAAAGCTCTGTCTTGACCTTCTGTAGTTTTCTTACTGTTATATTACCATGCTCATTGTAGATATTCAAATAATTATTGGTTGAAGAAACATTTTATAATGTATTATTTGAAGATCAAGGTGTCTGAGTGGACTAACAAGCAATATGTTTTCCCTCATAATGTCTCTCTGGTTACACTTAACAGCAAGTTAAAATTAGATCCCTTTCTGATTTTTTTTAAGAAAGAAAAAAAACCATAGCAACTGTGATATTGAATGTTTCAGAGAGCACATTTTAAGCACATTTTTTAGGATTCTCTTTTTCTGAATCACCCATATCTGAGCGGCCTTTTTCAAATAAAATTCTAATACCCAATTTGTGATACTAATACCCATGCAAATCTGTGATTGTGTCTATAAGGCAATAAAAACATCCACACAGAACAGAATGATTGATGAAAAAAATTAACATGTTGAAAATTTACTGAATAAATTTTAAAGGTTCCCTCTTAGAAATTATTGAACATTAACCTCTGTTTCTTGCATCTGTATATATATTGTAAAACCTTGGAAGCATTATAATGTTTCATGCCAGTATTTGCAAGAGCTATTTTCCAAAGCATGTCTCAATAAGGAAATAAATTTTATACTGCTGTCTTCTAAATTAAACAATGAACTTTTTACAGAATCTATCAGTGTATACTTCTTTGACATACATAATTATTGTGCAATAGTTTTCTCAAAATTATTTTTATTGAAGAAATGATTAAAATGTAACTCAGAGCCTCGGGAACACTGACTAATGTCATGTTAATCAACTTGACTACTTAAAAAAAGGTTGATAGTTTAAATCTAGTTGGTACATGATTCACTTGAACTATCAAAGAAGAAAATGTACTTTACCCAGACCAAATTTAAAGCAAAAACAAACAAAAACCAGGAAAATACCTCAGAAACAACCTTTACAAAATTATAGCTTTACCTTTTAAAAATATCTGCAATTTCTCTTTCTTAATGTGTGTAAAATGAACCTTTGATTCTCAGAATCCATATTGATCAGCATGTATTGAATGACAACTCTATGCTAAACACTGAAATAGTGTCAGGATAAGTTCAGCATGGATTTTTTCTTTAAGCGATCTGATTGTAATAAGTACATGATGACATGGTTGATAAGAAGTAATATAAATATTGACATTCTGAGGAGAGGTAGGTAACTTCTGACTAGGTTTATAGGAGTTGGAAATAGAAAGATGGAGAAAACTTCACAGATGTGCTGAAAATGAGCATCTGTAGAATGTAACAAGAAGTTAGTTTTTTTTTCCCCTCAGAGTAGTTTACAATTGTTTAAAAGTAAGTCTGATACCTTGCGTTTCCTTCATCTGTTGTTCCATATAGCACAGATAAGTGAGACATCAATTTTGCCTTCATTCTTCTGACTCATTTCACTTAACACAATACCCTCCAATTCCAGCAAATAGCATGAGTTCATCGTTCCATGTAGCTGTATAGTATTCCATTATGTATATACACCATACTTTTATTACCCATTCATCATCACTTGTTGGCCATCTAGGTTAATTACATATCCTAGCTATTATGCTGAGTGCTAAAATGGATAGTAGTGTGTATGCATTTTTAAATGAATGTTTTTGGGCCCTAGGGTTAAATACCTATAAGTGGAATTGCTTGAGTTGTATGACACCTCTGTTCTTACTTTACTCCAATCTGTTTTCTATAGGGGTTAAATCAGGTAACATTCCCACTCACCAGCAGTGGGTGAGAGTTCCTTTTTCACCACATCCCTGATAGCATAGATTGTTCCCATTTTAAAAAATGTGTACTCCTCTCATTGCCGTGAGATTATATCTTATTGTTGTCCTGACTTGTATTTCCCTGATAATAAGGGATACCCAGATTACCCTTGATCCTAGATCATAGATATAAGGACAGGGAAAGGAGAGTATGGAGCAAGGGAGTAAGGAGTATGAAGTTTAGGGCCTCAAAAATATCAGTAGTGTAATGGTGTTGTGTATGTATATAGCTAAGCCACAGAGAAACAATACTGCAAGCATGAAATCCAAATTACAACAACTGAATTAAATATATGTACCTGTCAAGAAGGCAGATTGGGGGTGGGGAGTAAGCCTGGGAATTCAGGGCCAAGGGAATTCAGCAGTGCTGGTGGGATTGTACACCTGAAAGTTAACTATGAATAACTATGCAAATCATCGTACCATAATATTTAAAAGAATTTTTATATAAAAACATGTAAAACTGCGTACAAAAATGTCTGAAAACAACACACCCTGAACAAAGTGATAAAAGATTTATCATGCGAATTCCAGGTTGGAATTTTGTTATTGTAAAACAGAAAAGCTTCTTAGCTTTCTGTAGACGCGGAAAGTTTTGTAAGAATGGTTCAAGAAATATTACAGTGGAAGAGACAGAGTTGACCTCGGTTCAATCTCTGACACCCCATTTAGTCCCTTAAGTCCCACTCTAGAGTTATCCTTAAGCACTGAACCATGAGTTAGCCCCGACCACTGCCAAGTGTGACCCCAAAGCAAACAAAACTGAATACAGCTACATGAAGAACGGAGAACAGGGTCTACTGCTGAAGCTGAGGGCACCTGACTTGTGGCTGACTCTTCACATTTAGGCTTCTATTAGACATTGGGGCATTAGATAGAGTTGGGGCATTGGATAAATTTGGAACAGTTCATCTTCAGACACTGGAAAACAGAACATTTGCTTACATATTTATTCATAATGTTTTGTATGTACTTTTTCCTCTCTGTTGATGTATATAAAAGTACTAAGAGCTTTCTACAGAGTGGTTTAAGCATTAATACAGAAGAACTACTGCACTCGGCTGTAGTGATAGCACAGTGGGTAGGGTGTTTGCCTTGCACACGGCCGACCTGGGTTCAATTCCTCCATCCCTCTCAGAGAACCCGGCAAGCTACCGAGAGTATCCCGGCTGCAAGGCACAGTCTGGCAAGCTCCTCATGGCATTTTTGATATGCCAAAAACAACAAGTCTCACGACTAGTGCCCGCTCGAGCAAATCGATGAACAACGGGAGGACAGTGCTACAGACAGTGCTACTCAGAAATCCATTTCTTACAAATGATAAAAACCTTCCTTAAAACAAACAAAAGATATTATGTGGGGAATGACAGAAGGAAGATTAAAGTGAAGATGTTTTAAGGAGAAATAAGCAGAGGGAAGAAGAAAGGAATTGATAGGGGACATAGAGAGAATGAGAGAAAGTGAATAATCACCTATTAGTCCAAACCATAAGTGACAAAAAGGAAAAATAAGATTAAGTAATGCCCAAGACAGTTTTCTTTTCATGACTGTAACTAACCACATTAAGTTTCCAAAAGATACATTGGATACTAACACTTATTCCAAAAGAGTCATGGTGTAAAAAGGGGACCTTGCCCAAAATAGTGATGTCTTGATGGGGGTCAGAGACTTGGGAAGTATTACTCTAATATTAAGCTTTTTCAAGTTATAATTCAAGCAGTTGCCAATGGATTTTCTTTTCTTATGTGGCCATTATAGTAGATTTTTTTCATATGCCCAAAATTTACCTGTTTTTTTTCTAATGAAACAAATATATAAAGGTAGAGAGGAAGAAAGTAGCTCAAAGTCTAAAACGATATGTAAAGTTTTGTTTCTTCGTTTAGTTTCCTTGATTCCTTACTGAATATTTTCAAGATTTTCCACAAGTAAACTGTTGTCTTTCAAACAATGAATGGAATCATCAACATTAACAAAATCATAGTTCTTGAGAAACTATCTGACTTTATCTTGAGTCAGAAACGTCTCTTCTGACAAGAATGTTAGCTTTTATCTTATTGACCTTATCTTTGTATTCATCTCTTTCTTGCATTTACTCTTCTGTTTGGAGTTTGATGAAAGTTGGCGATCATCTATCTTAAAGAAGCATATGCCAGGGCTGGAGTGATAGCACAGCGGGTAGGGCGTTTGCCTTGCATGCGGCCGACACGGGTTTGATTCCCAGCATCCCATATGGTCCCCCAGGCACCGCCAAGGGTAATTCCTGAGTGCATGAACCAGGAGTAACCCCTGTGCATTGCCAGGTGTGACCCAAAAATAAAAAAAAAAAATTAAAAAAGAAGCATATGCCATTTAACAAGAATCCTAGGAAAGAGGGAGTAGAAGTTCTAGGGAGATAGCAATCTAGATTCTGCTAATGACCAATATCATAAATTTTATGAGAAGTTTAATTTTTTATCAGTTTCTATCTTTGAAAAATATTTTTTATGTCTTGTTTACCCATTCAGCTTTTCCCAGAACACACTACAATATTGAATATATATTTAAAATAGAACCAGTCATGGCACTTATTAGGTTCCAGGGAATTTTATGTTTTGAAATTAGTCTAGAAGAATAGACGGTAGGTGGATATCAAGATTTAGAAATTATATATTTGGGACCTAAGTGATTTAGGAAAATGCCTCATCTTTATATAATGTACTTACCACTACAAAAATATTGCTAAGAAGATGAATATGTAGTTCTTCATCACTATGAGGTTAAAGGTTGTATTTTTTAACTTTTAAGTCAGTTCTGAAAAATAACTATCTTTAAAACTGTTTTAACTTGAGGTTTTCATTTCTAATAGAAGAAACAGTCTGAGGAAACATTGTGTCTATAATATTCCTGGAACTGGATGGTTTTCAGAGAAAGCAGCTGTGATTTCTTTAGACTCCCAAGTCTATTATGCGAGTTGGAAGTATATTTTATAATGAGATCTAGACCACCTGCCTTTGTAAGGAAATTAATATTGAAATGGATTTTTTGTGTGTGTTCTTTGTCCTCAGTGGTAATGTATAAGGTTTTCTTATTCAGTGAGTTTGGAGACCCCATAAAAATGTTCAGTGTTGTTCAGCTATAGATAACTGCTTTAACATTTTCTAAATGTTTTATTTCTCAAAAAAAAAACTTGGTAGGCTTTGATTAAAACATATACTTCCTTAGTAAAAAAACAATGAGTAGATAATATTTATAGTTTTTCTAAATTTTAAAATAAATAAAATTGTCTCACATGAATTTGATGAAAGTCCAAACTAGTCTGATGTTAAATTTTTTAACTGATTTTTCTTCTCACCTCTATAGGAATTCAGTGGATAATCAATGGATTCAGGAAGCAATAGGAGTCTGGACAATTCAGCAAGTAGGGTTTGCCCTGATCAGTTTGTTCCAAAGATAAACACAAGCAAGAAAATGTCCACCTTTGCAAACACACCCAGCATCCTGGAAATGTCACAAGAGATTAAGAAAATCTGTGGAGATAAACATGTTGGAATCACAGTTGAAAGACTAAAAATGGCAAAGTGCATCAAAGAAAAACAAAGCAATGATTCTGAGAAAGTGGCCTTTAAACGGAAGGCCGAAGGTGACGAAAAGCTACCTGGAAAGAAAGAAGCCAAGATAATAGAACTTGACAGCCAGTTGATCACCATGCCACTGCCTCACATTCCCTTAAAGAACATCATGGACGTGGAGGGGAAGTTGGTCTATGTGGATGAGGAGGATGTGAGCTATGAGTTTGTAGACACCTTCATTTCCACAGGGGTTCTGCCAGCATGCCGAGCTGCTGAAATAGGAGACCCTTTGCATGCACCTAATTTCAACTCTCTGCCTCAGATCGACAAGTGGCTTCAAGTGGCCTTAAAAGATGCCAGCTCTTGCTACAGACAAAAGAAATACGCTGTGGCAGCAGGACAGTTCAGAACAGCACTCGAGGTATGTAATTAAAGAAAAATAGATTGGTGCCCAGGAAGCTATGAAATGGAAAGTTGTGATTACACTGCACAGCTCCGATCACGCTGTAATGAACTGTGATCATGGTGAAAATACCGAATGATATCAGGAGTATGTAGGACCCAGTTTGTAAAACAAATGAAATGTTCACAAATTAAGGTGTCTGTGTATGCTTGGTATTTAGAAATCATCACCAAATCATAAATGATAACATATATAAAAATGCAGTTAGTGTATTACAATTTAGATGTGCACCTATAAAAGTTGTAATATTTTAGATCACGGGTATTAGGTAGAATACAGATTCTCCATAAATAGTCCATAAGCATAAAAATTCCCATCCTTTTGTTGTTCCATCTTTATAATTGTAATCATCTTCATATTATAGCATATACTGATAATTTATTGATGCTGTTTACTAAAAACAATATGACAACCTTTAACTGTATCATCAATTTTCTCTTTTTTCCCATCCTAAAGATATATGAGAATTATAATTTTCTCTACACAAAATTGGTCAATATCTTGAAGTAAAAATACTATGAGCTAATATGAATTTGATATTATTAAAACACAAAGTAATGGGGAAATAACCTCTCCATCTCATGACTAATTGAACCAAGAAGCACCAATGTATGCATTTAGAATCCCATTGACCTAGAAATGTTGGTGACTGCATATTCGTTACAAAAAATTTTCCTTGAGTTCTATATATATGCAGAGTTACTGATAGAGATTTTTAAAAAGTGTTTTACGATAGTGTTTCCTTCCTAATAATGGTGAAGGGGACAAGCCAATAAAGGGCTAGGTGGAGATAGCATAAAAGATATATCGATTCATTCTGGAAGCATGTGCAGAAGTCAAGTGGTGGAAATTTTAAAAGTAAAGAAGTATTTTAATTATTACTTAAGTTAAGATAAACTAAGTAAGCCAGAAGAAGACAAACACAGGATGGTCTCACTTATCTGTGGAATATAGAATTCTGCATGAGGAAATGTATTGTGGTTAAAGGGGAATGCCTAGACCATCCTTGAGCCCAGCGTTTAAAGAAAAGACGGACAGGAAGAAAAGAAATCCAGGAGGGTTGGGGAGGTGGGGGAGGGCGCAAGGCAGGAATAAGAGATCAAGAAATAATGGGCTAATAAGCATCAGGGATTCAGTTAGACCAGTGATCTGAGGGAGGGGCATAGCCATACATCCAAAATCCAGATTTAACAGTATGGAAAAACATGAGATCTAAGTGGCAACCACTGGAACTTTGTAATGTGCCTGTCAGGCAGGGGTTGAGTAAAGATTGGGGTGGGAAGGGCATTTGGGAACACGGGTGGAGGGAAGGTGACACTGGTGGAGGAATTGGTGTTTAATTAATGTATGCCTAAAACTCAGCTATCAGTCACTTTGTAAAGTATAGCTTTCAGTAAAAAATAATAAATATTTCATTGAATTTTAAGTACAAATACAGACAATGATGCACCTAAATATTTTTAATAGGGCAAAAACGCACATTAATGACAAATTGCATCTTATTTATTTATTTTCTTATCATTCTATCTATCATTTCTTAAAGTTTTGTTGGAATAAGCAACATAAAAAAATTTTTATGTGCCTAAGGGGGCAAGCTGGGATTGGTGAAGGGAAAGTCACACTGGTGGTGTTGGAACACTAAATGCTTGAAACTACTGTATAATGAACAACTTTGCAAGTCACAGTGTGTTTTTTTAAATTTATTTATTGAATCACCATGAGAACAGTTACAAAGCTTTCGTTTTTCAGTCTCAGTTGTACAATGATCCAACACCCGTACCTTCACCAGCCACAGCGTTTTTAATAAAAATTTATTAAAAATAAATTCTTAGTGAGAAAAAAGAAGCCCAAAGAGATGATATAATTCGCATATAGATGAATTTATATATATATTTATTCTCATTAAAAGTCTTTTAAACAAAGAAGGAAATAGTGTTGCTCTATGTGAATTTCTAATCTGGGTAAAAGTACCCCCAAACTCACCAACAAGCTATTATTTAACCCTCTTCTGTCCTTGAACTAAATAAGGACGCCATCAAAATATATCGGAAAAAAAAGTGGCAATTCTGCTAGGGCCATGTTCAGTGAAAATATTACCTCGGGAAGAGGAGATTTGAATATTATAGTCATATAACTGAAGAAAAATAATCATCTTTGAAAAAGAAGGATAATATATACTTTATATAACATATAAACTATATGACAATGATATAAACTTCCATGTATAGAAATTGATTTAACCTTCAAATTAAGTCAAGATAAAAACAAAGATATATGCATTGACTGGAATACATTCGGTTTTCCATAAAAATCTGGTATTCAGAATTATAAAATTTGGATCAGGAATTAACAATCTTAAGACAAATTGTCCTGGAAAATGCTTCTGAAAGTTTTATTTCTGTCTGTATCTCTGACTCTCTCTTTCTTTCGTGTGTGTGTGTGTGTGTGTACGTGCGCACAAGCGCACGCATGTGTGTGTGTGTGCATTCTGCCACCCCACTCCAGGGTATTTAGGAAAGCTTTGGATGCTGACACTAATTACTGGTAATTAACAAAGGTAATTATTTTGAGACCAAAACTTAGCTTAGACATCTGGCCTAGCTTTTGTCTAATTATCTTGGGAGTTAAACTTTGAAATCTTACCTAGAATATCTCTTAATAAAGCAAAGCTACTGGGAATAGAAAAGATTTCTAACCTCTTTAACCGTTTATTCTCCTGAACTTAACTTTTAAGTTTAACTTCAGCAGTATCTAGTATTTTTACCAGTTCTTCTTCAGTGCATCTCTTCCTTTTCCTTAGGTCCTAAAAGAATTAAGAGTAAGACAGAAACAAATTATAGGAACAAATTATTATGATGGATCACATTAGAAAAACAGATGTATCAGAATATTTGAGTGTAACTTCATTAAGTTTAGCTGAAAGTGACAGGAAACCGAAAATAATAGTGTATAAAGTAAAAGATATTTTTCTTCACACAAGTGTGGGTAGTCATATGTTACTTGATTTGAATAACAGGGTGTCACATTCTACTTTATTTCAAAGTGTGACTTTGACTTTATGATCCAAAATGGCAGCTTTTGTTGGGTGTGATCACATCCAGATTCTAGCCAAGAAGAAGGGAAGAAAGATGAAAGAAGCACTTTTGTCTCTAGAAGTAAAAATAGAAGTTCAACAATGTTTCCCACTGACCCAAATTCGGTCTTGTATCCATGATCCGATTACTGCAAAGTATAACTGACTTTTCTATAGAGTTTTTTACTCTGAATGTCCTGTTAGATATATAGAATGTTTGCCAAGAGGTAATACAAAGGCAACAGTAGAAGAGTAGTAATGGTTAAGAGTAACACAAAAAAATCAGGGAAAAGAAAAGTGAATTGAAGACTTGGGAGAGTTTTAGATTTGCAAATATTTGCTGTATAATAAATTTATTAGATTTTTTCTGATCATATATTTTCCTGCTCTCTGTGGGCTGGGACCCGTGGTGATGGATGACGGGCACTGGTGGAGGGATGGGCACTTGATCATTGTATAACTGAAACCCAAGCACAAAATTTGTAAGCCTATAACTGTACCTCATGGTGTTTCACTAATAAAAAAAGAAAAAAAAACAAAAAAAAATAATGTATTAATTCTTTTTGTTTTCCTGACATTGTCACTAAATATTTATGCAATATTTATAATGATTAAAATAAAATGGAATGCAACATTCAGAGGACAAAATTTTGGCTACCAAAAATTAATCCATTTTTCATAACATAGGAAGCATTTAAAGTGTTTTTGATTAGATAATTTATTTTTATTTATTTTTCCTTTAAGATGCTAAAATAGACCTATGCATACCCTTCAAGATTCACAACTTTAAGAAATTCTTCTGAACCAACCAAAACAAACAAACAAACAAAAAAGAAACAGCACAAGGTATTCTTCACAACCAGAATTTTCAGTTTTTCTTATTTCAATGCATAGGATCAATGCACAGGAACTCTTTTAGGAACTCCTTGAGTTGCTTTTGTTTTTGTTTTGTTTGGGGGCCACATCCAATGATGCTCAAGGCTTACTCCTGGCTCTTCACTCTGGGATCACTCCTGGAAGACCCAGGAAGCCATTTGGAGTGCCAGGGATCGAATCCTACTCTCCGGCCCCAAGTTGATCAGTTTTAAAAATATTTTCCATGAAGTTCATCATAATAATTCATATTTAGGTGCTTTTTACTGTGTTCTAGGTTTTCAATTTTAAATATTAACATATTTAAAATCTTTATTCCATGCCAGTCTCAGGAAAACCCTATAACATAGGTCTACTATTATTCTTTTTGGTACTAGACAGAAAACTAAGAAATAGACAGGTCTTGTCACTTAGTCCATGATTGCAAGTTTGATATGGTAAACTCCTCAGCCTAATCAAAGATTCTGTTTTTTCTGGGCTCATTGGTTGAACCACTATGGTTTTTTTTTTTTTTTGCCACCTAGTGTGATTAGTTTGCAGATATAAAATTGTGGATTGTGGCTGGCCCACAAAACCAGGATCTGTGTTTGTTTTTTTTTGTTTGTTTGTTTGTTTGTTTGGTTTGTTTGGGTTTTGATTCTGGAGTGTGCTCAGGGCTTACTCCTGACTCTACACTCAGAGTTCACTCCTGGTGGAATCAGGGGACTATATGATTTGCCAGGATTGAATCTGGGTTGGATACTTGCAGGAAAGTTTCACTAATACCCCACTGTACTATCTCTTTAGTGCCACTATCTGCATTTTAACATCTTAAATGGGCCTCCTACGTATAGCAATTTGAGTCACCTATTCTTTGTGCTATACCTACCTAAAACAGATCTGGATATTCCTTCCAGTTAAACATTTATAGTTTTGCTCCTAGTGTAAAATCTCTGTACCCCTTACAAATTTTAAATTTCTTTCAAGCACTTTTTGTTTTCTTTATAAAAGTGTAGAATTTGATATGTGGAAGGGCGCAAGAGAGTTAACATTGTATTTTTATTGTGGAAGGCATAATAAATAGCACCTTCTTTTCCCTCATTTTATAAAAAACCAGGAATGGTTCAACACCAAAGACATAGTGCATTCTCTTAGAATAAAAGGTATTTTAAAAATAGATTCCACTTTAATTTTATGAACAGTTGAGTAAATTGTTTTGATCTTTTATTTTTAGTCTCTGTTTGGATCAGTAAAGCTGATTGGTCTGAAGACCAGCTTTTGGGAATCACAGTTCTAGAACACATTCCCTTTATGGTAAATGTTAGGTATCCAGGACAATTGAACCCACACCAGGGCCTTCTTATGAGATTACTTGGAGTGTAATGGAATTTGGTATGAGGCAGGTCCATTTTGGAGCTCAGCCAAGGGTGGTTATTTAATGAAGTAGCAAAGATATCTCATTACAGGGCAGCCTCACCTATAATTGCTCTGCTGAGAATAATTCTGCAGCCGATCTCTAGGCACAAACATGTGGATATCCCAGAAAGCTTAATTCAAATGGAATCTAACACTTAATAGTTCTTTCTGCAACATAATCAGGAAATTGAGAATTTACCAAATTCTCTGAGCTGTCTTTTATATACATCTGTGAGTTTGCATATAGATTCGCTATGCGTTTCTTGAACTGCTCCTGGGGCCAGTCACTTTTATTCAGATAATCATCACAATATTCCTCAAAGAAAGATATTATCATCTTCATTTGTAGATAAACCGGTGCTCTAAAAGTTTGTTTTTTTTTTTTTTAAAAAAGAGTAAGGTGCTAAGTCTAGTTTGTGACTGACAGGGCTGAGATTGAATTCTGTACCAGATATCACATCTGGAATTATTTATAACATTGCTCCTTATACTTTAAAGTGCATAAAATAGTACAGGAATAAAATTAAGAAAACCGTTGAATTTTAGTCTGACCTCTTTCTGTTAAAGTAACATTAAATGCAAATTCTGCATTTAAGGAGTTTTTGGATAGGAGGAGCAGAGAAATAATTGTGATCTTCTATACTTTTTAGTGTATAAGTAACATAAAATATTCTTTTCAAGAGTCAAGTAAAATTGACATTAACATAAGATAGGTAGGAATAAGAGACACAATATTAGACAATCAAGAGGAAGCTATAGGCATTGGAAAAGTCTGCCTCCCTGGGCCTTTGAGATCACTAATTAACCCTTGATAGTCACACCCAGGGATAATCGCCTTCCCTTGACTATGGACTTAACCTGTTTTGCTTCGAATGAAGAAAAGGGAAGTGAAGGAAAAGTTGGCCTAACTAAAAATAGATCAAACAAATGTTAAGGTAATTTTTTCCCACTTTTTATTCCCTTTAGTTGTTTTGATGAACAGACGTTGCACACTCTAGGCTGCAGTGCTTGCCAAACCCCACATTCGCTGATTTTCTGTGATGCCACACAGTGGGCCTCTGGAGTCTAATTAGGCATGTGGGACAGGCATGTGGGACCATCAGAGACTCAGCCTCCTGCAGGGGATATGCCTCAGCCACAGAACATTTACTCTACATGTCTGCAGTCCTGGTTTCCGTCGCCAGAACCAAACTTTCACTCTGGGACCCAGGCTTGCCTACTAGGTAGTTTTGCCACTGAGCTCTCCACAGACCCTTAAGTATTTAGGTGCCAGGATAAAAAATCAGGGCCATCATACAAAATCAACACTTAAGGTACTTGCCTTTCATGTGGCTGACTCAGTCTGATCCTGGGCATTCCCCTGAGCCCAGCTGAGAGTGATTCCTGAGCTCAAATCAGGACTAAGCCCTGAACATGCAAGGTATGTCCCCATCAAAATAAAGAGGAACAAGTTAGGGTCTCATACATATTCTTTCACTGGAGTCATATCGCTGGAAAGAAAATCCTAAGGAATCTGTTTCGCAGATTAGGGAAGAGTTAAATGAATAAAATTATCTGGGCTATGGTAAACTGTATGATAAACAACCGTATAATTTCTGAGACTGTATTGTCAAATGAAAGAAATGTAATTGGAATAAAATTAAAATCACTTAAGCTAGATATCATGACTATACAGTAAAAGTATTTTTATATAATAAAAAAGGTATTTCAGTTTAGAAAAATAATTAGAAAAAGTTCTAGGGACCAGAGAGTCAGAGAGATAGTAGAGGGTTTAAAGTGCTTGTCTGAAACGCAGCTAGCACCAATGACCTTGACACCACAAATGATCCTCTCAGTAACACCAGGGAAAAAACATGAGCACAAAGCCAGAAATAGTTCCTGAACCCTGTTGGTTGTGGCCTAGATACTGCTTCCCCTTCAAAAAATTTACTATTTTCATGAGTTGGTTCTCAGATGCCTACATTGCTCCTCTAGCAAATTAAAAGTAAATACATGTAGCTCCACCAGTCCTGAACAGTTTCGTGGCTATAGAGCTATGACAGGATAGAGAATCACATTTGGAGTCAATTATGCGTTTGATGCTGAATCTGGTCCTTAATTTCTGTATGAGCTTGAATTTTCTTAATTCCTTACAATATCATTAAATAAGAATGATAGTAAGATTGGCTCGACCACAAGGTTCCTTAACAAGTTATACCAAGATGGAGGCCAGAGAGACAGCAACGTGAATAGGGCATTTACTTTACATGCGGCCAACCCAGATTTGATTCCTAGCATCCTTTATGGTCCCCTGAGCTTCCAGGAGTGATTCCTGAGTGCAAAGCTAGGAATAATCCTTGAGCACTGCTAGGTGTCCCCAGCTCCCCCCCAAAATTATAAACAACAAAGGATGACAAGAATTGCTTTTAAAAAAGCATGATGATCTCTCAATTCATCTATAAGTTATGATTGTACTTCATTTAGCATACAACTTTAGCACCCAAGTAACTTTCCTCTCTTAGGTATTTATTGTCATTATTTTAATCTGTATCTTTGATTTTTTTCTTTGATAAAAATTAAAACTCTATGGTTTTCTTTTAGCAATACATAAAATTCAAAACAAGGGGCCAAAACTATGCATTTCTTTCTACTCTATTCCCTTTACAAAGGTAAAGGCCCTCCCGTTGATCGTCGATTTGCTTGAGCGGGCCCAGTAACGTCTCCATTGGAGACTTTGTTGTTACTGTGTCTGGCATATCCAATACTCTCGGTAGCTTGCCGTGCTTTCCGAGAGGGGCGGAGGAATCGAACTCCAGTCGGCCATGTTGGCCGCCTGTAAGGCGAACGCCCTACCCGCTGTGCTATCGCTCCAGCCCGCTCGAGCAAATCCCTTTACAAAAGCAGTGACTAAATCAAACATTACTTTGAACTATTAACTGCCTCTCACAAAAAAATAAGCTTTCACTTAAATGCACAAATTGTTATACTAGAAATAGCTCACTTTTTCTTAGGTGTCAGGTATAAACTGATTATTGAACTCAGTATGTTCGGTATTTAATATCCCAGTCTTAGACTTGATTGTTGCCACCTTTGTTCCATGCAGGGATATTATAATTAATGGACAAATACAAATAAATTTCTAACGCAGCAGATCTTCATAACAGGATAATAGAGAATGACTACCTCTCTGATCAAAAATAAAATGATATAAACCTTTATAATTGAGCCTGAATTAAATAAGTGTATACAAAATCAGAATTTTTCATGAAAAATTAGTTACTACACCATTAAAATTATCTGCACTTTCAGTCTGAGACAGTGCTAGAGAGATGTACAGATTTCTCTACAAATAAAATTTAGTCGTGACCTAAGGAACCAGAGCTTAGAGACATGGAAAAGCCTCTGCTGCCTGAATTTCAATACTTCATTTGCATTTTCAGGCTATATATTTATGTTTTATTTTTAGCTTACCTCGTTATCATTGTTTATATCTGAGAGAATTTCTCCCTTGAAATGCTTTCTTAAAAGAACAATTAAAAGAACACCTTCCTAAATATTTCAGTGTAATTTAGCTAACTCCATTGTTCATTATGCTGATTTCAAAAGAATAAAATGTTAAAAAATTTAAGGTACACAAAGGAAAGATGATTTTTGCATAAAGGAACAAAATGCTTTTCAGGTTGATTTTTTTACTAAAAAATAAGTGGATAATTGGAAGAATGTTTAAGGGTTACATTAATTTCAGGGGCCCCAGTTACTGTTTCGCTTTTTTATACAAATGGCCTTGGGACTCCCAGGATAACCACTTCTCCACTCATTTATGCCAGATAGGTCCCCTGCTCTTTTCATAGAAAAAAAAAGGAAGGAATTTTCATGGAAAGTAAAGGAAAGAACAATTCCTTTTTTAAACCATGTCTTGGGACAGTAGAAGTAATAAGGGAAGAACCAAGAGGAGAGAAAATAGGAAAGAGAGGTCAAAGGCAAGTGAGGCAAGTGCTTGGGTTTCAGTTATACAATGATCGAATCCCTTGCAAGGCAAGGCAGGTTTTCCCAGGGAGAAGTGAGTTTTCCCATGACATGGAGGTAGAACTGGGGGGAGAACTAAGTCAGCGAACTTGGGGTAAAAAAGGACCATCCTATAACCAGAAAAGCAAATCTTTATAACAACTTCAGAAATGAAGAATCACACTCCCTGTTAAAATATGAGCTTCCTAGATTTTTCATGAAACTACAGCAATCCGTGGAGTTAAGAAATAGAGATGCCCAAACTCACCATCAGATGATGTGGTGTAGTTTCCTAGGAACTACACCATCCATGTCTAATGCATTGGTATATTTTAGATCCCAAAGACATTGTAGTTAGCAGCAAACATTTTATATTTACTAACAGAAAAAAATGTTTATCACTTCTGTCTTCTTTAAAATCACCTAAAATAGGTGTCAACCCATATGTGATTTTTAAAGAAAATTAAAAGATGTGCTATCCAAACAAAGTCTAAAATAACTTGCAAAGTTATTTAAAAGTTAAGAAAAATGTTGACATGATTGTCATAAAACTTGGTTCTTCTGAAAATAGGCACAAATCAGTTTCTCATCTGTGTAACAATGTACTTTCTCTTACAGTAGGAAATAGCACTTCATTTTGCAGTTAGCAACATTCATTCCATCTTGGGGTGCACAATCTTGCTTCCTTTCTTTATGGATCTCTCTCATATTAAGTCTGTTTGCTTCACGTAACAATTAAAGAGTAGGCCACCATCATCACGTAATCTCATCTACCAGCTCTGCTCCAGAGGCTCTTGATTAAATCTCAAGAGAGATAACTAGTCACAGAATTTTTTCAGACACACCAGTTCTTGGCTGAGACCTCAAGGGCATCTCAGGAGGGACTGGGTCAAGTTCCTGCCCTGGCAAAGCCCCAGCATACAACATACTCATTTCTTAAAATGAATTTCCTAAGAGGGAGAAGTAATGAGAGGAAGGGAATCTTGGATCATTGGTGGAGGGGCATTGACTGACGAAAGTCTTAAATTCTGCTACTAACAGTTTTCGAAATCATGGTGTCTAAGTGGGCAACAATAATAAGTTTATCAACAACACTAAGCATGAGATCCAAACCACAGTATTTGAACTTAAAAACGTGCCTGTCAAGTAGGCAGGGTAGGAAGGAACCAGAGGACACTGGGGAAGGGAAGTTGACACTGGTGGTGAGATTGGAGCATTGCTCGCCTGAAACTTGGCAATACGAAACTTTGTAAATCACGGTGCCTTAATATTTAAAATAAATATTATAAGTATTATAAGTCAATAAAAACTGAGCAAAAGATATGAATACTTTTTAAACAAGTTATATAGATGATCGCAATATATAAAAAAAAGTCTATATCATTTAATAGTAAAATGCAAATCAATCTTTCTTGATACCACCTCATACTGTGAATGGTCTAGGTCAGTAAGACATACTGTAAATAAGTTTTGACAAGGATATTAATGAAAAGGAACTCTTGATAGTCTGTTAATGGGAATGAATGTAAGTTGGTGTAACCTCTACAGTGTGCAGATTTCTTTAAAAGATAAAAATAAAAATACCAAGTGATGCCACTTTAGTTAATTTTTTGAAGAACACAAAACGCTAATTTAAAAGAATATTTTCATCATTATTCAGAGTGCTCGAGCGGGCCCAGTAACGTCTCCATTGGAGACTTTGTTGTTACTGTGTTTGGCATATCAAATACGTCACGGGGAGCTTGCCAGGATTTTCAGAATAACCAAAATGAAGAATAAATCTAATTTCCTGGTATATATGCATAGCAAAAATTGACTCACCAAAAAACAAAATCTAGCACTTTACTCTCACTTGGATGGAACCGCAAGGTTAGTTAAAAGGAAGGCAGCAAGTACTGTATTGTCTCATTCATTTATGGAATATAAAAAGAAACTAAGGGAACAGAAAATAGACAATATGTATGTATGTATCATCAATTTATAAAGTTTTCATAATTATAAATATTCACAATGTAAATTATTTGTAGGGGCTGGAAAAACAGTTTGATAGATAAGGGTTTTGCTTGCACACTGCACAGTGGGTTAGGTTTTTGCCTTGCACAACTGAGTTTGAGCCCTGAGTCCTACCAGGAGTGATTCCTGAGGATAGAGTTGATTTCTAGTCATACTATTTTGACTGTAATATATGTTTCCTGTGATTTAGATCTACACATTTATTAAGCATTTTTGGGTATCCTGGCATATGCTCTATCCTTGAGAATATTTCATGTGCTCTTGATAAAAAAATGAAAATTCATTTTTTTTGGCATAGAAATACTGTATCTTAAGCCTGTCACTTCAATTGCATCATTAAATGCCATTATGCCCTTGCTATTTTTTTGTCTGAATGATCCATTCCTGTAAAGTACTCTGTTGTGATCTACAGTTACTATGTTTTTGTTAATGCATTCACTGAGGTTTAAAAAGAATAGTTGTATATATTTGTGTAGATAATTAATAAAAATTATTATCTTCTTGCTAGATTGTCATCCTTGCTTAGATAATATTTATCCTTGATTATTTTCTTATTTTACTTGAAAATAAATTTTATCAGATAAGAGCATAGACGCCCTTTTCTCTGCATTTTTGGCTTGGAAAATCTTTTTCCAGTCTTTCACACAGAGCCACACAGCTTGATATCTAATGTAAAACTCTTGCAGTACATAATAGGTCAATCCTATGTTTTTATTTATCCAAACCATAATGTGTCTTGTTTTATGAGGACAGACCATTTACATCTAGGACATTCATTCTATACGGTTACTCTTATTCTATATTTTGTTTTCTAATTGTCTCCCCCCTAACCCTGCACCTGCGTTCTTTTTCTTCACGTATTTCTCTCTGCCCTTTTATGTAGGTGGTTTTCTGGGAGAGTCTCTGCATTGAATATTTTTTTTCTGCTGAATCACTCTGGTTATTTTTTGTTCTGTTCACAAGGGTTGTATTAAAATATTTTATCTCAGAATTTTTATGTTGGTCTTGTCATGTCTTTATTCTACAAATTCTGACCATTTTATTCCTCCCCATTTATGTTTTGTATTTTCATATCATTGCTGCTTATGCTTGCTGCTATATGGTTGTCTATTTCCCTCCTCAAGGTTTGTGCTTTTTCTCGCTCTTCTTTTCATATAGAATTAATTCTTTCTTTAAAAAGTTCCTAGTTGTCCCTCTGTTGAGTTTTCTTATTGTAAATATTGATTATGATAGTGTTAATTATGGTTTCACATGTACATCATTTTGACAACATACCCGTCACCAGTGTACTTATGTCCATCTCCTAAGGTCCTCAAGGTCCCTCCTTTCAGCACCCCCCCAAATTTAGTTCTGTGGATCAGTTTTTCTATTTTGTTGTCTTTGGCCCTTTGTTGCTGCCTCAGTATGTATCTTTATGTCCCACATATTCAAGATATCATGCTGTATCTATCTCTTTCCATAAGAGTGACTTCACTCAGCATGTTATCTTCTATTTCTATCCACGTCACAGCAAATTGCATGATTTTGTTCTTTCTTACAGCTTCATAATCCATTTTGCATGCAGTCTACATCTTCTTAATCTAGTCATCTGTATTTGGTTGTCTCCATGTCTTATTACACTAAGCTCTGCAATGACCATAGGTGTACGTGCATATATCCTTTAAAATAAAGTTTTTGTGTTTGGAAGGCAGATTACAAAAAGTCATTCCACCTCTGGATCATACTTGGAAGTTCTGTTTTTTTTGAGATATCTCAAGTAGTCTTCCTTAGAGTTTGAACCAAATGACATCTCTACCAACAGCGGATGAGAGTTCCTTTATCTGCCAACTTTGCCCATTTCCAGACTTCTAAATACATATCATCCTCACTGGCATGAGATAATATACCAGTGGTCTTTTGATTTGCATTTCCCTAATCATATATGATGATAAGCACTTTATCAAATGCCCATTGGTCATCCTGTCTTTGGGAAGAACATATCTAACATATAGTATATAAATATAAAAGTTTATCCCCTCATTTTTGGATGGGTTCTTTTGATTTTTTTTTTGGTTTGTGAGTGCTTTATAGATCTTAGATATTAGACTTTTACCTGACATCTTGTGTGTAAATACTTTCTGCAACTCAGTAGGGTGTCTATTCATTATAGTCTGAGTTTCTTCTTCTCTGCAGTAGCCTTTTGATTTTGTGTAGTCCCACTTGTTTGTTTTTGTTTTCTTTTTATCTATGATTATCTCATTGAAGACACTTCTGCAGTGAATTTTCTGAAGACTTCTGTCTATGTTGTCTTCAGTGTATTTTATAAATTCTGGTTTGATCTTGATGTTTTAATCCCTTTTGAGTTTACTTCCACGAATAGCGTGAAGTGCAGTTCTGATTTCATTTTGTGTGTGTGTGACTATTCAGTGTTTCCAACACCGTTGTTGAATAGATTTCATTTGTTTCATTTCATATACTTAGAATGATGATGTGAATTTTAGTCTTAAACATGGGAGACGAGGACTAACTCAGGACTCATAATTATGTTCCTGTTTATCTGCAATCTAGCTTTATTGCCACTACCACGCAGTTTTTATTATTTTAGCTTTGTAGCATTGTTCAAATTTGAGGAATACAGTGCAGCTTCTTTGTTCTCCCTCCTTAAGATTGCTTTGGATATCAAAGGATATTTGTTTCCATAAATTTTAGTAGAAGTCGTTCCAAGTCTTTAAAAGATGTCATTGGAATTTTAATGAGTATTCCACTGGACCTGTCTAATAATTTAGGTAGAAAGGTCATTTTGACAATGTTGATCCTTCCAATTAATAAATAGGGACTGTTTTTCCATTTGCTGGTATTTTCTTCTATTGCAATAACTTTTTTCAACATATCTTGTAAAGCAGATATAGCAGATCTATTTTTGTTTTTATTTATTTTATAAGGTCCTTTTACTTCATTGGATTTGAATGCCAGTTTTCAGGGGATTCTTTACCTGGAAGTTTATATACTTTATTAGTATAAGCTACTTTCTTCTTGCCCATGAGTTTTCTACTGTGAAGTCTGATGTAAGCTTGATTTTGGTGTCTTTATATATTACTTAATTACTGTTTTAATTTTCACAGAAGCTGTCAACATTTTCTGTCATAAATTTTTAGTAATTTAACTAAAGGTCATGATGTAGTGTAGGTTGTTTTTGATTCAAGTTGAGTTGATCTCCTGACAGTCTAGACATGTATGGTTTGTTCTGTTCTTAGGTTTGAAATCCTTTACATATAGCCTCATCAGTAATTTCGAATTCCTTGGTATTCACCCTTAATATAGAATCTGGTATTTCCAGTAGATTTTTTTCCATTTTACTTAAATCTTGTTTCTTTTGCATTTGAATCATTATTTAAATATCATCTTATGTTTTTGATATTATTTTTATGTGAGATTGGTTCTACTTACTATGTTTTTCATGTTAAGTTGAAATTCCTTCATCTCTGTTTCAAATTTTCACTTTAAGCTCTAAGTTTGGTTAAACAAAATTTAATGTCATTTCTGATGACTTCTTTGTATATCTCATACAGATGTACCTTAAAAATATAAAGCACAGAAAAGCCCAAAGCATATTAATAAATGATTAGTATATGAAGCTAATTTTCTAATACCATAGATTATATTTTAATTACATGAGTATTGTCAACGTTATTTATTTTACATTTTGTAATATACAAGAATGTACATTATATGTTTTTTTCATGTAGAGCATAGACATGGATATAGTTCACATATTAAAAGTGGTATTTCTACATGGTGAATTATAATTCTTTTTTTCTTTAAACTCTTAGATGGTTTAAAATTATAGTCGCTTCTTTTGAAACCTGAGAAAAAATGGTACATGTTTTAGTATTCATTTGATTTAATAAATTAGTTGTAATTTTTAGAACTTTTTAAAAATCAGCTTGAAGTTACTTCTCCTTATTTAGATGAGATTCACTCTTTCTTTTGTTATGATGGACTTGCCCCATTTTTATCAGATAATTATTCCAATTCTGTGTTTTTAAATTTCTTCTTTAGAAGTTATCATTTTATTTCAGGAATTTCTCTTTTACTGGAACAGTTGCCCGCAGAATCTTTCTGCTTAGGCATCTGATTTAGTTTATTTTCCTGCAGGTGGCAGTGTTGGAATAATATTTCTATGAATATAGTGGCAATGGAGAGGGGGATAGCAGTGACTAAATAGAAAAAACAATTTAGTGTTTCCGGGGATGTGTAGGAAGAAAACAACATTCCAAAGGGAAAGCTCCAGCTGCCCTTTCACCGTTGTGGACATTCCCAAGCTCTATTCAGGTCCAAAGTCTGCTTTACAGTTCTGTTCTGCCTGCAGCCTCATTGCTACACCATATGAAAAACATTTGCTTGAGGTTTTTATTTTTTTTTTCTTTTGGCTTTCTATCAAGTATGGGACAGTCTGTGAAGAATTAAGAACAAAGATATTGAGTCAATGAGTCACAGATATATAAAGCATAGTGATTGTCCAGTTACCTTTCTAAATCAGATTACCTAGAATAAAGGTAGACAAAAAGGGATTTTTTTGTTTGTTTGTTTGTTTTTTGCTTTTTGGGTCACACCCGGCAATGCCCAGGGGTTCCTCCTGGCTCTGCGCTCAGGAATTACCCCTGGAGGTGTTCAGGGGACCATATGGGATGCTGGGAATCGAACTCGGGTTGGCCTCATTGCAAGGCAAACACCCTACCCACTGTGCTATTGCTCCAGCCCCGATAAAAAGTTCTATATTTAAACTTTTAGTGGTTTGACTCTACTGTTCCCTCAATTTACATTCTCTAAAATAGAAAAAACTCATTTCTATTTGGGGATGATTCTTTTCCTATTGGAAATTATGATGTAGTTAGGAAGGGTACAATAACGAAAGGATCACATTAATATTACAGTGTCTATGTATGGTTTCCTTTCTTGATATGAATTGCTGACATAAAATTTTGGATTCATACATATTTGAATGCCTAGACCAATGTATACCTTATATATGGAAATAGTTTCTGGAGTGGTTGCTTAGATTAATATTGAAATTGATAATGATGTAGTGGTAATATCACTTGATCACTTGATCCCCCATTATTCATCAATTTACTCGAGCGGGTGCCAGTAACGTCTCCATTTATCCCTGTTGCGTGCTAGCATAGCCCAGTGGCATCTGTTCGTTCTAGGAACATGCAGAGCCTCAAACCGATCATTCAGGGTCTTGACGAAGAAGTCTGACCATCTGATAGGTGGGCGTCCACGCAATCTTTTGATGTCCCCTGGAATCCAGTCAGTAATGGCTCTAGTTCAGCAGTTGTCTGTAAACCTCATTACGTATCTACCCCCATCTGATTTTTGATGCCTTGGCAAATGAGACAGCGTCCCTGATTCTTGAGCGTTGACGGAGATCAGAACTCCGGATTCTGTTTCTCATTTGAGTGAAGCGTGATATTCCAAGCATAGCTCTTTCAATTAATCTTTGAGAGACCCGAATAGCATTCTCATCCTGTTTTCGTAGGGCTCAGGTCTCTGAGGCATATGTTAATGCAGGAAGAACAGTGGAATCGAAGAGATGTGCTCGTAGCTGGAGGTTCTTTCTCCTCTTAGTTATTTCTTCAACGCTCTTGAAGGCATTCCAAGCCGCTCTCTTCCTCCTGCGCAACTCAGGTGCCAGGTCATTCATCATATTGATTTCTCAACCTAGGTATATATAACAATTGCATTCGGAGATGGTGGTTCCATTTAGAGCGAAAGGAGCATCAGGAACTAGGCTGTTTCTCATAAGCATTGTCTTCGTAAGATTCAGTTGTAGTCAGACCATTCCACACTCACGGTCAAAGTCAGCCAGCGTTTGTTCCGCTTGGCTGATGTTTTGTGTTACTAGAACGATATCATCAGCAAAGCGGAGGTGGTGTAGTTGCCGACCATCTATCTTAACTCCCATTCTTTCCCATTCCGGTTGTCACATGATGTTCTCGAGGGTGGCACTGAAGAGTTTTGGTGAAATGGTATCACCCTGCCGAACCCCTCTCTTGACATGGATGATTACTTCTTTGTAGAATGGTGAGATCCTGATAGTGAATCCGTAATAGAGCTCACAAAGGATCCTGATGTATTGAGTTTGTATGCCCTGATTGGCTAGGGCTTCTGTGACCGCTTCAGTCTCAAAGGCCTTCTTTAAATCAATGAATGTTAAACAGAGCGGCATCTTGAACTCCTGAGAAACCTCAATGAGCTTAGTAATCGTGTGGATATGGTCGATGGTACTGAATCCTTTTTGGAACCCGGCTTGTTCACATGGTTGTCCTTCATCTAGTGTTCTGCTAATCCTATTTAGGATGACGCGAGTGAACAGTTTGTAGATGACAGACCATAGGTATATTGGGTGATAGTTGCCAATGTCATGGATGTCTCTCTTCTTGTATAGTAGTACAGTCTTGCTGGTTTTCCATTAGGATGGAAACTTGCATTCAGACAGGTAGCATGTGAAGAGCCGAGCCAGTGTATTGGTGAGTACTGATGGTATGTTCTTCAGGTGTTCAAATCTGATCTTGTCTGGGCCAGGTGCTCTTTGTTTCTTTACTGACGAGATGGTGTGTTGAATTTCGGAAGGGAGAACATTGGGAACGATATATCCATCATGCAGAATGTGGTATGTGGGCAAGTGTACGTGGTTATTAAAGAGATCTGAGTAGAAGTCATGAATAATCTTCTCCATTGCCCTTCTGGAAGATGCGATAGATCCATCAGGATGTCAGAGGGCAGTCATCTTGGTCTTGTAGTTGGTGAAGGACAGGCAGGCATTATGAATGCTTTTGCCGGCTTCTGTTGCATCTACCAGCACCACTGTTCTCCTATCTTTGAGGTCATCCTTGATGGCTTCTCCGCATTGTTTTGCCAGCTCGGACGTTCGCTTGCGGTTGCCTGAGGCATGTGCCAAGTCACATTGGCGAATAAGTTCAAGAGTGTTCGAAGAAAGGCTGTTTTTTGTGGTTATCTCTCTCTTGGCATTCCTCGCACAATCATGGAGGTGCTGAATCATTCGATCTTATTCCTCATCAATGTTGTCAATGATGGCATCTTCCCACGTTGCCGCAACAGAGCCAAAGAGCTCCCAGTTGGTGGTCGTTCTAGGAGTTCTCTTCTTAAAATTTGCATTCTTTTCCCTTTGTTCTCTTCTGTGAGGTAGAATTTTACACAAAGGAGACGGTGGTCCAATCCCGTTTGGAATTTTGGGACAGCAGCAACATCAGTTAGGCAACACCGCCGATTGAATATGATGTGGTCTATTTCATTGTGGAACTGTCCACCGGGAGACTCCCATGTCCAATGTTTAGATTCAGCCTTTTGGAACTGAGAGTTACCATGGAAGGTCTTGGTTGACATGATGAACTCAGAGAGTCTGTCACCCTTTTTGTTCCATTCTAGGCCATGGGTCCTGATGTGGAGTTCATTGGCTGATCTTCTTGGTACTATCTTGGCATTAAAATCACCAACAATGATCTTGTAGAAGGTGTGGTCTTCTTTATAGAACTTCTCCAGCTCCACGTAGAACTTCTCAATTTCTCTTTCATCATAATTGGATGTTGGTGCATAGACAACAAAGATAGAAACTGCCGGCAGTGAGCCACAACTATTCAAGTGTAATCGTCTTATTCGGGTTGTTAGGTATTCAAATGAATCAATGCTCATGGCCAGGTTTGTGTTGACAAGGACACTGACGCCTTCGACACCTCTTTTATCACATGTTCCGAGGAACAATTCTTCTCCAGTGTCGAAAACGGCATGGTGAGATTCGTGCCTTCTTGTCTCGGTCAGACCAATGATGTCGTACTTGATCATTTGCGCTTGTAGCATCAGGTCCTCGATGGATGAATCTGATGCTAGCGTACGTGCATTGAAAGTACAGAGGATCATTTTTGTCATCCTTCGTTGTGGCAGCCTAGTTCAGCCTTGAGATTGTATTGGCCTCTACTTTCTCATCCTTCTCAGTGCTGCCATGTCGGTGAAGCCTTTAGGGTCAGGTGAATGAGACCAGTTGTAGTTACTGGTTTTGGCATATCAAATACACAACAGATAGCTTGGCAGGCTCTTCCGTGCGGGCGGAATACTCTCAGTAGCTTGCCAGTCTTTCTGAGAGGGATAGAGGCTTTTGGGGCGACCTCTAATCGCCCTCGTAGGTGTTACCATATTTGAGCCCTATCAAATATGGTACGACATTTCCGGAAGATGGGTATTTAGTGTCTTGTGATGTGTCTGCCAGTGGGGTGTTTATCTGGTCCAGGTAGGGGTAGGGTGGGTCTTCTGTGTGCAATCCGATACCTGGGTGGTTGGTGGAAGCAGACAGGGCAGGGTAGGGTGGGGCTCCTGATTAGAATCCCTTTGTCACCTGTGGTTGGTGGGAGCAAGCAGAGAATCTCTGTCCCTGGGTCCGCCGAGCCTGGAGTTCAAGGTCTCAGAGAGTTCCGCTTATCTTGTTCTGTGGGTCTTCAGTAGTGCGTGAGTCTCGGCCGGAGCTGCCACACGGGTCCGGAAAGCGTCGTGTGGTGGTGGCTGGGTAGTGGAGGTAGTGAAGTTCTATCTTCATTGACTAGAAAGTTCTATCTTCGAAGATAGAATGAAGTTCTATCTTCATTGTCTACGAAGTTCTATCTGCAAAGTTCTATCTTTGTTGTCTATGCACCAACATCTCATTATGATGAAAGAAAAATTGAGAAGTTCTACATGGAGTTGGAGAAGTTCTAGAAAGAAGACCACACCTTCTACAAGATCATTGTGGGTGATTTTAAAGCCAAGATAGGACCGAGAAGATCAGCTGAAGAACTTCACATTGGGACCCATGGCCTAGAATGGAACGAACAGGGTGAGAGACTGTCTGAGTTCATCATGTCGACCAAGACCATCCATGGTAACTCACAGTTAGAGAAGGCAAAATCTAAACGTTGGACATGGGAGTCTCCCGGTGGATGATTCCACAACGAAATAAACCACATCATATTCAATCGACGGTTTTGCCTGAACCGATGTTGCTGTTGTCCCAAAATTTCGAACTGGATCGGACCACCGTCTTCTTTATGCAAAATTCTACTTCACAGAGCAGGGATAAAGGGCTGCAAAGTTCAAAAAGAGAACTCCCAGAACTACCACGAACTGGGAACTCTTTGGCACTATTGTGGCAACATGGGAAGATGCCATTGTTGACAACATTGACGAGGAATACGATCGACTGGTTCAGCACCTCCATGAATGTGCGAGAAATGCCAAGAGAGAGATAGCCACAAAAAAATGCCTGTCTTCGAAAACTCTTGAGCTTATTCGCCAGCGTGGTTTGGCCCATGCCTCAGGCAACTGCAAGCTAATGTCTGAGGTCGCAAAGCAGTGCAGAGATGCGATCAAGGAAGACCTCAAAGAGAGAAGAGCAGAAGTGCTGGTAGATGCGGCAGAAGCCGGGAAAAGTACTCGTAACGCCCGCCTGTCCTTCGCCAACTATAAGACCAAGATGACTGCCCTCCAACGTCCTGATGGATCCATCACATCCTCCAGAACGGCAATGGAGAAGATTATCCATGACTTCTACTCAAATCTCTTCGATAGCCATGTCCACTTGCCGACATACCAAATCCCACAGGATGGATATGTCGTTCCCAAAGTTCTCCCTTCTGAAATCCGACACACCATTTCATCGGTAAAGAAACGAACAGCACCCGGCCCAGACAAGGTCAAACCTGAACACCTGAAGAACCTGCCGTCAGTACTCATCAATACACTGGCTCGGCTCTTCACTCGCTACCTGTCTGAATGCAAGGTTCCGTCCCAATGGAAAACCAGCAGGACAGTACTACTGTTCAAGAAGGGAGACATCCATGACATTGGCAACTATCGCCCGATCTGCCTACTGTCTCTCATCTATAAGTTGTTCATTCGAGTCATCCTAAATAGGATTGGCAGAACACTAGATGAAGGACAACCATGTTCCGCAAAGGATTCAGCACCATCAACCATATCCACACGATAACCAAGCTCATTGAGGTTTCTCGGGAGTTCAAGATGCTGCTCTGTCTAACATTCATTGATTTAAAGAAGGCCTTTGATTCTGTTGAGACAGAAGTGGTCATTGAAGCCCTAGCCAATCAGGGCATTCAAGCCCAATACATCAAGATCCTCCATGAGCTGTATTGTGGATTCACTACCAGGATCTCACCATTCTACAAATAATTAATCATTGATGTGAAGAGAGGGGTTCGGCAGGGTGATACCCTTTCACCAAAACTCTTCAGTGCCACCCTCGAGAACATCATGGGAATGGGAAGGAATGGAAGTGAAGATAGATGGTCGGCAACTACACCACCTCCACTTTGCTGATGACATTGTTTTAATAACACCAAACATCAGCAAAGCGGCACAAATGCTGGCCGACTTTGACCATGAGTGGGGAAAGGTAGGACTACTGCTGAATCTTACGAAGACAATGTTTATGAGAAACAGCCTCTTTCCTGATGCCCCATTCACTCTCAATGTAACGACCATCTCCAAATGCAACAGCTATGTCTACCTAGGTCAAGAAGTCAACATGACAAATGACCTGGCACCCGAGCTATGCAGGAGGAAGCGAGCGGCTTGGAATGCCTTCAAGAGCATCGAAGAAATAGCTAAGAGGACGAAGAACCTCTGGCTCTGGGCACATCTCTTTGATTCCACTGTTCTTCCTGCATTAACATATGCCACAGAGACTTGGGCTGTACGCAAACAGGATGAGAACGCTATTCAGGTCTCTCAAAGAAGAATTGAAAGAGCTATGCTTGGAATATCACGTTTCACTCAAATGAGAGAAAGAATCCGGAGTTTCGACATCCGTCGACGATCAAGAATCAGGGACGCTGTCTCATTTGCCAAGGCATCAAAAATCAGATGGGCTGGACACGTAATGAGATTTAAAGATGACCGCTGGACTAGAGCTGTTACCGACTGGATTCCACGGGATGTCAAAAGACCGCGTGGCCGCCCCCCTACCAGATGGTCAGACTTCTTCATCAAGATCATGAACGATCGGTTTGAGGCTCTTCATGTTCCCAGAGCTAACAGATGCCATTGGGCTACACTAGCACGCGACAGGGACAAATGGAGATGTTACTGGCTCCCGCTTGAGCAAATCGACGACTAACGGGAAGTAAGTGATTAAGTGATTAAGTGAAAGACACTACCAAGAAGCTCCTAGAAACAATAGGCTTTGTATAGTAGAGTCACAGGCTATAAAATCAATACCTAAAGGTCCATGGCTTTCCTATATGAAAATAATAAGAGAAAAAAGTGACATGAAAAAAGCAATCTTATTCACAATCATTCCTCAGAAAATCAATTACCTCAGAATCAGTTAAACTAAGTAGGTAAGGGACCTTCACAAAGAAAACTACAAAACGTTACTTCACTAAATAAAAGAGGACATGAGGAGATGGAAACATATCCCCTGCTCATGGATTGGGAGAACTATCATTGTCAAAATGGCAATACTCCTCAAAGCATTACACAGATTCAATGTACCCCTATAAGTATACCCATGACATTCTTCAAATAAATTGATCAAACACTCCTGAAATTCATATGGAACAACAAGCCCCCACGAATAACTAAAGCAATTCTTGGGTGGGGGGGATAGGGGAGGCATCACCTTCCCCAACTTCAAACTGTACTTCAAAGTAATAATAATTAAAACAGCATTGTATTGGAAAAAAGGCAGATCCACAGACCAAAGAAATATGGTTGAATATCCTATGCACTCCCTCAAATATATGATCATCTAATCTTTGATAAGGGAGCAAGAAATATAAAGTGGAGTAAGGAAATCCTCTTTAACAAATGGTGCTGGCAAAACTGGACAATTCCATGCAAAAAATAGGCTCATATCTCTACCTTACATACACCATTCACAAAAGTCAGATAAAAATGGATTAAAAACCTCAATGTCAGACCAGAATCCATAAGGTACATCGAAGAAAATATCAGCAAGAATTACCTGATGAAACCCTCAAGAATTCCCTGATGGAACCCTTTCACTATATTTTTTTCATATAGTGAAAAAAATCAATGAAATAAATGCCTCAGCAAAAATACTTTACCCAGATAGACTCCCATTCATAGCAGAAGGAACAACACACAGTTTCATAGACAAACAACTCAGGAACTTCATAGACTCAAAACCATGGTTAAAATTGAAACCCAAGCACAAAAATTTGTAAGTCTACAACTGTACCTCATGGTGTCTCACTAATAAAAATTTAAAAAAATATTCCTACCAGAATATCGTTCTTCTCTCTGGTGATTATAAATATCCTTTTTTCAAAAATAAATCTTGAAAAAGAAAAAAATGGGCTACGTTAAGACAAGACAAGCCCCTCAAATACACCAAACTTCAGCAGAAAGATGGGACAAAACTCCATAACAATAATCTCTCTCAACATCAATCGGCTAAACGCACCTATTGAAAGACACAGAGTGTCAAGATGAATCAGAAAATTGAACCCAATATCCTGCTGCCTGCAAGAAATACATCTGAAAAGACTGTTTTTAGGCAAACACATTCAAAGTTAAAGGCTGGAAAACAATTCTAAAGTCAAACAACTCCCTCAAAAAAAGCTGGGGTGGCCATTCTGGTATCAGACCACATTAATTTCAGACTGAAGAAGGTCACAAGAGACAGTGAAGGTCACTTCTTATTGATCAAGGGATAGGAACATCAGGAAGAACTTACACTCCTAAATCTATGTGCACCTAATGAGGAACCAGCAAAGTCCTTAAAACAACTACTCATAAACTTGAAGAAAGACATCGATAGTAACACACTACTAGTGGGAGATTTCGACACTGCTTTATCAACTCTCGATAGATCACCTATTAATAAACTCAAACATAGCGTGGACATACTTTATCTGAGGGAAGAAATGGAAGAAAGGGGCTTAGTAGATATATATACAGGACACTTCATCATAAAAAAACCTGAGAATACATTTTTCTCAAGTGTCTATGGAACATTCTCCAAGATAGACCACATGCTGGGCCACAAAAAATACCTCCGTAAAATTAAAAATATATTGTATTAACAATATTCTCAGATCATGATGCACTGAAAATAGAAGTGAATCACATGCACGAACAGAAACTCAAACACCAGGAAACTAAACAGCTCACTATTGAATGACAAGTGATTTAGAAAGGAAATCAAAGACGAAATCAAAAGATTCTTGGAAACAAATAAAAATGAAGACACAAATTACAAAAACTTATGGGACATGGCAAAAGCTGTGTTAAGAGTAAAGTTTATAGCGCTACAGCCATTCCTCAGGGAGAAAGAGTGAACCAAAATAAGTAACCTAAACTCACAGTTTAAGAGCTTGGAAATGATCAACAAAAGGAGCCCAACATAGGCAGGATGATGTAAATAATAAAACTGAGAGTAGAAGTTAATGAGATGGAAGCCCAAAAAGCAATCTGAAAGATCAATGAAGCTAAGAGCTAATTCTCTGAGGAAATAAACAAGATCGATAAACCTCTACCAAGACTCACAAAGAAAAGGAGAAGGACATCACAACAGAAACTACAGAAATTCAAAGGATTCTCAGAGATTACTTTGAGAATCTTTATGCCAAGAAACAAGAAAACCTCGAGGAAATGAATAAATTCTTGGATTCCTATAGCCTCCCAAGGCTGAATCAAGAAGACCTGGAATACCTGAACAGACCCATCACCATCAAGGAAATTGAAACGGTAATTAAAAAGTCTACCCAAAGAAAAAAGTCCTGGCCCAGATGGATTCACTAGTGAACGCTTCCAATTTTTTTTTCTTCCAAATTTTTAGAGAAGATTTACTCCCAGTCCTCTTTAAGCTTTTCCAGGAAATTGAAGAATCAGAAACACTTCCGAACAGTTTCTATGAAGCAAATATTACCCTGGTACCAAAAGTGGACAGAGATACCACAAAGAAAGAGAACTGCAGGCTGATATCCCTGATGAACACAGACACAAAAATCCTCAACGAAATCCTAGCAAACAGAATCCAACGACTCATCAAAAGGATTATACATCATGACCAAGTAGGATTCATCAAGGGAATGCAAGAATGGCTTAACATTTGTCAGTCAATCAACATAACACATCATATCAATAAAAGAAAATATAAAAACCATATTATCATATCAGTAGATGCAGAGAAAGCATTTGATAATATCCAGCACTAGTTTATGATGAAAATTCTCCACAAAATGGGCATCAAAGGAACTTTCTTCAATATAGTCAAAGTCAGCTACCACAAATCCACAGCAAGCATCATTCTCAATGGGAAGAAACTAAAAAACTTTCCTTTAAGACCAGTCACAAGACAAGGTTGCCTGCTCTTCCCAATATAGTGCTGGAAGCTCTGGTCATAGTAGTTAGACAAAAAAAAACATATCAAGGGCATACATACAGGAAAGGAAGAGGTCAAGCTATCACCATTTGCAGAAGATATGATACTATACTTGGAAAATCCTAAAGACTCTACAAAAAAAGCTCTTAGAAACAATAGGTTTGTACAGTAAAGTGGCAGGCTATAAAATCAGCACCCAAAAGTCCGTGACTTTCTTATATACAAATAATGAAAAAAAAGAGAGACACTAAAAAAAAATTTCAGTTCACAATAGTACCTCAGAAAATCAACTACATCTGAATGAGCTTCACTAAAGAGGTAAAGGACCTATACAAAGAAAATTGCAAAAACAATACAATAAGAGAATACTAGGAAATGGAGACACATTCCTTGCTCATGTATAGGAAGGATTAAAACTATCAAAATGGCAATACTCCCCAAAGTATTGCAGAGATTTAATACCATTCCTGTAAGGAAACCCATGATATTCTTCAAAGAAATAGACAAAACACAGCTGAAATTCATATGGAACAATAAACCCCCAAGAACAGCTAAAGCAATCCTTGGGGAAAAGAAAAGGGAGGGCATCTCCTTCCCCAACTTCAAACTGTACTACTAACTGGACTCATTAGGATTAGGAGCGGAGATCCTCTTCCCATTTCCCCAACTCCCCTGCCCTGGGGTTATACCTTTAAGCCACCTCCTACTGGTGCTAGATAATCTCCTCGCCAGCCACCATCCAGATCAAACTGGCTTCTTCTCCCGGAAGGGAACAACATGACTCCCACCATAGCCATGCCACTGGACTTCACTTCAAGCTGTTTCACTATGGCCGCCCCAGAGTGCGGTGAGTGAGAGCCCTCCCCATCCAAAGGGACCCAGTTTCAGCAGCCAAAAAACTCCAGAACCCAACTGCTGCCACACTCAAGGCCATTCCACACACGCTCAGACCGAGCTTCACATATGAGTGAACATGTTCCTGGAATGTGAGGAAAGACACATCATAAGACACTGCCTACCCATTCTCCATAAGTACCACACCACACTTCAAGAGTAAACGGGGGTTCAAACAGTAGGCAACAAATCATAAACAGAAATATATATATATGTATATATATATATATCTGCATATGCTTATATACCTATATACATAGTTTCAAATATATATATGAAAGCTCATATCACTCAACCTTTAACAGTATGTTATTGATATTCGAAAGAATGTCTTAATAGCCCCTGCCAATATAGAACAATCTTCACACTGTCTCCTCTATGGATAACTTTTTTGTAGCATTTTCAGTGGTTTTCCATAACAGACAATACAAAATACATGATTTAGGTTGTGCTTTGGGACAGGGACTGGGGCTTGGAATGGAAACATCCCATATTCGGTGGTGGAAAGGTGTAATGGTGGTGTGATTGGTGTTTGAATACTATAATCAAATATCATGACCCACCTTATAGAATTTTTTAAAATTAATCAAATAAATAAATAAAAGGGCTGGAGCGATAGCACAGCGGTAGGGCGTTTGCCTTGCACGCAGCCAACGTGGCCAACCCGAGTTCGATTCCTCCTCCCCTCTCAGAGAGCCCGGCAAGCTACCGAGAGTATCTTGCCCGCACTGCAGAGCCTGGCAAGCTCCCCGTGGCGTATTCGATATGCCAGACACAGTAACAACAAAGTCTCCAATGGAGACGTTACGGGGCCCGCTCGAGCAAATAAATAAAGTGGAGAAAAATCTGTACTATAAAATAGTAGCAATTAAAACAGCATGATATTGGGCTAGAATCTGACCTGCAGACCAATGGAACGGAGTTAAGTATTCTGTCACACACTCTCAAATATATGATCACTTAATCTTTGATAAAGGAGCAAGAAATATGAAGTGGAACAAAGAAAGCCTCTTTGACAAAAGGTGCTGGGAAAACTGGACAGCTACCCACAAAAAAAATAAACTCTGACCTCTGTATAATGCCAGTCACAAGTCAGATCAAAGTGGGTTAAAGACCTTAATATCAGATCTGAATTCATAAGATACATAGAGAAAAATGTAGGCAGAACCCTCCATGACAGTGAAGCTAAAACTGTCTTTTAAGGATGAAACACTACTAACCAAACAAGTGGAAACAAAGAAAATACAAATGACACTATATGAAACTAAGAAGCTTCTGCAGCTCAAAAGAAACAGTAACCAAAAATACAGAAAGAGTCCATGTAATGGGAAAGAATATTTACCCAATACCCATCTGATAAGAGGTTAATATGAAAAATATACAAGAAAGTAGTAGAATTGTACAAGGAAAAAACTTCCAACTCCATCAAAAAATGGGGAGAAGAAATGAACAGAAACTTTCTCTAAAAAGTACAAATGGTCAAAAGGCACATGAAAAATGCTCCATATCACTAATTATTAAAAAGATGCAAATTAAAACAACAATGAGATATCATACGGAAGAGCCTGGCAAGCTATCCGCTGTGTATTCGATATGCCAAAACCAGTAACTACAACTGGTCTCATTCACCTGACCCTGAAGGCTTCACCGACATGGCAGCACTGAGAAGGATGAGAAAGGAGAGGCCGACAAAATCTCAAGGCTGACCTAGGCTGCCACAACGAAGGAAGACAAAAATGATCGTCTGTACTTTCAATGCACATACGCTAGCATCAGATGCATCCATTGAGGACCTGATGGTACAAGCGCGAATGATCAAGTACGACATCATTGGTCTGGGTCAGACTTCTTCGTCAAGATCATGAACGATCGGTTTGAGGCCCTTCATGTTCCCGGAGCAAACAGATGCCATTGGGCTACACTAGCACGCGACAGGGACAAATGGAGACGTTACTGGTGCCCGCTCGAGCAAATCGACGACTAACGGGAAGTTAAGTGATTAAGTGAGATATCATATCACACCACAGGGACTGGCACACATTCAAAAAAAAAAACAAAAAGCAACCAGTGTTGGCGTAGATTGGGGCAAAAGGGACGCTCTTTCACTGTTGGTGAGAATGCCGACTGGTCCAACTGTTTTGGAAAATAATATGGGCATTTCTTCAAAATCTAAAAATTGAGCTTCCATATGACCCTGCAGTAGCACTTCTGGGAATATATTTCCAGGGTGCAAAAAAGCACAGTAGAAATAACATCTGCACCTGTATGTTCATTGCAACACTATTCACAATAGCCATAATCTGGAAAAAAAAAACGAGCGCCCGAGAACAGATGACTGTTTAAAGAAACTTTGGTACATCTACACAATGGAATACTATGCAGCTGTTAGGAGAGATGAAGTCATGAAATTTGCTTACAAATGAATTGATATGGAGAGTATCATGCTAAGTGAAATGAGTCAGAGAGGGGAAGACATAGAAGGACTGCACTCATTTGTGGAATGTAAAATAACATAATGTGAGACTGACACACAAGGTCAGTAGATACGCAGGCCTGGAAGATTGCTCCATAGCTGGAAGTTGGCCTCATGAACAGAGAGGAGAAAGCAGCTGTAATAGAGAAGGGAATCACTGAGAAAATGATGGCTGGAGGAATCGGTCGGGATGGGAGATGTGTGCTGAAAGTAGATAATGGAACAAACACAATAACCTCTCAGTATCTGTATTGCAAATCATAATTCCCAAAAGTAGAGAGAGAGTATGGGGAATATTGTCGGCCATGGAAGCAGGGGATGGTGGCAAAGGGGGGGTATACCAGGGATTTTGGTGGTGGGGAATGTGCACTTGTGGAGGGATGGGTGTTTGACCATTGTGTGATTTTAACCCAAACATGAAAGCTTGTAACTATCTCATGGTGATTCAATTAAAAAAATAAGTACAAAAAAATAAAGAGTATAAGATTATAAAAAAAGAAACTTTAGTACATATATACAATGGAATGCTATGCAGCTGAAGTCATGAAATTTCCTTATAGTGGACGGAGATGGAGAGTATCATGCTAAGTGAAATGAGTCAGAGAGGGAAGACATGGAAGGACTGCACTCATTTGTGGAATGTAAAATAACATAATGTGAGACGGACAGAGTCAGAAAGAGAGGGGCAGATATAGAATGACTACACTCATTTGTGGAATATAAAATAACATAATTTTATATTGACACCCCAGGACAATAGACACAAGGGCCAGGTTGGAAGCCTGTCTCATGTGCTGGGGAATAAGGCAGCTGGAATAGAGAAGGGATCACTCAGTCAATGATGGTTGAAGGGATCATTCAGGATGGGAGATGTGTGCTGAAAGTAGATAAAGGACCAAACATGATAACCGCTCAGTATCTGTATTGCAAACCACAATGACCAGAAGTAGAGAATGTATGGGGTTAATTTTCTGCAATGGAGGCAGGGGGAGGGCTGAAAGGGAGGGTATACTGGGGACATTAATGGTAGAGAAAGTGCATTGGTGGATGGATGGGTGTTTGATCATTGTATGATTGAAAGTCAAACATGAAAGCTTTGTAACTGTATCTCATGGTGATTCAATAAAAAAAAGAAAAGTACAGCAAAACCCTTCATAACATTGAAGCTAAAGGTATCTTCAAAGACAAAACGCCACTGACCAAGCAAGTGGAAACAGATAAACAAATGGATCTTAAACTAAGAAGCTCTAGCACCTCAAAGGAAACAGTGACCATAATACAAAGACAGTATACAGAATGGGAAGGAATATTCACCAAATACCCTTCTGATAATGGGTTAATATCAAGGATATACAAGGCACTGGTTGAACTCTATATGAAGAAAACATCAAATCCCATCAGAAAATGGAGAAATGAAATTAACAGCAACTTTCTCAAGGAAGAAATTTAAATGGCCCAAAGGCACATGAAATAAAGCTCGTCATCACTAATCATCTTGAGATGCAGATCAAAACAACAATAAGATATAATTCACACCATAGAGACTGGTACACATGCAAAAAAGAAAAAAGCAACTGGAATTAGCATGGATGTGGGGAGAAGTCTCCTTCACTGGTGGTGGGAATGCCGACTGGTTCAGCCTTTTTGGAAAACAAATATGTACAATCACAAAAATCACAAATCATCCTGTTATTCGTCGATTGCCTCGAGCAGGCCCCAGTAAGATCTCCTTCATCCTAGCCCTGAGATTATATTCAAGGCTCTTTAGGAGAATGAGACCCATCATTGTTACTGGTATTTGGCATATTGGGTACACCACGGGGAGTTTGCCAGACTCTGCCGTGTGGGCAGGCTACATTCAGTAGCCTGCCAGTTTGTCAAAGTAGGAATAAGATGTCATAATAAGATGTCGCATTCGCGGCCACACAGTTCCGCGAGCTGTTTTTTATCATCTCTGAGTCTTGGCCATTGATGGGATTACACGGCGCCATGGGGCCAGTTGGTGGGTGTGACTGGAATTTGGAGGATCTGGGTGGAGGATGCTCGACTCCAATCCGAGTAGGCTTGGAGATCTCGGCCCCAGAACCCACGTGGCTTTGTCCCTCTGCCGGTACCTTCAGGTGTGCGGAGAGTGGTCTCAGCATGGTGGTGGCTGGTCCTGGAGGTCTTCGGCTGCCGGGGCCCTGGTCAGGGCAGGGAGAAAAGCTCAACCCACACCTCTCCAAGGGGCCCCGGCGAGGAATAGCCAGGCGCGGGAGCAGGAGACTGCACTGTTCTCCTCCGGGAGCTGGTTTTTATCGTCTCTGAGTCTTGGCCGCTGATGGGATTACACGGCGCCAGGGGACCAGTTGTGGGTGTGACCATGGATGGTCACATGGATGTGAGGAGAAGTCTCCTTCACTGGTGGTGGGAATGCTGACTGGTTCAGCCTTTTTGGAAAACAAATATGTACATTTCTCAAAAAACTAGCAATTGAGCTCCCATTTGACCCAGAAATACCACCTCTGGGAATATATCCTAGAGATGCAAAAAAAAAATCAATAGAAATGACATGTGCACGTTTATGTTTATTGCACCATTAGTTACAATAGCCAGAATCTCGGTGTGGGTGGGGGGGGGGGGAATGCTGAGAATAGACGACTGGTTAAAGAAACTTTGGTAAATCTACACAATGGAATACTATGCAGCTGTTAGAAAAGATGAAATTTGCATATAAGTAGATCAACATGGAGACTATCATACTAAGTGAAATGAGTCAGAGTAAGAGGGACAGATATAGAATGACTACGTTCATTTGTGGAATATAAAGTAACAGAACGGAAGACTTAACACACAAGGATAATAGAGATAAGGGCCTGAGGATAGCTCCATTGCTTGGAAATCAGCCTCACATGCAGGGGAAAAAGGCAGCTGGGTTAGAGAAAGGGCCACTAAGTGAATGATGTTTCTAGGGCTCACTCGGGATGGGAGATGCAAGCTGAAAGTAGACTACAGACCAAAGTAGACTACAGACCAAACATGCTAGCCACTTACTACCTCTATTGCAAATCATAAGAAAGAGAGAAAGAGAGAGAGAAAGGGAATACCCTGCCACAGAGGCATGGGGGAGGGGGATGGTTGGAGGTGGCAGTAGGAATACTGGGAACATTGGTGGTGGAGAATGGGCAGTGATGGAGGGATGGGTACTTGATCATTGTATGACTGAAACATCATCAGGAAAGTTTGTAAGTCTAACTGTATCTCATGGTGATTCATTAGAAAATATTTAAAAAAGAAAACACACATAAAAAACAAGTAATCCCTGAGCACTGCTGGGTGGTGGCCCAAATCTTTTTTAACTATAAAATTTAAATTCCCCAAATTATAATTTTAAATCCTTCCTTCGGTTATATTTGGAACATATTTTATTTGCTGTGACCCAAAGTGTTAGTTTTAGAGGACAATAGCGGTAGAATTGAGAGAGCTGGAGCTGGAGGAGTAGGTGCGGTTGTGTATGCCTTGTAAAGGTCTTGGGTATTAATTATCCAGAAGGAATCAGGAAGCCTCTCCAATGGATTAATGTGGAAAATGGGTGAAAAATGGTTGAGTTCGATTTTTGTCATACTATATCACTTTGGTGTTTATAGGAGGCAAAGATACTGCTTCTGAGTTATATCCATTACTGTGTTATAAAATTAGTTTATTAATGGGTTGTGACCAGAATTATCTTTAACTAAAATCATTAAAACAGAATCCAGTAGATCAAAAAAAGAGTAAGACAACATAATATAGTAGTGTTCGTGGAATATTGAAGATAAGTTCTACTTTGTGAAAAGATTTTTGTGTATCCATATATATATTAAGACATCATAAGACACTAAATACCCATCTAAATACCCATCTTCCAAATTCGTCTTACCATATTTGATAGGGTTCAAATAAGGGCGATTAGAGGTCGCCCCAAAAGCCTCTATCCCTCTCGGAAAGACTGGCAAGCTACCGAGAGTATTCCGCCCGCACGGAAGAGCCTGGCAAGCTATCCGTTGTGTATTAAATATGCCAAAACCAGTAACTACAACTGGTCTCATTCACCTGACCCTGAAGGCTTCACCGACATGGCAGCACCGAGAAGGATAAGAAAGGATAGGCCGATAAAATCTCAAGATCGAACTAGGCTGCCACAACGGAGGAAGACAAAAATGATCGTCTGTACTTTCAATGCATGTACGCTAGCATCAGATGCATCCATTGAGGACCTGATGGTACAAGCGTGAATGATCAAGTACGACATCATTGGTCTGACCGAGACAAGAAGGCACAAATCTCACCATGCTGTTTTCGACACTGGAGAAGAATTGTTCCTCGGAACATACAATAAAAGAGCTGTCGGAGGCCTCAGTGTCCTTGTCAACACAAACTTGGCCATGAGCGTTGATTCATTCGAATGCATAACAACCTGAATCAGACGTTTACATTTGAATAGATGTGGCTCACTGCCTGCAGTTTCTATCTTCATTGTCTATGCACCAACATCTCATTATGACGAAAGAGAAATCGAGAAGTTCTACAGGGAGCTGGAGAAGTTCTATAAAGAAGACCACACCTTCTACAAGATTATTGTGGATGATTTCAATGCCAAGATAGGACCGAGAAGATCAGCTGAAGAACTTCACATCGGGACCCATGGCCTAGAATGGAACAAACAGGGTGAGAGACTGTCTGAGTTCATCATGTCGACCAAGACCATCCATGGTAACTCACTGTTCCAGAAGGCAGAATCTAAACATTGGACATGGGAGTCTGCCGGTGGAAGATTCCACAACGAAATAGACCACATCATATTCAATCGACAGTTTTGCCTGACCGATGTCGCTGTTGTCCCAAAATTTCGAACGGGATCGGACCACCGTCTCCATCATGCAAAATTCTACTTCACAGAGCAGGGAGAAAGGGCTGCAAAGTTCAAAAAGAGAACTCCCAGAACGACCACCAACTGGGAACTCTTTGGCACTATTGTGGCAACATGGGACGATGACATTGTTGACAACATTGACGAAGAATACGATCGACTGGTTCAGCACCTCCATGAATGTGCGAGGAACGCCAAGAGAGAGATAGCCACAAAAAATCGCCTGTCTTCGAAAACTCTTGAGCTAATTCACCAGCGTGGTTTGGCGCATGCCTCAGGCAACTGCAAGCTAATGTCCGAGGTCGCAAAGCAGTGCAGAAATGCGATCAAGGAAGACCTCAAAGAGAGAAGAGCAGAAGTGCTGGTAGATGCGGCAGAAGCCGGGAAAAGTATTCGTATTCGCAATGCCCGCCTGTCCTTCACCAACTATAAGACCAAGATGACTGCCCTCCGATGTCCTGATGGATCCATTACATCCTCCAGAACGGCAATTGAGAAGATTATCCATGACTTCTTCTCAAATCTCTTCGATAGCCATGTCCACTTGCCGACATACCAAATTCCACAGGATGGATATGTCGTTCCCAACGTTCTTTCTTCCAAAATCCAACACGCCATTTTGTCGGTAAAGAAGCAAACAGCACCCGGCCCAGACACGGTCAGACCTGAACACCTGAAGAACCTGCCGTCAGTACTCATCAATACAATGGCTCGGCTCTTCACTCGCTACCTGTCTGAATGCAAGGTTCCGTCCCAATGGAAAACCAGCAGGACCGTACTACTGTTCAAGAAGGGAGACATCCATGACATTGGCAACTATCGCCCGATCTGCCTATTGTCTGTCATCTACAAGTTGTTCACTCGACTCATCCTAAATAGGATTGGCAGAACACTAGATGAAGGACAACCATGCAAGCAAGCTGGGTTCCACAAAAGATTCAGCACCATCGACCATATCCATACGATAACCAAGCTCATTGAGGCTTCTCGGAAGTTCAAGATGCTGCTCTGTTTATCGTTCATTGATTTAAAGAAGGCCTTTGATTCTGTTGAGACAGAAGTGGTCATTGAAGCCCTAGCCAATCAGGGCATTCAAGCCCAATACATCAAGATCCTCCGTGAGCTGTATTGCGGATTCACTACCAGGATCTCACCATTCTACAAAGAAGTGATCGTTGATGTCAAGAGAGGGGTTCGGCAGGGTGATACCATTTCACCGAAACTCTTCAGTGCCACCCTCGAGAACATCATGCGACGACTGGAATGGGAAGGAATGGGAGTGAAGATAGATGGTCGGCAACTACACCACCTCAGCTTTGCTGATGACATTGTTTTAATAACACCAAACATCAGCCAAACAGCACAAATGCTGGCCGACTTTGACCGTGAGTGTGGAAAGGTAGGACTACAACTGAATCTTACGAAGACAATGTTTATGAGAAACAACCTCATTCCTGATGCCCCATTTGCTCTCAATGGAAGGACCATCTCCGAATGCAACAGCTATTTGTAACTAGGTTGAGAAGTGAACATGACAAATTACCTGGCACCCGAGCTACGCAGGAGGAAGCAAGCGGCTTGGAATGCCTTCAAGAGCATCGAAGAGATAGCTAAGAGGACGAAGAACCTCCGGCTCTGGGCACATCTCTTTGATTCCACTGTTCTTTCTGCATTAACATATGCCGCAGAGACCTGGGCCCTATGCAAACAGGATGAGAACGCTATTCAGGTCTCCCAAAGAAGAATAGAAAGAGCTATGCTTGGAATATCACGTTTCACTCAAATGAGAGAAAGAATCAGGAGTTCCGACATCCGTCTACGATCAAGAATCAGGGATGCTGTCTCTTTTGCCAAGGCATCAAAAATCAGATGGGCTGGTCACGTAATGAAATTTAAAGACGACTGCTGGACTAGAGCCGTTACCGACTGGATTCCACGGGATGTCAAAAGACCGCGTGGCTGCCCACCTATCAGATGGTCAGACTTCTTAGTGAAGATCATGAACGATCGGTTTGAGGCTCTTCATGTTACCAGAGCAAACAGATGCCATTGGGCTACACTAGCACGCGACAGGGACAAATGGAGACCTTACTGGCGCCCGCTCGAGCATATCGACTAATTGGAAGTTAAGTGATTAAGTGTTTAAGTGATATATCTTTATCTACTGATAGCAATCAGAAGAGGAAAACAATTTGTGCTATCTATGTCTATGCATGCATGCAAGCATGTGTCTCTGTCAGTCTGCCTGTCTTCGTGTCACAGAACACAATTAGAATGTGACTTTGGGAATGTTTCATTCAAAAAGCCTTTGAAATATGCTTGAGGTAATTAATATTCTGTCTTCCATTGACTCCAGCTGGACAAAAACCTCTCTCATGTGGAGGTTAGTGCATGTAATTTATCTTGGTCTTTTTGGAGAATTAAGAAGACCTTAGTTCAAAAAGCAGAAAGAGATCCTTTTTATACAGCAAAGTTTAAATACTATTTTCTTCTTTTTGTTAGTTGTACCTCTCATGTGCCCTTTCCCCCTATGAACAACACTAATAGAAAAACAGTAAGAGTTATTAGAAGTATGTAAACTGCCACTGTGATAAATTACTTTTATAATATACTTTTGAAGTTAGCCTGAAATGCTGTTTGTGTATTTTGACAAGCTTATTTACATTTATTGGATTTTTTCTTATTTTGATATTTGATATATTACTGAATAATTGCTTATGACTCATTAGTAGGAAACATATCAATATGTATAGTGATAAGCACTTATTTTAATGAATCACCCTAATTTGTCTTGAGTGTTAAAACTAATTTTAAATATTGATAAATATTAATTCTCTCTGCCTTTATTACCATGTGAATGCACGCTGAAGTAAGTACATTCTCAGCTTTTTTTCTCAAGCACTGTTTTCGAGATAAGAGCAATATTTATTTGTTGGCAGGCAACATTTTAAACATAAAAATATTTTAAGTACCAAGAAAAGTAGTGAATTCATACAATTAATATTCAAATTTTCTGTTGCTTTTATAAGTTGTGAAAGTTGGAACCTGGTAGCTTCACAACAATTAGATCTTTTTTGCTTCATTGTAATCATTTTATAACTAAAAGTCTTACTCAGCAAAGGGAAGAAAATACCCCCTCCCCAGACATTAATATCATTTTGAAAAGGATATATGAGCATTTGTGTGGATTTTAGGGACCACAGTTAATGTTCATTTAAAAAAAAGAAGTAAAATATCATTGTTTGAGCACTCCGGACATATGTCATCTTAAAGTATAAAGGAGCCTTACTGACCCCGAAGGACCTTCTCAGCGTTTCTGACTTTTACAAAGAGTTGTCCTCACAGATACTTTATAACCGAGTTATTGCATGTTTCCCTCTGCTTTAGTGCATTAACACTGATGATGCCTTAAAAAGCAGATCTCAACTGCTAAAAAAGTGATGGATGAAGGTAGAACTCCTGTCAAAGGGAACGTCCAGAGAACATGGACTTATGTGTGAGGATGTTCATTTAAGGAATCAAGCAGTTGCTGCTACTGCCACTTGTTCATTTAGGCTGTCAGTGACAGAATATGGAAAAATGGAAATGAACACCAAGAGACTCGAGCTGAAACTATAAAGAGATGTAGGTGGATGTGGTCACTTATTGACCTCCATTTAAGTATAGTCTGATGCGAGAAACACAAACAGTGCAATAATCAGCTATAGATCATCAGTTTATCTACAGAGAAAGACGATCACAAGCTGGAGGAAGATGTTTAGACTATATTTGTTTTACATATTTTAAATTTCTCATTTTGAGTAGATAATATATTCACATACTTGTAGTTTAAAATTCAAGAGGAATAAAATAGTAAGCAATAAAAGTTGCCCTTCCACTCCCAGTCTCTTAACTTCCCCACAATGGACAATCTCTATTTATTAAACTAATAAAAACAATGTCACAGAATTCAGTATTCTATCCAAAACTTTGTTTCCCCCTTCATTTTAAATCTCATCCTATTATCTATCTGTGTGCAAAATATATTTTATTTGTAGTTAGATGATATTTCAGTATAGTATTGTATATATGTGTATGTGTGTATATGTGTTTATATATATTCGATATTGCTGAAAATTTCGACTGATTCTAGTGTTTTGCTTTTGGAAAAAAAATTTTGCAATCTGTGTCATTTTCCATAAATGCAGCTATATCTGAAGAATATATTCCAACAATGATGGGTCTCATTCTCCTAAATAGCCTTGAATATAATCTCAGGGCTAGGATGAAAGAGATGTTACTGGGGCCTGCTCGAGGCAATCGACGAATAACAGGATGATGAAATGAAATATTCCATGAATCCAAGATTTTGTACATTCAAATTTTTGTATTATCAAATTAAACACTTACCAGTTATGCATGAAAGCAACCAATTTTCCTTTATTTTTGCCAAACCACTGTGTTACAATTATTTTTCCTAAATAAAACAATAAGTAAAGAAATGGTAAAAGACAAATGTGGGGGCTGGAGTGATAGCACAGCAGGTGAGACATTTGCCATGCACACGGCTGACCATGGTTCAATTCCCAGCATTCCATATGGTCCCCCAGAGAACCACCAGGAGTATTCTGAGTGCAGAGCCAGGAGTAACCCCTGAGCATCACTGGGTATGACCCAAAAGGAAAAAAAAAATTCTCATGAGTTAAACATTTTTCTTATGTTTAAGAGTCATTTTATTTGCTTATTCTGTGGATTTCCATTTCCCATCTCTTTTACTATTCTTTCACCCAGATATTTTAGGGTTGTTGATGTTTGTTTTAGAAGTACAAGATTTTGGGTCTGGAGCAATAGTACAGTGGGAAGGGTGTTTGTCTTGCATGCAACTGACCCAGATTCTATCACGGGCATTCCATATGATATTCCTCCAAGCACTGCCAGAAGTATAATTCAGGAGTGCAGAGCCAGGGGTAATCCCTGAGCATTGCCCTAACAAGCAAACGGATACAAGGTTTTAAATTCACGATAGATTTGAAAAGTTCCTTATGGGCAGCTAAGTTATTTTCCTATATAATTCTGAGTATTCTCTGCAGAGTAGAAGAATTGACGTCTCCTGTTACTTTGGGCTGAGTTATAGCTGTCACTAGAACCCAGTTACAACCCTGTCACCATTTCTTATAGCGTGAGACGTAGAACTTGAAAATGAAGTATAAGCAGTATTTTCATGATATAGAATAATGTGCAAACACAAAAAGGCCGGCAGCTGTCAATCTCTCCCGCCGCCCGGGTTCCGTAGTCTCAGGCCCTTCCTTTCCCTACTCCAGGGAGGTCGATGGCGATGGGCAGGCGAAGGAAGGACACGAGGGCCAGGCTGGTTGGTTTTAGTAGCAGTTTATTACAAGGAAGTTAATCCCACAAAAGAAATTTATGTTATGGAGAGCCCAGGTTCTCTCAGACCATCACCTCCAGGTTCTCTCAAGCACATGTTCCCCCAGATTTTCTCAGCCTATGTCCCCATTCTCTCAGACCTATCTCTTCGGTTCTCTCAGCTCCATCTTCCCAGGTTCTCTAAAGCACATGTTCCCCAGAGAACCCCAAAATCTCCTTATTTAGATCATGATACCTCTAAAGGTAGCAATACAGTGATGTCATCAAAAGGAGTTAGAGAAAGAACATTGAGGAGGCAAAACATACTTTGTTTCTTTACATCTGCAGGCCAGTAGTTTTTGCCTTAGGGAAAGAAGATACAAAACCAAGACTGAAACCTTTCTTGGGCTATAAGCACTTGGATTTGCATCCCAAAGACTAGTCTGCTAGAGCTTGGAATCTATATCCCAAAGATCAGGCCTGGCTAGCAACTGGAGATCTGCATATCTAAGAGCAGCTAGGTTTCTGTGAGAAAAAGAAAACTGCCTCTTACAATATACTGAAATTGTTTACTGAAGGAAGTTTGAAGGGGAAAAATGTCTCATCCAAGCTAGTCAGGACATATGGGAAAGTTGCTTCTAGGACAGATACTCATTTAGCAGATCAACCCACCCTAGAACAGAATCCCCTGGGTGTGTTTCTCCTCTCCTTGTCCAACTAGCATATAGCATACATAACAGATACAGTAAGAAATACTTTAAGCTTATAGGATTGCTCTCCTAGGGCCATCTCGATCTCAGACTATAGTGCTCAGGCTGATGTCGGTGGGCCCCACGGGTGACTTATGTGAAGTGGGGAGGAGAAAGACAGCCACTTTCTCCTCACCCGCCTCTGCCACCCGGAACCCTGGGTAGGCTAGGACCGGTAAAGTCTGCAGTGAGCACCTGCTCGGCACGGGCCTAAGCCCCGCCAGCCCCACAAGGTGGCTGTCAAGACACACCTGAAGTCCACTTGATCTTCTCGGCACGGGAGTTAATCCCCGCCACCCGATTGCTCGGGGAGCCACGGACTCAAGCTGGGGCGAGAATTTGCTCTTTCCAGGAAAGGAGAGACCAGTCCCAAGCCTTACCCGAGGTTTCTGGGGTTCTTGTCTCGCTCGCAGAAAAGAATTTCAGGAGTAGACGAGCAGTGAAGTAATAGGTTTTATTTGGAGGCTTTTGGAGAGGGAGAGAAAGGGATAAGCAGATAAGCGGGAAAGAGAGAGAGAGAGAGAGTAACGCGTCCAGAGGGAACGCGGGCTTCTCCGAGGGTGGAGAGAGCGCCAAGTGGGCTCTCGAGCTGGTTCTTATAGATCCTTCTGACTCAGAAGGTTCTGGAATCTCCTTGGGGCTGGGTCACTGGAGTCAACTGGATTGAAAGCGGGTTCGAGAGTCATCTGACTTGGAATGTCCTGGGATCTCCTTGGGGCTGGGTCGCTGGAGTCAACCGGATAGAAAGCAGGTTCGAGAGTCATCTGACTTGGAATGTCCTGGAATCTCCTTGGGACTGGGTCGCTGGAGACAGCCGGATAGAAAGGGGGGGGGTTCTCGGAAAGGAGGAATTTCATGGGGAGGAGGCCCACATCTTCAGGGTCTGGGGATGGTCTTATCAATTCCTTATTCTCTGTCTCCACAGGGTGGGTTGGTCCTAGAATTCTTCTTCTATGAGACTTTGTTTCATTGCAGAGAGCCTTTCCCTATCTACCTGCCTACATCAAGGCCAGATAGTCTTTCCTATCCCTATTAGGGTCCTAGTCTCGCTGTTACTTTTGGATCATGGCAGCATTTGTCTGTGATCAAACTCCTAATTAATAGTTAAGAATCGTGACACTTTGGCCTGGCCTATCTCGATGCCAGGGTAACACAGCTTACCTGCTTGCCCTGGTTCCATCCAGTCCCTCTCTGGGACCCTGCTTTTGGGGGCGCTAGGAAGAGAGGGCAACTGAGGCTTAAGTGGAGAAAGCAGATGCCTGGGAGTCAATAATATTCAAAGCCAATTAAATCCTAAGTTACAAAGCATAATAATAATTGTCTTCCTGTATCTATACAAAAAGGACATTGCATTAAAGTAAATGATGCAAAAGACATAGGGAGAAGAGAAAGGCCATATTAGCTTCCAAGTTCAGTGTCCTAAAAGGATCTGACTTTACAGATTAACAGATTCTGATTGGGGAAAAGCTGATTAACGGGTGGGGGAAGAGAGCATAGAGAAGTGGTAACAGACAAACAAAGGAATGGGAGTGACTCAGAAGCATTGTGATGGGTGCAACCTGATAAACCCAAACTCCTTGTATTCCAACAGAATAACACTTAGAAAAAAATTCTTCTGAGTAAATTAGAAAAAATTTATAGGTGAAAAGTTTCTTATTTAAAATTATGGTTTTATTTATTGAGGGTTTGTAGAAATTTTGGAGAACTTAAGTATTATTTATAATTTAAGATTGTAAACATTTAAATTTTTGTTCTGCTTCTAATGTACCAAAGTCTAGTATTATTATTTTCCCTAGAAAATTATGAGAGAAAAAAATGTGCTAGAGGTTAGTAGCTAGCTAAAGGTGGATTTAACCTCAACTATTCATCTATTAATGAGGTTTTTTAGGAAGCATATGGCAGCACAGGGCTGGAGCAATAGCACAGCGGGTAGGGCATTTGCCTTGTGCGCAGCCAGCCCAGCCGAGCTGGGTTCGATTCCTCCACCTCTCTCAGAGAGCCCAGCAAGCTACCGAAAGTATCTCACCCACACAGCAAAGCCTGGCAAGCTACCCGTGGCGTATTCGATATGCCAAACACAGTAACAACATGTCTCAAAATGGAGACGTTACTGGGCCGGTCGAGCAAATTGATGAACAACGGGAGGACAGTGCTACAGTGTTACCATGGCAGCACAGTTTTATTAATTCTGGGTGAATTTTTCCCCCTTAAGGTTTTGGAGAGCCCGGCAAGCTACCGAGAGTATTCGATATGCCAGACACAGTAACAACAAAGTCTCCAATGGAGACGTTACTGGGCCCGCTCGAGCAAATCGACGATCAACGGGAGGGCCTTTACCTTTACCTTTTAAGGTTTTGGAAAGTATTACATTTTAATTTGTATTACTATGACCCATAGATTTCAAATAGAACATTAATTTAGTTCCTATACAATACATTCTACAATAAAATATAAAAAGATAACCAATAATGCTATGTAAATCATGTATTCCACTTGGACTTCTTTGATTGGTGGCAGATAATTTTGGGTAGAAAGCCTCTTTTCCTTCTTGATATCAGGAGACCTGGCTAAGTTTTGAGCAATAATTCCCTCCCATATTCTTTCTTTTTTAATAGTGAATTTATTTACAGTTATAGATAGATAGGCAGAAATTTAAAATCTTCTTATTTTTAGGATCTGAAAGAGCAAAGAACTATTTTCATACCCTTCAATGCCTTTTTTATTCAATTGCTTTAAATTTTTTTCAGCAGGAGGAAAAAATAGAATAAGTTACAAGTTTCTTTTAATATTTTCACAATGTTAAAATTAAAACTGAACTCTAGGCTCTGTAAGTAAATGTAGCACACAAAAGAGTTAAATAAGATTTTCTTTTTTTTTATTAGTGAGTATATTTATTTATTTATTTTTTATTTTATTTTATTTTATTTTTAATTAATTAATTAATTAATTTTTTAATAGTGAGTCACCATGAGGTACAGTTGTAGACTTACACATTTTTGTGCTTAGGTTTCGATTATACAATGATCAAACACCCATCCCTCCACCAGTGCACATTTCCCACCACCTCGGATCCCAGCATTCCCTCCCTCCCCCACAGCCCCTATCCCACCCTGCCTCTGTGGCAGGGCATTTCCCTCTCTCTCCTTTTGAGTGCCATGGTCAGCAAAAGAGGCATTGAGTGGCAATCATGCTTGGTCGACAGTCTACCCTCAGCACGCTCTCCCATCATGGGCGGATCCTCCCAACACCCTTTATTTGGTGTTCCCTTCTCTTTCTGAGCTCCCCCTTCCCCTAACATGTGTGGTTGTCCTCCGGGTCATTGAGTAAAATTCCTGGTACTGATCTCTGCCATACTTGGATGTTAGTTTCCTATTTTGTTACTTTATGTTCCCCAGATGAATGCAATCTTTCTATGTCTATCCCTTTCTTTCTGAGTCATTTCGCTTAACATGATACTTTCCATGTAGTACCACTTGTATGTAAACTTCATGACTTCGTCTTTCCTAACAGCTACATAGTACTCCATCGTGTAAATGTACCAGAGTTTCTTCAACCAGTCATCTGTTCTCGGGCACTCAGGTTTTTTCCAGATTCTGGCTATTGTAAAGAGTGCTGCAATAAACAGACAATTGCAGATGTCACTTCGGCTATACTTTTTTGCCTCTCTGGGATATATTCCCAGGAGTGGTATTTCTGGGTCAAATGGGAGCTCAATTTTTAGTTTTTTGAGAATCATCCATACTGCTTTCCAGAAGGGCTGAACCAGTCGGCATTCCCACCAACAGTGAAGGAGTGTCCCTTTCTCACCACATTCGCGCCAGCACCGGTTGCTTTTGTTCTTGTGGATATGGGCCAGTCTCTGTGGTGTGAGGTGATACCTCATTGTGGTTTTGATCTGCATCTCCCTGATGATTAATGATGTGGAACATTTTCTCATGTGTCTTTTAGCCATTCGGATTTCTTCTTTGTCAAAGTTTCTATTTATTTCATCTTCCCATTTTTTGATGGGGTTGAATGTTTTCTTTTTGTGGAGTTGAACCAGTATTTTGTATATCCTTGAAATTAACCCCTTATCAGATGTGTAGTTGGCGAATATCCTTTCCCATTCAGTTGACTGTCTTTGTATTTTGGTCACTGTTTCTTTTGAGGTGCAGAAGCTTCTTAGTTTAAGATAGTCCCATTTATCTATCTCTGTTTTCACTTGCTTGGCCAGCGGTGTGACATCTTTGAAGACACTATTAGCTTCTATGTCATGAAGGGTTTTGCCAACATTTCCCTCAATGTATCTTATAGATTCCGGTCTGATGTTGAGGTCTTTAATCCACTTAGATCTTACTTTTGAACATGGAGTTAGGCAGAGATCTGAGCCCATTTTTTTGCATTTAGCCGTCCAGTTTTGCCAGCATAATTTGTTAAAGAGGCTTTCCCTGCTCCACTTCACTTTTCTTGCCCCCTTATCGAAGATTAGATGCTCGTATACTTGTGGGAGGACGTCAGTATATTCAACCCTGTTCCATTGGTCTACAGCTCTGCCTTTGTTCCAGTACCATGCTGTTTTAATAATTACTGCCTTGTAGTAGAGTTTGAAGTTAGGGAGGTTGATTCCTCCCATTTTCTTTTTCCCTAGAATTGCTTTAGCTATTCATGGGGGCTTATTGTTCCATATGAATTTCAGGAGTGTTTGTTCCAATTCTTTAAAGAATGTCATGGGTATCCTAATAGGGATTGCGTTGAATTTATACAGTGCTTTGGGAAGTATTGCCATTTAGGGGGATATCACATCAGAAACCAAAGAAATCCAAAAGATCATCAGAGACTACTTTGAAAGTCTGTATGCCACGAAACAAGAGAACCTAGAAGAAATGGACAAATTCCTGGACTCCTATAAGCTCCCAAAGCTGAATCAAGAAGACCTGGAGTATCTGAATAGACCTATTAATATCAACGAAACAGAAACTGCAATCAAAAGCCTTCCCAAAAACAAAAGCGCGGGCCCAGATGGATTCACTAGCGAATTTTTCCAAACATTTAAAGAGGACCTGCTGCCAGTCCTTCTCAAGCTCTTTCAGGAAATTGAAAAAACAGAAACTCTCCCAAACAGTTTCTATGAAGCCCATATCTCTCTAATACCAAAAGGAAACAAAGATATCACGAGAAAAGAAAACTACAGGCCAATATCCCTGATGAACACGGATGCGAAGATTCTCAACAAAATACTAGCAAATAGAATTCAACAACTCATCAAAAAGATCATACACCATGACCAAGTAGGATTCATCCCGGGTATGCACGGCTGGTTTAACACTAGGAAATCAATCAACATAATCCACCACATCAACAAAAGAAAAGATAAAAATCATATGATCATATCAAAAGATTTTCTTTCTTAATCTTACAAGAATTTAAGCTTTCCTTATATCTAACAAACTTCAAAGGAAAGACACTGAAGGGGTACAGTCCGACTCCCGCCCCACTCCCCACAGCTCAGGGAGTGGACAGAGGTCGCCCCCCCCAGCCGCCGACCCCAGAAGACCCCTGCCCCTCGCTGCCCAAGCAGCAGCAGCTGGGACCTGACAAGGCTGAATGGCACCCCGATGGCCTCTTCAAGATTGAGTAATTTTTTTTAATTTACCTTGAAATTGTTGTCATTCAAATACTTAGAGCTATATAGTTGAGTCTTATTTGCCTCATTGAGTATTTACTTATGCCAGCTTTTACTAAGTGGTTTGTGTGTGATAGTAGTTTACTTACAAGTTCCTTTTCAATTCTCACAACTACCCGAGAAGCAAGACTATATCATCAACTCTGTTTTCCAGATAGGGACACTATCCGAAAAGAAATGGCTCTAGGAAGTCAAATTACTTGCTTAATATCACTCTCTAGTAAGTAGCATTTAGAGCTTCAAATGTCGTGATGGTAAACATACAGCAACTATAATTGTTTCTCTGTATAGCCACAGTTTGCATAGAAACATAACTTATATTCAAAATATCTTAAAATCTATCGTAGTGGTGAAATTGGTGTTGGAACACTGAAAGTCTGAAACAACTGTATTATGAACAACCTTAACTCACAGTGTTTAAACAAAAAGAAAAGTTTAATATGTGAGAATCAACATTAGTAAATCACTGAGCACTCTTAAAAAAGGACAGAAACGATTCTGAATTAGATGGCTATAACTAATGATTGAATATTAGCTCAGTCAACAATGAAAAGATGGAAAAAAGTGAAGCTGTTTATATCATAGCATATAATATAAGCTGCTCCCCATAATCTACCCAAATCTTACATCTTTTTGAGAGTGATATTTAGAAGATCAATTTATTCCATATCCCATAGTTAACCCATAAAATCTGTTGTGTGATACTAAAATAAAACGGGAAATATAACAAACCTCTTACAAGTCTTCATAGTCTGTGCTAATCCACAAATTAATGAATTAGCTGAAATTCCTCGTGTTTGTACTCTCATAATTGGAGATTCACATTCAAATTCATTCAGGTCCCTTGAAGTTACTTGAATGGGGCTAATTCTAATTTTTCCAATATCATTGATATAAAAACATGCCTTGTACATTTGCTGCATATTCCTGCAAATGTCTATTAGTTACAGCCATTTACTGAATATTTACAACTGTATGCTTGTAATTCCTCTTTAGCTCAATATTACTTTAAGAGATTTTTACAGGAGATTATAATGTCCAAAGCAGAATTTTGTAAGTATTCATGATTCATTTCTTTAAATAGTTGCAAATGAACTTGTGCAGTAAGAGAAGACCTGTGTAAATTACTATTACTTTGAGAAAATAAACGTCTAGAGCGAAGAGGCTAGGATAAGTCTAGCAATTGTAAGGACTCATATATTAGGGTCTCAGTGATTGAGTCAGTGAGTGCTAACCATTCTTCAAAACCTCTTCTTTAACTTTTTTATTTATTATAAAAAGATGAATAGTTAACATCAAAGCAAAGGAAAACAAATCAAAAATGAATTCAGTATAAGAGGGACAGCATGACTAGAGGAAAAGGGAAGTAGAGTGAATCCGAAGCCTGTGATCTCTCATACTCTAAATCAGCGCAAAGTTATAACCTGTACCTAGTAGGAACCTAAATGAAGATAGAGGGGCAGTTCATTTCACTGAGGTACATTTACTAATTCTCAAAGATATAGTCGTCTTTATCACTACTGAGCTCTAAAAATTTTTGTTGCACAGAACTCTAAGGAATATTGACATGTTTTGAGGTCATTGATTTATTCATCTAAATATAACTTGGTAACTTGCTATATGCAAAATCAGGGGCCCTACTTTTATCTCAAATACATTACTTTTGCAGTTTTTATCATAAGTTTATATGGTAAATGCATTCCTAATACTTAGAATATCATACACATGTTACTCCCTTAGATTTCTAAATGTATGTTCTAGTTCAATGCCACTCAGCAAGATTTTATTACATACCTGTTCTGTGGCAAACATTATGCCAAACTCAGAGTTCTCTCTCTTGTCTTGTGAGCCAGAGTACAAAATAGCTAGTTTCTTTCTCTATCTAAAAGTTCTGTTAGAAAAAAGGAAAAATAAATGACAATAAAATGTGTTCCAGTAAAGGAAGATTAAGAGGCTATGACAATATATGACATTTGAAGCAACTAGAGCTGTGGGTCTGGTGTTTTTTATTCTAAGGATCAATACAGTTTTGTTCTAAACAGGGATCAATCTAGGTTGCCAACACTTTATACCAAGACATTTCAAACAATCCAAAATTATAGGAGCTACCTCCTTAGAAGTAACATTTTTAAATTAAGAATATTTTAAATTAAAGATGTCAGATATATCTGTCAGTGTTTGGAGCCGCTACTGACATATTGTTTGGGGGTCACTTCCACTGGTCTTCGGGTAACCATATGCTGTACAGGGACTGCACCTGGTCTTCAACATGCAAAGCACTTGCTCCAGTCATTTGAACACTCTCCAGCTCCTGAAAATAAATTTAAATCCTTATATCCTTACCTCATTTACTCAATGATAATTGCACTTTGCCTATAATATGCCTGTGATCAGTTCAATGAGACAAAATATATTATGTTTTGTAATCTGTATATTTAGAGATGATGTTATATTATTATTTTATGGGGTTCCTGGAAGCTCTTAATTTAATCGTTTGGTGCAATTTATTTACTCTCAGTCTTCAAGCATGCACAGAAATATCTCTAAAACTAAATTTAATTATATTTTTCATCCATTCTGCTCTTCTCATTTTTTTCTCAAGTAATTGTCTAGATATTACTCTGATCTCCTATCTCCCTCACCATCTACGTTCGATCAGTCACAGAGCCTTGTCAATTTCATCTCAACTCATTCTCAAATCTGTCCATTTATCTTTATCCCTGTAGTCTCTATTACATTGCATACTTTGGTGCACATCAACCAAATATTGTTACAATTCTTTCACATTATTTTTCACTAAATATATTTTTATTAACAATTTAAAGGCGTAGAAAGAACATAATCTCAGAATAAAAGGCAGACTTTAAGAAACTACAATAGACATTTGCCAATCTTAATATGAAATATATGTGCATTCATATGTATTTAATATTTAACTATAGGAAATTACATGAACCCTGATTTGAATTACAATTTATAGAAAATGCTAAAACCTCTTATATATCATAGCACTATGCCTTTAGGTCATACTTTACAGAAAATAGAAAACTCTTCCTAGAAAAGGAAGAATATATACATTGAAGTCCTAAGGATAAAAATAAGCCAGATAGGCAATCATAAAACCAAAGCCACCTTCCCTTGGTTATTTTAGGTCTTATGGTTGTCGTTACATAACACCGGACCCGCGTTTCTGTCTTAACACTATTGTATTTTGTCTCATAGACTAAATTAAATTTGAAATACACTCAAGTCATCTTCAGAGTTATATTCCTTCCGAAGATTTTAGGGGAGAATCCACTCTCTTATCTTTTCCAGCTCCTAGAAGTTGCTTGTATTATTTGGCTGGTGGATCCTTTCATTATTAGCTTTACGGAGCAGCGTCTTTACATCTTCTTAACTCTGATACTGACTCTTCTGCTTCCTTCTACAATCAGATAAACTTCATGATTTCATTAAGCTCATAGACATAACCCAAAGTATTTTCTTTATCTTAAATCCCACTAATGATAAACCTTATTTCCATCTGTAGCATTGAGTTCTTTCTTCTGTGTTATATAACATGTGCCAGTTCAGAATACACAGATCTATTGGCAAGCCATTGTTCTGCAGACCACACCCTTGAATTCAGAATAGTGACTTTTGTAGAATTGCTTGCTTCTCCGCTATTGACTTGTTAAGAACTGTGATGGTTATGAGATATTGCTTTACTTACAAACTATCAGGATAGCCTTATAGAGTTCATAGGTGACAGTAGAAGACAAGAGAGTTACAAACAAGGGAATTTATTATTTGTGGCAAAACAGAGCAGCATGAGAATCATAACCTTTGCCTCAGCTGCCCTTATTACCAAGTCCCATGGGAATGACACAAATGAGGTCCTGGCGGATGCCTACAAACACTGCAGATTGTGTTATGGAAGACGAGCCTCAAGTTTAGGGACTTAGAATCATTTATAATAGTCAGCAAAACTGCATTTTGATTTTTCCTGAGGGAGACACTAATACTCTCTTCCTAGGCTGTTCAGTATGCCAAAGTTGTTGGTAAGATAATCTAGATCAGAAAATAGAAACTGTTTCTAAGCTGTGAACAAAAGCTAGGTACCTGCTATAACTCACTGCATCTGTATTCAAAAAATTTATCTATAGTTTCTCAAATGTAAGGAGAAGTTTTTTAAAACCCATTTCAAACTCAAGGCTGAAAGATTTTCTATTTTTGTATACCTATTTTCAACATTCTTTTCTGTTCAGCTTTACCTCCATGTATTTATGCATTGCTTTAAAATATTTTTCTAGTACCCGCTCTAATCAAATAAATCTACATGAAAATAGCTTGACTTTTGGATTAATTAAACAAATGAAGGCACCAAAAAGACAAATCAAGTTCAGTTCATAATGAGGAAACAAATATTGGCAATTTTTCTAATTAGGACCCTGGTACAAGCTTGCTATTTATGAATAAAAACCAGATGATAATGTTACCTTAATGTAAATGTCAATTTATGATATCTAGGAAAAGAATACTTATTTAGAAGTAGAAGATGAACAAATCCATTCGTGCATATTAAATTAGACCCATTTTGAGAGCAGGTCATGGCTGAAAAAGCTCAAAGATACCCAGTTAAATAAATTAGAATATTTATGATTTATGATATTTATAATATTTATGAATAAGTGTGACTATGAATTTTCTAAGGAATCTATTCTTTTTTAATTACTTTTATGTTCCTAGTGTTAATAGTAAGAAAGTGTACAAGAACATTATTAATGATAAAAAGGAATCAGGTAATTAAAAACATTAATTTTATCCACAAGAACTGATGATAGTAGATGAACATAAGACGTTTGACTGGCCTCTGGTGCCATGTAAGCTCTTTCAAGGGCAATGATCCAAAGACTCAGAAATAAACCTCGAGAGAGATCAACAAGTTGCAGAACTTCTCCTGGATCCTGCACGAGGCTGGCAGAGGTGGGAGGGGGGACAGGTGAGCCCCTGCGCTCTCCCAAATTGCCCTGGTAGCCAAAAACCTCAACACATCATAATCGCCACCATGATCGCAGGTGTACCCCACCGTTCATACAAGCCTCATCCAGAAACTAATTTGTTGAAAAACTCAGGTTTATGAGTTTTGTGATTGAAATCTCTAGCTTTCATGGAGGTTGGGAGTGAGATATTTTGCCCATCTCCTTGTACTGCCACACACGTACCCCAAATCTACCAGTCAGTTAAGAATTTAACTCCAGTTGCATCACCTCATTAAAAATTTTGGACACTCTGGAGCCCAGAGCTGCAATTCCAGCTGCACAACATCTTAAACTCTATAACTGATAAACCAGGAGTAGCACACCAGATTGGATAAGATGGAATGTTGAAGGCAACCATAAAATAAACGCAGAAGGCTTAAACCTTAACATCATTTTAGTAATCTCTTATACAAGGGCTTAAGGACTCCATGATGAAATACAGCAATCTTCACTAAACATTTTTTTGATCATCCTTTTAGCAAGTTATTTATAAGAAGTAATGAAAAATAAATTATTAAAGGCCTGCTATGAGGGCAGCCTGAAGAGGTGATTAGGAAAATTGGAAATAATGGTGGTGGGATTGGTGTTGCAATATTGAATGTTTGCAACTAAACTAATGACAGTTATTTTTTTTTGTTTTTTAATTTTATTGAATCACTGTGAGATATAGTTACAAGCTTTCATGTTTGAGTTACAATCACACAATGATCAAACGCCCATTCCTCCACCAGTGCACATTCCCCACCACTAGTATCCCCGGCATAACTCCGCTTTCCCACACTCCCACCACCTCCATGGCAGATAATATTCCCCCTACTCTCTATATACTTTTGGGTATTATGGTTTGTGATACAGATATTAAGAGGTTATCATGTTTGGTTGTTTATCTACTTTCATCATTTGATCAAATTTTGCCCAAGATGTGATAGTTCAAAAGCTAAGTTTTCAATATCCTCCCATCTAAGTCTGAAACCAACTATAGTGATAAAACAAGGGATAGATGGACTCTTCTTTTATAAAGGAGAATTTCTCAGATGTCAAATAGATTATATTTATAGTCTGCAGATGTAACGACCACAGTATTGCCACTCATAATTTTTCAACTCTTTAGCAGTCCTTAAAAACTAAAGCATCATCTCTAGTCTTAACATATTTATTGCTTCTATTACATTTATAAATTTGAATATATCCACAAGGGAAGTTCTTACAAATTTCCAAAGAGCTTGACATAATACATCAACTACTCTTGACCAGAGGGATTCAGTGGAGGAAGCATTTAGGAACTGCAATCAGAAAACCTTTACTTTGACTTTTTTTCCTCTGATCTCTGCAAGCCTTAAACCTTGGCCTCCTCACCTGCAAGAAATGGATCAAAAAGTGTTCCCTAGCCTCTCAAGATGGCAGGAAATAGTGTTTATAGAAGCACTTTAGCTTCTAAGCGTTTGCCTTTCAGTTGTTCTTTTGATCCCCTCCAGAATTTTACCACCTTTGTTTTATTTTTGTTTGGAAATTTTGAGAGAGTTCTTCAGCACCTGTGAACAGCAGGTTTTTAAGTGGATTGGATATAGTTTTACAAAGCAGTATAATTGCAGTCTTAAATTTATGACCTATTTGGATTAGAAATCTCTGAACAGTTTCCCCAGTCCCAGTTATACTTTCGGTGGAACTGTGCAGAATGGGTTGTATATGCAGACTCCAGGAGCTGGCTGTTACCCTGAAATTTCTTATCACTTCGCATTTCCTCCTGCCTTGTCCTAAACCTTTTACTCTTGCTCCTCAAGGCTCACCATAGTGTGCCCTGACACCAACAGCTTCTCTTCCTTGTCTTTGATGTCAAATGACAAACTTCAATCCACATCCACAGAGACCCTCTTCACAGCTTCATGCTTGCTTCCTGCTTCAAGGTCTCCATGCTGTCTTCAGTGACAGCTGCCATTGATGTAGGAAATCAGTCTCTCCATCTTATCTGCTCTGCCTCATCTGTCTCCTAGTTTTCTTTCTTTCTTTTTTTTTTACTAAAGTTTCCTTTTTCCAATTTCCTCCATCATCCACAGATTACTGCTAAATTGAGATCAACTTGCAGAGGGCATCTGATGTGTCCTCCTAACACTGGAGGATAAGAGAATACACTCCACAAGAAGTGAATGTTAACGTTCTCTTTCGGTGTTTTCCCAAGCTTCCAGTCAAAACACAAAGTGAATTATCACTCTGAAAGTAAGCTGTTCCCTAGTTCCCTAACTAATTCCCTATTGATGTAGCTTGAGTCTATTTTTTCTCTTTTGATTTCTCTGGGGTACTTCTCTCTGATTTGTGCAGGAAATATAGGGGATCTCAAAATCTTAGAGCCACATGATTTACCTATATCTCTTCTTTTAAAAATGTCCTCACTGTCATATAGCCCCACTGGTCAGGGGTGGCTATATTGGTATTTGCTTACACTAATGAGGATCATGTAGCCTAAAAGGATAATTGCTTCAGCTCAGTAGCCTCACCACTTTTTACTAGTTATGATTGGAAGGCATGTTTAACCTGTATTCACTAAAATCTGTGTTCTTCAATGTCTCATCCTCTGATTCAATGCTTTGTCCTCAGGAATTCACAGTTGCTGATGTAGTCAAATACTTGCCTGTCTTTTACCATTCTTTGCTACTTTCCCAAAACCTGTCACAGACTCCTGAAACAAAGTAAGCGCATGAGAAAATTGTATTGGGGGCCAGAGAAATAATACAAGGATTAAGGTACCTACTTGCATGCGGCTGGCCTCATCCCATATGGTCCCTGAGCATCACCAGAAGTGACTCCTCAAACAGAATCAGGGATAGATCCTGATGTGGCCCCAAAAGCCCACCCCACACCACAAAGTAAATTTGTCTAGAACGAATGAATTTTTGGTTTATTTTACAGAATTACACTTTGCATCTCAGATGTGGTATATTCTCCAGAAAAAGCATCCTTATTTCACATAAGAAAAAGTTTCCTGTGTCATATAGTTTTGGTTCTCTTTGTGTCTCTAAATTTGTCTTGGTTAGAATTAAAAACATTTATGTTACATTTTATGTATGCAGTATATAATTATATAGCTGTACTTAAATGGACATAGTATATATGAGATATATATATATTTGTGTATATGACGTTTCTTTTTCTACATAAGTAAAACTATCCAAGTATAGCACTGAGTAAACAAATACAAATAATTCCCATTAACTTATAAGAAACATACTTTGGCACTCTAAATCCTCTCACAGTCAAATGATTTTGTTTAGTATTATTAATTTATATTTTTGACACTATTATGTCATTAAACTATTTTTAAAAGGAAAAATTGAAGCAATTCTACCACCCTCCTACAGCTGTTATCATTTTTCTGGCTTTTCTAATCTTGCTTAAATATAAAAATAACTTTGTTATAAATATGCTATAGATGTTACATTGAAACTTGTTATGTAAGATTTTCTCATATGGTTATAATCTTGTGTTATAATCAATATGTATTTACCATATTGTATATAAATCTCCATTTTAATTTATTGGCATAGTGGAACTACATAAATTTGATATAAAATAACAAATTTATAAATTCCCAATTATTAAACTATTTCCACCTTTCGTGATAAACTTCATTTTTTCATTTCATCATCCTGTTAATCGTCGATTGCCTCGAGCAGGCCCCAGTAACGTCTCTTTCATCCTAGCCCTGAGATTATGTTCACGGCTCTTAAGGAGAATGAGACCCATCATTGTTACTGGTATTTGGCATATTTGGTAGGCCACGGGGAGTTTGCCAGACTCTGCCCTGTGGGCAGGCTACATTCGATAGCCTGCAAGTTTGTACAAAGTAGGAATGAGATAATAAGATGTCATAAAGAAAAGTTCTGATAAGATGTCGCGTGGCCGCGAATGCTGGTCCTGAAGGTCTCCGGCTGCCGTAGCCCTGGCCGGGGCGGGGAGGAAAGCTCAACCCGCTCCCCTCCAAGGGACTCCGGGAAGGAACACCCAGGCGCGGGGGCAGAGACTGCACTGTTCTCATTCGGGATCTGGATTTTATAGTCTCTGAGTCTTGGCCACTGATGGGATTACACGGCGCCAGGGGGCCAGGTGGTGGGTGTGACCCCCGCCTACTGGAATTTGGAGGATCTGGGTGGAAGATGCTCGACTCCAATTCGAGTAGGCTTGGAGGTCTCGGCCCCGGAACCCGCGTGGCTTTGTCCCTCTGCCAGTACCTTCATGTGTGCGGAGAGTGGTCTCAGCATGGTGGTGGCTGGTCCTGGAGGTCTCCGGCTGCCGTAGCCCTGGCCGGGGCAGGGAGGAAAGCTCAACCCGCTCCCCTCCAAGGGACTCCGGGAAGGAACACCCAGGCGCGGGGGCAGAGACTGCACTGTTCTCGTCCGTGATAAACTTAATGTAGTTTATACACAACTTGCTTTTAATAATAAGCACTTGAAACTTATATATTGTTATAATGCAATATTATTTCAACTGGAAACAGTAAATTAAATACATTACAACAAGAAAATTGCAAGTTCTGTTAACAATATCAAATAAAATTGTTATAGATACTGCCATGAATATTATTTATGTTTATGTTTTCTTTCTATTTATCATCACTTATCACTTAATCACTTAATCCCCGTTATTCAATGATTTATTCGAGCGGGTGCCAGTAACGTCTCCATTCATCCCGGTTGCGTGCTAGCGTAGCCCAATGGTATCTGTTCGTTTTAGGAACATGTAGAGCCTCAAACCGATCATTTAGGGTCTTGACGAAGAAGTCTGACCATCTTATAGGTGGGTGTCCACGTGATCTTTTGATGTCTCATGGAATCCAATCAGTAATGGCTCTAGTCCAGCGGTTGTCTGTAAACCTCATTACGTGTCCAGCCCATCTGATTTTTGATGTCTTGGCAAATGAGACAGCGTCCCTGATTCTTGAGCGTTGACGAAGATCAGAACTCCGGATTCTATCTCTCATTTGAGTGAATCGTGATATTCCAAGCTTAGTTCTTTCGATTCCTCTTTGAGAGACCCGAATAGCGTTCTCATCCTGTTTTCGTAGGGTCCAGGTCTCTGAGGCATATGTTAATGCAGGAAGAATAGTGGAATCAAAGAGATGTGCTCGTAGCTGGAGGTTCTTTGTCCTTTTAGTTATTTCTTCAATGCTCTTGAAGGCATTCCAAGCCGCTCTCTTCCTCCTGCGCAACTCAGGTGCCAGGTCATTCATCATGTTGATTTCTCGACCTAGGTATATATAACTGTTGCATTCGGAGGTGGTGGTTCCGTTGAGAGCGAATGGAGCGTCAGGAACCAGGCTGTTTCTCATAAACATTGTCTTCGTAAGATTCAGCTGTAGTCCGACTTTTCCACATTCACGGTCAAAGTCGTTCAGCATTTGTGCCGCTTGGTTGATGTTTGGTGTTATTACAACGATGTCATCGGCAAAGCGGAGGTGGTGTAGTTGCCGACCATCTATCTTCACTCCCATGTTTTCCCATTCCAGTCGTCGCATGATGTTCTCGAGGGTGGCACTGAAGAGTTTTGGTGAAATGGTATCACCCTGCCGAACCCCTCTCTTGATATGGATGATTACTTCTTTGTAGAATGGTGAGATCTTGGTAGTGAATCCGAAATAGAGTTCACAAAGGATCCTGATGTATTGAGTTTGTACGCCCTGATTGGCTAGGGCTTCCATGACCGCTTCCGTCTCAACAGAATCAAAGGCCTTCCTTAAATCAATGAACGTTAGACAGAGCGGCATCTTGAACTCCTGAGATACCTCAATGAGCTTGGTTATTGTGTGGATATGGTCGATGGTACTGAATCCTTTTCGGAATCCAGCTTGTTCACATGGTTGTCCTTCATCTAGTGTTCTGCTATTTATCTATTTATCATGCCATATAAAAAACTTTTCTTATCTCTATTATCATTTAAAAGTATTTTACATACCTGTCAGGGGAGATACCATGATCACTAAGGTGTTTAAATCAGAGCAAGTATTATCCATTGAACTCCAGATGTGTTGAGTTCTGTGATTTTCCAGTTGAGAAATCCAACTGCATAATTTGTGGTAGTGAGGGACTATTTCTCACTCTCCTAAGAGGTGCAAAGGTTATTTCACAGCCTATGTAAATGAGTTTTTACTATATTATTTGTGTATATTTGTGCTATTTATTTCGAGTTTCATTTCAATGTAGTAAAATGTTCAAAGATATCTATAAAACTTTGGCTTAATGGGACTTGAGAGATAGTACAGCAGGTAAGATGTTTACCTTGCACACAGCTGACCTAGGTTTGATCCCCAGCATCCAGACTGTCCTCTGATCTTATCAGGAGAGAGTTTTGACCTCAGATCCAAGAGAAATCCCTCAGTACTTCCAGGTGTGGCCCCAAAACAAAATAAAAACTATTTGACTTGACAATTATTTATTCCATTTATATGCTAATTAATCATTAAATTTATAAGCTACGTATAATCACTGTCACTGTCACTGTCCTCCCATTGTTCATCGATTTTCTCCAGCGGGCCCAGTAACGTCTCCATTGTGAGACTTTGTTGTTACTGTGTCTGGCATATCGAATACATCACGGGTAGCTTGCCAGGCTCTGCCATGCGGGCGAGATACTCTCGGTAGCCGGGCTTTCCGAGAGGGGCGGAGGAATCGAACTCGGGTCGGCCATGTAGCCTGCGTGCAAGGCAAATGCCCTACCGCTGTGCTATAAATGATATTGTATTGATACACTTATTTAAAAAACAACTGGAAAGTTTTACTTCAAAAAATTTTAAAAATATTTAATTGATACCAGGCACTATACTATAACTAGTGATACAAGTTCAAACTAAGAAAAACAAACCAGGAGGAGAAAGGTAAACACCTGATGATCTCACCCATGTGTAGTATGTAGAGAAACAAAGAATGGGATTAGACAATGTCCAAGGGAAACAGACCTTTAAACTCTGATGAGAGAACCAAGTAGTCAAGCATGTGAACAGTGAAAAGGATCAGTCTGATAGCCAATGATGAAAAGTTATTGACACATTGGTGATGGAATGTACACGTATGGTAGCGGGGTAGCACTGTGGCACTATCCTCCCATTGTTCATTGATTTGCTCGAGCAGCACCAGTAACATATCCATTGTGAGACTTGTTGTTACTGTTTTTGACATATCAAATATGCCACGGGGAGTTAGTCAGGCTCTGCTGTGCGAGCAGGATACTCTCGGTAGAGAGGAAACACGCATGGGTATGGTACCTAGTTAAAATAAGTAATAAACAATTACCTAATAAAATTATGACTCATTTATACCATGTCACAGTATACCATGCATGCCAGAAATTAGAAATTAGACAGAATACAATCCTTGCCTTTCAATCAGAATATAAACTTGATTGCCTAGTCAAAGAGGAATCAAATTTTATCAAGGAAGAATGAAGTGAAAATAAATTGAAATAAGTATTATTTGCTAGTCTGAGGCACTATTATTCTTTTTTTTTTGTAATTGGGGGACTCCAATCATTTGTGCTCATGTCTTACTATTGACTTTAATTCAGATCATCCCTGGAATTTTCTCAGGGAATCATATGTAGTGCTGGGGATCAAACCCAAGTCAGACTTTGCACAGGGCAGAATTACAGCAGGTTCTGTGAGCATCATAGAACCTTGAATTTGGAGCCTTTAATAATAGCAGGGATGACTTAACTCTATGCTAAATTAACACAAACCTACATTCACGTCCACCTACTTTTCTTGGTTCACCTTGGATGGAGGGGGGTTTTAAATGAAAGCTGAACTTCTGTGTCCTCCAGTGACAGTGTCCTACATGTAAGGACCACACCTGGGAAAGACTGTGAATGGAGTATGAAGACATATTTTGGATTTGTCCACACATAGGCAGGGTAAATGCCCCAGCAATATTGAATGGAGGCTGAAGGCAATGAGTAGAGAAAGATGAGTGACTAGACAGGGCAAGAGACTAGAGCTGCTTCCCCTTGAAATCAGGTTATACATACAAGTCTGAAAACTCTAACTTGAATCTTGTATTCCAGGTGCTTTCGAGGTTATATTTGTCAAGGTAGGAGGCTGGACCATATTTTATTTCCTGATTAATTCTCTTATAGTTTAAAATATTTAGACACATAGAATGTGTGCCTTCCTTTGTATTCTTGCCCCAGGTCTTGAAAATGTTGGTCTAGGTCTGGCACTAAGCTGCTATGGGGACACCTAGTAGTGAGATTGAAACTTAGAGAAGGAGATCACAAATGGCCTGAGTGAATCATGATTCATAAAAATTTGCTCAGCCATAAAATATGCTGTCGTAAAATCTACTCTACTAATAGGTGATGGTAGAAAAGTCACTTTGTCATCTTAAATGGCAGAGAAGACATTTGATGAGATTCAGTAACAGCTTTGTTCAAAAATGTTAGCAAAAACAACCCAAAACAAAACAAAAAGAACACAGTTATTCTCAACTATTTAATTTATTTTCTAGCCCATTTTACTTTTTCAAATGTTCATGGATGTTGATATCTTTCTCTTTTTCTGATGGTCTAAAGCAAAAGCTCTATTTTCATTTAATCCACCACTTTTAAAAAGCTCTGTGCCATGGTTTGCTGTCACTGTAGTTATTGGTTCTAGTCCCAATCTTGAAGGCATGAGTTATGTAAATTTACTATTCACTTGTTAAAATACTCTGTATTGCAAACTGCCCTATTTCAGGATTCAATGGAAGACTCTGTTTTCCTCTTTTTATTTGTATTTGTTTGGTCAACTATTGCTTAGAGCTGGTGTTTAGACCAGGAAGCAACTACTCTCCCAAGAGGTTCCAATGCCTCAATTATTAATCAGCTTCTCCTGGAGGCAAATGGCATTCATTCCCTACTACCTCCAGTCTGGACCCACAATCAGGAACAAGGCATAGGAGAGCAGCAGAAGTAGAAGTTCTGGTCGGGTTGGCTCTGAGAAATGAGCGCTTAATAAAATACAAACAAGTTTCATGTCATTTTGAATCTGAGTAAGAATGAAAGTCTACTTAAAGTTGCTTTCCTGGTCACTATCCAGTATCTGTTATCTGTTTGCTATCTTCTCTTTCTCCCTCTAGCTTGTTTTATTCCTCCATTTCTCTCTCCTCCATTCTCTTTCCATTACCCCTTCTCTTTCTCCTTCTCCATCTCCTCTCCTCTCCACTAAAACCACCCTTCCTCTTTACCCTCTCTTAATCTGCTTCTTCTCTTCTCTCTCCCACTTCTTCCCTCTCTCTCCCCTCCCCAGGTTTCCCCACTCCATTTTCCCCTCTCTTCCATTCCAGTTGGGATTCCAGAACCCATGCCTCCTCCCTCTTTCTCCTCTGTCTCCAACTCTATCTCTTCTTTCCATCTCTCCCTTTCCCTCTCTCTCTCTCTCTCTCTCTCTCTCTCTCTCTCTCTCTCTCACCCACTAGAGAAACGGAGTGCTGCATATTCTCAACATGCATTTCAGAGGTAGTATCTAATTCCAAGTTGGTATAAGATACAATTATTTTTTCTTCAATAGCTTAAATCCCATGTTAATATTTTAGACACCAAATATGTTTACGCAAAATTCTCCCACACTAAATGGAAGGTAGGGCTTTAAGATGTGTGACTTTGAATTCCTCTAGGACTTTTAAGTTTCTAAGTCAGAGAAGACATTTGGAATGTGTCCAGTCATGCTTTATTCATTTCAATCTGAAGACTTGGCAAGATGACAAGTTGTCTAGAACTTATCTTTTTATTCTCAGATTTAGTTTTTACACACAAAATAGATCTCTGGAACTATTTCCTGAGAGAGGAGGGATAGAGTAGGTGTTAAGACTCTTGCCTTGCATATAACCAATCCCCGTTTGATTGCCATTGTGATAAATTATCCCATGATGACTGCCATGATCCCCGAGCAAGGAGTTAAGAGTAAGCTCTGAGCAGCATCAAGTGTGCCCTCAACAAAAATAAATAAATAAACAAATAAATAAATAAAACGATTTTCATAAGATAAATTTCCCACCAGAATTTCCCCCATAAACTCTCCCCTGAATCTCACTTCCCATGACTTCTCCTTAATTTTTCTTTTCGCTATACCCATAGTATCCCCAGCTCTAGATATCAAAAATAACAATCGAATGATAAATGAAACGGGCACACAAATAGCTTAAACTAACATTTTTTGAAGTTTCAGCATGAAAACGCAACCTTAGATTTTCCTCCTCCTAAGATTTTATTCTGCTCTGCAATTTTTATGTTTTGCCTTTTGACTTGCTCTTTGTGACTTTGTTTAGTGTTTAACTACTTGATCTGGGAAAATTTTTTTACTTTTTATAGACTTCAGTGGCTTTTGGTGAAAGGAGTCCTGGTCTGGGTCTAAAAGACTTCTTGCCTATGGCAAGATTTACATTCTGTCCTCCATAATTTCTGTTCTGGAAAATCAAGACCTATATAGTCCTACACAAAGTGGTTAATAAAAGGAAATAAAATTTAAATAATATTAAATTTAGTAATGATAAATGCATTTAATACTTTAGGGTAATGTTTCGCATGGTATGTGGAATGCTATGGTACGATGTGACCTAGTATAGAATAAATAGTCACAATTATATTAGGCAATTGTTCATTATTTTTACTAGGCATTATGTGTGTACTTCTATTAAATTTTTAGGTAACAGATACAAGAGTGTTTATGCATTTTTTTGGGTCAGACCTGGCGATGCACAGGGGTTACTCCTGGCGGTGTTCAGGGGACCAGATGGGATGCTGGGAATCAAACACGGGTCAGCCGCATACAAGGCAAACACCCTACCTGCTGTGCTATCTCCCCAGCCCCGAGAGTGTTTATTCATTTAGCGGTATTCTGTTATGACATCCACACCAATTACCAGTGTGCCAATAACTCTCACCTTTGTCTATAGGATTCATCACTTCTATTCCCCACTTGCTTGACTAATTGGTTCTATCATCGTAGTTTAAAGGTCTGTTTATGCTCTTGGGCATTGTCTAATTTCCTGCTTTGTTTCGCTGTAATCCTCAGATGGGTGAGATCATCTGGTATTTATCTTTCTTCTACTGATTTATTTTCCTTAGCGTTACCCATCCATATTAGTTCCATTCATATTGATCAAAGCTTTATCTTTTCTAATAGCACAGTATTCTTTTGTGTATGTGAGCCAGATATTCCTTGTCAATTCATATCCTTGGTCACTTGGAACATTTCCATGTATTGCTATGGTAAAAAGAGCTACAGTGAACATAGGCGTGCAGATTTTTTTTTTAAATTTGTGGTTGTGTGTTCTTGGAAAAGACACCTAGGAGTGTATTTCCTGAAAAAATGTTTATGATTTCTGTAACAGAAAATTCTTATTAAACTTAAGTTAAAATTAAGAGGCCAGAAGTAAATTTTGCAAAACGGTAGCGTAAAATGTCTTTCCACAGCTTGATATGGAGAAGATCTAAAAATGTCATTGCCTTTTCTTCACCAAAATAATAATCACATGTGAAATGCAACCTTTGAAATTCTATAAATAAAACGTGATATTTTATCAATAATTCTTGAATTTGATTTTAAGGAAGGGAATTATATATTGTTTTATTATATTAATGTTTTATCATTGATATATTTTAAGTGAGGACTTCATCATAAAGATGCTTTCTTTCTTTTTATGTTCACTGTAATATTGTCAACAATGTAGGCCTTGAACTTAGAAGTGATTTCAAGTTTTAATGAGGACTGCACATAAGGTATTTGTGACTTGTCAAGCTCACAAGAAGTGCAGAGAATTGTACCGAACTTCTGCCCTATATATATCAACTCACTGTCAATCTTTTGACAGTATTTTATTTCAGACAGTAACTATAAATTTGGGCACCTAGAGAAATTTCTTAATAAACTTAAAACATCTTCAGGGTGACTTTAACAATAGGCATTTTAGGTGTCCTATATTGGCAAGAATCACAAATTTGTGAGTTAGTATTGCAAAATTTTCCAAGATTTTTTAATTACGATAATCATAATAGATGTGAGGTAAAATAGATAAATAAGTAAAGGCCCGCCCGTTGATCATCGATTTGCTCGAGCGGGCCCAGTAACGTCTCCATTGGAGACTTATGTTGTTACTGTGTCTGGCATATCGGATACTCTCGGTAGCTTGCTGGGCTCTCCGAGAGGGGCAGAGGAATCGAACTCAGGTCGGCCATGTTGGCCGCATTGTAAGGCAAACGCCCTACCGGCTGTGCTATCGCTCAGATGTGAGGTAATGGTACAGAATTTTATTCCACTTATTTACAGACTTGTTAACATTTTTGGTACAAAAACCTAGTGTGGAAAAGTCATAAAGATTGGGAATTGGAGAGTCTGCAGCTGCTTGTTGGGTGTTTTTGGAAACTGATCTGGCATGGGGGTTCATGAGGAGTCTGAAGGAGGATTTACAATACTAATTAAGGGAAAAAAAATTCTCATTCATCTGTCTTGTTCTGATATTATTTCTTGGCAGTAAAGACAGGCTAAGATAATGTGCAAATCTGAGAATTGGGAAGCTGATGAGTTAGAATAGTTGTTTGATATCATCTGTCCTTTCTAGTCATCAAGCATCTGTGTTATTTTTGAATGCCATTTTTGGTATAGAAATTATTTCACATGGTCAGACTCAGTCAGGTATGAACCACAGAAAAGAGTTAAAATCAGAATCTATTTGATTCATTATTCAACCATATTTAACCACATGGGATGGGTAAATTCAAGAAATTCACATCATAAAAGTGACTAATTTTTATCAGTAAATTTGTCCTTTTAACATTGACATGGCTAATAAATCAGGAGATATTGCTGTAAAAATATGTATACATTTCCTATATGGTTGTCAATACTATTGTCAATACCAATACTCTGGTAGTCTGTCCTTAAGTACTAGAATATTTAAGATTGCAGTGATTAGGAGAATACTTTGTGGTCTCTGATCTATGTGGAAATTTGTCGTTTTTTAGATGTTTTATGTTGACTTTTTTAAAAAATCGTACTTAGCTGTGCTCAGGAACATAGCCAACTCTGTGCTCTTGAGTCACTCTGGAAGGTTCTCTGGGTATCATGCGTTGCTGGGAATTGAAGATTCTTGCATGCAAAGCTTGTGCTAAGACTATTGAGCTATCTCTTTGGCCCAAATTCTGTTATTTAGTATAGCTCTGTGACCTTGAAAAACTTTATTAGACTGCCTGAGAATAAATTCTATAACTTATAAAATATAAATGGTAGAATATTAAAGTTTGCTATAGTCCCTATATCATAAAATAGTAATATAAGTGACAAGCTTAGCACTATTTATGGAATATGTAAATATTCAACAAAACTTTACTTGCTGATTATTTTATTACCATAAAACACACTAACAAAATTTTATATTACTGCACACTGAGTTATGCTATAAAAAATTTAATTTTTATACTTGTATAATTTTATACTTATAATAAGAAGCATTTTAATTATCACATGTCCACATAAGTTTTCTTCCATGACAAATGAGCAGCCAAAATAGTGAGGTAGAAATATTCTTTTTCCTTTACACTTTTTATCCTAGGAGCTGTCACTGTTAGCAGCACACGGGTCAACAGGAGATTGGAAATGATGTCTTCATAGCAGGGAAACTTACATTTTCTAAGCATGGTTAGTACAGAAACACTCTATTTGGGTGAATGTTTTCCTTTCTTTCAGAAATGGAAAACATTTCCAAAGAGCTTCTGGGAGACTGATATGAGGGTATTAGTTTGTAAGAGAGAAAGTAATCATTTCCTTCTTCTGCACTTGGACTGAGAGCCATCAAAGTAAGTTATCACCTGTTCTCACATCCCTTGAAATTCTGATTAGTTCTCTTGCAAAAAATATTCCTTTAGCTATTCGTGGAGGCTTATTGTTCCATAGAAATTTCAGGAGTGTTTGCTCCACTTCTTTGAAGAATGTCATGAGTATCCCAATAGGGATTGCATTGAATTTATACAGTGCTTTGGGAAGAATTGCCATATGACAATGTTAATTCTCCCGATCCAGGAACAGGGGATATTTTTCCATTTCCTCATATCCTCTTTTATTTCCTGAAGTAGCGTTTTGTAGTTTTCTTTGTACAGGTCCTTTACTTCCTTAGTTAAAGTGATTCCTAGGTACTTGATTTTCTGGGGCACAGGTGTAAACGGGATTGTTTTCTTCATGTCACTTTCTTCTCTTTCACTATTTGCATAGAGGAAAGACATGGACTTTTGGGTATTGATTTTATAGCCTGCAACTTTACTATACAAGCCTATTGTTTCTAGAAGTTTCTTGGTAGAGGTTTTAGGATTCTCTAAGTATAGTATCATAACTTCATTGTAAATTGAAACCCAAGCACAAAAATGTGTAAGTCTGCAACTGTACCTCATGATGTCTCACTATTAAAAATTTTTTAAATAAAAAAATAAATAAAAAAATAAAATGATCTAACATTGTAAGGGAAAAGAAAAAAAATATTCCTTTCTCCGTTATGTTTCACCACAAGCTCTGGGAAGCAGCATGCCTACTTTTCCATTGAAACTTCAAAAGTTGTGCTTTAAATAAAGTTTTATCCTTGTATGAAGAAATGACTTTCTCATACTATAAAATTTCAGTTTCCTCTGCATGAATCTATAAATACTGCTTTAAAGTCCCTTTCTGAAATCCATATCCTCTTATTACCGTTTTTTATGACTTTTTCTCCTAAACTATCTAAATTTGAATATACGTCAGAAACAATGCCTTTTTTTCTTTTCCTTCTGCTAAAATCTCACCTTTTCTGCAATTCATATCATGAAATAGAAATGAAGTCTCCCCTATAATTTGAGTGATATATACTTGAAATCAGAAAACAAATCCTGCAAACAAAACATTTAAGGAAGAACTTTGCAGAAATGTGGGGAAAGCACTGAAACTGAAATAAGAGTAATAATTCTTAGTTTCTTCCTTAGTTTTTTATGAACTCTAGGACCACGGACCTCTCCTTCACTCTCCCTGAGTCATCATTTTATCGTCCAAAAAAAATGGTATGTTTTGCCTTCCTGATTTACCTCAGTCCTTCCAGTAAAGAAAACAATATGATAATATATAGAAGTGTTAATTAAATGCCAAAATTCCATTCCATATGTATCATGCTTCAGCAGCTCTGTAGAAACTATGTTTAAGGATTCTGGATTTTGCTGTCTTTTATAGTTGGAAATCCTGCACAAACACTTATTATCAGCTTAGGGTCGACTATAGCCAGAAAATCATATACCACAATATCAGCTGTTTAAAATAACTTGATGGGGCCAGAGCAATTTTTAAAGTATCACAAAACACTGCACTGTAGTACTGTCCTCCCATTGTTCGTTGATTTGCTCGAGCGGGCCCAGTAACGTCTCTATTGTGAGACTTGTTGTTACTGTGTTTGGCATATTGAATATGTTACGGGTAGCTTGCCAGGCTTTGCCATGCGGGCAAGATACTCTCGGTAGCTGCCAGGCTCTCTGAGAGGGGTGGAGGAATCGAACCTGGCTCAACCGGGCTAGCTGCGCGCAAGGGAAACGCCCTACCCGCTGTGCTATCATGCCAGAAAGGGAAAAATTAAAAATTTATCCAGAATGCACCAAATCTTTTCTCAGATAAGTCAAAGAACTCCTCAGTTTTCCACCTAGCTCATGCTGAAACTAGAATTTTAGAAAAGACATCATGATCAAACCATGCACAAAAAGGAATCTTTGAAATATATTCCATTAAATAAAAAGACGTCTGTGATCTTGACATTTGTGCTTTCTTTTCTTTCCTTATATCACTTACACTATCTTTATTTTCCATTCATATTTACCATTAGCTCATTTGTCATTTTTTCCTACAATTTTGAACTATTACTCTTTCTTGAATCAGTCAACTCTATCTAGAAGAAAGTAACTTTTAAGTGATTAATGAATATAAATGTTCCTTACTTGGTTGCTTAATAAATTTTGACCTATATATCACTGTAATTCCAATCCCATTAATTTACTATTTTCTAATAGTAAATTAGTGATACATAGATGTCATAAATGTTATAAATTTTTTTAAGTTTTTGTTAATATATAATATAGATAGATAATGATATATATGTATATATCACATGCGTACACGGCTTGTTTTATCTATAAATGTAGGCATTTTATATCTTGTACATATATCATTAATATCTTATATTATGTTATATATAGAGATATATTCTATGTATTATATATAGCACTTTACACACGGGTAGTAGTTATAGATATATCACTGAATATGTGACAATTGTGAGTTGGTAATAAATAAGAAACATATTAAGATAGCAATTAAGTTTCATTCTTGTCCTTATAAGATTTGACTATGGCATTTATGGAAAATGGAGAAGGATTAATGGATAAAGCAGTGTTTCATAAACCTTTTTTCAATGAATGACTTTTTTTTAGTTTTTATTAGTGAAACACCATGAGGTACAGTTGTAGACTTACAAATGTTTGTGCTTGGGTTTCAGTTGTACAATGATTGAGTGCCCATCCCTCCGCCAGTGCCCATTCTCCACCTCCAATGCTCCCAGCATCCCTCCCACTCCCCACCCCCCCCATCCCACCCCACCCCTGTGGCAGGGCATTCCCTTTTGTTCTCTCCCTCCATAATGAATGACTCTTTTCCAGCCTTATTTCTCTCGTGTGCCCCAGGCCCCATCCTCCGTCTCATACCATGACCATCACCCATCACCCCCCCCCCCCCATTTATATGATTTTTACCTGCAGCATCCTTGAGAAACACTGATCTAAAGTGCTTAGGGTCCATGTGAGAAAATTATTTGATTTGGATTATGAACTTTAGTATTACTATCTGTTAAGTTAGGACACTTCTCCCTTAAAGCAAATTTCCTCACATACATATTTAGAATGATATCTGGTAAAATATCATCTATAAAAAGTTTAGCACAATAACAAACAGCAGTCAATATTTAAATATAACTCTTGTACCAGATTTACTTTTTAATACAAATATCTATCTTAAAATTTATAAAACTCACTGCCTTCTCTTTTAAAATCACTTTCTGGGCTGAAATGCATGGACAAGAACAGAGGAAGATTGAGTGTATTAATTCATCTCACTTCTGCCATTTTTCTAATCTGCTTTACACATCAGATAGCTGAAATTTAGGCACATTCCTCAGGAAAAAAATGCTGAAGGTTAATGTGTATCATCTACATGCTTCAGAGCTTAAGCAAATTATTGGCTGGTCAGATCAAGGTGAAATACAATGGAATAAACCCACTGTGGCCACACCTCTATTTTAAAACTACTTGGGAGAAAAAAAATAACTGAAGTAGATATTTTAACAAAAAGGAGTAGGAGTGATTAATTACTCCTTACTATCATTCAACAGCTTGTCACCCAGGGAGCAACCTCATTCCTCCAAATCCCATAAATTTAATAGAGGTCACATCATGGCCTACTTGGCTGAAAAGCATTGCTCCTGAAGCCCTGATAGGACTTTTAAGACCACTGATGTGTGAACATCATTCTCTACATCCCTTAACCCCACATACCCTGCCTCACCCAGAAAGACACCTCAGGAGATCTATGTGGCATCCTATGAAAAGTTCTAAGTGGTGTGTTGTCTGACTCATCCCTCCTTCATTTAACAAGACGATAGAAAATTTAAAACCAATGAATGTTATTTTACAATGTAGAGCTTCTTCCCACTCTGCTAAGGGAGTATAAAATGATACTTATTAAAATTGAAAGCTATGATTTTTGAAACCCCTGCAGTTAAAACATTCACGTTTGTTTCTAAAAAAAATTTTCAAGATCCTATGAAAAACTACAGATTATGATGATGATTAGCTGTACTGCTTAATTTTCACCCCTCCTTCTACATTAATTCACGCAACAATGTTTCTGAAAATTAGGATAACTGCAAAGATGTTCCAGAAATCAGGTCATTTTTTTGAATCTCAAGGAGTAACAGTTGAGAAAGGGGGAAATTATTATCTATATCTATTGCATGTACATCACAGAGACAAAAGTTCCTTTGCAACTAGAATATCAGGAATTTCTCACTTTGTTCAGCACTCCTTTTTAAGGCTCTAGCACTAGTTCCGTTAATCTTACTATGACTAGCTCTTTTCTAAATCTGTGTATAAAATTTGATCCTTTTAATTTTGGGGGAAAATTCTTGGCAAAGAAAGTTATTTATGTAAGATCTAACAACAACATCCAGGTGAACTGTATAAAGAATAAAGAACAAACCATTAGCCCAATCTATAGAACACATTTGTTTTGGACCTGTCTTACGTACATACAGATCACCGGAAAAGTTCTACATAGAGAACAAAGCAAATCCAAAGACTTAGGAAGAACGCATGAATCATATTTTCCAAAAGTTAACTGTGAAAATTACAATCATATGATCCATTGAATAGCTAACAATGGTGGTAAGTACAAGATTTTAAAAAAACTTTTATTAGTGAAACACCATGAGGTACAGTTGTAAACTTACAAATTTTGGTGCTTGGGTTTCAATGATATAATGATCAAATACCCATCCCTCCAGCAGTGCCCATTTTCCACTGCCACGGATCCCAGTATCCCTTGCAACCCCTATCCCGCCTCATCCCACCCTACCTTTGTGGCAGGGTATTCCCACCTGTTCTCTCTCTCCTTTTGGGTGCTGTGGTTTGCAAAGGAAGGCATTGAGCGGCAATCATGTTTGGTCTATAGTCTACTTTCAGCATGCACCTCCCACCCTGGGAGGATCCTCCCAACACCCTTTATTTGGTGCTCTCTTCTCTATTTGAGCTGCCTTTTCAAACCCTAGCATGTGTGGCTGGCCTCCAAGCCATGGCGTAAACATCCTGGTACTTATCTCAGCTATTCTTGGGTGTTAGTCTCCTATTTTGTTACTTTATGTTCCCCAGATGAATGCAATCTTTCTATGTCTATCCCTCTCTTTCTGACTCATTTCGCTTAACATGATACTTTCCATGTAGTACCACTTGTATGTAAATTTCGTGACTTCATCTTTTCTAACCGCTACATAGTACTCCATTGTGTAGATGAAGTACAAGATTTTAAAAAGATTTTTAATGAGTAGAATAATTTAGGACTTTGAACTTCATGTACAGGAAGGAAAACTTTACATGGATGTATAAATAGTTATAATCTCCACTACTGATTCTGAGATGTCCCTGTACCTCCTCACTTATAGGATTTAGTACCTGCCAAATGGTGTGATTTTTTATTATCTTCTTTGAGATATTTAACAAAATAAACATAATTATGCATGGAAGAATGTCTTTAGAAATATAAATTTAGAAATATAAAATTATTTTCATAAGAAATATGAAAATAGGGGCTGAAGCAGTAGCACAGCAGGTAGGGTGTTTGCCTTGCACGTGGCCAACCCGGGTTCGATTCCCAGCATCCCATATGGTCCCCTGAGCACCACCAGGGGTAATTCCTGAGTGCAGAGCCAGGAGAGTAGCCCCTGTGCATCGCCGGGTGTGACCCACAAAGCAAAAAAATATATATATATATAAAAATAAATATGAATTTAGAAATATGAAAATGTGTTAGTAATTAAGTACTTCATATCTTTCCATTTTTTCAGATTGTCTTCATTGCTAATTTTTTGTCAGAGCTTGATATTTCACTTATTTCTAGTTTAAAATTCATTCTATGATTTAATTTTTAATTTATTTTTAATTTTCTTTAATTCCTCCAGTTTGCAAGTGTTGCTTTTAAACTTAATAATATTAAAGTAACCAAGAGAATTATATCTTTTGATATATCTTTCTTGTTTTTTCTCAAAATAATGTCTTCAGGATTCAGTGTTGAGCTTTCCTGCTTCTCCATATTTTCCCTCTTTTCTCCTACCCTGACTTCGTTTCCAGGCATAAATTTATCCCACCGAGCAAAGAAGAGCTCCTTAATATTGAATTCCTGCAATTTTGACACTTGTAACTTAATTTGAAGTAGGGGCAATTTTATGGGCAGCCTCAAATCTGTACATTGGAAAGAAATGCTGAATGTGCGAAACATCCAACTTCCATGACACACCTCACAGAAATTAATAAGAAAAATAATAACCTAACACAAAATGGTAGATCTGAGCAGATAAACTATAAATGATTAGATAGCACTGTGGCACTGTCGTCCTCCCATTGTTCATCGATTTGCTCCAGTGGGTACCAGTAACATCTCACAACAAATTGTGAGACTTATTGTTACTGTTTTTTTTTTTTTTGGCATATCAAATACGTCATGGGGAGCTTGCCAGGCTTTGCCTTGTGGGCAAGATACTCTGAGTAGCTTGCCGGGCACTCCGAGAGGAGAGGACTAATCGAACCCGGGTCAGCTATATGCAAGGCAAATGCCCTACCCGCTGTACTATTGCTCCAGCCAAAATGATTAAATATAAATAACAAATATGCAAGAAAGGTTTTTTCTTAAATAACTGAGAAAATAAGTGAAAATATTTTATTTTTACATATTTTAAACATTTTTAATTTATTTTTATTTACTTATTTTTTTGTTGAATCACCATGACATACAGTTAGAAAAATTGTTCATGATTGAGATCAGTCATACAATATTTCAACAACCGTCCCTCCACCTGTGTACATTTCCCACAATCAATGTTCCCAGTTTCTCTCCTGCCAACCTCTTCCCAAGTACCCCCCTCCCCTACCAGTCTGCCTCTAAGTTGATAACGTTTTAAAGACAAAAAATAAGTAATTACACTTCCTTAATGTTGGAAAAGAGGTGAGGATAAAGGCTATGATTCTTTTTTCTGAATGAAACACGGAAGCATACAAAAAGCATACATCTATTGAGAAAAAATATAACTGAACATTCAACAGAATGCTAGTAAAATAGCTACTGAAAAATTACCTGAGAAATAAAAAAAAGATCAGCAACATAAAAACCAATATTAGTAAATATAAGAATTAATAAATTAATCTAAGCCTTTGGTTTTCAGAGAAAAATTCAAACCTCCAGGAATTTTAGTTAAAAATCAGAGAAAAAGCAAAATTACAAAGTATTGGGCATGATAAATGACATACAACACTAGAAAACAAGCACTTAAGAATGTTCAAAAAATATGGTGTTCTCTACTGTAATGACATTTTAAAATCTGAGTGAAACTGATAATTTTTTGGGAAAGCAAATGAACACATTGATGCAATGCATGAAAAATCTAAATAAAATAATAACATAATAAAAATAAGAGATGACTGGAGTGGAGCACAAATTTTTCAACTGCTTTCTTTAAATAAGCAAGAATATTTAAAATATGGAAATATTTCCAGTTTGTTTTACTACATACAAGCATAAACCCCAAACCAAAATTTGTTAAACATATTTAAAAATAAATTGAGTTTTTGGAAAAATATAATTATGTATTTATTAAGATAAGCTGATAAACCTTGAACAGTCTAATAAGCACAAATGAAAATCATAAGCAAACAGAACAATACTCATGAACAATGAGTATAAGTTAATGAAATTAAGTGGGGCACCATTTTTGTTCATTTGATTAGCAAATAATAGATTAAAAGATTGCTCATATCTAGTGGTGAATAAAGAAACAGAAATAAGAATTTGTTGGTTAAAGTGTAAAACTTTTCTAGAGAACAGATTGATTTATGCCATACATAATTTTTATTGCATATTTCTGACTTAAATTTCAATATGTAAGAATAAATGATAATAATTTGATAATAAAATGATAAAATGTGTGAGCAAATATGTATGTATAGGTCTCTCCTGGATACATCATAACATTAAAAATTTTTAATACTGAAGGGACCACTATGTCAATGATGGTTGAAAGTGATTGCTCTGGATGAGAGATGGGTGCTGAAAATTGGTTAAGGACCAAATATGATGACCTTTCAGTATCTGTATTGCAACCCATAATGCCCAAAAGGAGTGAGGGAGGAGAAAGAGAGGGAAGGAGGTAGAGAGTAAAGAGAGTGAGAAGAGAGACAAAAACAGAGAGAGAGAGAGAGAGAGAGAGAGAGAGAAAGAACAAAAGAGGCTTCCATAGAGGCAAGGTAGGTAGGGAATGAAGGAGAGGAACATTGATGGTGGAAAATGTACACCGGTGAAGGGATGGGTAAAAATTATATATTTTATAACTGAAACCTGATTATGAACAGCTTTGTAACTGTATTTCTCATGGTGATTTAATAAACAAATTTTCAGTATGCTAGAAAATTTCTGACTATGGAAAACAAGTGTGTATCTATTAAAAGTCTTCTGCTACCTACTGATTCAGTCCTGTGACAACATAAGATTCAAAAAATATCTGATCAAATTTATTCAAATTTTATTATCTTTTTGAGTCTAGCTGAGTCAGTGTTGCTTCTTCTTTTGATAAGCCAACACTTGGTTTCATTTCTCTTCTGTAATTTGTTTCTGTATCATTGATTTCCTCTATGGTTTCTGCAGCTTCCTTCCCTCTACTTTGAATTTCCTGTTTTAAGATGTGAATTTAACGGAATGCCTGCATTGTTAAGACCTTCTTTTCTAGTATAGCTTTTGCTCGTATGATTTGCCTCAAATTACTTGGTTGCTCGTATACTCATTTTCACTTGCTTCTAGGAATCTTTTATTTGTTCTTTAGCCCACTGTTGTTTAGCTTCCAAGTACTTGAGTTTTTTTTTCCCCACTTTCAAGGCATTGTGGTCTGAAAATGTACTTGTTATGATGTCTTTCATCTTGATTTAATAGATACTGTTTTTGTGTCCCAGCATGTGGTCTATGCTAGAGAATCTATCATATGCATGGCATAATAATAAGTACATATAAAATAATAAATATAAACAAAATTTACCGAATTCTTCCAATTTTTCTTTTTAAGACCATAATTTCCTTACTGATATTTTATTTGGTTGATTTACACAAAAGTGAGAAGGGATATTAAAATCTCCTGCTACTCTTGTTTTCTATCTGTGGCTTTTCTCAGTATTGCTATCAGTTATTTTATTTTTTCTGGTCCTTTGGTACATACATATATAAAAAAAATATATGCATATATATACAACTGTTAAGTGTTCTTAATTCATTGGTTCCTTGATAATTATATAATGCACAGCATTATATAATGTTCCCTGTTGCCTTTTTAAATTTTAAGTCTATTTTTTTCTAAGGTTATGTAGTCCTGAAATTTTAGACTACTATTCACCTCTTCAGGCTGGAGCGATAACGCAGCTGGTAGTGCATTTGCCTTGCACATGGCCGACCCAGGTTCAATTCCTTCATCCCTCTCAGAGAGCCCGGCAAGCTACCGAGAGTATCCCGCCCGCACGACAGAGCATGACAAGCTCTCTGTGGAGTATTCGATATGCCAAAAACAGTAAAAAGACTCACAATGGAGATGTTACTGGTGCCCACTCGAGAAAATCGATGAACAATGGGAGGACAGTGCTACAGTGCTATTTATCTATTGAGTTGTTCTCCAGAATTTTAGTTTGATCTTGTGTATATTGTTACAATTCTGCTACTTCTCTTATAAGCACTACAAGTTTGAATTCAGCCTTCCTGCCACTCTGCACTACGATTGGTGAGTAAAAACCATGTATGTTAAGTAAAATGATAGAAATAAAATAGTTTATTCCCACATTTTCTAAACAATTCTGAGTGCTTGTGAAGTTTGTCTTTGCTGTCTTTCATTTTCTTTCCCTGCACTTAGATACCTGCTTTTTATGCAGTGACCAGGTTCCAGTTGTTTCTTCTTGGTTCCCTACTCTATGGATAATGTGCTTTCAGATTGCAATGTAGTTGAACTCTGAAGTTCTGAGGGTGTATATTCCCCATGTTCAAAGCAAATAACCTAAGTATATTTTACAAGACTCGTATTCTACTCCTCCCTTTCCCCATTTTATGTTATTTGTATTTCATTACCTTCTTTGTCTTTAAAGATTAGTCCTTTTGACAGTTCAATTTATTGCCAGGAACTTCTTTTTTTAAATTTTTTATTAGTGAGACACCATGAGGTACAGTTGTAGACTTACAAATTTTTGTGCTTGGGTTTCAATTATACATACAATGATCAAATACCCATCCCTCCACCAGTGCCCATTTCCCACCACCATGGATCCCAGTATCCCTCCCACTCCCCATCCCCCCATCTCACCCTGCTTCTGTGGCAGGGCATTCCCTTTTGTTCTCTCTCTCCTTTTGGGTGTTGTGGTTTGCAAGAGAGGCATTGAGTGGCAATCATTTTCGGTCCATAGTCTACTTTCAACATGCATCTCCCATCCTGGGAGGATCCTCCAAACACCCTTTATTTGGTGCTCCCTTCTCTATCTGAGCTGCCTTTTCCCCTAGCATGTGTGGCTGGCCTCCAAGCCATAGAGCAAACTTGCCAGGAACTTCTTTTTAACTGATGTTTGTGAAGCTTTATGCCATTCCTTGAACTTGAATAACAAAGTACCTAGGAAACGTATTCCTGTTTGGGTGTTTATTCCATCCAGTATGTTGCCAATGTCATACGTTCTCTTCTAGACTCTAGAGGTTCATATGATAGATAAGCTCAGTGTCTTCTGGGGTTTCAATTATATGTAATCTTTATTCCTTGATTTTGCTGCTCTAAAGTTCTGCCTCTGGTTTTTGCCACTTAAATATTTTTAGGTAGAGGTATCCACGGTTATTCCCAGCAGTTTTCAGGCTTATTTCTGGCTCATTCTTCTGAGATTATTCCTGATGATGCTTGGAGAACCATATATTGTGCCAGGGATCAAATCAGGATCAACCATGTGCAAGAAAAGAAGCTTTCTTACTGAATTAGCTCTCTGATACTGTCGTTTGTCATTTAAATTCCATTGTGTCTTAGTGTTCTTCTATTTTTGTTTTCATTTGGAACTTTCTGAGATCCAAGTTCTTGAGTCTTAGTGTATTACTCAGTCCTCATATTGGGGAAATTCTCAACTATAATTCTTCCCCCTATGTCCTCAACTATAATTTTCTCTTTCTGGAATTCCTACAATTCAGATGTTATTTCTCTTGAAGCTGCTACATATAGTCCTGATGTTTTATTCATTTCTCTTCATCCTTTTTTCCTCCTTCTGTTATTTATTTATGGTTTTATATACCTTATCTTTAAGAACTAAGATTTATTTCACTGCTTCCGTCATTCTGCTACTAAACTCACACAATTTAGTTCACCTACTATACTCGTCAGTTCTGTGACATCTGATTGCAAAAATCTCATACTCTGTCATAGGTTCTCTTTCATATGTTGTCTTTCATATGTCTCTCTCTTATGTTCATGTCTTCTCATATGTTCTCTTCTGATTCTCATACCCTCTCATAGGTTCTCTTTCTCTTGCTAGAGGTCTCTTCTTTTGCATCCTCAATTTGGAGAACATCCTTAACACTGTCACTCTCAGTTCTTTGTCTAAGAGCTCTGCGTGCCAGTGGATCTTTTTGAACTTTTGCTTCCTCCATTAATGTAGGTGGGATTCTCCCTTTTTTAACTGTGTGATGTGTGCTATTGTGGTGTGACCTTTTGTAGATCTGGGTATCTGCAATTTATATTCCTGATTCTCCATAGAACCTCTGAGACCAAGTTTGTGTTGTTCCTAATCACTACTAAGACTTGGCAGTATAGACCAATGCTGCTTCTTAGCACTTGAAGTTCCTTGTGCCTCAATGTTAACTTTGTTTGAGGGGCATTTTAATACTTCTGAATAGGTTTTTCCTTTCATTCTACAGAAATATCGTTAGTGCTCATAGAAGGCTAGTTTAGCAGATGTAGACTTCTTTAACTGTTTGCTGTTAAGTTCTCTATAATTAATTCAACTCTGGGAGATAACCAAGTTCTGTAGAATTTTCATGGTTAAAGGTATTTTTCATTTAGGAGTTTTGATATATCTTGCCCTTCTGGCGTATAGTTTATCTGATGAGAAAACCACTGTTTCATGAGTATGTGGGTCTTCAAATGACTATTTTCTCTTGCAGTTTTAGAACTATTTCTTTAATATTTTTACAATTTTAATTATACAGGGTTTTTTGTCGCATTATATTTGGATTTATTTTATTGGTACTCGTTGAGCTTCCTGTATCTGAAAATCTATTTGTTTTCCGAGTTTAGGGGAAGTTCTGGACTATTACTTCCTCAAATAAAATTTCACATACGTTTCCCTTCTTCTGGAATTCCTCTGATGCAGATATTGTTCTTGCTCTTCTCCCGTAGTCTGTTATGCTATTTTTATTATTTAATAAGTATTTTCTTTTGTCTTCTTGGATGCTTTTAATTACTTTGTCAGCTCTGTTTTTGGCTTTTAACTTAGTCCACTGATGAGTACCTTTAGTCACCTAATTTTAAGTACAACTACAGCATTATTTGTCTATTTCTTGTTTAAAAACTTTATCCCTTTTACTCTTTGTTGAGATTCTTATTTTCATTCCTGGTACCTCTAATTTCAATGAGCATCATTATTATTCTCTTTCTGACTTGTTGATGTTCTTATTTATTTTCATTTATGATACCTCTAACTTCAATGAGCATCTTTATTATCGTCTTTCTGAACGTTTCTTCAGGTAATGTACCTGGTTTCCTAGCATTAGGTATTTTTAAATTCTGCAGTTTTGTCTGTGTTTATCAGACAGGATGAATTTTTATGCTTCCTCATTATATTTGGTCCTCTATATTATATCTATGTATGTGTTGATGAATCTTCTTGGAGCTCTAATGTGATCCATATGTTAAAATGGAAGGCCACTGAGTATTAACACAAGACATTGGCCTTGGATTCTGGGAGGAATAGACTTTGAATGGTTTGAATCCTGATCGTAAGCAGAATGAGAGAAAAGCCAGTGAAGAGTGGTGGTTCAAGAACCCAGCTTACTGGACTAGGACTAGGGAAACTGGAAGTGCAGAGGTTGCTGTCAGTGGTGTATTAATGGCACAAATCTTCCTGGTTAGTGTACCTGCTTGAGGAAAGAACAAGAGATTTGTAATAACTGCCTGCTCAAAATAAATTTCTCTGGTCAAACTATCCCAGAAGCATCAGACTCCAGCTAACCCCTCAATTGCAGTCTGCTTCTGATATCAGCAAATTTTTTTGTAGGCGGGAGCTGGACAAGCAGATGCTAAGAGTTGGAAAATTTGTATTCAACTGGATTCCCCCAAATCCGGATGATCCATGATGGAGAAAGGGCTAGTATTTTTGGGAAAGCAATATTAATTCTTTTCAGCTATCACAACAACTCTGCCCAAAATTTTTAATTGTCCCATCTGTCATTATAGGAAATTAAGACCTGAGAAGCCCGCAGAACTATGCTCGGGGAATGATAGGGATTTTTATCGTTCCCTCTGTTTTAAGTACACCTTGGAGCCACAAGTGTAATTGTCTTACTAGGGGATGGAGTACAAGGAACAGAGGAATCAGGTGTAATAGACCTATTGAGCGCTGAATTGTAATTTAAGTGGGTTATTGTTGTGGAAGCTTCCCTTGGAACTGGGATCACCAGTCCACCGGCACTGTCAGGAACCGAATGCTTTATAATGATGTGGCAGTGAGTGGCATTTGTTAAGCTGTGGGTCAGCGGGGTAATATAACAGCAATGAAGCCCTCTTAACTACTAGCTAGACTTTGGGAATTTGTATTATGCTCACTGGCAGTAGAACCCTGCTTTGCTTGCTAGAAAAGAGCTAGCTACTTTTGTGCTGTGGGGGGACCCTTGTTATCATTGTCTCTCAAACTTAGTCAACTTGGCTACTTCCCTAGGATGTGTGTGGGTCTCATGGGTGACTTGTCCATCAGGATCTCATAATCTGGAGGGAGAATTCTAAGATGGTTCATATTGTTCTGTAAAAAAAGGGTTGTAAGAAGTTCCTAAGGTAGCTGCCATGCTGATTTTGGACCAAATAATACTTCCTGTCAAAAGCTGCATGTATAGTATCCAAGATTCTTCAACATGGTTTGGGAGCTATTAATACTGTTGTCACTATCATATGGTCACTCACAGGCTTACTAAAAGATGCTTCCTTAATGTTTATTTTCCTCTTCTTCGCAGTGCTCTTCCTTTGCTGGAACCAATGCAGAGGTCCCAGAGTTTTTGTTAACCACTATACAGAAACATATCAATCCGGTATTGATTGTTAATGCAAATCTCTCTTCTTCCCAGGAAAGGCTCCTTACCATACAGATCTCATTCTAATTTCTTCCATGACCTCTGCAGTAAGGTAGCTTTATTGGGTGTTCCTAGGGGCTCTCTCTCTCTCTCTCTCTCTCTCTCTCTGTCTTTCTCTCTCTCTCTCTCTCTCTCTCTCTCTCTTTCTCCACCTGTTGCTGTCCCTTTATCATTTGCTGTGGAAGATATATAAATTCAAATAACAGGTTAGTTTCTGTGTAATCTGTATTTGGTATAGATTCAATGTGACCACAGGGTAGAATAGAGAAGTATCGATTTCTTTGCCATCTTTGACTGCCTGATTTTATATTTATTCTTATTCCTTAGTAACATTTCATAGTATACATATAACACAGCTTTTAAAATCATTCATCAATTAGAATTATCTTTCTCGGGGCCCAGAGTGATAGTACAGTGGGTAGAGAATTAGCCTTGCATGCTGCCAACCCGGGTTTAATACCTGGCATCCCATATGGTCTCTGAGCACTTCCAGGAGCAATTCCTGAGTGCAGTGCCAGGAGTAACCCCTGAGGATAGCCAGTCGTGATCCTTCAAAAAGCATAATAATTTAAAAAATAAAAATAAAATTATCTTTCCAGTTTGGGACTAGAATTAACTAAATTGCTACAAAAACTTTTGTATGAACAAAAGTTCTCCTTTATCTGGCATAAGTACTTAGAGGTATAATTGTTGAGCTCTATAATAGTTCAATATATAGTATCGTATAAAATTGCTATATTGTTTCTTTCACTGGAAATGCCATTTTACATAAGCAATGTATGAATGATCTAATTGCTCATAATTCTTAGATTTGATGTTTTCACTATTTTTTATTTTTGCCATACTGGTAGTTGTATAGTCACTGTCACTGTCCTCTCGTTGTTCATCGATTTGCTCAAGTGGGCCCAGTAACATCTCCATTGTGACAATTGTTACTGTGTTTGGCACATAGAATGTGTCACGGGGAGCTTGCCAGGCTTTGCCATGCTGGAGAGATCCTCCCAGTATCTTGCCGGGCTCTCCGAGAGGGGCGCAGGAATTGAACTCGGGTCGGCCATGTTGTCTGCGTGCAAAGCAAACGCCCTACCCACTGTGCTATCGCTCCAGTCCAGTTGTGTAGTAATATCAGCTGATAGAATTGATTTGCCTTTATCTAATGAGTAATTTTAGATGTCAACATTAAGAGATCTTGATGATGGGCATGTCTTTGTGTATCTATGTGCCACTGCATGTGTTCTTCAATGAAGTAGCTATTCTTGTCTTTTATCCATTTTCAACTAGAATTACTTGGGGTTATTTTTTAATCTTTAGTTTTGATTTCATTATATTAAAGATAATATACATTGAATGGAGTGATAGCACAGTCGGTAGGGCATTTGCCTTGCAAGGGGCCAACTGGGACAACTCGGGTTCAATTCCTCCGCCCCTCTCGAGGAGGCTGGCAAGCTACCGAGAGTATCTCACCCGCAAGGCAAAGCCTGGCCAGCTCCCCGTGAAGTATTTGATATGCCAAACACAGTAACAACAAGTCTCACAATGTTACTGGGCCCGCTCAAGGAAATCAATGAACCACGGGAGGACAGTGACAGTGACAGTGATACATTGAATGATTTCATTTTCTTATTTTTTGAGGTTTGTTTTATGGTCCATGGTATGATTTATATCCATAACTTTTCTATGATTCTTTGAGAATAGTCATTGGATGAAATGTTTCATGTGTATGTCTTTTATATCCCATTGGATTATAGTGTGTAAAGATGAAATACCTTTGCCGAGTTTTCCCCTACTATCTCTATTACTTTCAAGAAAAGGGTATTTAAATGCCTAACTTTAATTTCTACATCAATATACTAATATATTCTATGTTAATTTAAAACATAAACAAAGCAGAGCCTGTGAATGTGGAATGCATAAATCATATACAAATATATTTTACTGCGATACAATATTTGGACGTGGGGACAGAAAACTACAATAAGAATTAATGTACTTTCCTTGCATGCACATGATCCCAGTTTGATATCCAGCACTTCCTGTGGTCCTAAGAAATGCCAAGAGTGACCTCTGAGCAATGCCAAGCGTGACCTCCGAGCACTGTGCCAGAAGTAAGCCCTGAACACTATGGGTGTGGCTGAAAAAACAAAACAATAACTTAAAAATTATAGAAATAAGTATGCCAAATACTAATTGAAATTTTACAGTGTTTATTATTTTATACCTTTTTCAAATAAATTATTTCAAAGACCTTTAAAAGTATTTATTTGAATATAAATATTTATGTATTATGCACATATATACATATATGTGTATGCGTGTTTAATATTAATTTTGGAGATAAACAAGGATACTGATAGTTCTCATAATGTAGTTTTCTTTCCTAGATCTCTAGATATTCAGGGATTACTTAATTTATATTCCTGGAGTGAGTGAATGAATGTTCATCACCTGATATTTTAGCACGAGGGATTCCATTGGCATCATCAAATTTGCTAGTGATTACACAAACTTAAAAAATTGTGGTCACACTTTTAAGAATAGGACCCATAAATGCAATGTTTAGTAAAGGCTATATGCGTGTATTGGGCTTCATAACTATTTTTATCTGTTTTTAAATAAACCTTGAAGTTTCTTTTTTGCCACAAGTTCTTATGTGCAATAGTACAATGGGTAAGGTGTTTGCCTCCCACACAGCTGACCTGGGTTCGATCCCTGGTGTTCCATATGGTTCCCAAGCCTGTCAGGAGTAATATCTGAGTGCAGAGTCAAGAGTAATCCTGCAGTTCTGCGTGTGGCCAAAATCAAACAAACAAAAAAAATAATCATTTCAGAAGTTATGGAATAAATGTAATATTTTAGTATTGCAATATATATAATGTATATATATAATGTAATGTATATATAATATATATATTACTATTTGAACTTGTTCTAATTTACTGCTGGAATATAACAGTAATATGTTTCTTACCAAACAAGGTATAAGTGGTTTTCAGTTCAATTTCTCTTAAATATTACATATCAATTTGTCCGTGTTACTTTCAAAAAAATTAAGTTTTCCTTTAAAATAAATATTTAGCATTAAATATTATCTTACTTCAAATGTTTCTCATTGAAATATCAAGTAATTTATTATTATATTATATATTATTAGATTAAGTATTTTATAATTTCATTTTATTTTTTTAATATTTACTAGTGAAACACCATGAGGTACAGTTGTAGGCTTACAAATTTTTGTGCTTGTGTTTCAGTTATACAATAATTGCTTACCAATCCTTCCACCAGTGCCCATTCCCCACCTCCAATGCTCTCAGCATCCCTCCCACCCCCCATCCCACCCCCCCCCCTGTGGCAGGGCATTCCCTTTTGTTCTCTCTCTCTTTTTGGGTTCTGTGGTTTGCAAAAGAGGCATTGAGTGGCAATCATGTTTGGTCATAGTCTACTTTCAGCATGCATCTCTCATCCTGGGAGGATCCTCCCAATACCCTTTACTGAGTGCTCCCTTCTCTATCTGAGCTGCCTTTTCCCCTAGCATGTGCGGCTGACCTCCAAGCCATAGAGTGAACCTCCTGGTACTTGTCTCGGCTATTCTTGGTTGTTAGTCTCCTATTATGTTACTTTATATTCCCCAGATGAATGCAATCTTTCTATGTCTATCCCTCTCTTTCTGACTCATTCCACTTAGCATGTTATTTTCCATGTAGTACCACTTGTATGTAAATTTCATGACTTCATCTTTTCTAACAGCTGCATAGTACTCGATTGTATAGATGTACCAAAGTTTCTTTAACCAGTCATCTGTTCTTGCGCACTAGGGTTTTTTCCAGATTTTGGCTATTAGAGAGCAACATGTTATGTTCTCTTGTATAACTTGCTACTGAGTGTTTAATTCACTCAATTCCATTGTATGAACTCTTTTGATACCCTGGAGCAGTACACCTTTGATCGAATTTTCTTCCAGTGATTGAATTAATTTTATGGTCATTTAATGGAGTGTTTATTTGAAGTCCTCCTCAGTGAAGCTTGACACATTATTTGAGCTCAGTGATTTTCCAGGACTTTTGTCCCTGTCTGCCAGAGCAGTTGAATTCCTGTGTTTCCCCATTGTATTTAAAGATTGTGAGTACTACTATTTGGACTCTAAGTCGAATTATCTTTGATCAAATCCAAATTTGTTATTTTTCAGTAAGGGGCTATTTCTTATTATATGATATTCTAAAAATTTATGTGCCCTAAGATGATGTTTCAGTGGCCAGCCACCTAGGTGAATATCGAGTTACTCCCTCTTACCAATGGGAGTTCTTATGAAGGTATTCAAAGACAGATATCAGAACCTACAAGCCCTTTTTGTTAATGAGATTGAAGAACTGGACGTTTCATGTGGAACAAGCATCAGTATTGCATGTCTATAAGGGCAAGGGAGTGGGTTTTCTCAGCTCTCTGAGACCAGAGATGCAGGCACTGATGGGTGGGAGGAGATAAAATAGATCTTTTAAAGAAATAGAATTCAAAATATTAAAAAATTATATATAAGTAGACATTAATTCCAAATATTACTCTAGTTGGTAAGGATATTTCCTCTAGAATCAGAGAGCAAGGAAACAAATAACCTGATTAAAGTCATTAAACAAAAGACATTTTTTTCTCTTTCCCCGATCTTTCTTAGCCAAGAAACAGTAGAAAAAACCAAAGGGAAAAACTCCTTTCTACCCTTGTCCTGTTAGTGACACTCTTTAGTGTTTGGGGGTTCTCTTAAAAATACTATTTTCTTCCTCTACAGTTTATCTGTGGTGCCCAGAAACCATTGACTTCCTGGAATTTTTATTAAGAATTCCATATTCCTGCCATGTTTTTCTCCTACTGTGGCCTCTGCCAATAAATTCTAATAAATTTTCACTTCTTTTCTTTCAATAACATCCTAGAGAATATGATTCAGACTCAAATTAATCACCAATCATGTTAATGGCTCCTAGGAGTTTACTTCCGATACCCCTTATCATATTAAATCAAACTTGATAGCATGCTAGATCATTGCTCAGCTGGGTTTCATAAAAGCACTGGTATTTAATGTGATTTATACCTAGTTTTCTGTTAATATCTTTGCTTATTGTGTGCTTTATTTTTCAAACACATTCTTAGCAAATGGAAGCTCTTTAAAATACACTCTACGTTTAAAATATCTTACAGGAAGCATTTTACAATAAAATGTGTTACACATTTTATATGATAGCTAGTTAATAGTGAACGAGAACAATTTTTTAAATTTGTAATCAAAATATTAGCATTTTACTTGTAGTTTACAAAAGTATGTTTCTGTAAGTATTCTAAAGACCAATTGTATTGATCAGTAAATATTGTTAGAACTTTTACTTTTATCAATTTTAAGTATTCTCTTTTTATAGCTTTGCAGCAAAGGAGCAGCTCTGGGAAAACCATTTGAAGCACCTGCTGAAGACATCGCAAGTGTCGCAAGTTTCATCGAGACAAAGCTTGTTACTTGTTATCTCAGAATGAGGAAACCCGACCTTGCCCTAAATCATGCCCACAAGTAAGATAAAATATGAATAATTGTAAGTCCAGGAGGTTTAGGTACTTAAGACCTGAAAAAAATGCTTGCATATAAGAGGGTATTGTGTATATAAGTGAGTATATAAGTATATAAGTGTGTATATAAGTGAGTTCAGCTTCTATTCTTTTAAATAAGAACCAAAAAATTATTTCCATTTGCCTTACGTTAAGGTAGGCAACCAAAGTGACAGTGACTATCTAAAGCATAACTAGAGAAATATACAAATAAATGTTCACAATGCAAGATAAAATTAAATGACAAATAACTGTAGTCACAAAACACTGTTTCAAGGAAGGAATAAATGAATAAGGTAAATAAGAAAAGTGGTGTTGACAAAACGATTTCTAAAATTGTGCAATGAAAAATGGTGAAGAAAAAATGTAGCGTTTCTTTTTTTTTTTTTTTTTTTTTTTTTGCTTTTTGGGTCACACCCCGCGATGCGCAGGAGTTACTCCTGGTTCATGCACTCAGGAATTACTCCTGGCGGTGCTCGGGGGACCATATGGGATTCTGGGAATCGAACCCAGGTCAGCTGCATGCAAGGCAAACACCCTCCTACCCGCTGTACTATTTCTCCAGCCACTGATGAAAAAGAAATTTGACAGAACCATGAGTAAACATTTGAAAGTTTGCAGTTTATTTGTTGACAGCTTGGCCAATTCAAAGTGTAGCCAAGTCAGAAGATGCTATCTAAGCAGGGACAGGTATAAAGGCTATTCCAAAGTGTGAATCATTTTTTATCTATGTCCTTAAAGATTTATTTTTCATATTTATATCATTTTTGAGGACTCTGTATTCCTACATTTCCCACAGCTTCCTAGAGTCCCAAGATTATTCAGGCATGTCTTTTTTCCTATGAAACTTACCAAAGACCTTGCTCTCATCATGGATAATTATTTCTGATCTACAGTGAAGAAAAAGTGAATATGATCGACCTTTGAAGTAGCTTTCTTAAAATTGTGATGTCTCTATGCCTCCCTGCCTGGCTTAGAGTAATTTACCTAGAACATTTTTCCATTTTCTAAACTTACATCCTGTACTGTGTTTGGATTCAGTTAGCAAAATTAATCTCAACATGAACACATAATGCTTGCTGTGTTAATAACCACTTGGAAACATAACTATCAGTTATATTAAGGTTCATTATTTACAATTATGTAAGCAGGAGATCTGCTTAATCTGGGAAAATTCATTTGTAACTTTACTTCCAAGAGGATATAAAAGTTCAGCCCAGGATCCTTAGAACGCTAGGGAGACTATAGCTTGTAGACTTAAGCTTGACATCAAGGACCTGACATAACAAATTATTTTGAAATTCACAAGATAACCTGCTTAAAAATTTTTTTTCTACTAAAGTAAACTAAAGAACTCAAAGGCAGATTCTCTTTAACAGAAAAAGGAAATGCAATTCTATATTTTCTGGGAACAGTTTGTGCAACCATCGTTTCTAAAATCAATATCAGGACATATGGTCTGTCAAAAAATTATTCTATATCCATGCATTTAAGAGAAAAAATATTGGAAGTTTAATATATACTTAAGCATGTCAAGATTTTTGCATTTCTGAGCGACTTGGGTAACTTGTGAACACAAAAAAAATATTTAAAATTGGGACTAGCACAGACAATCTATAGACTTCTGTAAACAATAATTAATGAATTGCACTAAAGGTAATTATATTTCAACTTCTCCATGGCTTTCATACATATAAAAATACCATCAATAATGGTGTGGTGGATTTTTAAGTTAATAGTTGGCAATAAAAGGATTTTAAATAATATCCCCATATCAGTATTTAATTCAATGTTACAAAAGTAAATAATAGCTATAAATTAAAATTCCACTATAATTCAAGTATTAGAAACAATAAGTTACTGGACTTATTGTTTGTACTTTTGTACTGTACTTATTGGATGTACTTGAGTTACTATAGTTCTTGAGGATGCAAGGGTTAATTTAGACAGTAATTATTCCTATTTAGAATTTTTTGTCTTAAAAATAAGTGTCTCTGAAAATATTTGAAAATTACTTATGGGAGGCTATGTAATAGTCAATAGTAAAATGATCTTCCCTATTATGCTGGGATTAACTTTTGTATCTCTTCCCTTCTACTGTGAAATAACTTTTGTTCTAAGTTGAGCACTAAGTAAGAAATGCAAATCAATAGAGGTTAAACAGTCAATTCATACAATTAATAATTCACTGACTAAAAAAATCATTTTTCTGGGCTTGTCATATTGCAGAACTACAGAAGGCAGTGCATATGATTCAGTTCTAAAATGTTTTAAATTTCTCAGATTTTAAGAATCTGAATTTTATTTAATAAGCACACTTCTTGAAATCAATCAGAATACTTAGACTATAAATAGAAAATAACTATTATTTATACAGAGTGTAGAATTTTTCTTTTGTATTATTATCACATTGTAATAGTTGATACCAATCATTAATCAAAATTTAAATATTTTTGCATGCATTTGCATCTTGAAAGATTTTTAATTTTATGCAGATGTGGGGGCTCCTGCATCTCATTAGATTTGTTCACACAGAAATTCACTTAAACCCATCATGTACTTTTGCTTAGACAAACTGTTGTGTCATGTAAAAATCTTTAAGAACCATAACTTTATGGTTTTTATTTAAATAGATATACTTTAAAATTAAACATTTGAATATTGCTTACTATTCATAATATGACAAGTGGTATAGACTCCAGCAAAAAAACTTTATTTTTTTCTATTTTTCAACTAGCATCCAATGTGGCAAATATGGATATTGCTATTTTCTCAACCAAAAGGGAAAAATACCTCAATTAATTAGTCAAGCACATCAACTCTGCTCACTTCATCAGAGTAATGTCATTGTTCATAAATAGATATTTTAACAATCCCCAAGCTTGTTTCGATTTACGCGTCAAAATTAAAAATCGAGCTTTTGCTTATTTCCTGTCACATAATTTTATTTTATGTACATCACTGGAACATCACTGTTTATGTAACTATCCCACTTAGATCTTTAGCTTTTTGTTGGTTTGATGTGGTTGTGTGGCCATACCCAGTGTGCTTCAGGGATTACTTACTCTTGGCTCTGTACTAAAGGGTCACTACTGGTGGGTTGTTGAGGAACAGCTTTTCCCAACATGCCCAGACACTGTGCACCAGGTCCAGGCAGACATGGGGTGAAAGATGACAGTTGCGCAGAGAAACCACTCTGGGAAACAGTGCATGGCTGCTCACTTTATTGCCAAATACGCACATATTTTATAAAGGGTCGTGGCTTAAGAGGATTGTCCAATCACATGACGTTTAGCATTACTGACCCATCACCTTCTCAATGTGCTTTGCTCCAGCCCAATCCCAATTAGGGCTAGATGGTGCAGTTAGGAACACAGTTAGGTGACAATTCTTTGGGTGTAAGACACTCTTTGGCATTGAGGTCTTTAATCCACTTTGATCTGACTTTAGTGCCTGGCATTAGACAGAGGTCAGAGTTCATTTTTTTGCAGGTAGCTAAAAAATGAACGAGCACCACTTGTTGAAATTGCTTTCCTTGTTCCACTTCACATTTCTTGCTCCTTTGTCAAAGATTAAGTGGTCATAAATTTGGTCAACTCTGTTCCCTTGGTCTGCAGGTCTGTTTCTATCCCAGGACCATGCTGTCTTAATTACTACTGCTTTGTAGTACAGTTTGAAGTTGGGGAGGGTGATGCCACCATAAGGTACAGAGAGGAAAATGTAGGCAGAACTCTCCACGACATTGAAGCTAAAAACATCTTTAAGGATGAAACAGCACTGACCATGCGAGTGGAAGCAAACATAAACAAATGGGACTACATCAAACTAAGAAGCTTCTGCTCTTCAAAAGAAACAGTGACCAAAATACAGAAAGAGCCCACAGAATGGCAAAGAATATTTACCCAATATCCATCTGAAAATAGATTAATATCCAGGATATACAAGACACTAGTAGAATTGCACAAGAAAAAAAACCTCCAACCCCATCAAAAAATGGGGAGAAGAAGTGAATAGAAGTTTTCTCAAAGAAGAAATACAAATGGCCAAAAGGCACATGAAAAAAATGCTCCACATCACTAGCCATTAGGGAGATGCAAATCAAAACAACAATGAGATATCATCTCACACCACAGAGACTGGCACACATTCAAAAGAACAAAAGCAATTAGTGCTGGTGTGGATGTGGGGGAAAAGGGACACTCTTTCACTGTTGGTGGGAATGCCCACTAGTCCAGCCTTTCTGGAAAACGATATGGACAGTCCTTCAAAAACTAGAAATTGAGCTTCCATATGACCCCACAATACCACTTCTGGGAATATATCCCAAGGATGCAAAAAAGCACAGTAGAAATGACATCTGCACCTATATGTTCATTGCAGCACTGTTCACAATAGCCAAAATCTGGAAACAACCCAAGTGCCCTAGAACAGATGACTGGTTAAAGAAACTTTGGTACATCTACACAATGGAATACCGTGCAGCAGTCAGGAGAGATGAAGTCATGAACTTTGCTTATAAATGGATAGACATGGAGAGTATCGTGCTAAGTGAAATGAGTCAGAAAGAGAGAGACAGACATAGAAGGACTGCACTCATTTGTGGAGTATAAAACAACATAACATGAGGCTGACACCTAAGGACTGTAGGTACACAGGACAGATAGATTGCTCCATAGCTGAAAGCCTGCCTCATGAGCAAAGGGGAGAAGGCAGCTGGAATAGAGAAGGGATCACTAAGAAAAAGATGGCTGGAAGAATTGGTCAGGATGGGAGATGTGTGCAGAAAGTAGATAAAGGGCCAAACTTGATAACCTCTCAGTGTCTGTATTGCAAACCATAATGCCCAAAAGTAGAGAGAGATTATGGGGAATCATGTCTGCCCAGGAGGCAGGGAGAGGATGAGAAAGGGGGGTATACCAGGGATATCGGTGGTGGAGAATTGCACTGGTTTTGAGATGGGTATGCGATCATTGTGTGGTTGTTACCCAAACATAGAAGTTTGTAACTATCTCACGGTGTAGCACTGTAGCATTGTCCTCCCGTTGTTCATCGATTTTCTTGAGCGGGCTCAGTAATGTCTCCTTTTGAAACTTGTTCTTACTGTGTTTGGCATACTGAATACGTGCGGGCCAGATACTCTCCGTAGCTTACCAGGCTCTCTGAGATGGGTGGAGGAATCGAACCCGGCTCGGCCGGGCTGGCTGTGGGCAAGGCAAATGCCCTACCGTTGTGCTATCGCTCCAGCCCATCTCAAGGTGATTCAATAAAATTAAAAAAAAATAAACAGCATGAAAAAAATTAAGCTCTTTGGCTTAATTTCAGTATTTCTTATACCTTAGTTATTTCAAATCATGAGCAGATACATACATATGTACATGCATAGGTACACACATCGGATACTTGAATAATTTCACAAGGATACAAACAAGCTTTCGGACACAGATAAAGTCCCTTGTTTTTTTCCCCAAACTTTAATATTAGCATAAAAAAACTTGAACTGCCAATGTTTATGAAAACATGAGAAAACTTTGTTTTTGATGGTTTCTGTACCCCTGTTGTTTGTAAAACAGTCCAATTTTTCATAAAAATTGACTGAGGCTTGTAACATCAAGCCTTGAGTTCTATGAACATTTATTTCCCTTTAGTTTCAGGCTCTAGTTCCACAGCTCATTCTAGAGAGTGCAGATTCTGAAGGTCAAAAGAATTTCAACTATTAATAACCATTAATGTTTTCCCAATAAGAAGTTTAGATTGAGAATTTAAATTTCTCTGTAGGCTCAACATTCTGGTCTAACAAGTTTCAAAAATGCCTAAATCTTTTAAATCGCTGAGTTGCACCTCACTGTGACCTCTTGTGATGTTGATGCTTGCCCAGGTCTATGGGTTTCTACTTCTGATTTTAACCTGGCTCTAGCATTTGAGTACTCCATGCAGACAGACAGACAGAAAGACAACAGACTGATTACAAACACCACATGTACACGGACACATGTATACAGTTGATTGATCCATCTGATCTTTCAAGAACAACAGGGAGAAAACTGATGAACTGAGAAATGAAGGGACAATCCCCAGGGCAAAGTGAGCCCTTTCGACCAATTAGGAACATTTACCCCGGTTTCCCAGCCCGACCAGCCTCTCTTCTGCTTGTTAAAAAAGGGTCAAGAAAACACTTTTGGTAATATAAAGCTGGGAAAATAATCTATGACAATGCTGTTGTAGGCATCAAATGGTACCTTTTTTATTTCTCAATTGACTTTTATAGTTCTGAGACAGAGAGTTAGAATTTTCTTATCAGACATGAGGATCAGTGGGAGTTCTGGACTATTGGGATAGGCCAAAAAATGTTTGGTGGGAACAGGAAAGGTGGGGGTGCTAAAGTCTTCAGAGGGGACCCATCCTTGTGGGTTTTGGACTTACACTTCTTCCTTCTTCCAGTGATATCTCTTCTGACATCAAGGGAAGAGGGTATTAGGATTGAAGGTATCTCCTCTAGGGGGTGGGGGTTCTTCTGCGGACATTTTTTTTGTCAGTACCCTAACTCACCGCATTTAAAGCAGCAAGTTTTGCTCATCTGGTTATCCTGCAAGGCAGCAGTCATTGCTGCAGCATGAAAAGAGGATGAGCCTACATCTTGTGTTTTTGTGATCCAATCCTTACAATGAGCATGTCGCATGCCCTCGCAGGCATGCTTACATTGGGGAGTCATTCCATCCCAGACCAGTTGGTGTACCATCTCATCCTGAATAATGGGTTCTGAGACTTTGCGCTCGATACTTTCTGACTCTCTGAACAAAGTCAGGATAAAGCTCTGTGGCTTTCTGACGCAGGGAAGTTAGAGACGAACCAGAGGACCCATCAACGCCAGACATTATCAGTCTTTCCCAGGACTGACTAGCGCACAAGCGAACTTCTACTCAATAGCCCGGGGACTGTTCCAACAGGGAGTGCGGGTCTCTAGCTACTCCCTCCCCCAGGGGGTGATCTAGAGTGCACATTGGCAGGGTGCTGGAGCTTGCATTACAGCGCTCAGCCTCCCCAGCACTCATCTCTATAAAGAGCTTCCCATTGAAGGAAAAGAGAGCCTGGCAAGTCCGCCTGACCAACGTCCTGCCAATTATGGGAAATGTTAAGCAATAGAGAAATGGTGTACAATACTAATTTGGTCCAAGGCACCCTAACGCCATTCTCCTTAATGGCAGAGCACAGATCCTTAAGTTACTAAGAATAATAGGGGGACCACATACGGGGAGCCCCTGGCACTACACTACTGGATAAAGAGAGCTTGATACATTAGATGGCTCAGGATCTGTATACAGGGGTGTGGTGGGGTGATGGAAACTGATGGCGGGGCTGAACAGGGCAACTAGCAGATTCGGTAGGATAAAGGGGAACTTGACCTCAGAAGAGTTCGTTTTCACAGGGTGGCTCTCCAAAGGGGTGTTAGAAGCAGTATATGACTTCTCTCCCCATGATTCGCGTGGGGTCTCCGTTTGTCCACCTGGGGATGTATAGGAGGCCTCTTATGGAGTTCCTGTTTCCTCAGAAGATCTAAGGCTCTGTTGAAGGGCTGAAAGAATGGCAAAAAAAAGTTCAGGGGAAAAATACTTTCTCATCCCTTGCCTGTGCCCTAGTGACCAGGAACTGGACTCGGGACCAGGTGGATTCCTCAAAAGCTGCATTTAGGGTGATCCAGGGAGCAATCTCACACACATGTCCCCAGAAGGCCTCGCCTTGAGACCAGCCAAGTTTCATGCCACAAGAGTGTAGAATTTCTTGCAAATTTCATACAAATTGTGCAAATTTTGTGCACATTATCTAGAATAAGAGTCTTTTTCTTATTCTAGAATAAGGTAGTCCCCATGGTAGTCGGTAGAGGGAGGAAAAGGGGACACGGGGGTGGGGGAAAGGGAAGGGCAACTCTCTGATGCTCACCTGGCCAGACCCCTCGCGAGATCTTAAGGTTCCCTTAGCAGTGAGTGCAGGTTAATCCTCATGCCAGGTTTCTTCCTTGCAGGGCAAGTTTCCTTTAGCTATTATGGGATCCACAGAAACATGGGTTGGAACCCACTCAGACCCCATAGCCAGAGCCATGGGGCCTTATTCAGTCACTATCCAGTCAATCACTGGCACACTCACACATTCAGAATTCAAAGGTGGAAGGAAAAGAGGGTGTTCCAGTACTTGTGCTGGCAGGAGCCATGAATGAACAGAGAAAGACAACTCAGGATTACACACAAGTGCGTGGGAAAAGTAGAAAGAAAGAACCCACTTGACTGTGGAGGAAAGAGGGGTGGTAGAGCCATCTTTGGATGATGCCAAGATGTAGCCAAGGCCAGACACCATCAGTTGCGACCCTAGTCCCAACAGATCCTTCACAGCCTTAAAGTCTGAAAGAGTCAGGAAGAAAAAGAGACAAGGAAAGATGGTTGAGGGGCTGAAGAAGACTAGTATTCTCCCAGATCATGTCAGGGGAACTCACCTGTCTGAAATATCACGGATTACCTTCCTAGGTTCCCCACATTCAGACGCAAGATATTGGGGAACAGTTTTTCTCCAAGGTGACCAGACACTTTGCACACTGGGGCAGGGCAGATGTGGGGTGAAGGATGATGGGCATGTAGAGAAACCACTCCAGGAGACAGCTGATGGTTGCTCACTTTATGTGTGCCAAATACAGACATATTTTATAAAGAATCTTAACTTAAGAAGAAGGTCCAATCACAAAGTTTAGCATCACTGACTTATCACCTTTCCAACTCTGCTTTGCTCCAGCCCGATCCCAATTAGGACTGGATGCTGCAGTTCGTAATGCAGTAAGGTGACAATTCTTGTGGGGTGAGACTCAAGGCTGATACCTGGTGCTTGTAAAATGCTCCCAGACACTCCCTACTGGGTTGCCATGCAGGGACAGGTCTTATCTGCTCTGGTGCCTGTTGCCATGCTCCACAGTGGATCAGGGGACATATGGAATACCATAGTCCAAACTCAGATCAGCTACATGCCAGGCAAGCACTTTATCCACTGTACTAGCTCTACGAACCTTATTTTTGTTGCAAAGTTATGCTGTCAGTAAAGATGAAATCTCAGGTATCAAATTTGTGGAAAAGATTCTATTTTCAAAACTGTTTTGTAATTTGGACTTCTATATTCACTCATTCATTTCTTCAGACATTTATTTCAGATATGAGGCAAATAGTGGAAAATAGGAAATATGTAATATTTATACAAGCCATAAAAACTAAAAGTGTATAAAATGTTAATTAAAACATGAGTAAAGAAGGGTATAATAAGTGCTATGAAGAAAGCAAACATAAATTCATCTTGCAGAGACAGAAGAATATATTAAATCAAGCACAGATACTAGAGTCTGAATGCTTGGGTTCAAATTCTCTTTCAATGACTAGTTACCCTCAATTTAATTCTCTGTATAATAGAGTTATAATGCTAGTACCTGCTTCAAAAATATTGCATCATATGTTCTGCAAAAATTAAATATAAACCCATGGATTTTTTTTTAAATTTTAGCCTTAACAGAGTTACTGGTACAGAAGCATCCTTCCTCCTCCAAACAGGATATAACTGAACAAAATATGTGAGGCAACTGTTTTCAACTGTTTTTAAAACTGATTCTTAAAATTTAAATAAGGGAGATACACACAGTGAGCCTCACAACTTTTTCTGAATTTTTCTGGCATAGTTTTCCTGCCTTAGTCAATGAATATGTGATTTAAATTAATCTTCCATCTCACTGAGATAGTGCATCAGAGATAAGAAATTAGGTGGCCCAAAATTATATCAAATTTATCTGGTGGGTAGCCAAAAAAGAGGTAATACGTGAGAGCATTGGGGTTAGAAATCTGCATAAGCACTTAAATCACTTTGCCAAGATCTTAGCTATATGTGTAGGAAGTGAAATTCTATTTTTCACAGGTTGCCTCTGACAGATGAACGTGTTAAATGTAAACACTAAAAGACCTATATTAAACCCCATATATATACATATATATGTATATATATACGTATAGATATATATATACATATACATATATATAAATATATATCTTTTGCAAACCACAGCACCCAAAAGGAGAGAGAGAAGAAGGGGGAATGCCCTACCACAGAGGCAGGGTGGGATGTGGGGGACAGGGGGTGGGAGGGATACTGGGATCAATGGTGGTGGAGAATGGGCACTGGTGGAGGGATGGGTATTCTATCATTGTATAACTGAAACCCAAGCACAAAAATTTGTAAATTTACAAATGTACCACATGGTGTTTTACTAATAAAAATCTAAATTAAAAAAAATAAAAATAAAAAAACAGACACTCAGATGACACAAGACAAAAGTCATACATGATAAGTAAAAGTATTTTATGAACTCAAAAAATAAAAGGGACCATGCTTTTAGATTAAGCTTAAAGCAAAAAATCTGCTTGTCCAAAGACTAAACTAAATCAAGTACAACAAAACAATAGTATTTGCACTGTAAGCACCTGACAGAACAAATAACTCCATGTTTTCTTAGAGGCCAGGGGGCGGGTGGGGAGAACAGAGCTCTGGGATAATGGCGGAAGGAAGTGGATACTCTGGGGGAGGGAGTGGTGCCAGATTGTTTTATGAATGAAACCCTACAATAATGGTTCTGTAAGTCACAGTGTTGAAAATAATTTTTTTTCTATTGTAACCTTGTTTCGAGACAGCATTTGCTGCCCCTATTCCTGATTAACTTGTGTGGTCTGGTAGCTGTGCTTTTAAATAAAAATCCACACACTTATTCTCAACGAGTAAACAAACATGTTTTCAGGGAAGATATCATAATACATTTCTGTTATGTATTAGGTTATGGCTAATGTTTGGTGTTACTAGAACGATGTCATCAGCAAAGCGGAGGTTGTGTAGTTGCCGACCATCTATCTTCACTCCCATGCTTTCCCATTCCAGTCGTCGCATGATGTTCTTGAGGGTGGCACTGAAGAGTTTTGGTGAAATGGTATCACCCTGCCGAACCCCTCTCTTGACATGGATGATTACTTCTTTGTAGAATGGTGAGATCTTGGTAGTGAATCCGCAATAGAGCTCATGAAGGATCCTGATGTATTGAGTTTGTACGCCCTGATTGGCTAGGGCTTCCATAACCGCTTCCGTCTCAACAGAATCAAAGGCCTTCTTTAAATCAATGAATGTTAGACAGACCAGCATCTTGAACTCCCGAGAAACCTCAATGAGCTTAGTAATCGTGTGGATATAGTCGATGGTACTGAATCCTTTTCGGAATCCGGCTTGTTCACATGGTTGTCCTTCATCTAGTGTTCTGCTAATCCTATTCAAGATGACTCGAGTGAACAGTTTGTAGATGACAGACAATAGGCAGATTGGGCGATAGTTGCCAATGTCATGGATGTCTCCCTTCTTGTATAGTAGTACAGTCCTGCTGGTTTTCCATTGGGATGGAACCTTGCATTCAGACAGGTAGCGTGTGAAGAGCCGAGCCAATGTATTGATGAGTACTGATGGTAAGTTCTTCAGGTGTTCAGGTCTGATCTTGTCTGGGCCAGGTGCTCTTTGTTTCATTACCAACGAGATGGCATGTTGGATTTTGGAAGGGACAACATTGGGAACGACATATCCATCATGTGGTATGTGGTATGTGGGCAAGTGGACGTGGCTATTAAAGAGATCTGAGTAGAAGTCATGAATAATCTTCTCCATTGCCCTTCTGGAAGATGTGATAGATCCATCATGATGTCGGAGGGCAGTCATCTTGGTTTTGTAGTTGGTGAAGGACAGGTGGGCATTATGAATGCTTTTCCCAGCTTCTGCCGCATCTACCAGTACTGCTGCTCTCTTGTTTTTGAGGTCGTCCTTGATGGCTTCTCTGCACTGCTTTGCCAGTTCGGATGTTTGCTTGTGGTTGCCTGAGGCATGTGCCAAGCCACTTATTGGCGAATAAGTTCAAGAGTGTTCGTAGAAAGGCGGTTTTTTGTGGTTATCTCTCTCTTGGCATTCTTCGCACAATCATGGAGGTGCTGAATCATCGATCGTATTCCTCATCAATGTTGTCAATGATGGCATCTTCCCATGTTGCCGCAACAGAGCCAAAGAGCTCCCAGTTGGTGGTCGTTCTGGGAGTCCTCTTCTTAAACCTTGCATTCTTTTCTCCTCGTTCTGTGAGGTAGAATTTTGCATGAAGAAAACGGTGGTCTGATCCCGTTTGGAATTTTGGGACAACAGCAACATCGGTTAGGCAAAACTGCCGATTGAATATGATGTGGTCTATTTCATTGTGGAATCGTCCATCAGGAGACTCCCATGTCCAACGTTTAGATTCAGCCTTTTGGAACTGTGAGTTACCAATGCGGCACAAATGCTGAACGACTTTGACCGTGAATGTGGAAAGGTCGGACTACAGCTGAATCTTACGAAGACAATGTTTATGAGAAACAGCCTTGTTCCTGACGCTCCATTCACTCTCAACGGAACCACCATCTCCGAATGCAACAGTTATATATACCTAGGTCGAGAAATCAACATGATAAATGACCTGGCACCTGAGTTGCGCAGGAGGAAGAGAGCGGCTTGGAATGCCTTCAAGAACGTTGAAGAAATAACTAAAAGGATAAAGAACCTCCAGCTATGAGCACATCTCTTTGATTCCACTGTTCTTCCTGCATTAACATATGCCTTAGAGACCTGGGCCCTACAAAAACAGGATGAGAATGCTATTCGGGTCTCTCAAAGAGAATCGAAAGAGCTATGCTTGGAATATCACGATTCACTCAAATGAGAGATAGAATCCGGAGTTCTGATCTTCATCAACACTCAAGAATCAGGGACATTGTCTCATTTGCCAAGACATCAAAAATCAGATGGGCTGGACACATAATGAGGTTTACAGACAACCGCTGGACTAGAGCCATTCCTGATTGGATTCCACGGGACATCAAAAGATCACGTGGACGCCCACCTACAAGATGGTCTGACTTCTTCGTCAAGACCCTGAATGATCGGTTTGAGGCTCTGCGTGTTCCTAGAACGAACAGATACCATTGGGCTATGCTAGCACGCAACGGGGATGAATGGAGACGTTACTGGCACCCGCTCGAGTAAATCGATGAATAACAGGGATTAAGTGATCAAGTGATTAAGTGATTATGTTATGCCCAAAATGTCTGGCATACAATTGAAAATTACTTCATATGCAAAACAATAGAAAAATTGTTTTGTAAATTAAAAAAATCTACAATCCATAAAAATAAACATCAAGATAATTCAGAGGATTCCACCTTTTCCCCTTCGGTGGCAGCATGGCCATCTTTCAGACCTTATTGGACAGAGTGGTACGGGCTTGCAGTGACGGGGCACTTGGGGCCTCTCGGGATGGGGAATGGAACCAGTCCTTCTCCCTGCCCAGACGAGACCCCGAGTTGCCGTCCACAAATGGTTCTCCGCTCCTGACTGGCCATGATCCCAAAGGCACAGAAACCAATCTCAGAACCCAGCAGCTTTTGGCAGAAATGCCTCTGGACTTAATTACTAACATACCAGAAATCCAAAATCGCATAGCCAAGAAAGTGGCCACGTGACATCATATGCTCTTCACTATCAGCAATAGAAAACAAATTATCTAATGATGCCTTTTCTGCAGGTCTGATAGTTGGGGGGAAATTCCAAATAATAATAGTTGTTCTTCTGTCCGGAAATTGAATGTAATCAAAGTAAAGAGAGAGTAAAGTGAAAATCATCTGCTTCACAGGCGGGGGGCAGGGTGGGATGGGAGGTATACTGGGGTTCTTGGTGGTGGAACATATTCACTGATGAAGGTATGGGTGTTTCATTAGTGTATGACCAAGACTTAAACCTGGAAGCTTTGTAACTGCTCTCACAATGATTCAATTAAAAAAAAAGATAATTCAGAGGACTTAATAGGTAGAGAAGGTTTTTAAAGAAACTATAAAAAGAGGTTCAAGAATATTAGGGTAAAGATTAAATTATAATAGAAAAATAGAAATAAGAAAAGAGAGATTTAAGAAAGATTGATAAAATATCTAAAATATATATTGGTTTATCTTTGCATTAAATTAGAATTCCCTTGAATGAATTAATGAACATAACAAATCAATAAAAATAACTCAATTTTACAAAGAATAAGGAAAAAAAGATTATGGGGTAGAGGTGTTGGTTTGGGCCACACTCAGCAGTCCTCAGGGTTTACTTCTGTCTCTGCACCAAGGAATAACTAGTGCATGCTTGGGGACCATATGGGGTGTCAAAGATCAGTGTGCAAGGTAAGTGCCTCCTACCCCTGTACTACCAGCCTCAACCCAGAATTTTTAAATATTAATTTTTTACATTATTTAATTACCATGAAATAGAGCATTACAAAGCAGTTCAGGATTAGGTTTCAGTCATACAATGTTTCGTCATCAATTCCTCCACCAGTGTAATTTCCCAGCACCTATGCCCCCAGTTTCCCTCAAACGCTACCAAAACACCTCCCCCAAGAGCCTGCCTCTATGGCAGGCACTTCTCTTCTCTCTCTTTTTCTTTCTCTCATTTTAGGCCTTATGGTTTGCAATACACATGCTGAAAAAGTATCATCTATATCCCTTACCAACTTTCAACACTCAGTTCTTGTCAAGAGTGATCATTTCCAACTAATGTGGCCCCAGATTTTTAAAAACTGAACAAATATTTTGGTGATCTTCCTCAAAGCTAGTAATAAGCAATCTAACAAACATTTAACTAAGGTCCCAAAGGGAATGACAGAGAAAATGGAATAAAAGAGTGATGTAAATTTCCAAAATTTCCTTAAAAGGAAGATCCATTCCCCCCCCCACCATCTAACATAAAAAAGAAAGAGAACCACATCTAGGAACATTAGAATCAAACTCTTTTTCAATGTGGAGAGAAAATATTGCAGCCAGAAGAGAGTAATATATCTCTTATAAAGTAACAATAATGCAAATAACAAATGAATTTAAACAAAAATAATGGAGTTCAAATACAATGGAATCAAAATTTTGAAGTATTGAGAGAGAAAAAGCAAGGTAAACCAGAATTTTATATTCAACAAAAATACTCCTTAAAAGAGAATGAGAAAAATATTCATACATAAATAAAAGTTTTAAAATTGATCTTTAATTCAGCTTTACTTTAATAAGTAATAAAGACGATGAAATACATAGGAATGTATTGTTTGCTTCTGCAAAAGAGAATTAAGCATACCAAAAATAGTAAATAAATTAGTAGAAGCACTTATTTTCTTCTCAAATTTCACTTAAGGATCAGAGTGATAGTACAGCAGGCGCAGGGCTGCAGGTCCTGCAAGCACTCGATCCAGGTTCAATCCCTGGCACCTAATAGGATACTTCCCCAGCACTATCAGAAGTGATCCCAGAGGTCAGATCAGCTTTAGCAGAGCCAGTCAGTCATGCACTTCAGCCAAAAAAAAATTCAAATTTCAATAAAAAGATGAATATTCAATGAAAAACACTAGCATTGTAGAATATTGTCTGAAAATTATGACGAAAAATATTTGAGGACAATATCAACAGTTTGTAAAAAAGACTACAGTGGAATTTTACTACTCAGGTTTTTACATGACATGTGTCAAATTCACACACACACACACTGTCTTCCCGTTGTTCATCGATTTGCTCGAGTGGGCCCAGTAACATCTCCATTTTGAGAATCGTTGTTACTGTGTTTGGCATATTGAATACATCACGGGAAGCTTGCCAGGCTTTGCCGTGCAGGTGAGATATTCTCGGTAGCTTGCTGGGCTCTCTGAGAGGGGCAGAGGAATCAAACACAGCTCGGCCAGGATGGCTGCATGCAAGGCAAACACCCTACCGCTGTGCTATCACTCCAGCCCAAGTTATCAATGTATATTATAATTTCTACAATAATCTTAAGAAATACATAAAACCATAGGTAAAAACAATCACTTAATCACTTAATCACTTAACTTCCCGTTAGTCATCGATTTGCTGGAGCGGGCGCCAGTAACGTCTCCATTTGTTCCTGTCGCGTGCAAGTGTAGTCCAATGGCATCTGTTCGCTCCGGGAACATGAAGGGCCTCAAACCGATCGTTCATGATCTTCACAAAGAAGTCTGACCATCTGGAAGGTGGGCGGCCACGCGGTCTTTTGACATCCCGTGGAATCCAGTCGGTAACAGCTCTAGTCCAGCGGTCATCTTTAAATCTCATTACGTGACAAGCCCATCTGATTTTCGACACCTTGGCAAATGAGACAGCGTCCCTGATTCTTGATCATCGACGGATGTCAGAACTCCGGATTCTTTCTCTCATTTGAGTGAAACGTGATATTCCAAGCATAGCTCTTTCTATTTCTCAGCTCTTTGGGAGACCTGAATAGCGTTCTCATCTTGTTTGCGTAGGGCCCAGGTCTCTGAGGCATATGTTAATGCAGGAAGAACAATGGAATCAAAGAGATGTGCCCGGAGTTCTTCGTCCTCTTAGCTATTTCTTCGACTTTCTTGAAGGCGTTCCAAGCTGCTCTCTTCCTCCTGCGCAGCTCGGGTGCCATGTCATTTGTCATATTGACCTCTCGACCTAGGTACACATAGCTGTTGCATTCGGAGCTGGTCATTCCGTTGAGAGTGAATGGGGCGTCAGGAACGAGGCTGTTTCTCATAAACATTGTCTTCGTAAGATTCAGCTGTAGTCCTACCTTTCCACACTCACGGTCAAAGTTGGCCAGCATTTGTGCCGCTTGGCTGATGTTTGGTGTTATTAAAACAATGTCATCAGCAAAGCAGAGGTGCTGTAATTGCCGACCATCTATCTTCACTCCCATTCCGTCCCATTCCAGTCGTCGCATGATGTTCTCGAGGGTGGCACTGAAGAGTTTCGGTGAAATGGTATCACCCTGCTGCACCTCTCTCGACATCAACGATCACTTCTTTGTAGAATGGTGAGATCCTGGTAGTGAATCCGCAATAGAGCTCATGGAGGATCCTGATGTATTAGGCTTGAATGCCCTGATTGGCTAGGGCTTCAATGACCGCTTTCGTCTCAACAGAATCAAAGGCCTTCTTTAAATCAATGAACGTTAAACAGAGCGGCATCTTGAACTCCCGAAAAACCTCAATGAGCTTGGTTATCGTGTGGATATTGTCGATGGTGCTGAATCCTTTGCGGAACCCGGCTTGCTCGCATGGTTGTCCTTCATCTTGTGTTCTGCCAATCCTGTTTAGGATGACTAGAGTGAACAACTTGTAGATGACAGACAATAGGCAGATCGGGCGATAGTTGCCAATGTCATGGATGTCTCCCTTCTTGAACAGTAGTACGGTCCTGCTGGTTTTCCACTGGGACGGAACCTTGCATTCAGACAGGTAGCGAGTGAAGAGCCGAGCCAGTGTATTGATGAGTACTGACGGCAGGTTCTTCAGGTGTTCAGGTCTGACCTTGTCTGGGCTGGGTGCTGTTTGTTTCTTTACCGACGAAATGGCGTGTCGGATTTTGGAAGGGAGAACGTTGGGAACGACATATCCATCCTGTGGAATTTGGTATGTCGGCAAGTGGACATGGCTGTCGAAGAGATTTGAGTAGAAGTCGCCACACTCCACCCAGCCGTCTCCACACTCCAGAACACTTTCCGGACACATCATAAGACACTAAATACCCAACTTCCGGAATTGTCGTACCATATTTGATAGGGTTCAAATATGGTAACACCTACAAGGGTGATTAGAGGTCGCCCCAAAAGCCTCTATACCTCTCGGAAAGACTGGCAAGCTACCGAGAGTATTCCGCCCGCACGGAAGAGCCTGGCAAGCTATCCGTTGTGTATTCGATATGCCAAAACCAGTAACTACAACTGGTCTCATTCACTTCTACTCAAAAACAATCAGGGACTTAAAATTACGCCAAAGAATAATTTCTTAATTGAAAAATAAGTTAGTAATAAATGTGGAATGAAGAAATAAGAATGGGACACTTCAAAGTGTTTACACAAAGATAAAGTCAAGCCAACAATAATATAGTAAACAAATATTGACTAAACATTCTAGTTTGAAAAGCAGTTTTCCTTGATAAATATTTCTTGATTAAATCACATATTCAATTCTGTGTTAGCTATCTTAAAAAGCATTGTTAGTTAAGTAAAAGAATGAAATGATATAGTAAACATAAAACATTTTACATTAGGTTTGACAATTTTTATTTCGAATAAAATAGACATCAAGAGGAGATGTATAACTATCACTGTCACTATAATTCCGTTGTTCATCAATTTGCTCGAGCGGGCACCAGTAATGTCTCCATTTGTCCCTGTCACGTAATAATGTAGCCCGATGGCATATTGGAGGCTCTTTCAGGGTCATGGGAATGGAATGTATACATACACATAAAACAAGACCTAAGAGCAGAGAAATAGTAAAGCCGATATGGCACTTACCTTGCAGTGTGGCCAACCCACATTCAACCCCACGAACCACATAGGTCCCTGCAGCCCCACTAGAAATGATCCATGAACATAGACCCAGGAGTAAATTCTGACCATGACCCCAGGACACAAATAAATAGATATGGCTTAATATTTTTGTGTGAGAAGCAAAATAGTTTTATAGAAAAATAACTGCTCCAAGTGTAAGAGGAGAGAAAAGAGAAACATTTCAAGACATAACTTGGGTTTCTCCAGAGTGGAAAAAAAATTCAAATGGCTTTGAGGACAAGATTACATATACTTCCTCCAAGTTTTCTTGGACTGGGGTTCTCTGCATGTATAAAGTTAATCTAGGTGTTACCACAAGCAGAGCTTTGGCTGCTTGATGGTTGTTTCATGCTTTTATAAAGACCTAATATATTCTCCTATTTTTTTTCTTTTTCTGAGATGGGTCCACCCTTCTCTGGGTGGTGTCAGCAGAGAACTTGTTCACTACCATAATGCACTAAAATTATTAACTATTAGTAGTATAACAGAAACATTTCCAAATACTTGGAAATTAAGCAATATGTATTTCAATAACCCCTGGGTCAAAGCATAAGAAAATTTCTGAAGGCATGGTCTTTAATCTTGTCTTCACTGTTTAGTAATTTGGACTTTTCCCCAAAGTTTTATTTTATTAAAATACCATGAGTTAGAAGTCATTTATAGTCGTATTTTTAACATACAGTGCTCCATAAAGATCCTGTTACATCAACGCCCTCTGCTGGTGTTCTCAGATTTCTTCTTCTGTCACCCCCTCCAACGCACCCCAGTGCCTGCCCCATCCTGCCATCTTGGTAGGCACTTTTTATGTTTGGTTATTGAAGTTTAGGTCTCATGATTTCCGTGTTGTTGACTCTGTAGTTTGGATATTTACCTCCATCATTTCTTTATGCCATCAATGTACATGAATCTTCTTGACTCTCGTCCCTGTTGCTTGCTTTATCTTATCTTTAAATTCAATCTAAGTTAGGGGTTTTAAAACATTCCTGAAATTCAAAATTCATTTGTATTTTATTTCAATCCCACTACCAATGCCAAATATAGACTAATTGCAAAGGAAATAACAATACTAGACTTCCAATAGTAGAGTAGTTTATGATAGCTAAAACACCTCCTTGAAAAGCCAACATATACTCAATAATGTAGAGAGTTTGAAAGCTTCTATGAAAATCTAACTTTGGGGTGTCATTATCTATAACTTTGAGGTTAATTAATTGCTCAAGGAGTCATTTGAGACTGATTTATGTAAGTTTTAGAATGAATTGGTTCATAATAGAAATAAGAGAAATTTGATAGATTTCTTGTATCTCTTTTGAAATATGGGATCTCTTAAATGCATGCCATCTATTATACCATGTCTGGAAAGTTAAAATTTTCCCAGGATTAGATAAACAACATAGAAAAATAGGAAGATGTCAGTTTATAAATCCTCCTCAGTTACTATCCCATAGGCATCACGGATGAAAATACTTTTGTAGAAGAAAATGCCTTTGGAGATTTTTATAGGAAATGGGGACCGCAGGTGCGATACAAAACCAAGTAAGGCCCACATCGAGGGATATGACTCATATATAGAAGCCCCATCTACAGACTCAGAACCAGCTCTTAACCTTTGTTGACTTGGTTGTAATCCCACTGGCCTTTGACCTGCCAAGATCTTGCTACATCAGCAGTCATGGGAGGGATCACATGTGCTTATATTTGGGGTAATAGACCCATATACTGAGGTCATGGATATAAACAAGTGACTCTGACTCGTAACCTGACTTATCACTTCAATTCACAAACAGCCCTACTAGTCCAGGAATTTGCATGTACCCTTTGAGATCCTGAAATGTTATTCATATTAAATCTGCCTCACTCAGACAAAGCAGTAAGATTGATACTTTTGTCTTCTCTTCAAAGTACTTTCCATCAATATTTCCCAACCTTTCAGCACTAAAAATCTTTAGTTGGATATTTGGGATGGAGAAGTCACCATATGTAATAGTCTATCGCATATGGAATATAAGTAACTAATGGAAAACTCAGAGCAGTCTAGACTTCATTGTAACCAAATAAAAAAGACAGCCCAAGTGTCAACCCGTACTTATTAACTTATGTTAACATGTGTGAAATCTTGAAATATTTCTCTTTGACTTTTTCAGATAGAAATCTCTTATCGGGTATACATGACATCTTTGTTCTTTCTCTAATAGTTACCTTAAAATTTTAATTACAAATTTAATTACCACTCTGCTAGTCATTTTACTTTTCATCATTCTTGAATGTGTATTTCATGTATAACTGACATAATTAACAGTGTCAGTATTCTCAACCAATATTTTGCAAATGGGGGGTAATGTCTTAATCCCCACTTTTATTGGTATTGAAGTAGTTCCTCATAGTTTTCCTTCTTTAAGCTTATAACTTTGCCTCATTTTCTCTTAGAATTCTGAAGAAACTCCATATGTCAAATCATAGAACTTAGATCGGGAAGTGTTGTACCCTAGTGGCCTTGCTTATAACCTTGTTCATGGTAATAGCTGTGATTTATTCCTTTTTAATTATTCTTCCCCACTAGAGAAAAAAATACTATATGCCTTTTTCAGGTCACCTGAGACAAAATAACTTTGGGATATGATATAAAAGTTTTTATGAGATTGCCAGTTGTTAAGTTTTAGTCAATAAATACAACTTTAACACACACATATATATAAAAACTGATTTTGTGATTTTTGATTTTTGTGTTTCATAGTAAAAGATTAATTAAATATGTTGAGTATCAAACTTTACTATATGTTTAACCTTAATTTTCGTGCATTGTTTCTGAAAATTTTTCTTAATAAGACCACTTCAATACACACAATGCATAACATTACTACATCTTGGTTTTTGGATTTTATGTAAAGAAAATAATGTGAGAATAACATTGAGAAAGTATATGTATACATCAAAAAGTTAGGGGAGGGACTTTTTTGACATTGGAGAGAATAAGATGATGTGACAACAACCATTTCTTGGATACCTATTCATCTTCGTTTTTACAGTTAGAAAATTCTTATCAAGCTTTTACTGCATTTTACGGTGGTCAGGTTTTGGTCTCATGATCCCATTTTATTTTTAAATATTATTGAGACCAAGGAGTTTTTCCTTTTGTAGTCTGTATGTCAATATCATATTAAAATTAAAGTGTAGATTAAAAAGTTATTTCCCATTTACTTAAGAATAGCAGCAAATCTGTTACATGTCAGTAGAAACACGTATCTGTAAAAACGATATTTTAAATATGTCTGAGATGTGTAGCATTGTTTTACTTTTAAAAAAGTATCTTTGTTGTCTGCTGTGACAAAACAAAACTTAGTTCTTATATCTTAGTCTTCCTTCAGTCTGTTGCCATATGATTGAACAACATACACAAAATCCAGGTTCATACAAAATTGACCTTATGAAAGAGAATATTACTAAAATGCTCAAGTAATTCTTAATATTTTGTGGTACTACACCAGAACTTGGTAAGCGGTAGTTCCTTTAACTAATTATCTGTGTTCTAATACCATGTGCTTGTACTCTGTTATATCAAAAGTCTTTAGTCTTCCTTACACTTAAATTGTTTACCCGCGTATATAATAGAAGCTTCTATTATTCATTAGAAAATAATGGCTCACAGTTTTATGCAGCCTTCTCTTCTATTATGTCATATCAAGTTTTAAATGTGAAATTCGTTACCATCACCAGTCTCCATTAGAAAAGTCTTTTAACATTGGGTGATGGTTAAGCTCACATTGACACTACAATGCTATCCAAAATTCTAATTTTTACTTGAAATTTCAAACTTTTCACTGGCAATAAATGCTGTCACTCGCATTCCTTTAAGGCATACTTATTTCATTTTCAATTAAAAAAGGATGCCACGGCAAAAGATAATCATATTTTGTTAGTTCTTCTAAAGGCAGCATGGTGTAGCATGAAAACAATAAGTAGGCTTACAAATGCAGACAACGGCGTAAGTGCTTTTCTTCTGTGCATCGAACTTTGGTATGCAGGATAGTAGTAACGAATACTTTGTATCTCACATTCAATATGCCAAACATTGAAAAGTTATGGACAGAAGTATTGATATTAATCATTTTGGAAGCAGGCATGTGCGTACATAATATACTTTAGTGACTGTTTTTTATTTCTTTATCATTGGTAAGATGCCCTATAAGGAAAGCAAGCATTTGACTAACCATGAGTTGCTATATCAGTGAGAATGTCAACACAAAGGAAGAGAAAAATAATATCTTAATATCACTATGGAATTTTAATTAAATTATGAATATTAGCAATAATAATATACACTTTAATATATTTAGGCACTCTTGGGAATCTGCATGTCATAGTTGGAGAACCACTATATTTGTTTATGGAATATTCAACATCCTCCAAGCCTTTGCATTTACCATCTTCAGAATAGGTAAAGGTAAGGTAAAGGCCCTCCCGTTGATCGTCGATTTGCTCGAGCGGGCCCAGTAACGTCTCCATTGGAGACTTTGTTGTTACTGTGTCTGGCATATCGAATACTCTCGGTAGGTTGCCGGGCTCTCCGAGAGGGGCGGAGGAATCGAACTCGGGTTGGCCATGTTGGCCACTTGTAAGGCGAACGCCCTACCACTGTGCTACAGGGCTGGAGTGATCTTCAGAATACTTGCAATATTTATCTCTTTTTTCATTTTTTATTGAATCACAATGAGATAGTAACAAAGCTGTTGTGATTGGATCTCAGTCATAGTGTTCCACACTCACCTCTTCACCAATGTACTTTTCCCATGCCCAATGTCCCCCCAAATTTCTTCCTGACCCCTTCCCCTCCAGCCTGCCTCCATGGCAGACATTTTTCTTCTCTCTCTCTCTCTCTCTCTCATTCTCTCTCTCTCTCACTTTCTTTCTCTCTCTTTTTTTTTCCTTTTTTCCTTTTGGGCGTCATGGTTTACAATACAGTTACTGTTTTTCGCCCTCTATTTTCAGCATTCAGTTCTTGTCCACAGGTTCCATTTCCTTCTTAAGACAATAGCCTAAATTTTTGGCAGGTTCATTTCTTGGTAAGCTTGGTACGGAGGTGAAGGCATGTCCTGCTGGAGGCATGGTGGTGACTTTGGAGCGTGGGAGGAAGTGAGCTGCTACTGGGGCTCAACTTGGGCAGGTGCTGGCTGTCCCACCCCGCTTCAGGGTTCCTAGAAAATTCAGCCATAAGCGGGTGTTGGAGCACTTCAAGGGGCTGGTTGATATTTTGAGATTTATTTATGAGCCATCAGATGAGCATTTATAGTGCCAGAGGTGGTTCATGGGTGTGACTTATGGGGAACTGTTAGCACTGCAGCACTGTCCTCCCATTGTTCATCGATTTGCTCAAGCGGGCCCAGTAACGTCTCCATCGTGTGACTTGTTGTTACTGTGTTTGGCATATCAAATACGTCACGAGGAGCTTGTCAGGCTTTGCCATGCGCGTGAGATACTCTCGGTAGCTTGCCGGGCTCTCTGAGAGGAGCGGAGGAATTGAACTTGTGTTCAGCCGGGTTGGCCGCGTGCAAGGCAAATGCCCTACCCGCTGGGCTATTACTGCAGTCCTTCTTAATAAATGCTTCCATCATATGCTCGCTTAGTAAACCATGAAACACTAGTAATTTATTTGATAAAATTAAATATCACCTAATTAATATCTTTAATAATAAGTGTTTTTCCCTGTTGTCAATTTAACCAGGAAGTTTTATGTGATATTTTTAAAAATATGCTTGGATATCTTTATGTTGTTTGACTTTCCCACCTCAGTTCCCTAAATATGAAAATTTAAATGTACAATTCAAAACTCACTTCTTCCTGACTTCTTTTATTTTTTTCTATTATTTTTTTCTATTATTGTAGACATTTTGCCTAAACCTTTTGGTTGATTCTCTTTTTCTTTTGTCTCTTTTATATACACATTTCCTAATGTTTTTTTTAATTTTTATTAGTGAGACACCATGAGGTACAGTTGTAGACTTACAAATTTTGTGCTTGTGTTTCAATAATACAATGATCAAATACTCATCCCTCCAACAGTGCCCATTTCCCACCACCATGGATCTCAGTATCCCTCCCACCCACCCCCATCCCCCAACCCACCCTGCCTCTGTGGCAGGGCATTCCCATTTGTTCTCTCTCTCTCTTATTGGGTGTTGTGGTTTGCAAAAGAGACAATGGGTGACAATCATTTTTGGTCTATAGTCTACTTTCAGCATGCTTCTCCCATCCTGGGAGGATCCTCCCAACACCTTTATTTGGTGTTCCCTTCTCTATCTGAGCTCCCTTTTCCCCTAGCATGTGTGGTTGGCCTCCAAGCCATGGAGTAAAATTCCTGGTACTAATTTCGGTCATTCTTGGGTGTTAGTCTCCTATTTTGTTACTTTATGTTCCCCAGATGAATGCAATCTTTCTATGTCTATCCCTCTCTTTCTGACTCATTTCGCTTAACATGATACTTTCCATGTTGTACCACTTGTATGTAAATTTCATGACTTCATCTTTTCTTACAGTTACATAGTACTCCATTGTGTAGATGTACCAAAGTTTCTTTAACCAGTCATCTGTTCTCGGGCACTCAGGTTTTTTCCAAATTCTGGCTATTGTAAAGAGTGCTGCACACCTTTCCTAATTTAAATTTCTTTACTGTTATTTCAATTTTCAGTCTATTAGTACTGATTATATAAGCAGTTTATTTATTTCATAAAGTCAGTTTGGTATCTATTTGGAAGCCCTTAGGAAAGCTTTTTAAATAAAAGAATCACTATGTATTTTAGTGATATATGTACAGAAATTTTAGTACTTTTAAAGACATCTGTACAAGATATTCTTTCCAAAGTCATGGTCAGGTTGTAACTCCTTATTTTGAACCAAAGAGAAAAGAATGTCAAAGTGGAAGATTTAGCCATCTGTGTCAATAAGGATTTTAAAACACAGAAAACCCCTTTGTTATTTCTAAGAGAGCACATTAGCATTCTCCCTTACATTAGTAATGATTAGTAGACTTCTCTAATTGGAGTCACTTTGAATAATGGTAATTTGGTGTATAACTAAGCATCAGATCCAACAGTGAAACCGTTTTCCTTAATCAAAGTCATATCCAATTCAAATTTTGGCTTTAAATTTGCAAACTGTAGTGCATAATCTATGGGTTTAGCCAGAATGAACACGATATACATAAATAGTGTGCCCATTGTGTTGTAATTCGACTAATCCTGTTAAGTGAATAAAGCGAAATCATAGACAGTTGTCAGAAAATCAGCTGCTTCATGAAGCATGAGTCTCATTTATATTTTCCTTCAATATAGAGAGGACAGAGGATGTTATAATAGATAAATATTTTTGGACTTTATCATAGAAAATATTATTTGACTATCATTTCTTACTCCAAACTAAGAATATCGTGATAAATATATGAAGGTTTTAAATATTTGACAATATGCAAATGGTCAAACATTTATATTAAATGGTCAAACATTTCTATCAAATACCCCTCTAATTCTCAGATTCCAAAAGAATTAAGTATTCCATTTTATTGTCCAGTAAAAGCATGTAAGTAGAATCTAACATATTCAAGGTAATTTTAAAGACTCTTGGATAATTGCCAATTGAAGGCAGCATTAAAAAATAATAGAGTGAAGACAGACATTTATTTCCACACAATGGAGCTACTCAAAATAACAGTATAGGTATATATTTACCCTTTTGGCTCTTTTCTGCGCAACGTCTGGAACATGGCTTATGCTCAATAATTATTGCTGAATGAATCATAAGATCTGGTAGGCTTGAATAGAGAGGAATGTATTAATTGTACTTTTCCAAGTAATCATTCTAAAATGCAACCCACCTAAGAACAACTGAGATATTTATCACACTGAGATATTTGTCACACTGTTCGTGAACCTTCACCACCTGACTCCACCATCCACCCTCTCAATATTACCCAGACGGATGAATAGGACATAGCATCAACATCTTTAATTTCTAAATCTTCATAGCTTTTCTGCAAGAGAGTTGATAGCTGGTATTTGGTTCAGACTCTAAAAAAAAAAGGTAATTGAGCCAGCACTATTTTTTTTATTAGTGAGACATCGTGGGGTACAGTTGCAGACTTACACATTTTTGTGCTTGGGTTTCAATTATACAATGATCAAGTACCCATCCCTCCACCAGTGCCCATTTCCCACCAACACGGATCCCAGTATCCCTCCCACCCCCCACCCCCCCATCCCACCCTGCCTCTGTGGCAGGGCATTCCCTTTTGTTCTCTCTCTCCTTTTGGGTGTTGTGGTCTGCAAAAGAGGCATTGAGTGGCAATCATGTTTATTCCATCAGCACTATTTTTTTAAAAGATAATGTAAAGACCAAAAAAAATGAAAATGTCAAAAGACAGGTTGATATACTGTATTACTTAAAAACTGTTTTGTTGAGAGAACTGACCAAGTGATTTACTAACAGATTTTACTAGATAGGCTTTGGATTACAATGTAGATGAAAAATAAATAAAAGGGAATCTATTGCATGTTTATTCAGGCATTTGAAGGATGGGGATTAAAAAAAGGAAAGATTCTATTACCGTCACTGTCATTGTCCTCCTGTTGTTCGATTTGCTTGAGCGGGCCCAATAACATCTCCATTGTGAGACTTCTTGTAACTGTGTTTGGCATATCAAATACATCACAGGGAGCTTGCCAGGCTTTGCCATGTGGGTCCATCGAGTCTGCCGTGCGCAAGTCAAACACCCTACCACTGGGCTATCGCTCCAGCCCACAAGACTCTATTATAGACTTCTAAAAATTGTAAAATATTTTTCAGGCTTTAAATTTATAAAAAATAAGTTTATATTGAGAATATTTCCAGAGGAGCTTTCTTATTGATCTCTCTCTCTCTCTCTCTCTCTCTCTCTCTCTCTAAGGTAAGGTAAGGTAAAGGCCCTCCCGTTGTTCATCGATTTGCTCAAGCGGGCCCAGTAACGTCTCCATCGTCAGACTTGTTGTTACTGTGTTTGGCATATCAAATACGTCACGAGGAGCTTGCCAGGTTCTGCTGTGAGGGCGAGATACTCTCGGTAGCTTGCCGGGCTCTCCGAGAGGGGCGGAGGAATCCAACTCGGGTCGGCCATGTTGGCTGCGTGCAAGGCAAACGCCCTACCGGCTGTGCTATCGCTCCAGCCCATAAATATATATATATATTTATATATATATATTTATATATATATTTATATATATTTATATATATATATATCTTCGGATTATATAAACCTCTTTTAATTCCTCATCACATATGTATATAGGCAGAAGTAAAGGGTTTATTTTTAATTAGAGGTTTAAATAGAACACAGATACAGAAACCTTTGTAAAAAGGACTTTGAAATCACATTAGATAAGATTAAGTTCTACAGTGGCTTTCAAGAAAGAATATGTTGGATTATGTAGTAGCATTGCTTTATTTCATAGGTATTCATTTTGTGCCTCTTTTGTGTTGAATATTTGCTCAGTTCAATAAATAATGTTAAATAATATGATATTAGTGAGGTACTGGAGACATGACTTAAGTGGTAAATCACTGTCTAGTTATGTGTAAGTCTAGGTGAGTCTTGTCACCCCAAGCACCAATGGGCAGTAAATCAGTAATTTTAATAGTAATAATAATAAATATTGGTGAATGTTGGTGAGTGTAGCTTCTCATTATGGAAACATTCCCATAGATTGCAGTTATTAATCAAGCTACAAAGTTAAAAAAAATGAGAAACATCAATTGTCCAAAGATATGTTTCCAAAGATTCAAAGAGTAAAACACGTATTGTTATGGTTTTTATGATTTTTTAATTGACAATATTCGTGTTGATGAAAACAATAGAAAACTAAAAGCCCTAAAGCACTTCCTTTATTTAAAAGATTCCCAGTTTTTAATAAATAGCAGTACTCCTACATAAAAATAAATAAATAAAAGATTCCCAGTTCTTGCTATTGATAACCCATTAAATGTTATTTGAACCCCTTTATTTTTTCTAACAAGAAAATCTCAGTAGTCAAATTCTGCTGTAAATTATACATAAACAAAGTTCCTAACCACCCTATAATGTACATTCATCACCAATTCTATTAGGAATTAAGAGAAGATCCCTTTTAACTTTAGTGAGTACTATGGCACACACACAAAAAACAAATTGTAAAATAGTAGCTCTATTGACTCTTGGTCATATCAAGAAATAAAGTGTTGTTTGTGAGCCATTTTACAAAAATATTTTCCACATACTATTAAATGTAGTTATGGGGTCAAAATATCAAAGGTCTTTTAAACCCTGTTTTCTGTTATGCCACACATATGCTAGCATCTCAATAAATATTTGAGAATTATTTTATGTCATTCCTCAGAGAGTTACTAAGTAATTCCAGGAGTTTAGGTAATACCCCTATGCATACAGAGGACTTTTATGGTGAATGTGATTAATCCTCTATATACACAGGGGTATTACCTAAACCCCTGGAATTCAGTAATGTAAACCAATATAAAAATAAGGAAGAAATGCATGATGCCGAAGGCTACTAACAGGGAAGTAAACAGGTTACTCTTGCTACTCGATTGGCCTCCATCTGTAGTCTCAGAAGCCAGGCACTGATGGACAGTGGAATATGACAAGTTTTTGTATTCTTTCTGCATAGATTCTCCTCATAGAGGCCTCCAGACGTGGCCTTCTTTTGTACATTCATATTCCTCTAGATTCAAGAAAATAAACCAAGTCTAGGATTCTATTTTCAAATAATAGTTTGATGCAATGCTAAAGAATCTCTACAGAAAATCTTAAATAATTGTATGTTACACACAATCATTATTATTAGGCATCAACTTGTCTCCATCTTGCCTGAACTTCACTGTGGTGGAAATAGCAAATAGTTTAGGTGTCAGGCAACATATTTGTACCCAGTGCTGTATTTTATTAGTTACGTTAACCGGTAATTATCATATCATTCTGAGATTCAACTTATTTATGTGCAATGTATATTATATGCAATGTATATACAATGTAAACTAGAATACAACAAACATACAGCAATATGAATGTTCATACATATGCTACCTGAAATAATAAAAATTGATGGATGCTCTATATGTGTCACTATTTTATCTTCTGCCACGTCAAATGCTATGACAAGGTTTCAAGTTTTGTAAAAACTGCCTTGTACATCATAGAAACAATTTCAGAATTTATTTTTAGCACATGGAAATACTGACTCTGGTGCTAAGGAGATAGCTCAAAGAACTAGAGCATATGCTTTGCGTGTGGGAAACTTAGGTTCAATCTCTTGGCACTGCATGGTCCCTCATGCACAGCAGCAGTGACCCCTGTGCAGTGTAATGGGAATAGCTCCCTAAACACTACTGTGTCCCAGATAACAAAAATAGAGCTAAAAATAATAAATTATCGATGTATATTACTATATTAGTAAGCCTAAAAGAAACTAAATGGTATGGCGAAATAGCTCAAATGGCTAGTGCATCTGCACTGAAAGTTAGAGAACAACCGTGTGGTGCCCAAGTTAAATCCGCGAGTGGAACTTAGCCACACACCACACCCTGGGAAATAAAAGTAAAGTATTTTTATTTCCCAGAAAAAAAACAGGGAGAGATGAACAGACACTTCCAAGAAGACATATAGATCGGTCAATAGGTGTATGAAAAAGTGCTGCCACTTAATGATCAGGGGCATGCAAATCAAAATGACAGTGAGACACAATCACACATGGTGAGAATGCACATATCAAAAGAATGCAAACTGCCAGTATTAGGGGGGCTGTGGTGAGAAAGATACCCCCATTCACTATTGGGGCAACGTTATCTTGTTCAACCTCTATGAAAAGCCGTAATAAATAGCATAATAGAATTCCTGTATGATCCGCAATACTACTTGTATCTACACACAAAACCCAAAAACATTCATCAGAAAGGATACATGCAAACGTATGTTCATTACCATGCTTGACACAGTAGCCAAGATATGGAAACAACCCAAATATCCAACTACAGATAAATGGATCAGTAGTGCATATACACAATGGGATACTGCAGCTGTAAGAAATGACAAAATCATGCAATTTGCTGCTGCATGGATGGAACGAGAGGGCATCATATTGGGCGAGTCAGCTGGAGGAAGGGGACAGATACAGAAACGATCTCGCTCAGATGTGAGACTTAAAGACACAGAGTAAGGAGGCAACAGATGTCCAAAGGCAACAGAACTGCTGGGCCGCAGAACTGAGCTGGGGGGCGGGGGAGTGTGGAAGGTCCTTCAGGATCTTGGGGGAGGGAAGCGAGTACCCTGGCAGTGGGTGTGGTGTTGAAATGATGCATGCATGAAACTCTCAGGAAGAGTACGGAAAATCAAAATATCTTGATAAAATTTGAAAAAAAATTCTTTTATTTGCAAAACAGTGGCACGACTTTTGTATTTTCCTAATATTTTCACTGGGTTGAAAGTGGTTATTCTGGGGCTGGAGCAATAGCACAGCAGGTAGGGCGTTCGCCTTGCACTTGGCCAACCCAGGTTCAATTCCCAGCATCCCATATGACCCCCTGAGCACCGCTGGGAGTGGTTCCTGAGTGCAGAGCCAGGAGTAACCCCTGTGCATTGCCAGGTGTGACCCAAAAAGCAAAAAAAAAGTGATTATTCTTATTTACATAGGAAAATTAAAATGACCTCTCAAATTTGACAAAAGTCATTTGTTGTATAGAAAACTATACATAATAGAAGGCTAATATTCATGGCCAGGGAAAACAGTGGTTAGGAGGACTGGTCAGTGGTTGGAATCAACCACAAGTGTGGAGAATGCTGAAGGTAGGTAAGATAGAGAAGAGACCAGTATGACAATAATAGCTGGGAATGATCACTCTGGACAAGAACTGAGTATTAAAAGTAGGTAAAGGGATATTCTTGACAATCTTTCAGTATTAAAATTGCAAACCACAATTCCCAAAAGGGGAGAGAAAGACAGAGACAGAGACAGAGAAGAAAAGCCCTTGCCATAGAGGCAGGCTGGGGGTTTGGGGGTAGGGGTTGATGGGAGGGAGCCCAGATACACTAATGCCAAGAAATGTACACTGGTGGAGGGATGGGTGCTGGAACACTATAAGACTGAAACCTAATCATGAACTGCTTTGTAAGGGTCCATCTCACAGTGATTCAATTTTTTCAAAAAAGTAAAGGCCCTCCCGTTGATCATCTATTTGCTCGAGCGGGCCCAGTAACGTCTCCATTGGAGACTTTGTTGTTACTGTGTTTGGCATATCGAACATGTCACGGGGAGCTTGCCAGGCTCTGCCGTGCGGGCGAGATCCTCTTGGTAGCTTGCCGGGCTCTCCGATAGGGGCGGAGGAATCGAACTCGGGTTGACCATGTTGGCCGCGTGCAAGGCAAACACCCTACCGCTGTGCTATCACTCCGGAGCATGTGAGGCCAGCTTCTAAGTTGTGGAGCAATACCATTTCTGGAAATATATCCTGGAGAGGCAAAAAAGTATAGTAGAAATGACACCTGTACTTATATGTTCGATGCAGCACTGTTTACAATAGCCAGAATCAGAAAAAAAAACAAAACACCTGAATGCCCAAGAACAGATGACAGGTTAAAGAAACTTTGATTCATCTACACAGTGGAATGCTATGCAGCTGTTAGAAAAGATAAAGTCATGAAATTCGCATATAGGTGGATCAACATGGAAAGTATCATGCTAAGTGAAATGAGTCAGAAAGAGAGGGGCAAATGTAGAAAGATTGCATTCGTTTGTGGAATATAAAGTAACAGAATGGGAGACTAACACCCAAGACCAGGAGAGATAAGTACCAGGAGGATTATTCCACAGCTTGGAGTGTATTTTTAAGTGATAATAATTAAAACATTTGTGTCCATTATGAAAATGGATTTACATAACATTCAGTCATTAATTCAGGTGTGCATTCGACCTCCACAAATAATAAAAACGGAATATCAAATCACTACAAAAAGAGAAATTGTGACAAGTGAATTGAAATACTTTAGCACTGTCACTGTCCTCCCTTTGTTCATGGATTTGCTCGAGCAGGCCCAGTAACGTCTCCATTGTGAGACTTGTTGTTACTGTACTTGGCATATCGAATACGTCACAATGAGCTTGCCAGGCCTTGTTGCATGGGTGAGATACTCTTGGTAGCTTGCCAGGTTCTCTGAGAGGGGTGGAGGAATCAAACTCGGGTCTGCCAGGTCAGCTGCGTGCAAGGCAAACGCCCTATGTGTTGTGCTATTGCTCCAGCCTTTAGATAGTCATGAAAATAGCCTTAGCTACCTGACTCAAGACATTATGATAACAGGATTTAGTAAAGCAAGCAAGTGTACACACAAACATTTACAGCTAATCGTGCGAATTTTCAATATGTGATATGATTTTTGATATCTATTTTAGGAACTATGATTTACAGCCGTTTATAGTTGAGTTTTCAATGTATAGCGTTTGACCACCAATTCCCCTAACTTCCTTCCACCAGCATCCCATGTTCCTTTCCACTCGCCACCCCAACAGAACATTGTCAAGTTTTGTGGTTGTGGTTTGGATCTTACTTTTTTGGCATTGTTGAATCTGGCTGTACTATTCCCCCACATTACCAGTATAGCCAAGAACCCTGACCCATGTTCTCCCATTACTTTCCTTTCTTTTCTTCCTCCATAGTCCTCAATTTTTTTTTAGCCCTCAATTTCTTTTCTTCCCTCCCCACACTCTGGGATCAAGGCATCCCCCCTTCCTACAAGACATTTTCTCATCAAGTTACTCTAGATACCACGGATAAGTGAGATCATCCTGTGTTTGTCTTTCTGCTTCAGACTGACCAGTCAATATGATTTCTTTCAGCTTCATCGAGTTTGTAGCAAATTGCATGATTTCATCATTCCTTGCAGCTGCATAGTGTTTCATTGTGTATATATACACCACATTTTCATGATCGTTCATCTGTAGTTGGACACTTAGGTTGATTTCATATGCAATCTATGTTTTTAAGTATTGACAATGTAATTATTGCAAGCCATAAAAGAATCTTTGTATTCTTGTACATTTTTACCCGTAGAAAATTAGTAATGAAAATGAACCGCTATTATAGCATCTGTGACTTTCCATGATACCACTCTCAAAATAGGGTTATAAAACAAGTGAGAAATCATGGCCATTAGAAAACATTGACTCCCTACTAAGACAAAAATTCAGTACATGATACAGAATATAAGTAAATTACAAAAGTAAAAGGCCCTCCTGTTGATCGTAGATTTGCTCGAGCGGGCCCAGTAACGTCTACATTGGAGACTTTGTTGTTACTGTGTCTGGCATATCGAATACTCTCGGTAGCTTGTCAGGCTCTCCACAAAAGTAATTTAGTTATATTCTGTATCATGATTCCTGTTATTTTCCAAAAGAAAACATCAGACCAATCAGCTCAAACTTTCTCTTCCTGATTATAATTCTATGAATTTTTCCTTTACTACACACCCAGTAAAACTTTCCATTTTGAATAGAAAAAAATGACAAATGATTAAGAATTTTAAAAAAATAAATCATTTTCTCTACAAATTTTACATACCATAAAATATATACTTGACAAAGTATGTCACTTTAGAAAGCGTCAAGTAAATTAATAAAAGTGTAAAAAGTAGGCATCCAATTCATTACTTATATCTCCTTGCCAAATATTTGATTAGACATACTGTAAGCACATAAGGAATACTCTAAAAATTATGAAAGCCAAAAATAGTAAATTTCTTAATATAACACTTTTTGGCAAATTTCTAAAAATTCCTTTATAATTATACTTCCTTTATCTCAGAGTGAAGTGGGTCTAGGTATTTGGGGGGGGGGGGTTCTCTGTGAAGTTGGATGTCTTGATTAAATATACTTAGTCAAATTTATCAACAGTCATGTTTAAACTTATCTATTCTACTTCTCTTCATCACTGTAAAGAGGACTTTTAATTACAAGCATTAAAAATATATATACTTTAAAAACATTACACCAAAACAGCATTTCATTATTAATCCTCTTTTTCCACAAAAATCTTTTTCTCTACCTAAATCCAAAGTTCTTTCGATGACTCTTCTTCCTTCCTCCTCTTTCTTCCTCTTTCATTTTCTAAACTCTTCCCTCACTATTTCTTCCACCAGACTCCTATTTTTACAGTCCTAATCATTCTGCCCGGGCTGGAGTGACAGCAGGTAGGGTGTTTGCCTTCACGCAGCCTACCCAGGTTTGATTCCTTCACCCCTCTCATAGAGCCCAAAAGCTACCGATAATATCCCACCAGCACAGCAAAGCCTGGCAAGCTCCCCGTGGCATATTCAATATGCCAAAAACAGTAACAACATCCCACAATGGAGACGTTACTGGTGCCCGCTTGAGCAAATCTATGAACAATGGGACAACAGTGCTGTAGTGCAATCATTCTGTCCAAACTAAAAAAAAAAAAGCAAAATAAAGAGCCTTCTTAGGAAGACTAAGATTTTGATCATAATATTATATACAATATTAGCAGAAAGAGAAAAGCTAAAAATATCATTCAATAAAGATTTTACCGACGTCCTGATGGATTCATCACATCCTCCAGAATGGCAATGGAGAAGATTATCCATGATTATTCATGACTTCTACTCAAATCTCTTCGATAGCCATGTCCACTTGCCAACATACCGAATTCCACAGGATGGATATGTCATTCCCAAAGTTCTCCCTTCGGAAATCCGACACGCCATTTTGTCGGTAAAGAAAAAAACAGCACCCGGCCCAGACAAGGTCAGACCTAAACACCTGAAGAACCTGCCGTCAGTACTCATCAATACACTGACTTGGCTCTTCACTCGCTACCTGTCTGAATGCAAGGTTCCGTCCCAATGGAAAACCAGCAGGACCGTACTACTGTTCAAGAAGGGAGACATCCAAGACATTGGCAACTATCGCCCGATCTGCCTATTGTCTGTCATCTACAAGTTGTTCACTCGAGTCATCCTGAATAGGATTGGCAGAACACTAGATGAAGGACAACCATGAGAGCAAGCAGGGTTCCGCAAAGGATTCAGCACCATCAACCATATCCACACGATAACCAAGCTCATTGAGGTTTCTCGGGAGTTCAAGATGCTGCTCTGTTTAACGTTCATTGATTTAAAGAAGGCCTTTGATTCTGTTGAGACGGAAGCGGTCATTGAAGCCCTAGCCAATCAGGGCATTCAAGCCTAATACATCAGGATCCTCCGTGAGCTGTATTGCGGATTCACTACCAGGATCTCACCATTCTACAAAGAAGTGATCGTTGATGTCAAAAGAGGAGTGCGGCAGGGTGATACCATTTCACTGAAACTCTTCAGTGCCACCCTCGAGAACATCATGCGACGACTGGAATGGGAAGGATTGGGAGTGAAGATAGATGGTCAGCAACTACACCACCTCCGCTTTGCTGATGACATTGTTTTAATAATACCAAACATCAGCCAAGCGGCACAAATGCTGGCCGACTTTGACCTTGAGTGGGGAAAGGTAGGACTACAGCTGAATCTTACGAAGACTGTTTATGAGTGTGGAAAGGTAGGACTACAGCTGAATCTTATGAAGGCTGTTTATGAGAAACAGCCTCGTTCCTGATGCCCCATTCGCTCTCAATGGAACGACCATCTCCGAATGCGACAGCTATGTGTACCTAGGTCGAGAAGTCAACATGACAAATGACCTGGCACCTGAGCTGCGCAGGAGGAAGAGAGCAGCTTGGATTGCCTTCAAGAACATCGAAGAAATAGCTAAGAGGACGAAGAACCTCCGGCTCCGGGCACATCTCTTTGATTCCACTGTTCTTCCTGCATTCACATATGCCTCAGAGACCTGGGCCCTACGCAAACAGGATGAGAACGCTATTCAGGTCTCCCAAAGAGGAATAGAAAGAGCTATGCTTGGAATATCAGATTTCATTCAAATGAGAGAAAGAATCAGGAGTTCTGACATCCGTCGACGATCAAGAATCAGGGATGCTGTCTCGTTTGCCAAGGTGTCAAAAATCAGATGGGCTGGTCACGTAATGAGATTTAAAGACGACCGCTGGACTAGAGCTGTTACCGACTGTATTCCATGGGATGTCAAAAGACAGCGTGACCGCCCACCTACCAGATGGTCAGACTTCTTCATCAAGATCATGAATGATCGGTTTGAGGCTCTTCATGTTCTCAGAGCGAACAGATGCCATTGGGATACACTAGCACACGACAGGGAAAAATGTAGGCGTTACTAGCGCCCGCTCGAGCAAATCGACGACTAACGGTAAGTTAAGTGATTAAGTGAAAGATTTTACCCTATCATATTATAGATGGTTTCTACAAATGCACATGTGAATGGAGTGTTGAAAAATAGGGAATATCTAGCTATGGTAAAGAAGGAAAATCTCTGGCCCTAAATCTAAAACCCAAGCTCTAAGATAGAAATCTACTTTTGTTCACTCAAATCTACATTTACTAGATTAGTTTGCAGTTATAAAATCTATATAAACATGATTTGTTTGTTCAGTTTGGGTGCCATATCCAGTCATACTCAGACTTACTCCAATATCTGTGCCCATGGATCACTTCAGGGTTCAGGAGACCATATGCAGTAACAAGGATGTAATCCAAGTAGAGTAAGAGTAAGCTAAGTGCTATACTCACTGTACTATCTCTCTTGCCTAAACATGCTTTGTAAACATCATTTTCTCAATATTATCATATCTATTTCTCAGTATTATCATATGTATTATTATTAGCTCAAAATTGATAAAGGTAAGTTTATTTTAAATTTTTTATATTGTAACTGACAATCACAAAAGCAAATAGCTTATTTTCTTAGGTTAATGAATTCACTTGTACAAAGTATTAGTCAAGGCACCTAAGGACAGTAAATATATGGGACAGATAGATTGCTCCATAGCTGGAAGGTTGCCTCATGAGCAAGGGGAGAAGGCAGCTGGAATAGAGAAGGGATCACTAAGAAAAAGATGCCTGGAGGAATCGGTCCGGATGGGAGACGTGTGCAGAAAGTAGATAAAGCACCAAACATGATAACCTCTCAGGGTCTCCATTGCAAACCCTAATGCCCAAAAGTAGAAAGAGATTATGGGGAATCATGTCTGCCATGGAGGAAGGGGGAGGGTGGGAAAGGGGGAATATACTGGGGATATTGGTGGTGGGGAATGTGCACTGGTGGAGGGATAGGTGTTTGGTCATTGTGTGATTGTTACCCAAACATGAAAGCTTGTAACTATCTCACGGTGATTTATTAAAATTTTTAAAAAACAAAAGCAAAGTATTAGTCATGGTCTACAATAAAATTTAGTAACTCAGACCCTTCTCATTAAAAGACATCATAGGTGAAGCAGAAAGGTTTAAATAATTAAAAGGGGTGTACTTTTACTTGGGAAACATCCAAAACATTACACCTCACTTCAACTTTGGGGACCATACCATTGATCCTCAGGGAATATCTCTGGCACAGTGCCGAGGGAGCATCACTCCAGTGGTGCTTGGACAATATAATACCTAGGATAAAAGCCTGGCTTCCCTCCTGCAAAGCATTTGTGCCAATCTTTTGAACTATCACACAGCCCCATATATAATTTTAAAACATCCTTAGGGGGCTGGAGGGATAGCAAACGGGTAGGGCATTTGTCTTGCATGCAACTGACCCGGGTTCGGTTCCCAGCATCCCATATGCCCCCTGAGCACCGCCAGGAGTAATTCCTGAGTACAGAGCCAGGAGTAACCTCTGTGCATCTCCAGGTGTGACCCAAAAAACAAACAAAAAATAATATTAATCCTTGAACCAATTATTTCTATTCAGATGTTTTTAAAGTGCACTAAATATTTCAATCCATCTGATCACGATCACCATCATCCTATTGTTTGCCGATTGCCTCGAGCAGACACCAGTAACGTCTCCTTGGTCCTAGCCCCGAGATTTTAAAAAAGTGCCATATTCAAGGCCCTTTCAGGGTTAGGAGAATGAGACCCATCACATTACTGGTATTTGGCATATTGGGTATGCCATGGGGAGTTTGCCAGACTCTGCTATGTGGGCAGGTTACATTTGGTAGCCTTCCAGGTTGTCCAAAGTAAGAATGAGATAATAAGATGTCCTGTTTCCGGGAGCTGGGTTTTATAGTCTCTGGGTCTTGGCCGTTGATGGGATTACACGGCGCTGGGGGGCAGTTGGTGGGTGTGACACCCCTGCCTACTGGAATTTGGAGGATCTGGGTGGAGGATGCTCAGCCCCAATCCGTGCAGGCTTGGAGATCTCAGCCCCGGGACCTGCATGCCTTTGTTCCTCTGCCGGTACCTTCATGCGTGTAGAGAGTGGTCTCAGCATGGTTGTGGCTGGTTCTGGAGGTCTTTGGCTGCTGGAGCTCTGCTTAGGGCAGAGAGAGACTCAACCCGCCCCCCTCCAAGGGGCCCCGGCGAGGACAGCCAGGTGCGGGGGCAGGAGACTCTGCGCTGTTCTCTTCTGGGAGCTGGGTTTTATATATAGAACCCAGCAAGCTACAGAGAGTATCTTGCCTGCACGGAAAAGCCTGACACTACCTGTGAAGTATTTGATATGCCAAACACTATGCCAGTCCATCTGAACTTCATAGAATTCTATGGTTTTATGCAGCTAAAGCATTCCTTTTCTATTTTATTCTTTCCACATTTTAAAATGTGTTTAGACCCACGTTTCTTTGCCACCACCATGTAAGTTCATCTGCCAGTCTTATTCCAGAGACTTATAAATCTCAAAAGAGATCAACTAGCTGCAAAAATTTCTCAGACACCTGTTTCTGGCTAAGACCTGCTGGACAATCTTGGAAGGACGTGATACAGCTCCCACCCAAATAAAGACTCACCAGTCACTCCCACACCCCAAAGCTCTGCTGCCAATTCTCTGGCCAGTCTATCCAGTTAAAATCTGAATTTTTCTAAGTGCAGGGCAACATGATATTTCCAAGATCTATAGCACTTACATCCCAGTAGTAGCACACTAAGCTGGATGATAATGTCATACAAAATCAAAGAATTTTGACTAACATGGAAAGCTTAACTTGCAATAACAACCTAGTAAACCCTCAGAAAAGGACTTAATGTCTCCACTGTGAGATACAATAATTTTCATGAATTTTTTACAGAAATAGTTCTGTCATTCTGTTAGCCATTTAATGGCTACAAGTAATATAAAATAAATTATTGCGGGCCTGCTACTGGGACAGGCTTTAGCGATGGTTGGGAAGACAGCAGTGGAGGGAAAATGATAGTGGTAGGATTGGTGTTGGAATATTGAACGTGTGTAACAAATTGTCATAAACAACGTTGTAAACCATGGTGTTTAAATAAAGTGGGGAATAGATAAAAAATATTAAAAGATATAAATGTTTTAATTTTCTTTTCATGTCTTTAAATCTGGAGTTTATAAACAGCTGTAAGGACTCATGTAAATTCCCTAAATTTTAATGATTATGCACACTGTTTTGTAGAGCACTCTGTTATTTTCATATATTCTCAAAAAGCTTTGTAAGACTCTCTAAAATATATTAATAACCACTTGAATAATGAACAAATTTCAAGTGATTCTTATCATGTTGAAAGACACATGAGAGTCACTCAATAATCTTCTGTTGTTCCTATAACATTTTTGTATCCCACAATAAAACAACCATCTATGGGACCAGAGATATCATTCAATAGGTAGGGCACTGATTTAAATTTATATCCCATATAGTTCTGTGAGCACCACCAGGAGTGATCCCTTAGTAGCAAAAGCTAGGAGTAAGCTCTAAATACCATTGGTTGTCCCCCCATTCATTCATTCATTCATTCATCATCCTGTTAATCGTCGATTGCCTTGAGCAGGCCCCAGTAACATCTCTTTCATCCTAGCCCTGAGATTATATTCAAGTCTCTTTAGGAGAATGAGACCCATCATTGTTACTGGTATTTGGCATGTTTGGTACGCCACAGGGAGTTTGCCAGACTCTGCCCTGTGGGCAGGCTACATTTGATAGCCTGCAAGTTTGTCCAAAGTAGGAATGAGATAATAAGATGTCATAAAAAGATGTCCTGATAAGATGCGGCCGCGTGGTTACGGGAGCTGGATTTTATAGTCTCTGAGTCTTGGCCGTTGATGGGATTACACGGCGCCAGGGGGCCAGGTGGTGGGTGTGACCCCCGCCTACTGGAATTTGGAGGATCTGGGTGGAAGATGCTCGACTCCAATCCGAGTAGGCTTGGAGATCTCGGCCCCGGAACCCGCGTGGATTTGTCCCTCTGCCAGTACCTTCATGTGTGCGGAGAGTGGTCTCAGCATGGTGGTGGCTGGTCCTGGAGGTCTTCGGCTGCCGGAGCCCTGGTTGTCCCCCCAAACAAAACAAAAATGAAAAATCCTAACACTCTCTATAGTGTAAGCTACATTTTCAAGTTATACCAATTACCGCTTCATTCAGTGAAGGGCCATGAACTGCATCTTTCATTCACCTCACTTGACCAAATATCTTTTAATGCACATTGCTCTCCAAGAAGCAAGAAAGGATAATGTCTGTTTCTGCCAGTTTAACTTTGAAGGGAAGAAGAAGGCAACTGGGAAATGATCATCTCATCTGCGTGAGATTACATCTTCAGAAATCTAAAAGACATTAGAAGAACTAGCTCATAAAAAACATTATTCATCCTACCTAGAAACCAAGCCTGTAACTGTAATCAAGAAAACTTGAAAACCCCAAAGTGAATAAGGGTGTTATAAAAAGTAGCAAGGTCAAGTCCAATACCTTTTTTGGGAGGGGAAGTGGGTATCTGTGGGAGTTGTCTTCCAGGAAATGCTTGAGAGCCTCCTCCTGGTAGGTCAATGCAAGAGCCTAGGGATGCAGTGCTACTCAGAATCTGTGATGTTACAGATCACCAGGGTTACAGCCGGCAATACTTGGGGGGAACCATGTTAGTCACATGTAAGGGAAATATCTTAACATCTCTATATCTATAATTTCTGTATCCATAACTCTATAGTGTTAAGTACTATAAATTAGTGATACTACATTCCATAACTTGGGGAGTACACAAAACCTAATTATGGAGTGTGAAAGACTATATTTCCCAAATACCAGTTTAGGTTAAGTAGCTAACAACCTCCACTTTCATTATACGTGGTCATACTCAAAATGACATATAATTTTTCCTGATTTATTAACTTAAGCAAATACAGTGACATGTCTTACATGTAGTGTAAGTTACATTCAAAGTTTTTTGACATATCATATCTACAAAATGATCCAGTGGACTACATAAAATTTATTTTGTCATGCGAATTTAATTGTTTTTTAATGATGCTTATTTGTTTAACTTAACTGACAATTACAGGGAGAAGTAGGCCTTGTTTACAGTGCCTTTAAAAACATGAACTATATAAAGTTGAATGTGTGTCATTCCATACCTATACACTTCTCGTAATTGTTTTTAAGAACCTAATAGCATTCTCAATCCTTTTATCGTGTTACAGGAGCATTGTTTTAAACCCAGCCTATTTCCGAAATCATCTTCGTCAGGCAACAGTGTTTCGATGTCTGGAGAGATATTCAGAAGCTGCCCGGTATGTTTATTAAAACTTTTGCGAAGATTTATTTCAAGTTAAATTAATTTTCTTCTCAGTTTCTGGTAATAGCATAATAGAACTTTCCATTTCTCTCCTGGAATATGATTTTACCAGAAATATTGTCTTGCAAATGTCAAACAATTATTGACTATCTTTTCCTTTAATCAAAGTCATTTATGTTCATAGCTCTTAGTGTATTTCAAACTTTCTGGCCATGAGTTCACTGAAAATGTTGGGAAAATTTCCACTGGAAGATTAGAAATGAACTTGACCTCCTGCTCTCAAGTTCATTTCTGGTCCTGGTTTTGATTATACAACTCTATGACCATCTTTCACTGAAGTTCTGGAAATGAAATTCAACTATGTGAAAAGGATCCCAAAGAACCCATTTCTAGCTAAAAGATGATATCAGTAACAAGAGCAAGTGCTAATCACTGTATAACTGGAGCACTGTCATCCCGTTATTCATCTATTTGCTTGATCAGGCACCAGAAACGTCTGCATTCATCCCAGCCCTGAGATTTTAGAAGTCTCTCTTTACTCGTCCTTCCCAACAGTGCCGCATTGGAGGCTCTTTCAGGGTCAGGGGAATGAGACACATCATTGTAACTGTTTTTGGCATATCGAATATGCCACAGGAGATTTTCAGGCTCTGCCCTATGGATGAGATACTCTCCTATGCTTACTGGGTTGTCTGAGAGGGAGAACTAGTGTATGAGGTCAAACAGCCACATATGCGATCACACGCTTCCGGGAGCTTTGTTTTATAGTCTCTGGATCTTGGTTGTTGATAGGATTTCATGGTGCTGGGGGCATTTTGTAGGTGTAACCGCCTAGCTACTGGAAAATGGGGGATCTGGGTGGAAGAGGCCCAGTCCCGATACAAGCAGGCTTGGAGATCTTACCCCCGGGACCCACGTGCCTCGGTTCCTCTGCCAGTTCCTTCATGCATGAGGCTCAACTGAGCTTGTGGAGAGTGGCCTTGAGCATGGCTGTGGCTGGGTACCAGAGGTCTCCGGCTGCCTGGGCTCTGCTTGGGGCGGGGAGGGAAACTCAAGCGGCCCCCCTCCAAGGGGCCCAGTGAAGACAGCCTGGCACGCGGACAGGAGACTCTGCAAGTGCTAATAGAGTGCTAAAATATTGCCTTTGGAACCAAATATGTTTTATGCAAATCAATTTAAAATTGTTCTTAGTATTCTCTTCCCAAGTACCTATGCCTATGGCAATGAGTTGCAAAAATTACACAATAGGCAACTAAATTCAGAATTCTTTCTCACCTATTACAATCAAGGTCTTTTCCTTTCCTTGTTCAAGCACATCATATTTTTTTATATTTGACACTCCTTCCCTTTGATAAATTGGCTTAAATGATTTTCTCATCTTTTAATGACTAGATAACTTAAATTCCTTACTTTTCTGCCTTCTTATCTCAGGAATTTTGCAAGAAAGTTTGATTGGTTTCTGTATTCACTCCAAGCATAATTCCTGTGAAGTAATAGGAAAGTAGAATCTAGGTTGCAAGTGGCTACAATTTCTAGAACATTCTTAAAAGAATCCTCCTTGGTAATTGAAGTTTAAGCAATTAAAATGAATAATTTAAAAATAATTAAACATTTTATAAATAATTAATTCTATAAAATGCATGCATTGAGGTTGCCATGAATTCAACCTAAGAGTCATCTGATTTCAGTAAATTGAAATAGAAGGTATAATTAATCCAAAATATCTCAGTTTGCAATGAAACAACCAATATCATTTTATATTTACATTTGTAGTAGGCTTTATCTATGGATCTTTATTCTCGCATTATGTTTGCCTTAAATTCTTTCTTCAATTTGTTTTGTCTTTTGTATTGTTTCCTTTAGGAGCAATACCCAGTGGTGCTCAGGATTTGCTCCTGGGTTTGTGCTCAGGAATCACTCCTAGTTGCCTTCTTTCTAATTTTTGTTTTTTCCACTGAGTTGTCCATAAGATTTTGTTTCTACCAATACATTTTTCCTTGATGTGTGAATGAGGAAAGGTGTAAAATGTTACTAAGTATACATGAACAAAATAGGGTCAGCAAAACAAGATAGCATTATAGTTAAGCTCTCTTTAGATAGTAGGTGGCTTATTAGTATGTCGCCTTAATATATTTAAATATCATTCATTAAAACTTATGTGCCCCTTCAGAACTAGCTTGCAGCTAAAAAAAAGCTACTAACAACATTACCCGCAATCTATGAATCTAGTTTTTAAGTACGGAGATATTTAGATAGAGCTATTCATTAAAAAGTATGTATAACTAGAAATGATGAAGAAATATATACTACAGAAGTTGGCAAATGCTACGATTTTAGTGGTTTTTATTTTTGGAGAAACTGCTGTCAAGGAAGAATCAGGTTGCCAATATATCATTGATTGCAACTTAATTGTATCAAGCGTATTTGAGTTAAAGAGGTTATAAAATATTTTTTGAATTCTAAAACAAATGAGCAATAATAACTGAAATTAGGAATTTGTTAATGTTTGATATATAAACTTGGTATTCAATACCCATTGTCCTTAACCTATATTTCCCAGCAATAACTGTTGTTTTTATCTGGCTTGAACTTTCCAACTGAGATGTAAATACAACTGAATTATAACCGTCAGTATTTCTTCTCTTCCTACGATGGAAGGGACGCTATGAATGCAAACATTAATAGTTTAGTGTTTTATCTTAACTATCAGATTTCTAATGTAAGAAAAATACTGTTCATTATATAGCTCCTTTGTGTTGATCAATAAATTTCTTAGATATTTGGAGTAGTTCATTTTTAGTTTTAGGTACATTCAATTTAAATGTACTGGGAGGGTAATAGGTTCAAAATGGTCACTAAGGGAATGATTTGAGAAAGCTATCATTGCATCAATACAAAAATGTGTAAAACCTGAATTCAACACACAATACTAACGGAGAAGATTCACTGGAGAAGACTGCCAAAGTTCCAGGGAAAGTCAACACTACGGCAAGTGAGCTTAGAGCTGAATTTAGAGATAAGGAGGGCTTCCCAATGTGGAGAAGAGGACAAGGCGAAGTAGAGACGGAAAGAATAAAGAGACTGGCAGGATGGTTCCAGATTTAACATGCTATCCTTAAAGAGGGTGTAAGTTGGGAGGTGCAGAATGCGAAGATTTAACAGAGGTTTAGTTTTGTGTACGCAGCTTCCACATGGGCGTGTCTGGGAGCCAAAGTGAGCCAGCAGTGTGCGATGGCCTCAAACAGCAGCTGAGAGATAACAACCAAGAGGTCAGCCTCACCCAACACAACTGTGGTAGGGAACAATTTAGAGCTATAAAAACATATCTTGGAGGCTGGAGTGATAGCACAGTGGGTAGGACATTTGCCTTGCACGCAGCCGACACAGATTCAATTCCCAGTATCCCATATGGATATGGGATAGGGCATAGGGCACTGTGCTAATGCCCTTACTACAGATAATCACAGTCATCTGGGGCATGATATTGGCATACGCAAACTGCTCCGTGGCTAGGAATATCAACTGACTGAATAGCTATTACCAGGCACATGTGATCATAACCACAGTTACTACTCAAGTCAACTGGGCTGTGACTCCACATATGCTTTAATTAAAAGACGCAAGCATGCAAGAATATATGGTTATGTAAGTAGAGAAATGGAACTTTTAAGAAAGAATCAGGCGAACATTGTAGAGTTCAAAAATACTACACAAAGGGCTCGAACAATAGTACAGTGAGTAGGGCATTTGCCTTGCACGCGGCTGACCCAGGTTGTATTCCCAGCATCCCATATGGTCCACCGAGCACCGCCAGGAGTCATTCCTGAGTGCAGAGCCAGGAGAAACCCCTGAGCATCGCCAGGTGTGATCCAAAAAGGAAAAAATAAAAATACTATACAGAAATTAAGAGTGCCTTTGATGAATTCCTGAGGATAATGGGCAGGACTAAATAAAGAATGAAAGAAAAGGGGACTAAAAACATAGCAAAACAGAAATTAATATCAAAGAACTGTGAGGCAACTATACAAGTTTCAAAATACATTTAGTATGAATACCAGATAACAACTTGTAGATGACAAATAACAGGCAGATCGGGCAATAGTTTCTGATGTCATGGATGTCTCCCTTCTTGTACAACATAACGGTCCTGCTGGAACTTTGCATTCAGACAGTTAGCATGTGAAGAGTCGAGCCAGTGTATTGATGAGTACTGGCAGCAGATTCTTCAGGTGTTTGGGTCTAACCTTGTCTGGACCAGGTGCTGTATGTTTCTTTACCAATGAAATGGCGTGTCAGATTTTGGAAGGGAGAACATAGGGAATGTCATATGCATCTTGAGGAATTTGGTATGTAGCAGGTGGACCTGGCTATTGAAGAGATCTGAGTAAAAGTAGTGGATTATCTTCTTCATTGCCCTTCTGGAAAATATGATAAATCCATCAGGACATCGAAGGGCAGGCATCTTGGTCTTGTAGTTGGCGAAGGACAGGCGAGCATTGCAAATACTATTGCCTGATTCTGCCACATTGACCAGCACTGCTGTTCTTCTCTGAGATCTTCCTTTATCAATTCTCTGCACAGCTTTGTGAGCTCAGATGTTACCTTGTGATTGCCTGAGGCTCACGTCAAACCATGTTGGAAAATGAGCTAGAGAGTTTCCGAAGACAGGTGTCTGTTTGTGGCTTTCCCATTCTCAGCATTCCTCATGCAGTCATGGAAGTGCTGAACCAGTCCATCGTATTCCTCGTCGATGTTGTCAAGGATGGCATCTTCCCATGTTTCCACAATAGTGCCAAAGCACTCCCAGTTGGTGGTCATTCTGGGAGTTCTCTTGAAATAGCTAAGAGGATGAAGAACCTCCGGCTCCGGGCACATCTCTTTGACTCTACCATTTTTCCTGCACTAACTTAAACCTTAGAGATCTGGGCCCTATGAAAACAGAATGAGAATGCTATTCGGGTATCCCAAGGAAGAATCAAAAGAGCTATGCTTGGAGCATCACGCTTCACTCAAGAGAGAGAAGGAATCTGGAGTTCTGACTTCCATCAATGATCAAGAATCAGCAACGCTGTCTTGTTTGCCAATGCATCGAAACTCAGATGGGCAGACATGTAATGCAATTTAGAGACAACCACTGGACCAGAGCCATTACAGACTGGATTCCACGGTGTCAAAAGATCAAGTGGCCGCCCACCTACGAGATGGTCAGACCTCTTCGTCAAGACCCTGAACAAATGGTTTGAGGCTCTTTATGTTCCTGGAGCAAGCAGATGCCATCGGGCTACACTAGTACGTGACAGGGACGAATGGAGACGTTACTAGCACCTGCTCAAGCAAATTAAAGATCAATAGGATGACAAGTGATCAAGTGATCATCTCTGATCATGATGCCTGGACAATGAAAAGTAATACCAAATGGAAATGGAGAATACCTCAAACAATTGGAAATTAAACAACAAAATTAATAAATAATTTTCTGAATTTAAAAAGGAGACCATTAAAAGACAGAATCTCTGAAAAAATAAAATAGAAAATAATATAGTAAAGAAGTAATTTATAGCCAAAAACAAGAGAACTAGAGAACTTAGCAGTTGGGAAAGTGAAGGAAAGGGGAGTGATGGGAGAGTTTGCGGGATATCCGCAGAGGGAAACAGGCATTCTGGCAATGAACACACGTCGTCTGAGAACAATATATGCATGCAACTCATTAACAGTATTGTAAATTATACTACCTCAATTAGATTGAGAGAAAATTTCTTAAAAATATAAATAGTACCAAACAATATTTTATCTAAAAAAAAAATTTGGGTAGAAAAGTGCAAATTCGTTTTCAACCCCTGATCCGTGTGGGATGGGCACAGAGGCCCAGCTCTGGGCAACAAAGCTGAACGGCTCCAATTCCAACAGGTACAGCCCGCCCCCAAGGGCCTGGGTTCCTCTCTGGGCACGCGCAGCTAGAAACAGCCCCTAGACAGCCGGTTTTCAACCCCTGATCCACGTGGGACGGGCACAGAGGCCCAGCTCTGGGCAACAAAGCTGAACGGCTCCAATTCCAACAGGTACAGCCCGCCCCCAAGGGCCTGGGTTCCTCTCTGGGCACGCGCAGCTAGAAACAGCCCCTAGACAGCCGGTTTTCAACCCCTGATCCTCGTGGGACGGGCACAGAGGCCCAGCTCTGGACAACAAAGCTGAACGGCTCCAATTCCAACAGGTACAGCCCGCCCCCAAGGGCCTGGGTTCCTCTCTGGGCACGCGCAGCTAGAAACAGCCCCTAGACAGCCGGTTTTCAACCCCTGATCCGCGTGGGACAGGCACAGAGGCCCAGCTCTGGGCAACAAAGCTGAACAGCTCCAATTCCAAACAGGAGACCTTCCCAACTCCTCGCCCAGTGCCAGGGACTGTTTCCGGAGCCGCGGCCGCTAACGCGGCCGTGAAATATTTTCCCACTACTTATGCCATAGGAACCATAAGCTAACTTCTTAGATGGAAACTTCTCTATTTTAGCTCAGCCACTAGAAACACAGTTGCCAATAACTCATAAGCCTATCTTAACTCACACTGCATATCAAGCAGAATAGTAACACTGAACGTGAAGGACTAAACCACACCTCTCACAATGGTAAAGCAACGCAAAAGCCCACCAAACATTCATATTGAAGAGTCTAGCCCAGATGACACCAACAGTACTGTAGTGTTAGACAACCTCTCTGACAAGGAATTCAGAAGGGAGCTACTTAGGATGCTTAGGGAATTAAAAGAAACAATGGAAACCAATGCCAATAGAAGACAAGAGGATCTGAAGGCAGAAATGAGGAAAATGCAATCAGAAATGTCAGACCTGAAAAATCTCGTAGGCGAATTGAAAAGCTCAGTGGAAGGCCTCAGCAGCAGAGTAAGAGCGGCTGAGAACAGAATCAGTGAGCTCGAAGATGAACTTCAGAGACTCTCCAGAAAAGAGCAGAAAATGGAAAAGAGACTCACAATTCGGGAACAGATGGCAAGAGAAGATCGTGATGAAGCCAAGAGGGGTAACATAAGAATTATTGGAGTCCCAGAGGGACAGGAAGAAAACCTCGATGAAGAAGAAACTGTCAAAGACATCATTGCTACAACATTTCCAGAGCTGAAGAAAACTTGTGACCACATTCAGGAGGCCCGAAGGGTACCAGCTAGAAGAAATCCGAATAAAAATACCCCAAGACACATTCTGATCAAAATGACCAAAACCTTAGACAGAGACAAAATTCTGAAAGCAGCAAGATCGAAGAGAGAAATCTCTTACAAAGGAGCATCCTTAAAATTCACAGCTTATTTTTCTGATGAAACCCTCATGGCCCGAAAACAGTGGTGGGACATAGTAAAAAAACTCAATGAAATAAATGCCTCCCCCCAAATACTTTTCCCAGCAAGACTCTCATTCATAATAGAAGGAACAACACACAGTTTCACAGACAAACAACAGCTCAGGAACTTCATAGACTCAAAACCATGGTTACAAGAACAACTAAATGGGCTACTTTAAGGCAAGAAAGGCCCCTCAAATACACCAAATTTTAACAGAACAATGGGACAAAACCCCATAACAATAATCTCTCTCAATGTCAATGGGCTAAATGCACCAATTAAAAGACATAGAGTGGCAGGATGGATTAGAAAATTGAACCCAACATTCTGCTGCCTGCAAGAAACGCATCTCAATAGTCAAAGCAAACACAGACTCAGAGTCAAAGGCTGGAAAACAATCCTACAGGCAAACAGCTCCCATAAAAAAGCTGGGGTAGCCATCCTTATATCAGACCACATCGATTTCAGAGTGAGGAAGGTCATAAGAGACAGTGAAGGCCATTTCTTATTGATCAGAGGATCTGTACAACACGAAGAACTTACAATAATAAATGTATATGCACCTAATGAGAGACCAGCAAAGTACTTAAAACAACTACTCATAGATTTGGAAAAAGACATCAATAGCAACACAATACTAGTGGGAGACTTCAACACTGCTTTGTCACCTCTTGATAGATCAACCAGACTCAAGCTTAGCAAGGACATACTTCATTTGAGGGAAACAATGGAAGAAAGGGACTTAGTAGATATATACAGGACACTTCATCCACAAAAAGCTGAATACACATTCTTCTCAAGCGTACATGGAACATTCTCCAAGATAGACCACATGCTGAGCCACAAAACATGCCTCCATAAAATTAAGAAGGTAGAGATTGTATCAACAATCTTCTCAGACCATAATGCACTGAAATTAGAAGTAAATCACACACAAAAACAGAAAACTAAATCAAACACCTGGAAATTAAACAGTGCACTATTGAACAACGAGTGGATTAGGCAGGAAATCAAAGAGGAAATCAAAAGATTCCTAGAAACGAATGAAAATGAGAACACGAGTTACCAAAACTTACGGGACACAGCAAAGGCTGTGTTAAGAGGAAAGTTTATAGCTCTACAAGCATTCCTCAGGAAGGAGGAGCGAGCACACATAAGTAACCTAACCTCACAGCTTAAGAGCTTGGAGAAGGACCAAAAAAAGGAGCACAACCCGAACAGGAGAAAGGAAATAATAAAACTCAGAGCAGAGATTAACGAGATGGAAACCCAAAAAACAATCCGAAAGATCAATGAAACCAAAAGCTGGTTCTTCGAGAAAATTAACAAGATCGATAAGCCTCTAGCAAAACTCACAAAGAAAGGGAGAGAGAAAACCCTAATAAACCGAATCAGAAATGAAAAGGGGGTCATTACAACAGAAACCACAGAAATTCAGAGGATCCTCAGGGAGTACTTTGAGAAGCTTTATGCCACGGAACATCAAAACCTCGAGGAAATGGATAAATTCCTAGACTCCTACAGACTCCCAAGGCTGAACCAAGAAGACCTGGAATACCTGAACAGACCTATCACCATCAAGGAAATTGAAATGGTAATAAAAAGTCTCCCCAAGCACAAAAGTCCTGGCCCGGATTGATTCACTAGTGAATTCTTCCAAATCTTTAAAGAGGACTTACTCCCGATGCTCTTTAAGCTTTTCCATGAAATTGAAATATCAAAAACACTTCCGAACAGCTTCTACGAAGAAAATATCACACTGATACCAAAAGCAGACGGAGATACCACAAAGAAAGAGAATTACAGGCCGATATCCCTGATGAACACAGATGCAAAGATCCTCAACAAACTACTAGCAAATAGAATCCTACTACTCACTCATCAAAAAGATCATACACCATGACCAAGTAGGATTCATCCCAGGGATGCAAGGATGGTTTAACATTCGGAAATCAATCAACATAATCCACCATATCAACAAAAGAAAAGATAAAAAGCATATGATCATATCAATAGATGCAGAGAAAGCATTTGATAAGATCCAGCACCCCTTTATGATGAAAACCCTAGCCAAAATGGGTATAGAGGGGACCTTCCTCAACATAATTAAAGCCATCTACCACAAGCCTACAGCAAGCATCATCCTCAATGGGGAAAAACTGAGAGCCTTCCCTCTAAGATCAGGGACGAGACAGGGATGCCCACTCTCTCCACTGCTGTTCAATATAGTACTGGAAGTACTTGCAATAGCGATTAGGCAGGAAAAAGATACTAAGGGCATTCAGGTAGGAAAGGAAGAAATCAAACTCTCACTATTCGCAGATGATATGATACTCTACTTAGAGAACCCAATAACTTCCACCAAAAAACTCCTAGAAACAATAGACTCGTATAGTAAAGTTGCAGGCTATAAAATCAATACCCAAAAGTCCATGGATTTCCTATACGCAAACAGTGAGAGAGAAGAAAGCAACATGAAAAAAACAATCCGTTGACAATTGTGCCCCAGAAAATCAAGTACCTAGGAATCAGCTTAACTAAGGAAGTAAAGGACCTGTACAAAGAAAACTACAAAACGCTACTTCAGGAAATAAAAGACGACATGAGGAAATGGAAAGATATCCCCTGCTCATGGGTCGGGAGACTTAACATTTTCAAAATGGCAATACTACCGAAAGCATTGTATAAATTCAATGCAATCCCTATAAGGATACCCATGACATTCTTCAAAGAAATGGAGCAAACACTCTTGAAATTTATATGGAACAATAAGCCCCCACGAATAGCTAAAGCAATTCTTGGGAAAAAAGAAAATGGGAGGAATCAACCTCCCGAACTTCAAACTGTACTACAAAGCAGTAATAATTAAAACAGCATGGTACTGGAACAAAGGCAGAACTGCAGACCAATGGAACAGGGTTGAATACACTGACATCTCCCCTCAATCATATGCTCATCTAATCTTTGATAAAGGTGCAAGTAATGTGAAGTGGAGTAAGGAAAGCCTCTTTAATAAATTGTGTTGGCATCACTGGACGGCTACATGCAAAAAAATAGGCTCAGAACTCTGCCTAACACCATGTACAAAAGTAAGATCAAAATGGATTAAAGACCTCAACATCAGACCAGAAACCATAAGGTACATTGAAGATAAAGTTGGCAAAACCCTCCATGACATTGAAGCTAATGGTATCTTCAAAGATGCCACGCCACTGGCCGAGCAAGTGAAAACAGAGATAGATAAATGGGACTCTCTTAAACTAAGAAGCTTCTGCACCTCCAAAGAAACAGTGACCAAAATACAAAGACAGTCTACAGAATGGGAAAGGATATTCACTGAATACACATCTGACAAGGGGTTGATATCCAGGATATACAAAATACTGGTTAAACTCCACAAGAAGAAAACATCCAACCCCATCCAAAAATGGGGCAATGAAATGAACAGAAACTTTCTCAAAGAAGAAATCCGAATGGCAAAAAAGCACATGAGAAAATGCTCTACATCATTAATCATCAGGGAGATGCAGATCAAAACCACAATGAGATACCATCTCACACCTCAGAGACTGGCCCACATTCAAAAGAACAAAAGCAACCGATGCTGGCATGGATGTGGCGAGAAAGGGACACTCCTTCACTGTTGGTGGGAATGTCCACTGGTTCAGCCCTTCTGGAAAACAGTATGGACGATTCTCAAAAAATTAGAAATTGAGCTCCCATTTGACCCAGCAATACCACTCCTGGGAATATATCCCAGAGAGGCAAAAATGTATAGTCGAAGTGACATCTGCACTTGTTTGTTCATTGCAGCACTCTTTACAATAGCCAGAAACTGGAAGAAACCTGAATGCCCAAGAACAGATGACTGGTTAAAGAAACTTTGGTACATCTACACAATGGAGTACTATGTAGCTCTTAGAAAAGATGAAGTCATGAAATTTACATACAAGTGGTACAATATGGAAAGTATCATGCTAAGCGAAATGAGTCAGAAAGAGAGGGATAGACATAGAAAGATTGCATTCATCTGGGGGATATAAAGTAACAAAGTATGAGATTAATACCCAAGAATAGCTGAGATCAGCACCAGGAGGATTACTCCATAACTTAGAGGCCAGCCGGGTATCCTAGAGGAAAGGGCTGTCCAGATAGAGAAGGGAGCACCAAATAAAGGATGTTTGGAGGATCCTCCCAGGAGGGGAGATGCATGTCGAAAGTAGACTATGGACTGAACATGTTTGCCACTCAATGCCTCTTTTGCAGACCACAACACCCAAAAGGAGAGAGAGAACACAGGGGATTGCCCTGCCACAGAGACAGGGGGGATGGGGGGATGGGGGTAGGAGGGATATTATCCATGGTGGTGGAAAATGGGCACTGGTGGAGGGATGGGTATCTGATTATTGTATAATTGAAACCAAAGCACAAAAAATTGTAAATCTACAACTTTAAAAAAAATAAAATAAAATAAAGGGGAAAAAAAAAGAAAAGTGCAAATTCAAAATAAAGGATAGAGAAAAATGTACCATTCAAAAGTGGGATAATGGTATTAATTTCAGATGGAGCAGACTTTAGAACAAGAAAATTTTTCAGTTTGAAAAGGAACATTAGTTCCTTTTGAGATAATTAGTAATGTAATTAGTCAATACTCAAAAAACAAAATAATCTTTGGTGTATATGTTTCTAACAACACAAGATCAAAGTATATGGAACAAAACTATTGATTTCTCCTCTTCTGTAAGAAGGAATAGATGAGTTCACCATTACAATTACAGGCATTCCTCCATCAGAAATGAATAGATTCAGCAGGCAGAAAATAAATAGTTGAACTCAATAATATGAATTAACTAGGTATAATTGACATCCATAGGTTACTTTATCCAACAATAGCATATTATAATTCTTTTCATGCTTCTATGGACATTGACCATAACAGGCTATAAAACCTGAGCAGAAATTATGTAATGTTTACTTTCATGAAAATGATATTAAAATTTTAAAAAGCAATAGAAGCTGGAAAATTTATCAAATACTAATGTAGATATTCTACAAACTATTCACTCGAATCATCCTGAATAGGATTAGCAGAACACTAGATGAAGGACAACCATGTGAACAAGCTGGATTCCGAAAAGGATTCAGTACCATCGACCATATCCACACAATAACCAAGCTCATTGAGGTATCTCGGGAGTTCAAGATGCCGCTCTGTCTAACGTTCATTGATTTAAAGAAGGCCTTTGATTCTGTTGAGACGGAAGCGGTCATAGAAGCCCTAGCCAATCAGGGCGTACAAACTCAATACATCAGGATCCTTCGTGAGCTCTATTGCGGATTCACTACCAAGATCTCACCATTCTACAAAGAAGTAATCATCCATATCAAGAGAGGGGTTCGGCAGGGTGATACCATTTCACCAAAACTCTTCAGTGCCACCCTCGAGAACATCATGCGACGACTAGAATGGGAAAACATGGGAGTGAAGATAGATGGTCGGCAACTACACCACCTCCGCTTTGCTGATGACATCGTTCTAATAACACCAAACATCAGCCAAGCGGCACAAATGCTTGCGGACTTTGACCGTGAGTGTGGAAAGGTCGGACTACAGCTGAATCTTACGAAGACAATGTTTATGAGAAACAGCCTTGTTCCTGACGCTCCATTCGCTCTCAGCGGAACCACCATCTCCGAATGCAACAGTTATATATACTTAGGTCGAGAAATCAACATGATGAATGACCTGGCACCTGAGTTACGCAGGAGGAAGAGAGCGGCTTGGAATGCCTTCAAGAGCATTGAAGAAATAAATAAAAGGACAAAGAACCTCCAACTACGAGCACATCTCTTTGATTCCACTATTCTTCCTGCATTAACATATGCCTCAGAGACCTGGACCCTACGAAAACAGGATGAGAACACTATTCGGGTCTCTCAAAGAGGAATCGAAAGAACTATGCTTGGAATATCACGATTCACTCAAATGAGAGATAGAATCCGGAGTTCTGATCTTCGTCAACGCTCAAGAATCAGAGACGCTGTCTCATTTGCCAAGACATCAAAAATCAGATGGGCTGGACATGTAATGAGGTTTACAGACAACCGCTGGACTAGAGCCATTACTGATTGGATTCCACGAGACATCAAAAGATCACGTGGACGGCCACCTATAAAATGGTCAGACTTCTTCGTCAAGACCCTAAATGATCGGTTTGAGGCTCTACATGTTCCTAAAACGAACAGATACCATTGGGCTACGCTAGCACACAACCGGGATGAATGGAGACGTTACTGGCACCCGCTCGAATAAATCGATGAATAACGGGGATTAAGTGATTAAGTGAATGTAGATATTAAGCTGCACACTTCTAAATAGACATTGATCAAATAAAGATACATTTTTAAAGTTTGGTTTTTTTAAGGAAGCAAAATAATTTTTATTTAAAGAAATTCAGTTGGAGAAGTGTAAGAGGACAGAGAGAAATATATGGTCAAGAGACAAAATATATTTCTCCAGAGTGGAAGAAGCCAAGAAATGTTTTTAAATATTTTAACTAAACTAAAATGGAAATACATCTCAACGATTCTGTGTGATAGAAAGTAGTGTTTAGGAAGAAAATTTTAGTCTTGCATACATTAATAAGGAATAAAGATATGAAATCAAGAACAGTAGCAGGAAGGCTGGACCAAGATAACTTAAAAAGGAGGTTCTGAGAGACTTACAATAGTATCAATACAGATAACATATGAAATGGAATTAAATACAGCATCTTGCCAGAGTCTTCACTGAGAAAAAACATTGGAGAACATAGCCATCATCTCCAGATTTGTCCCTGTAGAACACAGAAGTATGGACCATTTCAGAACTCAGAGATGCTTTGGGAAAGACAGAGCAGAGATTAAAAGAGAAAAGGAAGTGCAAGCCAACACCAGAATTAAAATGCTAACTGAAGTGACATGGGGGATTGCAAGTGAAAGATCACTGAGTGGAAAGATTTTAGAAAGGTTCAGCTTCTTGTTTCACTCACAGAGAGGAAAAGAGACTGGGAACTAGTCAAACCCAGCACAGACAGTGTGTGATAGTTCAGGCCATGATTGGGAGCGGCCCTCTTCAAGGGCACTGCACTGCACTGCACTGCACTGTCCTCCCGTTGTTCATCGATTTGCTCGAGCGGGCCCAGTAACATCCCCATCATTGTGAGACTTGTTGTTACTGTGTTTGGCATATCGAATATGATCTGATAGAGGGCAGTGATTCAAAAATTCAAATGGTATTCAGAGGATATTATGAACAACTTCAAGACACTAAGCTGGAGAACTACAAAGGAATGAATATTTTGGATCCTACAATCTCTCAAAACTAAATAAAGAGAAGTACAAAACTTGAACAAACCAAGCATGCATAAAGAAATTGAATTTTAAAATCTCCCCAAGAGCAGAAGACCAGGTTCAGACAAATTTACTAGGTAAGTCTATCACTCCTTCAAAGAAACAACCTATACTCGTCAAGCTCTTACAAAATGTTGAAGACATAAAAATCCTTCCTAATAACTCTTGTGAAGCCAAGATTATTTTAATGCAAAATCAGACAGAGATATTGTTTTTAAAAAATAAAATTATAAGCTAGCATTCCTCATGGGAGCTAATGTAAAAATTCTCAATAAAATCTTAGCAAACAATTCAAAAATCTATCAAAATATTCATAATCCATGATAAAGGAACTCATTCCAGGGATACAAGGAGGGGGTTCCTGTTATGCAAATCAATTAATGTAAAAACCATTTGAACAAATGGAAAGATAAAATTAATATTGCCTATATGTAGAAAAAGAAAGTAATATCTCAAAAACAACCAAGTTGGAGGGTTGACATACAGATCACAGCTTACCTGGGCATAGGGTGGGTAGGAGGGGGTCCTTGGGATATTGGCAGGGGAAGTGGAACTCCAGTAGTGGGTAAGGTAATGAAGTGATGTATACATGAAAGACAGAGAAAGAAAGAAAATAAGGAGCGAAATAAAGAGAGGCAGATTAGAGGTAACAGTCAGGTTCAGGGTGACAGGCACATCGGTAGTATAGATGTGTGTATTTCTAAACAGCTAAACTCCAAAGCCAACAACACTAAAAGCATGGGATCCATTCTAAAACAACCAAACTCAAAAAGGGATCCTCCCAGGGTAGGAGAAGCATGCTGAAAGTAGACTATAGACCAAACATGATTACCACTCAATGCCTCTCTTGCAAACCACAGGATCCAAAAGGAGAGAGAGAGAACAAGGGGGATGCCCTGCCACAGAGGCAGGGTGGGATGGAGGGGATGGGGGGTGGGAGGGATGCTGGGACCCATGGTGGTGGAGGATGGGTGCTGGTGGAGGGATGGGTACTTGATCGTTGTATAACTGAAACCCAAGCACAAAAATTTGTAAGCCTATAACTGTACCTCATGGTTTTTCACTAATAAAAATAAATAAATAAATAAATAAATAAAATTTTAAAAAATGTGCCTGTAAGCAGTCATGATGGGAAATAGGAGGGAATCTGGGGACATTGCTGAAGTTGAACTGGTGGAAGGATTGGTGCTGGAATATTCTATATGTGAAACTCAAGTGTGAATAACTTTGTAAATTCTAAATAAAAATCATTTTGAAAAAAATATTATAAATCAAAGTACTCCAAAGTAAAAAAAGTTTAAATGTAAAAAGAAAAATACAGGTTTCCAGTGGAAAATATGTTAAACTGTCACTATTTACAGATATATATATATATATACATAGAGGACCCTGGACTCCACTAAAAACCGATTAGAAGTAGGTTTTAGAAGCACTAAAGTATAAGAGTTACAAAATTGGTAAACAAAATACTGTTACATTTCTATATGCAAACAAGATTTTTTTTAACATTTTAAAAAGTGTTCAAAATTATCAAGTACCTAGGAAATCACTTTAAAAAGGAAGTGGAAGACTTAAACATTATAACAAAATGTGTAATAAGCCAGTATTTCTCATGGGCATTAATATAAAAATTCTCAACGAAAGACAAAAGAGAAATAGAAGACAAGGAAATGCAAAAATATTTTATATTCATGAACGGAAGAATTGTCAAATGACTGTATAACCCCAAGAAATATATTGATTCAGCCCAATACTCATCGAAATTCCAACAGAGGGGACAGAGTGATAGTACAGCAAGTAGGGCAGGATATTTGCCTGCATGCAGCCAGCCTGGTTTTGATCCTTGGCTCCCCATGTGGTTCCCTGAGCCTTCCAGAGTGGTTCCTGGATTTAAGCTAGGAGTAAGCTCTGAGCATAGCTGGTGTAGCAAAAAAAAAATTTTTTTTAAAATAATAATAAAGTTGGAGAAAAGAGATGAACTTTAAAATAACATGCAGACAGTCAATATGCATATCAAATTGTTAATAATTTATCAGCGAAATGCAAATTAAGATGACAGTTACATTTATCACAACTTGAATTTGTGATTATTAATGGTACAGGTTTAGAAGTCTGGTTTCTTGAGAACAGTAATATATGAAAAATGAAAAATATTAGGCAAATATTGTTGGTAAGGATGTTGTTAATAAAAATAAAATCCCTTGTTAACAACTTTTGGTGGGAACCCTCGTTCAATTTTTATTGAACCATGTAGGCCAACCTCAATGGAAAAAATTTTTTACTTTTTTGGGGAATGGGTCTTAACCAAGTCATCTCAGTAGATGGATCATAAGCAAGTAGTCTTAGTACTCAGAGGCTAAGTACTGGCTCTGGCTCTGGACCCATCTCTGGTTCGGTGCTCAGAGATTATTCCTTCACTCCTGACAAAGTCCCAGGGACATATATGATGCTGGGGATAGAATCTGGGTTAACTGTGTGCAAGGCATATTGTACCTATCTGCTGTACTATCTCTCCAGCCCTGGTTCATCCTTTAGGGAAAACAATCTGAAATTACTCAAAAAAATTAAAAATTGAGCTACCACATCACTCAGTTACTCAATTCCTTAGCATCTATCATTAGACCACAGAAACATTAACTTGAAAAGAAAGGTCAATATCTATGCTCACTGCAGCATTATTTACAATAGTTAATATCTGGAAATAACCCAAGTACCAATAACAGATGAGAGGATAAAGATGTTGTATACAGCCTTGTGCACAGAGATAGCACTGCACCGCACTGTCCTCCTGTTGTTCATCGACTGACTCAAGCGGGCCCAGTAACGTTTCCATTGCAAAACTTGTTGTTACTGTGTTTGGCATATTGAATACGTCACAGGTAGCTTGCCAGGCTTTGCCGTGTGGGCGAGATACTCTCGGTAGCTTGCCGGGCTCTCCAAGAGGGGCGGAGGAATTGAACACAGGTCGGCCCAGTCGGCCATGTGCAAGGTAAATGACCTACCTGCTACACGGGGACATATATAACATCTTTATCCTCTAACCTAGATGTGTGCACTGTGAATCTAGACCTGTACCCTCCCCAACATGAAAGCCCACGCACCCACACAAAGGTAAGCACTGGGAAACCATCCTGCAGCACTGCACCAACAAAAACCACCTCTATGCCAGGCACAGGCCCCAATGCTCTTCCCTCCAATTTCTAATCCAGGTGCTTACACTACAGAACCCAGACCTGCACCCTCCGGAGTCTCAAAGCTGTGCACTCACACATAGGGAAGCCTAAGGACATGATGCTGCAGTGTTGCACCATCAGAGACTACCCTTATGCCAGGCACTGGCCTGTTTGTGTCACTCTAACCTCTAACCCCCAAACCCTGCTGACAAACTAGTGTGTCCACGCAAAGAAATGACTATATATATGTATGCATATATATGTATATATATATATCTTAATATCTTATATTGGGGTCAGATGGGGAGGGTTATTCCTACTTCATAGACTCAACGCTGACTTAATTGTCAGTGAACAAGAGAAGAACTGGCTGACAATTCGTGGGGGTGGGGGTCAAACTCAACATTGCATGAGAAAGAAAATAACCTGAACAGCAGATGTAATACTGGTGCCTCCTGGTATTAGCGACCTAACAGATCTGTTCTTAAGTAACTGGGAATCTAAACCTCCACTATTGACACCCACAGAACTCAAACCATAGGGAAACCCAGGAACTGAAGTCAGATAGAGACAGAAACCCAGGCAAGTCCCCAAGCCCATTAAACTTCTTGAGCCTGGTTGTTGAGGACCTAAAATCAACACTCACGCTACTGGCAACAGGGATTAAGCAAGCATGGACCAGTTAAATTAAGCAAGTACTAGATGAGAAATTCAACCAACTCGAAGAAGAAAGTTTTCAGAAAATGAGATATTCCATACAAATGAAAATGAATGTACTAAAGAACACACTGCAAGCCACAGTAACTGAATCTCACTGTCACTGTCACTGTCCTCCCATTGTTCATCGATTTGCTCGAGCGGGCCCAGTAACATTGTGAAATTTGTTACTGTGTTTGGCATATCGAATGCATCATGGGTAGATTGTCAGGCTTTGCCGTTCGAGCGAGAAACTCTCGGTAGCTTGCCTGGCTCTTTGAGATGGGGGGAGGAATCAAACTAGGGTCGATCAGGTTGGCCGCATGCTAGGCAAACGTCCTACCAGCTCTCAGGGGGATAAAAGTTTAGATGAACTTGAGGACAAAATACAGGTCAGCATTAATAAGAAGTCAAAAATGAGGAAAAAAGAGACAAAAGAGTAGAAGAAAATGTCAGGTGCTTAATGTATCATAAACACAATGCCCAATGAGAGAGAGAGAGAGAGAGAGAGAGAGAGAGAGAGAGAGAGAGAGAGAAGAAAAGTGCCTGCTATAGAAGCTGACTGGTGAGGGTAATAGTTGAGGCTGGTGGGAGGGAAATTGGACATTGGTGCTAGGAAAATTATGCTGGTTGGAGGGATGGGTGTTGGAACGCTTTTATGACTGAAACCCAATCATGAAAAGTTTTGTAATGGTCTCTTTTACTCAATAATTTTTTTTAAAATTCAAATGCACTTTCTTCCATAGTGTACATGGAACATTCTCCAGAATAGATCACAACTTAGGACATAAGTCTAACTTACATAAATTCACAAACATAAAAATTATAACAAGCATCCTGTCAGCCTACAATGCCACAGGAGAGAAATTAGCCATATAAAAGAAGGGGAGAATCTTTACCACCTGGAAACTAAAAAACATGCTGCCACATAACATATGGATTGAAGAAGAAATCAAGGAAGAAATAAAAAGATTCCTTGAGACTAGTGATATTGAAGAAACAAGTTACCAAAATCTATCGGACACAGCAAAGGGAGTACTTAGGGGGACACTCATAGGAATACGGGCCCATAAGAGGAAAGAAGAAAAAGATAAAATCAACAACCTAAATGTACACCTTAAATATCTGGAGAACCAACAGCAAATGAATACAAAAAGTAGTAAAGAAAAGAAATAATAAAAACTCAGAGCAGAAATAAACAACATAGAGATTTAAAAGCAATACGAAATATTAATGAAACCAGGACCAGGTTCTTCAGAAGAATAAACAAGATATTGACCACTGGCTATATTCATGAACAACGGGGTGACAGTGACAGTATATGAGGAAAATCACTTCACTTAATCACTTAACTTCCCGTTAGTCGTCGATTTGCTCGAGCGGGTGCCAGTAACGTCTCCATTTGTCCCTGTCGCGTGCTAGTGTAGCCAAATGGCATCTGTTCGCTCCGGGAACATGAAGAGCCTCAAACCGATCGATCATGATCTTGACGAAGAAGTCTGACCATCTGGTAGGTGGGCGGCCACACGGTCTCTTGACATCCCGTGGAATCCAATCAGTAACAGCTCTAGTCCAGCGGTCATCTTTAAATCTCATTACGTGACCAGCCCATCTGATTTTCGACACCTTGGCAAATGAGACAGCGTCCCTGATCCTTGATCGTCCACAGATGTCAGAACTCCGGATTCTTTCTCTCATTTGAGTGAAACGTGATATTCCAAGCATAGCTCTTTCTATTCTTCTTTGGGAGACCTGAATAGCGTTCTCATCTTGTTTGCGTAGGGCCCAGGTCTCTGAGGCATATGTTAATGCAGGAAGAACAGTGGAATCAAAGAGATGTGCCCGGAGCCGGAGGTTCTTCATCCTCTTAGCTATTTCTTTGACATTCTTGAAGGCATTCCAAGCCGCTCTTTTCCTCCTGCGCAGCTCAGGTGCCAGGTCATTTGTCATGTTGACCTCTCGACCTAGGTACACATAGTTGTTGCATTCGGAGATGGTCGTTCCATTGAGAGCGAATGGAGCGTCAGGAACAAGGCTGTTTCTCATAAACATTGTCTTCGTAAGATTCAGCTGTAGTCCTACCTTTCCACACTCACGGTCAAAGTCGGCCAGCATTTGTGCCGCTTGGCTGATGTTTGGTGTTATTAAAACAATGTCATCAGCAAAGCGGAGGCGGTGTAGTTGCCGGCCATCTATCTTCACTCCCATTCCTTCCCATTCCAGTCGTCGCATGATGTTCTCGAGGGTGGCACTGAAGAGTTTTGGTGAAATGGTATCACCCTGCCGCACCCCTCTGTTGACATCAACGATCACTTCTTTGTAGAATGGTGAGATCCTGGTAGTGAATCCGCAATACAGCTCACGGAGGATCCTGATGTATTGGGCTTGAATGCCCTGATTGTCTAGGGCTTCAATGACCGCTTTCGTCTCAACAGAATCAAAGGCCTTCTTTAAATCAATGAACGTTAAACAGAGCGGCATCTTGAATTCCCGAGAAACCTCAATGAGCTTGGTTATCGTGTGGATATGGTCGATGGTGCTGAATCCTTTGCGGAACCCGGCTTGCTCGCATGGTTGTCCTTCATCTAGTGTTCTGCCAATCCTATTTAGGATGACTCGAGTGAACAACTTGTAGATGACAGACAATAGGCAGAATGGGCGATAGTTGCCAATGTCATGGATGTCTCCCTTCTTGAACAGTAGTACGGTCCTGCTGGTTTTCCATTGGGACGGAACCTTGTATTCAGACAGGTAGCGAGTGAAGAGCCGAGCCAGTGTATTGATGAGTACTGACGGCAGGTTCTTCAGGTGTTCAGGTCTGACCTTGTCTGGGCTGGGTGCTGTTTGTTTCTTTACCGACGAAATGGCGTGTCGGATTTTGGAAGGGAGAACGTTGGGAACGACATATCCATCCTGTGGAATTTGGTATGTCGGCAAGTGGACATGGCTATCGAAGAGGTTTGAGTAGAAGTCATGGATAATCTTCTCCATTGCCGTTCTGGAGGATGTGATGGATCCATCAGGACGTCGGAGGGCAGTCATCTTGGTCTTAAAGTTGGTGAAGGACAGGCGGCCGTTACGAATACTTTTTCCCAGCTTCTGCCGCATCTACCAGTACTTCTGCTCTTCTCTCTTTGAGGTCTTCCTTGATCGCATCTCTGCACTGCTTTGCGAGCTCGGACATTAGCTTGCGGTTGCCTGAGGCATGCGCCAAACCACGCTGGTGAATTAGCTCAAGAGTTTTCGAAGATAGGCGATTTTTTGTGGCTATCTCTCTCTTGGCGTTCCTCGCACATTCATGGAGGTGCTGAACCAGTCTATCGTATTCCTCGTCAATGTTGTCAACAATGGCCTCTTCCCATGTTGCCGCAATAGTACCAAAGAGTTCCCAGTTGGTGGTCATTCTGGGAGTTCTCTTTTTGAACTTTGCAGCCCTTTCTCCCCGCTCTGTGACACTACTTCCACTACCCAGCCGTCGCCACACTCCAGGACGCTTTCCGGACCCGCGTGGCAGCTCCGGCCGAGACCCACGCACGACTGAGGACCCATGGAACAAGATAAGCAGAACTCTCTGAGACCTTGGACTCCAGGCTCGGCGGACCCAGGGACAGAGCTTCTCTGCTTGCTCCCACCACCTCAGGTGACAAAGGGATTCTAATCAGGAGCCCCACCCTACCCTGCCCTGTCTGCTTCCATCAACCACCCAGGGATCGAATTGTGCACAGGAGACCCACCCTACCCAGATAAATACCCCACTGGCAGACTTCCACTCTCGACACTACTTCCACTACCCAGCCGTTGCCACACTCCAGGACGCTTTCCAGACCCGCGCGGCCGACACATCATAAGACACTAAATACCCATCTTCTGGAATTGTCGTACCATATTTGATAGGGTTCAAATATGGTAACACCTACAAGGGTGATTAGAGGTCACCCCAAAAGCCTCTATCCCTCTCGGAAAGACTGGCAAGCTACCAAGAGTATTCCGCCCGCACGGAAGAGCCTGGCAAGCTATCCACTGTGTATTCGATATGCCAAAACCAGTAACTACAACTGGTCTCATTCACCTGACCCTGAAAAGGATGAGGAAAATAAGTGTTAAAAATTAATCAGATCAGAAATGAAAGGGGATGAATTACAACATAATTTCCAGAAATATAGTGTAATATATATAGCTATCAGAAAAAAAAACCTTACTCAAGATTTTGCTACATTGTCGTTAGAAATAGAGAATATTGTTTTAAGCAAAGTAAGCCAGACTGAGAAAGACAAAAGAAAAATTATCTTACTAATGTCTGTATATGTAAAAAAATTAAGTTATGGATAGTATCAAATGATAACAAGCCCTTGGCATTTATATAAATAAAATAACCAAATGACGAAGGGAGGGGATTTCGGGAAAGAATTAAAAAAATACGATATCATGATCACAATAATATAGTACCTAGTCTTGTACTTCCAAAATTATTTTGGAGGACCACCTAGTCTTTGTCCCTGGAACTTCTCATAATCCTACTCTAGATTCTTCCTCCCTCTTTGACTTTTCTTCCCAGTCTATGTTTCAACCTACAGCCAAAAATTTTGAAAGTTCTATCTTTTCATTTTTTTCAAGTCTCATTTCCTTTTACTTGATCATCAAATCATAGTTTCTGACTTTAATCAATATGTAATACCAAATTTTTGCTAGCATTCTGAAATCTTGCCCCAAATCCCTACATTTACGTCTTTAACCTCTTATTGCTATAGTGCCTATATTCTAGAGTTAGATTATAAACATTAGTTAGATTATACACATTTAAATCAAAACATATTCTAAGCTTAACTCTTTGATGCACTAAAAAAAAGCACTGCTCCAATATTCTAATTGTCTAAACTGTGGATCGGGAGAGCCTGGCTAGCTACCTGTAGTGTATTCGATATGCCAAAAACAGTAACAATAACAGGTCTCATTCCCCAGACCCTTAAAGAGCTTCCAATTTTGGGGGAAAATGAGTAAGGAGAAGCTGCTAAACATCTCAGGGCTGGGACCAATAGAGACATTACTGGCACCCACTCGAGTAAAGCTATGAACAATGGGATGACAGTGATAATGTTGATTGATTAAAAGAATCATTGAAAAGTCTGCGGATCCAGTGCAACCTCTTTTTAAATTAATGTTACAAATGAATACTTACCAACGTGGACAATATTCCCACCAGATTGTTAATTTTAAAAATAATTTTAAAAACAATATGTATACTATGCTTTATTTGCAGAACAAATTTCATCATATCTCTAACCTGAATAACTAGAAATGGTTTAATAATCTAAAAGATAAATCTTGCCCCTCACACCAAAATAAAGCTCTCATGATTAAGATCCTGTTTCTCTAACGTCCTTTTAATATACATGAACACATGGACACATGCACTTTTCATTACTGAAACACTACCAGCTATCCCATGGTATTTCATGCTTCCATATATTTGCATTTTCCATCTTTTCCCTAAGAATAGCTTTTTCCTTTTATCATTTTTAAAGCCTTTCTCAGGCCCATCTACTCCAGCAAGTTTTACCTGACTTTTTTTCCCTCCCAATAAGATTAATAAACAGTTTCTTACATATTTTTCTGTACCTTGTCTTGATTGCAATTATTGTATTATGATGTACTATTTTTTAAATATTTAATTAATAGAGTGGGTTTTAGACAATGGGGAGCAACCAGATTCACCTTTTTTAACCTCTCATTGCTTATCTTTACTTCTCTATTATTTGTCAGAATATTAATATTTGTGAAACAGAAATTAGAATGCATATGAGAGCACTAATATGTAAGATTTTATTAGTTTGTATAATAAAGTTTTGTATATTAGTGCTCTGAAATGAAATAATATTGCTATCTTCATAATACAATAGTGCTATAATATACTTGCATTTTAAGTCAGCATTATAAGGAACAAATCCTTCAATTCTTACCTAGACCAATATAATCTGCTATCAAAATCTTGATTCTAATAGTTAAATAAGCAAGATAATCTTAGACCTGGTGCCTTCATATAAAATTACAATATAAAAGGGAATGTCTTTATTCTCTTGTTTATAAAAATTTCATAAATGTCAACCAGAGGATTTATTGGGAATAATTTGGTCCAGAGTTTCCATGATCTTTACTTTTATATCTTACATGACAAGTTTATCAAAGCCTAATCAATGATGATTGCAAATTATATTAAATTATATTAATGACAACAAGTCAGCCTAACTGACTTATACCCCCAGCTGCATAATACAAGATTTCATCTCTCTCTCCAATTCTGACTTGGAATTCCTAGGAAGTTGTTCACATGTACTACATAAAAAGATAGAGTTAGAATATCTTGATAAAAAGAGGTGATTTTTTGTCATCACCAAGACCAAAAGGAAAAATACCAGCATGTCAAAAAATACCCACAAAAATATTTTGTGTTATTTAATATTATCATACACATGGGTTTGTGTATACTCTATGCAGAGATATACCTATGAAATATTTTATGCTTAAGGTCCAATAGTCTGGAGTGGAGCAACTCTGAATTCAACCCTTGTTCAAATCCTCAGCATTATATGTGTTTCCCTGGGGACCTCTGGGGTTACTCCCAAACACAGAACCAGAATAGCACAGCGGGTAGGGCATTTGTCTTGCACGCACATGACCGGGATTTGATTCCCAGCATCCTATATGGTCCCCCGTGCACCACCACAAGTAATTCCTGAGTGAATGAGCCAGGAGTAACCCTTGTGCATTGCCACGCGTGACCCAACAAACTGTCCTCCCGTTGTTCATCGATTTTCTCGAGCAGGCCCAGTAATGTCTCCATTGTGAGACTTGTTGTTAGTGTGTTTGGCATATCAAATACATCACGGGTAGCTTGTCAGGCTCTGTTGTGTGGGTGAAATACTCTCAGTAGCTTGCCGGGCTCTCCTAGGGGGGCAGAGGAATCGAACCAGGCTCGGTCGGGCCAGCGGCTTGCAGAAAAAAAACCCTACTGCTGTGCTATCACTCCAGCCCAACAAACAAACAAACAAGATACAACTTAATAAAATCTGGAGTTTTTATGAAAATTTTACATGCAAAATTCAAATTCAAATACCTACTCAGGAACTAGCCATATTAACACTAGAATCTAGTGTCTGGTTTTTAAGGTCTTCCTCATGTCCTAAAGCTTAATGATGTTTAAATATTGCTTATAATTGACACAAAGTTCTTCCCAATTATTTTGCCCCCAAAAGTTCAATAATATGATTATAATATTAATAATATAATAAATGATCAATGAATAAGTTGTCTTTTGCTTTTAACATGCATACCATTTTAATTCTCAAGCCTGTGGTTTTTCTTACACTGTGCACCATACTTGTGACCCTCTGTTTTTCCTCCTTTAAACCCATCCTCCTTTTTTTTTTGCATTTGTTATTTTAGATCCAGTCTTGAGAAACTTTAGAAAACTTAGTATTGTTGTTTGCATGTGTTGGATAAACTTTAAAATAGTGGAAATGCTCCTAAATGTTAATTAAACAGACTTTATGATTCCAATCTATAAATTAAAAACTACAAAATGAGCTTCGGGAAAGCAATTGCAGGATAAAAATAAGGATTCCTATTTATTTTATATTTCCTGATAAATTCAGTAATAAAATTATCAAGAAAGTTGACTGAAGATAAATACCTATATCTTTTAGGAAAGAAAGTTCAGCTAAAGAAATAGATATACACATGGTGTGAGAATAATGCACATGCATATGCATTTTTCCACAGAATATTCAGAGAAAAGGTTAAATGTAATAAAAATTCATTACAACTATCTTGCTACTTATAACTGGCTCAACATAAGGAAGAAGAAATAGAAGTAGAACATGAGAGTCTTGTCCTTGGAGATCATTCACTTCTTATTAAGAAGCAAAAACAATTCTTTGCACAGTACGCAAATTATTATATTTAACTGTAGAGGCTAGTTGTGCAACATACTTTTAAGATGTAGGAAATGTCTCCTTGGAGAATGAGGGGATCAAAATATTTATCATCTAAGTTCTGATCATTTTGATAAAATGGTGAGGGTTCTTTCTTGTTTTTTGTTTTTAATTTTATTAAATCACCTTGAGATAGTTACAGGCTTTCATGTTTGGGTTACAATCACACAATGATCAAACACTCAGCCCTCCACCAGTACACTTTCTCTACCACTAATATCTTTCACTGATGAAATAGTGAGAGACAACTGTTTATCACACTATGACAGCGTACATACACCAAGAGTGGGAAAACCTGCGTATATGGTCACCCCACAAACGGAGCCAAGAGTGTGTGATTCGCAGCACCAAACTCTTCCTGTGATTTTTTTCTTTTTGTTTGCTTGTTTCCTTTTTGCACCACGCCTGTTGATGCTCAGGGCTTACTCCTGGCTCTGTGCTTAGAGATTACTTCTTGGCAGGTTTAGAGGGAATGTAGAGAATTGAATGTATGGGATGTACGAAGTGAACCTGGGTTGGCCAAGTGCAAGGCAAACGGCCTCCCCACTGTACTGTCACCCTGCCCCCCCTTTCTGGTTTTCTTTTAAGAACTGTTGTTACGTTGTTTTATACTCCACAGATGAGTGCAGTCCTCCTATGTCTGTCCCTCTCTTTCTGACTCATTTCAGTCAGCATGATACTCTCCATGTCTATCCATTTATAAGCAAAATACTTTCATGACTTCATCTCTCTGTGTGCAGAAAGTAGATAAAAGACCAAACATGATAACCTTTCAGTGTCTGTATTGCAAACCACAATGCCCAAAAGTACAGAGAGATTATGGGGAATCATGTCTGCCTTGAAGGCAGGATAAGGGTGGGAAAGGGATACCGGGGATATTAGTGGTAGAGAAAGTGTACTGGTGGAGGACTGAGTGTTTGATCATTGTGTGATTGTAACCCAAACATGAAAGCCTGTAACTATCTCACAGTGATTTAATAAAATTAAAAACAAAAAACAAGAAAGAACTGTTGTTACACACATAACCTCAAGGTATTTATGCATGGGAGCAGCCTAAACTGGAGAAGGTGAGGAAGGGAGATTGGCGGGAGTATAGAATGCCTTGGTTTTGCTCTTCCATTCTCTCCTTCTTACTGATCATTTTCATTTTTAGTATCTTCATCCCTGCATATCTATGATTGTGCATTGTGCACATTTCGGCCAGGAATTTTGGCTTGTGTCATCTCAGCTGAGTCTAAAAATCAACTGCTTTTCCTCATTCAAGCAGAAAAAAAGGATCAATGTCACTTAGTCCTGCTGCTTCATTGGGAAACAGGAGCAAATTAATTCCTCTTCAAACTGAGCTGAATGAGACTGTGACACTTTCCCAAAATTAGCAAGTGTGTAGCACCTTATTTCAGCTTCTTGATTATAGAAGCTCTGTGATCAAAGCCTATGAATCCTTCCTGCCTTATGACCTCCATTATCTGTTACAGTACACTTCATAACCAAGTATCAGTACTTTTTCATTAATAAGTGAACTAACTTGTTAATAGTTATGGCTACAGAAGAATGTAAATATGGGAACAACTATTAATTCCCTTGACTTCAGATAAATGTTCCAAACACATGGTAGTCTTAGCTTATATGTCATAGCTATATTTATATATTTAGTATAATTATATTATATTTAGTATAATTTTTCCTGGAGATTTTGTGTCGTATCTAGAATTTCATTTTAAGTGCAATAGCACATCTGTGCACCTCCCTTCATTTAATGAGATAATCAAAAGGTATTTGCTGACCACTATGTGCCAGTTACTATTCTACATGCTTGAAGATTTAACGATGAAGAAAATCTTCGAAATTCTCTTACCTTTCCTGTTCCTTTTCATTATTCATCCGCTTCCTATCTTATAGCAGGTGCCTGTGCCATGCAAGTCTCTGGTGAATTTATAATGATGAGTAAGATGTAATCCTCACCTTAAACAAAATTATGCTTTAACAGAGATGCCTTTAAAGAATACCTATAGTTACTCAAGGGACAGTTAAAGGGCTCTAAGAAAAGATTACATGCAGAAGTGTTATTGTAAGGTGAAAGCCAAAAACATTTAAGTATTAGGGTTAAAAAAGACTGCACCAAGCGTTGCCAATCTCACTGTAGATTCACAAATCTTTACTGCTTGCTCTACAGCTCTGTGCATTTTAAGTGTATGTGCAATGCCATTTAATACCTTGACCTAAAAAGATGACTACCATGTCATTGAGAAAAACATTTTGAGAAAGAGCTTTATTGATAACTACTTATTGCTAGATGCTGTTGCCTTGAAAAAGTGGAATGGAGGGTCAATGTGCTTGAATGAACGAAGGTATGGAAAAACGGAGAGATATTGCGTTCTGTAATAATGCAATACCTGAGGTCCAGTAAAGGTAGATTCACAGTGTATAAGGGTTGATGGTCAGAATACAAGTGAAATATGGTAGAAATCGAGAATTAAAAGATGTCATAAAAGAGAGCATGGACTATTTAAGGGGTCTAGAAAGTAAATTTGAATATGTCATACTTTCTAATAATCACATTGAATATGTATCATTCATAAATATCATTAAATAGTATTACTACTTTTGTGTTGTTTTACACTATTATTGCTGGAGCGATAGCACAGCGGTAGGGCATTTGCCTTGCACGCAGCCAACATGGCCGACCTGAGTTGGATTCCTCCGCCCCTCTCAGAGAGCCCAGCAAGCTAACGAGAGTACCTCGCCTACACGGCAGAGCCTGGCAAGCTCCCCGTGATGTATTCGATATGCCAAACACAGTAACAACAAAGTCTCCAATGGAGACGTTACTGAGCCCGCTCGAGCAAATTGATGATCAACGGGAGGGCCTTTACTTTACTTTACTTTACTTTACTTTACTTTACTTTACTTTGCACTATTATTACAATACTGTTAATTATACTTTAAATGTATACATAATTCCAACATCCTACACATAACCAGAGCCCATTTTCCTCTAACCAAATGTTCCAAGAACCCCTGCTAGGTGGATAGTCATGTTAATTCAATTTCTTTTTTTGTTTATTCGAATTTTTTAAATGTTATTAAAGTACCATGATTTATAAACTTACTCTTAGTCCAGTTTTAGACATACATTATACATATAATATACAATCCTACCAAGCCTACCCTCTTGACAGGCACCTTTCTAAGTTCAGTTATTAAAGTTTAGTACTCTTGATTTCAGTGTTGTTGACTCTGTGTTTGGATATTTGGCTATATTGTTTCTTAACACTACCTTTGTGTCTGTCTCCCATTGGGCTGTCTCCCATTGCTTCTTATCTGTCTCTTCTCCCTAGCCCCTCAACTCTTCTTCTCCTCCCTATTCTCTGGGGGCAGGGTTAATCTAGGCATCCCTGCTTTAAAACGTTGCCCTAGATCAATAAGCAGTGTCCATTCATGTCTCTAATTATACTCTATAGGTTGAATGCAATTTGGCCTGATATATAGCTTTATCAGCTTCCCCACCACCACCACCCAGTTGGTCTGTATAATTATTTTCCATCCTCTTCCTCTGAGTTTGCGTTGCATCCTTTCATGTCAGATATGTTTCTCTTTAAGCAGCAGAAGGATGGAATCTGTTTCCTTATCCAACTCACCACTTTGTGCCTTTTGATGAGAAAGGCTAGTCCACACCATTCTGGGATGTTATCGGTATAAAGGTCGTGTTGGCATTTTACTGTGTGGGGTTATGTCTTCTACCATTGGTTGTTTGGTTTATATAAGTGGCCTTTCAGCGTTGAATTTAGTTAGCTAGTGAATTAACTGCTAACCCAGGGCCAGCTGGGTTACCAAAATGTCACCGGGTCTTAGATGTCTGAGAATGTTTTTATCCCTCCATCCCAACTATACGAAAGCTTGCTGGGTAGTAGACTCTAGGTTGAACGTTTCTTTCATTCAGTCATTTGAATATGCCATTCCACTCCTTTCTTGCCTGTACCATTTCCTAACAGTTACCTGTAGTGATCCTTACATTAATTCCCTTATACTTAAGGTTTTGCGTCTCTTGCTGCTTTCAAGAAGTTTGTTCTTTGGTTTTTGCCAGTTTGATGACCCTGAGTCTTGCTGTTGTTCTGTTTGGGTCTATTTTGCTTGCGACTCCTTTGGCCTCCTCCTTTGCACAGCCGTCTCCCTGCAGAGTGGGGGGAGTGTTCAGCTACTCTCTCTCCCATGCCTTCGTCTCCTTTCCTTGTTGCTTCTGCTATCCCTACAATTTGGAAATTATTCTTCCTGGCTTTGTCCATTAAGCACCTAACATTGTCTTCTATTTTTTTGTCTCTCTTTTCCTTTGTGACTTTTTATCAACGCTGGCCTGTATTTTGTCTTCAAGTTCATCTGAACTTTTCTCCCCCTGTGAGATTCAGTTACTATGGCTTGCTAGTGTGTTCTTCATTTCCATTTGTGTGGAATGACTCATTTTCTGAAAAATTTCTTCTTCGAGTTGGTTGAATTTCTTATCTAGTACTTGCTTAATTTCACTGGCCCATGCTTGCTTAACCTCTGTTGCCAATAGAGTGAGTGTTGATTTTAGGTCCTCAACAACCAGGCTCGAGAAGTTTGATGGGCTTGGGGACTTGCCTGGGTTTCTGTCCCTATTTGACTTCAGTTTCTGCATTTTCCTATGGTTCTTCAAGTTTTGTGGGTGTCAATAGTGGAGGTTTAGATTCCCAGTTACTTGAGAACAGGTCTGTTAGGTTGCTAATACCAGGAGGCACCAGTATTACATCTGCTGTTCAGGTTATTTTCTTTCTCATGTAATGTTGTTTGAGTACGCGTCTCCCCCTCCACCCTCAGAATTGTCAGCCAGTTTCTTGCTTGTTCACTGACATTCAAGTTAGTGTAGATCTGTGAACTAGGAATACCCTTCCCCACTTGCCCCCAATATAAAATATATATTAAGTGATTTCTTGGCATGGACACTAGTGTGTCAGCAGGGTATGGGGGTTAGAGGTTATTGTTAGTGAACTGGGTCAGTTACAGCCATAGGGACAGTGTCAGTTGGTGCAGGGCTGCAGGATCAGTCCTGGGCTTGTTTGTGTGGCTTCTTGGACTGTCAAGTTGGGGAGACAGCGGGTCAATGTGCACTGTACATGCAACTGAACTTGGAGGTTAGAGTCCTACAAACTGGGGTGGAGGGTTGGGGGAATGAGTCCACCAGTGCCTGACTTTCCAAATTCAGCTTTGTTTTAATTTTATTTAGTGACTGTGAAATTACAAAGTAATTCATGATTGAATTTCAGGCATACAATGTTTCAGCGGGCTGGAACAATAGCACAGCGGTAGGGCATTTGCCTTGCAGGCAGCCAACATGGCCGACCCAAGTTCGATTCCTCCGCCCCTCTCGGAGAGCCCGGCAAGCTACGAGAGTATCACGGCAGAGCCTGGCAAGCTACCTGTGATGTATTCGATATGCCAAACACAGTAACAACAAAAGTCCCCAATGGAGATGTTACTGGGCCCGCTCGAGCAAATCGATGAACAACGAGAGGACAATTCTCAATTCTCAGACAATGTTTCAGCACCAATTGCCATCAGGGTCCAGTACCCTCCACCAATAGCTGCTTCCCTGTTACCCTCTCACCCACCAGTCTGCGTCTAATATGTGCTTCTTTTATGTCCCTTTGCTGCCTTGGAAGAGAGCATCAGTTCTCCATCACTGAGCATGTAGTGTTGGGAAAATTCTTTTTATTATATTTTCATGGTTTTTGCCAGAAAATTTTGTTTTTAGCATTACTTTTTGTTGTTGTTATGGATTGAGTTGTTTGTGCAACATATGGTTTTCTAAATGATCCATTCTCCGTGGGTCACAAGTGTCCTGAACAAACATGAATATAGGACACATTCATCGGCATAAGGGAACTCTAGTTCATCTCTACATATAGCCATGCTTGCTGAACTGGGAAACTTTGATTCCATTTCTTTCCCTAACCATCTCTTACATCACTTTAGGTTGACAATAATAGCATAATAATCATGGGGCAGCCTAATATATGAAGATCATTCCATTGATTTTCAATTGCTATTATGTGTTATATTACTTAGACAAACCTATTTACATATATACATTGATACACATATCTCAAAATGTAGCATTATTAAAATTACCTCCATTCTTCTTAAAGCATATTCTTAAAACACATTCTTAAAACATACTGTTTTAGGGTGATGATCCGAAGTAGTGATTTGTTCAAGAATGGTCATGTCCTAAAAGAATAAGAGGGAACTCTCCAATGGCCTGACTATAGGTGAAAACAATGCTGTCTTTCCTTTTCTCTTTCATTTGGTTTTTAGGTTATTACACTCCAGGGAGACTTTTCTAAAAACATACATATACTTTTCCAGAAATGGGAAATTTTCTTTTATTTTGTCTTTTTTTGTTATATTTGGGAGAAACAAAATTGTCATATTCAAGGTTAATGAAAACGCTCTTGATAATAGGTCTTAACTAAGAAATGCTATAATTTAAAACACACCAAAAAATTTAAATCTATTTTATTAACTTTTAAAATACCTGTAACTACCTTTTTTGAATTGCCAAAATGTCTCTAAATGACTCTTTGAGGCTGAGGAATGTGGGGACCATAGCTAGTGGTACTCAGAGTTATGCTCAAGGATTACTTCTGGTGATACTGAGGGCACAGACCAGACGTGGTGCCAGATGTTCAAATAAGGCCATCCCTGTATTATCTACCCAATATTCTGAAATAGTCTTAGTCCCTCTTCTTCTCATGGAAAGAGTGAGGGGATATTTGGTTTGTCAGAGTAAAAAAAAAACACCTTATCATATAGAATAGGGTGCCAGAGATGTTGAACGTCTTGCAATGCAAAGGACAGGGTCAAGCAACAAAAAAGAGAAAAATTCAAATCTTCCAAAGGTTACTATTGTTAGGAAACAATAAAGTGTAGGTGGACCTGGAAGTGACAATAGAGGCATTGGGGGTGGGGGGCATCTTGGATACTGCTGGGCACTGCTGATGGTGAGGTGAGATAATGCTTTGCTGAAAGATCAGAAATGTCAACACCATTATAAGTACATAACCTTAGCTAGTGTAAGTTAAATAACAATAAAATAAAGTTTGAGGGGCTGGAGCGATAATACAGCGGGTAGGGCGTTTTCCTCGCATGAGGCCAACATGGATTCCATCTCTGGCATCCCATATGGTCCCCCAGCACTTCCAGGAGTGATTCCTGAATGCAAAGCCAGGAGTAAACCCTGAGCATTGCTTGGTGTGACCCTAAAAAGCCAAATACATAAATAGATAAAAAATAAATAAAATTTGAAAGCAAGCTGCATGCATTAAAAAAACAAAAACACTGAAAATGGAACTTACTTATACTCAGTGAACAATTCAGAAGTACTCTCATTCTACTACCTTACTTGGTTTTTTTGTATTAGTAAAAGATTGCATAACTCTAAAGAATGTACTTTCAGTAAAACATGGTATGAAAAGGTGTCTGCAGACCCTCTTGAAAACCTCACGAAGTATATGTATACATTGCTTCTATTGGAAAATTGATCCAAAGAACTTGCTTACTGTGTTGGAGACTACTAATCATACTACCCTTTGATTTTTCTCTTTATTTTTCTCAAGATGTCATACCCTTGAGAAACAGGCACCTGAGATTATGGATATGACTCATGACCCAATATACTGAATAGTCAGGATGTTCTTTACAGAGTTTCTCTTATCCAAGTGAAGATCAGTCCATGGAATGATGGAATGACAAACAGGAAAACTATTTTCCTTATTTCCAGGAGTAGCAAGACAGTTCTGAATACTTTGTGTAAGATGAGCTTCTTTTTTTTTTTAATTGGATCACCAGCGATAGTTACAAAGCTCTCATGTTAGAATTTCAGTTATACAATGATCGAACATCCCTCCAGCAGTGCACATTTTCCACCACCAATGTCCCCAGTATCCCCACCCCTTCCCAACCCTCCCCCTGTCTCTATGGCAGACAGTTTCTCCCATACTCTCTCTCTACTTTGGGGCATTAGCACTGTAGCACTGTCCTCCCGTTGTTCATCGATTTGCTCGAGCAGGCACCAGTAACGTCTCCATTGTGAGACTTGTTGTTACTGTTTTTGGCATATTGGATATGTCACAGGTAACTTGACAGGCTTTTCCATGCAGGCAGGACACTCTCGGTAGCTTGCTGGGGCCCCCAAAAGGGGCGGAGGAATTGAACCCAGGTTGGCTACATGCAAGGCAAACACCCTACCTGCTGGGCTACCACTCCAGCCCTTTCACCAGTATAATCAGAAACAATGACCCTGGTCTGAACAGTAAGTAAAAGTAAAGTAAAGGCCCTCCCGTCGAATACTCTCGGTAGCTTGCCCGGCTCTCCGAGAGGGGCGGAGGAATCGAACTCGGGTCGGCCATGTTGGCTGCGTGCCAGGCAGACGCCCTACCCGCTGTGCTATCACTCCAGCCCGGTCTGAACAGTACTTCCCTTAATAGTCAAACTGCTTCTTCCTAAAAGTAGGCCTATAGTGCCTCATAGGATAGGTCCCTTTACTCCAGAAGTTAATCTCTAGGGACACTGGGCAGGAGTTATAATAGCTGTATCAGGGCAGGAAATATCCAAGGCTGTGCTTCCTGCCATGGCCGGCTGCAGTGAATCTTCTGATTGGAGCTCTGGGGCTCCGTTTTTGGAAGAAGAGCTGCAGTCTGGAATGTCCTCTAGTTTAATGGGGTCTGGGGCTGGCCCCCTTACTGGTTTCCTGAGATCAGGTTACTCAGCAATAAATCTAGCACAACAGTCTCTAGCCCAGTGGTTTCCCCAATTACACTGGAGACAGCATGCAGGTAGTGCTTTCGAAGATGTAGGGGGTTCCCTGCAATCCTTTGGGGCATTGTGGCAGGCAATATAGATACAGAGAAGCTATCATGTGTAGTCTTTTATGTACTTTCAGCACACATCTCCCATCATGAATGGTTCCTCCAGCCATCATTGACTTAGTGATCCCTTCTCTATTCCAGCTGCCTTCTCCCCCAGCTCATGAGGCAGGCTTCCAAATAAGGAGCAATATTTCTGACCCTTGTGTCTACTGTCCTTGGGTGTTAGTCTCATATTATGTAATTTTATATTCTACAAATGAGTGCAGTCATTCTATGTCTGTCCCTTTCTTTCTGACTCATTTCACTAAGCATGATACTCTCAAACCATGCACTTATAAAAAATTTCATAAATTCAGCTTTCCTAACAGCTATATAGTATTCCATTGCATAGATGTACCAAAGTTTCTTTAACCAGTCAACTGTTCTTAGGCACTCAGGATTTTTTCTAATTTCTGGCTGTTGTGGACAGTGCAGAAATTTTTCAATAAAAATACAGGTGCAGATGACATGTCAACTTTTATTTTGCGCCATCGGGATATATTCCTAGAATTGGTACTGCAGGGGCATATAGAAGCTCAATTTCTAGTTTTTGAAGGAATGCCCATATTGTTTTTGAAAAAGGCTGGACGAGTCAGCTATCCCACCAATAATGAAAGAGAGTCCCTCTCTCCCCATACCCATGCCAGCATTGATTGTTCTTGTTCTTTTGATGTATGCCAGACTCTGTGGTGTGAGATGATATCTCCTTGTTGTTTTGATTTGCATCTCCCTAATTATTAGTGATGTAGAGCATTTTTTCATGTGCCTTTTGGACATTTGTATTTCTTTTTTGAGGAAGCTTCTGTTCATTTCTTCTCCACATTTTTTGATGGGGTTGGATGTTTTTTCCCTGTACAATTCTACTAGTGTCTTGTATATCCTGGACACTAACCCCTTATCAGATGGGTATTGGGTAAATATTCTCTCCCCTTCCATGGTTTCTCTCTGTATTTTGGTTACTGTTTATTTTGAGGTGCAGAATCTTCTTAGTTAAACAGTTGTTTATGTTTGTTTCCACTTTCTTGGTAAGTGCTGTTTCATCCTTAAAGATACTTTTAGCTTCAATGTCATGGAGAGTTCTGCCTACATTTTCCTCTATGTACCTTAAGGATTCTCTGATATTTACTTCACTTGATCACTTGGCTTCCTGTTAATCGTCAATTTGCTTGAGCGGGCGCCAGTAACATCTCCATTTGTCCCTGTCACTTGCTAGTGTAGCCCAATGGCGTTTGTTAGCTCTAGGAACACCAAGAGCCTCAAATGGATCATTCATGATCTTGATGAAGAAGTCTGACTATCTGATAGGTGGAGGGCCACGCGGTCTTTTGACAACCCCATGGAATCCAGTCAGTAACAGCTCTAGTCCAGCAGTCCTCTTTAAATCTCATTATGTGACCAACACATCTGATTTTTGACACCTTGGCAACTGAGACAGCGTCCCTGATTCTTGATCTTCAATGCAGGTTGAAACTCCGGATTCTTTCTCTCATTTGCATGAAACATGATACTCCAAGCATAGCTCTTTCTATTCCTCTTTGGGAGACCCGAACAGTGTTCTCATCCTATCTGGGTAGGGCCCAGGTCTCTGAGGCATATGTGAATGCAGGAAGAACAGTGGAATCAAAGAGATGTGCCTGGAGCTGGAGGTTCTTCGTCCTCTTAGCTATTTCTTCGATGCTCTTGAAGGCGTTCCAAGCTGCTCTCTTCCTCCTGCGCAGCTCGGGTACCAGGTCATTCGTCATGTTGATTTCTTGACCAAGGTACACATAGCTGTTGCATTCAGAGATGGTCATTCCATTGAGAGTGAATGGGGCATCAGGAACGAGGCTGTTTCTCATAAACATTGTCTTCATAAGATTCAGCTGTAGTCTGACCTTTCCACACTCACGGTCGAAGTCTGCCAGCATTTATGCCGCTTGGCTAATGTTTGGTGTTATTAAAACAATGTCATCAGCAAAGTGGAGGTGGTGTAATTGCCGACCATCTATCTTCACTCCCATCCTTCCCATTCCAGTAGTCGCATGATGTTCTCAAGGGTGGCACTGAAGAGTTTCGGTGAAATGGTATCACCCTGCCGATCCCCTCTCTTGACATCAATGATTACTTCTTTGTAGAATGGTGAGATCCTGGTAGTGAATCCGCAATACAGCTCACGGAGGATCCTGATGTATTGAGTTTGAATGCCCTGATTGTCTAGGGCTTCAATGACCGCTTCCGTCTCAACAGAATCAAAGGCCTTCTTTAAATCAATGAACATTAGACAGAGCGGCATCTTGAACTCCCGAGAAACCTCAATGAGCTTGGTTATTGTGTGGATATGGTCGATGGTGCTGAATCCTTTGCGGAACCCGGTTTGCTCACATGGTTGTCCTTCATCTAGTGTTCTGTCAACCCTATTTAGGATGACTCGAGTGAACAACTTGTAGATGACAGACAATAGGTAGATCGGGTGATAGTTGCCAATGTCATGGATGTCTCCCTTCTCGTACAATAGTACAGTGTCTGATATTGAGGTTTTTAATCCACTTTGATCTGAGTTTTGTGCCTGGCATTAGGCAGAAGTCAGTTATTTTTTTTCAGGTAGCTTTCCAGGTTTCCCAGCATCACTTGATGAAGAAGCTTTCTTTCTTCCACTTCACATTTCTTGCTCCTTTATCAAACATTAAGTCAAATATTAAGTGATCACATTAAATGTGTGACAGAATATTCAACTCTGTTCCATTGGTCTGTGGGTCTGTTTCTAACCCAATATCATGTTATTTTAATTACAAGTACTTTGTAGTACAGTTTGAAGTTGGGGAAGTTGATGCCACCATCTTTTCCCCAAGGATTTCTTTAGCTATTCATGGAGGTTTATTGTTCCAGCTGTGTTTTGTCTATTTCTTTGAAGTGTGTCATGGGTGTCCTTATAGGAAGATCATTAAATCTGTATAGTGCTTTATGGAGTATTGCCATTTTGATACTGTTATCCATTAGCAGAAGATGTGTCTCCATTTCCTAGTGTTCTCTCTTATTTCTTGAAGTAGTGTTTTGTAATTTTCTTTGTAGAGATTCTTCACCTCTTTATTTAAACCGATTCCAACATACTTGATTTTCTGAGGCACTATTATGAATGGTATTGTTTTTTCAATGTATCTTTCTTCTCCTTCATTATTTGTATATAGGAAAGCCATAGACTTTTGCATGTTGATTTTGTAGCCTGCCACTTACAAACCTATTGTTTCTAGGAGTTTTTTTGTAGCATTTTTTGGATTTACTAAGTGTAGTATCATATTGTCCACAAATAGTGATAGCTTGGCCTCTTCCTTTCCTAACTGTATGCCCTTGGTATCTTTTTCTTGCCTAACTGCTATGGTCAGAATTTCCAGCACTGTATTGAACAGAATTTTCGATGACTTGGCAAATGAGACAGCGTCCCTGATTCTCAATCATCGACAGAGGTTGGAACTCTGGATTCCTTCTCTCACTTGAGTAAAGCGTGATACTCCAAGCATAGCTCTTTTGATTCCTCTTTTGGAGACGCAAATAGCATTCTCGTAGGGCCCAGGTGTCCTGTTTTCGTAGGGACCAGGTCTCTGAGGTGTGTGTTAACGCAGGAAGAATGGTGGAGTCAAAGAGATGTGCCCAGAGCCAGAGTTTCTTCATCCTCTTAGCTATTTCTTCGATGCTCTTAAAGGCATTTCATGCCACTCTCCTCCTCCTGCACAACTCAAGTGACATGTCATTCATCATGTTGAGTTCTCGACCTAGGTACATATAATTGCTGTATTCGGAGATGTTCATTCCATTGAGAGCAAATGTAAAGTCAGTAATGAGTCCATTTCTCATGAGCATTGTCTTCGTGAGATTCAGCAGCAGTCCAACTTTTCCACACTCAAGGTCAAAGTTGGCCAGCATTTGTGCCACTTGGCTAATGTTTGGTGTTATTAAAACAATGTCATCAGCAAAGCAGAGGTGATGTAGTTTCTGACTGTCTATCTTCACTCCCATTCCTTCCCATTCCAGTCGTCTCATGACATTCTTGAGAATGGCACTGAAGAGTTTTGGTGAAATGGTATCACCCTGCTGAACCCTTCTCTTGACGTTGACGTTGACTTCCTTTTAGAATAGTGAGATCCTGGTAGTGAATACGTAATACAACTCACAGAGGATCCTGATGTATTGAGTTTGAACATCCTGTTTGGCTAGGGCTTTTATGACCGCTTCAGTCTCAACAGAATCAAAGGCCTTCTTTAAATCAATGAACGTGAAAAAAGTGCACCTGAGCCCTGTCCTGCCCGCCCGTCCCCAACGCTGCTCCACCTGTGTCCTCCCCATCCAGTCTTTACACCCCAGACACACACCAGGTACCCTTGGGGGTGTGGACACTTTAGAAGTGGGCGTGGCTTTTAAGAAGTGGGCGTGGTCTGATTTTCAGCGGGCCAACACTGACGTGGCCACAAGTACTTTACTCATACCAAGAAATCTACACCCTACACTGAAACACCAACATAAAGAAACAATGTAAATCCCCGCTGCAGGGAGAGGATGATGAAACGAGCCCAGAAGCCTCAGTAAGTGCTAGCCACCTAAAGGACCTCTCTGACAAAGAATTCAGATATGAAGTCATCAAGATGTTCAATCAACTCAATGAAACAGTCAGACTGATATCCAGCAAATTGAAAGAGGACATAAAAGAAACAATCGATTGCACAATCGACAAAATACAGGAAGAAATGAGAGCAGAAATTGGTAAGCTATGCACAGAAATGGGACAAATCAAAAACGCCATAAATGAAATCAAAAACTCAATCTGTGCCCTCAAAACTAGAATGACCACAGCAGAGGAAAGAATCAGTGAGCTGGAAGATTAGCTGCACCAAGCCAACAGGCAACAACAAAGAGTGGAAAAGGACCTCAAAATAGCTCTACAGAGAATCAGAGTCCTAGGAGACAATTCCAAGAGAAAAAACATTAGAATCATTGGACTACCAGAAGCTCAGGGAAACAATCCCAATGAACAAACCATGGTTAAACAAATCATCGCTGAGAAATTCCCAGAGCTCCACAATACAGCCATTCAGATTCAAGGAGCCAGAAGGGTGCCAGCTAAACGAGACCCTAACAAAAACACTCCAAGACATATTATAGATAGAATAATTGATGCTGCCGATAGAGACACAATACTGCAAGCAGCAAGGGCAAATAAGGAAACCACATACAAAGGAGCACCCCATAGATTCACAGCAGACCTATCAGAGTATACCCTCCAAGCCCAAAGGCAGTGGCGAGATATAGTCAAAAAACACTGAAATGAATGCTTCACCAAGAATACTCTATCTGGCTAAACTCACTCAAACTCGAAGGAAAGGTAAACTATTTTCTAGATAAACAGTAGCTCAGGAATTTCATAGACTCAAAACCAATCCTAAAACAAGGGCTAAAGGGGCTACTATAAGACAAGACAAACCCTACAACCACAACACACCCTTAAAGAAAGATGACACAAAACCCCATAACAATCATTTCTCTCAATGTCAACGGTCTAAATTCACCATTTAAGAGACACAGAGTGGCAAAATGGATACAGAGACAGAAGCCAACATTCTGCTGTCTCCAAGAAACTTATCTCAACAATCAAAGCAAACTCAGACTCAAAGTCAAAGGACGAAAAACAATCCTGCAAGCAAACAGCTCCTTCAAAAAAGCTGGGGTGGCCATACTAGTATCCGAAAACATTAATTTCATGTTGGAAAAGATTGGAAGGGACAGTGAAGGCTATTTTCTCTTCATCAAGGGATACGTACAACAGGAAGAAATCACACTCCTAAATGTATACGCACCTAATGAGGGAACAGCTAAATATTTAAAACAACTGCTAAAAGACTTTAAGGAGGACATTGCTAGCAACCCAATAGTACTTGGAGACTTCAACATCGCCTTATCACCTCTGGATAGATCAACAAGAACAAAACGTAGCAAGGAATCATTGCTTTGAAAGAAGAAATAGCAGAGAAAGGGCTTATAGACCTATACTGGGCTTTACACCCAAAAAGAAACAATACACATTCTACTCCAGTGCACGCGGAACATTTTCCAAAGTAGACCATGTGCTAGGACACAAAACATACCTCAACAGAATCAGGAAGATAGAAATAGTATCAACCATCTTTTCAGACCATGACGCACTGAGGATAGAAGTGAATCACACACAGACACGGAGAACCAAATCAAACACCTGGAGATTAAACAATTCAATGCTTAACAACGAGTGGGTCAGGAATGAAGTCAAGGACGAAATCAAAAGATACCTGGAAACAAATGAGAATGAAGACATGAGCTACCAGAACTTATGGGATGCAGTGAAAGCCATATTAAGGGGAAAATTTATAGCTCCGCAAGTATATCTTAGATCTGAAGAAAGGATGCACATAAACAACTTGAGCTCACAGTTCAAGACCTTAGAAAAGGATCAACAGAAAGAGCCTAAATCAGGCAGAAGGAAAGAGATCATAAAACTTAGAGCAGAAATCAATGATATGGAAACCAAAGAAAGAATCCAAAAGATCAATGAAACCAAGAGCTCGTTCTTTGAGAAAATAAACAAGATAGATAAACCACTGGCAACACTCACAAAGAAACAGAGAGAGAGAGAACCCTAATAAACCGAATCAGAAATGAGAAAGGGGATATCACAAAAGAAACCAAAGAAATCCAAAAGATCATCAGAGACTACTTTGAAAGTCTGTATGCCACGAATCAAGAGATTCTAGAAGAAATGGATAAATTCCTGGACTCCTATAATCTCCCAAAGCTGAATAAAGAAGATCTAAAGTATCTGAATAGACCTATTAACATCAACGAAACTGAAACTGTAATCAAAAGTCTTCCCCAAAACAAAAGCCCAGGTCCAGATGGATTCACTAGCGATTTTTTCCAAACATGTAAAGAGAACCTACTGCTAGTACTTCTCAAGCTTTCCCAGAAAATTGAAAAAACAGAAACTTTCCCAAACAGTTTCTATGAAGTCCATATCTCTCTACTACCAAAAGGAAACAAAGACACCACTAGAAAAGAAAACTACAGGCTGATATCCCTGATAAACACGGATGCGAAGATTCTCAACAAAATACTAGCAAATAAAATTCAACTACTCATCAAAAAGATCATACACCATGACCAAGTAGGATTCATCCCGGGGATGCAAGGCTGGTTTAACACTCGGAGATCAATCAACATAATCCATCATATCAACAAAAGAAAAGATAAAAATCATATGATCAAATCAATAGACACAGAAAAAGCATTTGACAAGATCCAGCACCTGTTCATGATGAAAACTCTAGCCAAAATGGGGATAGAGGGGACTTTCCTCAACTTACTTAAAGCCATCTACCACAAGCCTACAGTAAGCATCATCAGCAATGGGGAAAAACTGGAAGACTTTTCTCTAAAACCAGGGATGAGACAAGGATGCCCAATCTCTCCACTGCTCTTCAATATAGTACTGGAAGTACTTGCAATAGCGATTAGACAAGAAAAAGATATTAAGGGCATCCAGGTAGGAAAGGAAGAAATCAAGCTCTCACAGATGATATGATACTATACTTAGAGAACCCTAAAACCTCTACCAAGAAACTACTAGAAACAATTGGCTTGTATATTAAAGTTTCAGGCTATAAAATCAATCTCGAAAATTCCATGTCTTTCCTTTATGCACATAGTGAAAGAGAAGAAAGTGACATGAAGTAAACAATCCCGTTTACAATTATGCCCCAGGAAATCAAGTACCTGGGAATCAGCTTAACTAAGAAAGTAAAGGACCTGTACAAAGAAAACTACAAAATGCTACTTCAGGAAATAAAAGAGAATAGGAGGAAATGGAAATATATCCCCTGTTCATGGATTTTGAGAATTAACATTGTCAAAATGGCAATACTTCCCAAAGCACTGTATAAATTCAACGCGATCCCTATTAGGATACCCATAACAATTCTCCAAAGAAATGGAGCAAACACTCCTGAAATTTATATGGAACAATAAGCCCCCACGAGTAGCTAAAGCAATTCTTGGGAAAAAGAAAATGGGAGGAATCAACCTCCCTAACTTCAAAATCTACTACAAGGCAGTAATAATTAAAACAGCATGGTACTGGAACAAATGCAGAGCAGTATACCATTGGAACAGAATTGAATATACTGACATCTCCCCCCAAGCAAACCAGCATCTAATCTTCAATAAGGGGGCAAGAAAAGTGAAGTGGAGCAGGGAAAGCCTCTTTAGCAAATTGTGCTGGCAAAACTGGATGGCTACATGCAAAAAAGTGGGCTCAGATCTCTGCCTAACTCTATGTACAAAAGTAAGATCAAAGTGGATTAAAGACCTCAATATTAGACCGGAATCCATAAGGTACATTGAGGAAAAAGTTGGCAAAACCCTCCATGACATAGAAGCTAATGGTATCTTCAAAGATGTCACGCCACTGGCCAAGCAAGTGAAAACATAGACAAATGGGACTATCTTAAACTAAGAAGCTTCTGCACCTGAAAAGAAACAGTAACCAAAATACAAAGACAGTCTACAGAATGGGAAAGGATATTTGCCAAATACACATCCGACAATGGGTTTCTATCAAGAATATACAAAGTACTGGTTGAACGCCACAAATAGAAAACATCCAACCCCATCAAAAAAAGGGGAGATGAAATGAATAGAAACTTTCACAAAGAATAAATCCGAATGGCTAAAAGGCACATGAGAAAATGCTTCACATCATTAATCATCAGGAAGATGCAGATCAAAACCACAATGAGATATCACTTCACACCATAGAGACTGGCCCATATCCATAGGAACAAAAGCAACCGGTGCTGGTGCGGATGTGGTGATAAAAGGACACTCCTTCACTATTGGTGGGAATACCGACTGGTTCAGCCCTTTTGGAAAACAGTACCGACGATTCTCAAAAAATTAGAAAGTAAGCTCCCATTTGACCCAGCAGTACCACTCCTGGGAATATATCCCAGAGAGGAAAAAATGTATAGTTGAAGTGACATCTGCAATTGTTTGTTTGTTGCAGCACTCTTTACAATAGCAAGAATCTGGAAAAAACCTGAGTGCGCGAGAACAGATGACTGGTTAAAGAAACTTTGGTACATTTACACAATGGAGTACTATGTAGCTGTTAGAAAAGAAGAAGTCATGAAATTTACATAAAAGTGGTACAACATGGAAAGTATCATGTTAAGCGAAATGACTCAGAAAGAAAGGGATAGACATAGAAGGATTGCATTCATCTGAGGGAAATAAAGTAACAAAATAGGAGACTAACACCCAAGAATGACCAAGATTAATATCAGGAATTTTACTCCGTGGCTTGGAGGCCAACCACACATGCTAGGGGAAAAGGGAGCTAAGATAGAGAAGGGAACACCAAATAAATGTGTTGGGAGGATCCTCCCAGGGTGGGAGAAGCATGCTGAGTGTAGACTATAGACCAAACATGATTGTCATCCATTGCCTCTTTTGCAAAGCACAACACCCAATAAGAGAGAGAGAACAAAAGGGAATGCCCTGCCACAGTGGTAGGGTGGGATGGGGGTATGGGGGGTGGGAGGGATACTGGGATCCGTGGTGGTAGGAAATGGGCACTGGTGGAGTGATGGGTACTTGATCATTGTATAATTGAAACCCAAGCACAAAAATTTATAAGTCTACAACTGTACCTCATGATGTCTCACTAATAAAAAAAAATAAAAGAAAATAAAAAATAAAAGAAAATTTAAAAAAATAAAAGAAAATGAAAAATACACTACTTCCACTACCCAGCCGTCGCCATACTCCAGGACACATCCTAAGACACTAAATACCCATCTTCCGAAATTGTCGTACCATATTTGATAGGGTTCAATATGGTAACACCTACAAGGGTGATTAGAGGTCGCCCCAAATGCCTCTATCCCTCTCTGAAAGACTGGCAAGCTACCGAGAGTATTCCACCCGCACGGAAGAGCCTGGCAAGCTATCCGTTGTGTATTCGATATGCCAAAACCAGTAACTACAACTGGTCTCATTCACCTGACCCTGAAGGCTTCACCGACATGGCAGCACTGAGAAGGATGAGAAAGGAGAGGCCGACAAAATCTCAAGGCCTACCTAGGCTGCCACAACGAAGGAAGACAAAAATGATCATCTGTACTTTCAATGCACGTACGCTAGCATCAGATGCATCCATCGAGGACCTGATGCTACAAGCGCGAATAATCAAGTACGACATCATTGGTCTGACCGAGACAAGAAGGCACGAATCTCACCATGCCGTTTTCGACACTGGAGAAGAATTGTTCCTCAGAACATGCGATAAAAGAGGTGTTGGAGGCGTCCGTGTCCTTGTCAACACAAACTTGACCAAGAGCATTGATTCATTTGAATGCCTAACAACCCGAATCGGACGTTTACATTTGAATAGTTGTGGCTCACTGCCTGCAGTTTCTATCTTCGTTGTCCAGGCACCAACATCTCATTATGATGAAAGAGAAATCGAGAAGTTCTACATGGAGCTAGAGAAGTTCTATAAAGAAGACCACACCTTCTACAAGATCATTGTGGGTGATTTTAATGCCAAGATAGGACCGAGAAGATCAGCTGAAGAACTTCACATCAGGATCCATGGCCTAGAATGGAAAGAACAGGGTGAGAGACTGAGTTCATCATGTCGACCAAGACCATTCATGGTAACTCACAGTTCCAGAAGGCAGAATCTAAACGATGGACATGGGAGTCTTTCAGTGGACGATTCCACAATGAAATAGACCACATCATATACAATCGACGGTTTTGCCTGACTGATGTCGCTGTAGTCCCAAAATTTCGAACGGGATCGGACCACTGACTCCTTCATGCAAAATTCTACTTCACAGAGCGGGGAGAAAGGGCTGCAAAGTTCAAAAAGAGAACTCCCAGAATGACCACCAACTGCGAACTCTTTGGTACTATTGCGACAACATGGGAAGATGCCATTGTTGACAACATTGATGAGGAATACGATCGACTGGTTCAGCACCTCCATGAATGTGCGAGGAATGCAAAGAGAGAGATAGCCAAAAAAAATCACCTATCTTCGAAAACTCTTGAGCTAATTCGCCAGCGTGGTTTGGCGCATGCCTCAGGCAACCGCAAGCTAATGTCCGAGCTCACAAAGCAGTGCAGAGATGCAATCAAGGAAGACCTCAAAGAGAGAAGAGCAGAAGTACTGGTAGATGCGGCAGAAGCTGGGAAAAGCATTCCTAATGCCCGCCTGTCCTTCGCCAACTACAAGACCAAGATGACTGCCCTCCGACGTCCTGATGGATCCATCACATCCTCCAGAATGGCAATGGAGAAGATTATCCATGACTTCTACTCAAATCTCTTTGATAGCCATGCCACTTCCTGACATAGCAAATTCCACAGGATGGATATGTCGTTCCCAACGTTCTCCCTTCTGAAATCCGACACGCCATTTCGTAGGTAAAGAAACAAACAGCACCCGGCCCAGACAAGGTCAGACCTGAACACCTGAAGAACCTGCCGTCAGTATCATCAATACACTGGCTCGGCTCTTCACTCGCTACCTGTCTGAATGCAAGGTTCCGTCCAAATGGAAAACCAGCAGGACCGTACTACTGTTCAAGAAGGGAGACATCCATGACATTGGCAACTATCGCCCGATCTGCCTATTGTCTGTCATCTACAAGTTGTTCACTCGAGTCATCCTAAATAGGATTGGCAAAACACTAGATGAAGGACAACCATGCGAGCAAGCCAGGTTCCGCAAAGGATTCAGCACCATCGAACATATCCACACGATAACCAAGCTCATTGAGGTTTCTTGGGAGTTCAAGATGCCGCTCTGTTTAACGTTCATTGATTTAAAGAAGGCCTTTATTTCTGTTGAGAGTGAAGCGGTCATTGAAGCCCTAGCCAATCAGGGCATTCAAGCCCAATACATCAGGATCCTCCATGAGCTGTATTGCAGATTCACTACCAGGATCTCACCATTCTACAAAGAAGTGATCGTTGACGTCAAGAGAGGGGTGCGGCAGGGTGATACCATTTCACCGAAACTCTTCAGTGCCACCCTCGAGAACATCATGCGACGACTGGAATGGGAAGGAATGGGAGTGAAGATAGATGGTCGGCAACTACACCACCTCCGCTTTGCTGATGACATTGTTTTAATAACACCAAACATCAGCTAAGCGTCACAAATGCTGGCCGACTTTGACCGTGAGTGTGGATAGGTAGGACTACAGCTGAATCTTACGAAGACAATGTTTATGAGAAACAGCCTCATTTCTGATGCCTCATCCGCTCTCAACGGAACAACCATCTCTGAATGCAACAGCTATGTGTACCTAGGTCGAGAGGTCAACATGATAAATGACCTGACACCCGAGCTGCGCAGGAGGAAGAGAGTGGCTTGGAATGCCTTCAAGAACGTCGAAGAAATAGCTAAGAGGACGAAGAACCTCCGGCTCCGGGCACATCTCTTTGATTCCACTGTTCTTCCTGCATTAACATATGCCTCAGAGACCTGGGCCCTATGCAAACAAGATGAGAACGCTATTCAGGTCTCCCAAAGAAGAATAGAAAGAGCTATGCTTGGAATATCACGTTTCACTCAAATGAGAGAAAGAATCCGGAGTTCTGACATCCGTCGACGATCAAGAATCAGGGACGCTGTCTCATTTGCCAAGGTGTCGAAAATCAGATGGGCTGGTCACATAATGAGATTTAAAGACGACCGCTGGACTAGAGCTGTTACCGACTGGATTCCACGGGATGTCAAAAGACCGCGTGGCCGCCCACCTACCAGATGGTCAGACTTCTTCGTCAAGATCATGAACGATCGGTTTGAGGCTCTTCATGTTCCCGGAGTGAACAGATGCCATTGGGCTACACTAGCACGCAACAGGGACAAATGGAGCCGTTACTGGCACCCGCTCAAGCAAATCGACGACTAACGGGAAGTTAAGTGATTAAGTGATAAAATAAAAAATCAATGAACGTTAGACAGAGCGGCATCTTGAACTCCCGAGAAACCTCAATGAGCTTGGTTATCATGTGGATACAGTCAATTGTGCTAAAACCTTTTCCAAACCCGACTTGCTCGCAAGGTTGTTCTTCCTCTAGTGTTCTGCAAATCCTATTCTGGATGACTCGAGTGAACAGCTTGTAGATGATGAATACAATAAAATACATTTTTTAAAAAAGAGGGAACACAGTTTAAATAGGGTCCATAAACACTCTTTAAAGTTTAAATATAGCACATTATTTTATTTGATGCTAGTTTGTAGTACCAGACAATTTCCACCCCCAAGATTCATACTACTGGTTTCAGACAAAACCCACTGCTGTTTTACCATTATTTATAATTTTTTTGTGAAGCAGACTGCTAGTTCATTCCTTTGCAAAATCAAGAGATCCAGAGAGACTCAGTTTATATCTCTCAGAAAAGAGCACAGAATGAAGCCATAGCCATGCTTCCAGACCCCTCACCAGGCTGTTTCATTCAGGGCAACCCAGATGGGATTGGGTGAGGCTCCTCCCCACCCCAACAGAGTCAGCCCCTGCAACTGAAAACCTTCACAACTCAACCACTACCATGCTCACAGCTGCTCTCCACACATTCAGGCCGAGACACACTCATGAGTTAATCTATTTCTGGACATCTCATACTTTGCACCACCAGTATACCAAGAGTAGCACACCACTTTTGATGGGTTTTTAAGTAGAAGACAACCAATCTTAGGGGGAAATACATTTATACAGATATAGATATATGCACACAAGATTCACCTTTAACATGTTACTAATGTCTTAGAGAAGGACTTAATTGCTCCTGAGTGAAATACAATAATCTTCATGCACTTTCCTCTAAGAAACCTTTTTTTGTCTTATTTTTAGAGGATTATTCACAACAAGCAATACTACATGAATTTTTCCATTTCTGCTTAGGGAGCAGGGTTGGAGGTTCAGGATGAAAATGTGGTGATGGGAAAGTGTAATGGTGATGAGAATGGTGTTTGAATATTAAGTGTAATCAAATATTGTGAACAACTTCATAAAAATATTTTTTAAAAAATCAAGTCCGTAGATTTTTTTAATATTTTTCTCACAAAATTAATAGGATGTGCTTCTGTATAACCAGTTTCTGACACCAGATCACCACTGAGACTAAAATACTGTCATCTATAAGGACCCAGTTGTCTTATCAGGTCCCTTCATCATTCATTTTTAGCCATAAGAGTTATCCCAGTATCTTTACCATATAGGCTTGTTGGAGTTCTCTCAGAACAATTGAATGACCTCCCTCCTGTCTTTTTACCCTGGTCAAATGTATCCTCTAAGGAATTGCCAAGATTCCCTCTCTGAGCCACAGATCTTCTTCTATCATTCTATTAAAACTAAAAGAATAAAATCTAAGCTCCTTTCCACCTTCTTCCTGTCTCCCTTGCATTCTCTAAGTTCTGCAAATTGGATTGGCTTTATTGGGTTTTGCTATTCCTTCTACTATGGGCATCTGCTCCTTTCTACACACTCTGCCTGTAACAAGAACACCCTTGTGATTCTTTTGTCTCCTTTGCATACATATCTCCTGCTCATCAATTTAGGCTGATGGGTTTCTGTTTGTTTGGTTTGGATTTTGAGCCACATGCTACAGTGCTCAGGGTTTACTCATAGCTCTGTGTGCAGGAATCAACCTGGTGGACCATACAGGATATCAGAGGACAATATAGGATATCTAAAATCAAACCTGGGTTGGCTGCATGTAAGATAAATGTCCTACCTGCTGTACTATCTCTCTGGCCCCTGATTTAAATTAGAACCCCCCAGAGATCCCATTTCCTAAATACCACCAACCCTCTCCACTACATTAAGTGTATATGTTGTATATCCTGATATCTATATGGACACTTACTCAGCTGCATTGAGCATATATATTGATATCAGATATACATCGATACCACGATATTGATATTCTGCTTAACTGCTTAATTCACTGTGATATAATTATCTTTGTATGTTGACAGGACTGATATGTTCATCTTAGACTAACCACCATTGTGAAATGAATACCTAGTTGCATAACGGAGTCTGTATCCATAAAAACATGGATACAAACCTAATAAAAACATGTATTCGGACCTCTTTGTATATCAACAAAACTACTACTATACTCATACCCATATGGGATCACTGTTCTCCAGATCAATTTCTTCATTATGGAGGAAAAAACAGAATCCAGATATCAGGGGGCATTGCTTATTGAACCTGTGCCTAAAGAGAAAAGTAGAAATAATGCTAGATTGTCTCAGTTGGCCAGTTTGGTAACTAAATACAAGCCTAGGAGTTATAGGCTAGGTAAAATTTGCCCTAGAATCCAGACCAGAGATATTAAAATTAGATGTTCCTATGTTACTGCCTTTGCCAATAATCTATTCTCAGTGTCTGTACAACAAGATTAAAACTGTGTCTGAAAGCCAAGCCTATCAGAATATGTCTCCAAGAAAATTTTTTGGCCTTCTCTTCCTCTCTTCCATGTAAACCCTCTGCCTCTTTTTGTATCCAGCACTATTATTCTTCTTTCAGTTCCTTTGCATAAGATAAAGACTGATCCAAAATATTTAAAATACCTTTATCATCACTTAAAAATAATGCTAGCCACTTCTTAGGTCTCAGCACTGAATGAGTCCATTATAGCCAAAAAAGTCACTCCTTCCTTTAAATACTATGTCACTGATGCTCTGTACTTCTTAGTTAAAATTATGTACTTAACACTTGCATAATTTTTATGGTTATAAAACTTTCTTATATTTTATTATTCTTTTCAAATAGATAAGAGTCCATTTTCCATAGTCAAATCAGCAGTTCTTAGAGGTCAGTATCTTCTCTATAAACAATTTCCGTTACTCCAAAACTTGTTTATTGCAAGAAATATAATAAACATCTGCTAAGTATCAATCACCCCATTTTTATATTCTGCACAAAGAAAACTATCCTCCCGTTGTTCATTGATTTCCTTGAGCGGGCACCAGTAATGTCTCCATTTTGAGACTTGTTGTTACTGTTTTTAGCATATCAAATATGTCTTGAGGAACTGCCAGGCTTTGATATGTGTGCGAGATACTCTCAATAGCTTGCTGGGCTCTCTGAGAGGGACAAAGGAATACACCCGGGTCAGCCATATGCAAGGCAAATGCCCTATCCACTGTGCTATAGCTGCAGTCCAAAGAAAAATGTAATAAAAAATGAAGTCAAAGGGCTTTCTCCGCGTATGTGCACCATGTGTCCTCTAGGAACCTGGTACACTCACCATCCCTGAGCCTCTTCCTGTTCATTCCCAACACTGTGGCCAATCTTCTTCTTCCCCCAGGTGGTACAGTCCCCACACACCAGGTACCTGTTGGGGACATAGCATCTGTATAAAAGTGGGTGTGGCTTTTGTATAAATGGGCGTGGCCTAATTTTGGGCGGGTGGCCAATTATGGAGCCACAGGTAATTTACTCTTACCCAGCAATCTCAAGTAAGGTCTCAGTCTTCATACCTCTACAACAACACGAAGAAAAAAAGCAAATCTGGACTACGGAAGGAGGACAATGAAAAGAGTACAGAAGCCTCAGTAGGTGCTACTCACCTAAGGAAACTCTCTGAGAAAGAATTCAGATATGAAGTAATGAAGATGCTCAATGAACTCAAAGAGTCAGAGAGATATTCAGTAAATTAAAGGAGAGTATGAAAGAAACAATGAAGAAAAAACAGGAAGAAATGAGAGCAGAAAATTGAAAGCTATGCACAGGAATGTCACTAATAAAAGATTTCATAGATGAAATAAAAAACTCAGTCTGTGCCCTCAACAATAAAATGGCCAGAGCTGAAGACAGAATCAGTGAGCTGGAAGATTAGCTGCACAAAGCCAATAGGCAACAACAAACAATGGCAAGAGACCTCAAAATAGCTCTAGAGCGAATCAGGGTCCTAGGAGAGGATTCCAAGAGGAACAACATGGGAATCATTGGAGTACCAGAAGGTCAGGGAAACAATCCCAATGAAAAACCCATGGTTAAACAAATCATTGCTGAATTCCAACAGGTACAGCCCGCCCCCAAGGGCCTGGGTCCCTCTCTGGGCATGCACAGCTAGAAACAGCCCCTAGAAAGCCGGTTTTCAACCCCTGATCTGCGTGGGACGGGCACAGAGGCCCAGCTCTGGGCAACAAAGCTGAACAGCTCCAATTCCAACAGGTACAGCCCGCCCCCAAGGGCCTGGGTCCCTCTCTGGGCACGCGCAGCTAGAAACAGCCCCTAGAAAGCCGGTTTTCAACCCCTGATCTGCGTGGGACGGGCACAGAGGCCCAGCTCTGGGCAACAAAGCTGAACGGCTCCAATTCCAAACTCCTCGCCCAGTGCCAGGGACCCTTTCCGGAGCCGCGGCCGCTGACGTGGCCGCGAAATATTTTCCCACTACATATGCTATAGGAACCATAAGCTACCTTCTTAGATGGAAACTTCTCTAGTTTAGCTCAGCCACTAGAAACACAGTAGCCAATAACTCATAAGCCTATCTTAACTCACACTGCATATCAAGCAGAATAGTAACAGTGAACGTGAAGGTCTAAACCACACCTCTCACAATGGTAAAGCAACGCAAAAGCCCACCAAACTTTCATATTGAAGAGTCTAGCCCAGATGACACCAACAGTACTGTAGTGTTAGACAACCTCTCTGACAAGGAATTCAGAAGGGAGCTACTTAGGATGCTTAGGGAATTAAAAGAAACAATGGAAAGCAATGCCAATAGAAGACAAGAGGATCTGAAGGCAGAAATGAGGAAAATGCAATCAGAAATGTCAGACCGAAAAATCTCGTAGGCGAATTGAAAAGCTCAGTGGAAGGCCTCAGCAGCAGAGTAACAGCCGCTGAGAACAGAATCAGTGAGCTCGAGATGAAGTTCAGAGACTCTCCAGAAAAGAGCAGAAAATGGAAAAGAGACTCACAATTCGGGAACAGATGGCAAGAGAAGATCGTGATGAAGTCAAGAGGGGTAACATAAGAATTATTGGAGTCCCAGAGGGACAGGAAGAAAACCTCGATGAAGAAGAAACTGTCAAAGACATCATTGCTACAATATTTCCAGAGCTGAAGAAAACTTGTGACCACATTCAGGAGGCCCGAAGGGTACCAGCTAGAAGAAATCCGAATAAAAATACCCCAAGATACATTCTGATCAAAATGACCAAAACCTTAGACAGAGACAAAATTCTGAAAGCAGCAAGATCGAAGAAAAAAATCTCTTACAAAGGAGCATCCTTAAAATTCACAGCTGATTTTTCTGATGAAACCCTCATGGCCCGAAAACAGTGGTGGGACATAGTAAAAAAACTCAATGAAATAAATGCCTCCCCCAAAATACTTTTCCCAGCAAGACTCTCATTCATAATAGAAGGAACAACACACAGTTTCACAGACAAACAACAGCTCAGGAACTTCATAGACTCAAAACCATGGTTACAAGAACAACTAAATGGGCTACTTTAAGGCAAGAAAGGCCCCTCAAATACACCAAATTTTAACAGAACAATGGGACAAAATCCCATAACAATAATCTCTCTCAATGTCAATGGGCTAAACGCACCAATTAAAAGACATAGAGTGGCAGGATGGATTAGAAAATTGAACCCAACATTCTGCTGCCTGCAAGAAACACATCTCAATAGTCAAAGCAAACACAGACTCAGAGTCAAAGGCTGGAAAACAATCCTACAGGCAAACAGCTCCCATAAAAAAGCTGGGATAGCCATCCTTATATCAGACCACATCGATTTCAGAGTGAGGAAGGTCATAAGAGACAGTGAAGGCCATTTCTTATTGATCAAAGGATCTGTGCAACAGGAAGAACTTACAATAATAAATGTATATGCACCTAATGAGAGACCAGCAAAGTACTTAAAACAACTACTCATAGATTTGGAAAAAGACATCAATAGCAACACAATACTAGTTGGAGACTTCAACACTGCTTTGTCACCTCTTGATAGATCAACCAGACTCAAGCTTAGCAAGGACATACTTCATTTGAGGGAAACAATGGAATAAAGGGACTTAGTAGATATATACAGGACACTTCATCCACAAAAAGCAGAATACACATTCTTCTCAAGCATACATGGAACATTCTCCAAGATAGACCACATGCTGAGCCACAAAACATGCCTCCATAAAATTAAGAAGATAGAGATTGTATGAACAATCTTCTCAGACCATAATTTGCTGAAATTAGAAGTAAATCACAAACAAAAACAGAAAACTAAATCAAACACCTGGAAATTAAACAGTGCACTATTGATTAACGAGTGGATTAGACAGGAAATCAAAGAGGAAATCAAAAGATTCCTAGAAACGAATGAAAATGAGAACACGAGTTACCAAAACTTATGGGACACAGCAAAGGCTGTGTTAAGAGGAAAGTTTATAGCTCTACAAGCATTCCTCAGGAAGGAGGAGCGAGCACACAAAAGTAACCTAACCTCACAGCTTAAGAGCTTGGAGAAGGACCAAAAAAAGGAGCACAACCCGAACAGGAGAAAGGAAATAATAAAACTCAGAGCAGAGATTAACGAGATGGAAACCCAAAAAACAATCCGAAAGATCAATGAAACCAAAAGCTGGTTCTTTGAGAAAATTAACAAGATCGATAAGCCTCTAGCAAAACTCACAAAGAAAGGGAGAGAGAAAACCCTAGTAAACCAAATCAGAAATGAAAAGGGGGTCATTACAACAGAAACCACAGAAATTCAGAGGATCCTCAGGGAGTACTTTGAGAAGCTTTATGCCACGGAACATCAAAACCTCGAGGAAATGGATAAATTCCTAGACTCCTACAGACTCCCAAGGCTGAACCAAGAAGACCTGGAATACCTGAACAGACCTATCACCATCAAGGAAATTGAAATGGTAATAAAAAGTCTCCCCAAGCACAAAAGTCCTGGCCCGGATTGATTCACTAGTGAATTCTTCCAAATCTTTAAAGAGGACTTACTCCCGATGCTCTTTAAGCTTTTCCATGAAATTGAAATATCAAAAACACTTCCGAACAGCTTCTACGAAGAAAATATCACACTGATACCAAAAGCAGACGGAGATACCACAAAGAAAGAGAATTACAGGCCGATATCCCTGATGAACACAGATGCAAAGATCCTCAACAAACTACTAGCAAATAGAATCCTACTACTCACTCATCAAAAAGATCATACACCATGACCAAGTAGGATTCATCCCAGGGATGCAAGGATGGTTTAACATTCGGAAATCAATCAACATAATCCACCATATCAACAAAAGAAAAGATAAAAAGCATATGATCATATCAATAGATGCAGAGAAAGCATTTGATAAGATCCAGCACCCCTTTATGATGAAAACCCTAGCCAAAATGGGTATAGAGGGGACCTTCCTCAACATAATTAAAGCCATCTACCACAAGCCTACAGCAAGCATCATCCTCAATGGGGAAAAACTGAGAGCCTTCCCTCTAAGATCAGGGACGAGACAGGGATGCCCACTCTCTCCACTGCTGTTCAATATAGTACTGGAAGTACTTGCAATAGCGATTAGGCAGGAAAAAGATATTAAGGGCATTCAGGTAGGAAAGGAAGAAATCAAGCTCTCACTATTCACAGATGATATGATACTCTACTTAGAGAACCCAATAACTTCCACCAAAAAACTCCTAGAAACAATAGACTCGTACGGTAAAGTTGCAGGTTGTAAAATCAATACCCAAAAGTCCATGGCTTTCCTATACGCAAACAGTGAGAGAGAAGAAAGCAACATGAAAAAAACAATCCGTTGACAATTGTGCCCCAGAAAATCAAGTACCTAGGAATCAGCTTAACTAAGGAAGTAAAGGACCTGTACAAAGAAAACTACAAAACGCTACTTCAGGAAATAAAAGACGACATGAGGAAATGGAAAGATATCCCCTGCTCATGGGTCGGGAGACTTAACATTGTCAAAATGGCAATACTACCGAAAGCACTGTATAAATTCAATGCAATCCCTATAAGGATACCCATGACATTCTTCAAAGAAATGGAGCAAACACTCCTGAAATTTATATGGAACAATAAGCCCCCACGAATAGCTAAAGCAATTCTTGGGAAAAAGAAAATGGGAGGAATCAACCTCCCGAACTTCAAACTGTACTACAAAGCAGTAATAATTAAAACAGCATGGTACTGGAACAAAGGCAGAACAGCAGACCAATGGAACAGGGTTGAATACACTGACATCTCCCCTCAATCATATGCTCATCTAAACTTTGATAAAGGTGCAAGTAATGTGGAGTAAGGAAATCCTCTTTAATAAATTGTGTTGGCATCACTGGACGGCTACATGCAAAAAAATAGGCTCAGAACTCTGCCTAACACCATGTACAAAAGTAAGATCAAAATGGATTAAAGACCTCAACATCAGACCAGAAACCATAAGGTACATTGAAGATAAAGTTGGCAAAACCCTCCATGACATTGAAGCTAATGGTATCTTCAAAGATGCCATGCCACTGGCCGAGCAAGTGAAAACAGACATAGATAAATGGGACTATCTTAAACTAAGAAGCTTCTGCACCTCCAAAGAAACAGTGACCAAAATACAAAGACAGTCTACAGAATGGGAAAGGATATTCACCGAATACACATCTGACAAGGGGTTGATATCCAGGATATACAAAATACTGGTTAAACTCCACAAGAAGGAAACATCCAACCCCATCCAAAAATGGGGCAATGAAATGAACAGAAACTTTCTCAAAGAAGAAATCCGAATGGCAAAAAAACACATGAGAAAATGCTCTACATCATTAATCATCAGGGAGATACAGATCAAAACCACAATGAGATACCATCTCACACCTCAGAGACTGGACCACATTCAAAAGAACAAAAGCAACCGATGCTGGCGTGGATGTGGCGAGAAAGGGACACTCCTTCACTGTTGGTGGGAATGTCCACTGGTTCAGCCCTTCTGGAAAACAGTATGGACGATTCTCAAAAAATTAGAAATTGAGCTCCCATTTGACCCAGCAATACCAATCCTGGGAATATATCCCAGAGAGGCAAAAATGTATAGTCGAAGTGACATCTGCACTTGTTTGTTCATTGCAGCACTCTTTACAATAGCCAGAAACTGGAAGAAACCTGAATGCCCAAGAACAGATGACTGGTTAAAGAAACTTTGGTACATCTACACAATGGAGTACTATGTAGCTGTTAGAAAAGATGAAGTCATGAAATTTACATACAAGTGGTACAATATGGAAAGTATCATGCTAAGCGAAATGAGTCAGAAAGAGAGGGATAGACATAGAAAGATTGCATTCATCTGGGGGATATAAAGTAACAAAGTATGAGATTAATACCCAAGAATAGCTGAGATCAGCACCAGGAGGAGTACTCCATAACTTAGAGGCCAGCCGGGTATCCTAGAGGAAAGGGCAGTTCAGATAGAGAAGGGAGCACCAAATAAAGGATGTTTGGAGGATCCTCCCAGGAGGGGAGATGCATGTCGAAAGTAGACTATGGACTGAACATGTTTGCCACTCAATGCCTCTTTTGCAGACCACAACACCCAAAAGGAGAGAGAGAACACAGGGGATTGCCCTGCCACAGAGGCAGGGGGGTTGGGGGGATGGGGGTGGGAGGGATATTATCCATGGTGGTGGAAAATGGGCACTGGTGGAGGGATGGGTATCTGATCATTATATAATTGAAACCAAAGCACAAAAAATTGTAAATCTACAACTTTAAAAAAATAAATAAAATAAAGGGAAAAGAAAAATCATTGCTGAAAAATTCAAAGAGCTGAACAATGCTGCCATTCAGATTCAAGGAGCCCAAAGGGTGCCAGCTAAAAGAGACCCTAACAAAACACTCTAAATAATAAAACAAAAACACTCCAAATCATATCATAGTTAGAATGATGGATGCCGCAGATAGAGACACAATACTGCAAGCAGCAAGGTCAAAGAAAGAAATCAGATACAATGGAACACCCCTTATGTTCACAGCAGACCTGTAAGAGAAAACCCTCAAAACCTGAAGGTAATGGTGGGATGTAGTGAGAAAAACTCACTGAAATGAATGCTTCACCAGGAATACTCTGTCCGGCTAAAGTCTCACTCAAACTCTCAAACTCAAAGGAACAGTACACTGTTTTCTGGATCAACAGCAGCTCAGGTAATCATAAACTCAAAACCAAACCTAAAAGAAGGATTAAAGGGGATACGATAAAACAAGACAAACCCTACAAACACAACAGACCCCTACAGAAAGATGACACAAAACCCCATAACAATAATCTATCTCAATGTCAATGGTCTAAATTCACCAATTAAGAGACACAGAGCGGCAAAATGGATTCAGAAACAGATTCCAACTTTCTGCTGCCTACAAGAAACTCATCTGGACAGTGAGAGCAAACACAGACTGAAAGTTAAAGGATGGAAAACAATCCTGCAAGCAAACAGCTCCCTCAAAGAGCTGGGGTGGCCATACTAGTATCCGACAACATCAATTTCAGTTTGAAAAAGATTAGAAGGGACTGTGAAGGTCATTTTCTATTTATAAAGGGATACGTACAACAGGAAGAAATCACACTCTTAAATGAATACGCACCTAATGAGGGAACAGCTAAATATTTAAAACAACTGTTAACAGATTTTAAGGAGGATATTGCTAGCAACACAATAGTAGCCAGAAACTTCAAAATCGCTTATCACCTCTGGATAGATCAACAAGAACAAAACTCAGCAAAAAACATTGGCTTTGAAGGAAGAAATAGAAGAAAGAGGGCTTATCGACCTATGCAGGACTTTACACCCCCAAAATGAAGAATACACATTCTTCTCCAGTGCACACGGAAGATTTTCCAAAATGGACCATGTACTAGGCCACAATATATACCTTAATAGAATCAGGAAGATAGAAATACTATCAACAATCTTTTCAGATCACAATGCACTGAAGACAGAAGTGAATCACACACAGATATGGAGAACCAATCAAACACCTGGAAATTAAACAACTCAATGTTGAACAACGAGTGGGTCAGGAGGGAAATCAAGGACAAAATAAAAAGATACCTGGAAACAAATGAGAATGAAGACAAAAGCTACGAGAACCTATGGGATGAGCTAAAGCCACGTTATGGGGAAAATTTTTAGCTCTGCAAGCATTTCTCAGGAAGGAAGAAAGGGCCCGCATGAAAAACTTGACTTCACAGCTCAAAAATCTTAGAAAATGACCAACAAGGCAGAAGAAAAATATCATAAAATTTAGAGCAGAAATCACCAACATAGAAACCAAAAGAACAATCCAAAAAACAATGAAACCAAGAGTTGGTTCTTTGAGAAAATAAAGAAGATAAATAAACCACTAGCAAGACTAACAAAGAGAGAGAGAGAACCCTAAGAAACCGAAACAGAAATTAGAAGGGGGAATATCCCAACAGAAACCAAAGAAATTCAAAACATCATTAAAGACTACTTTGAAAATCTGAACGCCACGAAAAAGAGAACCTAAAAGAAATGGATAAATTCCTGGATTCCTATAATATCCCAAGGCTGCATCAGGACGATCTAGAGTACCTGAATTATCCTATTAACATCAAGAAAATTGAAACTGTAATCAAACGTCTTCCTAAAAAACAAAAACCCAGGTCCACATGGATTAATTAGGAAATTTTTCCAAAATTTAAAGAGGACCTATTTCCAGGTCTTCTCAAGATTTTTCAGGAAATTGAAGAAACTGAAACTCTCCCGAACAGTTTCTATAAAGCCCATAACACTCTAATACCAAAAGGAAGCAAAGACAACACAAGAAAAGAAAACTACAGACAGATATCCCTGATGTACACGGATGTGAAGATTCCTAACAAAATCCTAGCAAATAGAATTCAAAAACTCATCAAAATGATCATACACCATGATCCAGTGGGATTCATCCTGGGCATGCAAGGACGGTTTAATATTCAGAAATCAATCAACATAACCCATCATATCAACAAAAAAAGAAAACAACATAGGACTATGGCAATAGATGCAGAGAAATCATTCGACAAGAACCAACACCCGTTTTTGATGAAAACCGTTGCCCAAATGGGGATAGAGGAGACTTTACTCAATATAGCCACTACCACAAGTCTACAGTATATGCATCATCCTCAATGGGGAAAAACTGAGAGCCTTCTCTCTAAGATCAGGAACGAGAAAAGGATGCCCACTCTCTCCACTGCTGTTCAATATTGTACTGAAGTACTTGCATTAGCGATTAGGCAAGAAAAAGATATTAAGGGCATTCAGGAAGGAAAGGAAGAAATCAAGCTCTCACTATTCGCAGATGATATGATACTATACTTAGAGAACCCTATGACCACTAACAAGAAACTCCTAGAATGAATGGACTTGTATAGTAAAGTTGCAGACTATAAAATCAATACCCTAAAGTACATGGCTTTCCTATAGGCAAACAGTGAGAGAGAAGAAAGTGACATTAAAAATGCCATTCACAATTGTGCCCCAGAAAATCAGGTACCTAGGAATCAGCTTAACTAAGGTAGTAAAGGACCTGTAAAAAGAAAACTACAAAACGCTACTCCAGGAAGCAAAAGAGGACACAAGGAAATGGAAATATATCCCCTGTTAGGAAAAACTGAGAGCCTTTCCTCTAAGATCAGGGATGAGACAAGGATGCCCACTCTCTTCACTGCTGTTCAGTATAGTACTGGAAGTACTTGCAATAGAAATTAGGCAAGAAAGAGACATTAAGGGCATTCAGGTAGGAAAGGAAGAAATCAAGCTCTCACTATTCGCAGATGATATGATAATATACTTAGAGAACCCTATAACCTCCACCAAGAAACTCCTAGAAACAATAGACTTGTATAGTAAAGTTGCAGGCTATAAAATCAATACCCAAAAGTCCATGGCTTTCCTATACACAAACAGTGAAAGAGAAGAAAGTGACATGAAAAAAACAATCCCATTCACAATTGTGCCCCAGAAAAGCAAGTACCTAGGAATCAGCTTAACTAAAGAAGTAAAGGACCTGTACAAAGAAAAATACAAAACGCTACTTCAGGAAATAAAAGAAGACATGAGAAAATGGAAAGATATCCCCTGCTTATGGGTCAGGAGAGTTAACATTGTCAAACTGGCAATACTTCCCAAAGCATTGTACAAATTCAATGCAATCCCTATAAGGATACCCATGACATTCTTCAAAGAAATGGAGGAAAAACTCCTGAAATTCATATGGAACAATAAGCCCCCACGAATAGCTAAAGCAATTCTTGGGAAATAGAAAATGGGAGGAATCAAACTTCCGAACTTCAAACTGTACTACAAAGCAGTAATAATTAAAACAGCATGGTACTGGAACAAAGGCAGAACTGCAGACCAATGGAACAGGGTTGAACACACTGACATCTCCCCTCAATCATATGATCATCTAATCTTTAATAAAGGTGCAAGTAATGTGAAGTGGAGTAAGGAAAGTCTCTTTAACAAATTGTACTGGCATCACTGGACGGCTACATGCAAAAAAATGGCCTCAGAATTCTGCCTAACACCATGTACAAAAGTCAGATCAAAATGGATTAAAGACCTCAACATCAGATCAGAAACCATAAGGTACATTGAAGACAAAGTTGGCAAAACCCTTCATGACATAGAAGCTAATGGTATCTTCAAAGATGCCATGCCACTGGCCGAGCAAGTGAAGACAGAGATAGATAAATGGGACTATCTTAAACTAAGAAGCTTCTGCACCTCCAAAGAAACAGTGACCAAAATACAAAGACAGTCTACAGAATGGGAAAAGATATTCGCTGAATACACATCTGACAAGGGGTTGATATCCAGGATATACAAAATACTGGTTGAACTCCACAAGAAGAAAACATCCAACCCCATCCAAAAATGGGGCAATGAAATGAACAGAAACTTTCTCAAAGAAGAAATCCAAATGGCAAAAAAGCACATGAGAAAATGCTCTACATCATTAATCATCAGGGAAATGCAGATCAAAACCACAATGAGATACCATCTAACACCTCAGAGACTGGCCCACATTCCAAAGAACAAAAGCAACCAATGCTGGCACAGATGTGGCGGAAAAGGGACAGTCCTTCACTGTTGGTGGGAATCCCGACTGGTTCAGCTGTTTTGGAAAACAATACGGATGATTCTCAAAAAATTAGAAATTGAGCTCCCATTTGACCCAGCAATACCACTCCTGGGAATATATCCCGGAGAGACAAAAAAAGTATAGTTGAAGTGACATCTGCTCTTGTTTGTTCATTGCAGCACTCTTTACAATAGCCAGAAACTGGAAGAAACCTGAATGCCCAAGAACAGATGTCTGGTTAAAGAAACTTTGGTACATCTACACAATGAAGTACTATGTAGATGTTAGAAAAGAGGAAGTCATGAAATTTACATACAAGTGGTACTACATGCAAAGTATCATGCTAAGTGAAATAAGTCAGAAAGAGAGGGATAGACAAAGAAAGATTGCATTCATCTGGGGGATATAAAGTAACACAATAGGAGATTAATACCCAAGAATAGCTGAGATCAGTACCAGGAGGATTACTCCATGGCTTTGAGGCCTGCCGGGCATTCTACGGGAAAGGGCAGCTCAGATAGAGAAAGGAGCACCAAATAAAGGGTGCTTGGAGGATCCTTCCAGAAGGGGAGATGCATGTTGAAAGTTGACTGTGGACTTAACATGATTGCCATTCAATGCCTCTTTTGCAGATCACAACACCCAAAAGGAAAGAGACAACAGAAGGGAATGCCCTGCCACAATGGCTGGGTGGGATGGGGGAGATGAATGTGGGAGCGATACTGGGATCCATGGTGGTGCAAAATGGGCACTGGTGGAGGGATGGGTATTTGATCATTGTATAATCAAAATCCAAGCACAAAAATTTGTAAATCTACAACTGTACCTCATGGTGTTTCACTAATTAAAAAAAAAACTTGGAAAAAATATCCCCTGTTCATGGATCAGGAGAATTAACATTGTCATATGGCAATACTCCCCAAAGCACTGTACAAATTCAACGCAATCCCTATTAGGATACCCAATGACATTCTTCAAAGAAATGGAGCAAACACTCCTGAAATTCATATGGAACAATAAGCCTCCACAAATAGCTAAAAAATATTCTTGGGAAAAAGAAAATCAAAGAAATCAACCTCCCTAATATCAAACTCTACTACAAAGCAGTAATAGTTAAAACAGCATGGTACTGGAACAACGAAAGAGCTGCAGACCAATTGAACAGAGTTGAATATACTGACATCTCCTCCCAAACATATGATCATCTAGTCTTTGATAAAGGAGCAAGAAATGTGAAGTGGAGCAAGGAAAACCTCTTTAACAAATCATGCTGGCAAAACCGGAGAGCTTCATGCAAAAAAATGGGCTCAGATCTCTACCTAACACCATGTACAAAAGTAAGATCAAAATTGATTAAAGACCTCAACCTCAGACCAGAATCCATAAGGTACATTGAAGACAAGGTTGGCAAAACCCTCCACGACATTGAAGCGAACAGTATCTTCAAAGATGACACACCACTGGCCAAACAGTGAAAACAGAGATTGCCTAATGGAACTATCTTTTTTTAAATTTTTATTAGTGAGACACCATGAGGTACAGTTGTAGACTTACAAATTTTTGTGCTTGGGTTTCAGTTATACAATGATCGAATACCCATTCTTACACCAGTGCACATTCTCCACCACCACTAATCACAGTATCCCTCCCACCCCCCTCCCCTAATGGAACTATCTTAAACTAAGAAGCTTCAGCACATCAAAAGAAGCAGTGACCAAAATACAAAGACAGTCTACAGAATGGGAAAGGATATTCATCAAATACCCATCTGACAAGGGTTTGATATCAAGGATATACAAAGAACTGGTTGAACTCCACAAGAAGAAAATACCCAACCCCATCAAAAAATGGAACCACGAAAGTAACAGAAACTTTCTCAAAGAAGAAATCCAAATGGCAAAAAGTCACACGAGAAAATGCTCTACATCACTAATCATCAGGGAGATGCAGATCAAAACAACAATGATATATCATCTCACACCACAGACTGGCCCACATCCAAAAGAACTAAAGGAACCGGTGTTGGTGTGGATGTGGCAAGAAATGGACCCTCCTTCACTGCTGGTGGACAATTTTCAAAAAATTAGAAATTGAGCTCCCATTTGACCCAGCAATACCACTCTTGGAAATATATCCCAGAGAGGCAAAAATGTACAGTCAAAATGACATCTGCACTTGTATGTTCATTGCTGCACTGTTCACAATAGCCAAAATCTGGGAAAAAAAACCTGAGTGCCCAAGAGCAGATGACTGGTACATCTACACAACGGAGTCCTATGCAGCTGTTAGAAAAAATGAAGTCATGAAATTTACATACAAGTGGTACTACATGGAAAGTATCATTCTAAGTGAAATGAGTCAGAAAGAGATCGACAGACTTAGAAAGATTGCATTAATCTGGATAATATAAAGTAACAAAACAGGAGATCACCACCCAAGAATAGCCAAGATAAGTACCAGAAGTTTCGCTCCATGGCTCGGGGGCCAGCTGCCCATACTAGGGTAAAAGGCAGCTCAGATACAGAAGGGAACACCTACTAAAGGGTGTTGGGAGGATCCTCCCAGGATGGGAGATACATGCTGAAAGTAGACTATAGACTGAACATGACTGCCATTCAATGCCTCTTTTGCAAACCACAGCACCCAAAAGGAGAGAGAGAACAAAAGGGAATGCCCTGCCACTGAGGCAGGGTGGGATAGGGGGGTGGGGATTGGAGGGTGGAAGGGATACTGGGATCAGTGGTGGTGGAGAATGGGCACTGGTGGAGGGATGGATACTGGATCATTGGATAACTGAAACCCAAGCACACAAATTTGTAGGTTTACAACTGTATCTCATGTTTCACTAATATAAATTAAAAATAAATATATAAATAAAAATAAAATAACTGTTGCAGAACCAAACTTGCCATTAAATGCCAAATTTTCCGGGCTTCAAAAACTACCGTTCACCAAGGAGTGAATCTGCAGAAAAATCCAGGTATGCTAGACTCATGACTGAAATCTCCAATCTTGCTCAGAGCTGGAATGGGCGTCCTTCCCCCATCTCCTAAGTTTACCAGTAGCTTGGCAGTCATACCCACAAACTGACCCTGGCACCATATAATCTCACCAATGGCTATGATTCAGAGACTCAGAAATAAAGCTCCTGGAAGAGAGCAACATAGTCCTCACCCATAAGTGAATCTGCCATATAATCATATTCTAAATTTCAGCATTGCTGGAGCAACCTCTCACACTGTACATCACCGAGTAGCACACAACATTTGATGAACATGTTTGTAATTTCTTATACAGGGGCTTAATTGCTACAGGGTAAAATACAACAATCTTCACACATTTTTCTCTAAAGAAACTTTATTGGACCATTTTTAGCAAAATTCCTAACAAGGAATACAAAATTAGTGGTATTGGTTCTGCTTTGGGGGGCAATAGTTTGGGACTTGGGGTGGAAACATTCTAAATATGGTGGTGGGAAGGTGTAATAGTGGTAGAATTGGAGTTTGAATGTTAAATGTAATGAATTATTGTGAACAACTTTATAAAAATAAAATATAGCAAATTGCTTTGGTTCTGCTTTGGGGGCAGGGTTTGGGACTTGGGATGGAAACATCAGAAATGGTGATGGGAAGGTGTAACGGAGGTGAGACTCATTCTAATATTAAATGTAATCAAATATTGTGAGCAACTTTATAAAAATAAAATTAAATTTAAAAAAAGAAAGTAGCCAGAATCATGGTTAGGAGCCAAAATTTGGTGACATTTGTATCTGTTTAAATATTATCCCTGTTATCAATGTTTTGAACAAGTATCCTCTTTAACTGAAGCGATTCTACTTTTTTCATCTTTTTTGTTGGTTATAAAAAGATATTTAATAATCAAGATATTTAATTGAAACTGATATTTACTTATATATAACCAATATATAAGAATGACCACAGCAAGTCTAAACAAAAGCTGTGTAAGAGTTCTCCAGGGAAATTTCATCAATAGAAGATACTGTATATATCAATGTTATATGCAACATAAGTGTGTATGTGAGACATACAATATATATTATATATCTATTACATTAACTGCATGGGCTGGAGCGTGTTGGGACTTATCATCTGATCTTTGATAAGGGAGCAAGAAATGTGAAGTGGAGCAAGCAAAGTCTCTTTAACAAATGGTGCTGGCAAAACTGGACAGCTTCATACAAAAAAATGGGCTCAGATCTCTACCTAACACCACACACAAAAGTAAGATCAAAGTGGATTAAAGACCTCAACATCAGACCGAAATCCATAAGGTACATTGGAGACAAGGTTGGCAAAACCCTCCACGACATTGACACGAATGGTATGTATCTTCAAAGATGACACACCACTGGCCAAGCAAGTGAAAACAGAGATAGAGGAATGGGACTATCTTATTGATTTTGGATATTGTGAACAGTGCTGCAATAAAGGTAGAAGTGCAGATGTTATTTTGACTGTACATTTTTGCCTTTCCGGGATATATTTATTCCCAAGAGTGGTATTGCTGGGTCAAATGGGAGCTCAGTTTCTAATTTTTTGAGAATCGTCCATACTGTTTTCTAACACGGCTGACCTGAGTTCGATTCCTCTGCCCCTTTTGGAGAGCCCGGCAAGCTACTGAGAGTATCTCACCCACAGAGCATAGCCTGGCAAGCTCCCCGTGACTTATTTGATATGCCAAACACAGTAACAAGTCTCACAATGTTATTGGGCCCGCTCGAGCAAATCAATGAACAATGGGAGGACAGTGACAGTGACAGTGATTATTTGCATAATTCTAGAAACAGAGAAGCCCTGGAATCTATAAATGTCAAGCTGGAGACCCAGGAGAACTCGTGGGATAGTTCCATCTGGGTTCAATCAGAAATAATGGTGTAAGAAACCATAAATTCCAAGCCCAAGTCTGAAGGCTGACATTTGAGCTCAGAGACAGTCTAAGAGAGAAAACAAATGTTCTTGACTTGGCCTTTTTGTTTAATTTAAGCTTTTAACAGATTGGATGAGCCACACTAACTTGCGGTGGGCAGTCTCCTTACTTGGTTTATGTATTAAAAGGTCATTCTCATCCATCACAAGTTCCTACTTTTTAGTAGGTATTTTGTGCAGTCCTGTATTGGTAGATGAACTTCTCTGGTTTACAGTGGACATCAGTGCTGCCTAAAGAATGCCAGTGTTATGATGATGCTCTGTGTCATTGAGGATAGCCTCCAAGAGCTTGACATGACTCTTGAGCATGTGAAAGGTGTCTTGTACAACCAAGAAACTGTACTTTGAATTTTAGGTCTTTTGATCATAAATAACCACAAATGGCTATTGGCTGTCATTTGGGGCAGCATAGACTAGGGAAACTAGAAAATGAATAACACTGAAAATAATTATAAACTGTAAGGTCTATGTAAGGGAAGAATAATCCCTATGTAGGGGATCATAGAGCAGAAAGTACAGAGGAGTCAGAGAAGGCTTCAAGAGGATTGAAATGTTTAAGCTAAAGTTTCAAGGGTCAAATCATGAGATAGAACAGTTATATTAGAAATTTAAGGAATAAATTTCATCCAGGAGTAACCATATACAAAAACGTCCAAGGTAGGAAGCATCATGTTTGCTTCCAACAATTGAATACTTGACCTATGCGAATAGGTTGAACAGGGGGAAATGATCATCCTGTTATGAAAGTGATAGGCCACGAGGAGAAATTGATTTTCCTTAAAGTAATTTCTGTTAGCACTTCCCAAAAGATTATTATTATTATTATTATTATTTACTGCAAGCCTGTAAAAAGATGCTTTCTTTGTGATGTGTGCTTGTGTTTGCTTAAACAAATTTTTAGATTGGGTCTCCTCCCAATCAGAACATAATCTCTTTAATATTGTTCTTTATATTCAAAGAGAGTATATGTTTAGCACCAATATTCATCTAATATTAATAGCATGTATAACCATATGTTCCTGGACTTTAAGTACAGGAAGAAGGAGCTAACCCTCTTCAGTGTGTTGACAATCGAGAAGAATTCTGCAATTGAAACTACCCAATAGATAGCCTTCTAAGAAAGTATCCAAATCAATTACACAAATGAAATAATTGTATAAAGAGACCAAAAGATTATTCTTAGACTCCTGAGAGAGGTTGCTTTCTGTTGAAGAGAAGTAAAGGAGGAACTGAAACTAGTTAAAAGATGACCATGGTCTGACTAATGTCAAGGAAAGCAGTCTCCTGGAGAAAGTTTAAAGCAACTGGGGTGAATTAATTAACCTAGGGAAGAGAAGATTAATAAATTATCGTGAGAATGTAGAACGGCTATTCGAAGAATAAGGTCTAGTTGGATTGCATTAACACTGGAGAGGGAACTGAAGCCAGCAGGCGAAAACTGCACAAGATGCTATTTATGGCTGTGAAACTCCGGAATCAGTGAGGGAAGCAGAGCAATGTCCTTCCGTGGAGGTCTTTAAAACAGAATAGATTCTCATCAGTCTCATTTGAAAGGTTTAAGTGTGATCCTGCCTAAAGGCAAGGTGATGAACGGAATGACTTTTCAAGGTCCCAGCCAGCTGCCCGACAAGACACAGCTGATTGTATGTTGGAGTTTTCTTTTGTTTACCCATATCTTATTGTTTTACACCACCATGTGGCCGCACTGAGTAGAAATGTTACAAATTGCTACCCGAAAATGGGCCCTGAAAAACATCAATAATAATTCTCGTACCCTTAGAATTGCAGTCTTTATAGAAACTTTATGTGTAAAATCACCTCATGTGAATATGCTTCTAACCCTTTTAAAGTATTATTTTGAGGAACAAAATTGGTACTGATCTTATTCATAAAATTATAATTAATTATTTTATAGTGTATTTGCTATTCTGTAGAAATGGAATTTAATTAACAGTAAGCTGAGCTTATGACATAAAAAATCTTTTGTTTTAGATACATATCTAATGCCAGATTGTGACCCTTTTACACCTAACAGATAAATCAAGCAGAATAAATATAACTCGTGAAAGCAAATATAGAATCCAAGGAAGAGTAGAATTTTTTACAGTGAAGCAGTGACTGTTGACATATGATGATGTTTAAAATGACTTCCAGATTTGGCATATTAGGAAAATGTGCTTCCTGTTTAGTACTGCCATGTTTATGTAGTATGCTAGAATTTACTAAGCCCTTAAAAGAGCTTAGTGCTGCATAAGTTTTCTACTTTGGACAAATTAAGTTGACAAGCCCATCCTGCCACTCTATTCCCAGGCCACCTCACTTACAAAAGCAGCCGGTTAAATGTGAACAGTGAAGTAACCTCAGGAACAAATTGCTTTTATTAGAACCCCAGTAAGCAATGTAAGCCTGGGGCTCTTTGTAATGAGAATTTGATTTTTTAGTTTATATAAATAAATCAGAAAGATAATTTTAAGTTAACTGATAGGCCCCATGTGACTATCACACCAAGCACTTTTTCTGGGCCTTAGATAGACAGGAATTAATAAAGCAGACACAAATGTTTCTGATCCGAATCTTTATTTGAGAGGAAACTAAGTTTCCTTGTCCTCAGGAAGCCTATTCTCCTCTCGAATGTAGGTTCACATAATAAAATGCTTGTGAGGGGCCAGAGAATATAGCAGGCAGGTCTCTTTTCTGAATGTGGCTGATCCGAGTTCAGTTCCCAGCATCCCATATGATCCTGGGAGTTCACCAGGAGTAAGCCCTGAGTTCAGAGCCAGGAGTAAGCCCTGAGTAAGCACCGGCATTTCCAGGTTTCCTCTCCTACCTAACCCCAAGCTCCAGACTGACACGTTAACAGGAATATTTTGTGTTTGGTTATTAAAGTTTGGGTGTCGTGATTTCCATGTTGCTGACTCTGATTTGGACATTTAACTCTATCATTTCTTAACACCGCCCATGAACCTGAATCCCCTTGATCCCGGCCCTCGTTGCTCCTCAACTGTCTCTTCTCTCCTTCCCCTTAACTATTTCTGTCCTTCTCATTATTCTCTGGGGCCAAGGATTATCTAGACACCCTCCCATTTAAACCATTGCATTCCTTCATCCAGTTACTCTAAATACCACATATAAGTGGTATCACCCTGTGTTTGTCTTTCTTCTGGCTTGCTTCATTTAACATGATATCTTCCAATTCCATGCATGTTGCAGCAAAAATGTTTAAATAAATGAATATTTGCGAAATTCCCGTGTGTAGTGTTGAAGGGTAGTCAGAGTGTGCTCCCTGAGATAATAACACTAAAGATCTGAAATAAAAGCAAAAGATTTGGGAGTATCTAGGAAAGAAATATTCTAGAAGAGAAATTGCTGATTATAAAATCCCAGAGGCAAAAATATACTTGTTCTTTGTGAGGTATGATAGGGTGGACATTTTATCAGGAACAGATAAAGTTGGAAATGAAATTAGAGAAATAGCATGTAGCCAGATGGCAAGTGACTTCTATGCCACTTTAAGGACCAGTTTTCACTCTGAGTGGAATGGAATGCCTTTGCAGTTTTAAGCACAGAAATGGCCTGCTCCGGCACACTAATTTTAATAGGATCATTCTGACTGCTATTTCACAAATAGTTGTGTGTCAGGACAAAGAGCCTCGCTCGGAAACTGTTATAAAAATCCAACTGAAATATGATAAGCAACATGGAATGAAAGGGGCATTAAGAAGTATCAGGGTTCTTACAAAACTTGCAAGTAAACTATTAAGAATTTTTGCCTTGGATTGGTTAAAGGAATATGAGAGAATGATGAATGTAGACTTTTGTGCCTGAGAAACTGGATAGATGGAGAAGACTACCATCTTCTGCAGGACGGTAGTAAGAATTTAAATTCTTGATATAGAAATGTTAAAATTGACGGGGCTGGAGCGATAGCACAGCGGGGAAGGCATTTGCCTTGCACGCGGCCGACCCAGGTTAGATTCCCAGCATCCCATATGGTCCCCTGAGCACCGCCAGGAGTAATTCCTGAGTGCAGAGCCAGGAGTAACCCCTGTGCATTGCCAGGTGTGACCCAAAAAGCAAAAAAAAAAAAAAAGAAATGTTAAAATTGAGATACCTGTAACATATAAATACATCTATGAAAAAAATAATTTTTGTAAGAGTCTGGAGATCCAAGAAAAGGTTTGGACTCAGTAAATCTATATTTGGCATTTACAACTATGAAAATGGTGAGATTAGCAAGGTTTTGGGCACTGGAAGATAAAGAAGGGGCCCATGTCCTGTTTATTGAAGCTATCCCAAATTGATAACTCAGAGCTAAGAGATTCCAGCAAAAAGGAAGTGAAAAGAACCAGTAAGAGTAAGAGCAGTCGTGGAAGCCAACACGAAGTATATACTAGTGGAGGGAACAAGTGACTGCTTCAGTTGTATATGTACATTAAGACTAGAATTGAACCATTGTATTTAATGGCACAGAAATCACGAACAGCATTGACAAAAACAGTCTCAGGAAGTGATAGAAATTCAAACTTTTCTTGAATGAGTTCAAGATACAACAGAAAGAGGGAGGAAGTGAGCGCAAGACTCTTTTCCAAGGAGCTTGCTGAGCAGATAAAAGATGATGTTAAATAGAAAACAAATAGATCTAAAGAAATTTTGGCATGGTGTTAAGATGGTGTGTGTGTGTGAGGAGAAGCATTGTTGTGTGCAGAAATGGCTCAAGAACAATGGAAAATTGGAAGAGAGAATAGAAAGTGGAGAATTGCTGGAGTTGTTTCTATGGGAGATGAGATAGACTGAGACCTGGTGTAGAACTGTAGGTTGGAGTGCATTCACATTCTGCTGTGTAAAGCACTTTCTATGGTGTTTAGCATTTAGCACAGGCTCAAATCTGACAAGTATTAAACCACCAGATGACAACTGAAAAGGTCTGGCTCACATGATCTTACAGCTACAATATTCAGTCACTGTCACTGTCACTGTCCTCCCGTTGTTCATCGATTTGCTCGAGTGGGCCCAGTAACATTGTGAGACTTGTTGTTCCTGTGTTTGGACATCGATTATGTCATGGGCAGCTTGCCAGGTTTTGCCGTGCGGGCGAGATACTCTTGGTAGCTTGCCAAGCTCTCTGAGAGGGGCAGAGTAATGGAAGGTAGGAGGAATTGAACTTGCATCAGCCCCGTTCAAAGCAAATGCCCAATCCTCTCTGTGCTATCTCTCCAGCCCACAATATTCAGTAGACTATTTAAATTAAGTTGAAAATAATGGTGATGATAAAAGAGATAATTAGGATAAATATTGAACCACCTTGGTTTAAAGGTAAACAGAAATAACGAAAGGAATATAGGACAAGTGATGTACAGCTATTCACATTCCTTCCATGAGGCGAGTCTGCAAGAACCTGGTCCCACAAGGATCTTTGCACATGCTCCCGGTTATTTAATTTATTATCTTTGCCCTCTATAAATTCAGCATGATGAAAAATTCCTTTTTCTTTTCTTCACAAATATTGCATGGCCTAATGCTATTTCCTTGCTCTTTTCATGTTTTTTCACTGACTTTTATACTGATTCATAAAAACCAAGCTGTAGGGCAGAGCCAGATAGGGAACGAAACAAAAATGGAAGGTGATAAAAGTACAGCGGTCATTTCTTTTGGAAGAATATGGAGTTGAAGCAATTATCTGAATTTTGTTTTTAATAGACAGACAGCTCTGTGCCAAGTATTTAAATAAATAACTTTATGAAAAATATCTGAGCAAATACATTGCTTTACATTTGTTATTTAATACTAGTATATTTTACTGTTATCATTGTGTTTCTCTGAGGAGAGGTAGCATTTCCACTAATTTTAATTCTGCACCTTCTTCTATATATATTTTGAGATTTCTTCTACATAATTTTTGAGATTCTTCTTTTAAAAAGTGACATGTCCTAGATTTTATTGTCTAGGACAATAAAATCTTTGTAAAGAATGCAGCAAGTTGATAGATGTAGTACTATACCTTTTTTCTTTTAAATTTTCCCTTTCCAAAGGTGAAAAAATGACCTTTCATAGCCATGGTACAACAGGTAGGGTATTTGCCACATTGCATGTGGCTGACTCAGGTTCAATCCTGGCCACCCCTGAAGGTCCCCCCAGCCCAGCCAGGAGTGATCCCTGAGCACAGAGACAAGAGTAAGCACTGAACAGTGCCTGGTGTGGATCAAAGAAAAAAAAAGGTAATCACTGGCATGATAGAAATTATTAGTTTTTACTTAAGTTATATAGGATCAACGGGGCAGCGGAGGCGATGGGAGGAGGGTGGGGACAGGGTTGGGGTGGTGAGCTGGGGGTTTCCCACTCACGCCCACTCTAGGCTGTAGCAGGTGCAGATGCGGGGAGCTGGGCAGCGCTCACTGGACAGCGGGTGGCCGGGTCCGGGAGAGCGAGTGTGCAGGGCCTCGCTGAGGGCAGGGGCCAGGGCTGGGAGCACCCCGCCAATGCTCAGTGCTTCCCTCCACACCCCGGCTCTTGGCTCAAGGGTCCAGGCCAGGTGGAGTCTTGAGGTACCATGTGTGATTGCAGGGACGCAACTGGGGTTGGCCACGTTTGACCCAGTTGCACTTGTAGCTGCCATCCCTCCTTTGAGTTGCTTTAGGTTGTCAAGACGTTTTATCATCTCATTCTTACTTTGGACAACCTGGCAGGCTACCGAATGTAACCTGCCCACACGGCAGAGTCTGGCAAACCCCCCCGTGGTGTACCCAATATGCCGAATACCAGTAACAATGACGGGTCTCATTCTCCTAATCCTGAAAGTGCCTTGAATATTTTTAAAAAAATATCAGGGCTAGGAGGAAAGAGACGTTACTGGGGCCTGCTCAAGGCAATCCACGAACAGCAGGATGGTCGTGATCGTGATATAGGATCAATGATTATCTGTTATGCTTTTTGCATGCTTCGAATCTGTAATGGTTTCTCCCCCCTGAACTTGTCTCATTAATTTTAGTACAGGATACAAAAGTGCATTGTTCCTGAAGAGAGGACTGTAGATTGAAACAATTCTAGTCAGGAGGCTGATGGGGTGGGGGGATGGTTCTAAAACCAGAATGAACGCAAAATGGCATCTGACTCTGAACTGGTCGTAACTATAGTTTAAGTTTCACAACAAGGTGTTAAATGTTTATAGTAAAGATAAACAAGTCTATCTAAGTCCGTAAGTATTTTTGGTGGGGATGAGTATTTCTATAAATAAAGTACTATTAGGTCACAAATGTATTTACTTTCTGGAAAGTTGATTCCACAAAGTTGAGTGCTTATAAAACCACATGCTTACAAAGGCTGAACTAGACTTGCTGAAATTTAACTAATGACTGTTCTTATCTGAGCATATTTTATTCATTTTTAAATAAATTTTATGGGATCACAGTGAGATACAGTTGCAAACTTTCAGGGTTACATTTCAGTCATGCTCGAGCTCTGTCCTTCCACCAGTGCACCTTTTCCACCCCCATTGTTCCCAGGGTCCCTCCCGCCACTCCCACCCCATCCCACTCCCTGCCTCTGTAACAGATACAATCCTTCTTACTTTCTAATTCGGGCATTATGATTTGTAATACAGATACTAAGAGACCATCATGTTTGGTCCTTGGTCTACTTTCAGCACACATCTCCCATCCTGGGAGATCCCTCCAGTCATCATTTACTTAGTGGTCCCTTTCCCATCCCAGCTGCCTTTTCCCCCAGCAGTGGAGCCAGCTTCCAAACCACTGTGTGTTCCTCCTGACTCTTATCTCTATTGTCCTTAGGTATTAGTCTCATAGTATGCTACTTTATATTCCACAAATGAGTGCAGTCCTTCTATGTCTGTCCTTCTTTTTCTGACTCATTTCACTTAGCATGAACCTCTCCATAGCTATCCACTTATATGCAAATTTCATGATTTCGTCTCTTCCAACAGCTTCCTAGTATTCCATTGTGTAGATGTAACAAAGTTTCTTTAACCAGTCATCTGTTCTCAAGCACTAGATATTTATTCCAGATTCTGGCTATTGTGAACAGTGCTGCAATGAATATACAAGTGCAGATGTAATTTCTACTTTTTTTTGCATCTCTGTGATATATTTCCAGGAGTGATATTTCTGGGTCTTATGGGAGCTCAATTTCTAGTTTTAGGATGAATGTCCATATTGTTTTTCAGAAAGGCTGGACTAGTCGGCATTCCCACCAACAATGAATGAGAGTCCCTTTCTCCTCCACATCCAAGCCAGCACTGGTTGTTCTTGTTCTTATTGATGTGTGCCAGTTTCTATGGTATAAGATGATACCTCATTGTTGTTTTGATTTGCTTCTCCCTGATGATTAGTGATGTAGAGCATTTTTTCGTGTGCCTTTTGGCCATTTGAATTTCTTTTTTTGCGGAAGTTTCTGTTCATCTCTTCTCCCATAACCATACTTTATGATTCATATTTGCATAACCAAATGCTAATGGGTGGAGAAATAAGATTGTAGAATCAAGCTATCACCTAAGAATATCCAACTTTCATAAATTTCGTGTGTGCTTTCCTTGAGGGAGAAACTTTTACTTTTTTAATTGAATTTTTTTCATCTGCCAAGGATTGAATCCAGACCTTCACATGTGAAACATACCCTTTACCATGAAGCCACATTCCCAACACTTCATTTATTTCTTGAATGCAGAATATTTTAAATAAATTTATCTTAGGTGAAAAGCACCTATATGTCAGATAGACTACATTTTTAGGGGGCCTAAAAAGAGACAGGATAGGAAAATTTTTTAAAGTGTTTCTATCATGGTGCAATTGTTTGAGGTTTACTTTTATCTCCCTAGTCTATGATTTCTATGATTTGATATATAAAAAATTCTTAAAAGATCAGTTATTCTTAAATTATTGTCATTTACTTTGATATGCCAGGGATGGCTTCTTTCCAATACCACGTGTGTGAAAAGAAAAATAACTGAGTTGAGCAATTAATGAACCAAGTGGTAGAATTTTTTTCATTTATAATCTTTAAAGTCCCAATTTTTGTCTATCCTAAGTGAGAATGTAAACATTTAAATTCTCGCAACAGAGTATCATTGTAAATTCACAGCTATTGTATTTAGACACCCTATACTTAGGGAAGAAAATTTGTAATTCAATTTACATTGATGTCAAGAAACAACACATATCTGCCGGCAAAGATAAGACAAATATTGTGGAAGTACACTGTGATAGCTTTACTTAAATAAACAAATTTTTAGTACTAGTGATTAGGTACACAGGATTATTATATGTTTAATTGGCTAATGTGACAATTTGGAATTACTTCTAGTCACATTTAATTGGATTTTGGATCTCTGGAGAAAAGAAATAGAGAGACCTACCAGAGAAACAGTCATAAAAGTAAACTGTTTTTCCAAAGGGTGCTAATAAATAAATTAATATCCATTGCACAGTAGTTTTAAATGTCCCCTCAGCTTAATAAGACTAATGCAGTACTTATATACACTAGATGCTGAAACCAGTTCAATTAAATCCAACATTTGGGTGATGAATGTTTTGTTGAATTGTACCTTTTGTATTTTCCATTTTAAGGAGGCTACTTAAATCAAAGGTGGATAATCTGAATTCAGATAAAGAGTGATAGATACTAAATATCACTATAGCAGTTAACTGTATATGCTTGATTTGAAAGCAGTGTAGAAGCCATAAAACGTGTTACTCTGTAAGTGTTCTGAAGTTTAATAGGCAATAACCAAAAGCAAAACATTCTCTCATAGTTTTTAAATACTCTTTTACTGTACAAACAAAAAAAATCACACAGAAGATATAATTGTTACTGTTGAGAAAGCTTTACTTGAGACACCCAAAGAAACCCTAATTTCTGTATTGTAAAATGTGCCCTACTCTTGGTTTAATTCATAAATCATTTTTAGCATTTATATATACTTTATGTTGTGATTTTTTTATTCTGTAATTTTTTTTTTGAAAAATATGTCCTTGTTTTTAGGAGCGCCATGATTGCTGACTACATGTTCTGGCTCTGTGGAGGAACTGAACAGGGTATCAGCAAGCACATCAAACTGTATTGGCAGGTAAAAATTGATGCCCCAGCTAGAGAGGACAAGTTCATCTCATTTTAGAAACACAACGAAAGATTGGTGTTTAAAAGACTGCTGAAAAAGGTAGCTCTGGGTTTATCAATCAAGAGGACACTAGTCAGTTATAATGTACTTACAATGAAGTAGATTTTCTGATACTAATTTTAAGGACAAAATTCAAGGTGGTTAACTCTTGGCCCAATCTTTTTACAACTCAATATAAATTTTAGGCACCCCCAAGAACTATTTAATCAAGCACGTTGCTAAAATAGGCATGATCCTTTACAATGTGACCATTGTATTTTTATAATTTTTATTGATCTATTATTCATAAAAGCAAATTCTCAAGAGTACAATCAATTGCATAATAAAGAAAATGCAAAGTCCACTTACATATGTTAGGGAACACTTAGCATTTGGAACAATAATTCAATAATTAGTTGAGTATTTTTTTATTATTGATATTTCAAAATGGCAGCAGAAAATTATGCGAAAGGTCAATTCAATGTCAAAAGTAGAGTAATAATTTCTTCAAAATAAAGGAGAGTTTATAATTTACTATCTCATGAGTAAGAAACTTGTTCTTGCCCTCCATCCCTCACTCAGATTGTCAATAAGTTTGCTAAGGTAAAGGTAAAGGTAAAGGCCCTCCCGTTGATCGTCGATTTGCTCAAGCGGGCCCAGTAACGTCTCCATTGGAGACTTTGTTGTTACTGTGTCTGGCATATCGAATACTCTCGGTAGCTTGCCGGGCTCTCCGAGAGGGGCGGAGGAATCGAACTCGGGTCGGCCATGTTGGCCGCTTGTAAGGCGAACGCCCTACCCGTTGTGCAAATTCAAAATAAAGCCCTGACCTAGCTATCCCAAATTTGCTAATTAAATATTTTTACCTCTGTTAAAGAATTTCTACTTCCCTAGAACATTTAAATGATTCCCATTGGGACCATAAGAAATGAATGCAAATCCATTTCCAAAAGCCCCTTTTGAGAAGGTCTCTCAGGAGAGGCAGACGCTTCTCCCAGAGACTCAGTCAACCAAACCAGCAGTTCACTGCAATAATTTTAGGATTATGGTGCTGCTCTCACTGTACAATCCGAGGATTACCTGAGCCATATCAGTGGTGCTCAGGAAAGCTCCAGGTCTGATTGCTCCATAGTTTGAAGCCTGCCTCATGAGTCGGGGGAGAAGGCAGCTGGAATAGAGAAGGGATCACTAAGAAAATGATTGTTGGAAGGATCGATCAGGATGGGAGATGTGGCTGAAAGTAGATAAAGGACCGAAAGTGATTGTCTCTCCGTATCTGTGTTGCAAACCATAATGCCCCAAAGTAGAGAGAGAGTATGTGGGAAATTGTCTGCTATGGAGACAGGGGGAGGGTGGAAAGAGGGGGGTATGCTGGGGAGATTGGTGGTGGGGAATGTGCATTGGTGAAGGGATGGGTGTTTGAATATTGTATGATTGTAACTCAAACATGAAAGCTTGTAACTGTATCTCACAGTGATTCAATAAAATAAAATTTTAAAAAAAGCTCCAGGTCTGTGCCCTGAGATGCTAGGGAACCATGTTTTGCGAAGAATTGAACCGGAATCAACCACATGCAAGATGTACCTTAACCTCTGTACTATGTCTCTTGTCCTCGAATATTTTTGTTTTGTTTTTGTGTTATAGTCAATTGTTTTCAGGACTCATTCCTGGTTCTGCAAGCAGGAATCTCTACTAGCAGGCTCCAGGGACCATATGGAGTCCTAGGGCTTTAACCCACATCAACTACATATAAGGCCAGCATCCTTCCAACTGTACTATTTCTCTAGTCCCTAATTTTTTTAACATTTGCAAACCACAATATCCAGCTACCTACTCCATATCTTCTTCCTGAACTGCTATATATTTCAACATGGTTGATTTTAATTGAATATGAAACTTACATAACCTATAAAATCTGCTGGAATCTTAATATTAAAGTAAAAGGTAGTCATTAACAGTTTTCTGAGATATCCTGATTTTTCCCAATTACACAGTTGTATAATGGCCTTTCTTGTCTATCTCTGCATTGCATCATCTTCATTAAATAGTAAAGTATTAGCTTTGCTACATAAGAATAGGGTTTCTTTGTATGACTGAAACCTAACCATGAACAGCTTTATAACTGTGTATTTCAGGGTGATTCAATTAGAAAAAGGTTAATGTGAGGTTTTTGAAAAAACAGTCGCAATTTGGAATCAATTTAAATATCCATCCTAATGACTGTACTTAAAGGGCTGTGTTATATAGCTTAATGTGATATATACTAGTGTGTTAAATATACTAAAGTTGTATACTAGTGTGACGTTACGTGGTCAAAAGTTAAGTGTGACATTATAGTGGTTCTTTAAAACAAAAGCAAATGAATCCTGAGTTAATGAAATAATGATTACTGGATGGTTTCATTTGTGTAGGATAGAAATAAGATATTTGCATAAACAAACAAGCAAAACTTAACTCCTAGACTCATTGAACTATGGTGACTATCAAAGGGAAGGGGAAGGAGGTGGGAAGGAGAATGTGTTTGGTTGTGTGATGGCTCCACACTTTGGTGGAGGAATAATGACAACAAGGCACACACAGGCATAACTGTGATATCAACCTCCCTGAAATTCCATAATAGTGTAAATCAATAACAAAATACCAAATAAATAAAATCTAATAAAAACATTTGTTAAAATTAAAAACAAAAAGAATTCAATAGGGCTCCATATCATATTTGGAACTCATTATACCTACTATACAAATAAACAGTTTAAACTATTTGTACTGTACTTCAGATCCATGATTATTGTATTTGAGTTCACATTTAGCTGGATAATGTTTTCATCTCACAAAAGTTATAAATTTTCTGTTAAATTTAAGAATTTCCTAAGAGAATCTGGAAAATGCTGAATAATAGCAGTTATTCCTAGGCAGGTAGCGAAATAGTTATCTTACTGTATCACTGTATCACCGTCACCCCCGTTGATCTTTGAATTACTCAAGTGGGCGCCAGTAACGTCTCTATTCCTCCCAGCCCTGAGATTTTAGCAGTGTCTTCTTACTTACTCATCTTTTCCCAACGATTGGAGTTTCTTTCAGGGGCAGGGCAATGAAATCTATTATTGTTACTGTATTTGGCATATCGAATATGCCACGGGGAGCTTGCCAGGCTCTGCCTGTGCAGGCAGGATACTCTCAGTAGTTTGCCGGGAGGTATAACTGGGTAGGAAGTGTTTTATATGCCACTTCACAGCCACGCGGTCCAGAAAGTAGCCTGGAGCATGGCGGTGGTTGGGCAGTGGAGGTCGACTGTCGGGTCTGGGTCTCTTGGAGTGGGGCGGGATCTCACCCTCCCCACAGCCTGGTATGAGTCCCAGTTACCTTACCAGCTGTGAAAAATAAGTTACTGAGCGACAAATACAATAAAGAAAGAAAAAAATTTAGAGATTTTTAGAGAGATGGAAAAGGGACTCCATGTGAAGGTTGGATAATATTCAGCAGACTTGGCGAATGTAAGTTCCTAAATAAGGTTTGGTTTCAGTTATTCATTTATTAAGTAAGCAAATATTGCACACTGAACTAGAAAATAAAGATATAATGTTGGTGCAATCTAGAACAGAGTTTGAAAATTTTCTAAATATATTTGGTCTTTAGTGCTTTTTACAGATAACACTAATATTCCTCTCTTATTTGCCTCACACTCAGAAAAGAATCTCCACTTAGCAATACAGGTATATTTCTTATATAAAAATGAGTTAAACAATTACTATTATTTTTACTATTTTGCGTTAATGTAAAATAAAAAAGATGCATCTATCTTTGTATTCTTTTTGCCTCCATTAATTTGAAGCCTCATGGTGTATTGGAAGAACCCTGGTCTGGAAGTCAAGTCTGATTCAGTCCAAGTACTAACACCAAATAGTTATCTAACCTAAGGCATGTTAGTCTCTAAAGGAACTGCAGTAAGGAAATAGATAGCCAGTGTTAAATATTTGAGACATCCTATTATTAAAGCCAGTTCTAGCTCTAGAGTCTCATAATTTTAGGAACATTCAAAAGTAAAATATTTTTAAAGAACTGACAGAATTTGAAATGCATTCTACAGATAAGTAGAATCAACTAAACACCTCTACCAAACCCCAACATACCACATGATTCTCTTACCAGTTATAATTTTTCTTCTAATGACAGTCAGTCTTAATTCAAAAGAATAAATCCTACAACACCTAAAACCTTCTTCTGTCCTAAATCAGAAGCAAGTTTTCGGGTAATGTAAATTGTCCAAAGTGTGCCTCCTTAAAGATGGAAATGTCCTACTACTCAACATACCACAGCAATTATAATGGAAGACTGACCCCACAAGAACCTAGAGAGATAGCATTGAGATCAAAGTACATGTCTTGCATGATGCTGACCTTGGTTTCTTTCCCGGCACCGTAAATAGTCCCCCAAGCACTGTCAGAAGTGATCCCTGAGCCCAAAACACCACTGACTGTAGCTCCAAAACAAAAGCAAAACAAAACAAAAAGAATGTGCCCCCAAACATAACAAACATCACAGAATAGAAACTATATCTGTTACATAATAGACATCTAATACATTTTAATAGACATTGGCTCATGAGTGAAATGTCTTTGTGAGTGAATAAATTACTATATATCTCTTTTCAACTACCCTTTTTATTTATTCTTTTTAAGTGTCCTTAAAGAAACTTCAAAAAAGAAATTGTAAAGTTCAGAATGTAAAAATAATCAGTCTATGCACTTACACTCATAGACTGATGAATGCAAAGAACACGTCCTTACTTTGGTAATCTCAAGAACACCTTTAATTGTATTAGGGGGGCAAAGCGATAGCACGCCGGTAGGGCGTTTGCCTCACACACGGCCAATCCAGGTTCAATCCCTGGCATCCCATATGTTCCCCCAAGCACCTCCAGGAGTAATTCCTGAGCGCAGAACCAGGAGTAAACCCTGAGCATTGCTGGATGTGATCCAAAAAGCAAATAATAATAATAATAATAATAATAATAATAATAATAATATTGTATTAAATGTTTTTTACATCACCAACCTAATAGAAAGGAAAAAGAAGACATAAAGTTATACACTATATTACAGCTCACACAGGGTTATATCACTCAGAATAAAAGTGTTTTCACATTATGCTATAATAGCATAACTTCTTCAGGTTGTGAAGAAGTTCAGAAATAGTTCTTCTTGACTATGCTCACATGCCTGCTTCTGTAGCCTGATGCCTGGTCCTGTTCTCAGTATCTTCTCCCTCTTCTCAAACACAAACACAAAATTCAAAAACATTGAATACATCATAATTCTAAACTCAGTGAAATAAAAAGTCTTTAGGCAGACTGAAAAGTGACAGTTTTGAGATCATGTGCCCTTATATGTTTACACATTACCCCTAAAAGTAATAATTTTATCATAAAAGCAATAATTTTTATAAAAGCAATACTTTTATTTCAGGAAGAATTTGATATGCCAAACACAGTAACAACAAGTCTCACCATGGAGATGTTACTGGGCCCGCTCGAGCAAATCAGTGAACACCGGGAGGACAGTGCTACAGTGCATTATAATCTTAACTTTATTTTTAAAGCTCTCATTATTTACAAGACTATATATGTTTTAGAGCTCCAGTTTCACACCTCTTTAAATATATGTTACTATACCATACCCACCACCGAAGGCGTAATACTAATATCTATCTAACACATTCCATTGCATTCCTCTCTTCACTTCCTCTGCTCCTTCCCTTTCTGGTAACCTCCATTTTCTGATCAGAACCTATGGGGTTATTTTGTTTGGTTTTTCCTATTTCCTTGCTTTACTTTCCTATATCCCACATAATACTGAGGTCATCTGGTAATTGTTTTTCTCTTTTTGACTTGTATCCTTTAACATAACTCCTTTCATTCCCACCCATGTAATAACAAAGGGTAAAGTTACATCTTTTCTTACAGCGGAGGTCATTGTGATTTTATACTACAACTTCTTAATCAGCTCATCTGTTCATTAGTCACTTGAGTTTTTTCCATATTTTTCTATCATAAATAGTGCTACTGTAAAAACAGGGATGCCTGTGGTTTTTGTGTTATTTGAATTGTTATCTGGGAGAATAATTGTCAGATCTACATACTGTATTCCACAGAGGTTGAACCAATTTATTTTCCAAAAAGATAGGAAGTTCATTTTTTCATATTCCCACTATCTATTGTTTCTGGCTATATTATATCAGGCTTTTAGATATGGGCTATTTTCCCAGGTATTGGGTAATAACTAGTTATAGTTTAGATTTTAATTTTCTTAATAACAAGTAATAAGACAAGAAATAAAACAAATTGTTAACAAGTTTTGTTATATTATTCAAGTTATACTTGGCACTGAGATCTTTACCTTCTTAAGACATCAATGGTTTAAATGGCTTCCAAAGAGGGCACACAAAGAAGAAATGCTTTTCGGTATAACTGGTCTATACTCAAAGGACAAAAATAGTTGCTGACTGAACTAAGACAAAAGATTGTAAGTCTGTAACTGCATCTTATGGTGATTCATTAAAATCACTTAATCACTTAACTTCCCGTTAGTCGGCGATTTGCTCGAGCGGGCGCCAGTAACGTCTCCATTTGTCCCTGTCGCGTGCTAGTGTAGCCCAATGGCATCTGTTCGCTCCGGGAACATGAAGGGCCTCAAACCGATCGTTCATGATCTTGATGAAGAAGTCTGACCATCTGGTAGGTGGGCGGCCACGCGGTCTCTTGACATCCTGTGGAATCCAATCAGTAACAGCTCTAGTCCAACGGTCGTCTTTAAATCTCATTACGTGACCAGCCCATCTGATTTTCGACACCTTGGCAAATGAGACAGCGACCCTGATCCTTGATCGTCGACGGATGTTAGAACTCCGGATTCGTTCTCTCATTTGAGTGAAACGTGATATTCCAAGCATAGCTCTTCCTATTCTTCTTTGGGAGACCTGAATAGCGTTCTCATCTTGTTTGCGTAGGGCCCAGGTCTCTGAGGCATATGTTAATGCAGGAAGAACAGTGGAATCAAAGAGATGTGCCCAGAGCCGGAGGTTCTTCGTCCTCTTAGCTATTTCTTCGACGTTCTTGAAGGCGTTCCAAGCCGCTCTCTTACTCCTGCGCAGCTCAGGTGACAGGTCATTTGTCATATTGACCTCTCGACCTAGGTACACATAGCTGTTGCATTCAGAGTTGGTCATTCTGTTGAGAGCGAATGGGGTGTCAGGAACGAGGCTGTTTCTCATAAACATTGTCTTCGTAAGATTCAGCTGTAGTCCTACCTTTCCACACTCACGGTCAAAGTCGGCCAGCATTTGTGCCGCTTGGCTGATGTTTGGTGTTATTAAAACAATGTCATCAGCAAAGCGGAGGTGGTGTAGTTGCCGACCATCTATCTTCACTCCCATTCCTTCCCATTCCAGTCGTCGCATGATGTTCTCGAGGGTGGCACTGAAGAGTTTCGGTGAAATGGTATCACCCTGCCGCACCCCTCTCTTGACATCAACGATCACTTCTTTGTAGAATGGTGAGATCCTGGTAGTGAATCCGCAATACAGCTCACGGAGGATCCTGATGTATTGGACAGTAACTACAACTGGTCTCATTCATTCATTAAAATAAAATTTTTTAAAGATTGTCCCCAGTGACCTGGTAGGTAATCTGGGGTTACATTTTTTCATTACTTTTAGGTTTTCACAGGTTATATTACTCCTTCTCTATACTTGATGTTCACTGCTGCAACAGGCTTTTTCTATTTGATACTAGGCTTAACAGGAGACATATAGTGCTTCAAGCACTCAAAGCAAAAATTTAGGATCCAGAATTCTAGCTTAATAGAGTGCCTTCTTAAACTGCACTGCAGTTATTCAAGGTTGAAACCTTTCCAATTTAGCATGACCAGACTCGTAATAGATTAGTAGATACCTTTCTTCTTACTCTTACGTTTCATTTATCATTCAGACTCTTAATAAATACTTATTGAGCACTTAATAGTGGTTATGTGTTAAGCACTGTGTTGTGTTGGAATACAGGATTGAATAAAATAACCATCACCATGTATTCAAGGAACATATACTCTAGCACAAAACATGAACCAAAAAAAAAGAATTGATATTTAAATTAGACAACACTGTTAATCTGCTTTTCTTCCACGTTGCCGTCAAAGTACATTGCAAAAATGCAGCTCAGAACATATGTGCTAAATCAACTAAACTAAATATTGGTTTGTCAAGAAGCCCAAATCAATGAATATAAAAATATTTCAGAATATTTGTTTTGTTTGCAATTTGAAAAATTGTTATATTACACAAGTATGTGTATATTGATTTAAACTCTCAACTGTGAATAATGTTTGTGCTTTTAGTTGAATTTGGGATTCATCAGAACATTTGTAAAAGAGTACGTATTTCTATGATTTTCACTGAGTTTTGAGTTCACTTTTTCATACTAAGGTCTAAGTCATCAATTTCTTCTTTCAAATGGGGAAATCAAGGCAGTAGAAGGCTAGTGGACTACTCTGAAAAAAACAGAAAATAATGTAGGATAATAGCACCAACATATACTTCATACCTTATCCTAATAATAAAGACTTCTAACTTTTGCTCACCTATTCTTGCTTCTCTTCTTGATATTGCAAATCATCTCAATTAGTCATTTTCATGGTAAAATGTATGCTGTCTCATCCCAGAATAAAAATAACACATTCAATTTCCTCCCCCAGGTCAGTCAGTGCTCAAATCCGCATTTGGCTTTTTCCTCGTATGTGCACCAGTCGTCCTCTAAGGACTCTGGGACATCCACCATTCCTGAGCCTCTTCCTGTTCATCCCCAATGCTGTGCCTGGTCTTCCTCCCCCAGGTCAGTCAGTCCTCAAACCCGCACCTTGGCTTTCTCCATGTATGCGCCCCAGGCCTCCTCTAGGACCCTGGGACACCCACCATCCCTGAGCCTCTTCCTGTTCGTCCCCAATGCTGTGCCCGGTCTTCTTCCTCCCCTGGTTGTAACCCCCCTACACACACCAGGTATCCATAGGCGGCATGGTCTCTTAAGAAGTGGGTGTGGTCTCTGTAGGAGTGGGTGTGGCCTAATTTTGGTAGTTTACTGGTACCCAGCAATCTTGAGTAACATCTCAGTCTCCATACCTCCACACCAACATGAAGAAACAATGTGAATCCACACCATAAGAGGAGGAAAATGAAATGAGTCCAGAAGCCTCAGTAGGTGCTACTCACCTAAGGGACCTCTCTGAGAAAGAAGTCAGATATGAAACAATGAAGATGTTCAATGAACTCAATGAAACAGTCAGATATTCAGTAAATTAAAGTACACGAAAGAAACAATTGAGAAAATACAGGAAGAAATGAGAGCAGAAATTGGAAAGCTATGCACAGAAATGTCACTAATAAGAGATTCCATAGATGAAATGAAAACCTCAGTCTGTGCCCTCAACAGTAGAATCGCCATAGCTGAAGACAGAATCAGTGAGCTGAAAGATCAGCTGCATAAAGCCAACAGGCAACAACAAACAATGGCAAGAGACCTCAAAATAGCTCAAGAGTGAGTCAGGGTCCTAGAAGATGATTCCAAGAGAAACAACATTGGAATCATTGGAGTAGCAGAAGGTCAGGGAAACAAACCCAATGAAAAAGCCACGGATAAACAAATCATTGCTGATAAGTTCCCTGAGCTGGACAATGCAGCCATTCAGACTCAAGGAGCTTGAAGGGTGCCAGCTAAAATAGACCCTAACAAAAACACTCCAAAACATATCATAGAATGATGGATGTCATGGATAGAGACAAAATACTGCAAGCACAAAGTTCAAAGAAGGAAATCACATATGAAGCAGTACCCCTTAGATTCAGACTATTAAAGAAAGCCCTTCAAGCCTGAAAGCAATGGTGGGATATAGTGAAAAAAACTCAATGAAATGAACCCTTCATTAGGAATAATCTATCCAGCTAAATTCTCACTCAATACATAAGGAACGGTACACTGTTTTCTGGATAAACAGCAGATCAGGAACTTCATAGACTCAAAACCAAACCTAAAAGAAGGATTAAAGGGGCTACTATAAGACAAGACAAACCCTATAAGCACAATAGGCCCCTACAGAAAGATGACACAAAACCTGATAACAATAATCTCTCTCTCAATGTCAAAAGTCTAAATTCACCAATTAAGAGACACAGAGTGGCAAAATGGATTCAGAGACAGAACGCAACATTCTGCTGCCTACAAGAAACTCATCTGGACAGTCACAGCAAACACAGACTCAAAGTTAAAGGATGGAAAACAAACCTGCAAGAAAATAGCTCCCTCAAAAAATCTGGTGTGGCCATACTAGTATCCGACAACATCAATTTCAGGTTGAAAAAGATTAGAAGGGACAGCAAAGGCCATTTTCTATTTATTAAGGGATATGTCCAACAGGAAGAAATCACACTCTTAAATGTATAAGCACCTAATGAGGGAACAGCTAAGTATTTAAAACAACTGCTAACAGATTTTAAGGAGGATATTGCACAGCGAGTAGGGCATTTACTTGCATGTTGCCAACATGGCTGACCTGAGTGCGGTTCCTCTGGCACTCTTGAAAAGCGCAGCAAGCTACCGAGAGTATCTCGCTGGCACAGCAAAGCCTGGAAAGCTCCCCGTGCCATATTCTATATGCCAAACACAGTAACAAGTCTCAAAATGGAGACGTTACTGGGACCCTCTTGAGAAAATCGATGAACAATGGGAGGACAGTGATAGTGATTGCTAGCAACACAATAGTAGTTGGAGACTTCAACATCACCTTATCACCTCTGGATATGTCAACAAGAACAAAACTCAGCAAAGAAACATTGGCTTTGAAGGAAGAGATAGAAGAGAGAGGGCTTATAGACCTATACAGGGCTTTACACCTCAAAAAGAAAGAATACACATTCTTCCCCAGTGCACACAGAACATTTTCCAAAATAGACCACGTGCTAGGCCATAAAACATACCTCAATAGAATCAGGAAGATAGAAATAGTATCAACAATCTTTTCAGACCACGATGCACTGAGAATAGAAGTGAATCACACACAGACACAGAGAACCAAATCAAATACGTGGAAATTAAATAACTCAATGTTGAACAACGAGTGGGCCAGGAAGGAAGTTAAGGACTAAATCAAAAAATACCTGAAAACGAATGAAAATGAAGACAAGGGCTACCAGAACGTATGGGATGAAGCTAAAGCCACGTTAAGGGGAAAATTGATAGCTCTGCAAGCATTTCTCAGGAAGGAAGAAAGGGCCAAATAAACAAGTTGACTTCACAGCTCAAGATCTTAGAAAAGGACCAACAGAAGGAGCTCAACCCAGGCAGAAGGAAAGAGATACTAAAACGTAGAGCAGAAATAAACAACATTAGAAACCCAAAAAACAGTCTGAACGATCAATGAAACCAAGAGCTGGTTCTTTGAGAAAATAAACAAAATTGATAAACCACTAACAAAAATCACAGAGAAAGAGAGAGAGGGGTAGCAATCTCTAATAAACATAATTAGAAATGATTAGGGGAACATCACAACAGAAACCAAGGCAATTCAAAAGATCATCAGAGACTACTTTGAAAGTCTGTATGCCACGAAAATAGAGAACCTAAAAAAATGGATAAATTTCTGGATTCTTATAATCCCCCAAGGCTGAATCAAGAAGATCTAGAGTACCTAAATACACCTATTAATATCAAGGAAATTGAAACTCTAATTAAAAATCTTCCAAAAAACAAAAGCCCAGGTCCAGATAGATTAACTAGTGAATTTTTCCAAACATTTAAAGAGGACCTATTGCCAGTTCTTCTCAAGCTTTTCCAGGAAAATGAAGAAACAGAAACTCTCCCAAACAGTTTCTATGAAACTCTAATAACAAAAAGAACAAAGACACCAAAAGAAAACTACAAACCAAAATCCCTGATGAACACAGACGCGAAGATTCTAAACAAAATACTAGCAAATAGAATTCAACAACTCATCAAAAAAAACCATACACCATGACCAAGTGGGATTTGTTCCAGGCATGCAAGGGTGGTTTAACATTTGGAAATCAATCAACATAAACCATCATATCAACAAAATAAAAGATAAAAACCATAGGATCATAACAATAGAGGCAGAGAAAGCATTTGACAAGATCCAGCACCTGTTTATGATGAAAACCCTTGCCCAAATGGGGATAGAGGGGCTTTCCTCAATATAGATAAAGCCATCTACCACAAGCCTATAGAAAGCATCATCCTCAATGGGGAAAAACTGAGAGTCCTCCCTCTAAAATCAGGGATGAGACAAGGATGCTCACTCTCCACTGCTGCTCAATATAGTACTGGAAGTACTTGCATTAGAGGTTAGACAAGAATAAGTTATTAAGAGCATTCTGGTAGGAAAGGAATAAATCAACTCTCACTATTCACAGATAATATGATACTATACTATGAGAATGCTAAAGCCTCTACCAAGAAACTCCTAGAATGAATAGACTTGTATAGTAAAATTGCAGGCTATAAAATCAATACCCAAATATTCATGGCTTTCCTATATACAAATAGTGAAAGAGAAGAAAGAAACATGAAATAACAATCCCATTCACAATTGTGCTCCAGAGAATAAAGTACCTAGGAATCAACTTAACTAGGGAAGTAAAAGACCTGTAAAAAGAAAATTACAAAACATTACCTCAGGAAAAAAGAGAACATGAGAAAATGGAAAGATGCTCCCTGCTCATGGATCAGGAGGAGAATTAACACTGTGAAAATGGCAATACTCCCAAATGCATTGTACAAATTAAATATGATCCCTGTAGAGACACCCACGACATACTCCAAAGAAATGGAGCAACAATCCTGAAATTCATATGGAACAATAAGCCCCCACAAAGAGCTAAAGCAATTCTTGGGAAAAAGAAAATGGGAGGAATCAACCTCCCCAACCTCAAACTCTACTACAAAGCAGTAATAATTAAAACAGCATGGTACTGGAACAAAGGCAGAGCTGCAGACCAATGGAACAGGGTTGAATATACTGACCCCCTTTCCCCAAATATACGATCAGTTAATATTTGATAAGGGAGCAAGAAATGTAAAGTGGAGCAAGGAAAGCCTCTTAACAAATGGTGCTGGCAAAACTGGACAACTACATGCAAAAATAAACGTGCTCAAATCTCTACCTAACACCATGTACAAAAGTAAGATCAAAACGGATTAAAGACCACAACCTCAGACCGGAAATCCATAAGGTACATTGAAGACAAGGTTGGCAAACCCTCCACAACATTGAAGCGAATGGTATCTTCAAAGATGACAAGCCACTGGCCAAGCAAGTGAAAACAGAGATAGACAAATAGGACTATCTTAAATTAAGAAGCTTCGGCACCTCAAAAGAAACAGGGACCAAAATACAGAGTCTACAGAATGTGAAAGGATATTCAACCCTTCTGACAAGGGGTTGATATCAAGGATATACAAAGTACTGGTTGAACTCCACAAGAAGAAAACATCCAACCCCATCAAAAAATGGGGTGATGAGATGAACAGAAACTTTCTCAAAGAAGAAATCTGAATGATTAAAAGGCACATGAGAAAATGCTCTACATCACTAATCATCAGGGAGATGCATATTAAAATAACAATAGATATCATCTCACACCACAGAGACTGGCCCACAACCAAAAGAACTAAAGCAACCAGTGTTTGCGTGGACGTGGCGAGAAACGGACCCTCCTTCACTGCTGGTGGGAATGCCGACTGGTTCAGCCCTTTTGGAAAACAGTATGGATGATTCTCAAAAAATTAAAAATTGAGCTCCCATTTGACCCAGCAATACCACTCCTGGGAATATATCCCGGAGATGCAAAAAAGTACAGTCAAAATGACATCTGCACTTGTATGTTCATTGCTGCAATGTTCACAATAGCCAAAATCTGGAAAAAATTCGAGTGCCCAAGAACAGATAACTGGTTAAAGAAACTTTGGTATATCTACACAATGGAGTACTATGCAGCTGTTAGAAAAGATGAAATCATGAAATTTACATACAAGTGGTACTACATAGAAAGTATCATGCTAACTGAAATGAGTCAGAAAGAGATGGATAGACATATGAAGACTGCATTAATCTGGAGAATATAAAGTAACAAAATAGGAGACTAATACCCAAGAATAGCCAAGATAAGTACCAGAAGGTTCACTCCATGGTTTGGAGGCCAGCCACACATGCTAAAGTAAAAGACATCTCAGCTAGAGAAGGGAGCACCAAATAAAGGGTGTTGGGAGGTTCCTCCCAGGATGGGAGATACATGCTGAAAGTAGACTGTAGACCGAACATGATTTCCACTCAATGCCTCTTTTGCAAACCACAACACCCAAAAGGAGAGAGAGAACAAAAGGGAATGCCCCACCACAGAGGCAGAGTGGGATGGGGGGATGGGGGACCGAAATGATACTGGGATCATTGGTGGTGGGGAATGGGCACTGGTGGAGGGATGCATACTCGATCATTGTATAACTGAAACCCATATAACTGTACCTCATCGTGTTTCACTAATAAAAATTAAAAAACAAATAAATAAAACCTTCAACAAGAAATTACAGGCAAACTAAGGCTAAGGAAGTAGAAAATTGTTAATTATCTTTAACAAAACACCTACATTTTCTGAAGAAGTCAAATGGATTCTCGCTCGACTTTTTTTCCGCATTAAGAAAAGTTCCCACAGAAAGGAACAAAATAGAAATACCATATGAGCATTTCTCTTAGTGGCCTATATTTATACTTATTTATTTATTTGGACCTGTCAGACAGAGCTTATAAAATATTTTTAAAGGAGTGGCTGAAAGCAGCACAGTCTTACAAAATTAAATTAGGTATAATTTGAAGTAGCAAAGCCACTCAGCTAAAAATGTTTTTGCTCTCAACTGCCATGTTTCATGCTTAAATTCCGTTGACTGTCCTTGAGTTTCTAGTCGAATGCAGATCCATATGCAAATGGTGTTTTATCTGGAAGTATTTAACTCATTAATAAATCACTCCCTAAACACACTCATGGGAATTCTCTTATTGATGATTTTTTCTTCATTTATTCTAAAACATGAAAACTGAATCCTGAGAGGAAAAATATGGAAGGAAATGTAAGCACTGTTGAGCAAAGGTGACAGCATGTTCTAGAACATGACTTCTTAAATGTTTTTGACTGTTTTCACCCAAAAAAGTTTTACATGAGCGTATGTGTATAAATAGGAATGCATATCAAACATTTACCGTTAATCATAAGAGAATTTTTAAAAATCTTACAGCCCTTAAAATCAGTCATGCAGTCCCATACGCCACAACCCCAGAACTTAAGAAGCTAGGTTCTAGAATATAGGAATTATAGAATAAGCATAAAAAACTTATAAAGGCAATACACAACTGTGATCTTTTAGGAAGCAAAGAAAGGTAAAAAACATAGAGCGGTAGAGAGAGGTAAGGTCTACCAGTCACGAGATGTAACTCCTGGTTCCAATTTTAACATTCAATTATATGTTATGTCCTTGTCTGCATTAGTCAGCTATTGCTTCAATAAGCGCTATGTAACAAATGTGTCTAAAACTTAATGGCTTATGACAATAAAAAGGGTGGTTTATATTTGACTCATCTTGGCTGATCTTGACTGGATTTAGCTAGACTCAGCTACAAACTACAGAGAGTCTCACTTGTGATTTCTATGTCTCTCATCCCACTTTGCCTGATGACCAACTGGTCTCTTTCTTTTAGCAAAATGTCTGCTTTAAGAGAGAAAAGAAAATCACATAAGAAATTTAAATCCTCTGTTCATGTGATACTTCTAACAATCCATTGCCTGAAGTCATGGGGCCAAATCCAAGAATAAGAAGAAAACCATAACAAAGGTGTGGACTCGAATTTACCAAAGGGAGAAAAGATATTGGGATCAGCATCTCAACTGATCAACTGATCTGGATCTCTACCTCAACTGATCTACACTTTAGATTCTTTTGTGGGATAAGGAAATTGGACTGTTTTAGTGATTCTGGGCTAACTATTTCAGCATCACCCAGTAAAACATTGTAAACTTTAGATTCCCAAAATTGGATGGTCTAAAATTTCATTTGTGTACTGCCCTACAACTGGGTGATTCTGGGCTACAATCATGATCCATTTCCATTTTCTTTTAATCAACAACTTAGTCTAGTAGGGAGTTTGTCTATGATTTCCCAAAGGGCCAAGATAAAGTTTCAGATTATCTTTTAGTTAATGCTGCCTACCTGAAAGAATTACTATTATTATTGATAATTTCTATTCTCTACTTCGTCTAACCACTATGAAGACAACTTCCAGTGAATTTGCCAACTTGTGCTTTCCATTATTAAAGAATAACAGCTTCTCTCCCATGTCATCATTATGTAAATCATATTTTCCTGCTCACCTTATATCCCAGATAAAACTCCTTGGCTGCCTCCAGATGTGTTTCTGCACTCTGTTTCATCAAAACAATAATGGGCACTGCAATGTGTTTTTGCCTCTTTCCTATAAAAAGATATGTCCACTTACCTAGGCACTATTCAAGTTCTCTTTTTATAGATTTTACTTTCCAATTAGAAGACAGGCTGAAAAAAGAAGTGTTCAAATTGAGATGAGAGAAGTAAAAGAGAACTTTCTTTCCTGGGTCATGGAGAAAAAAAGATAAATGCAGAAATGAATTTCTCATCTAATTATTCATTCCTGTTTATATATTCTTTAATGACAAGTTTCCATGGTTACCAGCGTTGTTAAATGCTGCCTGTGTTTCATTTTGCTTTGATGCTATTTGAGGTAGCATGTCAGTAAAAAAGGTTTAGTTTCAAATAAAAGATGTAATTGAGGCATGTATTTGATCCAAGGTTGAGTGTTTTCACTAAGAAGACAGTGGCTGTAACATTATTTTTTGTTCGAGTAGTTTTCTCTAATTCTTCTGTGGATATCTGTGAGGGTCCCAGGTATTAGGAAGGAAAAAAGAGGAACAGGATAAAGGAAAAGAGGGAAGGAGGGATGAAGAAGGAATATGATACCATGTATATGTTAAATCCATGTGCATATTTTGTCAGTCTTATATATGGTTCACATCATTAATATGTCCAGATTATTTTATGGGTCTTATCCCTACCATTCCTATGATGTCTCTCCTACTCAACTTCTTAAATGTGTGCCAACAGCAGAGGTCTTCTTTCAAAAGTGAGTTGAATAGTCATTTACTTCACGTAAGTGAGAATTTTAGTCAGAATGTCATCTCTTCTAAGGTCATGTGCCCGTGAATCCATAGCTCTTACTGAGAAAGAAAGGACTTTGTCTCCTGTTGAAACAATGTCAGTCATCCAGATCATATAAACTGAGAGCTGTGCCTTCAGGGATAGTATGCATCTCTTGTACATCAGTCCTCCATCTGAAAATTGATTGTCCAAAGCTCCTTAAGAAAACAGTGACCTCATAGCAAGCAAGATTAAACCTCAGCCAGCCCTGATAAATATTTGTTTTATTCTTTGTCAGAAATATAGATAAGAGATATAATGATATCTTAATATTTATATTCAATATCTTTTTTAATGGTGCTGTTTTGGTTTTTCAATATTGTTAGTAGATGACGGAAGCCTGCATCATTCACATAGGAATTTTTACTTTTTGTTTTATCCCCTCCTAAAGAGGTTTTGGAGTTTCTGACAAATTCTAATGGAAGAAAAAAGATAAACTTACCCTCCTTTTTCCCAAATGTTCCCCACTTAATAATGGCATGGACTTTAGAGATTGAAAGCAAACTGAATTTCCTTTCACTTGCGCAGATTTAGGATAACCGATGTGATTCCCAAGAGTCCTGTAGCTATTCTACTAGGTTGCCACGAGGGTATTTTGTCGACATGAAAGATTTGCTTTGCAGCTCAAATTTGGACCATGTTGATTCTTTCATTTGCATCTGAAAATCAAAAATTGTTATGAACAAAACCAAATTTAGGAGGTTTTATGGTTATCTTTTATATTTCCTCTAGTTTTTTTATGGGTTATTGATTTACAAGCTTGCAGAGAAATTGAGGTCATTTTTTTTAGCAGTTGGAGATGTGGAATAACTATTCCATGAAATCATAAAAAATTTTAAGCTGTGTTCACTCAGGTATAAGACAATCTGTAAAGCTCAAAGCTTTTAGTGTTTTTATTTATATTCAGTCATTCTTTTGATGACATTGCACACCAATTAAAAATAAATTCTACTCTTTTCTTGAATCCATATGATTATATTTTCCTCACTAATTTTTGAAGACTTCTTATTCTATCCATATAATAGTTCCTGGTTGAATAATTTTCTTTTTTATAATCTCCTCTGCTCCAAATAATGAGACTTAACGTTTTAAATAAATGCCCTTAACATGTAGAATGATTTACTCTTTCTCAGGACCATAAGGTAACTATTGATATAATATATTTCTACTCAAGAAGGCATAGGTACTATTTTATATAGTAAAGTCTAAATCAGGAGTACACAACCTATTAGAAACAATAACTTCCAGAAAGCCTAAGAAGGAATACTTCAATCCCAAACCGAAATTGCTGAAAGACATTATAATAAACATGACAAATCTTCATTTTGTTCCTTCTTCATCTGGTGGGTTGTCCTGCTCTAACTTTTATATATGTAAGATGTAAATTAGAGCTATAACTGAAGACTATAATTTAGACAGTAGAGGAAGTTCTCATAAATATAGCACTTTATTTCACTTAATCACTTAATCACTTAATCCCTGTTATTCATCGATTTATTCGAGCGGGTGCCAGTAACGTCTCCATTCATCCCAGTTGGGTGCTAGCGTAGCCCAATGGTATCTGTTCATTTTAGGAACATGTAGAGCCTCAAACCGATCATTTAGGGTCTTGACGAAGAAGTCTGACCATCTTATAGGTGGGCGTCCACGTGATCTTTTGATGTCTCGTGGAATCCAATCAGTAATGGCTCTAGTCCAGCGGTTGTCTGTAAACCTCATTACGTGTCCAGCCCATCTGATTTTTGATGTCTTGGCAAATGAGACACCATCCCTGATTCTTGAGCGTTGACGAAGATCAGAACTCCGGATTCTATCTCTCATTTGAGTGAATCGTGATATTCCAAGCATAGTTCTTTCGATTCCTCTTTGAGAGATCCGAATAGTGTTCTCATCCTGTTTTCGTAGGGTCCAGGTTTCTGAGGCATATGTTAATGCAGGAAGAATAGTGGAATCAAAGAGATGTGCTCGTAGCTGGAGGTTCTTTGTCCTTTTAGTTATTTCTTCAATGCTCTTGAAGGCATTCCAAGCCGCTCTCTTCCTCTTGAGCAAATCAGGTGCCAGGTCATTCATCATGTTGATTTCTCGACCTAGGTATATATAACTGTTGCATTCGGAGATGGTGGTTTCGTTGAGAGCGAATGGAGCGTCAGGAACAAGGCTGTTTCTCATAAACATTGTCTTCGTAAGATTCAGCTGTAGTCCGACCTTTCCACATTCACGGTCAAAGTCGTTCAGCATTTGTGCCGCTTGGTTGATGTTCGGTGTTATTAGAACGATGTCATCAGCAAAGCGGATGTGGTGTAGTTGCCGACCATCTATCTTCACTCCCATGTTTTCCCATTCCAGTCATCGCATGATGTTCTCGAGGGTGGCACTGAAGAGTTTTGGTGAAATGGTATCACCCTGCCGAACCCCTCTCTTGATATGGATGATTACTTCTTTGTAGAATGGTGAGATCTTGGTAGTGAATCCGCAATAGAGCTCACGAAGGATCCTGATGTATTGAGTTTGTACGCCCTGATTGGCTAGGGCTTCCATGACCGCTTCCGTCTCAACAGAATCAAAGGCCTTCTTTAAATCAATGAACGTTAGACAGAGCGGCATCTTGAACTCCTGAGATACCTCAATGAGCTTGGTTATTGTGTGGATATGGTCGATGGTACTGAATCCTTTTCGGAATCCAGCTTGTTCACATGGTTGTCCTTCATCTAGTGTTCTGCTAATCCTATTCAGGATGACTCGAGTGAATAGTTTGTAGATGACAGACAATAGGCAGATTGGGCGATAGTTGCCAATGTCGTGGATGTCTCCTTTCTTGTATAGTAGTACAGTCCTGCTGGTTTTCCATTGGGATGGAACCTTGCATTCAGACAGGTAACGTGTGAAGAGTCGAGCCAATGTATTGATGAGTACTGATGGTAAGTTCTTCAGGTGTTCAGGTCTGATCTTGTCTGGGCCAGGTGCTCTTTGTTTCTTTACCGACGAGATGGCATGTTGGATTTCGGAAGGGAGAACATTGGGAACGACATATCCATCATGTGGTATGTGGTATGTGGGCAAGTGGATGTGGCTATTAAAGAGATCTGAGTAGAAGTCATGAATAATCTTCTCCATTGCCCTTCTGGAAGATGTGATAGATCCATCATGATGTCGGAGGGCAGTCATCTTGGTTTTGTAGTTGGTGAAGGACAGGCGGGCATTACGAATGTTTTTCCCAGCTTCTGCTGCATCTACCAGTACTGCTGCTCTCCTGTTTTTGAGGTCATCCTTGATGGCTTCTCTGCATTGTTTTGCCAGTTCAGACATTCGCTTGTGGTTGCCTGAGGCACGTGCCAAGCCACGTTGGCGAATAAGTTCAAGAGTGTTCGAAGAAAGATGGTTTTTTGTGGTTATCTCTCTCTTGGCATTCCTTGCACAATCATGGAATAATCACTTTATTTCATTTTATATAATATTATTCTATAAATACATTTTGTTGTTACAGTGTATGCACATGTATGTGTGTGTACATATCTATGTAGGGCTAGAGCAATAGCACAGTGGGCCATGTAAATAGATGCGTTTGTCAACATGTTTCCAACAGATGCAATTATCCCCTTTATGAGACATCTTAATTATAGGAATGCACATAGAGGAGGCTTTTGACCCATAACATTGTGCTCCTGCAATCTGTTTCCTTTGGAAACAAAAAGTTATCTGAGAGGGTACCAGCCAAAAGAGATTAATCAAAAGCAAATGAGGGAAGAAGGAAAAGGAGTGATCTTAATCACAGGCAAATATAAAACCAAAGTGAAAAAAGGAATTATAGGGAGCTAGACGATCTAAAAAAAAAGAAGAAGAAGAAGAAGAACTCTGAGTAATAGACATGGAGATAACACAGCAGTCCCTTTTATGAAGCACAAGTAGACTGTGCTGCTTCATGTCACAAAAACATGGAGCTCTAACTTTCAAGATCAACAGTTCCCTTCTTAGTAACTCTATTATTAATCCCTTCTTCCTGCTTAAGATTCTCTTCTACCTACTGAGAAGTCGTACAATATTTCTTTATGTTATAACCCTATCTGAGCTCTGGATAGGACTAGATCTCATTATAGTACAGCATTACATATATATCTCAGATTAGAAGGTCAAGATTGAGACATAAGTGACTTGAATCTCAGTTTTTTTTCACAAAGTAGTATGTGAATTCCCAAACTTCTTAAAGTGAGTTATTTCTATCTGAAAAAAACATGACAATAAGTCCTGTTTTCAGTCATATCTTAGCAGATAAACAGAATAACAGTTAACTATTGCATACTGAAAACTTTTCCATTTCATAAATGTGCCAGATTTATCAGTAAATGAAACAATGCTTATACAGATAGAGTGTAAGAGTGAATTGCTATCTTACAACAGAGTTGGTCCCTGAAACCCAAACTTTGTCTCCAAAATCCTCACAATCTTTCAATTCCTTCTGCCATATACATCTTTCCAATAGTGCAGCTGACTTTTCTGTTCAGTCATCTTTCACAGAGACCCAACAAGAAAAAAAATTAATGTTTGGTGAAAAAATAAGTAGTGTAAGCCTGGAAGCCATTTAGTGGAAAAGAAAGTACAAGTCTCAGTAGAGTCTTCAGTTTCTTGTCCCAAACCCTCCAGTAATTAGGAACTTTCCCCAGCATTCCAGCTTCAATAGAGAACCATCAATCAAGAAATTAAATCAGTGGGCCGGAGCAATAGTACAACAGGTAGGTGTTGCCTTGCTCATGGCCTACACAGGTTTCATCTCTGGCATCCCATATTGCTCCCTGATAACCTAATAGCCAGGAGCAATTCCTTAGCACAGAGTCAAGAGTAACCCCTGAGCACTGCCAAGTGTGGCCCCAAAACCACCCTAATTAGTTAGCTAATTAAATAATTTAATCAAAAAACAATAAAGGAATACCTGCTTTCATAAAACTAAACAAATACAGAGCTGGAATGCAAAATAACAAAGAAAGTTCCTAACTGTGTTGACATTTACCACTGAATACAGTGACTGACACTCATTCATAATACTTAGTTGCACTTATGAAATAATTACAGGTAATGCAGCTATTTATTCCTGTGTTACCTTTTGGTGATTCATTTTAAGTCATCAGAATAAAAGCTCTGTGGCATCCTAAAGAGTCTGGAGGCTGCTGAAACCCACACTTGTGACTAAATTTCTATCAGCTGGTGTTTCTCTAATGTATAAGCAGAAAATTATGCAAATTTTTAGCATTAGAACATACTTTAAATTCTATTTATAAATTATTTATTCTTTGTCAATTGATATGGTAGGTCAACCTAAGTACATTATTTAAGGTCCCCTATAAAAAGCCTTTCTTTTAATTTTTGTAAGTGTTTCTCTTTGAAGCAGGAATACTTTTTGATAGCATACTCTAAACCTAATAACCCACCAGTGGACAAATCAGACTTACCTATGGCCAGTAGGTGTAGAGAATGAATATACAGTCTTATGCTATGAGGATCTTGATCTGGATTGGTTTGTTACGTGATCCCTTTGTTTCTCTGTGAATATTAAAGTCAGCTTCTTTTCCTTAAGTTGAGAATTTGATAGGAATGAGAAAAGAAAAGTGGAAATAATGTTTGATATTGTACTTGCACCTCCAGAAATGACCCCTGAGCCAGAGTTATGATGAGCCCTGAGTACTACTGAGTATAGCCTAAACACCAAAAAAATGGAAACAAGTAATATTGATTATCAAAGAGGGAACAATCTTTACATGTTTTATTCCTACATAGTGTTAACAAAATCATCATAACAATCTTTATTCTGGTGATCACTTCATAAGTCATTATCCTGGCCCCTACTAAAGGATTATATGCAAATCTGTAAAGCATTCAATACTCTCTTTTTGTGTGTGGGGTTTGGTTTGAGAGCTGTACCTAGTGATGTTTAGAGCTTATTCCTGATTCAGCTCAAGGAACTCTCCTTCCTGGTGGGATTCAGGACATCAGATGTGATGCTGGGGATGGGTAACTGAACCCAGGTTGGCTGCATGCAGAGAAGCACCTTACTCACTGTACTATCTCTCCAACTCTACAATATTCTGCTTTCTTTTTAAAAAATTTAAAAAATGAGTTAAAGATTTGATTTTGGCTTACATAAATGATTCAGTGTATGTATTTATAGGGAATTCTCAAGATAATTGAGAAAAATCTCTTCTTTTGGTTAATTGTTCTTTTGGTTAAATATATATATATATATATATATATATATATATATATATATAGCTTGGAGAGATAATACAGAAAGTATGGTGCTTGCCTTGCGTGTGGCTGATCTGGGTTGTTTAATCCAAGAATCCTATATAGTTGCAAGTACTGCCCAGATTAATTCCTGATTGCAGAGCCAAGAGTAAGCCCTCAGTACCACCAGGTGTGGCCACCAAACCAAAATAATAATAATAATCACTTGATCACTTGACATCCCGTTACTCATCGATTTGCTCGAGTGGGTGCCAGTAACGTCAGTGTTTGTCCTGGCCCCTACTAGTGTAGCCCAATGGTGACTGCTCATTTTAGGAACACAAAGAGCCTCAAACCAATTTTTCAGGGTCTTGATGAAGAAGTCTGACCATCTCAAAGGAGGGTGGCCACGCAATCTTTTGACACCCTGTGGAATCCAGTCAGTAATGGCTCTAATCCAGCAGTTGTCTCCAAATCTCATTACGTGTCCAGTCCATCTGATTTTCGACTTCTTGGCAAACGAGACAGCATTCCTGATTCTTGACCATCGAAGGAGGTCAGAACTCCAGATTCTTTCTCTCATTAGAGTAAAGCGTGATATTCCAAGCATAGCTCTTTCAATTCCTCTTTGGAGACCCAAATAGCATTCTCATCCTGTTTTCATAGAGCCCAGGTCTCTGAGGCATAAGTTAATGCAGGGAGAACAGTGGAGTCAAAGAGATGTGCTCAGAGCCCGGAGGTTCTTCATCCTCTTAGCTATTTCTTTGACACTCTTGAAGACGTTCTAAGCCACTCTCTTCCTCTTGAGCAAATCAGGTGCCAAGTCACTCATCATATTGACTTCTTGACCTAGGTACACATAACTGTTGCATTTGAAGATGTTCATTCTGTTGAGAGTGAATGGAACATCAGGAATGAGACTGTTTCTCATAAACACTGTCTTTGTGAGATTCAGATGTAGCCTGACCTTTCTACATTCATGGTCAAAGTCAGCCAGCATTTGTGCCGCTTGGTTAATGTTTGGTATTATTAGAACAATGTCATCAGTGAAGCAGAGTTGGTATAGTTGCCGACAGTCTACGTTCACCCCCATTCCTTCACATTTCAGTCATCACATGACATTCTCAAGGGTGGCACTAAAGAGTTTCAGTGAAATGGTATCATCCTGCCAAACCCCTCTCTTTACATTGATGATCACTTCTATTCTGGTGAGATCCTGGTAGTGAATCCGCAATACAACTCACGGAGGATCCTGATGTATTGAGTTTGAACACCCTGTTTATCTAGGGCTTCGATGAATGCCTCAGCCTCAATGGAATCAACGGCCTTCTTTAAATCAATGAACGTTAGACAAGGCGGCATCTTGAACTCCCGAGAAAACTCAGTGAGCTTGCTTATCATGTGGATATGGTCGATTGTGCTGAATCCTTTGCAGAACTCGGCTTACTCGCATGGTTGTCCTTCATCCAGTGTTCTGCCAATCCTATTCAGGATGACTCGAGTGAACAGCTTGTAGATGACAGACAATAGGCAGATAGGGCAATCGTTGCCAGTGTCGTGGATGTCTCCCTTCTTATACAATAGTAGAGTCCTTCTGGTTTTCCACTGGGACTGAACCTTGCATTCAGACAGGTAGCATGTGAAGAGCTGAGCCAGTGTATTGATGAGTACTGATAGCAGATTTTTCAGGTGTTTGGGTCTGACCTTCTCTGGGCCAGGTACTGTTCGCTTCTTTACCAATGAAGTGGCGTGTTGGATTTCAGAAGGGAGAACGTTGGGAACGAAATATCCATCCTGTAGAATTTGGTATGTGGGCAGATAGACGTGGCTACTGAAGAGATCCAAGTAGAAGTCATGGATAATCTTCTCCACTGCCCTTTTGGAAGATGTGATAGATCCATCAGTATGCCGGAGGGCAGTCATCTTGGTCTTGTAGTTGGCAAAGGACAGGTGGGCATTGCAAATGTGTTTACCAGCTTCTGTTGCATCTGCCAGCACTGCTAGTCTTCTCTTTGAGGTCTTCCTTTATCGCTTCTCTGCACTGCTTTGCGAGCTCAGACGTTCACTTCCAGTTGCCTGAGGCTTGCACTAAGCAACGTTGGCTAATAAACTCAAGAGTTTTCAAAGACAGGCATTTTTTTTTGTGGCTGTCTCTCTCTTCGCATTCCTCACACAATCATGGAGGTGCTGAACCAGTCGATCCTATTCCTAGTCAGTGTTGTCAATGACAGCATCTTCCCATGTTGCCGCAATAGTGCCAAAGAGCTCCCAGTTTGTGGTTGGTCTGGGAGTTCTCTTCTTTTTTTAAAATTTATTTATTTATTTATTTATTTATTTATTTAAGGATATTTAAACGAACAGATACCATTGGGCTACGCTAGCACGCAACCGGGATGAATGGAGACGTTACTGGCACCCGCTCGAATAAATCGATGAATAACGGGGATTAAGTGATTAAGTGATTTATTTATTGAATCACTGTGGGAAAAGTTACAAAGCTTTCAGGTTTAAGTCTCAGTCATGCAATCATCAAACACATTTCCCTTCACCAGTACTTATTTTCCACTACCAAGAACCCCAATATACCCACCTCCCAACCCTCCCAATGCCTGTGAGGTAGATGAATTCTAGTTAACACTCTATCTACTTTGATTAGATTCACAGTTTTGACAAAATATGCACCATTATTATTTAGAGTTTACACCCCAAAATCAGACCTGCTCAAAAAGCATTGTGAAATAATTTGTTTTCTACAGCTTGTTACAAGAAACAAATGATGCTGGATTTCTGGTATTTTACTCATTAAGCCTGGAAGTATTTCTTCCGAGGGTCAGATAATTATAAGATTGGTTTCTGTGGCTCTAGAGCCATGGCCGTGCAGGAGAGCCCCTCATGGGGGACAACTTGTGACCTCGGTAGGGCATGAAGGAAGAGCCAAGAACGCACAACTTCCCATGAGGTTTCAGTTGCCCTGTCACGACCAGCTCATACCTGGCTTTTCAAAAAGCTCCGAGGTGGCTGCTGTCTTCCTGTCTAGAGGGAAAAAGGTGGAAGGGAGCAACACCCTTTCCCCTCCGGGCAGGCATGGTGGCGTGGATTAACACATAGTTCATTCACTTTTCTGCCTCAAGCTGCCAGGCTCTGCATTAAGTCCCTGTGCTTCTGGAGCCAGGGCCGTGCCAGAGAGCTGCTCATGGGGGGTAACTCGTGACCTCAGTTGAGCGTGACGGACGAGCCGGGAACACGCCCTACGCATGAGGTTTTCAGGAGTTCTCTTCTTAAACGTTGCAGCTCTTTCTCCCTGCTGTATGAAGTAGAATTTTGCACGAAGGAGACAGTGGTTCGATCCTGTTTGGAATTTTAGGACAACAGTGACATTGGTCAAGCAAAACAGTCGATTGAATATGATGTGGTCAATTTTATTATGGAACCTTCCACTGGAAGACTCCCAAGTCCAACGTTTAGTTTCAGCCTTCTGGAACTGAGTTACCATGGATGGTCTTGGTTGACAGTCTGACAGTTTCTCACCCTGTTTGTTCCATTCTAGGCCATGGGTCCCGATGTGGAGTTCTTTGGCTGATATTCTTGGTCCTATCTTGGCATTAAAATCACCAACAATGATCTGTAGAAGGTGTGGTCTTCTTTATAGAACTTCTCCAGCTCCATGTAGAACTTCTCAATTTCTCCTTCATCATAAGTAGATGTTGGTGCATAGACAACGAAGATAGATACTGCCGGCAGTGAGCCACACCTATTCAAGTGTAATCGTCCTTGAATTCCACCACCTCCACTACCCAGACGCCGCCACACTCCAGGATGCTTTCTGGATACTCATGGCAAAACTCACGGACGAGTGAATCCCCACAGAACACAGTAAGTGGAACTCTGAGAACGTGGACTCCAGGATCAATGGACCTGGGAACAGAGATCCTCTGCCTGCTCCCACTAACCACAGGTGACCAAGGGATTAAAACCAGGAGCCCCATCCTACCCTACCCTGTCTGCTTCCACCAACTGCCGGTGAACCAGGGATTCCACACAGAAGACCCACCCTACCGGTACCAGATAAATACCTCACTGGCAGACTTCCACTACCTCCACTACTTCCACTACCCAGCCGCTGCCATGCTCCAGGATGCTTTCTGGACTGTGTGGCCACAAAGCAGCCATGCAACACATCATAAGACACTTAATACCCATCTTCAAGGATTGCCACACCATATTTGATAGGGTTCAAATATGGTTTGAACCATGGGAACACCTGTAAGGGAGATTAGAGGCCGCCCTAAAAGCCTCTATTCCTCTCAAAGAGCCTGGCAAGCTACTGAGAGTCTCCTACCCAGATGGCAGATCTTACCAAGCTATCCATGGTATACTTGATATGCGAAAACCAGTAAATACAATGGGTCTCATTTCCCTGACCCTGAAAGAGCCACCAATACAGCAGCGTTAAGAAGGATGATGATGGAGAGGCTGATAAAATCTCAAGGCCAAACTAGGTTGCCAAAATAATGAAAGACAAAATGACTGTCTGTGCTTTCAATGCATATATGCTGGCATCGGATGCATCATCGAGGACCTAATGGTACAAGTGCAAAAGATCAAATATGACATCATTGGTTTGACCAAGACAAGAAGGCATCAATCACATCATGCCGTTTTTGACACTGGGAAAGAACTGTTCCTTGGAACATGTGACAAAAGAGGTGTTGGTGGTGTCAGTGTCCTTGTCAACACAAACTTGGCCATGAGTATTGATTCATTTGAATGTCTAACAACCCAAACCGGATGATTAAACTTGAATAATAATAATAATAATAAACATACATGTATAAATATAGTATGATGGAACAATGTTGCTAAAAGTTTATTTCTCCGTTTTCTAGAAAAAAAATAGCTAGCAATCAAAATTTGCACTTTTATTAATGTATTAAAAGAAAAGCCCGGGGCAGGGAAATGGCACTAGGAGCAGGGGTGTATAATTTGCATGATGGGGAACCCAATTTGATACGCAGAGCTGCATTTCCCCCCATCCCAGAGTACCACCAGATGCACCTGGAAGACCTCTGAATACTGCTGGGTGTGACACTGGAGGCCTTGGCATCAAAGAGTTCTGGTAACTCTGTTGGTCCCCAACACCTTGGGTCCTGGACAGGATCCCATCCTCCAGCCCTAGCACTGACTGTCCAGCCAAGTTGACCAAGTGTGGCCAAGAGTTGCCCCTGGACTCCCTAAGATCTGCTTTGGAGTTTCTGCAAAATAAATAAAAAAGAATCATATTCATCATTTATAGACTAAGTTTTCTTGCCTCAGTCTTTACAGATTGTAGCTCCAATACCATTTCCTTCCAATCCAGTGATAACTCACTGTAAAATAATTTTCAATTGCTAGTAATAACGACCTAGAAGATTTGTATAACAATGAAAGGAAATCAGTTAAATAAAAGTGCTATATTTATTTGTCACACTTCAGATTACCAAGCTATTTTATCTCTTAAAATACTTTTGTGGGTCATGAGAGAACATATGCATGTGAGGCTCTAGGTTGATCTGAGGCAACACATGACCTCCCCACACTGCCTATTGTGACACTGGAGACCTCTGAGCACAGTTAGATCTGAGTACTGTGTAGTCCCTTGTTTAAAAACAAACAAAAACCCTTTCTCCCTTACTTTTGTATAATACATAGGGTTCCTAGATTTTTTTTTTTTTGCTTTTTGGGTCACATCTGCCAATGCACAGGGGTTACTCCAGGTTCTGCACTCAGGAGTTACTCCTGGCAGTGCTCAGGGGACCATATGGGATGCTGGGAAATCAAACCCGGGTCGGCCATGTGCAAGGCAAACGCCCTACCCTCTGTACTATCTCTCCAGCCCAGGCTTGTATATTTAAAAAAAAATTAAGAAAAGAGAGCTAGTTTTTATAGTCTCTGAGTCTTGGCCGTTGATGGGATTACACGGCACCAGGGGGCCAGTTGGTGGGTGTGACCAGCTCCCGGAAGAGATCAGTGCAGTCTCCTGCCCCCACGCCTGACTGTCCTCGCCGGGGCCCCTTGGAGGGGAGCGAGTTGAGCTTTCCTCCCCACCCCGAACAGGGCTCCGGCAGCAAAAGACCTCCAGGACCAGTCACCACCATGCTGAGACCTCTCTCTGCACACATGAAGGTACTGGCAGAGGGACAAAGTCATGCGGGTTCCAGGGCCGAGATCTCCAAGCCTACTCGGATTTGGGCCGAGCATCCTCCACCCACATCCTCCAAATTCCAGTAGGCGGGGGTCACACCCACCAACTGGCCCCCTGGCGCCGTGTAATCCCGTCAATGGCCAAGACTCAGAGACTATAAAAACCAGCTCCCGGAACCGCGTGGCCGCATTCCGGGTCGAGCGACATCTTATTATGACATCTTATTATCTCATTCCTACTTTGGACAAACTGGCAGGCTACCGAATGTAGACTGCCCACACGGCAGAGTCTGGCAAACTCCCCGTGGAGTAACCAATATGCCAAACACCAGTAACAATGATGGGTCTCATTCTCCTAAAGAGCCTTGAATATAACCTCAGGGCTAGGATGAAGGAGATGTTACTGGGGCCTGCTCAAGGCAATCGACGAATAACAGGATGATTTGTGATTTGTGATTTGTGAAGAAAAGAGATCTTGTTTCTTGTGCCTTATCTTATTGTTTCTCTTTTCTGGTAGTTGGTTGTAGGTTGACTGCAGCTATAAGCTCCAAAATGTCCATAACTTAAAGCAATAGAAGGTGATTTCTCACACTTTAGTTGGATGTGGATGTCCCTGATTAATTCTCTTCCAATCACTAACACACACCTCTCATAGTGTAACACCATATTCCCTTGTATCCTGAAAGTCCTTCTCTTCACACAACTGACAGAAAAGACGATGGAGGATTTTACTAGGTTTTAGGGGTCAGGACTGGAAAATGTTAGTATTGCGCCTTTTTCTGTTCTTCTGACCCGTACTCAACTACGTGACACACGTAACTACAAGGAGTCTGGAAAATTGTCTTTGTCCAGGACATGCCCCTGTGTATATTTTAAAATCCTATGGCACCTGTAGCACTGTAGCCTCATCATTCATCGGATTGCTTGAGCGGGCACCAGTAACGTCTCCATTGTAGACTTCTTGTTACTGTTTTTGGCATACCAAATCCGTCATGGGGAGCTTGCCAGGCTCTGCCATGCGGGAGGGATACTCTTGGTAGCTTGCCGGGTTCTCCGAGAGGGGAGGAGGGATTGAACCTGCGTAGGCCACGTGCAAGGCAAATGCCCTATCTGCTGTGCTATCGCACGTGTATATTATAAAATTAAAGCAAATTCAACACTGTCAAATTTTAGATGACAGTTATTATGGTTACTTTTAAGCTGGGCGAACATTTTCTAACTTTTCAAAAAGTGAACTTGTAATATTCAAAACTCTAAATTTTATCCAAAGCACAAAGCTGCTTATCCCTAGGAAAGTCAAACTTATATAAGCCTCTCGAAATCTTAGTAAATTGAACCATAAAATTCTGAAGATCTGAAGGTTCCTCCTAGATTTAATCTTCTAAGTAAAGTAATTTACTGTAATTATGATCACCCTGATATTGAGAGCATCAAGGGAATCCATTTAAACCACCAGGCTCGCACACTGGCGAAGCACCACAGGGATAGCCCTTATGAAAAATTTAAATGATTTTTAATGGAGCCGTTTGATAATAATCAGATCACCCTTTGTAATTAACAGTAACAGGATTTGCACTTCCTGAACTAAGAGGAAGATGAATTCTGTTTCTCTTCTTGCTAGTCATCTTCTCCCTCTGCTCTAATTGCTTTCTTTTTACTCTCTGTGTGCAATCTCCTCCTGTCTCTCCCACAGTCTCTCTCTCTGTGCAATTTTCCTGGGCAAGTTGGTTTGGAGATTGCAAGTGATTCTTCTTGTTTAGCTACAAGAAAAATTGTTGTAAGCTACAATTTGTCGAGGAAATGATCTGCCCACATACTCACCTGATTTATGTAACTGTAAGCTTTAAAACTTTGATGAATTAGAGGACAACAACAGAGAGTTATTAAGGCCCCCAAACGTAAACAGCTAATTACAAAGCTGCTTGGAGTTAGTACAGGAGCACGGAAAGCAAACTGAGCGGTGCTGGTACACGTCACAGCAGGGTATGTGCATGATTGTTTTCCCAACCCTCTGCACACGTGCAACATTCATGAATATCAAAGAAACACACGTTTTGGGAAAGAATGACTCAGCTGCAAAAAATATTTGTCAAATTAAAATATCATTTTAGGGGCTGGAGTAGTAGCACAGCGTGTAGGGCGTTTGCCTTGCACACGATAGACCCAGGTTCGATTCGCAGCATCCCCTATAGTCCCTTGAGCAACACCAGGAGTGATTCCCTGAGTGCAAAGCCAGGAGTAACCCCTGAGCATCGCTGGGTGTGACCCAAAAAGCAAAAAAAAAAAATGTTTTATTGTAGCCTCCGTCTTTATAAAGTTTTAGTAAGCTGAAGTTCCTTACCCAATCTCTTCCTCAATATTTTATTTTCAAAGTGAAGAAAAATCCTTGACTAAAAACTTTAAAAATTTAATAACATCAGGGGCCAGAGCACAATATATTACAGTGGGTACTTGACCTTCCATGCAGCCAACTCAATTTTGATTCCTGGCATCTCATATGGCCCCCCAAGCACCACTAAGAGTAATTTCTGAGTGCAAAGTCAGGAGTAAGCCCTCACCATTGCCAGGTGTGACCCAAAAACAAACCAAAAATCATGTCAAAATTTATAGACTTATTTTAATATATGTGACATATTATAGGGCTGGAGCGATAGCACAGCAGGTAGGGTGTTTGCCTTGCACACGGCCAACCCAGGTTCAATCCCTCTGTCCATCTCAGAGAGCCCAGCCAGCTACAGAGAATCCTACCCACACAGCAGAGCCTGGCAAGCTCCCTGTGACTTATTTAATATGCCAAAAACAATAACTACAAGTCTCACAATGGAGACATTACTGGCACTCGCTCGTGCAAATTGATGAACAATGGGAGGACAGTGCTACAGTGACATATTACTAATGTCATAAAAATTACATATTACAAATGACATAAAACAAATGTCCTAGTTTCTTTAAAATACACTAAGTACAGGACCAGAGAGATAAAACAGTGGATAAAGCATTTATCCCTGGCCAACCCAGGTTCAATCTCAGCACTGCATATGGTTCCCTGAGCACAGAACCAGGTGTAATTCCTAAGCATCTCAAGGCATGGCCAAAAATCAAGCAACAACAACAATGACAAAACTATGTGTAACACTTCTATTATTACAGATTAAGCTTAGATAAAAGGCAAGCTCAGCTCTAAATGTTTGAATTGTATATGAAAATAAATATAATCATATATTATTCCATCCCTTCACAAAAACAATGAGAAATAGATTCAAAGTCTAAAGACTGCCTAACTCTGGAAGAAAAAATAATAATTATACATTAAAATGAAGAAAAAACATAACAAAAAAAAACCCTACCTACACTACTTCAAGATATAAAATAAGGACAACAGCAAACATAGAAACACATTCTCCTGCTCTTGGATTTGGAAATCAACACCAACAAAATGGCAATTTTTTTAAAGCACTATACAGATTTAATGCTGTCCTTATAAGGAGACTCATGATAATTTTTTTAAAAAAATACATTAAAACTCCTTAAATTCATTTGGAACAAGAGACCCTCACAAATAGCTAAAGCAGTTCTTGGGGAAAAGAATATGGGAGGCATCATCTTCCCTAGCTTCAAACTGTACTACAAAACAGTAGTAATTAAAACAGCATGGTACAGAATATAGACCCTCAGATAAATAGAGTTGAATATCCTGACACAGACCCTCAACGATATGATCATTTTCTTTGATAAGTAGCGCTAAATATGAAGTGAAACAAGGAAATCATTCAACAAGTGGTGCTGGGAATATGGACAACTCAAAAAAAAAAAAAAAAACAAGAACAACCAGTACTGATGTAGACACTGAGAGAAAGAGACTCATTCATTGCCAGTGTGAATGCTAATTGATCCAGCCTTTTTGGAGAGCAATATGAGCATTCCTCAAAAAAACTAGAAATTCAGCTTTCTTATGATCCAGCATCCACTATTCCTGGGAGAATATACCCTAAGGGCCAAAAACACACTGCAGAAAAGCCATCTTCACTCTTCCTATGTTTGCTACAACACTATTCACAATAACCAGAATCTGTTAACAACCCAAGTGCCTAAGACAGATGACTGGATAAAGAAACTGTGGCACATCTACACAATGGAATACTACACAGTCACAAGGAAAAATTAGGTCACGAAATTTGCTTTTACATGGCTGAACATGAAGAGTATCATGGGGAGTGAAATGACTCAGAGGGAGACAGATAGACATAGAATGATTGCACTCATTTGCGGGATATTTTAAAAAAGCAGAGTATGAGACTAATACCCAAAGAGAATAGATATAGGGACTTGCAGGACTGGCTCACAGTTGGAAGCTTGCCACAAGTGTGGGTGTAGGAGGGAAATTAGGACAGAAAAGGATCCACTATGACAGGGACAGTCGGAAATGATCACTCTGGGCAAGAACTTAGCGCTGAAAGGAGGAAAAGGAACATACATGCGAATGTTTTACTGACTGTGTTGTAAATCACAATGCATAAAAAAGAGAAAGAGACAGAGAGAGAGGAAAGATAGAGAGAAAAGTTTTTACCATAGAGACAGGCTGGAGGGCTGAGGGGTAGCGGCAAGGAAACTAGGGACATTGGTGGTGGGAAATGTACACTGGTGAAGGGAAAGATAAGTTATCTGAACATTTTATGACTGAAACCCAATCACTAACAGCTTTGTAACTGTGCATCTCATGGTAAATTAAATTTAAAAAATTTAAAAAGTATTGTCATCTGATTCTCATCTTTATCCTATGGTGCAGTATTTACTCTTGGGATATGAAAATTTCCTTTGAGAAAGTATCTCCATGGAGAATTTAATTTTCTTGTTGTTGTCAATACATTCTGCTCTCACCACTTTCTTACCCTTCTTCGGGATGAAGGGCAGAAGTCACAAAAGAACCCCCATTTCTATTGGCAGTGAATGCAGAGGAAGGCCACTATCAGCATGTTCTCTTCTGTGAAGAGCTCTACAAAAGTCTGAATGCAGTTCTTTGTGCATCCAGCCAAGATTACTGAACCTTAAATGAGCAGATCAAGCTGCCACACAAAAACAGCACTTCTGTCACTTGCAAGAAAAAAAAAAGCTGGTGCAAGCTCTTGGGCACAAGACTTCACCATCCCTGCTGTGAACTAGCATAGCTAGCCAACCTGCCAGCAGTGACCTAAGCTGCCAACAGTTGGAAAGAAATGGAAGGAAAGAGTGTTTTCTTCTATATGGGCCTTATTGGGATACAGTTAATGACTTTCTAGATGAAAAATGGGGCATTAAGTACCTTCACTGACTTTATTTTTTAATACTGTCCCCCAAGTTATTGAGAGACACTATCAAAAAAGTTGTTTGGGTATTGGAACTATTTGAACTATGACCCTCTGGAAGAACTAAACCCATTGTTCCCGAGTGTGGTTACATTTGCAAATAGAACCTTTAAAAGGTAACTTAACTAAAATGAGGTTTATAATGGCCTTTGATCTAAAGTGACTAGTGTCCTTACAAAAAGAGATTAGGAGACAAACATACACAGGGGGAAAATCATATGAAGACACAAAAAATTCTACAGGACAATCCACAACCAAGGAGACAGAGCTAAGGGAACCAACCTCAGAGACACACCAAAACCACATTTTTCAACCTGTGGTACTGAGAAAAGATAAATTTCTCTCTCACAGGCTTAGGTACCAATTATACTTGGGGGTTTTTTTTTGGGGGGGGGGGGCTATGGCATCCCAAGTAATAGGAACTAACAGCTTATCTAAGACAGTGATGTAGGATCACTGCCTTAGGATTGAAGTCTAACACAGCTTCCTCTACACTGTGTGCTTCTAGAGGTAGCCAAGGGAGGCATTGACATGCTTGGTCTAGATAAACTATCCCAGTAGTGACCATATGAAACCACTAAGCTAAAGAAATTATTTCTCTTTTATTAAAATTTTTTTAAGCTAGAGAAATTATTTCTCCTGCTACATACAAAAAAAAAATCTTCAGTTTTTGGCAGGAAGTACCAGAAGAACCAGATACCTAAATACCTTGTTTGAGATGTTAGCCACATCCATGAGTTCCAGAGCTCTGACTGAATCCGTCACTTGTTAGCCTCCCAGCATTGGCATCCGTCTCTCAGCACACTGAGGGACTGCACCCTCACGGCCCATCTCTACCTCCAAGTGCTAGCTCTGTGTTTGGCAATATTGCAACTTATTTCCTCCTTTCAGTTTCCTGAGCCTGGAACGGACAGTGTTGTGAGCTATTTCAAGTCTTTAATTTGCCAATTCAGAAATTTGCCAAACTTTCTTTAGACATTTGCTCCACGACAAACTTAAAATGAAAGATAGAAAATTCTCATCGTTTTAGTCCAAGCCTACAACCAAGGTTTAGTATATTTGGTGTTGGGGGACACCTGGTGGTTCTCAGAATAGATAGATACTTAGATAGATAGATAGAGAGAGAGAGAGAGAGAGAGAGAGAGAGAGAGAGAGAGAGATAGATAGATAGATAGATAGATAGATAGATAGATAGATAGATGATAGATCGATCCAGCTTCAGAGTCCAGGATCACTCCCACCAGTGCTTGGATGATGATGATTGTTCATGGCCTTTAGCATGCAAAGGGTATGTTCCTGTCCTCTGAGCTGTCTCTCTAGCCTCACAAAGTTCTTTGCACACACATAAATGATCCTTGAAACCGTTTGAAGTTACTGACAAAAGAAATAGACAATGAAGAAGCTAAGCCTTTTAATTTAAAGTCAACTCAAAGCTTTTAGATCACTAGGAATCTTGTTTATTAAATACTATGTCAGTAATAGTAGAAATTGCTGTTAGTTAAGTGTTTTCTTTGTTGGAAAGTTCAAACCTATTATATTTTTTCTTCTTGGCTGTTGGCACTTTCAGTTGTCAGGAAGAAAATGATTCCTATAAATAAATAGAATTTTTATAATATGCTTTTATGCTATTTTCAGAAAAATGAGATAACTTATAGACACTTCCACTTTTTATTCAATGTTCAAGCCTCATTAGAAGGTAAAGTTGTAGGAAAGAAATAAATTCCTTTTAAAACTTCACATAACTTTCTTTTAGTTCTGTTACAAATAGTAATGGACCTAGTTAAAACAGGAAGCTTGGGGTGACGGCAGGACTTGATCAAGAATATTGCATGAGCAAAGATGACTTAAAGGAATTCTTAAATAGCTAAATCCATCTCCTGTGTCTTTTCTGATCTGGAAAGAAGGGAATTTTTGCTAAAGGAAGTTAAGGAAGATTTTTCATTTTCCTAAAGACTTTTCTAAATATTAGAAGAAGAAAAAAGCCAGTTTGTCTAACTTGTGCTATTTATAGAAAAATACTTAAATCTAGATATTTAAATTCATTGTTAAGTATAAATTGCTCATCAGTGTCTATTTGCAAGGTAATTATGTTAGACTTAAGAATATGATTTTTTAAATCAAGTAAAAAATGACACCTTAGAATTTTTATTTTTATCTTAAAGCAAACTCAGTTTAGAAGTGTCTATTTACAAACTTTTCATTTAATTGGTTTTCTTAATATGAAATAGTATTTCCAGAACTAATTAAAATTTCATTCTTATGAATATTCAAGACAAAAAATACCTTATCTTTGCAGCACAGTATATAGATTTTTAAATCATCCATAAAGGTAATTATATTTTTACGTTCTTAAAAAGTTATATATTCTTCCTGATGCCAAATGGGTTGTTTGCTTCTTCTCAGGCCATGATTGAAGAAGCTATCACAAGAGCAGAATCTTTTTCAGTCATGTACACACCTTTTGCAACAAAAATCAGAGAAGATAAAATAGAAAAAGTAAAAGAAGTTTTCACAAAAACCCATCCTGCATATGTGGAATATATCTACACTGGTAAGACTCATTATCTTCGTATTATTAGCTGTAATTTTAATTCCATGGAAACAAGTGCAGGGACTGGGGATATAGCTCAGCCGTAATAGTAATTACTAAGTAATGCAAGACTTGCCTTGCATGTGTGAGGCCCTGTGTTTGATTCTAAGCACTGCAGAAATAAACAATCGGGACAAATAAGTCATTTCTGGCTATTCACTTCTTATTTGTTTAGACAAACAACAAATATGTTATCAAATTTAATCCGTTAAAACGGGAAGATATTTTATGGTTTTAAGTAAAAATAACCCTAGATAAGTAGAATACAGTATTTCTTGTGTCTTCATGTTTCTATATTTTAAGAGGTGGGAGTAAAGTCTAGAAAATCTTTTTGTTTGGTTTTAATTTAAAAAGAAGAGCCTATAATAAAATGCTATATTTCTTCAAGTCTGTAATCAACAAATAAAATGATGATAGTATTTTCTGAAAATTGGATTTTTTTTTTGTCAGTGCCTGATATTTCTAATTTCCTTCCTGAATCTGCCTAACCCCTGAAGCCCTTTCCCTTAGTTCTTACTTAGATCACTGCTATCCAAATGAGATCTGAGCAGCCCCTGTACAAAGAAAGTACAACACTGGCATCATCTTTTTGTTTTAGGATGCCACTTGCTCTCTTACTCAACATTCAAAAATGTTCTTTTTCTTTTTCTTTTTTTTTTTTTTTTTTGCTTTTTTGGGTCACACCTGGCGATGCACAGGGGTTATTCCTGGCTCTGCATTCAGGAGTTACTCCTGGTGGTGCTCAGGGGACCATATGGGATGCTGGGAATCAAACCCGGGTTGGCCGCGTGCAAGGCAAACGCCCTACCCGCTGTGCTATCTCTCCAGCCCCCCAAAATGTTCTTTAGCCATTTACTATATACCAACTGTTATTCCGAATAAAGAATATTTCCAGGGCCAGAGAGAAAGTGCAGTTGGATGGCTGCTTGCCTGGTTGCAGCCAATTCAAGTTCTACCCCTGATATTGCTCCCGGTGTCCTGAGTCCTGCCAGGAATGACCAGGAAACAGATCTAGGAGTAAGCCCTAAGCACAGGTGAGTGTGAAACAAAAAGCAAAGAACAACAGCAAAGAAAAAGGGGGAGGGAGTTCCTCATACTACATTGCCGTTCAAAATTTACTGTTGCAACATTAACAAAATTTCTAAATGTGCATACTTAATATCAATCCACCAATCCTTGATTTCTTTCTTCAGAACTTGAGATAAACCAAAGATTTATGTGATTAATAATGTATTCCTTTACAGAACACTTTTAAGGTATTAGGCTATGTATTTATTTTCCTTCATTATTTATTAACTCATAAAGTAAATAGATGCTTTTCACTTGGAAGCAATAAAATAACAACCAGAGAAAGTAAATTTTTTTTTAGAAATTCGTGGCAAATCCATGGCAACTGGTTTTGTATTTGAGCCTACATCATTACCAGGGGTAAGACAAAAGCATTCAGGTTAGGAACTTTATAGTCTTTTCTTCACAATTTTTTCAGAGAAAAAAATGATAAACATAACTGGTGATTATTGAACAGTGACTTTTAAAGAGTTAGAATTTGAAAGAGAAATTCAATAGGAAACAGATGAGAAAAAAGAATTCACAAAGACTTTATGCTTCAATGTCCTTTGATCCTTATTTTTGTATTGAGTATTTTATAAGGAAAATAAATCAGAAATCATATTTTATATTGTTATAAAGTGCATATCTTTTTATCATGCATATTTAAGGGCTTATATGAAATTAATAGCACCCAAAAATCATTTATACCTAGTGTCATGAAAATAAAATTCAGCTATTTTCATTTCTTCTCTCAGATTCATTGGTAATGAGAAATTCATTGAGCAGATCCTCTTGCTAATTCTTCTACTGGTAGAATGAGTTTAGTTATATTTAACCTTTACAAAAAATGCTATGAAGATTAATTAATACTTAGGAAGCACTATTGCTATTAAGAGTTTAGAAACAATAATAACATTAATGAGTCAGATTCATGTTTCATGTAACTCCATCAAACTTGTTATCAAGATGAATTATGATCTGTTGGCAAGGCAATTCTTGCTAAAGGATCTTATACTTTGGAAGAGAAGATAATTATAAGTTACTAGTGATTATTTCTAGTATTTTATAATTACTAATTGTTTGAGTATGACAGTGCTATATGAGAACCTAGTGATGAAAGATACAGCTTCCAGAGAGAAAGGGAGATGCATTGATGATAGTCTAGAATTTTTAATTTTCTTGGGACCAGATAGGTTCTCTGCTGTCTGGAACCTGTGCTTTAGATTAACAGGATTATTGCATCAAGACATTGCTTGTCTCTGTTGTAAATGATAGAAGGGTATTTCTCAGCATCGTTGCTGGAAGATGAAGAAACTACTGTTACTAACTGTATGTGCACATTGCTAAGGACAAATTTTTTTCCTCCAGAAAATGCCAAGGTGAGCAGGGTACAAAGCACTGAAAGGAGGAGGCCAAACATTATCTTTGTCTTCTGAATATCTCTCATAGGAAGTGCAGAGTAGTGATGATTAGCACATTTATCAGTATCCAAAAATAATAGATTAAAAAAGTGAGTCACACAAATATGGGGCAGAGAAATTGGTACTTCCCCCAAACCACTTATCTCTCTTCAAGATAGAATTTCAGAAATTACCTCTGCCAATAATGCATTCAGTTACTTTTTTCAAAAAATAGTAGGAAGCAGGTGTGACCAGATAATCACACAACATGTATGTACAAACATGGAACTTTTTATTTTACCTACCTGTAGGTAAAACATTGTTGTCTTATCCAGAGCCAAAAAATGGGGGGTGTCCTATTTCAGGGGACTCCTTGGCACCATTTCCAATAATTACTAAATTTACTCTCTGTTAATACAATTCCTTAACTTTCTGCCTCTGCCTTTACCCTGGTCTGGTTTCAACATTCATGGAGCGGAAGGATATCCCATATTCATTGAAGTTTAGCTTCTTCTTGTGAAGTAAGACTTATGCTCATACTGGTGCTGATAAAAGTGCTAGTACAAATACAAATTAAGTTCAAATACAAATTGAGGGATGTTATGGGCTTATTAATGTGACAGTTGCTCATCCTAAGGATGCTTTCTCATATAAATGCTTCATCCCACCATACAAAAATGTCATCACCACCATACAAATCGACCTAACCTTGAGCCATTCTCTAAGATTACCTCATCCTCACAGAATGCTGGCTTGCGATCCCCATCACCTTCTGAATCTTACTCTATAAATCTCTTCTCCATTGGATTCTGAGTCATTTTCAAACGTCTTTTCAAGTGGCTATGTTACACTACTGTTTCTCTTCTTTCTTTCTGCATGTTCTGTAATCCCACAATCCTCAGAATACAGACAAGTAGTACTAAGTGGTACTAGGTGGTTTGCACATACTTACCTATCAAACAGATATTGACAATACATATTGCAAATAATATTTTAGATAATGACAGAATATAGCTTCCCCTGGGGGCTGGTGGGGTAGTACTTGCACTCATCTGACAGGTTTGTTCGTCATTTTTTAAACATTTTTAAATATAAATTTTTATTTTTTATTAGTGAAACACCATGAGGTATAGTTGTAGACTAGCATACTTTCCTGCTTGAGTTTCAGTTATACAATGATCAAGAACTGATCCCACCACCAGTGCCCACTCTCTACCACCACCAATGATCCCAGTAGCCCTTCCACCCCCCAACCCATCCCCCACCACCCCACTGCGCCTCTGCAGGGAATTCCCTTTTGCTCACTCTTTTCTTTAAGGTGCTGTAGTTTGCAATATAGGTATTGAGTAGCCATAGTTTTCGGTTTGTAGTTTACCTTTCAGCACGCATCTCACATCCCCAGCGAGTTCTCAAAACATCCTTTCCTTGGTGTTTCCTTCTCTGTCTGAGCTGTCTTTCCCTCCAGCATGTGCTGCCAGCTTGCAACCAAGGAGCAGACCTCCTGGCACTTATCTCAAGTATTCTTGGGTGTTCGACTCCCATTCTGTTACTTTATATTCCCCAGATGAGTGCAGTCTTTATATGCGTATCCTTCTGTTTCTGGCTCATTTCACTTAGCATGATATTTTCCAAGTAGAACCACTTGTATGTAAACTTCATTACTTTATCTTTTCTAACAGCTGCATAGTATTCCTTTATGTAGATGTACCAAAGTTTCTTTAACCAGTCATCTGTTCTTGGGCACTCAGGCTTTTTCCAAATTTTGGCTATTGTGAACATTGCAGCAATGAACATACAAGTGAAGATGTCATTATGACTGTACGTTTTTGCCTCTCCAGGATATATTCCCAGGAGTGGTATTGCTGGGTCAAATAGGAGCTCAATTTCTAATTTTTTGAGAATCGTCCATACTGTTTTCCAAACGGGCTGAACCAGTTGGCATTCCCAGAAGCAGTGAAGGAGGGTACCTTTCTCACCACTTCCACGCCAACACCGATTGTTTTATTTCTTTTGTATGTGGGCCAGTCTCTGTGGTGTGAGATGATATCTCATTGTTGTTTTGATCTACATCTCCCTGATCATTAGTGTTGTAGAGCATTTTCTCATGTGCCTTTTTGCCATCGAATTTCTTCTTTGAGAGAGTTTCTGTTCATTTTGTTGCCCCATTTTTTTTATGAGGTTGGATGATTTCTCCTTGTAGAATTCAACCAGTGCTTTGTATATCCTTGATATCAATCCCTTGTCGGATGGGTATTGGGTGAATATCCTTTCCCATTCTGTAGACTGTCTTTGTATTTTGGTCACTATTTCTTTTCAGGTGCAGAAACTTCTTAGTTTAAGATAGTCCCATTAGTCAATCTCTGTTTTCACTTGCTTGGCCAGTGGCATGACACCTTTGAAGATACCATTAGCTACAGTGTCATGTAGGGTTTTGACAACCTTGTCTTCAATGTACCTTATGGATTCCAGTCTGATGTTGAGGTTTTTAATCCATTTTAATCTTACTTTTGTTCATGGTGTTAGGTAGAGATCTGAGCCCATTTCTTTGCATGTAGCTGTCCAGTTTTGCCAGCACCATTTGATAAGGTGGATTTCCTTGTTCCACTTCACATTTCTTGCTCCGTTATCAAAAACTAGATGATCATATGTTTGGGGGGACGTGTCGGTATATCCAACCCTGTTCCATTGGTCTGAGGCTCTTTCATTGTTCCAGTACCATGCTGTTTTTAATTATTACTGCTTTGTAGTAGATTTCGAGGTTGGGGAGCTTTATTCCTCACATTTTCTTTTTCCCACGAATTACTTTAGCTATCCGTGGATGCTTATTGTTCCATATGAATTTTAGGAGTGTTTGCTCCATTTCTTTGAAGAATGTCATGGGTATCGTTATAGGGATTGCATTGAATTTGTACATTGCTTTGGGGAATATTGCCATTTTGACAATGTTAATTCTCCTGATCCATGAGCAGTAGATGTCTTTCCATTTCCTTATGTTCTCTTTTATTTCCTGAAGTAGCATTTTGTAGTTTTCTTTGTACAGGTTCTTTACTCCCTTAAATTAAGTTGAGTCCTAGGTACTTGATTTTCTGGGGCACAATTGTGAATGGCTTTTTTTTATGTCACTTTCTTCTCTCTCATTGTTTGCATATAGGAAAGCCATGGACTTTTGGGTATTGATTTTATAGCCTGAAACTTTACTATACAAGTCTATTCATTCTAGGAGTTTCCTGGTAGAGGTTTTAGAGATCTCTTAGTATCATATCATCTGTGAATAGTGAGAGCTTGATTTCTTCCTTTCCTACCTGAATGCCCTTAATATCTTTTTCTTGTCTAATCGCTATTGCAAGTACTTCCAGTACTATTAAAGAGCAGTGGAGATAGTGGGCATCCTTGTCTCGTCCCTTATCTTAGAGGGAAGGCTCTCAGTTTTTCCCCATTGAGGATGATACTTGCTGTAGGCTTGCGGTAGATGGCTTTAACGATATTGAGAAAAGTCCCTTCTGTACCCATTTTGGCGAGGGTTTTCATCATATACGGGTGCTGGATCTTGTTGAATGCTTTCTCTGCACCTATTTTGGCGAGGGTTTTCATCATAAACGGGTACTGGAACTTGTTGAATGCTTTCTCTGTATCTATTGATATGATCCTATGGTTTTTATCTTTTCTTTGGTTGATATGATGGATTATGTTGACTGATTTCTGAATGTTAAACCATCCTTGCATCCCCGAGATGAAACACACTTGGTCATGGTGTATGATCTTTTTAATTTATTTTTAAATTGAATCACCATGAGATACAGTTTCAAAGATTTCATAATTGGATTTCAGTCATATGATGTTCCAACACAACCCATCCATCCACCACCCATCTCTCCACCAGTGTATATTTCTCACCACCAATATCTCCCATAATCTTCCTGCCCCCACCCCAGCCTACATCTATGGCAGGCACTTCTCTCTCTCTCTATCTCTCTCTCCCTTCCTCCCTCTCTCTTCTTTTAAGCATTATGGTTTGAAATACAAATACTGAGAGGCCATTATGTTTGTTCCTTTACCCACTTTCAGCACGCATTTCCCAGAGTGATTCCTTCCAACCATCATTGTCATAATTTTCCCTTCTCTGTTCCAACTTCCCTCTCCCCTAACCCTTGAGGCAGACTTCCAAACCTTGATCATTTGTCCTGGCCCTTTTTTGTACTATGCTTGGATGTTTGTCTCATACTATGTTACTATGTTGTTTGTTGTTGTTTTATTGTATATCTCACAAACGAGTGCAATAATTCTTTGCCTGTTCTTCTCGTTCTTCTTCTTCTGACTTACTTCACTCAGGATGATACTATGTCCATCCATTTATAAGTGAATTTCATGACATCATTTTTCTAATAGCTGTATAATAGTCCATTCTGTAAATATACCATAGTTTCTTTAACCAGTCATGTTTTCTCAGGCACTCTCATGTTGGTTCCAGATTCTGGAGATTGTGAATAGTGCTACAATGAACATACAAATGCATGTATCATTTCTGCTGTGTGTTTTTGCTTGCCCAGGCATATTCCCAGAAGTTGTATTGCTGAGTCACACAGAAACTCAATTTCAAGTTTTTTGAGGAATACCCATATTGTTTTCCAAAAAGACTGGATCAGAGGGCATTCTCACCATCAGAGAATGAGAGTCTCTTTCACCCCGCATTCACACCAGCACTGGTTTTTCTTATTCTTTTTGATGTGTGCCAATATCTGTGGTGTAAGGTGATATCTCATTGACTTGATCTGCATCTCACTGATGATTATCAATGCAGAACTTTTTTCATATGCTTTTTGGCCACTTGTATTTCATTTTTTAAATATTTATGTTGAATCACCGTGAGATAGACCCTTATAAAGCTGTTTATGATTAGATTTCAGTCACACAATATTCTAACACTGATCCCTTCACCAGTGTACATTTCCTACACCAGTGTCCCCAGGTTCCTTCCATCACCTCACCGACCGCCATTTTTACTTCTTCTTTGAAAAATTTTCTGTTCACCTCCCCATTTTTTGATTGGTTGAAGGTTTTTTCCTTATAAAGTTCTACCAGTGTCTTATATATCTTGGATATTAACCTTTTGGGCTGGAGTGATAGCACAGCGGTAGGGTGTTTGCCTTGCACACAGCCAACATGGCCAACTCGAGTTCGATTCCTCTGCCCCTCTTGGAGAGCCCGGCAAGCTACCGAGAGTATCTCGCCCGCACGGCAGAGCCTGGCAAGCTACCCATGATGTACTCAATATGCCAAACACATTAACAACAAGTCTCATGATAGAGACGTTACTGGGCCTGCTCTAGCAAATCAATGAACAAAGGGAGGACCGTGATTAACCTTTTATCTGATGAGTATTGGGTCAATTTTTTTCCATCATTGGGATGTCTCTATCTTGGTCACCATATCATTTGAGGGGCAGAAGCTTCTTACCTTAATATTGTCCAATTTGTTTATCTTTGCTTCCACTTGCTAGGTCAGGCATGCTTCATCTTTAAAGATGCCTTTAGCTTCAATGTCATGTAGGACTCTGCCTATGCTTCCCCTCATGTACTTTATGGATTCAGGTCTGATATTTAGATCTTCAATCCATTTTGATCTGACTTTTGTGCCTAGCGTTAGACAGAGGTCTGAGTTCATTTTTTTGCATGTAGCTGTCTGTCCAGTTTTCCCAGAACCATTTGTTGAACAAGCTTTTCTTGCTACACTTCACATTTTTTACTTCTTTGTCAAAGACTAAGCGATCATATACTTGAGGGTCTGTGTCAATGTATTCAACTCAATTCCATTGGTCTGAGGGTCTGCCTTTCTTCCAATACCATACTGTTTTAATTACTACCACTTTGTAGTGCAGTTTTAAGTTGGGGAAGGTGAGGCCTTCCATCTTATTTCTCCCAAGGATTGCTTTAACTATTCGTGGGGGGTTATTGTTCCAGATAAATTTCAGGAGTGTTTTGTCTATTTCTTTGAAAAATGTCATGGGTATCCTTATAAGGACTGCATTGAATCTTTACAGTGCTTTGGGGAGTATTGCTGTTTTGACAATGTTAATCCTTCTTATCTTTGATGAGGAAATGTGTCTCCATTCCCTCATGTCCTCTTTTATTTCCTGAAATAGTGTTTTTTATTTTTCTTTGTGCAGGTCTTTATCCCCTTAATTAAGCTGATTTTGAGGTATTTGATTTTCTGAGGCGCAGTTGTGAACCAGATTGTTTTTCTTTTATTGTGCTCTTCTCTTTCATTTATGTATGTGGGAAAGCCATGAACTTTTGCGTATTGATTTTGAAACTTGCCACTTTACTACACAAACCTATTGTTTCTAGGTGCAGTCTTGAGGATTTTCTTAGTATCATGTCATCTGCAATTAGCGATAGTTTGACTTTATCCTTTCCTATCTGGATGCCCTTAACATTTTTTTCTGCCTAACTGCTATGGCAAGTAGTTCCAGCACTATATTGAATAGATGTGGTTAGAGTGGGGAACCTAGTCTTGTCTCTGATCTTATAGGGAAGGCTTTTAGTTTTTTTTACATTGAGAATAATGCTTGCTATGGGCTTGTGTCTTTGACTATACCGAAGAAAATTCCTTCATCTCCTTTTTTCTTAAATTTTATCATAAATGAGTGCTGAATATTGTCAAATACTTTCTCTGCATCAATATGTTTTTGTCTTAACCATATCAATATGGTTATTGATCAATATGGTTATTGATATGATGTATTATGTTGATTGACTTGCTAGTGTTAAACTATCCTTGCATCCCTGAGATGAATCTTACTTGGCCATGGTTTATGATCTTTTTGATGAGTTGTTGGATTCTATTTGCTAATATTTTATTGAGGATCTTTGAGTCTGCTTTCATCATGGATGCTTAGCTAAAATTCTTTTTTTGTGTGTGGTGTCTCTTCTTTTGTTACCAAAAGTGACATTTGCCAGTGATATTTGCCTTATAGAAACTGGAAGTGTTTCTGTTTATTCAATTTCCTGGAAAAACTTGAACAGGATTGGGAGTAGGTCCTCTTTAAAGGTTTGGAAGAATTCATCAGTTGTTTTGCTCTTCAACACTACATATCATTCTCAAGCACCACTGAGAGTGACACCTGAGTGTACTCAAGAGTAAACCCTGAACGCATTATGGTGTAACGCCTTCCCCCAAAAAATCAACAACAATAATAATATGCATTTTCCTAAGAGAGCATTTGATCTCAGGGTAGATAATTGATTCGAATTTTTCTCTCCCTCCTAGAGAATATTTTCAATGGAAACCTAAGTATTGTTTAGATGGATAGATATCACTGGGGTTAAGGTATTTGATTTGTGCAGAGATAATTCAGGTTTCATCGCTGGCAATACATGTGCCCCTAGAATACCACAAGGAGTAATTCTAAACATGGATCCTGGAGCACTACCAGGTATGATCCAAAATTTAAAAAGAAAGAAAGAAACAAACAAACAAACAAAAAACCCTAAGTACTCACTGTGGAAAGTAAGACTGGCTTTCATTAAACGAATGGTAGAGGAGCCCTAGTGATATTCAGCAGGATGGGCACTTGTCCTGAATGCATTCAGCCTGGGTTCCATTCTCCAGCCTCTCCTTTAACTCCTCCCCACTGCCGCCCCCAAAGGCAGCCAGGAATGATTCATAAATGTAGATCCAGGAGTAATCCCTGAGCATTGCTAGATGTGGCCCCCAACATAAAACAAACAAATAAACAAATGATGGAGGAGGAATTGTATCAAGGATAAGTCACTTGCATTGCATATGGCCAACCAGGTTCTACTCCTGACACCCCACCTGGTTCCCATCAGATCTGATCACTACCAGGTACAACAGGGTGTGGCCCAAAATGCATAAGAATAAAAATGATGGAGGAAAAAGCAAACAATACAATGATTGTTAGAGATATAGAAGAGTTGCCACTGAATGTGACAGAGGCAGGCTAGTTATTTCTAGTTATTTACAAAATGATTTTACTTTCCTCTCAGGCCTATAATTAGAATATATATTCCCAGAATCCCTTCCAGATAGGCAAGTCTTAAGGACTAAGAAATGGCCAATGGACTTTGAGCAGAAATAATATACACCACTGTCAAAACTGGCTCTTAGAACCCTGCAGAGCTCTATTTCTATGACCACAAGTTGAGACAATGAAACTAAAAAAGCTGTAAGATAAGTAAAAGCGTCAACACTTTGAATGATCATTTGAAAGGTCACCTACTTCATGCCCACAAGAACAGAAAAAAATACCTTGCTTACAACTACTCATCTTGTCAAACTAGGTGCCTTGACCCTACTAAACTGAGTTGCCTTACATAATACGGAGGTATCTTCCTGTTCTGTCCACAGTGGCCACAATAGATTCATGCTAATTCAACAACTGAATAAACCCCTTTATGTGCGATAGACTCCATACTCAGAAATACTCAGGAGTTTGTGCACATTCTCTTTTATCTCATGTACTTTTCTCACGGTGGCTGCTCTCGTGCACAGGTGTTTGAAAATACTCTCAAATAACTTTCAGAAGAGATGCTGAAGAGAGAACCCAATAATGTAGTTTTTATTACAAGAGAAATTGAAGTTATATGTAACAATTTAAGTCCTGGGTTTGATCCTCAGCATACCCCCTCAAAAAAATTTTGAGTAAAATAATGAACAAATGAAGGTCATTAAAAAATATGTACCTTGAAGATCTTGGATGAGGAGTGAACCTATCAAGATTTTGCTAGAGAAGAAGTTATTATCATTAAAACTTGGAGATGAACACATCTAATTCTCCCAGCAGGAGCTGGCATATGAGCCTTCAACTCAGAAATTCTGCCCAAATTCCAGGTCACCTTTACCAACTCGGAATAGTGCTGAGTTTATTTTTTTCTTGATACCATGTCAATGCCATGAGTCCAGCTAATGCTGGTAGAGGTGGTGGTGATGAGCAGGAAAAGTATTCACAGTAGACATTCCCCAGTGTACTCCTCCAGCCAGCCCCCAAGCCACACCCACCCTGCTCAGGGATTTCCACAGTAAAGCAGAAGCAAGGGGAGAAATTATAGCAAAGATTATTTTGAGGGGCCATAGCAACAGTATAGCAGGTAAGGCTTTTGCCTTGCATACAGCCGAGCTAGGTTCACTCCTCGGCATCTCGTCTGGTCCACTGAGCACTTTCAGGAATAATTCTTGAGTGCAGAACCAGGAGTAACTCCTGAGTGTTTCTGGTGTGTCCCCAAGAAAATAATATTTTTTCTTTTTAGGTCACCCCTGGCAATGCATAGGGATTACTCCTGGCTCTGCACTCAGGAATTACCCCTGGCGGTGCTCAGAGGACCATATGGGATGCGGGAAATCAAACCCAAGTCGGCCAAGTGCACGGCAAACGCCCTAGCCACCGTGCTACTTCTCCAGCCCCCCCCCCCAAAATAAATTTTAATGCACACAGGTCCATAGGTGTTTAATTTTTTAATTGAAGAAACAACTAAGTGGTTCATTTTGAGAAAAATTCACTCAACCTCAGTAATAGTCACATAGACCATGTTGTTCCTATAACTTCTACGACACTGATGGAGCGTTAAAATTCTTATCTGTTTTGTGAAACAACCATACTTTTATATTCTCGGGAGCTCATGGGATACTCTTTGCCATTTGGGAGGGGTAGGATAAGACCCACCAAAATCTTAAAATCACTGCAAAATAGAACCGTACTGTGCTGTTTTATGGAGAAAAAACAATTACTGAATTTTGAGTAGCATAACTATTCATTTTTCTTGTTTAAGGAAAAATCCAGTTTGATTCATGCAGAGTAGTCAGGGTATATAAAACAAATAATAATTCACCAGCCCTGGAATTATTATGTTTTCATTTATGAAGATTTTGTCTGAGATCTTTATTCATATATTCCAATGAAATAATGCAATTTGTGTAGTTCTTATTCTTGCATGGTTGTATTTTAATAATAATAAAGTAATACAATAAGCATATCCTGTCTCCTCTTGATGAAAATATCAAGATTTATTTGCTAAATAAATAAATATTCAGTAATATATCTGTGCTTAGTAATTTTTAATAGAGAAGTTTTCTGGATCAGATATCAATTACTTTAACACTTAGGTGGGTAGAGTCATATTTTGTCTTCCCAATGCAATCTAACTCCCAAGAGTAAATATATATGTTCAGAGAAATAAAATATTGTTTTAAAATAGACCTTTAAAAATTGCTTTTCATTGAAATGTAAAAGCTTGTCCTTGCTCAGTCATTATTTATCAGCAAAGATAATACATTTTATACTCTCTAAAATGTGCCATTAAAGTTTTTCACCTTATTCTTTCAGCTTAAAGATATTTTAATTTTATCATGATCAAGAGTTTTTAAGATCAGACTATTTTCTCCTACTTTTTTCTTCTAGCCCTCTCTCATGGAAAAGATATTAGAATTAAAGAACTTATATCCCCAATGTTATTGTAAAAGTGTTACAGCCAGGTTGGTTATCAAGATGATAAATCATTTCATCTTTATGCCACAGAATTCTGATTAAAGCAGAGATCCCTCTCAAAGTAAAGAAATCCCTATTAGATGGCTCTAAAATCTCTGTTCTTAACATAATATAATGTTGATCTTCCCGCTGTGGGTGTGTTGTTCTGGTACTGTTCTGTCTAATCAAAGTAAATGCTTCTCGAGAAGCAATTCATTTGCAGTAGTGGCTTACCACACCTTGCCTCTGTTCTCCATCATCTTTTGTCTCTTAATCTTCTGATTACATCTCTCTTGGACCACCTGGAACTATAAAATATCCTGCTTCGTATGTTTTCCCTTTTTTCTAATTGTGCATGCCTCAAGTGGTGATTGCTTTTTAATTAAATATCAACACATGTGATTTACATAATTCTTCACAGCTGAATTCAGGCATCCGATGTTCCAACATCAATCCCATCACCAGTTCTGATTACCTTCCACTACTTTTCCCAGGTTCCCTTCCATCCCCCCCAGCCTGCCTTGTACACAGGCACATCTTTAAGTTTGAGGGTTGCAGTTTTGGATTTTATGCTCACAGTGTTGTCTGCACTGTAGTTTAGAAATATGCACAGACCACTCCTCTCCATCTTCCATGTCCTTGGGGTCCTTGTCCCTTACCCCTGTTATCTCCTTCCTTTTCTGCCCCGTTTGCTTTCCTTTCCTCTCCTTCTCATTTCTATGATCAAGGGTCAAGGGTATTAGTACGTTTTCTTATGAAATCTCACTGACTATAGACAGGGTTTCATTTTTTATAGTTCTGGCTAATGATAAATTAGGTGGAAAAGTATGATCTTTTACCAGCATCTTTCAAGAAAATAAAATGTGCTGTGGTCCAATGGAGTGACAAGAATAAGATGCTACCCAAGAAGACAGATTTTGTTTACTTTTTTGTTTGTTTTTTTGGCCACGTGCAGCATTGTTCAGGGTTTACTCCTAAACCCACGGCTAAAATTAGAGCTTCACACAACTTATTTGAGTATATTTGTCTTGGGGTTGTTTTGTGATTTTTTTTTTTGCTTTGTTCTGTTTGGGGACCACACCTTTGTCTACTGAGGGCTCACTCCTGGTTGTATGCTCAAGGTCCCTCCTGGCAGTTTCAGGACACCATACAGGGTGCCAGGAATCAAACCAGGGTTGACCTGTGTAAGGCAAACACCCAACCAGTTGCGCAATTATTTTGGCCCCTAAAAAAATTGTCTTGAATCATTTGTCCTGACTCAGACATAACAGTATTGAGTCTTATTTATTTAGGAAGCATGCCACTGAGACAGAGGTGAGAAAGGAATAGTTGGGAAGGAAATATAATGGTGGAAAGGAAAAATGCCTGCCTCAGTCAAGCTGGGGATGGGAGGGAAATTGAGGACACTGTTGGAGGGCAGTGGACACTAGTGAACTTGAAACTCAGTCATAAATATCTCTGTAACTGCAATTCATGGTGATCCAATTTAAAAAGATAAGAATAAATAAATAACTACAGTATTGGGTCTTGAGATCCATGAACCCAAGATGTCTTTTAATCTATTTTTATCATCTTGATTTCCTTTAATAACATTTTATAACTTCTAATGGGTGTATTTCAGTTCCCCAGTTAAGTTTAATCCTAAGTCTTTTATTCATTTCAGTGTTAACTATAAATGGAATTTTTTTCCAATTTTACATTTTCACACGTACCTTTGAGTTTTTGCTCTGTACTTTTAAGAATACACATAGATGTATCCTTAAAATTCTATATAGAATTGTCCTCTATGCTTTTGAAATCTAAGTGCTTTTTTTACTATTTCCATATTCCTTAAACTATTTATTCAATAGCATGAGATACATCCATGTTTACACAATAAACCATTTAGGGGGCTTCTTTATCAAATTTTATTAATGGAATCTAATTCTGTTGGGCATTTAAACATTTGAAATTTTCATTACAAGCAAGAGTGGCATGAGGACTTTTTAAAATCTTATGCATATATGCAGGATATCAATCCTCTGATGCATATAGTAAGAAGTAGAATTAATTTCTGTGTCATAAAGCATAAGCGTCTTCAACTTGTTTAATATTGCCAAATTGTTACAGGGTTTTTACTGTCTCACCATTCAAATGGCAATATACAAACATGTGCCTATTGCTTTAGATATCATTAAGCTGGAAGTATTAGACTTTAAAAATTTTCCAATTGGTGAAAGTAATTTTTTATTTAATGTGTCTGATGACTAATCAAACAGAATTATCATCTTGATGGCATTTGTTTATATATAGCTATATTCTCTTAAAGAAACTGTAGCGTTGTTGTCAAAATATTTTAGATTTATGAAAACGGTACTTTTCCTATTTATATATACTTAGAGTGAATGCATGTTCATACAGTTTGCTTATTTGGTTTTCGTAGAAGTTTTATTATTGATTCCTCATCCCAATTAGAAAGTTGTTTTTATTTTTTTAATTTTTAAAATTTTATTTTTAAAGAGTTATTCACAATAATTGATTACACTCAATATTTTAATACCAACCCCACCTACACTGTACCTTACCACCACCATTATTTTGAATTTATCCACCACCACCCACGTTTGCCCCAAAGTAGATGCTAACTAATTTATTTTGTATTGCTTGTTATGAATAATTGACTAAAAATGGTTCAAAAAGGTTTCCTTAGGGAAAAGTGTGTGAAAATTGTTGTATCTCATCTTGGAACCATTAAGCACCTAAATTAAATTTCATTTACATGTTGTAAAAGTTTGAGTCTTGTGTGCTAATATATTATCAAGATTGGTTGTCTTCTCCTTACACCCATTGAATATGGTGTGCTACTCTTGGTATATCAGTGGCATCAATTTTTTCATAGTGTGCTAGTACCGAAGTTATTTTTTTTAAATGGATAGTGATTTGGGGTTCCGGAGGCATCTCTGTAGCACGCTACTCTCTTCGGAGATTCACTTGTGAGTCTGAATCATAGCCGTTAATGCACTTAAATGGCACTCAGAGGTTGTTTGTGGATGTGACTGCAAGAAAAGCAGAAGTGAGGGAGATGGGTGGAGGGACCCATTCCTGACTCTGGAAACGTGGGTAAGAAAATTGTTTTTATATAAAGTCTTTTGATAAACTAAAACAAATTTTAATACTATTTTTAAAATTATAATAACTTGTTGCTTTGTGTTTTATTTAAGAATTCATCCCACTCCAGAAAATATATTCATTCATTTTTTTTTATTATTCTACTACTCTCACTAGGAACACAAGACAATGTTAAAATAAAAGTAGGAATGGAGCAATAGTACAGTAGGTAAGGCATTTGCCCTGCTCACTGCAGACCCAGGTTCTCTCCCTGGCATCCCATATAGTCCCCTGATCATTGCCAGGAGTGATTCCTGAGTGCTGAGCTAGGAGTAACCCCTGAGCACCGCTGGGTTTGACCCAAAAAGCCAAAAATAAAATAAAATAAAATAAAAATAGACATTCACACATTCCAAACATTAAAACAAAGATAAAGTTTTACCACTAAATATAATTTCTTTTTATTTGGGGCCACACCCAGCTGTGCTCAAGCCTTACTCCTGGTTCTGAGGCTCAGGGTTCACCTTGGCAGGGCTCAGGGACCTTATGTGGTATAGGGGATTTAATTCAGGTTGGTCCTGTGTCAGGCTTTGAGAAGTCAGATTGCCAGAGGACAGATTCTTGTGCTCTTGTGATCCCAAGAGATTGGAGATGCCTGTGAAAATATAAGGAGATTCTCACTGGGACTTTTGTTCATTGGAAGAAGTCTGGGAGGGTGAGATCAATCATATAAAGGTGGTCTTTTAGCATAGTATGTTGTAATGTCTCTCTTACATTCTTAAAAATGGCTTTTATGCCCCTCCTACAAGTAGAGATTTTTATTATGTTAGTGAAGCAAAGAGTTCAAATCCTCAGAGTACTTGCAATGAAGGGAGAAACCCTTTGGAAGCCCAAGGTAGTCACCAAAGGAAGCTAGTGATGTCTTTCAAGATTGTTATTGGCTGGAGATGGCTCTTCCTTTCTTGGTCTGTACCACATCCTGGAGACAATAATGTCATCTCAATGTCATCCTTGGAGACAAGGATGTCATCTCAATGACAAATAACCAAGAAGAAGCCAGAACTGGGATGGGATCCTTCCTGCCAATTCCCTGCCTCCAGATCTCATTTCTTTGTAGATACTCTTCTTTTATCTCTAGTGCTTTTAAGAGTCTATCTTTGATATTCAACATTTTAAGATGCTTTAGGTGTAAATTTGTTTAACCTGCTTGGAAGTCATTCTGTTTCATATTCTAAGGAACCATGTCTTTTAAAAGTTTGAAAAGTTATCATTAATTTCTTCTTATTTTATTCTAGTTCCTAATTCTCAAAAGTTTTTCAATTTAAGATATTTAACTGAAAGTTTTCTCTCGTTGTATCCTCTATACAAGTACAGGTATTTTTTACTTCTGTTCTCTCTCTTTCTCTCTCTTTCTCTGTATGAAATTTTCTCAGATCAGTATTTTCATCTTTCCTATCACTCCATCTAGATTTTTCCTTAATATATTCAATATTTTCTCTTTAGTAATTATAAATTTTACTCTTGAAAGTTCCATTTAAATGATTTTTAAAGCTATCAGGGTTGCTTTCTTGTGTCTGTTATTCAAATAACTTCAACACATTTTATATTGAGTCTAGTGATACTATTTCTAAATATTTTGTTTTATTTTGTTTTACAACGCTGGAATATTTTCTCTGGTGCTCATCCAATTATCAAATACCAGTGGAGTGTGTAGCAATTCAAGTCAATTCAAAATCTATCTCATCTGAAGCTAATATGAGAGAGCACATAAATTTAAAATCTTACTCCTATTGCGGGCTGGAGCAATAGCACAGTGGGTAGGGCATTTGCCTTGCACGCAGCCAACATGGCCGATTCAGGTTCGATTCCTCCGCCCCTCTCTGAGAGCCCGGCAAGCTACCTAGAGTATCTCGTCCACACGGCAAAGCTTGGCAAGCTACTTGTGATGTATTCGATACGCCAAACACAGTAACAACAAAGTCTCATGATGGAGATGTTACTGGGTCCACTCGAGAAAATCAAGGACAGTGACAGTGGGACAGTGACAGTGGGACAGTGACAGGAGGACAGTGACTCCTATTGCACTACCACCTCCTTACCCTCCCAACTGCACCCCCAACATATATATACATATATATATATAATTTTTTAGGCAATTAGTCTCATGTTCCAGGGAAATTCTATAAAATTCTGACTGATCAAGTACAAATTAGGGGGACCACAATCACCTCCATAGGTTGGATAATTTTCTAGGACTCATAGAACTTACAAAAGTGTTCTAACATTTACCATCTTATTGCAATGAATACAGTTTCATAGGGCTGGGGCGATAGCACAGTGGGTAGGGCGTTTGCCTTTCATGCAGCCCACTCAGCTGACCATGACGTATTGGATATGCCAAACACAGTAACAACAAGTCTCACAATGGAGACGTTACTGGGCCCGCTTGAGCAAATCGATGAACAACAGGAGGATAGTGCTACAGTTCCATAAAATTAATTGCTGCATATATTATGTTTATAATCACAGAGGATGTGGAGGAAGGCACAGAGAATACAAGTCAGAAACAAAAAATGAAAGAAATGCTTAAAGCAAGGTGGCAAGCTTGAAGGGAAAGAGTACATGGTGCATCCATGCCCTTTTTTGGCTGTATCACCCTCACAGTATGTTCACTAATTGGGAAATTTTCCTAAGTCTTGTCTGTGTTTTTTATTTTTTTTCATTATTTATTTATTTTTCTTTTTGGGTCACACCTGGTGATGCTCAGGGATTACTCCTGACAGTGCTCAGGGGACCATATGGGATGCTGGGAATTGAACCCGGTTCAGCCGTGAGAAAGGCAAACTCCGTACCCTCTGTGCTAAGGCTCCAGCCACTGTCTGTGTTTTTTAAATGGAGGTTTTAGTTGTAGGTGTAATTAAACCTGTGGGAGTTTGGTAGGAGTTATGGGTTCTGCACCTTAATGCCACAAACTTTAATGCTACTTTAACCATAGTCCCTGTCACTGTCACTGTCACTGTCCTCTTGTTGTTCATCAATTTGCTCAAGTGGACCCAGTAACATTGTGAAACTTGTTGCTGTGTTTGGCATATAAAATACGTCATGAGTAGCTTGTCAGGCTTTGCCGTGCGGGCGAGACAACATGGCCAAACCATATTCCCTAAACTTATCATTTAAAAAATTAAATTAAATAAACTATTGATCTCTACAAAGATCTCTAATCTTTCCAGCTCCTTGGAGGTTGGGAGAGGCCCCTGAAGTTTCCAAGCTTCTAATCAAGACTTAGTCTTTTCTGAATCTGATCCCAATCGTGAAAGAAGCTATCTAAGAACCTGATTCTTAGCAGTATTAAAATAAAACACACCCCGACATTGTCACTCATTAGTTTCTGGATTGTAAGAGCTCTGTGTCAAAAACAAGGGACAAAGATGGAACATATTTCCATGACAGCACTCGGTATAACAGTACATTTTATCCTATTTGATGTTAGGCGTGTGTGTGGGGGGGGGGGGGAGGGGTGTTATTCTCTTCAGGTATAAGTCATTATTTAGCATGACTTAATTTATGAGGGGCTGGAGCGATAGCACAGCGGGTAGGGCGTTTGCCTTGCACGCAGCCAACATGGCCGACCCGAGTTCGATTCCTCCACCCCTCTCGGAGAGCCAGGCAAGCTACCGAGAGTATTCGATATGCCAGACACAGTAACAACAAAGTCTCCAATGGAGACGTTACTGGGCCCGCTCGAGCAAATCGATAATCAACGGGAGGGCCTTTACCTAATTTATGAGAAGTTTATGTTGTCTGGTTTGATTGTACATTATTAAAAACTGTATTTTGCTTTTTTTCCCAAATAGTACAAAGTATTAAAATCAGAGAACTTTTACTTCCAGATTGGAGATTTCCTAAATCTACTTGGTAATGCAAATTCAAACCTTATCCAATATATTTAAAGTTAAAATTTCCAGAAGAGTAAGCTCTGAGCACAGATATGGGTATTAAAACAAATTTTAGTAAAAGAATTAATTTTTCAGTACAGTGATAAATCACATGCCTCACATTTGAAATCTTGGGTTCAAACATTGACATTGAAAAACTAAATGCAATATAACTTAACAAGTAAAATAGAAGTGTTTTTCCTTGACTTCAGTTGTTCCCCTTTTGAAAAACTCAGGTCTGATTGACATATTGCACTGGTTTTAAATATGCAGCATATTACTCAATATTTGCATATACTGTGAAATGACCATTGCTGAAATGTTTACTTCACAGTAGTTAGCTTTTAGGGTATGTCTTTTTTACAGCTAACCTATAATATCTTAGTAATTTTATAGTGTTTGTGTGTATGTTGAATTACTAACAAAATTCTTCTATCAAAAATCTTTGGCTTACCACATGCTGGGGGGAAAAGCAGCTCAGATAAAGAAGGGAATACCAAGTAAAGGGTGTTTGGAGGATTTGCTTGCAATTCGAGATGCACGTTAAAAGTAGACTATAGACTGAACATGATAGACACTCAATAACTCTATTGCAAACCCCAGCACCCTAAAGGAAAGAAAGAACAAAAGGGAATGCTCTGCCACAAAGGCAGGGTGGGGTGGGGGAAATGGCGGGAGTGGGGGGCTGGGAGGGTTGGGAGGGCTACTGGAATCACTGGTGGTGGAGAATGGGAACTGGTGGAGGGATGGGTACTCCACCATTGTATAACTGAAATGCAAGCACAAAAGTTTATAAGTCTACAACAATACCTCATGGTGTTTCACTAACAAAAATTTTAAAAAAGTGATTATAGTCCTTCCTCTTCCATCTGATGTAGGAGATATGCCTTCCAAACAAAACAGTGGAACATTCCTAAAAATGTAACATGTGGGGCCAAATCAGACTGAAATGGTGAAATTTTTGATTGTGTATTAATGTAATTAAAGATCAAGTTGAGACTCTTTAAAAAAATCTTTGGCTTACATACAAAAAAATTGAAGCTGGATCCATATCTTAGACCTTATATAAATATCAATTCAAAGTGGATCAAAGTGTCCTCATTGTTAGAACAGAATCTTTAAGATACATTGAGAAAAATGTAGTCAGAATGTTCCAGGATTTTGCCTCAGAGATGTTTTCAATGATACCATTCTATTAGCAAAAACAACAGAAACAAAAATAAACAAGTAGGACTACATAAAATTAAAAAATTTCTGCATGACAAAAACTCAGGTTAAAATAAAAAAGAACACAGGGGTGGGAGCGATAGCACAACATGTAGGGCGGCGTTTGCCTTGCACGCGGCTGACCCTGGTTTAATTCCCAGCATCCCATATGGTCCCCTGAACACAGCCAGGAGTAACTCCTGAGTGCAGAGCCAGGAGTAACCCCTGTGTATCGCCAGGTGTGACCCAAAAACGCAAATAAATAAATGCCCCCCCCCGCTCGAGCGGGCCCAGTAACGTCTCCATTGGAGACTTTGTTGTTACTGTGTCTGGCATATCGAATACTCTCGGTAGCTTGCCGGGCTCTCCGAGAGGGGCGGAGGAATCGAACTTGGGTCGGCCATGTTGGCTGCGTGCAAGGCAAACGCCCTACCCACTGTGCTATCGCTCCAGCGATATAAAAAAAATAATTTATTTATTTATATAAATAAATAAATAAATAAATGAAAAAGAACACTGCTGAATGAAAGAAAATATTTCCACTCAATACTTTTGTCAAAATAAAGGATTAATATCCAAAATAAGTTCACAAAGATCACTTGATCACTTGATATACCGTTACCTATCAATTTGCTAGAATGGGCACAAGTAACATCTCAATTCGTCCTTGTCACATGTAGCCTAATGTCATCTGCTCATCCTAGTAACACGAAGAGCCTCAAACCAATCGTTCAGGGTCTTGATGAAGAAGTCTGACCATCTCATAGGTGGGTGGCCACACAATCTTTTGACATTCCGTGGAATCCAGTCAGTAATTGCTCTAGTCCATCAGTCGACTCCAAATCTCATTATGTGTCCAGCCTATCTGATTTTTGATACCTTGGCAAATGAGATAGCATCCCTGATTCGTGATTGTCGATGGAGGTTGGAACTCCAGATTCTTTCTCTCATTTGAGTGAAGTGTGATACTCCAAGCATAGCTCTTTCAATTCCTCTTTGAGAGACCCGAATAGCGTTCTCATCCTGTTTTCGTAGGGCCTAGGTCTCTGAGGCGTAAGTTAATGCAGAAAGAACAGTGGAATCGAAGAGTTGTGCTTGGAGCTGGAGATTCTTCATCCTCTTAGCTATTTCTTCAATGCTCTTGAAGGCAGTCCAAGCCGCTCTTTTCCTCCTGCGCAACTCAGGTGCCAGGTCATTCATCATCTTGACTTCTCGACCTAGGTACACGTAACTGTTGCATTTGGAGATGATTGTTTCGTTGAGAGTGAATGGAACATCAGAAACAAGACTGTTTCTCATGAATATTGTCTTTGTGAGATTCAGCTGTAATCCAACCTTTCCACACTCACGGTCAAAGTCTGTCAGCATTTGTGCCACTTGACTAATGTTTGGTGTTATTAGAACAATGTCATCAGCAAAGTGGAGGTGGTGTAGTTGCCAACCATCTATCTTCACTCCCATTCCTTTTCATTCCAGTTGTTGCATGATGTTCTCAAGGGTGGCACTGAAGAGTTTTGGTGAAATGGCATCACCCTGCCATACCCCTCTCTTGACATTGATGATCACTTCTTTGTAGAACGGTGAGATCCTGGTAATGAATCCGTAATACAGCTCACAGAGGATCCTGATGTATTGAGTTTGATCACCCTGATTGGCTAGGGTTTCGATGACCACTTCCATCTCAACAGACTCAAAGGCCTTCTTTAAATCAATGAACATTAGACAGAGCTGCATCTTGAACTCCCAAGAAACCTCAATGAGCTTGGTTATCATGTGGATATGGTCGATGGTGCTGAATCCTTTTCGGAACCTGGCTTGCTTGCATGTTGTCCTTCATCTAGTGTCCTGCCAATCCTATTCAGGATGACTCAAGTGAACAACTTGTAGATGACAGACAGTAGGCAGATCGGACAATAGTTGCCAATGTCGTGGATATCTCCCTTCTTGTATAGTAGTACAGTCCTGTTGGTTTTCCATTGGTTGATTTCCATTGATCACAAAGACCAACAACACAAAATTCAATAAAACCATCAAAAATGGAAAACGATGTAAACAGACACTTTTTGAAGAACAGGTAGATGTCCATTCTGCAAAGAAAACCTGGTAATCCATTACTTATTATCAGGGAAATCCTAACTAAGGTACCAAGGTATCTTCTCACATCAGTGAGAATGGTGCAAAGCATAGACTAGAAACAACCTGTGTTGGTGAGGAAGTGGAAAAAAAATGAACTCTCTTTCACTGCTGGTGAAAACGCTTTTTAGTTCAACCTCCATGAGAAACAGTAAGGAGATTTCTCAAAAAGTAAGAATGGAACTTCAATATATCCCAGCTATTACACATCCTGGTATCTAACCCCAAGATACAAAAGCACCCATTGGAAAAAAACACATCTGCATACCTTTGTTCATTGCAGCACTTAGTACAGTAGTGATGACATGGAATCTACCCAAATATCCAAAAACAGGTAGGGCGTGATATATATGTGCACAATGGAACACTTCGCACATTCCACAAAGAATGACATAATCATGAAGTTTGCTGCTATTTGGATAGAACTGGAGGATATCATAGCAAATGAAGTGAGAAGGACAAATACTGGATTTTCTCACTCTGTTATATAGAATTACATGACAGGGGAATGTATGGTAAAAAAAGGTGGGCAAACTGTGGGCCCTAGAATACAGAGATGGAAAGTCAGGAGAGAAAAAGGGAGAAATGGAAGAGACCATAATAGGAGGCAGCTGGAGGTAACATAGAGGCAAGATTAGGGTCTTAAACATAACAGTGGTGAGATATCTTTATCAAAATCACTACAGCCAAACCAACTGCAGCAACACATGCATATACAACGCTTAAACTTTAAAATGAGCCTGTTGAATCACAGTGGTTTTACAGCAGGCAAGGCACTTGCCTTGCATGAGGCTGACCGAGATTTGATTCCTGGCAACTCATATGATCCCCTAATTCCTGCCAGGAGTGATTCCTAAACTCAGAGCCAGGAATAATCCCTGAGCACTGGTGAGTGTGGCCCCCAAACAAACCAACACATATATTTAAAAATAAACAGAATATTTCTCTGTTAAAAAGACAAACTGGGAAAAGTGAAAGAACCTGGGACATTTGTGAGGAGATACACTGTGGGGGAGATTGACGTTAGAACATTGTATGGCTGAAATTCTGTTGTTGAACGCTTTGTAAATTACAGTGTCTAAACAAAAGTAAATAAATTCTATGAGAGCAAAAGTTTTATCTTCAAGTGGGACTCAAACTGACTTCAGTTTATTTTGTTGTTTTCAAATTTAATTTTAGGCACCGTGATTTACAACACTGTTAATGATAGGGTTTCATGCATGAAACATTTCATCAGCACACCCTCCACTGGAGTGTCTGCATCCCTGCACCATTGTCCCGATAGCCACCACCAACATCCCTGCATGGCAAGCTGCCTACTGACCAGCTCTCAGTTTCTGCTAAGGCATCAATGTATTATAGAACATTTTATGTTCAGGATGGCACTCTGAATTGTAAAATGTTAAGTAGAAACACTTTCTCTGGTCAGTAAAGCATGTGCTTTTGTTTATTGCATGGCTCTTTTTCTTTGGAGAGCCTCCCCAGCAGTACCAAGGGCCACTAAGCCTACACCATGCAGTGCAGTGCTCAGGAGGCCATGTGATGCCAGGGGTTGAATCCAGTTCTTGTATCCAGTTCTTGTACATGCCAGCCGTATATTCTAGTCTTTCGAGCAATCTCCCTGGTTCCTGTGCATTTTTTAAATTTTGATTGTAAACATTTTTAAATGGTTACTTTTGAATTTCTAGAATTACTCTAGCAGTGTTCTGGATTTATTGGGGGAAAGAGTGGGGAAGAGGACACCAGTGATGTTCTGGTCTTACTCCTGAATCTGTTCTCAGGGATCATGCCTAATGGTGCTCAAGGAGACATGTGATGCCAGGGAGCTTACCAAGGTCAGCTGCATGCAAGGCAAACACCTTAACTTCAATGAATCTTGTTGGCCCATGCATTTTTGTTTTGTTTTGTTTTGTTTTGATCTTTCAGCAATTGGTTTTGTTTGGGGGGGAAATACTTTTTTAAATTTTTTTTATTAATGTTTTGTGGTTTACAACACTGTTAATGGTGGGTGTTCCATGTATATAATCCCAACACCATAGCCATTACTGATGTACTCACCTCTCCTCCCAAGAACCCCAAATTTCTTCTTCTTCAATGCCCCCTGCACAAACTCAGTTCTACCATTGTGTTGTCTTTATTACTGTGTAACTTTAAGCTCCCACATAAAGATCATTTGGTGGGTATATGCCTTTCCTTCTGACTCACTTAACTCTGAATGATATCTTCTAATTCCATCCTTGCCTTGGCAAATTGCATAAAAATCCTGCGTAATTATATTTTAGATATCATAAGAAACTTATATACAAAATGTTTGATTTTTGTGAAATATACCATCAGTCCTGAAATAAAGATTAGGAATTTTAGGAATAGAAACCAATTTTTCTACTTGCATTTATAACTTTAGATTATAATGACGGTCAAGAGGAAAATGCAATTTATTACACGGAGATTCATCATATATACAGCTTTCTCACACATGAAATGAAAAAATCAAAATATGCTATTTCTATTTTTAAAAGTAGAAATCATTTTATTATTTATGGGGGAAATAATGATAACTTAGCTACAAAGTTGCTGTCTTTAGCTATTTTCTTGCTGATGTGAATTTGTGGATAACGTCCAAGATAGAAGTTTTGGCATTAAAAGAAGTACAAGATAAAACTCAGAAAATGATTGGGAAAAAAGTAATGACAAAGTACTGGCATTATGAAGGCACTATAGAAGCTAAATTCTGAAACTGATCAGTAAAAAGAACTCATATAAAACCGACACGGTCCAATCTCACACTGAACAATTGGGACCTTTAGAAATGAGATTTTGCTCTAACCCAAAATGTCAGAACATTTTGTGTGGACAAAGGGCAGAGAAATGAAATAGACACCAGAAATAGAGAAGGAAAGGAAACTTAAGGAGAGGTGACCATTGAATACTAACAAATTTGCATATTTTAAATATCTATTTTGCTTTTAAATATTGGTTTTAAAAAGTTTATTTACAATCTGCTGCATGTGGTTACAGTAGGTGTTGAGCAGACAAAACTGGTTTATAGCATCAGTGTTTTCTACTTTACTTTCGTGGAGCTTATATGTTATTTTAGGGCTGGAGCGATAGCACAGCGGGTAGGGCGTTTGCCTTGCACGCGGCCAACATGGCCGACCCGAGTTCGATTCCTCCGCCCCTCTCGGAGAGCCCGGCAAGCTACCGAGAGTATTCGATATGCCAGACACAGTAACAACAAAGTCTCCAATGGAGACGTTACTGGGCCCGCTCGAGCAAATCGACGATCAACGGGAGGGCCTTTACCATATGTTATTTTACAGGTATTTAACTTCATTACAGATAAACCTATTGTATAGAGATGAGCCTTCTGATCCACAATCAATATTTCACTTTTTTGCAGATGCTTGTTGGATGCTGCCAACAATTTCACTAAGCTATACTATCTAGATTAAGTCAATCAACATCGGTGACTGAGTCTATATTTCTCAGAAAACAAGCTGTACTAAGAATACAACTTGAATATAATACTGATTTTTTCCACCCATTCATTTAGCATCTTAGCATCTACTTCACTAAGCTCTCTGAACTTAAGCCTTCTTAAGTTCTCAACTTGATCAAAATCCTCTAAAGTCTTCAGTAAAATAAGAAACAGGGGCTGTAGCAATAGAAAAGTCGGTAGGGCTCTTGTCTTCCAAGGGTTCAATTCCCAGCACCAAACATGGTATACCCCAAGCACCAACAGAAGTAATACCTGAGCACAGAGACAGAAGTGAGCCCTAAACATTACTGGGTGTGGCCAAAAATATTTAATAAAAGCAATAAAATAAAATAAGGAACAGAGATGGTATTGTTTCAGTTTAGAGACAGGGATAAATCCTCAGAGGCTCTGAACATTTTATTAGTTTTTCTTTTGAAGTTCCATTCTTATTTGGACCACCAACATGTCATAACTTATAAATGTTTTCAATTCAAGTATTTATGGAGCACTTATCAGGTATTTGGGGACACGATCATAATGAAGAGGATTACCACTTGTTGGCAAAATAAGGCACACCCCCATAAAATATTAAGATATTTTTCTTAGAGTAAATGGTATAGATATTCTTCACAACTTTGAAATACATATATATATATACATATACATATGTGTGTATATATATATATATATATATATATATATATATCTTGGGGAAACCTGAATGGACAAAGTGATACTTCTCTTGGACATATATGGAAAGATGGTGATCACTTTAATAAAGGAACAATGGGCAGAGCAGAGTGTTTCTGGGTAGAGGAGCACACACAGCTCCACTCTTGAGGTTAATCCTGCAGGGCAGGATAAGCAATAGCTAATATTGCTTATCAGCACAGCAGATGATAAAGGTTTGCATGGGAGAAAATGTACAGATGACATATCTAGATTGTGGAAAATGTGCACACCATTGAAAGCCTTGAATACTCAGAAGGAAATCATATGTTTCTGAGAAGGCTGTAACAATGACAAAGGTGAGGTATCAGAACTGGTGATTGGGGAGTGGAATGGGAGCTGTACTAGCATAAATAATTAGCCAAAGCAAAGAAATTGGTAAGAAAAGTTTTCCTGTGATCCAGGCATTATGTGATCGGATATTTGACTATGGTAGTAACAATGATAACACGAAAAAGGGCGTTGTGATATGTAGTGTATTACAATGGGCAGATTTAATTAGTTGAGACTCACTAAATGTCAGGGGGTAAGATTGCCTCAAAATTTCAGATCAGAGTAATTGGATGAATAGAAGTCATCATTGAAAAGAGGATAAGAGGGAAGTTGTGGAGATTGTAAACCATTACTTTTGAGGATTATGTTTGTTGTATGTTAGGTAACTTTTCAAATGATTATACATATATATATATATATATATGTTGGCATATAGCTCCAAATATTTTAAGCTTAACATTGGTTTGCCCTTTCCCTCTTTCCACGAGGAACTTGGTTTATTATGGTGCTCCCAAGTCACTCCCATTCCTTTCTTTAATCTGTAACCACTTCTATGCTCTCCACCCCAACCAGTTAATCAGCTTTTCCCCCTAATCAGACTCTGTTAACTTGTAAGTTTAGATTCCTCAGAAATCTATGATTTTATATGTATGAGTGAAATACTGCCTTTCTCTTCTCCTTATGTCTTATGAATAGTTTACTTTAAAACAATGTCCTTCACTCCTTCACTGTTGGTGGGAATGTCCACTGGTTCAGCCCTTCTGGAAAACAGTATGGACGATTCTCAAAAAATTAGAAATTGAGCTCCCATTTGACCCAGCAATACCACTCCTGGGAATATATCCCAGAGAGGCAAAAATGTATAGTCGAAGTGACATCTGCACTTGTTTGTTCATTGCAGCACTCTTTACAATAGCCAGAAACTGGAAGAAACCTGAATGCCCAAGAACAGATGACTGGTTAAAGAAACTTTGGTACATCTACACAATGGAGTACTATGTAGCTCTTAGAAAAGATGAAGTCATGAAATTTACATACAAGTGGTACAATATGGAAAGTATCATGCTAAGCGAAATGAGTCAGAAAGAGAGGGATAGACATAGAAAGATTGCATTCATCTGGGGGATATAAAGTAACAAAGTATGAGATTAATACCCAAGAATAGCTGAGATCAGCACCAGGAGGATTACTCCATAACTTAGAGGCCAGCCGGGTATCCTAGAGGAAAGGGCTATTCAGATAGAGAAGGGAGCACCAAATAAAGGATGTTTGGAGGATCCTCCCAGGAGGGGAGATGCATGTCGAAAGTAGACTATGGACTGAACATGTTTGCCACTCAATGCCTCTTTTGCAGACCACAACACCCAAAAGGAGAGAGAGAACACAGGGGATTGCCCTGCCACAGAGACAGGGGGGATGGGGGGATGGGGGTGGGAGGGATATTATCCATGGTGGTGGAAAATGGGCACTGGTGGAGGGATGGGTATCTGATCATTGTATAATTGAAACCAAAGCACAAAAAATTGTAAATCTACAACTTTAAAAAAAATAAAATAAAATGAAGGGAAAAAAAAAAAGTAAAAAAAAAAAAAAAAAAAAAAAAAAAAAAAAAAAAACAATGTCCTTTTCTGTATAGATAGAGGAACACCGTTAATATTACGCTTTGTAACTTAGGATTTAATTTGCTCTGAATATTATTCACTCCTGAGCATCTGCTTTCTCGACTTAAGCCTCAGTTGCCCTTGGTTCCTAACACCCCAAAATCAGGGTCCCAACGAGGGACTGAATGGACCCAGGGCAAGTGGTGAACTACCCTGGCATCGAAATGGGCCAGACCAAAGTGCCACAATTCTTAACTATAAGTTAAGAGTTTGATCATAGACAAATGCTGTCATGATCCGAAGGTAATGACGAGACTAGGACCCTGCTAGGGGTAGGAAAGACTATCTGGCCTGAGCACTGTAGTCTGGATTGAGATGGCCCTAAGAGAGCAATTCTATAAGTTTAAGGCATTTCTTACTGTATCCATATAAAATTGATTTATATTATGTATGCTTGTATGTTTGTTGGACAAGAAGAGGAGAAACACACCCAGGGGATTCCGTTCTAGGGTGGGTCGTCCTGCTGAGAGAGGATCTGTCTTAGAAGCAGCTTTCCCCAAAGGAAAGAACTTTACCCCTATTGATTGTGACCACACCTATGTGTAATTGTTACCCCAAACCCTCATGGTTTTGGGATTTAATTGAACTGTAAGAGTGGGCTGGAGGATCAGTATCCAGATTCCAGAGTCAGAAGGAGAATGAAGGGGGATCGAGGAGGAGAATGAAGTAGCATGGGGGAGGAAGAAGCAGGAGGAGAATGAGAGCAGAATGGAGATGGAAATGGAATAAACTGCAACTAAGACCAACCAGCCTGGCCCTCGTTTCCTTCCTTTGCCTACCCATCACCATCGACCTCCCTGGAGTGCGGGAACCGGCATGAGACTACCGAACGCAGGCAGTGGGAGAGATAGACCACTGCCACTGCCATCTTTTTTGAGTTTACACACACACACACACACACACACACATATATATATCAGTGTCCCATTAGGCATTTGGAAATGCTGTGTGAAGCAAGTGAAAGTATAGCTTTGGCCCCAGTCTTTTGGCTAGAAAATGACTAGAGAAATTCCCCCCAAGAGATTACATGTGAAGAATAAATCTGTGAACCAGACAAAACTTGAAGGAATAATGAATAACAAGGCAGAGGAGAAATCAGGAAAAGAGAACAATGTGCACATGTATATAAGAGAGATGAAGGGATGGGGGAAGGAAAAACAAACAAGACAGAGAGTTCCATGAAACTCCTCTGATGTGACTTAAAGGGCGAGGATGATACAGAAGACCAAATAACATAAATCAGTTGAGAACATAAAAACTGGCCAACTTCACCTACTTTAGCTGAGTGTTAGATGCCCTTCACTTGGATGGAAACTGCAGCACTGTCTATCGAGTTGCTTGAGAGGGCACCAGTAATGTCTCCATAGTGTGATTTGTTGTTACTATTTTTGGCATATTGAACACGCCACGGGGAGCTTGCCAGGCTCTGCTGTGTGGGCAGGATACTCTCGGTAGATTTCTGGGCTCTCCAAGAGGGTGTGAGGAATCAAACCCAGGTCAGCCATGTGCAAGGCAAACACCCTAAGTGCTGTGCTATCGCTCCAGACCTTCAGATTTAGTAGAGTCTTAAAAAGGTCCTAGCCCAAGGACCTTTCTGTCAGTCCCAACGCTGTGCCCAGTTTTCTCCCTCTTCTGGGTGAATAATCAGTGAATAATCGAACCCGGGATGCCACCTCCTCCCCATGCCCACTCCCCAAGTGTCCACTCGGACCCTGGGCCACCTACTCTCCCCGAGCACCGTCCTGTCCATCCCAATGCCTGGTTTCCTCCCTCTCCCAGGTCTGCACCACCCCCCACACCAGGTACCAGTAGGGGGCATGGCCTCAGCAGAAGTGGGCGTGGCCTCTGAGGGACCGCAGTTATCTTTCCCATACCCAGCAATCTGGTGTCACATCTCAGTCCCCATACCACCACCACAAAATGAAGACACTGCACAATTCCCCACCACAAGGAAAGGAGGATGAAAAGAATCCAGAAGCCTCAATAGGCATTACTCACAAATGTTAGCTCTTCGATAAAGAATTCAGAGATGAAGTAATGAAGATGCTCAATGAACTCAAAGAGATGGTGGGACAGATATCCAGTAAATTAAAGGGGAACATGAAAAAATCATGAATCAATGGAGAAAATACAGGAAGAGATGAGAGCAGAAATAGGAAAGCTATGCACAGAAGTGTCACAAGTAAAGGATTCGGTAGATGAAATGAAAAACTCAGTGTGTGCCCTCAACAGTAGAATGGCTACAGCTGAAAACAGAATCAGAGAGCTTGAAGATGAGCTTCAGGAAACCTACAGGCAACAACAAACAATGGGAAGAGACCTCAAAATAGCTCTAGAGTGAATCAGAATCCTAGGGGATGATTTCAAGAAGAACAACATTAGAATCATTGTAGTACCAGAAGTCAGGGAAGCAATCTCAATGAAAAAGCCACAGTTAAAGAAACCATTGCTGAAAAGTTTCCAGAGCTGGAGAATGCAGACATTCAGACTCAAGGAACCCAAAGGGTGCCAGCTAAAAGAGACCTTAACAAAAACACTCCAAGACATATCATAGTTACAATGATGGATGTCACAGATAGAGACACAATACTGCAAGCAGCAAGGTCAAAGAAGGAAATCACATTAGAAAAAGCACCCCTTAGAATCACAGCAGACCTATCAGAGGATATCCTCCAAGCTCGAAGGCAATGGTGGGATATAGTGAAAAAACTCAATGCAATGAACACTTCACCAAGAATACTTTACTTGGCCAAACTCACTCAAACTCAAAAGAATGGTACACTATTCTGTGGATAAACAACAGCTCAGAAACTTCACAGATTCAAAACCAAACCTAAACGAAGGGCTGAAGGGGCTACCGTAAAACAGGACAAACCTCTACAAGCACAACAAACCCTTACAGAAAGATGACACAAAACCCTTTAACAATAATCTCTCTCAATTTCAATGGTCTAAATTCACCAATCAAGAGACACAGAGTGGAAAAATGGATTCAGAGACAGAACCCAACATTCTGCTGCCTACAAGAAACACATCTGAACAGTCAGAACAAACACACACCAAATACATTCAAAGGGTGGAAAACAATCCTACAAGCAAACAACCCCCTCACAAAGCTGGGGTGGCCTTACTAGTATCAGACAAAATAGATTTCAGATTGAAAAAGATTAGAAGGGACAGAGAAGGCCATTTTGTAATAATCAAGTGATATGTACAAAAGAAAGAAATCACACTCCTAAAGATATACGCACCCAATCAGGGACCAGCCAAATACCTACAACTGCTAACAGACCTAAAGAAGGACATTGCAAGCAACACAATAGTAGTTGGAGACTTCAACACTACCTTATCTCCTCTGGATAGATCAAGAAGATTAAAACTCAGCAAGGAAATAATGGTTCTGAATGAAGAAATATAAGAGAGAGTATTAATAGATCTATACAAGACTTTATATCTTCCCCCAAAAAGAATACACATTCTTTTCCAGTGCACATGGAACATTTTCCAGAATAGACCATGTGCTGGGCCACAAAGCATACCTCAACAGAATTAGGAAGATAGACATTGTATCAACTATCTTTTCAGACCAGGATGCACTGAAGATAGAAGTTAATCATGTACAGATGCAGAAAAACCAAATCAAACACCTGGAAATTAAACAACTCAATGTTGAACAATGAGTGGGTCAGGAAAGATATCCAGGAAGAAATCAAAAGATACATGGAAACAAATGAGAAAGAAGACACGAGCTACCAGAACCTGTGGGACATAGCTAAAGTCATGTTAAGGGGAAAATTTATAGCTCTGCAAGAATTTCCCAGGAAGGAAGACAGGGTCCACATGAACAACTTGACTTCACAGCTCAAGATCTTAGAAAAGGACCAACAAAAGGAGCCCAAACCGAAAGAAAGATGGCAGCCGCTTGGGAGCTTTGTGGAAAGCCAGGTATGAGCCAGTCATGATGGGGCGACTGAAACCTCATGGGAAGGGGGGCATTCCCCACTCCTCCTTCACGCCCTACTGAGGTCACGAGTTGCCCCCACGAGCGGCTCTCCAGCACAGCCATGGCTCCAGAGCACAGAAACCAATCTCGTAACTATCTGACTCTCTGCAGAAATTCTTCCAGAGTTAATAAGTAAAATACCAGAAATCCGACATCATTTAATTCCTGTGACCAGCTGTAGAAAACAAATTCTTTCACAATTCCTTTTCAACATGTCTGATTTGGGGGTGTAAACTCTAAATAATAATGGTGCATCTTTTGTCAAAACAATGAATCGAGTCAAAGTAGATAGAGTGTTAATTAGAATTCATCTGCCTCACATGCATTGGGAGGGTTGGGAGGGGGATGGTTTATTGGGGTTCTTCGTGGTGAAAAATAAGTATTGGTAAAGGGAAATGTGTTTAATATTTGCATGACCGAGACTTAAACCTGAAAGCTTTGTAACTTTTCCCACAGTAATTCAATAGATAAATAAATTATAAAAAAAAAAATCCCAAACCAGGCAGAAGGAAAGAGATCATAAAACTTAGAACAGAAATCAATGACATAGAAACCCAAAAAAACAGAAATATCAATGAAACCAAGAGCTGTTTCTTTGAGAAAATAAACAAAATTGATAACCCATTAATGAGAATCACAGAGAGAGAGATTACAAACTCTAATAAACCAAATCAGAAATGAAAAGGGGGACATCACAACAGAAACCAAAGAAATTCAGAAGATCATCAGAGACTACTTTGAAAGTCTGTATGCCACGAAACAAGAGAATCTAGGAGAAATGGATAAATTCCTGGATTCCTATAATCTCCCAAGTCTGAATCAAGAAGATCTAGAGTACCTGAAATGGTCCTATTAATATCAAGAAAATTGAAACTGTAAGCAAAAACTGTCCCCAAAACAAAAGCCCCAGTGCAGATGGATTCACTAGCGAATTTTTCAAACATTTAAAGAGGAAATTTTGCCAATTCTTTGCAAGCTTTTCCAGGAAATTGAAGAAACAGAAACTCTCCCAAAAAGTTTCTATGAGGCTCATATCTCTCTATTACCAAAAGGAAACAAAGACACCACAAGAAAAAAGAAAAGGCCAGTATCTCTGATGAACATGGATGCGAAGATTCTCAACAAAATACTAGCAAATAGAATTCAACAACTCATCACTGTCATTGTATCACTGTCATCCTGTTGTTAACCAATTTCCTCGAGCAGGCACCAGTAACATCTCCTTTGTCCTAGCCCTGAGATTTTAGAAAGTGCCACATTCCAGGCTCTTTCAGGGTCAGGAGAATGAAATCCATCATTGTTAATGGTTTTTGACATATTGATTACGCCACAGGGAGTTTGCCAGACTGCTGTGCGGGCAGGACACTCTTGGTAGCCTGCCAGGTTCCCCAGAGTAAGAACTAGATAAAAGGTTGCTTCCGGGAGCTGGGTTTTATAGTCTCTGTGTCTTGGCCATTGATGGGATTACATGGTGCCAGGGGCAGTTGGTGAGTGTAACACCTACATACTGGGAGTTGGGGATTCTGGGTGGAGGAGGCCCAGTCCCGGTCCAAGCAGGCTTGGAGATCTAAGCCCCGGGTCGCGCACACCTGGGTTCCTCTGCCCGTTCCTTCATGCATGAGGCTAGTCCAAACATGTGGAGAGCAACAACTCATCAAAAAGATCATACACTACGACCAAGTGGGATTCATCCCGGGGATGCAAGGATGATTTAACATTTGGAAATTGATTAACATAATCCATCATATCAACAAAAGAAAAGATAAAAACCATAGGATCATATCAATAGATGCAGAGAAAGCATTTGACATGAGCCACAGGAGGGACAGTTTCAGTTATTTTGGTTGGTTTGGCAGCCATATTAGATGCTTTGGGAGGCTTCTTTGGATGGAAAAAAGAATTAAAAATCATATTTCTGTGAGGAGTTTAATCTACATACTCTATCTTTGATATTCTTTCTAAAGCATCTGCTTCCCTAATGGTAAAAATTTAGAATAGTGTCATACCTGCAAATTGATTTTTTAGTAATAAATGTGTTTGTAGTCATTTGCATCTCATCTCCAATAGTGATAAATTGTAAAGGAAAGCATTTAAGGGATTTATTTCTCCAAAGCTTTGTTCTGACATGACAAGAGCCAAGAAGACATTTTTGAACAATTTAACTTTTCCTACCAAAGAACAATATAACGTGGTGAGCGTTCATATTCATCAGTGGTACAGGGCATTTTGGACAAGGGTAGAGGTTTATGAGAATTAAATCGAGAACAATTAGCACTCAAATTAATGTTACATGAGATTCAACATCTGGTAAGTGTGTCGTCATTTTGGGTCATAGACTACCTGCTAGGCTAAATGTTCATATAACTGTAATTTACTCTGCATACAAATGGAACGAGAATATACTTCGGAAAATATTTTTCTAAATTAACAGTATATAGGTAGGGATCTCAACAATTTTAAAATTTCGCTAAAAGCTAATAATGCTAACTTCAATAATGCAACATGTCCCATATCCCTGGGATCATAAAGGAATAGAAAAGACTTCTGTTTTTTGTCTTATTTTGTTTGGGGGTTTGGGGAGGTTTGTTTTTGTCTTGGGCTAGGGGGTTGACTGTGCATTTTTTCTGATATTTTTTCAATTTGATTAACGTTCCATGATTTACAAAGTTATTCATGGTTGATTTTTACCCGTGTCCCTGGTTCCCTCCCATCCCTAGGTCTGGTTCCTTAACATGCATAATTTTGTTTGATTGTTGTAATTTTGATCTCATGTGTCCAGCTATTTTGTGGTTTGGATATAATAGCTTTATGATGTACCTAAGGCTGTTAACCCCTGTCCCACACTACTTTCTGTCTGTATCTTTGTACTTCCCCCCCCCCCCCCATCGTTTTCTTTCTTTTTCCTTCTCTGAAATATACTGTCAAGAGTGAGCCAGGCATCTCCCCTTTAAACCATTGAATTTCCAGTTATTCTAAATACCACATACAAGTGATATTGTCCTGTGTTTATCTTTCTTCTTCTGGCTTACTTCACTAAACATGATGTACTCTAGGTCAATGTAACGTGTAGCAAATTGCGTGGTTTCATCCTTCCTTGCCGCTGTAAGTATTCCATCATAATATAATCATATAATGTACATACCACATCTTCATACTTGACTCATCTGTCATTGACACCTAGGTTGATTTCCATACCTTAGTTATTGTACTAAGTTTTTCCATGGATAATGTTGTGAATATATATGTATTTTTAATTAATGTTTCAGTTTTCTGGGGGTAGATACCCAGAAGTAGAGTTGTTGGGTTGTATGGCAGCTCAATTCTTACTTTACTGAGAATTGAATACTGTTTTTGAACTGAGAATGAAAACTCCATTCTGTTTTCCACAGGATTTAACCCAAACAACAATCCCACTAGCAGTAATCACAGTTCCTTTGTCACCATATCCCTGCCAACACCAATTGTCCTAAGTGTTTTTTGATGTGAGTTGTTCTCACTGGTGTAAGATTTACTTCATGGTTATCTTGATTTGGATTTCCCTAATAATCAATGTTGATGAGCATTAATTCACATGCTTATTGGCCATCTGTCTGTCTTCCTCAAAGAAGAGTCTGTTCATTTCCTCTCCCCGTTTTTGATAGGATATTTTGGGTTTTGTTGCAGTTGTTATTTTTGTGAGCATTTAATATGTCCTAAATATCAACCTTTTATCTGATGTTCTGATTCTGGATATTTTCTCCCAGTCAGTTATCTGTCTTTTAGTTTTAGCCATGTTTCTTGTGTCATGCAGAAACTTGTAGTTCATTTGTTTACTTTTGACTTACCAATGGCATCATATAGTTGAAGACACCATTGAGGTCCAAATCTTCCAGCAATCTGCCTATATTTTCTCAGTTTAATCTTCAGGTAGGATCTCAAGGTCTTTGATCAATTTTTAGTTGCGTTTTCTACATGGTATGAAATATTGATTCAGTTTTCTCAGGGCATTGGTAGAAAGTGCTTTCTTCACTCTATTTCACATATTCATCTCCTTTGTCAAAAATTAGATGACCATGTGATATATATATATATATATATTCATATATATATATATGAATTTGTCCTTGGATATTCAATTCTGACCCATTGGTCAGTGGCTTATATTTACATGCTGCTTAGATCACTATAATTTTATAGTATTGTTTCAAGTTTGGTAATGAGATAACTTCCAATTTCTTATTTAGTACAACTTTGGATCTTTTATATGATTCCATGCAGTTTTATTAACTTTTCTGAATCCTTGAAAAATATCATCTGAATTATGATGGGAACAGAAGTGGAAAGAATCTTTTTCCAGATAGTAAGGGCTATCTATAATAAGCCCACAGCCAAAATAATTCTTATGGTAAAAAACTTAAAATATTTCTGATACTAATATTATTATTAAATTCATGCCATAAAAAGGCATGAATATTTCCACTTTTATTAAGCATTTCTTTAAAAATCCTAGCAACAGAAATCAGATAAAAAAAAAAAAAGAAACCAAAGGGATTCAAATTGGAAAAGAAGTCAAATTATCAGTATTTGAAGATGGCATGATAATATATATAGGAGAACCTAAAGAGTTCTCAAAAAAATTCAAAACAAGGGGCTGGAGCAATAACAGTGGGTAGGGCATTTGCTTTGCACACGGCCAACCCGGTTTCGATTCCCAGCATCCCATATGGTCCCCTGAGCACGGCCAAGAGTAACCAAGAGTAATTCCTGAGAGCATGAACTAGGAGTAACCCCTAACCCCTGTGCATCGCCGGGTTTGACTCAAAAAGCAAAAAAAAAAAAAAAAAACTGAAAACGATAAATCAGTACAGCAAAACGACTGGTTACAAAGTGCATACACAAAAATTTGTCACATGCAAACAATCATAGAAGAAAATGATCAACGAGTCTATCCCATTCAAAATAGTATCCTCAAACATCAAATACCTAGAAATCTAGGAATGGGAGATCTATACCATGAAAATTTTAAAGTACTTAAGAGATAGAAGACCTCAGGACATGACAAAAATATTCCATATTCAGGGATTGGAATAGTCAATACTGTCAAAATGACCACCCTACCTAAGTGCTCTAATACAAACATAATATTTTGTAACCCCGGAGCTATAGTACTGCTAGTTTTGTTAATGGATCTAATTTCCACCATAATTGTATGTTTTCTCTTTGTGCACCAAATAGTTAAGAACAAGAAGTAAGTGGTAAAGCTCAAATCTTTTTGTGTATATAATAGAGCCCTCAAACATCTGGCTGGTTCTTGTAATCAAACTGTCCCAGAAAATACAAATTTCAAGATGTCTCCTGAAACACATTTGCTGAACAAGCACATCACAACCTAGTCTCCACTGAACTCCGGGACTCTGGGATGTGGGGGACCATTTTAATGTGAGTTATTAGATCTTGGAAGTGTCTAAGCAGTTAACATCTAGGAGCTGGAAGAAAGCTTTGGGATACCTGAAATCCAAAGGCATTTCTGTCCACTAACCATATATACATTGAAACTGTATGTAGATCAAGAAGCCATAAATCAAATCCAACAATCTTCCTGAGGCCTATGATACTCAGTGTCTCCCTGGAAATCAAGTTCCTTTTCATAGGAAAGCACCAAACATGGCCAGAAGACTCTAAATTAGGGAACAAAATCAAATTTTAAAGAAAACTACAGCCAAGGTACAGCTCTATCTTAATCAACTTCCAGTGTCTAAACTTTTCAGTGAATTTTAGTTTGAACAAATGTGTTCTGTATCTGAAAGATAAGGTAGAGTAGTGAGTGCAGTGGAAAGGATGGACATTAAAAGTCATGATTTATTGTGTCTATTATTTTTTGAAAGAAATATTACAGATAAATAGTGTGGCTGTATTTGACCAATTACTATTTGAGTTTTGATTTCATATTAAAAACTGACCTTTAACTAAAGCATAACTCAAGGATATTGGAATTTCATCTTTTTCCCTTTTTGGCAGTGGTAAGTAGAGAGGGCTCATTAAATCCTCTGTTCATCATCCTTTATTTGAGAAGTCTATTACAATAAACCCAGGCGTTATTATTAGAATAGAAATGAATTAAGTGAATCTGCTTATCAAGTCATGGCTGACATTTGTCTTTCTCTCAAGAGTAATTCAGAGCCAAGCAAGTCTAAAGCAGGTTGCAGAGCTCAGGACCATGGTTTGTGGTGTCTGGTTGCCAGGGTATGAATCATCCTTTTTCCAGTTACAGAGAATGTTCTCGGCAACTCACTTCCCAACTGTGCTTCTCAACTTTCTGTTCATAAAATAGGGCCAATAGCACCATTTTTGGTTTTTTTCCTGTTTCTGGGCCACAACTGGCAGTGCTCAGAGCTTTATCCAGCCCCTGGGAGGGCTCAGGGAGGCCATATGTGGTGCCAGAGATAAAACTCTGGTTACCCACATGCAAGGCAAGCACCCAACCCACTGTACTAACACTCTTGCGTCATGAACCAATTCTGTAAAGTTCTCATTAAGATATTAAAGACAGTGCACACAAAACAAGGAACGGTAGGTAAAAGTACTTAGCTAATATTAACTTTTCTGGGCATTAAAAACAGTGCATTTTAGAACCATTTTCATAACACTTTCATTATTTCCAAATCTAGCAAAGTTAGTACATGTATCATTTCCTTCTATATCTCTAACAAAGATGGTAGCTAAATAATTTGTGTTTTGTTCTCTTTTGGCAATTTTTCTCTTGTCTTTCAAATATTGTTTTCTTCAATCTTAAGCTCTAGAAGAACAGAAAAAAAACATTTATCTGAATATGGAGCAAGAGAATGGTGCAGCATTTTATTACTGTATATTTTAATGAAGTTGGTTAAGAGCTGGAGAGCTAGTACAGTTGGTAGGACACTTGCCTTGCACACATCTAACCTGAATTCAATACCCAGCACCCAACATGGTCCACCAAAACACACCAAGAGTGATCCATGAACTCAGAACCAGGAGTAAGCCCTGACCATAGCCAGGTATAGTTCCCAAACCAAAAAAAAATTGAATAGTAATAATGAATGTTTTTTTTTGATTGGCAGATTACCATTCTTTTTTTTTTTAATTTATTTATTGAATCACTGTGGGAAAAGTTACAAAGCTTTCAGGTTTAGGTCTCAGTCATGCAAATATCAATCACATTTCCCTTTACCAATACTTATTTTTCACCACGAAGAACCCCAATAAACCCCCATCCCCCACCCACCCCCAATGCCTGTGGGGCAGATCAATTCTAGTTAACACTCTATCTACTTTGACTAGCTTCATTGTTTCGATAAAAGCTGCACCATTATTATTTAGACTTTACCCCACTCCCCAAATCAGCCATGCTGAAAAAGCATTGTGGAATGATTTGCTTTCTACAGCTGGGTTCAAGAATTAAATGATGTCATGGCCGATTGCGGCCGCACGGTTTTGGATTTCTGCTATTTTATTTATTAACCCTGGAAGTATTTCTACTGAGAGTCAGATAATTAAGAGACTGGTTTCTGTGCTTCTGAGGCTGTGGCCGTGCCGGAGAGCGGCTCATGGGGGGCAACTGGTGACCTCGGTAGGGCGTGAAGGATGGGCCGGAACTCCCCCCCCATCCCATGAGGTATCCGTCGCACCCCCACCCCCGGCTCAGACCTGATAATGAATGTTTTTGATATCTCAGCTTTTCTAAATTTTCTTGTACATGATTTTATTTCGTATATTTAAAAATTGTATTTATTATTTTGCCAGGTATATTTCCTGATAGCTAGACAAAAATAAATAACCTTGTAAAGCATAAAATGATAAAAAATTCTTTTGTCTTTTACAGATCTTCAAGGTTTCCACATGTTGCCTCAGACAGCTGACTGGTCCTCTTCTCCCCCCCAACAATATCTCTTGACTCTTGGATTCAAAAACAAAGAAGATGGGAAATTTTTGGAAAAAGTTTCAAGTAGAAAGTTGCCAACATTTACTGGTAAATCATCTAGGTTTCTTTTAGTCTTTCAATACTATTTTAAAATAATATGATATTTCATATAGTATTAGAGCCCGGCAAGCTACCGAGAGTATTGGATATGCCAGACACAGTAACAACAAAGTCTCCAATGGAGACGTTACTGGGCCCGCTCGAGCAAATCGATGATCAACGGGAGGGCCTTTACCTTTACCTTATTATAATATACTACAGTATTAGTTTTATATAGATTTGATTATATATTATTTGCTAAGTTTTTCTTAGTAAGTCAGAAGGCCTAACATAGAATTTTGCCGGGTCCCAAAAAATGTCTCCTTGGGTCATAATTAACTCCTTTTCATTTTCTTTGTGGAGTTTTAAACATTACTTAGAATCCTAATTCAAGAAAAGTAATTCCCAAAATCAAACACTTTCCTGAAATGCCTATGTCTCACAATCCAACTTTCTCACCCTGGCCACACTTCACCAATGTCAAATTGCAGGATCTTTAAAGAATCTAAACGTTTATAGTCCTAAGTAATAAACATCAAAGAAAATAATGCAACCGACCTATTAAATGAAATGAAAAGTATAGAAGTAATAATCTCAAATCACTTCAATTATTTTGATGATAATAGATGTAATCTATTTCACTCTTTTGTAATTAACTAGGACCTTAAATTTTCTGAAAAGTGTTGTGTTATATAACTTCAATTTCAAACTTCCAAAAATCAAAACAATATTTGCACCGAGTGGATAATTGACTTAGTCTCAATCTTGTGGACTAAATTTACAATCAAATTGAATTATTCCTTCAGCTCTACTTGCATAATTAAGAATTTTTACTTAGTCTAGCACTGCATCCTCTAAGCCTCATCTCAACTTTGGGCTACAATCAAAGTCAATGGGACCTACATAATTGAATAAGACCTGGGAGAAAAAAGACAAGAATCAGAGACATTCATGACAGTATTTTTTTTTCACAACTCAGGAAAAACTTACTCTGAAGAAGGAAGTGAATTGTTATAGACTGTCTTTTGAATCAATCAGGAAACACAACAAAATTAATAAAAAATGTCCCTAAATGGAAATATATCCTTTGTCTTTCTCCTCGTAGATCTTCCATTATTATACATATGGTCCAGAGATGAGACTGGTACTATATTAAAGAACTATATTAATTAAGAATTCTATTTATTAATTCATCCATGACATTGGCAACTATCGCCTGATCTGCCTATTGTCTGTCGTCTACAAGTTATTCACTCAAGTCATCCTGAATAGGATTGGTAGAACACTAGATGAAGGACAACCATGCGAGCAGGATGGATTCTGAAAAGGATTCAGTCCAATGGACCATATCCACACTCTGACCAAGCTCATTGAGGTTTCAAAAGTTCAAGATGCCGCTCTGTCTAGCTTTCGTCGATTTAAAGAAGGCCTTTGATTCTGTTGAGACTGAAGCAGTCATTGAAGCCCTAGCCAAACAAGGTGTTCAAACTCGGTACATCAGGATCCTCCTTGAGCTGTATTACGGATTCACTGCCAGGATCTCACCATTCTACAAGGAAGTGTTCATCAACATCAAGAGAGAAGTTCGGCAGGGTGATACCATTTCACCGAAACTCTTCAGTGCCACCCTCCAGAACCTCATGTGACGACTGGAATGGGAAGGAATGGGAGTGAAGATAGACGGTCGGCAACTACACCACCTCCGCTTCACTGATGACATCATTCTAATAACATCAAATATCAGCCAAGCAGCATGAATGCTGACCGACTTTGACCATGAATATGGAAAGGTCAAACTGTAGCTGTATCTCACAAAGCCAATGTTCATGAGAAATGGACTAGTTCCTGACATTCCATTTGCCCTCAATGAAATGCAGCAGAGTACCTAGGTCAAGAACTCAAGATGACAAACAACGTGGCACCTGACCTGCACAGGAGGAAGAGAGCTGCTTGGAATGCCTTCAAGAGTGTTGAAGAAGTGGTTAACAGGATGAAGAACCTCTAGCTCTAGGCACATCTTTTCGACTCCACCATTCTTCCTGCACTAACGTATGCCTCAGATACCTGGGCATAGGAGAACACTATTCAAGTATGTCAAGGAGGAATAGAAAGAGCTATGCTTGAAATACCATGTTTCACTCAAGTGAGAGAAGAAATCCTGAGTTCTGACCTCCATCAACAATCGAGAATGAGGGATGCTGTCCTGTTTGCCAAGGCATCAAAAATCAGATGGGTCAGACAATGCTATTTAGAGACGACTGCTGGAATCGAGTTGTTACCATCTGGACTCCCCTGGATGTCAAAAGAATGCATGACCGCCCACCTAAGAGATGGTCAGACTTCTTCATCAAAACCCTGAACAAGGCATGCGCAGCTAAAACCAGCCCCTAGAAAGCCGGTTTTCAACCCCTGATCTGCGTGGGATGGGCACAGAGGCCCAGCTCTGGGCAGCAAAGCTGAACGGCTCCAATTCCAACAGGTACAGCCCGCTCCCAAGGGCCTGGGTCCCTCTCTGGGCATGTGCAGCTAGAAACAGCCCCTAGAAAGCCGGTTTTCAACCCCTAATCTGCGTGGGACGAGCACAGAGGCCCAGCTCTGGGCAAAAAAGCTGAACGCCTCCAATTCCAAGCAGGAGACATTCCCAACTCCTCGCCAGTGCCAGGGACTCTTTCCGGAGCCGCGGCCGCATTAGCGGCCGCGAAATACTTTCCCACTACATATGCCATAGGAATCATAAGCTAACTTCTTAGATGGAAACTTCTCTATTTTAGCTCAGCCACTAGAAACACAGTAGCCAATAACTCATAAGCATATCTTAACTCACACTGCATATCAAGCAGAATAGTAACACTGAACGTGAAGGACTAAACCACACCTCTCACAATGGTAAAGCAACGCAAAAGCCCACCAAACTTTCATATTGAAGAGTCTAGCCCAGATGACACCAACAGTACTGTAGTGTTTGACAACCTCTCTGAAAAGGAATTCAGAAGGGAGCTACTTAGGATGCTTAGGGAATTAAAAGAAACAATGGAAAGCAATGCCAATAGAAGACAAGAGGATCTGAAGGCAGAAATGAGGAAAATGCAATCAGAAATGTCAGACCTGAAAAATCTCGTAGGCGAATTGAAAAGCTCAGTGGAAGGCCTCAGCAGCAGAGTAAGAGCAGCTGAGAACAGAATCAGTGAGCTCGAAGATGAAGTTCAGAGACTCTCCAGAAAAGAGCAGAAAATGGAAAAGAGACTCATAATTCGGGAACAGATAGCAAGAGAAGATCGTGATGAAGCCAAGAGGGGTAACATAAGAATTATTGGAGTCCCAGAGGTACAGGAAGAAAACCTCGATGAAGAAGAAACTGTCAAAGAAATCATTGCTACAACATTTCCAGAGCTGAAGAAAACTTGTGACCACATTCAGGAGGCCCGAAGGGTACCAGCTAGAAGAAATCCGAATAAAAATACCCCAAGACACATTCTGATCAAAATGACCAAAACCTTAGACAGAGACAAAATTCTGAAAGCAGCAAGATCGAAGAAAGAAATCTCTTACAAAGGAGCATCCTTAAAATTCACAGCTGATTTTTCTGATGAAACCCTCATGGCCCGAAAACAGTGGTGGGACATAGTAAAAAAAACTCAATGAAATAAATGCTTCCCCAAAAATACTTTTCCCAGCAAGACTCTCATTCATAATAGAAGGAACAACACACAGTTTCACAGACAAACAACAGCTCAGGAACTTCATAGACTCAAAACCATGGTTACAAGAACAACTAAATGGGCTACTTTAAGGCAAGAAAGGCCCCTCAAATACACCAAATTTTAACAGAACAATGGGACAAAATCCCATAACAATAATCTCTCTCAATGTCAATGGGCTAAACGCACCAATTAAAAGACATAGAGTGGCAGGGTGGATTAGAAAATTGAACCCAACATTCTGCTGCCTGCAAGAAACGCATCTCAATAGGCAAAGCAAACACAGACTCAGAGTCAAAGGCTGGAAAACAATTCTACAGGCAAACAGCTCCCATAAAAAAGCTGGGGTAGCCATCCTTATATCAGACCACATCGATTTCAGAGTGAGGAAGTTCATAAGAGACAGTGAAGGCCATTTATTATTGATCAAAGGATCTGTACAACAGGAAGAACTTACAATAATAAATGTATATGCACCTCATGAGAGACCAGCAAAGTACTTAAAACAACTACTCATAGATTTGGAAAAAGACATCAATAGCAACACAATACTAGTGGGAGACTTCAACACTGCTTTGTCACCTCTTGATAGATCAACCAGACTCAAGCTTAGCAAGGACATACTTCATTTGAGGGAAACAATGGAAGAAAGGGACTTAGTAGATATATACAGGACACTTCATCCACAAAAAGCTGAATACACATTCTTCTCAAGCGTACATGGAACATTCTCCAAGATAGACCACATGCTGAGCCACAAAACATGCCTCCATAAAATTAAGAAGGTAGAGATTTTATCAACAATCTTCTCAGACCATAATGCGCTGCAATTAGAAGTAAATCACACACAAAAACAGAAAACTAAATCAAACACCTGGAAATTAAACAGTGCACTATTGAACAACGAGTGGATTAGACAGGAAATCAAAGAGGAAATCAAAAGATTCCTAGAAACGAATGAAAATGAGAACACGAGTTACCAAAACTTATGGGACACAGCAAAGGCTGTGTTAAGAGGAAAGTTTATAGCTCTACAAGCATTCCTCAGGAAGGAGGAGCGAGCACACATAAGTAACCTAACCTCACAGCTTAAGAGCTTGGAGAAGGACCAAAAAAAGGAGCACAACCCGAACAGGAGAAAGGAAATAATAAAACTCAGAGCAGAGATTAACGAGATGGAAACCCAAAAAACAATCCGAAAGATCAATGAAACCAAAAGCTGGTTCTTTGAGAAAATTAACAAGATCGATAAGCCTCTAGCAAAACTCACAAAGAAAGGGAGAGAGAAAACCCTAATAAGCCGAATCAGAAATGAAAAGGGGGTCATTACAACAGAAACCACAGAAATTCAGAGGATCCTCAGGGAGTACTTTGAGAAGCTTTATGCCACGGAACATCAAAACCTCGAGGAAATGGATAAATTCCTAGACTCCTACAGACTCCCAAGGCTGAACCAAGAAGACCTGGAATACCTGAACAGACCTATCACCATCAAGGAAATTGAAATGGTAATAAAAAGTCTCCCCAAGCACAAAAGTCCTGGCCCGGATTGATTCACTAGTGAATTCTTCCAAATCTTTAAAGAGGACTTACTCCCAATGCTCTTTAAGCTTTTCCACGAAATTGAAATATCAAAAACACTTCCGAACAGCTTCTACGAAGCAAATATCACACTGATACCAAAAGCAGACAAGAGATACCACAAAGAAAGAGAATTACAGGCCAATATCCCTGATGAACACAGATGCAAAGATCCTCAACAAACTACTAGCAAATAGAATCCAACTACTCATCAAAAAGATCATACACCATGACCAAGTAGGATTCATCCCAGGGATGCAAGGATGGTTTAACATTCGGAAATCAATCAACATAATCCACCATATCAACAAAAGAAAAGATAAAAAGCATATGATCATATCAATAGATGCAGAGAAAGCATTTGATAAGTTCCAGCACCCCTTTATGATGAAAACCCTAGCCAAAATGGGTATAGAGGGGACCTTCCTCAACATAATTAAAGCCATATACCTCAAGCCTACAACAAGCATCATCCTCAATGGGGAAAAACTGAGAGCCTTCCCTCTAAGATCAGGGACGAGACAGGGATGCCCACTCTCTCCACTGCTGTTCAATATAGTACTGGAAGTACTTGCAATAGCGATTAGGCAGGAAAAAGATATTAAGGGCATTCAGGTAGGAAAGGAAGAAATCAAGCTCTCACTATTCGCAGATGATATGTTACTCTATTTAGAGAACCCAATAACTTCCACCAAAAAACTCCTAGAAACAATAGACTCGTACGGTAAAGTTGCAGGTTATAAAATCAATACCCAAAAGTCCATGGCTTTCCTATACGCAAACAGTGAGAGAGAAGAAAGCAACATGAAAAAAACAATTCCGTTCACAATTGTGCCCCAGAAAATCAAGTACCTAGGAATCAGCTTAACTAAGGAAGTAAAGGACCTGTACAAAGAAAACTACAAAACGCTACTTCAGGAAATAAAAGAGGACATGAGGAAATGGAAAGATATCCCCTGCTCATGGGTCGGGAGACTTAACATTGTCAAAATGGCAATACTACCGAAAGCACTGTATAAATTCAATGCAATTCCTATAAGGATACCCATGACATTCTTCAAAGAAATGGAGCAAACACTCCTGAAATTTATATGGAACAATAAGCCCCCACGAATAGCTAAAGCAATTCTTGGGAAAAAGAAAATGGGAGGAATCAACCTCCCGAACTTCAAACTGTACTACAAAGCAGTAATAATTAAAACAGCATGGTACTGGAACAAAGGCAGAACTGCAGACCAATGGAACAGGGTTGAATACACTGACATCTCCCCTCAATCATATGCTCATCTAATCTTTGATAAAGGTGCAAGTAATGTGGAGTAAGGAAAGCCTCTTTAATAAATTGTGTTGGCATCACTGGACGGCTACATGCAAAAAATAGGCTCAGAACTCGGCCTAACACCATGTACAAAAGTAAGATCAAAATGGATTAAAGACCTCAACATCAGACCAGAAACCATAAGGTACATTGAAGATAAAGTTGGCAAAACCCTCCATGACATTGAAGCTAATGGTATCTTCAAAGATGCCACGCCACTGGCCGAGCAAGTGAAAACAGAGATAGATAAATGGGACTATCTTAAACTAAGAAGCTTCTGCACCTCCAAAGAAACAGTGACCAAAATACAAAGACAGTCTACAGAATGGGAAAGGATATTCACCGAATACACATCTGACAAGGGGTTGATATCCAGGATATACAAAATACTGGTTAAACTCCACAAGAAGAAAACATCCAACCCCATCCAAAAATGGGGCAATGAAATGAACAGAAACTTTCTCAAAGAAGAAATCCGAATGGCAAAAAAGCACATGAGAAAATGCTCTACATCATTAATCATCAGGGAGATGCAGATCAAAACCACAATGAGATACCATCTCACACCTCAGAGACTGGCCCACATTCAAAAGAACAAAAGCAACCGATGCTGGCGTGGATGTGGCGAGAAAGGGACACTCCTTCACTGTTGGTGGGAATGTCTACTGGTTCTGCCCTTCTGGACAACAGTATGGACAATTCTCAAAAAATTAGAAATTGAGCTCCCATTTGACCCAGCAATACCACTCCTGGGAATATATCCCAGAGAGGCAAAAATGTATAGTCGAAGTGACATCTGCACTTGTTTGTTCATTGCAGCACTCTTTACAATAGCCAGAAGCTGGAAGAAACCTGAATGCCCAAGAACAGATGACTGGTTAAAGAAACATTGGTACATCTACACAATGGAGTACTATGTAGCTCTTAGAAAAGATGAAGTCATGAAATTTACATACAAGTGGTACAATATGGAAAGTATCATGCTAAGCGAAATGAGTCAGAAAGAGAGGGATAGACATAGAAAGATTGCATTCATCTGGGGGATATAAAGTAACAAAGTATGTGATTAATACCCAAGAATAGCTGAGATCAGCACCAGGAGGATTACTCCATAACTTAGAGGCCAGCCGGGTATCCTAGAGAAAAGGGCAGTTCAGATAGAGAAGGGAGCACCAAATAAAGGATGTTTGGAAGATCCTCCCAGGAGGGGAGATGCATGTCAAAAGTAGACTATGGACTGAACATGTTTGCCACTCAATGCCTCTTTTGCAGATCACAACACCCAAAAGGAGAGAGAGAACACAGGGGATTGCCCTGCCTTAGAGACAGGGGGGATGGGGGGATGGGGGTGGGAGGGATATTATCCATGGTGGTGGAAAATGGGCACTGGTGGAGGGATGGGTATCTGATCATTGTATAATTGAAACCAAAGCACAAAAAATTGTAAATCTACAACTGTAAAAAAAATAAATAAATAAAATAAAGGGAAAAAAAACCCTGAACAAATGGTTTGAGATTCTTCGTGTTCCTGGAGTGAGCCGATGCCATTGGGGTACACCAGCACGTGACAGGAACGAATGGAGATGTTATTGCTCGAGCAAATTGATAACAAGTGATACAAGTGATCTCTTAACACTGAAGTATCTATAACTTTCTAAATAAAGCATTTTGAAATTGAATCTGGATGAGAAAAATAGTGTGAATGTCTACTGTTACTTTTTTGTAGAGCACAAAACTCCTTTTGGTATACTGAGCAGAGAAGATATGGTGAGACACATGGAGACAATGGGAAAACGCATCTTGCCAATACTGGATTTCATTAGAAGTACGCAATTGAATGTAAGTATATGAGTCTTTTATATTTATCTGACATACAAAATTGACACTAAGTTTGGTGTATATATTGGAGTATTTGGGAAACATTCACAAAGATTTTCATTTACAAAGCCAGGTAAGTGAAAGCTAATTATTTCATTGCTTTTGTAATTTAAAACATTTTACAATGGTATGTGTTGCAATTTTCAGCATATATTAGGTTAGTGTCTCTTTTAAAAACTTTTTCTGAAGATTCCTATCACCTAATTCAAGTTGCAGTGAATTTATTACTTGAAATCAAAAACCAAATTTGAAGAAATACACTGTTTTTTCTATTCACTTCTTACATACCTTATTATCTATACCAAAACTCAGAGTTTATCAAGCTAGTGACCACTCATATCCCCAGCCAAACGGATAACATGAATGTCACTCTAAACATTGGTATTTGATATTTGTGTATTCTAAGGTTCTCTGACCCAAAACATGGCTTTTTAACTTTTCAGTCTTAAAAAAAAAGCCCTAAATAGGACCTGAACTATGCTGTGCTGCTTTATAAATTTGAACTATTATACTGAAAGTACATTAAGGGAACTTCTAATTAACCAGCTATAAAGCTGCAAATTTCCCCTCTTTGAATATTTTTCAAAAAGCCTATAAGCTGGAAATTTCATAAAAATTTTTGTAACTTTGTATTACATCACTGATTTGATGTTCTTACCTTACAACAAGAAGAACCAAGAGGGTCATCACAAACAGCAACTTAACATCTGTTCAGCAGTTTATCTGCTCAATAACATTATTCAGCATTTTGGAAAAGATATAAAGTCCCTAATATAGTTGCACGATTGGCTGTTCCATGCATTCCAAATACAAAAGCACATTTTTACTGATTTTTCTAACCACATCGTTCTCCGCTCCAAACAATTGTGTTCCGCTCGATTATCTCTCCTGTTTCTGTTCATAAGAACTTCATCTCTGTCTTATTTATCTTGAGTTTTTATAAGAAAGTACCATAGACTGTATGGCTTAAATAATAGAAATCGATGTGATCACATTTCTAGAAGCTGGAAACTTCGGATCAGATGCCAGTAGGTTCAGGTCATGATAATGACCCTCTTTCTAATTGACCACCTTCATTACTGGATCTTCACAATGCAAGGAAAAAGTTATCTGACATCTCCACGTGGGGAACATATTCTATCAGGAAAGACTGCCCTCAGAACCTCTGTTAGCCCCCTATCTACCTCAAAAGAGATTGTATCTCCAAATACTTTCACGTTGGGGCTAAAGGATTTTGAATTAACTCAAATATTCAGTTAATTACAGCAATCTCATTAGCACTACTACAGAATTTTAGTTCTGTTCTTCACTCTCTGTTACAAACATCTGCAGACATGTGTTCACATGCACACATACACACATACACACACCCTCACCAACCTCTCCATCCTAATTATGAACCCACATACATTGCCCCTGTCATTGTCAGGCTCTAGCTAGCATCACTACTATATGACATTCTGGATGCCAGAGAGGTTATCTCTCTATGCCCTGGTTCATTGGGTGATACCTGTCATACCTTGTTACTTGTCAAGATGGTTATGGGCTGGAGAGATAGCACAGTGGGTAGGGCATTTGCCTTGCATGCTGCTGACCCAGGTTCAATTCCCAGCATCCCATAGGGTCCCCCGAGCACCGCCAGAAGTAACTCCTGAGTGCAGAGCCAGGAGTAACCCTTGTACATTGCCAGGTGTGACCCAAAAAGAAAAAAAAAGACTCCCAGATCTCACTGTGAGTGCAGGTTGGGTTTCCTTCTCTAAGGCATGCACACATTTTATAGTTATAAACTTATTTTTTCTCTTTTGAATATATACTATCCACTTGGAAATTTGTACATGCATCTATTTTGTGTCAATAAAAATTATTTGAAAACTACAATTAGCAAGATTCTTGACATCCAATTAATGTATCTTTTTGAGAATGATAATATCATTTTGCTAATCGAGGAATTTCATTAACTTGCCCATGGTTATTTCTATCGAAAATAGTTGGCGGAGATGTTCTCAAAGGGTTTTAGTGGAATTTAAGTGAATGATATTAAGGATACCTAGGGACCTCAAGTGGATCCAAATATTGGCCTTTGAGTTTTTTATCGTATGTCCAAGCCTAGCTTAATAAAGCAGGGATGAATAAAATTGGCTGCAAAAATAACCCAGCTTAATGAAGCAAGTAATGAGTTGGTGAGTAGAAATTATTCCTACACTGTTACATTATCTATGACCCAAGCAACACTCAACTGTGTTTTAAAGATCTCCCAAGGTGTGTTTTATTTCTTGCTAGATGCCAAATGCCATTCACTAGAGGGTTTAGGCATCGCACTACCTATTAGCTGTTACCCAAGTTTGTGATACCTGTAGGTAACGGCTTTTGTTCAAGACTATTCTTGCTATGCTCTGATTCACTAGGGCCAGTCACTTCATCTCTGAATTGCTTGTTTCTTGTTGATAAAATGGGCTGTTACTTGTAAGGTCCAACTCACAGAGCTGTTGACAGAAAAGGTATTCAATTCATGTGGAAATCCTTCTTACTTCCTATACATTTTTAAAGTTTTTTTTTTTTTTTTTTTTGCTTTTTGGGTCACACCTGGCGATGCTCAGGGGTTACTCCTGGCTCATGCACTCAGGAATTGCTCCTGGCGGTGCTCAGGGGACCATATGGGGTGCTGGGAATCGAACCTGTGTCGGTCACATTGGCTGCATGCAAGGCAAACGCCCTACCCGCTGTGCTATCGCTCCAGCCCCCGACATTTTTAAAGTTTTAATGATTGATTTCTGTTCAATTTTTGGTTTATTGTTTGTATTGGTTTTAGCTTGCTTTGACAAAAGGACTACTTTACAGACTTTTTTTATATAAAAACTATGTAGTAGTTTTAAAAATATATATATTCTTCTAAAATGAAGGCTATGCAAATAACATGTGGATTTTTAATTCCTTTCCTTAGAACACTAACGTGTTCAATATTCCAAAAGCTTGTGATTTGTATCAGCATATATTTAGAGAGGTGTCATCTTCAGACATGGAGATCTACAATTTTCACCTTCAGCCATGAAGTGGTAGATAGTTAATGGAGACAAGGGAATTCCTGATAAAAAGGACATTTCTATGTGTCTTAAGCAATGATACCCTTCATATTTTGACACCAGTGTTATCTTTTTATACTCCTTTTCTGCCCACACTGCACTGTGCAAAACAGAATTATTTTGACACTTGAGTCACCATCTTCTATTTGATGGAATTTTTAAAACTTATCCATACATCTTTTTATTGCTTTGGCTAAATTAATTACTTTATACTTTAAAAATAAACGTGTTTATTATTTAACATTAAGAAATGGATAGCTGGAAAGATGGCGGCCGCAGAGAAGCCTGTGGACAGCAGGTTTGAGCCGGGGGCGGGGGGCAGCGGGGGCCTCATGGGAAGGGGGGCGTTCTGGGCCGTCCTTCACGCCCGACCGAGGTCACCAGCTGCCCCCCACGAGCGGCTCTCCGGCACGGCCACGACTCCAGAGCACAGAAACCAATCTCTTAACTATCTAACTTTTAATAGAAATACTTCCAGGATTAATAAATGAAACAGCAGAAATCCAAAACCGCGCGGCCGCTATCATTTTATTCTTAAACCAAGCTGTAGAAAGCAAATCATTTCACAACACTGTTTCAGCATATCTGATTGGGGGGGGGTCGTAAACTCTAAACAATAATTGTGTATCTTCTATCGAAACAATGTATCTAGTCAAAGTAGATAGAGTATTAACTAGAACTCATCTGCCTCACAGGAACTGGGAGGGGTGGGAGGTGGGGTTCTATTGGGGTTCACGGTTAAAAATAAGTATTGGTAAAGGGAAATGTGTTTGATACTTACATGACTGAGACCTAAACCCAAAAGCTCTGTAACTTTTCCCACAGTGATTCAATAAAGAAATAAACTATTAAAAAAAAAGAAATAGATAGCTATGATGCCGGAATATTTAGTAAACATTCACCCATTTTTCATAAATGCTACATGAATATACTTATTTTTACCGATCAGATACAAAGAATTATAATCAGTTTGTCTTGATTTTACAATTT